>NW_026947506.1:52158747-53371247 GCF_034190915.1 Cavia porcellus | reverse complement strand
GTGGGTGCAGCTGAGTGAACAGGGTGGTGATGGACAATTAATAAAGATAATAACCCTAAAGCACACACTCAAAAGAATTGCAATGGGACAGCCAGAAAGAACATTTTGTTTCCATTTAATTAGTTCTTGCCGCATTTTCTTCTGTGAAAAAAAAAAATCTCCCAGTCCTCTGTCTCTTAGGATGCTTTCCAGCTTCATTCTGCTATTGGGCATTGTTTGCCACAAAGGGGAGGGGGGTGCTTTGCAGATGTTACATATGAAATAAATAAAAGATCCTGTTCTACACTCTTAATTTCTCTGAGAAGCCTGCATATGCGGGTCAGGGTGAACTCTCCAGCTGAGAAAGGTGATGGGCTGCCTTTCCATTTTGCAGGATTGAGGGCCACTGAGGGCAATATTAGGAAGCAAATCACAGCTGTGTTTCTTCCATATCAAGGACATTTGAGGGTCTGGAATACAGTTAAGTATCCAAAAAACACTTCATTGATCTCTGCCGTAAGTTACATCATGGATTGAAACAAGGTGTGATGTAATAACACAAAGAAGCAAAGTCACTAACTTTCATCTTTCTGTCCCCTGACGTGTGACTCATTCGTGCATTCAACAGAGGATTATTAAACATCCAGGTCATGTCCAGACTGCAGGAAGGACTGAGCATCTGCATGTGTAACGCGATCGGTGTGCATACAGAACAGCAGAATTAGATGGTGCATAGTCAATGTTTCTGTCTCTGGGACAAACATCTGCTGTAAGTCAAGTTACGGGAGGAAAAGTTTATTTCTGTTCACAGTTTCAGAGGTTGCAGTCCATGGTCAACTAATTTCATTGGTTTAGGCCTGTGATAACGGGAAAATATCATGGTGGAAGGACAGGAAGAAGAAAGGCACACCTTGTGGGAGTCAGGAGGATGAAAGAGAAAGGAAAGAGGAGAGGGGAGAGAGACAGAGAGACAACTACAGGGAGGAGGTGGATTCAGACACAGTCCTCAGGGTCACACCCAGTAACCCACTCCCTCCAGCCAGCCTCCACCTTCTGTTTCCATCAATTCTCAGTAATGTCATCAAATTATGTCTCATAAGAAGTGATTCCCCGATGAAGTTAGGGTCCTCATGATGCCTAGCTCCGGACATGGGAGATCTGGGGGACACAGTTAGGGTCTAAACCACAACAGACATGGAAGAACGACCCCCACCACAGAAGTGTGCACACAGAAGCTTCCCATAGAGAGAGCAGCTGGTCCTCCTTGAGAGGGTGGTGGTCTCCCGGAGGGCACTTCTGTGCCACGATGACCATGCTGTTTTAACAGCGCCCAACATTTGTTCTAATAAGGTTCACCAAGGCACACAGATCCCAGATTGTTTCTCTCATCACGAAAGGAGAGGTTTGTGCTCACTGTTCCCACAGGGCGAGAGGATAGGGCACACACCACACACCGGACTGTGCTGGCAGGCACCAGGGCAGCTGCGATAAAAGGAGAGAGGGGAATTTCGGGCAAGGGGCTGTTTCCTAAGTAAGGGTGGAGTGGGGAGGTGGGGTGAGCTGGGTTGAGTCACTGCTGCAGGTTCCAGGCACAGAAGGCTTGGGTGAGTTAGTAGTGGCCCCGAGTGTGACATCCCTACAGAGAATGTCACAGAGCAGGGATCCTGCATTGGTGAGTCTGTATTTCATTTTGTGTTTTCATTAATATGTGCTTTCAGGACAGAGTGAGCTCACTCACAGCAGGGAGTGGGTACAGGGACTCAGCACAGTTCACTCCTTTCAGTCCCCACCGTGCCTCATGGTTACATCCCCTTCACATCTGCCACACATCGCTCGCCTTGATTTCTATTACTTATTTTTTTGCCCTCTATATTGATATTTAGGCTTTGCTGTTCTCGTGTAAGAGAAATAACGTGAAATTTAACATTATGTGTCTGCTTTATTTCATTTAACATGATGGCCTCAAGGACATTCACTTTCTTATAAATGACTGAGATTTAACCTTTATGGCACAGTAGTACTCCATTTCCTAGAAATACCATGTTTTCTTTACCTATTTATCTATTGGTGGACTCTTAGGCCACTTCCTAGATTTAGTTATTATGAATCGTGCTGCTGTAAACATGAGTATGTGTGGATATAACATGATGTCTGCAAGTCTGTGGGGAAGATACACAGAAGGGAAATAGCAGCAGTCTGGGGCTGGGTGAAGGAAGCAGTGATTGATGAGAGATCTCACAGCTAGGTGTGCAGGAGGAAGAGCTAAGATTTATGAATAGAGCAGACGTGGCTTTGGGAAGGAGGGAAGTCTTGGCTCCAAATTCTGGGCCTGGACAGCTAGAACAGAGGATTCAGTGAGAAAGGAAGGGTGCACAGAGAAGTGGGCTCCTGCATTTGATCTTCAGCCCATTTGAACTTACAGGTAGAACTCTGGGGAACCCCCACAGTGGTTCACAATGCCTTCTCAGAACACAGGGTGTCCCAGCACCTCCATCTCAGAGAATGCAGATCACACAGGGCACTGCATCCGTGCTGCTGGTTCCCGTCACTCCACATTGCAGGTGATCTTCCTGAGGCTGGGAATGCTTCATAGAATGTGCAGCACGATGTTCACATGCCAATTCCCCCTCGATGCAAGGAGCCAGTCAACTATGGACTGCAACTTCTACCAAATGTAAGCTAAAATAAACGTTTCCTTCTTTAACTTGTGGGTGTCAGGTATTTTGTACCAGCAAGGAAGTAACTAAAACAACATCCTATAATATGGTGCTTTATATGCAATCAATGGACCAATATTGTTACAAACTCAGAGCCATAACATATTCAGATCACCTGTTTTCCCAGTGTCATCTTTCTAAACCATATTTTTTTTGTCTTTTTCATTTTTATCCGTACCAGGGATCGAACTCACGACCACCTTCTTGCAAGGCAGGTGCTTATGCTTCTGAGCTAAATCCCCAGCCCCCCCCCCCCCCAGTGTCATCTTTCTACTCTACAATCCTACCCAGGGTCCCACATCACTTATCATGACTCCTAAACAACATGGCTGGGATAGTTTCTCTGACTTTTCTAGTGCTTAATCTTGTGATTTTGAGGAGTAGTGGGGTGTCTTATAGAATATCCCTCCATGGAGATTTATCTGATGTTATCCTTAATATCAGACTAAGGTTATAGATTTGAGGAAGGAAGATCACAGGTCAAATAGCATTTTCAGCACGGTTTAAGCAACAAAATTTATCCACCTTGATAGCAGATGCAGTCACTGTGTGGGGAGAGGTTTCCACTAAGATGTTACCTCCAGTGGTACCTACTTTGGAATGAAGCCAATGTGCCCAATCCACATTTAAGGACAGAAGACAGACTATAAATGTAAGAGAAAGGAAAGCAAAACATTTCAGATTAGAACTGGAAGTACTTGGAGAAAACTTACTTCTGTCTACTGAAAGAAATAGATCCTATGCATTATTCTGAAGAGCCTCATAGTAAAGGAAGTTGGCAGTCCCTATGGAAAATCCAGAAAGAGATGCTGATGTGCACATTGCTGCTTTGTGCTGTGCACATTTACAAGTAAGCACAAGGGCAGTAGTGACCATTGTGCAGGTTATTCTACGCCTTCCACTGAGCAGCTGTGTGACAGCGAAGGCTTCTTCCCTGTCTCTGGGTCTCAGGGCCCTCCTCTGCCAAATAGGATTACAAATGTATTTGTCCAGCAGTCCAGAAATTGTAAAATAATTTTGAATGTCATTATTTAGAGCATGGATTTTCATATTTATTGGAGTATATTGATCAATAGCTATTGTCTTGTATTAAGGGCACGGTCTCCCTAACATCTGAAGGCTTTGAGCTTTCAGCTAGGGAGTCTCAGCTTATCATTCTTTACTGGGGACTGAACCCGAGGCCTTTCCACTGGGCTAGGGCCCCTATTTTATTTATTAATGTGAGTGCAAAGGAGTTGGGTTCAATGCAAGAACTGAAAAAAAATCAAAAGAATAAGGAGAGGAAAAGGAGGAGGAATTCCTAGAGGAAGCCCTACTCTGACCAAAACTTTAATGCAGCATTTGCAAATAATTAAATCTGATTTTTTTTATCTTATGGAAAAAAATTTCAAAACCAAATAATAAGAGAGTGACAATAGTTAATCTTTTTTTCTTCAAAGTAGTTACTCAGAGTACAAGATGTGGGCATAAAAATTTACCAAAATATTAGCACACACCTTGTCTAAAAAGACCCGATCTTTTTTATCCATTCCTCAGTTGATGGGCATTTTGGGGGTATTCTCAAGGTTTAGCTTTTAAAACTTGTGCTGATACAAACATGGGTGCGCATACATCACTGTGGTCTGATGCTTTTAATTCTTCCTGGAAGATACCTAGAAGATGAATAGCTGAGTCAAATGGGACCTCAATTATAGTTTTTTGAGGAATCTCCATACTGAAGTCTATAGTGGCCGGATCAGTCTACACTCTCACCAATAGTGGAGAAGGTTTCCTTTTTCCTCACAGCCCTCCAGTATTTGTTATTGGTTGATTTTCTGATGATAGCCATTCTTTCTGCAGTGACATGGAAGACCTCAAAAACTCTACCAAAAGACCTGTAGATTTAATAACCAAATTCAGTAGTGTAGCTGGATTCAAAATCAACACTCAAAAATCAGTAGCATTTCTGTACACAAACAACAAACTCACTGAGAGAGAAACTAGGGAAACTATACCCATTGACAGTAGCATCCAAAGAAATTAAATACTTAGGAATAAGTCTAACAAAGGAAGTAAAAGATTTGTACATTGAAAATTACAGCACTCTGAAAAAGGAGACCCAAGGAGGTATAATTGTTATGGTATTGAACTGTCATGTCTTCAAAATAAAGCACATATTTGCTATAGTTAGTAAAAATTATGATTCTTTGAAATATTTTGGTATGTGAATCTACTTTTCAAGTGTATATTTTATAAAATTTGTAATATAGCTCATGTACTTCTAATGTGAGGTTGGCATCTAAACCCAGCGATGCTATAAAATACTGACTGCAAAGTCTCAGCACAAAATGAGTAAGTATAATATGCCTTTAAAAGGCTTTTATTGATTATGTGCTAGGAGGGGGACATAAAGTGGTTGATGGACACTCCTTCCCATACTGGGAAAGCCAACCATGCAAGGTTTGATAAAGTGTGGAATCAGAACCCCATGAAACCAGGCAACCTTGATGCTTTGCTGGACTCTCTAGCAGTGACCTTTGTGGAGGAACAATCACAGTCCATCAGGCATCCTCTGTCTTAGCCACAGTGACTATGTATTTTCTGTATTCATTGTCATCATCTGACTGGCCAGCACAGACACTCTGGAGATACACATAGATCTTCAAACAGACGAGCCCAGCATCATTAGCCTGAGTCTACGCTGTCTTTGCTGAGATTCATTGCTACCTACACCTGAGTTATTCCCTGTAGATCACAGATTTCCTTCCACTTCATTTCTGAGTTTCTGTGGCCACTTGATAAAGGACTTCATGGCAAACTCATGAGTCTCATTATTGTAATTTTTAATGCTTAGGGAAGTTGTCTGCGTGCTCAGTCACATTTTTGAATAGTGAAACAAGTGTTATCTGTAAAGAAAACTTTGGTTTCTTGCTCACAGTGTTTGTTTGGTAGTGACTTCATTGCTGGAGATTCATAATCTGCCCATAATAGCACCACCACGATTCTCTCATCAACGTGGCCTTGGTGTCCAAGCATAAGGTGACATGGCCTTTGGCAAAGTCTCCAGGACCAGAGGCCACTTTTATCAGTGTGAAGGGTATTTGCATCCTACGAGGATAATGTCCACCGAAGATAAGACCTGTAATACAACAAATATTAACTTGTTTGTGTTTCTCTTCTGTAATTACCATAGTGACCTCCTCCTGATAAAAACATCAACAGAGATGGAGGAGATGAGCATCAGCTGTCCTCTCCCCAAAAGCAACATGGGAAACTGGTTCTCAAGGTCACCAAAGTTTAAGCTATTTATATGAGTGGATTCTATGCCGCTAGTAAAATAAATGAGTGTGATTTAGAAGTGCAGGGCGGGGGAAAACAAACCAAGTTGTTTTGACAGGGAAACTCCTCTCTGGCTTTCTCAACAACTCAGCATTCAGAAGAGCTTTTTATTTGGTGCTGGTTGTTACACTTCTCATTTTATTCCCAGTGGTCCTTCTGGGTATATTTTCAAACTCCTACTAGTTTAAACGGCTTGTGTTGTAGCTTGGCATAACGAACGCCATCTTGTGCCCTGTATTTAACCCAAAAGAGTGAAAATTATTCAGGGTATAAGTCTCATGAGAAAAGCAGAATGTGCTGTACCCACAAGAGAAAAATTAACCTGCTCAACAAAGAAGCAGGATACAGGTGTCAACTAAAATTAATGTAAGATGCTAGCTAAATTGTTTCCAACAGGATGTCTTTTTGTGGTTTTCTGTTTTAAAAGCTCTGTAACTTTCCAGTTCAGGGCCACTCCTTTGGACTCTGAAACAGGACTCCATGGGTGGTCGCTGAGCTCAGTTAATATAATTCCAAATTTATCAGTTTGGCTGCTTCAATTCCTATATTGTTAATGAACCTACTTCATTAGCAGGCTGTGTGAAGGGTGGCAAGTGACATGTCCTTCCCGGGTGTCACATGCATCATTTGTTTTTGGGGAGTTTTACCACTGAAAGACCCTATTGCTCCTTCCAGAGTACACTGGTGTCTGCCATTTTTCCTATCTTTGTCCACTGAACCGCTTGCTTTCCCTGTGGTGGTGTTTGTACCAAATATGCAGCAGTGGTTCTTCGTGGCACCCACCAGAGGGGAGTTCTGATTGATTCCCTAGGTCTGCGGGGAGCCCTGACCACGCACACTCCCAGCCAGCACCCCGCCACGCTGCTGTGCCTGGCCACCCACCACGGTCTGAGAATCTCTGCCTCATGGATATTTTACTTGGGGAAGTTTGGACGTCTATCTTCTGTCTCTTCATGCTCTGAATGCTGTCCAGAACACATGTCCTGGCCACCTATGTCATGGGATGAGATCATACATGGGAAGAGCTTTTAAATTATAAAGAGCAAGGGATACGTGCAGAAGTAAATACGCATGTGTCAGGAGCATTTGCTCCTTATTTTCTTGTTATTTCAAGTCATCTGCCATAGCTTCCTCATCCCTCATCCACTTTTGCTTCTTTCATGTGTTGGTTGGAGGGGAAACAGCGCCTTTTCACACTCTTGATGCGTCCCTTCCCAGTTCTGATCCCATGGTTGTGTGAATGCTCACACTGAAGAACATTCCCAGTGCGCTCATGAGAAAGCCCGAGCTGGGACGTTGCAGCTCTGACATCTGTAGTAGCTCCCACGAATTTTATCCAATACACGTCCCTTAGAGTCTAGTTTTCAATGTAAATGACTGTCCAGAAAATTCTTCTTAGCCAGAATGTGAAACGTATTCACCTTTACACCCATTTGGATTTGCATTCCTACACTCATGTTTCCAGAAATGTTGCTGATTATTGTTTATGTTTTGAGCACCTGAATTTTGAATATTTTGTATTAATGGAGAACTTCTCATTTAATGATAAGTGTATTTAGTTCTTTTTCAGATCTCTTGATTTTGATGATCTTGACCTGTTAAGATTGTACCATCTTATTTGCTATTTCTCTCTTCCTCTCACCATTGTGTCATTTAGCAGTTCTTTAAAATTATTTTTTGTTTTTATTACAGTGTGTTTACAATACTAAGCAGTTCCCTTCCTTGTTTGGAATCTGTACATGTGCATTGCACATCTTAATTCTTTTTCTCTCCCCTCCTCCTCTCTCCCTCCATCTCTTGGGTCCCTTCCCAGTTGAGAAAGACCTAACTCTTTACTTTTCCTGATTTATTCATCACTTTACTTTTTCTTTATATTTTGGTTCTCTCATATAAGGAAAACCATGTGGTATTTAAGACACACATGTGATGTGTCTGATTTATTTCACTTAATGCTAAGGTCTCAATGTGCATCTATTTTCTTACCAATGACTCACGTTTATCCCTCTTTGTGGCAGGAGCAATACTGCCTTTTCCATTCTTCCTCCATTGATTAAAAATTGCAAGCAGGCTGAACCACAGAGTGACAGTAGAACCCCTGCCTTCTATCACTGTGACCATTCTTGTGGTGGGTGTGTGGTATGAAGATACCTCAGCATGTGTCAGGCAAATGTCTGAGCTGGCACCCTGCCCATTTTACCCCTAAAATGCTCCAAAACCCTGTCTTAAACACCTGTAAAATGCCTGAGCCAACCTCAGTGACAGCCCTTGGTTGGCTAGTGGAGAAGGCCTGACTGTCTTTTCCTGTCTCACTTCCCCCTCATTTGTGGAAGCTGCTGTCTAATATTTTGCCAATGGCATTAGCTGTACATTAGTACAGCTTGCTGACTCATTCAAAGTTTTCTTTTTGGAAAATTCCAGATGATTGTTGAGCGATGCCTAGGGCTGTTTGCTCTATGTAACATGGGCCGCTGTGGAAAGAGTCTCAGTGTTGGTGACATTGGAAAGTGCTCGCTTTCAAGGCTCTGAAACACACTCATCACCCGCTCATCCTTTCCAAAGAGCGATGAGTTCAATGTCTTTTCTGGTTTTCCCTCAGAAAAGATCTTACTCAGAACACCAAGGAAGCAGTAAGCCAAGCCACAACCTGTTGGTCTTCTGTTCCACATCTTGCCCCAAATGAAGGAAGTAAACCATGGTCAGATCATTTGCTTATTTGTATCAACTCTTTGCAAAAGTCAGTGGAAGAAAATTGAGTTTTAAGGACTTGGACGCTAATAATCAGCTTGTTTTTTTATTTTGTTTTGCTTTTCTACTGGCAGATGTTTATTATTTATTTTATCATTTTGCCAAACCCACGTTTTGCCAAAACCAAGATCTATTTTCTCGGTCTAACATAAAAATAAAAATAAAGCAAATGGTATCATTTGATATAATTAATGCATCTGGAATGCTTAAGGTTGAAGTTTTTGCCAGAATCATAAATCACTGAAAGAAAATAATGGTCTTTTTATTACTTTTAAAAATTAAAGTAATATCTAGGTTATTTAAATATTAATAAAATTGAGTTTGGAAGGATTGGAGCTTATTTCAGATAAACATTTGAAAATAAAAATTTTTTTTTGGTCCAAAGTTGTTCTGTCTCCAGAATGAGTGTCCGATCTGATCAGGCTGGATTTCCTGTGCAACTGTCCCTTCCTGTTTACTCTCAGCCTGTCCTACAAGGGACACGAGGAAGGCAACTGCTCTGAGCCAAGCCCTTCCTGCTGCTGGTCTCAGATTGCTGGTTGGTAGGAGAAAAATGAAATGGTCTAAATGGCTTTCAACTCTCAAGGTTTTTGATCTTGAGCATATCCTGACTCAAATTTGGGTTTTTGCTTATAAAACTAAAGTGCAAATTTATTGTGTCATATATGCGTATCAGTAATGTGTTAATATATATGCTTCAGCAGCTGTACAGAACTTTGTATAAATTGGGTTTACATAATCATGCATATGAAAAACAATTATCGGCTTTTTTAAGAAATACTGCATATCATTTCTTCAGTTTCATAGATTTGTCTGCTTTGCTATAAATAGAAGCTTTGACTCTGGCTTCAGTACTTCACTCCTATGAGTGATACTAGCATAAGGTTTTCTTGAGAAGTACTTGCAGTTTTGCCCACTATTCAGGGCTGTCTTTCTTCCCAGCAGAATTCCCTGGGAGAAATCAGCAAAGCCCCTTTTTAGACAAGAAAAGGACAGATCCTTTTTTGACCATAGATCCCATTTGCTCTTACATTTTTTTATTCCTTTTTAAAACTACTTACATAACTTCTAAAGTAATCTTTGTTCTCCCTTTCTTTGAAATAAGTATCCATTGTAAAAAGTCAGAAGACACATAAGCTCCACAACTAAAAAAGAAAAAAAAAAAAAAAACATTGTCCTCAGAATTAAAAAAGAAGAAGATGGGGCCTGGTGGAACATGTTTGTAATCCCAGCACTCTGTGAGGCTGAGGCAGAAGGATCATGAGTTGGAGCCCAGCCTGGCAACCTAACGACTTAGAAGGGATCCTGTCTCAAAGTAATTAATAATAGTAACAATAATAGGACTGGAGATGTACTCAGTGTGGGTTCAATCCTAAGCACCAGAAACAAAATAGAATGAAACAAAGGACACAAGGCAACAACACCTTAGAGACCAGAAATTCATTAAAATTAAGTAGCATATAAATTGTGGGAAAGAAATCAATGGAATTTCTGTATGCTAATAATGTATTGGGAGTTAGCTTATGATATGTGTGCGTGTGTGTGTATGTATAGATATAGATATAGATATAGATATAGATATAGATATAGATATATACTTGAGTTTCAAATTGTCATGTGCCATGACCCAGGAAAAGATTTTTATTTTTCCATCATTGCTGTTTGTGCTGGTTTCCCAACCTACTACTAAGTACCCTGCTGAGGTCAATGCAGCAAATGGGAACCAGTTCGAGGTCAGCCCGTAGGCACTGATTTGGCCCTCAGTCTAGTGTGGCTCAGAGTCCCTGTGGATCCAGGCATCTCCTTCCCTGGGAACCGAGTGCTACCTAAGGAGCACCTTAGCAATCCACAGGGATTGCAAGAAGGCTACTGGTCCCTAAGAAGCCTCCTCGGGGTGCCTGCAGGCTCAGGGTCTGACAGGCAAGGACTGTGCCTCCTCTTTCAGCTATTCTGCTGCTGCTGACTGAAACAGTTTCCTTGGCCACCAATTTTGGGGAAATGCTCTGCTTGACACATTTGAATGTATCACCTGTGAATCATTCCCTGTTGAAGTTTTATATTCTGAGAAATGTACACAAAAGAAGGAAATAACAAGGAAAAAAAAGAAATCAAACT
Source organism: Cavia porcellus (assembly GCF_034190915.1). Taxonomy (NCBI): domain Eukaryota; kingdom Metazoa; phylum Chordata; class Mammalia; order Rodentia; family Caviidae; genus Cavia; species Cavia porcellus. The sequence continues at coordinate 53,360,373 of NW_026947506.1, read as the reverse complement.
ATCCTGATACAGAAATGACATGAAGACTCCCCAAACTCCACCAAAATGCCCCTAGAACTAATAAACAAATTCAGCAAGATAGTGGGATACAAATCATACAAAAATCAGTAGCGTTCCTTATATCAGTAATGACCTCGCTGAGTAAGGAATTAGGAAAATGATAATATTCATAACAGAACAAGAAAAATTGAATGCTTACTTAGCCTAACAAAGGAAATGAAAAAGATCTATAACAAAAGTTACCATATTCTGAAAAAGAACATCAAAGAGGACATCAGAAAGTGGAAAAAATGCCACATTCCTTGACAGATAGAAACAGTATTGTCAAAGTGGATATACGATACTGCCAAATTTGATAAACACATTTAATTGAATCTCCATCATATTATCAGCAGGCTTCCTCACAGAACTAGAGAGAACAATCTTAAAGTTTGTATGGAATTGGAAGTGATTTGGATCAGCAAAAGCAATCCTGGGCAGTAAGAACAAAGCAGGAAACATTATTACCTAGAATTTCAAGTCATATTACAAGACAAGAGTGATACAAAACAACCAGGCATGCTACTGACACAAACACATCATGCAGGTCAATGTAACAGAATATAGGATGCAGAAATTCTTTGGGCACATTCAGCTCTCTGATCTTTGACAAAGGAACAAACAATGTACACGAAGGAAAGATAGCCTCTTTAACAAATGGGGCTGAGCAAACTGGCTATCTATATGAGGGGACTGAGTCTAGACCAGTGATATTAAATGTGGACTCTAGGTCTGGGTCAGGCTATTATGAAATAAGTACCAGGAGTGGGAATCCTGGAGAAGTGATGTTCAAAAATTAGCCATTAGACCTTGCTGTGGTATCCAGTGCACAATCCATGAACGTGCCTCAGGTGACAAAGATTTGAAGGCTGTGGACCTAAAATCTACACCCTGTTAGTGTTGTGTGACATGCAGTAGTCTGGTGGGCTCAAACCTTATTCTGGTGCAAGATTATTTTACAAGAACAAAAACAAAACTGACTGGTCTTTGATCAAACTGAGTGTGAGAAACACCTCAGCTTCACAAGCCCAACAGGGATTCCTAGAAATGGAATGAGATGAGCATCTCTGCACGTGGGAAGAGAGCCCTGCAGTTACAGACAGAGAGCTGGAGAGAGACACAGTGGTGTACCTGAGAGGCCAGGAAGCTAGAGACACCGTGGGAGCAATGAGGAGAAGAAAGAGGGAAAAGGAAGAGGAGAAAGAAGAGAGGAAGAGGAGAGGGAAGAGGAGCAGAGGGGGAAAAGGCAATTAGGAGAAAGAGAAGAAGAAAAGGAGAAGGAAAGAAAACAGCAATAATAAAACTCAGTACATTTCTGATCAATTTAATTACGAGGGTGAGAGAGAAATGAGCTCATAGTGTCATGATAGCATCCCCGACTTGGCATACTGGGAGGACAGCGATGCCTGGAGACTGGATGAAGGAATGTAAGATGGGAATGAACCTGAGCGCGGTTAAGGGAAGGATGGTTCATTTTTCTGATAGCGTAGTGAGAGCCAGCCAAAGTATGAGCCCTGGCCGCAAAATCAAAGCGGATGAGTTAGGATCTCACTTCTGTCACTCACTCCCTCGGTGGCTTGAGGTGGATTATTTCTCTTTCAGTCTTTGTGTGTCTTTTTGAAACGTGGGGGAAGCAGTGATTCTTAGAGGGTTTAGAACTTTGATTAGATTGTTCCAACAACCTCCTCACAGTGCCTGGCATGAAATGTGCTATAATTTGTTGATTATTGGGGTCTGTCATTTGGAAAGTTGCAGAGAAATGAGGACCTGAGCATAACTTTCAAAGTCACCAGCCTGTGATAGAGGCCTAACAATGAACAAGAATGGAGAGTCCCAGGAAAGTTGCAGACAGAAAAGGAAACAGAGTCTCCAGGTCACCATATGAATAGAGTAGGGGGAGAAACCCAGGAAGAGGGCCAAGATTATTGCAAAGTAAAACAGAAGGGACGTGAAATAGGCCTCTGTGCAATGGCTTTCACCAAATGTAGACCAGACAGAGGTCTCTGCTTCATGGTAAGAGCTGAGAATGACATGGAGGTAGGTGTCTGCAGTGACCTGTGCAGTCAGGAGCAAGGTGAGCAACTCTGAGTTGTTGAACTACAGCTCATGGGATAAGAAAAGAAAGTAAATACTGAGAATGACCCACCGAGGGCAAGAAGGACAAATAATTTACCAGTCTTGGTGCTGCATCTTTTTTTTCTCTCTCTCTTTTTATCAGTACCGGGGATTGAACTCATGACAGCCTGCTTGCAAGGCAGGTGCTTATGCTGCTGAGCTAAATCCCCAGCCCCCTCTGCATCTTGATTAAAATGACAGGCAGCTGACATGCAGACTATTCTGGGACAGGCTTGACCAGGCATGTGTGCATGTGTACTAGACCAGGTCCCCAAGTGTCCAGGATAGATTAAACTGGATAATGAACATCCCAGCAACAAGCACCTCATGCTCACAGGAATGATTTCTATAGATAATCATAGTCACCTGAGGGAACCAGGACAGCAAGCTGTAATTATTTGTTCTAAATTAGTTCTTAGCAAACCGGTTTTGCAATCCAAGTTATACATTTTCCTCATGGTTGTTTTTGCACCATGATGGTAGAGTTGAGGGATTGTGACAGGGGCCGCGTGGTTTATAAACCTTGTTTACAGATCTGTGACTGTTTCTCCGTGTTACAGGAAACATAATTTTACATTTTGGAGGCAAAGTGAGTCCAGTTGCACCAAGCACGAAGCTGTAAGTTCATTTGTAAGGAGAAGGTGTTAGGGAGAGGATGTGCTTACCCTGGGCATTCCTGTAGGATGTCCGTAGCCCCTGGTGACAGCACAAATCATATCAGCAATTTCAGCTCCTATCCTATCTCATGACCACAGTCACAGGAAAAGCACAAAAAATGCAAAAGACCGTCATTTCACTGGCTCACTTGACCACAGTAGAAATCCAATACCCTTTGGTTGTTTGGATTTCGGGGTGTTCAGTCCCTCCCCAAGTTCTTTCACATGCTGGTTCTGATTGTGGATTATTATTCAAGACCTCAGCACCCTACCTACACATTAAAGGGAAACAATGGGGTTTCCTTGAGAGAGCTGTGCCTGTGTCCTCATAAACTTTATTTTCCTTAACAATGGCCCAGAAGCACAAGGATAATGATGTTCTCCATTTGGATGGCCCAAAGAAGAGCCACAAGGACTTTCTTTAAATGAGAAAGTGAACACGTTTGACTGAATGACACCTCTTGAGGAAGTTAGCATCCCACTTAGGAGAGACTCCTACCATCCCACTGAGAGGAGCCTGAGTTATTTAAGTGCTACATCTGCAAAAAACAGCTGAAGGTTCTTTATGCAATCCAGACTCCACCCATCCTATCACGTGAGGCTGATGTAACCTGTGCCCCAGGGACAGATGCCATGAAGTCCTAGCATTTTCTCTGAGTCCTAGAAGCAAACAGGAATACAGATTCCTTGTGGCTGTGCCTCCAGTTTCAAACAGAAGTATTAGTCTGGAACTTAAGTTTTAAAAATAAAATATAGAGACAAAGGAAAACTTTATAAGCTTTTAAATTTTTTATTTACTGGCAATAGCATTCTGTGAATTACCATAATGTTTGTTTCACTGCAATGTGCTTTGGTTTAATTTGTGTTTACAGATTTGTATCTTTTATTTTTTCTATTCAGCATGGTCTTTCTCTGAATTCCCCATACTCACTTTGGAGCTCCAGATTCTTACTTAATCAAAGAAGGTGCCCCTAAATAACATTTGATTCTTAAGTATCTGTGGCACACTGGAATAAAACTGTCAAGATAAGAGAGGGGCAGAAATTCCATCTCTGAGTATATGAAATGACCCATCTCCAGATTATGTCTCATGGATGTTTAAGGCGGAAAAATCTGTTTCCGCCTTGTAACTGATGTCACATATTTTGCAGAGAAAGAATGGTTTCCTATAATATAAGATTTTCATCTAAATGGACATGGTAAGATATTCACAGAAACACTTCCACTTTTTCTAATACAGTAGGCAAGAAAAAATAAAGTATGTTCACTATAAACACCTAGAAACCAAACACTATAGTAGTCTTCCTTTATTGTTGGCTTCATTTTCTACAGTATTACTTATATGCAGTCACCTATAGTTTAATAATATTGAATAGAAAATGCCAGAGGTCTTAAAGTTTTAACTTACATGTCTTCTGGAGTAATATGATGAAATCCTATCCTATGCATATAGATCATCAGCTATAAATCCACCAGCATACAAATCATCCTCTTAGTCCAGTGTATCCTCCATGTCTATGCTACCCTTCTGTTAGTCACTCACTAGCCCTCACAGCTGCTAGATTGGCCATTGCAGTGTCATGGTGCCTATGTCCAAAACACCTTATTTTCCTTAACAATGGGCCCAAATCACAGGAGTAATGATTCTCTCAGTTTGGATACACCAAAGTAAAGCCATAAAGAACCTTATTTAAATGAAAAAGTACACATATTTGACTTTACAAGAAAAACAATTGTATGCTGAAGTTGCTAACATCTACAATGAGAACCAGTCTTCTATCCATGGGATGGTGAAGAAGAGAAAAAGAAATGCACCCCAGTTCTGTAACACTATGGCCACTGTCAGCTCTGACAGCAAAGGCATTGTTGTGTGTGGATACACAGAAAAAAAGCCACTGAAAGTGAAGTCCTGTACCATCTGTGGTCTGTGATTCTGTGAGGGTTCTTCAGATGCACCACCTACAAAGCAGGGTGACTACTGCTCTAGCTTTGTTTATGTGACTATCTCGATTCGCAAAAAGCAGAGATCTCCAGGAGCAAGAAACAAAATAGAATTAAAGGCGAGACTATAAGCTAATAGCGAAGGTATCTAAGAAGAAAGAGCAGCAGAGAGTGTGAACTATGAGCTAGCATTTGATTCTGTGAAGACAGAAGTGACACCGGATGAGCATTATTGGAAGTGATATCATTCCTAAAGAGAAACTTCAAGAAGCTGTATCCCAGCATCTTGAAAAATGGTGGCCTTTGGTGCTTAAGGCAAGCAGAAACATGGAAATGACAACGGGATTTGGAGGTAGGTTTATTTATGTTGATGGACACTGATTGGGATCATTCCCAGAATATCAGGCCCTGGTCTCTGGTGATCCAGGGCTTATATGGAATAAGCAAGCGGGGAGTACAGAGGCAGCATGGCTTGTCAATTCATAGTGACCAGCTATGCATCGCAGTGATCAGCTGTTTCTAGGCGACAGAAGCAACTGGAACTGAACAGGAGCTGTTACCTGGGCAACTAAGAAACTGAAGCCTGCTGGCTGGGAGGTGGGGAATGGGTGGATTTCTGTTACATTTGTACAGGCTTCTGTCAAGAAAGTAAGATAGTATGTTTGTTAAGGATTTTTAGGCTATGCAAAAAAGATGTGTGAACTCGTACATAATGTTTGGAATTAAAAACAAGAATATAAACTTAGAGAATAAAAATTGAAAAAAAGTAAGGAAGACAAAATGTAGAAAGATTTTCCATGTTAATATATCAGGAGACATCACATTGTTTAGATAGCAACACTCCTTAATTTGATTTAATTTTGACACAATTTCTACCAAAACCCCTGACAGCTTTTATTTTTCTTTTTTGCAGAAATCAAAGAGCTAACACTAAATTCAGATGGAAAAACAAGGGACTGAGAATAGCCAACACTACATGGGGCAGAATGAACAAGTTTAAAGGCCTCACAATTCCTGATTTCAAAACTTGTTATAAAGCTACAGTAATTAAGAAAGTGGTATTGGCATAAGAATAAACACACTTGCTGATGGGGTGATAACACTGAGAGGACAGGGAATAAAAATCTTACATTCGTGGTAAGTTGATTTTTAGCAAAGTTGCCAGGACCGTTGAGTGGGGAAAGAATAATTTTCTGCCGAGACACTTGGAGAGACAATTGGAAAGAATGATCAGACACTTTCTTCACACTGTGGTAAGAATTATGCAAAGCATATCAAAAGACCACAATGTAAAATCTGAAACTATAAAACTCTTAGAAGAAACATTAGAAGCAAATTTCATAAACCAGGGTTAGACACCAACTTTTTTTTTTGTCTTTTTTTTTTTTTTTTTTTTGTCTTTTTGAGACAAGGTCTCACTCTGCGGTTCAGGCTGGGCTTGAGCTCACTTTGTAGCCTAGACTGGTCTCAAGTTTGCAACAATCCTCCTGCCTCAGCTTCCCGAGTGCTGGGATTGCAGGAATGTACCACCACGCCCGGCAGACATTGAGGCTTAAAATACTTATGATAGCAAAACTGCAAGGAAAAGTAACAGATAAGTTGAAGTTTAAAACTGAGAACGACCCTTCTTCAGGGGACTAACAACAGTTGAGATTAATGGGGATAAAGTAGAGAATCAGGAACAGGAAATAGAAAGTAATGTCAAGAAAGAGCAGGACAGAGCTGTTAGTGGGAGCACTGATAATAAATGAAAATATGTTTCCAAATATGTGCTTCAGGGTGGTCGGAAACAAAACATGAGGCCCTGCGACAGGAAAAGAGAAAGCTAGAGGAAGGGCCCAGCGGTGGAGCAGAAGGTAAAGATCACTCCTGTCTTATCGCCCCTTCTGATAACAGTGGTGCCATGCAGATAACATCAAAGAGACAGAGTACAGGAAGACTTCCACCGCGGCGCTCTTATTTTTGAACTAAACTCTTAACTGGCTCACTTTCTTTCCACTCTCGGTAACAAAACTTGCGCGAATAGCTTTGAAATCAGAAAACTTAAGAGTATGTCCTAAAGTAAGCGGTCAGCCTGGGAATCTAATTGGAACCTCTGAATGCTGTGTTTGGCATTTTGAACATACATTTGCTAGGAAAAGAGCTAATCAAAGTAAGATGCGCTCAAAGCAGCCCCCGGGTCCAATATGCAGGACCACTGGGTCCCAGTCTTGGTTCTGCAAAGAATCAGTTGGGTGATTTTCATCAAGGAAAATTATCATCTTTTGAGCTGAGCTATATACGAGGAATGATCAAAATATACAGTGCACGTTTAAAACTTCTTTAAAAGGTAGACTAAAAGACACTGCCATAAAGCCCTTCAAAATACCCCGCGCCCTGCACCAACCACACTTGGCCCATGTTCTAGCTACTTCTCTACGCAGCTCTAGGATTCCTCTTTTGTGGAAGTCTTTAGTCGCATTCTCATGGCTGCTTCAATGTCCTGAAATGATTCAGAACATCTACTTTTCACGGTCACCTTGACTTTGGGAAAGAATCAGAAGTCTCACCGTGCCTGATCCGGTTAGCATGGCAGATGAAGCAATAATCTCTTTAGGAGATTATTGTAATCGCTGTAATCTCTTTAGGAGTCTGCCTTTCTCTTGGAGTGGGCGGAGCATTCATACATATTTTTTCATCAATTTCCATAGAGACACAGCAGAGAGGACTTCCAGAGCCGCTTCAGAAAGCGGCAGGAGTGATGGGAATCAGTGCTTGTGAAGCAACGGGGAGGATTTTGAAGGCAACTCATGGCAATGTGCTTTTTACTGAAATCAGTTTTTATTTGAACGCACTGTGTATTTTCAAGATCCTTGCATGTAGCCTGCTGTGTAAGAATGAAATGAAAACACTGCACAGAGGTAGGATTGTGTGACGTTGCATATGTGCAAAAAATCGTGAGCATAAATCCTGAGCTGGCCTAGTGTCTAGGAAGCCCCAGAGCTTGCATGCTTCTGGCAGAGGGGAAACTGAGTCACTTTGGCAGGTGATAGTAGAGGTCTATCACTGAGCCGAACTGGTAGAATGAGCCAGAGATTTGGGGTGGAGAAAGAGATCACAGGGCACAGACCAGGAGTTCATCTGCAAGGCGTCTCAATGGTCTAAGACACGCATGTTACTATGGAGATGAGTCTGGGAGAAAATCCTTAATGGACCGAAACAGAAAACTGGAGTTTAACTGAGATAACTCTCTAGTGACTGGGGGGGGGGGGTCATTGGATTTAATCACATATATTTGTGTGGGGTAGTGTTAGGGAATAAAAACTGGTGGTTAATGTAACATCAGATGAATTAAACCACATGGTGCTGAGTGTGGATGGCCCACCTGAGGAAAGTTGCCAGCATAAATGGAGACGTGGAGAGGAAGAGCGGGCATTGTGGGTTCTCCTAAGTGTTGTTGTTTGGAGCTGTTGGTTCTCCTGGAGGAGCTTGTCATGCTGGCTTCCCCGATATGAATTTGGCCATTATAGTGGAGGAGCTCGGGACCTTGTCACTGAGAGTGACTATGGTTCATTTTGGGGGAGCTCTGGTCCTTACATCAAGCATCGCTTCTTGGCTCCAGAGGGGAAAGTGTGTGCTGTTTAGCCTCCAGGAGAAGCTTGTTATGCACTTGTTATGCACATGCACTTATGTTATGTACTCGACTGTTCTCATTGTCAGAGGAGCTCAGGATCTCACTGCCACTGAGGATGCCTGTGGTACTTTTCAGGTCAGCCCGGGTCCTATATTTGAGCTACCTCTTGGCTCCAGTGTGGAACCCTCAACCCAGTAACACAGCTCCTTCACCCCACTGGCATAGACTTTGTAGCTCCCACCACTGACCTTTGGGCCTTCCCAGTGCAGATCTGTAAAACAGACTTGCATGAGTCATTGTCCTGGGCTCTAGGCCTCCGATGGACCCGTGGGAGGCATTGTCATGGGCTCTAGGTCTTCATCAGGACCAATGCAGGACACTGCTGTGGGATCGGCTAGCTTGTCTAGGTTTTTAGTATTGTGGATAGATTTAATGCACTTTCTTATATTTAACTCTGGGTGACCATCATAAAATATTATAAATTCTGTGACCTGTGTGTAATGGTTCTCCTTGCAACCCCTGACTACAACAAGTGGCTTAATTCAATTTTCCCTTTTCAGGCAAAACTAATGAAGAAGTCTCTTGTGGTAAATATATGAATTGTGATTCTTTTAAAAAATTGTTTATGTATTTTTGGTAGCAGGAATTGAACTCATGACCTTGAGCTTGCCAGGCAGGCGCTGTGCCACTGAAATATATCCCCAGCTCTTAGTTAATGTTTTAGGATGAATCTCTCAATTTTCCCTTTGTTTTTTATTTTTATTTTTTAAGATTTAAAAGATGGAAAAGAAAAACAAAACAGCAGTACAGACAAACAAGCAACAAGAAACCAAATACAATAACAGTATAGGTTTACAAAACAAGATGATAGGAATTTGACAAGGATTATAATACTGTATATTGTTACCTTCAAGAGGGTTGCTTAGATTAACAGGTATAGACATGTAAAATTGATTTAAACTTATGAGTATTAACTGTTCTTTTCCAATAACTAATACAATTGTTAGTGTAGTCAATTTAGCTATCATATAATATATATATGAACAAATGTATGTTTTTTTCTTTTCTCTTCCTTCTTTCTCTCATTCTAATTACTTTTCTTCTTTGAACACAATGTTCATTGTACATTTTGGAGCATATAATTTTTTAGCTTCTTACACTGGAAAGATAATAGGGTATTTACACATGTGAGTTTGACTTATTTCACTTATAAGTATGGTCTCAAGTCACATCCATTTACTTATAAAATTCTCAATGCAATCTTTCTTTATAGATTTGTAGTACTTCATTGTGTAAAAATATCAAATCTTTTTTATCCATTCCTTGATTGGTGGGCACGTGGGCTGTTTCCAAGATTTGGCTGTTACAGATTGTGCTGCTATAAACATGGGTGCACATATATCACTGTGATATGACGTTTTCCAATTGTTCTGGGAACATGCCCAGAAGTGAAATAGCTGGGTCAAATGAAACCTCTAGTCCTAGCTTTTAAGGATGATTTCTTTAGATCTATGAGGTATGCAAATGGTGTTTTGATTGGAATTGCATTGAATTTATATAACAATTTTGAGAGAATGGCCATTTCACAATGTTTGTCTATGAACAGGGAATATCTTTCCATTTTCTGAAATCCTCTTCAATTTCCTTTTTCAGTTAAAGTAGTTTGCAATGTATAGATCTTTTACTTCCTTTGTTAGATTTATTGCTAAGTATTTCATTTTGGGGATATGCTGTAGTGGAGGGTGTGGTTTCCCTTATATCTTTCTCAATGAGTTTGTTGTTTTTGTACAGTAAGGTTATTGATTTTTGAGTATTGACCTTGTATCCAGCTACATTACTGACTTTGGTTATTATGTATAGGAGACTTTCAATGGAGTTTTGGGGGTCATCTATGTAGAGTATCATATCATCTACAAAAAAATGATAATTTAACTCCTCCCTTTCATATCCTTATTTCTTTTATTTCCCTTACTGGTCTAATTGCTTTGGCTAATGTTTCTGGAACTATATTGAATAGGAGTGGTATAATGGTCCTCCTTGTCTTGTTCTTGATTTTAGATTGAAAGTTTTCAGTTTTTGTCCATTTAGTAATATGTTGACTTTTGGTTTATCATGTATGGCTTTAAGTAGACTGAGGTAGAGACCATTTATTCTGATTTTCTGTAGGGTTTTTATTATGAATGAGTGTTGGATTTTATTGAAAGATTTTTCTGCATCTATTGAGATGACCGTGTGGTTCTTGTCCTTGGCTCTGTTGATACAGTGTATTATGTTTATTGATTTGTGTAAGTTGAACCATCTCTTAATTCTGGGGATGAATCTCACTTGATCATGGTGTATAATCTTCCTAATGACTGCTGCATTCTATTTGCTAGTATTTTACTATCTTCATGAGAGAGATTGGCCTGTAATTTTCTTTTTTTGGTTGGGTCTTTCTCTGGTTTTGTATTAGGGTAATACTTGCTTCCAGAAATGCGTTAGGGAGAATTGCTTCCCTTTCAATTTCACTGAAGATTTTGAGGAGTGTTGGTATTAAGTCCTCCTTGAATTTCTTATGGAATTCTGCAGTGAATTTATCTGGACCTGGGCTTTTCTTTGTTGGTAGGGTTCTAATTACGTTTTCAATTTCATTAATTGAAATTGGGTTATTTAGCAGTTTTATATCTTCTTCATTCAGCTTTGGTAATTCATATGTTTGTAGGAATCTGTCCAATTTTTCTGTTATCGAGCCTGAGACTAAAGGTTTTTGAAGTAGGTATTTGATGATTTTCTGTACTTCTGCAGGGTCTATAGTGATTGCACCTTGTCACTTCTTATTGGGTGGATTTGAGCTTTTTCTCTCCTCTTTTTGATAAGGATCACTAGAGATTTATCAATTTTATTTATTCTGTCAAAGAACTAGCTCTTTGATTCATTAATTCTTTGTATGTTTTCTTAGTTTCAATTGCATTAATTTCTGCTCTGGTCTTTATAATTTCCTGCCTTCTTTGGGCTTTGGTCTTAACTTGCCCTTCTTTTCTAGAAGTTTGAGGTGCAGCATTAAGTTATTTATGTGTGTTCTTTACATTTTCCTAATGTGGGAGTTTAGTGCTATTAATTTCCCTCTGAGGACTGCTTTGTGTCCCACAGGTTCTGGTAATTTGTATTTGTATTTTTGTTTCATTGTAGATATCATTTAATTTCTTCTTTAATTTTTTCTGTGACCCATGGGTTGTTTAGCAGAGTGTTATTTAATTTCCATGTGTTGATGAGGTTCTTGTGGAGGTTTTGTCATTAATTTCCAATTTTATTGTGCCATAGTCAGATAATATGCATGGAATTATTTCAATTCCTTTGCATTTACTTGAGCATGTTCTGTGAGTTAGTATATGATCTATTTTAGAGAATGACCCATGTGCAGCTGAAAAGAATGTGTATTCTGATGTTGCTGGGTAGAACACTCTGTATATGTCTACTATGTCCATTTTTTCACAAGTTTGATTTAGTTTTGTTATTTCTTTCCTGGTTTTTTGTCTGGCTGATGCATATATACTTACAATTGTAATCTCTTCCTCTTGAATTTTTCCTCTGACAAATATGTAGTGACCTTCTTTATCTCTTTTAATTATTCTTGGTTTGAAGTTCACGTTGTCTGCAAACAAAATAGCAATCCATGCTTTTTTCTAGGTTCCTATGGTATGGAATATTGTTTTCCATCCTTTGACTTTTAGTCTGTGAATTTCCTTTTGACTTAAGCATGTTTCTTGTACACAGCATATTGTTGGATTTTGTTTCTTGATCCATTCTGCCAGTCTGTTTCTTTTTATTGGCGAGTTGAGACCATTTACATTGATGTGTATAACTAATAAATACTGACTTAGCTCTGGCATGTTATCTTCTGCTGTTGGTTTTCTACTTTTTCTGTATAATTGTTTGCCTTGCTTAGTGGTTTCCTTTTGTTGTTGTTCTTGGGATTGTAGTTATCTTTGTCTCTTTCTGGCATGGCTTTCAATACTCTTTGTACTGTTGGTTTGGTGGCCATGAAAATTCTTCAGTTGTTTTTTTTTATTTTAAAGAGGGTAAAATTAAACAAAATAAAACAAAACAGATCATAAGATAACAGTGTAAGAGGCACAGATTTCAAAGCAAGACAACCAGAGATCTTCACTGTCTATCATATAGTCTCTTGTTTTCTTTCAAATATGATGAATTCATTATATTTGGGTCATATATAATGAATGAATATATATATTCACATATATTGAATTCATATATAATGAATTCATGCAAAACAAAATAGTATAGAACTGATCAGAACAGGTTGATGAAGACATTTTAGGTCTTCAAGACCAGGCAATAAGGAAGTCAACAATGGCTGCCATATTCTCTTCAAAATAGCTGTCCATACTTTCATATATGTTGAAATTAAACAAAACAAAACAGACTAAAATCACTCTGAACAAAGAATAATAGTATTTCTGGATTTCACATTATGACACTACAGCATCAGCACTGAGTACCTTAGTGTCTCTTTTTCTTCAGAGTAGCTGTTCATTTCATCATGCATTATATTATTGATTCTCACAAACTTTTTAGAAGTTCTACACATGCATGAGTGTCTATATGTATACCTATCCTTTCAGTTGTTCTTTGTCATGGAAATACCATTATTTCTCCATCTATTTTCAATGATAGTTTTTCAGGATACATCAATCTAGGTTGAAAGTTGTTTTCTTTCAGGACCCAAAATACTTTACTTCAAGCTCTTTTTGACTTGAAGGTTTGTGTGGACAAGTCTGCTGTGATTCTGATAGGCTTTCCTTCATAGGTGGTCTGCTTCTTTTTGACAGATTTTATTATTCTGTTCTTGTGCTGAATCTCTGATATCCTAATTATTATATGTCTGGGTAAAGATTTATTTTAATTATGGTTAATTGGAGTCCTTTATTCCTCACTTATCTGTGTATCAGATTCTTTTCCCATGTTTGGAAAGTTTTCTATTATTATTCTACAAATAGTCTTTATTGTCATTTGTGTTGACCCCTGCATTTTCATTGATTGCTTATCAATCTTATATTTATCTTTGCATCATCTTGAAGCTGTTAAATTGTTTCTTGGTTCCTTGTGATTTTTAAGAGATATTTTCTTTCATGATTGTAATCTTCCATCCTGTCTTCAAAATATAAAAGAGTTTATCTTCAGCTTCATTCAAGTGATTTTGGCAGCTTTCAATTAAGTTTTAATTTCTTGAATATCCCTTTGAATCTGTTTCATGTATTCTAATTCTGTCTTGTATTGTTCATTCAAGGTTTCCATCATTTTCTTATGTTCCTCTATTTTTTATTTATATCTTTAGATACCCCACAGCATTTCTTTCACAATGTTTGTCATTTCATTTTTTATCTGAGAGATTATTTCTGACCTGGTTTCCTCTATAATTTTGTGGAGTTGTGTCTTTACTTCATTTGCTATCATTTCAGAAAGTTTAGTTATGCAATTTCTTGTGTCTTCCATTTCTTTGTCTCTTGGGTTTATTCTCAGTGGGCTGGAGGACTAAGAATGCCTCTTGCTCTTCTGTTTTGTCATCTTCCTCTGGGACCTATGTGGCTGGACAGGCTCTGTGACCAGTGAGGCTGGCTGAGTGTTCCCCTGATGTATTGTGCTGGGTCACAGGGCTGGGCAGAGTTTGGATCCTCTGTGTGGCTAGTGGGGATGTACCCCTGAAGTGCAGTGCCAGAACCTTACACTTGGCTGGTGGGGCTCAGAACCTCCAAGACCCAGGTGTCTAGTCAGAGCATGACCTCAGTTTTTCCTTTGAAACATATCATATAGGACAGGAAACTCCCAAATTATTTTGTTTCTTTCTCTCCTCCTCCTCCTCCTCCTCCTCCTCCTCCTCCTCCTCCTCCTCCTCCTCCTCCTCCTCCTCCTCCTCCTCCTCCTCCTCCTCCTCCTCCTCCTCCTTCTTCTTCTTTTGGTATTGGAAATCAAATTCATGACTTCACACTTGCCAGGCAGTTGCTGTTCCCCTGAGCTATATTGTGGGTCCTAATTAATATTAATGACACCCAGGATGTGTGTGTACCATATAATTTGTTTCTCTTCCAGGCATGATGCTCTGTGCATTCTTACAGATGTCTTCTGTGGTGAGCATGGAGTGGAGAGTTTGCTGCAGTTCTTGTTCAGATTCCCAGGCAGGGAGAATTGGAAGAATATAACAAATATTTTAAATGCGTCCAATACTTAATGCAAAATAAAATCTATAGTTGCAATATTTTTTTCTTGTTCTAAGATTTTCTTTTAATATCCAAAGCCACATAGTCTTCCAAATACATAAATAAAACATTAATAGCATGCAAGGGAAAAAACCCAACACATCCTTACAATGTCCATTAAATAGACCAGACAACACAATGTCACCCTGTTATAATTGAATTTCTGTGGCTTTTGTCTGTTTTACCATGCTAAGTGGCTGAACCAAAGCAGGCCACACGCTTTTCACAAAAGCTCAGCAGGGATTCACACGGGACACAGAGCGCCTTTCCTGTCTCCTTTACCAGCCTCACCACAATGCACTCCAAATTCCCAATTAGCCTAGGGAAAGATTCAAGAGAAGTAGAATGATCTTATTATGTGGGGAGCACCTCTACGGGAGCAACAATTCTACTATGAAAGATAAATTACTCAGTTTTGGGGGACAAAGAGATCAAGATATTTCAGCATGATCTGTTCTTTCTCTCTTAGTAGTAAAAACAATAGGCCATGAAGGAATAAAATAATCTTATTTGAAGTGTTGAATAAATTTCACTGGCTTAGCAAATCTTGGAGTCCTGTGACCCTAGTTTGCATCTTAATAAACTCCAGTTTTCATCAGTTCCATGACATCTATTGAAGTGTTGGCAGCCACTGTGATCCCAGGGTGCAGGTGTAAAACCCTGCAGTGGATCCTGGACTTGTCTGTGGGTTCCTCTGTTTCGCTTGATGACTTTATGAGTAGTAGGCAGCTTCCTGAAGACACAGTGCACTCATCCTGGTCTCCATGTGGGGCTTCAGGAGCCTCCCTGAGCAGTCTTCACAGGCAGGGGTCTGCATCCCCTCTTCTCTGGAACACCTGTGTGATTTTACAGATTCAATTGACATACCCCTTAAAGATATGCAAAGTGGCCCAAGAAAACACAAGAGTCACTGCCCTACTTGCCGTGCCAGCTCCACTTGCTGTATAAAGTTCTTGAAAATGATCCAGTACATACACCCAAAGCCTCTCCGTATCTTACACTGTGGGGAAAAAAAATGTACTGACCCCTCCATACCCACAATGTCAATACAATGTCTTTTAGATTTTGTGAATTAGTGGGGCAAAATTAATCATTATAAATTGGTCTTAAGCCTATTTATGCTGTTATTGCAAAGTGACCCTCCCTTGAATGGGGCCCCTAGGAAAAGCCATAGAATCTGTCTGCATTGAATATGGTAGGGCCATATGGTAGTACCTCAGGGGCCCTACTGTGTAGGCTTTGGCCACATGTGCTCTCTTAGACCTCATGGACCCTATCCCAGAAGGGGTTCTGAGCCAGGAAATGCCTTGCTTAACCCTGAGCAAGTTTCCATTTGAGGGGCGACTGTTGACTACTCACTGACTTTTTGGGGAATACAGGCTTCCTCTTCCCATGAGCCTGGGACCCACCAGTCCAGCTGCACATTGCTGGAGATTGAATGCCTGTGAGCTGACAGAATTCCTACAGGGAAATTTAGTCCATGAGGAATTGGGAAGCGTGGGTGTGGGAGGTCACTGGGTCAGGAGGTGCAGCTTCTTGATGGACATTGTGCTCTTAGAAAAGGGACCCTGGAGAAGAACTGGAGCTCTCTGCTGCATGAGGAATGGAGAGATCACAGCTGCACCATTGATGGAGTTCTGTCTACCACTTTATCCTGAACTTTCAGCCACCAGAACTCAGAGAAGTGAGCACTTGCTGGTCATAACCACCCAGGCTATGGACTAAGCTGTGAACCTGGTAGCATCTCACAGGTTCTCTGCCTTCTTACTGAGAGATAGTTCCCACCCAAACTCTCTGGCTCAGCTCTGTGCAGGAAGGAAGCTGCCCTGGCCTCGGTCCTGTCCCAGCTCACCGCTTTTCCACATGTAGATCCACTGTGTGGGCCAAGTGTGCTGGGGAACGGGAGTCATTGAAAGCAGGGCTGCCTCGGTACAGTGTGGGGCTCAGGGGAGGGGCTACTTCCTGTCCTCTCACCAGAAGGACGCTGTGAGGGCTGCGCTCAGAGTCAGGATGACTGGTCACATTCCAAGCATTCGTTTTCCCACTGAGTGCTCACCCCTTCTGCACCGTGTTTTACATCCTTGACCTTTGTACCTTAGAGGTAAAAGTTGCCCCCCTCAGGGAGGAAAGACCCATCTATCTCTCACTTTCTAATGCCTAAAATATAAATTGAGGGAACAGATGTCTCTCATAAAACAGAGGTAACCCTTTTCCCCTCCAAGCCTAGTATGTCCCTTCAGGTCCTTTATCTCCATTTTCTTCCCTTCCTCCTTCCCTCCTTCTCTCCTTTCTTCCCCTTCCCATCTCTCTCTTGCCTCCTTCCTTTGTGTTCCTTCCTTGTATCCTTCCATCTATCGATCTATCTTTTTCCCCCTCCTTCTTTCCCTTCCTCGGTACTTTATTTCCCAGTTTTAGCTGCGCTTGTAGAAAATACCCTCCAACTTTTTTCCTCCTAGTTTTTTAAACCCTCATACTTACTTTGCTCTTTGTACTTTAAAACAAGCAATGTTCATCTCATAAGTGCTTTGTAGTTTCTTAATCATCAGAGTGTATCGGCGGGGTTGGTTATAACGGTCTTCTCCCTAGCTTTTGCTTTCTGTGAATCGCTCTTTTCCTTTGGGTGTTTTTGCATCCGTCTTGCAGGTTAAGTAAGCCACATGTTTAGACTCATGTTTGAAATGTAGCTACAGTGATGAGAGGGATTTCTGGTTATCTGAGGGGACTGGTATGAGTGATTCTCCTCCAACAGTGTGCCAGAAGGGCCTTTCTCTGGGCCTCCTTTCAAGTGCATTCAGTGGCTTTTCTTTTGAGAGTTGAGCAGATTTCACAAAGAGGAGGCTTCTGATTTTCTACAGGGACAGTTGTGGATTCCTGTGCTTGGGACTTGAGAAGAAAGTGGAAGTCTCCAGCTATTCACGGTGCTGTGCTGCGTCTCCTTGTCTTTGGGGGACACAGTGGTCATTTGGAGCAGTCACAGGGGTCACTGTTAACATTTACTCAGGGGTCTCTCTCACGCTGTGGGAAAAGCAGAGGCCCTGTTTGGCCATAAGACCAGCTTTGCCCAATGTTGAGGAGGTGCCTGCATGTGATCCTGAGGCTGGGCTGCCTGGCTGTGCTTTTGAGGAGCATGGTGCTCAAGGAGTCAGGGGATTGAGAGGCACAAGGGGAAGACCAAGGCCCAGGCAGGAGCCAGGTGCCTCCCTGGGGAAAGCCAAACCTGGCTGCACAGTGCAGCCCAGGGCAGAAGTAGGTCTGTGTTCCGGAGATTAAAGATCATCACAGCAACACACAGACACACAAGCAAAGTTGGACCTCTCATTTCTACAGGTTTTCAGAAAGAACAGAAGTAGACCAAACCAGGTGCATGCCTGGAATTTCAACACTTAGGGGTGAAGCAAGAGTGTGGCCAGCTTTGAGCCCAGCCTGGGCAATTTAGCAAAGACTGGGAATGTAGCTCAGTGTGAGGGTGCTGGGTTCAATCCCCATACCACAGACAAAGCAAAACAACTCTGAGTAAGGACTGTGCAGATAACAATGTGCAGGGTATTAGCTATTGTTACTCTCCTGTTAGCCAGATTTGAAACTATTTTATTTCTAGTTTCTTCTTCTCTTTAAAATTTTTTTTTAAAAGTGAAAGAGCGTAGTAAATTCTCTACCCTGTCACCTTTGATGGCCATGAGCTGATTTTTCTGTACCTCACTTTTATCTCTAAGAGCTTTGGCCACCGAGCCAAGGTTATTAGTTGAATAACTTTGCGAAAAGCAACATTGCTATATTGAACTTGCCTCCGTTCACATTCTGTGCATTTCTCCAAGGTTTTCTGGATTTCTGGTGGCATCACTTATGCAAGAAAGTTTGCACTTAGACAAGATAAATACATATAAATACAGGAAGAATACTTTTATACAAGCCCATGTGTGTGTTTAAATTAAAGTTCAAACTTTTGTTTCTGTGTAGCATTTTTAATAATAGAAAGTTGCAGTATATTTAGGTCTTCTGTTTGGACCCATTCCCTCGTTGCCTCTATTCACACAACCCAGAGAGGAAACTCACAGAAGGGCTGAGAGTACAGCCAGTCCAGACGATGCCACTGTGACCCCAACAAATCACTTGCCTAGGTGTCTCTCTCTGCATATGTCTAACTACTTGGATGTAGCAATTTATTTCATGCATTAAATCCTGATAATTAGAGACTTTTAGATATGATTTCAGTTTGCATTTATTTTTTTATGAGCTCTGAAAAGGAATTGTTTTGCATCAGTCCTGGGGATTGAGTCCCGACCTCATGTGTGCTAGCCAAGGGCTCTACCACTGAGCTACATCTCCAATCCTTTTGGTACATTCTATCTTTTTAAATTTTGAGGCACCATCTCACTAAATTGCTTAGACTGGCCTCACATGTGCAATCCTGCTGTCTCCGCTTCCCGAGTAGCTGGGATCACAGGCATGTATCACCACATTCAATGATTTTTTAAAAACATGGCTTATTCAATTTTGTTTGCTAGTTGCCAGTTCGTTTCCTTAAAAAACTATTTTTCCTGTTGGCTTAACTATTTTGCCACACCAATTTATGAGAACTGTGTATATTAATAAATGTCACGACAGTGTGTTGACAATTACTCATTTCGCTCAATTTTTATTGGGCTGTTGGGTCATTTTTGAGGAGGAGTAACTTATATGTGTTTGAAGTCAAACCAGTCTGTCTTTTCCTGTGTTTCCTTCCTTTAAATCACATTTAAATAAACGTGAAGTCCACACACATTTACCCTACAATTTCTGCCTTAATTTTATAGTAAGTAAGAGATCACTCAGAACTTCCTGGGACATGTGATATTTTTCTAATGGAAAGACTCCTCCAAAACCAGTTATTGAGTTGCTTTTCTTCATTTCCTTGAAATGTCACCTGTCTTGTGCTCTACACATATCTGCCTGCATATTTATGCCCTGTCACTAGGGGTTTTATCCTGGTGTTTTATTTCTTATTATTGCTTTGACTGTTCTGGGATTTGAATTCTTCGAGATGGCTTCTTGTGTTTGTAGCTTTTCACCCAAAGTCTTTTTTAAAAAAAGTTTTTAAAGGTACAGACTCTTTGTTTCTGATATCTTCTGTGTCCTCTAATACCTCAGGGCAGCATAGACTGGTTTCCCGCAGGCATGTGCTGTGTACCAAGCCTGGTCCAGAGGAAGGCCATGCCTCTCCTGGGCTGCCCCTGGGCCTGTGCTGTGGCCAGCATTGGGAGCTGCTTCAGGAAGCACAGTCGCTGTTCTCGGGATGGACTGCAGTATGGGCTAGCCTGAGGACAGTGGGGATCGGAACCGCAAATCTGACCCTTCATGCACCTGGGGGCCCCGGCCCTGGCCCTCCCCTTGTCAGATCAGGGTTTGCCACCTTCCCTGCATCACAGGAGCCCCATGCTGAGCCAAGCCTCCCATCCCCCAGCCTGCACTGATCTTCCCATCTCTCACCTGGTCTGGACACCTTGCCCAGGGGCTGAGGCTCCTGCCTGAGTGCTCCTCTTCATTTCGGTGCATTTCAACCACACAGCAGCCCCTCTTTCTGCCCCCCAGATACCCAGCATCCCCAGGAAGCATCCCTGGGAAGGGTGTGCCTGGCCCTGGCCATGCACTGGTTCTGTGCTCCGGAGGAGAGCAAGGGGAAGGAAAAGCAGAGGCGCACAGCGCTGGACCCGGTGACCAAGGTGGACAAGGACACACTCTGGTGTTTCCACATGGCAAAACTGGGGTAAGCATTTTGAATCCGTCAAAACACCTAGACAGCCACAGAGACACTCTGGAAAGAGGACTGCGTGGAGTCACCCAGCTCCTCCTCTGTAGGACGCCAGTGTCACTTAATATTACTCAAACTAACAGTGTAGACTGGACATTGGCTCCAAAGGGTCCGTGAGTGCCACAGCAGCCAGGTGAAGAGGAAAAGAGTGCCTGGGTATAAAGCGTTTCTCTGGGCACTGCGCAGGACTCTAAACTGGAGTCTCCACCCAGAGCAGTGTCCCCAGCCCTTTCTTTTATTTTTTATTTTGAGGCTGGGTTTTGGTAAGTTGCTAAGTAGCCCAGGCAGGGCTGTAACTTGCAATTCTTACACCTCAGCTTCCTGCCACAGAGGGCCGGAGTTACAGGCACGCACTACCAGGTCTGGCTCAAAGAAGTGTTATTTTTTTCCTCCCTAGAAAATCGAGTATTGTTGACTAAATAATTTGGGGGGAACTGTACTTTCTGGGGAACTTCAGTGTACCCCAAAGTATTGAACACTGGGGCCTTCTTTCCATTTGCATCAAGATAAACCATATTCACCCAGAATTTCCCAAATGCGTTTAACCACAGAACATGTCTTTAAAAATAATGTGGCATATTAGATCTCTCCCAGAACTAATAATACACTA
Source organism: Cavia porcellus (assembly GCF_034190915.1). Lineage (NCBI taxonomy): Eukaryota > Metazoa > Chordata > Mammalia > Rodentia > Caviidae > Cavia > Cavia porcellus. Next base: position 53,339,357 of record NW_026947506.1, on the reverse strand, counting down.
AATAGAATGAAGGGCTGGCTTAGGAGAAGGAATGCTACCAGTTACTAGATGATCCTGTTCCTGGCTATGAATTCTGGATGGCTTGGGTGTGGCTCTATGAATAACATGGTGTTAGACAGCGTGCAACTTCCCGTCATGTTTAGAATGACGCCGAGACATTCCATGTTTTACAGACCTACAGTTTTGCACCTGGCTTTGGAGCTCTGTCCGCTTGGCAGAAATAATATTTTCCCTGGAACATGGTATTATATACTTGGTGAATGCTCAGTTTATCCTCACATGGGACCTCGCAGCTTTGGCTGAGTCGCTCTGGTTCACGACCTTCCACTGATTCAAAGGAGAAGGCTTTTATGAAAATGTTCCCTTCGTATTATTTATCAAAGTTGGCTGAATTCTAGGAACTGCATCCTCCTGAGCCTTCTCAAACAGAGAGTTCCATGCACGCTTTGGGCTCCGGTTGGGAGCAAGACACTGGCATATTCTCCGAAGTCCGTGTGAAGCTGTCAGTTAACTGGAAATGCGTTTGGCAGAGCAGGTTTATGGATTACCTTGTCCAGAAGCATCTTTGAAAAATCTTTGTTATTTCAGTGGATTCAGAACATTTCCCGTCCTTTTTCTTCGCCCAGTTCTGCACCAGTTTTGTGCCCGAATCTTTCCATTCCTTTGAAGAGAATGGAAATCTCCATTACACCGAACACTCAGAGCTCCTAGTGCAGACAAACCTTCTTGCTGAGGTGGCTGAGAGCAAGCATGGGCTCAGCAGAGCCTGGTGTAGCACACGCATGAGCACCAGGCCTGCAGAGGCTGAGATGCTGCTCGCTGGGCCTGCCTGTGCCAGTGGCTGCCAGGGCACTGCCCAGGGAATTTGCAAGTGTGGGTTAGTACTGGACTCAGGTACCAAGGCTTCCCTTTAGACAGAGCTGGCGGGTAGATGTATAGGGGAAGGATTCCCCAGAGGATGACCCTGAACAGGGAGCATGGAGAGTTCAGGACACTTGGCACAAATAGCTCTTTATTATATTCACTGTATCTGCAGATTGCCTTGGGGCTTCAGGCAAAGATTTGAGTTTTAAAAATGATACTAAGTCCAGGAATCCACCTTTTATCTTTCAAACCATGCTTTGGCTTTCTTTCCTTTCTGCACATTTTACAAATATTTAACATTTTACAAACATTTATTGAGCACCTATTATATGCCACGTGCTGAGCTGGATACTGGAAATACTGCTGATCACGGCAAGAGCTAGCTTTACTGTTAGAGTTTGTGAGCTACCAGGAATGTACCAAGAAAACCGGCAGATACAGTCCAGGATGATCTAGTTTGCTCTATGGACAAGAATATGGGTCCTTGAATGGGATCTCACACAATGTTCTACAGGTCCTGGGTGGCTTCTAGGAGGAACATGGGTCTAAGGTAGCAATGCAAGCCTGGAAGGATGGGAACAGAAAATCAGGGAGCATGGAACATTCCAAGCAATCTATAGGGCACAGCGACAGTAGCTTGGTGGTGAACAGTACGTGGAGGCATAAAGAGTCCATCAAGTACGTGGGAAGGCAGGGCAGGGAGGGGCAGATATACACACAGAGAAGGTCAGGTGAGGATGAAAGCTGACATCACAGTGATGTTTCCCCGAGTGCCCGAGTGGTCCAAACCCCAAAGACCCCAGCTTTGAGGAGAGGGTCCTGGAGCAGACCCTTGTCCCTCAGCCTCAGAAGAAACCAGCCCTGCTGATGCTCTGACCTCAGGCTACCAGCCTCCAGCAGCGCAAGAGATCAGATCTACTTTGTCCCGGCCACACGAAGCGAGGTGTTTTGCAGTGCTACCTATCGTTCTCTCTTTCCTACTTCTCCGTTATTTTTCACAATCTTTTTGTGCACACAACACCCACTCTTCCTTAGCCTGTGGAAAACTTTCTCTTCATCTCCAAGACCCACACCAGACTGGTGTCTCCTGAGGTCCCTGCCATCCTGCCCTTGGGGCCACGTTTCCCTTCTTCTCTGGTACAGGTGGACCTCGAGCAGCCCCTGTCTATCTGTCTATGGCACTTGGTATACTCCACATGGTGTCATTTTTTGTGTGTGCCTTTGCCCCTGAAGCAGATCCCCTGGGGAGTACTAGATGTGGTTTGTTTTCCCTACTCATCCTCTTGATCATAGTGTATGCTCATGTGTTGACCCCAGGAAAAGTATGCTCAGATGACTTGGGAATTTATGAGATTTTTATCTCTTCCTCTTCCCTCCCATAATGAACCCGTCGATTTTCAAAGTGCACAAAGATCATCTCCACTAATGGGCTATAAAACATACAGTTGTTTCCCCACGGGGGTCACTGGAGGGCCAAGCATCTCCAGACACCTCCCTCCCAGCCTTATTATTTTAGCTGAGCTCAGACATCACCGGGGAGCAAGGGACACATGTGTTTGCCTCTGGCTCACTCCCAGTTTAAATCATGTATTTTCCCTCAACTTCAATGAAACAGAAAGACTAGCACAGCATGGAAGGAGCATCACCAGCGGCAACATCAGAATTTCCTAAAAGAACAGTGCCTTGGTCTGGGAAAGGACACACGTGAGGGAGATTTTACAAGGAGAAAACAGGATAGCTTGTGAGGTTATTGGATACCGATTCCTAATGGGATCAGATCTGTCTCCATGTGCAAGTCACTGAAGAATGTGGGGCTATTGGCACTGTAGCCAACACAGGAGGGTCCATGGCAGTCACCGTGCTCCACGGAGCAGAGGCCGGCTGAGCTCTCCAGCCTTCCAGGACCACCCAGACCCTCTGACTCCTTTTCTCCCACATCGTGCTTTTGTACATAAAACCCGCCCTTGTTGGCTGCCCAGAAATGTGTGCTCGCCCCACATTCTCTGACCTCTGGGTCACCTCCTTCTGCAAGATTTCCCTCTGTATCTTCCTTCCTGGGCAGAATTTTCCACTGAGTAAACACACCACCTCACACACCCCATGCGGCCAAAGCCTCATGACTAATTTTTCATACAACTATCAGAGGTCTTTAGAAACAGGTGCCCACAGTTTGCCGAGCTGCTTTGAAAAATTCAAGCTGTAAACTTTTATTACAAACTTAAGATGTTCTTACAAATCTTAAATGATATAAAGCCATTTAAAAACCTTTAAAATTATATTGAGAAAAGCCAGGTTTGCAGAAAAACATATTCGTTAATCTCCAAAGAGATGTTTTTGGTAAAAATAAGCTTTAAAAAATACTCCATTCTGCAGCAACAACTCAGAGAGTTCCAGTTAGCAGAGCAATGAGTAAAAATCATACAGTTGAGGTCTTCAAGCCCCCATCTCGTGGCCACCACTGCCAGTTCATCGGTGGACATTGCTTGCTCCTTGGTGACTTCAGATCCAGGCCTGCTTTGTGGCCAGGTGATAGCAGAATTGGAAGCTCACACTGATTCAGCCTGCCCTGCTCAGCCTCCGGAACAGAGGAAATCTCAGCTAAAGATTTGATTGCTTTTGTGTTTCTGCCATCTCGTGGGTCAGTTCTCTGGGTGTCCCTGTTATAGCTGAAGTAGCAGGGGGACCAAGTGCAGGTGGCTTCTGACCTTGGATCTCATTGCCTTGATGTCCGTTATCCTCTTCCGTTGTCAGCCCCTCTGGTTGTCTGCGGGTGAGGCCCCTGTGCTTCCTGCCCTGAGCCCTAATGTGTGCTCTGTTTCACTGTGTATGGGGTTCTGTGTAGGCTGCTTGACAGCAACCTTTGTTCCGTCTTCCTTGAAAGAAGTGGAGATACTATGGCTGGTGCCCGCAGCGTTCCACACCCAATAAGGTTTTGACGCACATCCACAGTGGGGTCGGCGTGAACAGGCCTGGGCTTTGGGAGTGGATTCCAGATCACTGTATTGTTTTTTTCTGACCAGAGGGACAGCCAAAACCTTAAAAGACAGCAGAACTGACTTGAAGCAATGAGGCTCTGGTGCTGTGACCTGTATGGCTCTTGAGGTTCCTGAGGTGAAGGACTGCAAGAGGATGAGAAAATAAAGAAGACACAAAGCTGGGGTCAGGTGGAGCCCTTACTCCCCTGATGAGATGAAAGGAACTGGTTCCTCTCTGTAGGGGCGTTTATTTATATCTTTTAGCAACTTAATATCACATGACCTCGGTTGTCCTAGCAACTCCCTGTTCAGGTTGTCTTGGGGCCAGGTGTTCTCTGGGCTGAGGCAGCTTCTTCAGGTGACTACCCCAGATGCTCTTTGTTCTTGGGATGGTCATGCTCCAGCCTTGCACGTGTGGTTGGCTTCCAGCTTTAGTGGCTCCCAACACTCTAAAAGCAAGGTGGTCACTATGTGTGCCCCAGAGGACAACGGAGCAGCCATAATCAATAAATGAAGGGGACTCCTGCCATTGCATTCAACACACCATAAAGCTGGAGGCCACAAGAAGTGAGGTAAACAATCAGCCACAGTAAGGCTCAAAAGAACCCCAGATCTCCAGCTGGCAGAAATGCAGGAAAATCATAAGAATCCCAGTAAGCTTGGTACTGGGTGCCTGCCTGGAGCAAGGCACTGAGATGTACAGGTTCCGCTCCCTGGGCGAGAGGACAGGCCACCTCCCGCACCACACTGCAGGGGCAATAGAGGCCCATGAACTCCTTGAGAGGCTCCGAGTAGAAAACAGGAAAGGAAACCATTAGTGTCAGAAGCTGAGGCTGCTGGGAGCAGCAACATTTTCAGAGAGTTCTATAGGCACCCCAAGTAGTGCAGAATCTAACACAGAGCCACCGTCAGCTCCCCTGACATCAGGCAGGTGGAATTCACAGGTGTTGGCAGAAGCAATCGGAAATTCCTCCCATGGATGCTTCCCTAGAGAGGATTCGAAATTCTCACCAAACCACAGGGTCTTGGAGCGATACCCAGAAACAGCTAACGATGGGGAATGAGATGCAGTATGGAGTGAATGACAATTATTATGATGTGTAACATATGGATACGTGCACAGCTGCTAATAATTGCTAAAGGAGTCTGGAAAAGTTCACTGCCACAGTGATTAAGATTTTAAGGTAGAATGGAAAACATAAAAAACAGAATAGAGCCCTACTGGAAATGAACTTGGGAGCTGAAAACATGAAATTCTTAGAAATTCTAGAAATTAAAAAAAAAGTCATTCCTTCGTGGAAAAAATCAGTAGCTGCATTAAATTGTGGTCTAGATAAGCAGTCAATGACCTGAAAGATAAGTAAGTAAATTGCTGCAATTCAGTGAAAAGAATATTGAAAAAGCTAAAACTTGTGAACAGCAGAGTGAGATCTAGTAAGCATGCTGCACGGGAATTCCAGAAGAAAGGAACAGAAACACGGCCCCGTCCCTCCTCCGTGAAGGCTCTCCTGTTGGGCCCTGGGCCCCAAGTCTCTGATGTACCCTGGGCCCCCATTCTTCCAGGGGCAGGGCGCTCTGGTGCTCCTGTGACCTCAGTCTCTGCACTCTTGGCTCCAGGGACCTGGGTCAGCGTCCTCTTCTGTTGTCCCTCTGGTCGTTGCCCCCCATGGCAGCTGTAAAGGGCCTCAGGAGTTTATACCCAGTCAGCTTTCCTACCCACGGGATCCCCACCCACAGTTTCATCCAACTAGGGATCAAAAGTATTAAGAACAAATTACTCCTTCCGCACTGAAGATGTATACGCTTTCCCTGTTGGGATTACCAGTGCCAAGAATATGAGAACTATTTACTCAGTAGTTGGTATTAGAAGTGATCTAGGGTGATTTGAAGCATATGGGAGGATATCTGTAGGTTATATGCAAATATATATCTGTCAGTAAAAAAATAAGATGAAAACAATAAAAATAGTGTCTATTACAAAACAGAGACTAAGCTGGCAAACAAACAGCAACAGAATTTGTCTAATTATTATAAGTAAATAAATAGGAAAAATAAGAGAAAACATGACACAGTAACAAAAGCAGACAAAGTGTGGGTTCACAGGGGAAATTTCATAAAATCATCATTATCACTTTCATATAATAGTGCAATGAAGTTAGAAACTGACAAAGGCAAGTATTCCCAAAACTAAAAATTTAAAACAAAACATACTTGAAGAAGTATGAATAAACAGGTACATAAATTTGGGAAACTGCAGCTTTATTATCAAGGAAATGATTTTTTTCTAAAAAAATGCCTGCTTATTTTTAAAGTTCATTGATACAGTTAAAATAGAACCAAGTTGGAAACTCATAGGTTGAATACCTGTAAGTTGAATACTTGTAAGTTGAATGCCTGTAAGGTAATAACTATATTTAAAATAGCTTGAAATTTCATGTGCTGGTGATTCTAATCAAGTTTTTCAAAGCTGGAAACAGAATAAACATAAGTAAAAGTGTTTTAAAATAAACAAAATCGATGAGATGGTAGCAAAAGAATTGGAACAAGACTACTGCAAAGACTTAAGAGCTCATGCCCCAGTAGAAGACTGGACAGTGTAATGACAGTGGATAACTCAAGATTTTTTTAAATACAAGAGAAACATACAACAAAACTGACTCAAAAGGAATAGAAAGCAGTGCACAGATGTGATGAGTCAGTACTGAATCTTTAGTTTATGGCAGTGTAAGATTGCTCACTACCCACTCTCACTGATGTACAAATAGTTTTACTGCTTCCGATTCTTAGGAACATTTTGCCATGTTTCTAGGAATTTGAACTACTGTGTTCTAGGACAGAGAGATGACAAACCCTTCCAGTCCATTTTACGATGGCTGTTTGTTTATATTCTCCGCAAGGAAGTGAAGCACATGCATCCTAAATAAACATTAGTCCATCCAGTCATTCCATTTATGTAAAATCAGTATTATTGACCAGTTAGGTTCAAGATTTATGAGTGATTTAGGAACTGGAAGTTCATTAATAGAATTCACCATTGCCAGAAGGAAGGAGACTAATCTGTGACCCTCTCAACTGAGGCAGAAAAAAATAGTCGATGGAATCCATTATTTGTTCCCATTGAAGAGGAAGGAGGCACTCCCACGCTTTCTAGGGGAGACTTAGCAAACTTTCCATGTGTTTCAGTGACCTGCTGGATGGACTTCATTCACAGCCATGAAGCAGTGAAAGAAACAGACCCCTTCCTAACACCTGTTTCACTGTGTAGGACATCCTACCGACCAAATTAAGACAAAATCCACCAGCAATTTAAATACAGAATGGCAACTTCTCGTCATCTGTCAAAAACATGAAAACTTTTACAAAATCCACAGCAATCTACATCAATCCATTCGGTATAACAAGAGTTGTCAGCCAGGTCCTCCGCCCCAAAATCTATATAAATGGTCCATAGCATAACTGTATACCAGCTAATAATTTGAGAAATGTCTTAAATGTATAGATTTTATTACCTTGAAGTTCTTTTGATCCAATTTTGTTATTATTTGTTTGTGTGCATGTGTGTGTGTGTTTGAATTTTATTTTCAATTTCCAAGAGTCTCCCTCCCTCTGAGCTTTTTAAAAATAATTGTTTTTTGTCTTCTGTTCTGATCATTAAATTGTCATATTCCACTGAGAATTATGACTTTGACTGAGACAAAGAGCTAGACATGAAGTCAACCAACCAAAAGGTATCTGTAGCCAAAATAGGGAGAAAGGACCATACCATGTCCCCAGCATCATGGCTTATCTGCCCTAGAAGGCCACCATGCACACCTTTGGAGCTTTCCCACCTCCAGGAAAAGTTTAAAAGCAAAGATAAAATGTGCAACATAGGTCGGTGAAGTCCACCAGCAATTAGTGCCCCAGTGAGAGTTCCAAGAAATGAGGTCAATGATCCAATCCTCCCTTTGGTTACTTGCTTTCTTTTGGGAAAGCTGGGAGGTCGCCCTGAAAGGGGATACATTCAAACAAGCTCAGTGAGGAGGCAGTGACAGTCTTGTCCTAGGTGATGACAATATCATGGTCACCTCTGCAGACACAGATGAGGTACTTTTTATCTAGAGCAGACCCTAGCATCTGTAGGGGAAGTGAGGGACTTGGTCAACTGTTCCCTGTATTCCTAAAGGAATTCCTAAGAGAAATTAATAATTCCTGTATTCCTAAGAGAAATTAATATTCCTTTAGTAAGAGAAATCAGAACAAATTTCCATGGGCTGGACCCACAGGAAAACAGGCTGTGCTGTGTCAGTTCCTCTTCTTTGATTGTCACATAGTTGGGAAGAATTCTGACACGGTCACGGGGTGGGATGTCCTCAGGCCCACTGAGTCTGACAAACATGGGTATCAGTGTCCTGGGCCTCAGTCTGGCCAGTAGGTGCCACAGGGTGGAGGCAGATCCTCCCAGCTCTTCCAGCCACATCAGAACTTATTCCAGGGCAGGTAACTTGATGTCTTGGGGCTCTCAGACCACAGACTCTGAGATGAGAGTCCTTTGCAGTCAGATGACAGCAGCGGTGTCCTAACTGAGGTAAGAAGCCCTGTACTCCTACATCTTAACACTGGTCAGGAGTTGGACCCAGGTCGGCCCTGGAAGAGGGTGTGACCTTTGAGCTGCCAGCCTTGATGTGGGCAGTTCCTGGAAAGCCTGACCCCTTCCTGTCTACTAACTACCTTCTCAACATAGGGTTTCTTTTGATTTTGGAAACAGCAAATGGGGCGCTGTATTTCACTGCTGGTGGCCACCAGTACCCCTGTCCATTCTGAGCAAGGCTGAGCTGAGGAGAGCTTTCTGGGGGCAGGTCCAGGATTCTGTGCACCACTGGATCTAAGGATCCTGCAAGGCAAGAGAGGAGAGCGTGGGAGAAATAAAAGATGCCCTGCAGAATCAGCAGGAAGCCTTGTTTGACTAATGCTTACAGAGATCTTGGAATCTGGGGGATGAGTCACATCTCCTTTCCCCACTCCAAAGGCTGTGCCTTGTTTGTCTCTGAACCCGGTAGATATCGGACGGGAACACCTGGTCACCATGTGACCCTCACATCCCATGATAAGCTCAGTATTAGCTGATTCACCAAACCCTAAGGTTAAATATGCACAAAACATTGCACGGAGGTGATCAAAATCATACAGGGTTGGAGCAAAAGGAAGCTCTCGAAGCAGGGACCTCAGATGTGCTCACTTTTGTCTCCACACACACCTGTGACCTGGACCAGTCACTTTGTCTACCATCTCTGCGTGTGGCCTGCCCTTGACCTTTCACAAGAATCTCTGGAGATGAGGAAGAACCTCCGTGCAATGGGCCAAGAATCTGGGAATGTTCCAGGTTCCCCGGAAGAAGAAATGGTCAGAGAAATGGACCTACCCGGATGCCTAGCTCACAGCAAATCCTTCTGAATTTATTTCCCAGATTGTTTTGCGTGAGCACTAACAAAGCAGCCAATTTCAGGTTTCAAGTGGTGAAACCAGATTCACGTCAGCCTGAGAGTGAAGGCACCACCCTCCTGCAGAGGACACAGGAGGAGCCACATCTGTACCTGCAGATTCCCCTCTGCCCTTCCCCAGCATGCACCATGGCACAAAGCCAAGAGCTCTGGGTCCTGTCAGTGGGCTTCTGCTTGGGTCTGGCTGAGCCAAACAGGACTGGGGCATGGGCTTGGGTATTTAAACCTCTGTCTTTGTCCCTGAAAAGCACCCCCAGCTTGTCGTGTCCTCTGCCTGACTCCTTGCCCCTCCACACACACTCTGACATTTGGAGACATCGCCCTTACTTGGGGACACATGGTTAGCACTACAAGAGCATCGGACACAGGGACTGAGAAGTCACCAATGAGGAGCCCAAGTGGGACAAGGAGCCCCTACGAAGAGCCTGCCACTGTCCGAGGACAGGGACCAAGCCCTGGGAAAGCAGCCCTGGGATTCAGACAGATTGCAGGACAGGGCAGGAGCAGGAGACAGTCCTGGGCACTGGCAGTGGGGTGTGGGGGAAGCAGGGGTGACACTCAGACTGTGCCAGGGTACAAGGCTCTGGAGGCCACAGCGGGAGCCAAGTGCATGACGGGCCTGAGGTCTTGTGGAAGACGGGAGGCAGCACCCAGCTGTCTACTCCAGGACCCAGCAGGCCGGTGGAGATGACTGTGGCCAGTCTTGTAGTTCTGGAGCACACAGACACCAAGGATGGGGTGCCCCCTCCTGCAAGCCCAGCTTGGGACAGTTAGGAAAGTGGAGAGTAAGGAAGATCCTGGGGTGCTAACTAAGGGTGCCTGGGTGGGACCTGAGAGGAGAGGGAGCCGCCTTTGAGGTCACCAAGATGCTGGGTTTGGGTGGACCTCGGGCATCCTGGGGAACAGGGATTAATCACGTCATCTCTGTTTGGTTACAGAGCTCAGACAAGGGCCCCCGCTGGGTGTGAAAAGTTCACACAGGCTCACCAGCTTGCTGTCCTCTATAGTGCTCCCTGCCCTGCCCTTCTTTTTCCAGGCAAATGTGGGACTTCAGGCTGCTCACAGGTCTCAAATATCTTCCTACCCACGTTCTCAGGTGAGCTCAACATCAATGGATAGCTTTTATTTTAAAATGTGTATGGTACTGAGGGTCAAACCCAGAGCCTTTTCACTGAGCCCTTTTCATTTAATGTTTAAAATTTGGAGATAAGTTCTCCCTAAGTCACTTAATCACTCTAGCTGGGCTCAGATTTGCAATCCTTCTGCGTCAGCCTCTTGGAGATAAGTGTATATATTTTAAAGTATGCGTGTGGTGTTTTATTATGAAAGGCCATTTGAAGTCTGAAATATGAGTCTCCAAAGCAATGACCCAGTGAAGTAAGGACTGACAGAACACATATAGGGTGTGCCTCAATGGAGAAGCGACAGAAACAAGTCAGTGCCTTTGAAGACGTGTTTGTAGTATGACTCTGTGCTGCTGTTTCTTTCATAGAGTGAATGGAAGCAACAAAACCACACACCTGCTTCCTCTGCATGTTCAGTGCTGGGAAACCAGGGGATTAGCACCAGGGGGTGAGGGCTGCTGTCCACTCTGCCCATGGCCTCTATGTTTCACCGTCAGGTTGCTCTTTTGTGGTCACCATGCTCATAGTTGTGAAAAGGAATCATCATTGCTGCCATAAAGGCAGGGAAACTGAGGCTCAGGAGCCAGAAGGAATTTACTAAGGTCACAGAGACCTGATTTTCAAGCATCTCCTCGTTGCTATGTCCTGTATCCTGGATGCTCCACTAAATCAGTGGTGTCCGGCCTTTTAGGCAGCTGGGACCGGCTTTGTGGAAGACAAGTTTTCCAAGGATCAGGGTATGGAAGGGGCCGTCTCTGCAGGATTCAAAGGAACACGCAACTTGGATCCCTCCTGAGCTCAGAGATCTTGGCTCTTAGAGGATCTAACCGCAGGCGGACCCCGGTGGTGCTGGAGACAGCGGGAGTGGCAGGAGACACAGCCTGGGACCTGCTTGCTGTTCCAGACGGATGCATGGCTGGGGTGTTGGGCTCCCTGTTCTAAACCTTGCAAAGGCAAAAGGTTCCAAGGCTACTCTAGGAATTGAGGAAAGGACATTCGCAAGGTGGCCAGGTTCCCACACGGAAAGCCTGGGGCCTCCAGGGGAGCCCCTTCTCCCACAGATCATGTGATCCTGGGTAGGATACTCCTTTTCTGGGGATTCTCTTCCTTGCCTGTGAAATGCAGACATCCACGTTACCAGCATGACAGAGTGGAGACAAGGCTGAGAGGGGACAGCGGGGCAGGGCTTCATGGCAGTGTCAAGCACTGTACTAGTTCCTCGAAAGGCAAACACCTACCGTGTGCCTTGATCACACCTTGCAGATGGAAGCAACAAGCTCCAATACTCCGACCTCAGGGCCACCTGGGTGCTTTCCTCACAGTCCGCATTCCCTCCACGATCCCTCAGCCTCGGTCTGTTACAATAAAAGGCGGATTACCAGGAGTCCCCGCCAAATCTTTTTCTCAGCTAGAATACATTTGTCACTTTCTGCAGCAATTCTGGAGTTCTCTTTCCCCAGAGTCATGCCATTGTGGCTGCTTTGATGACCTGATTGCATTCAAAACTTTCCCTTTCGTGGTCATTTTGACTTTAGGGAGGAGCCAGAGGCCACCGGGTACCAGCTCTGGTGGGTAAGGTGGGTGAGAACACAGCGTCCTGTTTTTACGAGCGGCCTTTCCACTGGATGACACTTTGATTGAACTGTGTAAGGACACAGGGGACTCTGTCTGTATGTGGGGTTCATTGGTGAACTCTCCATTTATTGTTTCTTTTCTCTTCTTCTACCTGTACTACAAATTACGTTACTATCAAAAACTCCTTGACACCAATGGGTGCATATCCTGCTTTCTCTACAAAAGGATTTAGGTTATTCCTCCCCTTTGCAATGCAATATTATATATCAGTTATAGAATTTGTTCATCTCCCCCAGACACATACAGAGTGAGGACATTTTGGGGGCTACATTAAAGATTTCAATTAATTTGCAAAAGAAACCTACATATTTAAAAAATCTTGAGTCTCCCAAAGTATGGCTGTATTTAGATATTCAATGATTGGTGCATTTCTCCTGAAATCTTATTTCTATTGTATTATATTTCTTCCTCAGTGTCCAATGTATTCGATGTGTAAATGATGCATGTTTTATAGTTGATATGTGAATATTTCCATCTCTAAGCATCCTTTCCAATGTTTCTTGAGCTTCCCTCTGCAGTTTTTCGTGCAATGCCAGACACGCAGTAGGTCTTCAGTCACTGTTGGTGGTGGGCTGACCTCCTAGGTGACTTTCAGTTATGAGATCCTAGCATTTTTTAATCTTGTACTCATGTCAAAGGTTTCTTACCTACTTGAGTGTCAGAAAACGCCCAACAACCAAGCTTGCATCTGATATTTATTTAACTTCTTAAAACTAGCTATCACCATGGTGTCTGAGGATAAGCTCTCTTGAGCTTTATTTTTTTTTATTAAGCAAACAAATGAATCATTGAGAGGCTGGCACATGAATCACCTGAGTGCAAGCCCTTACACCAGCTATGAAAATGAAAGATCTGGTTGGAGAGGTAAACCGATGCGAGACTCAGGGTTCACTGAGGTAACAAGGTTTTGAATCTGTAAATGGTCAGCAAGTTTCTGAAAGCTTCATTATAAAATGGAGACCTGAACACATCAGCAGAAAAGAACACTTAGGGCTTCTCCAATCATTTTCTCTGAGCTTCTGTGATCCTACACTCTCCTGAGCAGTACTGAGAACCAGTACCTCAGTTGCCTCCGTGAAGTTTTCTCCGTCTTTTCTCAGAGTGTACACCTGCTCCAAACCAATGTGTTCATCCTGTGACTCAGATTTTTAATTTCCAAGACGTTCTGGTCAGTTAACAAAGAAAAGTACTTTTGTAATTAAGCAAATTTAAAAATAATCATATAGCTAATTAAAATGTAAAGGGGAAAATACAATCACCTGCCATGGAGCCATCTGGAAAGTGCTACCTTAGACATGCTGGTGACTGTGCAGTCATGCACGTCCTTACAAGTTTACATAACTAATCTTTGTGTAATTCCTTCTCTTTTTTTCCTTTTGGACATATTTTGCATTGTTTTCTGGTTTGCCCTTCTCTCCTTTCTCTTTTAATCCATTGAAATCTCCAAAGCCCCAGGTAAACTACATTAACAGAAAAGCTGTACTCCTCCATCCATCACATTCTCCTTCCAGTGAGTTTTAATATATGGAACTTTTTTTTTTGCTTTCTGTGCTTATTAAAACAACAAAATGTATCAAGAATGCTAACGCTCAATATTTAGAGAGCAATCCAATTTAAAAATGGGCAAAAATTAGGCACTCAGCACAGAAGATACCCAGTGATCAACCAACACGTAAAGACAGTCCGCAGCCATAGGCATTAGGAAAAGGTAAAGAAAGATCACATTTTGTGTGCCTGATAGAATGACTGAAGTTGACGGACACGGTAAGCAGTGACCAGAGAACTGAAACACAGAGACACTTTTCCTGGGAAAGTAAGTGGGTGTGGTCACTTTGGGGATTTTTTTTTCCTTCAGTATTCTACAAAAATAAATATACCAAGAAACCCATTAGGCCGTATTCACCCAGTGGAATACCACCTGGGGAACTTGACAAGTGGACTCCAACAGAAGCTATGTTGCAAACTATGTATGGTGAGCGGAGGAGACAGAACAAAAAGAATGCTTTTGTCATTTGTGATTCTATTCTTGCAGAATTCTGGAACATTGGAACTAATCTACAGAAAGGTAAAAGCAGATCTCTTTTAACCCAAGGACAGCATATAGAGAAGACAAGATACAAGAATTTCAAAGGACCAAGAACAAATGTTTAAGACCCAGAATATGTTCGTTGTTTTTTGTGTGTTACTGACTACAGGTGCATATGTATCTCCCAGGTTAGTTATGTGCAGAGCTTTAAAAATGCATTTAAAAGCTGATGTAACACACCAATGTCAGTTGGATGCACCTGCAGCTCACTCTCTTGGTATATAATGTTCATTTGCAGGTCTGGTTCTTAATGCATTCAAATCTTTCTCTACTAATATATTTTCGCTTTTCTAGATTTGGAGCACCGCATCCCCAGTACCTCGTAATGTAACTGTAGCGCATAGTTTAGGCCAAGAATATCCCTCCAGTGCTCATGTGATCAGAGACAAGAGATTTCGGAAGCCAACTGAATTATGGGAATGCCGAAGCTGTCACATTGTTAGGATGTGGGGCCTGGCTAGACAGGTCACTGGGCATGTGCCCTGGAGGGACATGGTTCCCTGCCCAGATCTTCCCTTCTGTCTCTGCTTCCTGTCCGCCATGATGTGAGCACCTTCTGCCACCCAGGCCCTGCCATGTGTGGTTTTTGTCCAAACATGGACTGAGGCTCCTAAATCCTGATCCAAAGTAAATCTGTCTGCCACCAATTACAGATGTACGATATTTTGTCTGGTGATGAGGAAAGTAACTAAGATATCATATATTACATATTATGCATATCATTAAACTATGACACATTATTCTTTTATTGTATGCAATAATAATTGTATCAGTTTATGTAGGTTTTGTCACTACAACTGATTATTTTACATATATATTACACTGTGATGTTATTGCTTGCAATAATTATATGTATATAATTATATATACAAAAATAGCTGCATAAGTATTGTATATATATTCAATATATAAACTGTCACTTATGCAAGAGTTTTTAATTTTGAGGAGCTCTTTTGTGAGTATAGTACACACATTACACGTTTTCTTTTTAAAGTTTCATCAACATTTCAAATTGTTTCTAAAAAGCTATAAACACCCAGTCCTCCTTCATAAACGCAAGAGTTATAATTTCCATTTTAATCTGTCCCTACAAAATATCATTTCAAAACTTTTTATGATTTGAGAATTTTAATTTTTGTCTCTTTTTTTGTCTTTTTGAGAGAAGGTCTCACTATGTAGTTCAGGCTGGTCTTGAACTCACTTTGTAGCCCAGGCTGGTCTCAAACTTGCAATGATCATTCTGCCTCTGCCTCCTGAGTGCTGGGATTACAGGAGTGCACCACGATACCTGGCTATAATTTTTGTCTTTTTTATGTGCTTTCATCCCATCTGTTCCTTATTAGCTTCTCTTAATTCCTTCTTTGCCCCTGATAGCTTCTCAGAAATATTTTGCCAGTTGAAATAGTGCTAAATGATATTATACCGTTACTTTAATCTATATTCAGTTGTAAAACACAAAATAGTGACATATTTCACATAATGTATTGGGATAAGGTATTTTATTATTTTTCTAATTTTATGATATGTCCATAATTCTATTTAATTGTTTGTCTTTTTATAAGAAATCAATTTGTGTTCTTTACATCCCTTACATATGAATCTTACACCAATCAATGTGTGATAAATATTATCCCAAAGTTTATAAATTGATCATTCATTTTTCTATGGCATTACTTGCCAGAATTATTTTCAATGCTAAATAATAAATCATGTGCATATTTAATAATGGCTTTTAAGTTCTTGTCTTGTTTTGAAATATTTTCACAGATATGTAGAATAAAAACTCTACCTCTGAAATTCTCAGCTTATTAAGTGTAATTGATAAATTATACCACACATGACAAAAGTACGACTTTGTCAGTTTTGACTCTTTTTCAGCTTTATTTCATCTTTACATTAAAATTATTCAGTACAACTTTCACAGATGAAAATAGAAGTTGTTTGTTTTTCTCCTAATGACCAAATTTTGAACAGGAATGATAATGATCTATTCAAAAATTTAAAAACTGCAATTCTATGCAATCTCATTGAGGACCAGAGAGAGAGAGAGAAAGAGAGAGAGAGAGAGAGAGAGAGAGAGAGAAATAATTACACAAAAAGGCATTACATTTTCTCAGAAGACAGTAATTATTTTTAAAGTAAAATAAATTAAACTTCATACAAACTAAAAATACATTCATAAGTGTACTAAAATATCATATTAAAACTGAACATAATGATTTCATCCCAGAAAAAGAATAGCAAATTACTGAATCAATATAAAAAATGAATCAATATAAATTATATTAGAAGCTCTTAGCTTCCTATTTGCTAAAATATATAAATTCAGTGTAAAAAAATGACATTTGCATGTCTATAAATATATGAATCAGAATTGAATAGAATACCTAGGAATATACAGAAATATATGAAATATGTTAAACTGCAAAATTTCATTTTAGTTTCAAAATATTACAACTCCCAGCTGGATATCCCTCAGGAAGAAACTTACACTGGATTCCTCACCTCACACCATATATAAAACTAACATGTCAGATATAAATCTAATTTTCCTTATCATTAACCATAAGTACTGGAAATATGTATGTATGTGTATTTTATCTATCCATTATTAATTTTGACATTAGAGAAATCTAAGCTAAAGTTTCACATCTGTTACTTTACTTGTAAAAACTAAGTTTGTGGGGCTGGGAATTTAGTTCAGTGGCATAAGTGCCTGGCTGGCAAACGTGAAGTCATGAGCTTGATCCCCAGTATTAAAAAAAGAAACCAAAAAACAAAAAGCAAAACACACTAAGGATGTAAGTCCTCAAACTATTTTCCTCAACTGTAAAGTGGGGAAAATAGGTATACAGATAGAGGCAGAGGCAGAGATGGAGATAAATCGTGACAAATTGTAGCAGAGTTTGCAAATGCAAAATTCACCTCACCTACCTGCTCCCTAGGACAGCTATCAGACCACCCACCAAATCTGCCCTCATGTAGATACATATTTTATTGCACCCCTACTTTAAGAACTTCTCTTTCTGGTGCTAGATACCATGCAATCTCTTTGCCTTTGGTGTCTCATGAGCCACCATGCCAACAGTCCCTCAGCGCTGGCACACACAGATCTTCCCCAAGTTTCTTCCCCAAGATAAACCTCCACTTCTCTCTCCTTAGGTCTTCTTTTTTTGTGTGTGCTCCAAAGCCCTTGAGCCACATGGATAACTTAGAACAGCTTAGGAGGCCTCCAGCAGTCCAAAAAAGAATAAAATAAAGCAAATCATTTTCTCCTGAACCCGAAATGATGCTGACTCAAGGAAATGGGACATACGCTGTAGCTTCTGATGTGAAATTCCAAGGAACAGAGGTCAGCACTGTACCCACCTTACAGCTCCTGTCTTTGCCAAAAGTTTTATTCACCTCACTTTGGCTCAGAAGAGGCATTCAAACATATAATAAAAGGAGTTTCAACAGGTTTGAACTCCCAGGTTAGGCCATGTTGGAGCATGCCTTTTCTCAACAGCTAAGTTAATATTTTCTTGCTCAGGAAAAAAGAAAAAAAAAAAAAACGAAAAGAAAAGAAACTTTCCACTGATCCAAAATACCAACATAGACTTAGCTTTCTCATGACCATAATCAGAGTAAATTGGTTCAAGTTTAGCGGAGATATAGCACACATGGGTTTACCAACCATATTTTTCACCTTTGTGTAATGAATTTAAATTACTGGGAATGAAAACATTATTCATGCACCATGCTATTTCTTATGCGTGGCTAAAGCCTGTGAACTTCAGGAAGAATTTCAGCTGAAATGGTCATGGCGAGTTTTAAGACGTGGACGTGCAGTGGTTATCATTGCAGAGCCCGTCCTGGGACTGGCCTGCCTAGCATTTTTAGGAAGCTTTGCAAAGCTGTACCAGGGGTTCTGAGGTCATCTGAGGCCCTTTGATACAGAAAGGAGGGATTAGCTGTTGTTGGAGGCGGTGTGTCTGAGCCTGATTACACATAGCAGACTGAAAATGTTTATAGAAACGAGATCAACAAAGTGATTTTCTTCAAAATCCTTGCTCCAAAGCGTTCTCCTGTGTGATTCTTTGTAGGAAAAAGAGCTGCTTTTATGCTTTATTTTGTGCAGTGAGGGGAGCAGTTTGTCCTTCTGCTGTGGTGGGTGCTGCAGGGCTCTTGTGTAAGGTGGTGGCATCTCATTGCAAGACCATGGACACAGCCTCCAATGCAGCTCCCTCATCTGGACCCTTCTGTGTATTCAGAATGGAGCACAAAGTGTCACCTCCCCAGCAAAGGCACGCAGGGAGAGATAAAAATTTATTTTGTTATCTACTAATAAGACTCTGCTGGAATGCGGTGAAACCTGTCTAACCCCAGCTGACATTTCTATTTACTATTTATGATAGTCACGTAATTTTTGTGATCAGTTGTGTGTGGTGTGTGTGTGTGTGTGTGTGCGTGTGTGTGTATCAGATTGAATCTCTTTAAGTTTGTTGGTTTTAAAAATGGACAAATATGTGAAGTGGTAGACATGCAAATTAGATTCATTATGTACACATGCATCAAAACATCGTATTGTGTGACTATATATGTATATATTTCTCAATTATATGTTAATAAAGCTGAGGAATTATTATTGGTTTTAGGTCAAAAAGCCAAACAGTTCAATAGAAACATACATAGTTTTATTTGCCAGAAAGCATTACTAAACAAAAATCTTGCATTGATTTCTTTCAATGAACATTGTAACATGAACATGAGTCATGTTACTATAAAGCTTTTCACAAATCATTCTCCTGGGTGCAAGGCACAGGGCTCCTTCAGAGATGGCAAACCAGAGAGTGAGGTGATTCTGAGTTATTTGCAGAAAAGTGGATGCCTGTTGACACCGAAACATTCAGTAAAATAAATCAGACACACAAGCTTAAATACCCCATGACTTCTCTTATAGGAGAAACTCGAAATGCAAATACTCTAACAGGGAAAATAAAACACAGATGATAGGAAATCTGTACATAGAGTCTTTAAAAATTGGAAGGGGAGCTAGAGCTGGAGAGAAGTAGACGGAAGGAAAGCCGGGGGGAAGGGAAAAGAATTAATTTCCCCAATCATTATCTGTATGGTCGCCCACGTCTCATCTTTCATTACAACGTCACCTATCTTGGTCCCCTCTGGGAATACCTTTTCTGGGTTGTGTGTTAGGACATACTTCAGGAAACACAGTGTACAAAATGTGTAAGTATTTAGAGTACATTTGATGTTTTGAGACAAGCTTCAGTTACACATCCTGTGGTCCTGGCATGCATTTCCAGGCCCTGGCATCTCACTCACTCTGCCCAAGCAGCATCACTAAATCAGGACAAGTGCCCATCACCAATATCTTGCTCCTGTTCCCTTAGAGTGAGCAGGATGAAGAGCGAGCTGAGCCCCAGTTCCTACGAGGGTCAACAAGGTAGAGAGAGTGGTGGAAGAGACTCGGGCAGCACCCACCTCCTATCTCCTCTCTGCTGTGTCACTGGAGGCCAGCAGGAGTCTCATACCCTGACTCAGAGTACACGAGGTGGTGAGGGAGATGCCAACCATTCACCACCCGGGAGGCATCGGGAGGGCTGGGTCTGCAGGGAGGGGAGAAGCCCTTCAGGGTCCTGCTGTGCTGGGAGCTTGTCACTCAGCTCTGGAGGAGTTCCTCACTAGAGACAAAGATTAATCAGCGTCTGTGCTTCACATTTAAATGAGCAGGGAGCCACACTCCAAGATAGAATTGAAAGTTACTTACATGAAAAACCAAGAGGCTTATGATATAAATAAAAAATAAACCAACTTAAAGAAGATTTATCAGATGCTAGAATTACTTGACAAGGATCACAAAGCTGTAAAAATAAAAGTACTTTGAAAAGCAGTGATCATTTTTCTTAAAATAAGATTAAAAATTAGAAAATATCAACAAATAAGTTGATTATAGGAAAAAAATGCAATTTGTTAACTGGAAAATCAAACCACAAGGACAAAACGCTATGGAGTGAGCTCCCTAGGAGACTAGGAATATGCTGGATGGATCCATGAATTCGAGGACAGATCAATAAAATTGTCCAATCTGAGCAGCAGAGAGAAAGTGGATTGAAAAAAGATAAAGTTTGAGGGGCCTACAGGAGAAGTTATTTTAAAAGCTAACTCTCACATAGTCTTAGAAAGAAAGGGAAAAATGAACATGAAAAAGGATTCAAAGAAATAATGGCTAAAATCCTCCAATTTTGGTGAAAGAGCTCTATTAGAATAAACCCACATAAATGATACTGAGACTCAGCATAGTTAACAGTCCAAAGCTAATGGCAAAGAAAGCCCCGAAAACATCTAGAAAGAGGATGGCTTACGAGACACCACTTGGTAACAGCAGATTTCTTATCGGAACCCTCGGGAGTCCGTGTTGTTCAAGCACTGAAAGAAGTGGATGTCGTGAACTGTGAATTCTAACTCCTGAGCAGTGCTCAGCGGGAAGAGGAGAAAATAAACTGCTTGGAGACAACAGAGAACTACCATTGGTTCAGCTATGCACCTAGCTCTAAGGAGGGGCTGAGGGGGTTCTTTAGACAGAAAAGAGGAGGAGGAGGAGAAGAAAGAAGAAGGAACAGGAAGAAGAAGAAGGAGGAGGAGGAGGAGGAGGAGAGGAAGAGGAGGGAAAGAAGAAGAAAGAAGGAGGAGGGAGAGGAGAAGGAGAAGGAGAAGGAGAAGGAGGAGAAGAGGAGGAGAAAGAGGAGGAGAAGAGGAAGAGGAGAGAAAGAAGAAGAAAGAAGGAGGAGGGAGAGGAGAAGGAGAAGAAGAAGAAAACAATAAGCTTAGAACTGTAGCAGGGAAAAATCCAAAACCCAATGTGTAAAACAGGAGTAAAAATAATAGCAGATCAGCCTAATTCTCACGAGTTTCCTAAGTCACATTTGATGTGTACAGCAAAAAAGGCCAATGCTACCTGATAAAAAGGCAGAAACAGGAGTTTCACAGAACCAAGCTCCCCTCGGCCAATGTCCTGAAAATGTGGACCCAGGAGGCTGTGGGATGAAATGCTGTGCGGCTTCATTCAGAGCCTGTGGTCAGCACTTTGTAAATAAAATGCACTTCTAAGTTACGTGCAAAACCCTGGGCGGAAGGTGAGGAAAGAACAGGAAATGAAGAACACAAAACAAATGAAAAGGAAATAACTAAATTGTCAGTTTATTTCCTTACAGATCGATCATCAAATGCAATATCGCACTTCATATTCAAGCTTTTGATCTGCTTTGAATGAATCTTGGCATTAAGTATGAAGTTAGTGTTGAGGGTCCTTTCTCTTCTCTGTCTCTTTCTTTTCCTATTTCCCTCTTTTACTATTTTTCCTTCTTTTCATCCCCTGTGGATGTCTGATTGTCTCAGTGCATTTGCTGGAAAGTTCTTTATTTAAATTGCTCCTGCACTTTAACCCACATCACCTGGGTAGACCCGTGTGAGTTCATTTCTGAATTCCCCTTGCTGTACACACTCAGCCGTGTACCTGTTCCTCTGCCAAAAACAAAGAAGATGTAAGAATCTTAAATATGTGTGTTTTCAGTGAAGATTTGGGGGGCAAGAAACATAAGTTGAAACAGATCAAAAGAAAAGACAGATGTAAAATTATAATTGAACCCCTCCAACGAGTAGATAAGCTAATTGAACACAGAAATCCACAAAGTTATTATGAGATCAAACAATTCATGTGCTTATTTGACATTTTCAAGTCTCACAAGGCTCCAAAACAGTAACCATGAATCCCCTTGTTCTCTCCAGATTGGCCCCTACCAGTAGCCAGATGGGATCCCAAGGGCCTTCCCAATGGAGGGGGGTGGGTCCTTAACTATTCACCCAGAGATAGGTTGTAGGTTTTTGACTTAGGTCACAGCAAAGAATGACTGGACACATTATTGAGGAGCATGGAAAGGCTTGCCAGGCAGAAAAATGCCCACGGTCAGGGAGAACAGAGAGGCTGGGTGCTCAGCAAGAGCAGTGCATGATGGTCCTGAGGTGTAGCCCCTGCACCGAGGACGAGGGTTCCCTGTTTCACATGGGATGAACAGGATCCATCAGAAGAGATGATGCTGTCTGAACAGCACTATCACCAGCTCTGGTTTAGGTGACAGTCAGGGGTCATGGCACTTGGGAAGAAGACAGTGTCTGTGATCATAAAGTGTTTGAGGAAATAGACAACATTTTGGTCTCCAGGATAAACCACATAAAACATGAAAGTATTCAAATAACACAGAAGACATTTGCCGGTCAGAGCAGAATTAAGCAGAAAGGATACAAAATTCTAGAAAATCCTCAAGTCATGAGAAATTAAATAATATTCAAATAGACAAAACACAATCAAGTTAGTGTACATTTTAAATACATGGAAATTTAAAAATAAGTGATTTGTCCGACAAAGTTTTCAAAAGAAATATATAAATTTGAACAATTTACAGAAGCAAAAAGAGAACCCCAAAAACATGGTTTCAGTTTCTATCTTACAAAAACAAACAAACAAAAAAAGGTAAATATTCCCAATAGAAGGAAGGAAAGAGATAATTATGGAAGAGCAGAAAACAGCTCACAGGAAACATAAAAGTCTGTTCTATCATTTTCTATTCCATCTGCCTCTATTTGCTGCTTCTGTATTATTTGATAAAAGAGTAATACAATCAATTAGAAAACAATAGAATTAAAAAGTGCTTCTCTTTGATGAACAATTAAAATTAAAGCACTTATAGCTGGATGAATGAAGAATAAGGAGACAAAGTCACTCTATTAGGAGTAAAAGAGGAGACACAATTCTATATTTCACTGGCTGTCACAGGATAAAGGAATATTATGAACAACTATGTGTCAATAAATACAATAATTTAAGAGAAATTAACACATTTAAAAATTATTAACTCTAAACAAATAAAATGCATTTTGTGTTTATTTTTAGCAATTAAAAAATTTTATCCTTTGCTTCCATGAGGAACTTTTTAAAAATACACAAATCATCAAAAGTGATTCAAAAAGAATTAATTTGATCTGATGTTATCCGATTAAACACTTTGTCACAAATCACACCAGCTCACCTCCCTGGTAAGCAGCTGTGGTGTGGCAGGCTGCGGCCGCTTCAGGGAGAGAACCACCAGTGACTCCTGAGATCCGAGAATGTTGGAACTTAGGACGCTGGAAACCAAGCAATCGGCTCACCTCCCTGTTAAGCAATAGTGAGCCTACTGGTGCATAGGCTTTGAGTCAAACATCCCACTTCCCCTTCCCCTTTTGAGCAAATGGGAACCAGAGATTTGAGCATCTCTTGGGAGGTTGACCATATGCAATATAGCAAATAAGGGGGATTTCCTTCTACCATCTTTTTGAAGGCAAATATTTTTACTGCTGTTTTGCTTTATTCTGATTAATGGTACTGTTCTGTTCAATGTTCTGTTTTGATAAATTTTATAATGTTCTGTACTTCATTTTATTTTGCTATAAATGATTGAAAGAACAATTACTATTGTGAAGATAATGAGATACACTGAGGTACCTATTATTGTTATCCCAATAACCTGCTGTGACGTTCTGTACCAATTTCACTACACTGTCTCAACTGGCTTTGTTCTGTCTTGTTCTGTTGTATTTTACTACCTTCAAAATAAAAAATAAAACAAACAAACAAACAAAAACAAATCACAAACCAGGTCCATATGGTCTTGCTGTCAAATTATATCAGTGGCTTGATGGTAAATTGTGTCAATTAGTTAAGAAAGAACAGAAACCATGACGCATAGTTTTTCAACAAATAGGGAACTCACTCACAACTCATTCTGTGTGTCCAGTGCTAACTTGATATCAAACACCAAGGATTTTAAAAATAGGTAACATATTTCTGTATAGCTATACACAAAAATCCTTTTGGAAATACCCAGTAGAAACCAGCAATACACAGAGAGTATAATCATGATTGAAAGGATCAGGTCAGAAATGCAAATCTGATCATTTTAGACGTTTTAGCTTTTGAAATTATTATAGCCTTTGCCCCCATGAGAGGTGGCCAGGACAGCACAGTTTGGCCCACATGCTCATCACCCCCTTCTCCCTCGGGTGTGTTTTTCATAAAACCACACACAGCGCAAGAGTGAAACCAGACGTTACACTGCTATAGGCTGCATAGCTTTTCTCATGATGTTTTTGGTAACATTTCTATCTTAAAACTCAACAGGGGAAGAGCAATCACCTTTTTTCCTCCTGAACTTTGTCATGAAATACCACGGACACCCTGTCATCTCAGCCACTCAGAAGGCTGAGTCAGAAGGATCAAGAGTTGGAGGGCAGCCTGAGTCAATTAGCAACACTCTGTCTCAAAAGACAACACTCTGTCTCAAAATCGAAAGTTCTAAAAGGAGCCGTGATCTAGCTGGGTGGTAGCTCGCTTGCCTAGCATGTGAGGGACCTTGGGTTCAATCTTCAGTTGTATAAAGAATTACAATTGTATACAAAATTACAAAAACATTGTAATGACACATTGAAATGTTTCACATGGAGATGCACAATAAATTCATATTACCATAGTTAATATATATTTTAAGGGAACACAGTATAATTTATATATAATTTATATAGATGTGAATTCTAACATCTGCTTACACAGAGCAAATGATTGTGTGTTAGGAGTGCCCTAGGCTCATCTGTTAGTAGAATATCCTTTTCTGGACTCAGCTAAGAAGCGATATATATATCCTTATTTACTAGGATATATAGAAATCAATTTTTAATGTAACATCCGGCCCAATCAAATCTCGGATTATGCTAAAGACACAGATAAACATTTATTTGTGGGCTTTTTATTAAGTTCTCAGGGGAAGCCTGCCGGTCAAAAGCGAGGTCATAAACATGAGCTCACCACTCTTGAAGAAGCAGATAACTCACTCTGATAAGGTAATAAATGCCCAGAGCCTTGGATTTAAACTCACACTGAACTGCTGCTGACCCCGGGCCGGCCGGCTTCCCGCCCTCCCCCTGTCCTCCCTCCGTCCCTGCTCCTCCTGGTGGGGGGCCAGGTGTCACCGCTCCAGAGCCCCAGAGCCCGGGACGTGCTCCTCACCAACCCCCGAGCCAAGTAGGGCTGTGGACGTGCCGGGCGTCCTCACGCACAGCTGGTTTCTGTAACAGTTTTATGAGGTTTCACCTGACACTCCAGGGGATGAGTTGAAAAACTGCACACCCCAAAACTCCTGGAGTGTTTGTGGATTAAGTGCTGACTCTTGGTGATGCCAGCTCACTGGTATTTAACAATCTGCCCAAGACAATTGATACGCCTCAGCGTGACACCCTGGGCGTTCATCGCGCAGCCTCCACTTGCCAATCTGGCTGCATCTGGAGTCGCACTTGGCTCCTCAGCTTCCTAAGCTATGCTGTGAGCTCTTTTCTGTCCCTGGCCTGAGTGGCGCCCACAGGCAAGGTGCAAAAGCAGTCATGGTCTGTGCTGGAAATCTGCGTCCCTGCGCTTTCCTTTGGGAATGCCTGATGGTCCAGCTCCTTCTGATTTCTCTGTGAGAAGCCCATGACGGGCTTATCTGATGGACCGAGGCTGGGTAGCTTTCCTCCTGTCTGTGGGCCAGGATGTAGGGAGGCACCTGGCCCATACGGGGGAAATCTGGGAGCAGGTCCTGCAGGTCAACCCAGGGGACCAGGACATCTGGCTATCAATGGGGCACAGGAAGAGGGAAGGGCCCTAACGAGAACTTGGAACTGCCAAGCACTCGGGGGCGCAGGAAGCGAACCAGGTGTCCTCGGGTCTCTCCAGGTCCTGTGCTTGCAGAGTGGGCACAGATGGAAGGATGACCCTAAACCCAGAGGGCCAGACCTCCTCCAGAGCATTCGTGGATGTAGGAGAAGGGAAAAGACAGTTCTGTGCTTTGTTCCAGCATCCAGGACTAAGAGAGAACATTGCTGGGGATGATGGCAGGGACCTGTGCTTGAAACACAATGCTGGGTGTTGTCACTTCCAGAGATGTAGCCAGCGACAGACAGAAGCGGCTCTGGTCTTGTGGCTCCCCCCAAGTGCAGGGGTGGACAGCGTCTGTCCTGCTTTTGTTTGGGTTTCTAGGGTCCAGTACAAGCTTCTTGCTGTCCTGTATATCTTTCTTTGCTATTTCTAGTCCACTGATAATGTCCAGTTGATTAGCACATAAGACATGTTTTATGTTGCATTTTTTCCCAAACTTTCCTCTCTCTTCCTCCTCTTCTTTTTCTTCCTGTCCTCCTCCTCCTTTTCCTCCTCCTCCTCCTTCTTTTTCTTCTTTTTGGCTAGTCACATATCAAACCTGGGGCTTTCAATTGAGCTACATTCCCAGATATATATAGACAGGGTCTTGCAAAATCACTAAATTGATTAGGCTGTACCTGGAATCCTTCTACCTCAGCTTCCCAGAATGCTGGGATTGTAGGCATATATCACCATGGTTGGCTTCCAAGCATGTGTTTTACCTCATCTAATTCACACAGATCCCTGAAAGTTAGGTATTCTTTTTATGGTGCTCATTTTGCCAAAGAGGGGAAATTGAGGTACAGGGGAGTAAAAATCCAATGTTATAGAGAAGTGTGAGAGCTAGCACTCTACCTTGATAGCACTTCTGTCCTGAGTTCCCTGGATCCTACCACATCCTGGGCTGTCTCTTTCCAATTTGGTCTGCAGGAAGGAGCCTCTCATCACATTTAATCTGTATTGTGGGGGATGTCATGCTGGACTACAAACGTCTGGGTTTGAGTTCCTCAGATAACACTGAGGTTTTGAGAGCAAAATTCACCATTAACCACCCAAGTCTCCCCACATCACTAAATCATCAGGAGCAGATTGCACTTGGGGGGTGTTCAAGGGAGAGTGTGGCTGTAGAAGACACTTCTGATGAATGTGGAAAGGTCATCCCAAGTTCCAGGGTACAGTTTATTTTATTCCCAGCTCATCCATGACTTTTAGAAAGCTGTTTGAAGTGTGTGATGTTTCCTAAAAGAAGAGGGTTTCACATCTGAGACCAAAAAGCTCAGGGCAGAAGTTGGGGTATGGGGGTTAAAGGTGAGTGCATGGATGTTGTCAGGACCCTGAAGACCTTGGCATTGCAGCTGAGTATGATGTGGAGCATGGAGAGCAGTTCCCACCAGCAGCCTGGCCCCTAGGGTTCCACATGTGTTATCTAAGAATGGTCATTTGTAGGCACATGGATGTACCCCAAGACCACGTTGTTCATGCAAATCAGACATACAAGCTTCAATATCACTTATGTGAGAAACCAAAAAAAGAGATCCACTAAAGAAAGAAATAAAAGACAGATATTTTAATAGGGGACAGGGAGACAGATCTTTTGCAGATAGGAAAGGGACCAAGACATAGAAGCAGGCAGGACATGTTATAGTATGAGCTTCCTCACAAAGAATGCAACGTTTTACATTGCAAACATGGATCAGCAAATAATTAAGTAAGGTTTTTTAAAACACAAAAGGTGGCATAATGGGTAGCTAATTTCAGACTGATCTGATAAATTTACTTGCATGTGTTCACAGATTATCTGAGCTGGTGATAACCAGCTGTGCACAGTCTCTAATCAGTTGTGTATGGTCTCAATCAGCTGTGCCTGGTCTCTAACCAGCTTAGCATGGTCTCTAACCAGCTGTGCAAGATCTCTAACTAGTTGGGAAGGTCTCTAAGCAGCTGTGCATGATCTCTCACCAGCTATGTAGGTCTCTAACCAGGTGTGCATAGTCTCTAACCAGATGTGCAGGTCTCTGACCAGCTGTATCCATCCCTAACCAGCTGTGCACAATCTCTAATCAGCTGTGACAATCTCTAACCATCTGTGAATGATTTCTAACCAGATTTGGACCATCTCTAACCAGCTGTGTATGGTCTCTAGCCTCTTTGTATGGTCTCTAACCAGCTGTGCTTAATCTCTAACCTGCTGTGTAGATCTCTTTCCAGGTGCATGACCTCTAACCAACTGTGTAAAGTCTCTAACCAGCTGTGTATTGTCTTTACTAGCTGTGTATGCTCTCTTCCCCAATGTGACTGGTGACTGACGTTTTTGCTGATGAGATTGGACCTCTTTGTTGGTAGTTGCCTTTCTGAAAGTCAAATGGAAATCAGCGAAGTCCTCTTTATAACACAGAAGACAGGGTTGGGGCTCCTACTTGGCTGCTCCTCCCTGTTGCACAGGGAATGGACCCTAAGTGAAGGCGAGGTTGGGGAAGGCCCAGCATTAGCGGTGTTGTGTGCATTTCTAGTGGTTTTATTGGTCCTTTTTCTGCTATAGGGAGTTGATGAAAGATGTAGTTAACTTTGTACCAGCATGTGGGGGAAGATGGTGGGTAAAACTGTAGCACTGAAGGAGATTTCCTGCATGAATAAAAATGGTCAGCATGCAATTACATCTGCAGAGGAAAGAAGACTATCAGAAGAGGAATTGGGATGTGTTGTCCTTGCCACCCATGCCCTGTCCCTAACCACTATGGGATGGAGGTGGTCTCCTCTGCAGACCCGGACCTCATACCCCCTCCAATGCATCCCCCAATCCAGTACTGCACTGCAGGCAGAAACTGATCCCCTGAAGATTACCCTGCAGAAAAGCGCAGGTGCAATGACAGATCTTAGGCTACATGTGATGCCCAACCATTCCAATGGCCAGATCTCAGATACACTTGTCACTTTTGGTTCCCTGCACAGTTCCTAAAATCTACCCTCATCTTTAAAGTTGTCACATATAATCCCAGGACTCCTGCAGCCCAGAATGACTTATTCCCTCCTCATCTCTCTGCATACAGCCCCACCTTGCAAAAGGAAATGAATTTTAAATGTATTTCATCAGCCTCTCCTCTATACCCTCGTGGCCTTTGCTTTTTCTTTCAAGTTGATTATTTTCACCTCTGGTAGACAGATAAATCATACACCAACACAAGAGACATGGACATAAATGCATCCATTGAAAGCAACTTGAAAAGAGCAGGATCACTTTATGCTGCTTCTCTTTTATCTTGAATGATTTTTGTCCTTTGAACAGATAGATAAGGACTTAAAGGTGATGAGGTGAAAATATCTTGAGTGTGGACAGAAATAACTCGAGCAGTATCAGTGGCTTGGAGTGGGGGTGCAGCATGAGACAGAGGTTCTCAATCCGGTGTAGCTAGCTGGGTGGGGGGAGGGCACAGCTCCCTGAAGCACCTACCTGTCAGCCAAGCCCTACCTTCCAGGTGTCTAATGGGACTGGAATGCTGCATACCCTAAGGGCCCGGCTGTTCAACGCTTCTCTCTCTTCCAAGCCCTGCCTGGTAGCATTTAAGCACTCACTTCAGCTCTGCTTCATCTCATCCAGACCTCAGGCTGTAGTAGAGTACTCGGGCAAAGGACAAGTGGTGTGGCCAGGGACATTTCCTTCGAGTAACACTTTCCCTTTCTCTTTCCTTCTTCCCCAGGTGAACCCTGGGACCACTGCCTAAACAGCACCTTATCAGATATGGCAGCATTTTCTCCTCCTCGTGAATCATATTTTAATGTGTTCCATTAATAGAATTTAAGAGTAGTGTGCGATAGGGGAAAAGCCGAGTAGGTCTCCCTGCAGGTTGCACGTAAACTCTGCATGGCACAGCTAGGATCAGCTCTGTGTGTGGACAGGACACAGGAGGACATCAAAGATGTGGGGAAATGTAGTGCAAGCCATACTCAGGTAAATGAAAATATGTAAGCAAATTCTTCAGCATGTGAAAACTAGAGGTAACTATGTGAGGTCTACAGATGAGCCGGGGCATGCTGACTCTAGGGGGCTGAGGCAAGAGAATCACAAGTTCAAGCCTAGTCTGGTCAACATAGCAAGTTAACAAAAACCCTGTGTCAAAATAAAAAGTGAAGAGAGGCTGGGGATATTGCTCAGTGCAAAGGTCTTGGGTTCAGTCCCCAACACCACAAAAAAGTCTGAATATGTAAAAATACTTATTGAGGGAGTTTTAGACATTTAATTGCTAACTGTAGACTACAGCTCATGTGTACTAGCCACTTGGCTTGTGAAGTAAATCATCTCAGGAAGAGTGAAATGGCAATCATAAAGGCAGTTGTCAAAAAACTTAGAAAATTAAACTTGAGCCGTTATGGTCTCTGTCCTGTCTACTGTGAGGTGTGTATGAGTTTTCTCAATTATCTATTACATCTCCAGAGGCAATTTTTTCAAAGGATATGTGTTCTGACATTGTAAAACTGCTGCTTGCTCTTTCTTTCTTTCTTTCTTTCTAGAGAAAAACTTCTGTGTTTGGCAGACATTCTGCTTTATGTTTGCTGTTTGGAACAAGCTTATAAGTAGCAAGTCTTAACTTTTGAGAGAGAGAGATGGAGGGAGGGCTCTCTATCTAAGGAGACATGGGGATCAGCTTGGTCAGATGCTCGGCTTTGCCACGCTTCCAGGGTCAGAGCTCAATCTGAGCTATTCAGGATGTCATCACCTTATCATTGTTCTTCCAAATTATTAACATCTAAATGGATCCTAAGAAACTGCAAGGAAAAAAATAATAATGTTTGGAACACAGGAGCTGAGCAAATAAAAGAATGAAATCAGTTACTGGCTTGTGCCCTGAAAAGCTATTCAAATGATGTGAGTTGAGATGCAGGCGATTTGAGTGGTTAGCAAACTCCATCCAAGCCTTCCTTGGAGTCTGGCTGAAACTTATGGGGTGCATCTGACCTGGTTCTGGTATTAAAGGTTTAAGTGTTACTGTACTTTCCAAATGGAGACCCTACCCAGCTGACAACGGGAATCCCCATAACTAGGACAAGAATGTAAGTCAGATAAATCACACACAGAGGATTAAAGACTGTGCGGTTTCTCACTCACAAGAAACCCAAACTGTTAATAAAGAGCAAAATCAAAGGTAGACAAGGAGCAAGAGGGAGGTAGGCTTTGTAGAGACAGCGGTAGGTGGGGGCCTGCGGAAGGCGGCAGGTAGAAGGGGAAGTAGAAATGATTCAGAAGGGGCACGCACGGAGACCATTGCCCGCAGTGGTGATAATGCCACCCCAACATACACTAATATGCAAAGAAACTGACAGTGAAAGACCCTGGTCCTCAGGGGTGCAGCTTCTGTTTCTGTGAGTGGGCATTGAAGTGTGGACATCTGATGCATGCGCTGGATGTGCACTTCCTGTCCCACGGACATGCTGGTATGCTGGCTCCTTCCTCACTCTTCAGGTAAAGGTTGAGTCTCAGATGCACAGACGATCTTAGGATCTGTTCATTTATCCTGTCCTGAGGCTGGACTTCTGTGGCATTTCAATTCTTCCCACTCGTGGTTCAATTTCACTCTGCTGAGGACAAGGGGGACAATCTCCAGGCTCCCCAGGGCTACCAGGGCATCTCCTGTCCCAAAATTCTTGGGAGCATAGTTTTCGTGTCCCAAAATTCTTGACAATATCTGTTTCCCCCACAGAAGCGAGCAGGAAGGAAGGTTGTTAGGTTGTTAGACTTGCTGTGAAATCTGACTCTCTCCACACCAGCTAGCTACTAATATTATAAATCTTTTTAAAGTTCTTAGAGTCCTTGAATCATCTGAAATTATTAGAGTGCGGACCTGATAGTATTACAAGACTAGATGAAATAATGCATATAAGCCACTTACATAGGTCTTAGGTCATTGGACGCATTCGATAAATAATCACCTTTATTTCTACTATTCCTACTGCTGTTAAAGAGAAGGCCTCCCATTTCTCTTGTATCCCATCATCTTCACGCCTGAACTGCAGGATAACTTTCTCACGAAGACTACATGGATCCTTCTTAAGGCACCATTGGATCTCTGTTACAGAACGGACTTCATTTGATTGTAACCACATGTCTTTTTGTCTCCTGCGTTCAGCAGGGTGGAAGCTGGTCCTCAGAGCCAGTGTTATCCAGTGCCCCCTCTGCAGAAACAGGGAAATTCCTGTTCATCGTCTCCACTGCACAGCTGACTGGCTTATTTTCTCCAAGACAGTCACCTCCTCATTGATCTTTGGTGGCAGTTCGACTATGGAGCAAACAAGTAAAGGAGGCATTGAACAAGTGACAAGGGACCAAAGAACACAGACACCAATTGACTAGAATATAAGGACTTCAACAGAATCCTTTAGGTCACTGTTAGGGGTAAGAGAAGCTACTTAAAGCCACAAGCCACCTGACCTTTAAGAACAGTCACAGAATTAAGGTACAACATGGTAGGGAAATAGCACACGGTGCTCACGATGGAATGACATTCTCCTCAGTGACCTCCCTGGGGACAGTCTCCCATGAGAGGGAGAAAGTTCACTCAAAACAGAAGTGGACAATGTTATTATGAATGATGATGGCCATTTACCCTGCATTGGTGACAACAGTTCTAGCCTGCTGTGACTCATGCAGGTGGGGTCTGCACAGGTCTCTGGCTCAGGAGAAAGACTGTGTGGGTCCAGATGGAGGAGCAGATGGGATCCATGGGCTGAGTCAGCCACTCAGCAATCGAGGCCCCTGGTCTCTGTGCTCGGCTGGGGCTGTGTACTCAGCCTTCTCTTCAATGCCACCTGGTCTCTCATTTATCCTCTCCAGACAACCAGCAGTGATGATCCATGAAGGCTATTGCTTCTAGGAACGGACTCGAGTGGAGATTTCTCTTACACTGTGGTGCTCATTGCTGAAGGTGTGATTCTTGGAGGTGAGAGATCCCCAGCATTTTCTTTCCTTGCTACTGAGGTATAATTCTTCTGAGTACCAAACTTATTTCTATGTGAATTATCATGTTTTCCATGCTCTCTGATAGAAAGTGGAATATTTCCCCTTTTATTAGAGCTCCAGGGGTGCTTCCTTCCAATCCTTTTGGATGGATCCTTCCCTAATCTTGCATGGTTCTGTTGCATACCTGTGATGGGGATGCAGGTCAGTGGGAGGTTCCTGGCTCCAAGGGAGTGTGGGTGGACAGTGGATCCTTCTGTGTATGGAGGTTCTTCCAGGGCTGAGTCTGGAGATGGAGATGCTGCTTCCTTCACCATTCTCATCAAGAGGTCAGAGCCATGTGTTCCTGAGAAGTCAACCAAGGGACTCACAGGAAGTATTGGTTCTGGGGTCGCTCAGATGACCTAACCATATGTATAAAATTAAGGTTTTAAAAAGCATGTTTTTAAGGTCACATATGTTCTAACCACACTGCAGTGAGTTACTGTAAGGAAGGCCAAATCTTTGCAATGTCCTGCAGTTAGCTGTGTGAGGTCAGATTCCAGTGGTCCACCCAGAGGTCAGAAACGTGCCAGCTCCGCGTGAAACCCTTTCAGTACAAGCCAGAGACCCAACAGCTTGATGGGTGGGATACTCTTTCAGCTGAGGGAATTTTGCAGATGATGTTAGTTTTGGTTCCAAAAACACAATCTGTTTTGCAACACAGCCAGGCACTTTGGGTGAGGGCATTTTCCTGTCACCTGTTCAGACACAGTTCATATGCTTCTCAAAATTTAAACAATGCCCCAGACAGAGACATTTGCTGCTCCTCCAGGGATGATAGAGTGATAGCCTCGTCCTTGTCCTTCCAGGCATGGGAAGTTGACCCCAACCTCAGTATCACTGGGTCCCTCTTCTGCAGCACATCTTGGTGACACTTGTACATTGGACACACTTTTCCTATTTGAGGAATGGTGGTGTTTATTCATACTCTTGCTAAGTCTAAAATGATGTCACTTCATGCCACCAGCCAGAACCCCACTCTGTCCATGGTCGTGGATATGCACACATCTGTCCCCAGCCCAGCAGCTCTATCCTTCTTCATCCTGCCACCTGGTCCTTCATCCAATGGATCTACGTGTTCTTTACACAGAGGTATACCACTTTAGATGACTTCAGTCAAGACAGGAGTGCTCCTAGGGCACAGTCTCAGGGGACAGATGGCCAGGAGGAGAGGCAGACAGCAGGGTGGCAGAGCAAGTGTATCACCCAGCAGTGAGGACAGGTGTGATCACAAGTGTGCAATGAAAGAGGAACCCCTTTGGATCAAAAAGGGCAGGACCAGGAGGAGTCCAGGAAGACAGTGTCTAAGGTAGGGATGCAAGGAACAAGTAGGATGCAGCTCCCCAGGGAAGGAGGAGGACTTCCCAGCAGTGGCAAAAAAAAAAAAAAGGGAAGCCAAAACACTCCAGGCTGGGTGAACTACATAGGTTAAAAAAATTATGAATGACACCTGTAGTGCAAGGAAGTGGAGCAAACCCTGTACCTGGAGAGGCAAGGGGTGACCCAGGCCTGCATGGCACCTGGATCCATCTGCACCTGACCATGGCCATCACTGGTGGGGTTTGTCCATATGGAGAGACAAAGTCAACTGTGAATTCTTGAAAGGGCTCTTCTGGGAGCAGAACGGAGAACAATCCAGAGGTTAAGACAATAATCCCCATGAGAAAATAGTGTTTGGCTAAAGTTAGCACCACACAGGGAAAAGGGAAAATGCATGTCCATTTGAGACAATAAAAAAAAAAAAAAGAAATCTACCAGATCTGATCACTGTTAGGAGAGAGAAATGGACGTGTTAAGGATAGTTCAGAGTCGGTGGCCTGATCTGTAGGCTCAAAAATGATTTAACAAGGAGAAGGACACAAGAGGCAGTTTTAGAGGAAAATGACAACTTCATTTTATAATCACTGGCTGCAAAAGCCTGTCAACAGATGTCTATGTAAAAATATCAGATAGATCATCGAGCATTTGGTTCCAGAGGTCACAAAGGGTGATACTGGGTGGCATAGGACCATCTGGATAGGAAGAACATATTCATACCTGTTGTCATGAGCCAAGGGGTGGCTGATGACATCCTAGGAGCCAGTGGGGGGTGGTGGCTCATGGCTGTGGTTCTTAGATATCCAAGAGGATCCCACATTTGATGCCATCTTGGGCAACTTAGTGAGGTCTTGTTGCAAAATAAAATAGTTTAAAAAACGTTTGCACTGTAGCTCAGGAGTAGAGCACTTGCTGAGCAGATGTGGGGCCCTAGGTTCCATGGCCAGCATCATAAAAATAAAATAAGAAGAGTCTGGTGGCATGAATGGCCCATAATAGTCAAAGGACACTAATCATCAGGCGCTCTCTGTAAATAGGTAGTACGTAGTGCTTAGCACCATCCTGAAAATCACCTGCATCGTTAGCATAGTTACCCCTCCTTAAACCTCAGGAGGGTGTTTGAGAACAGGACAGCCCTAGCCTCTGAAAATGAAACTGGAAGCAGAGGCTCCCAAAGGGAAGACCAGCAGCCTCGCCTCAGGGTCCCCATTTTTAACCACCTGACCGCAGTGTCCCTCAGAGGAAGTGTGGTCAGTATTTACAGAATGAGGGAAGAATTGAACAGGGTCTGCAAGAAAAGATGAGATTCTCTCTGCAAGCTCAGCTTGGATGCATGCAAGATAAGAACATCCTGGGACTTTGATCGGGGTACTGATCTCTCCTTCAGGATACTCCCATCGCCTCCCAGGAGCCCTTGGCGAGGCCAGGTGAAGCCATGGCAGTCAAGGGCTGTGCTGGTTACCTTTCCATCCCTGTGGCAGATATCCAGAGCATTCCAACTTATAAAGAGCCAAGGTTCTTTGGGCTTACAGTTCTGAAGTTCTGGCCCATGATCAACTGGGCCTGGTGCTTTGGGGCTTTGGTAAGGTAGCTCATCAGGGCAAGAAATGTGTGGTGGAGAAAACTGCTCATCCAAGAAAGGAAGAGGAAAGCCTGGGGTTCACAGTCTCCTCCAAGAGCATGATCTCAATGACTGGGAGACCACCCCTGCCCCACTAGGCCTTTTTTGTAATCAGGGGTTGTGCACAGAACAATTAGAAACAGGACATGAAGTTTATAATATTATTTTTATAATGGTCACTGTGAGTTAACACAAGAAAATGCAGGAAATCTATCCACAACACCAAAGACAGAATATTTAGTCAAGGGCCTAAATCCCACAGCAATGTTCCACATGAGTCCAAATGAAAACCCAGAGCTCATGGCAATGCGTCTCATGAGTCCAGCTGGAGGTCCAGAGCCCACAAGAAGGACTCATAATAGTCTCTTTTACAGATCCAGGCCAGGAAGGCCCAAAGGTCAGCGGTGGAAGCCAAAAAGTCCATGCCAGTGGGCTGAAGGAGCTGCTCTGGTGGGATGAGGGTTCTATGCTGGAACCGAGAAGTCACACTCACAACAAAGACCAGGGCTGCCCTGAAAGGCACCACAGCCTTCCTCAGCGACACAGAGGCCCTGAGCTCCTCCGACAACAAGCACAGTCAGGTACATGCCAGGAAGCCAGCGTGATGAGTCCATCCTGGGGACCAAGTGGCACATGCCTTTCCCTCCGGAGCCAGGAAGCAATGCTCGATGTGAGGACCAAAGCTTATCCAGGAGAACCAACGGCTCAAACAGTAACTTGTAGGAGAACCCGCAATGCCTCAGGGCAATAACGCATTAACGCCTCTGCGCCCTCCTTCTCCTTCTCCACCTATGTATGTTGGCAACTTTCCTCAGGTGTAGAATCTTCGCTCAGTGCCATGCTGATGTAATCCAGCTGGTGTTAAACTGACGACTAGTTCTTAATCCATAACAGCCTCCCTTCAGAAAGGTCTTCTGAGGCCTCACGTCTTGTCTCATAGAGTCCCTTCCTAATGTCTAGAGGCCAGAGGAAGCACTGCTTGGATCATGGATCTGACAGGGCTGAGGCAGGATGATACAGGTCCACGATGACAGGCCCTTGATGTGAGGGCCAGCCACGTGGGGCCTGGCAGGAGCGGGCTGGCCCTGAGCGCCAGGACTTAAGGGCAATGTGCCCATGTGTTTCCAGGTTCTAGTTTCTCCACTCTAAATGGACTTAACTAGGTCTGATTCTCATGGTTGATGTAAGATTTCAACTTCACTAAATCCTTGAAATCAAAGGCTCCCAAACGGAAAATTGTTTTATTAACAGCAGATACTTTTATTTCCCAAAGTTTCAGGAGGAGAAGCCAGGAATGTTAAGGTTCAAGGCCTGGGGACACTGCTGCCCTTAGCTGGGTGCAGCGAGATGATCTAAATTTTAAATCCAAAGCTTGGGCTTTGGGCACCAACAGCCCTGAGCAAATAAACAGTGCCTGAGGGCAAATGAAGCCGTGTGGCTCTTGGAGGAAGTCGGGAGGCATTGGCAATGGACGTGTGCTAGGTGACCTCAGACTTTGGCAAGTCACCCACTCTGTGCCTTGGTGCTTGATGAACCCATGTTCATCATGAACAGAGACGCATGTGTACAAGTATTTTACAAACAGTTAATTCTTTGCAATTTTTTGTTTTGTCTTGAAGTCTCCTAAGATGATGGAAATCAAGAGAAGTCCTCAGTAACTGCTCAAAACCAACGTCATTATTAAAGTTTAATTGCAAAGACCTAGACAGCACAGCTGCTCTGTGGAGTGTTTCTAGGAGTCCTCCCCAGAAGCACATCTTTTTACTGAAACAGAAAGGCTGGGATTCTATTACCCTGGAAGTTTCCCATTGTATTCCATAATTCTGAAAAAGTAAAATTTTAAGCCCCTCAAAGTATGTTCCTAATGTATTGTCCTTCAATTGATTAGAATGAAAATAATAATTCTGTGATTCAACATCAAAGCTTTTCTGATGTGGAAAAGGGTAGTCTCAATGAGAGACTCAATGTGGCAGGGTTTGGGGGAAGAGTGTTTTCAATGTCACAAGCCAGGACCAAGAAGCCCACCTAGTCCTCGTATTTCAGCATTCTTCGTACCATTGAATTCCATCGCTTCCTCACATGAATATTCCTCAGGCATGACTGCAGATGTGTTCTATTTCTGTAGAAATTAAACATTAAATTAGAAATTTTTGCTAATTTTAGTTTCATCTGGGAGTGGTTAATGCTCACCTTTGCATTGGTTTAAATAATTATTATCAGTGTGGCCATTTAACCAATACTACAAGTTTTGTAGTATTAATGTTCCATATCCTGCTGGCAATTATTCTCAAAAGTGGGAACATGAGCAAGAAGGAAGTCACAAGGCCAAGAAAACCTCCCAAGAACAGATTTGCTTTGCAGAGCTTGAGGTCCATTACTGAAGGCAAGCACCCAGAGTCGAGTGTGACCCCTGCACGCATCCCTGAAGGAAGAGAGCTAAAGGAACCAGACCAGGATGCCATATTGCCAAGCCCCCATCAGGGTCTCAGCAGCAGCACACAGAGTACCTCCTATGATGAGCAGTCAGAACACGTCCTCAAGGGTTACGGCAAAGAGTTTCAAATGCTCTGAGGGCATAGAGAGGGTCAATCACAGAATGAACTTCAGGACAGGACCAGCACATGTCCTTGATCACTGATACCATCTTTATTGTCCCTTGATAGAATAAACATGTTTGCTCTATGCAGAGGAAAAATGATCAGAGAGGTACAGGAATGAGAGGGCTATGTGGGAGTCTAGATATGCCCTCAGACACATGGGGTAGGGATACTCCCACTGTGGGCTTTTTCTGCATTTTTAGGAAAACAGCCACCATGCAGGGAGGGAGATGAGAAACACACAAGATTGCTTTGGAAGTTCTTGGACTACTGCAATCAGGATGCTCCAATGAAAGAGCCTAACCTACTGCCCGCATCATCCACATCTGAGTATTTTTTTCTCCCTTTCCTGAGAATTTACCCCAGTTCCTCACCAAGAGAGCTATAAGCAGCAGAATATTCCCATTGTCAGTGAACTGAGATCTGCTGGTCACAGCAGGACAAGCACTCAGCTCACAAGGGGCATGCAGAGAAAGCGTGACAATCAGAGTCATGCATAGCCACACCTCTCCTAAAATGACCCAGATAATGGGGGCCATAGGCACATGTCCCTTGATTCTAAGAGGCTACTCTGGACCTCAAAGATCTGAGTGTTCAGTGTTCATGTTGGTCACCATATCTATCACTGGGTCATAGTTTGGGTTGCCAGTCCCATTGGAATGGGAACATGGTCCTATTGCTTAAAAAAAAAATCTGCGCCCCCAAGGTCCTAAGTACAGAGCAGGGGTATGAAAATGTTTGTGGAGCTAATCAATAACATGGAGCCACGTCTTTATTTTGTGTGTGTGTGTGTGTGTGTGTGTGTGTGTTTGTGTTTGAATTCCTCTTCTTTTCTTTTCATCCTGTTTTTACCACTGATCTCAGAGAAATGAGAGTTCAACACCTGTCATACCAAGACCATGGCTCCTGTCCATCTCCTTGATGGGTTGGTGTCATGCATGAATTACTAAGCTGTTCAAAGCCTAGTCTGCTTTTAATTCATTTGTGCCCTGGTACAACGTCCTGACTGATGCTCACAGCAGCTCCACAGTATGCAGGGACCAAGAGAACCAAAAGCATTCAGGAAAAGATAGTATGATGTCTCAGTTACTTTGAGAAAACGTAAGAGGAGTATTGAGATGCCCCCCAGTTAGAGCTTGGCTTGGTACACAGGGTTCCTAGCTCAAGGTATCACTCACATAAGCACTCTCAAAGCAAGGACCCCTGCTTTGTCACAGAGTCCTCAGAAAGGGTGTTAGAAATGCTCAGACTCAGTCTGCAGCCCAGATCTGCTGTAAGGGAATTCCTGGAGCTGGGGTACAGCCCTCTGAATTTCAGTAATGTTTCTATGGTTCTGATATAGGGTAACGTTTGGGAATGCCTGGTTTAAGGATTCTCCAACAAGCATTGCCTTGATTACTTTTCTCTTATTGTTGAGACAAAATACCTGATACCCAACATGAAGGAAGAAAAGGTTTATTTCTTAGAGTTTGTAAGTTTCCATCTACACTCAGCTGGCTCCAAGGCAGGGTGGCATGGCTGAGGGGCAGCTGTTCATGGCAGCCACAAGCAACAAGAGCAAAAAGGGCAAAAGAGAGAAAAACACGCCTTCTCCCCTCCCTTACACTGTATGTTGGCTCCACCCCAAAGTGGGTGCAGCACTCACACTACTAATCCCAGCGTTAGACAACAAACCAATCACTAACACTAGATTCAGCCACCTCCGTGACTGCATGAGGCTTGGAGGGACCGCCCAGATACAAGCCATAACACATTCCTTCATTCCACTAAAATGTAATCATTTTTGTTACATCTTAGTTGATATAAAAATTTTTAATCA
Source organism: Cavia porcellus (assembly GCF_034190915.1). Taxonomy (NCBI): domain Eukaryota; kingdom Metazoa; phylum Chordata; class Mammalia; order Rodentia; family Caviidae; genus Cavia; species Cavia porcellus. The sequence goes on along the minus strand of NW_026947506.1, from coordinate 53,299,093 downwards.
TCTTGGATGTCCAATAATCACCTGGCAGAGAAACCCACAGGTTGTAATAAGCAATCAAGAACACAATGCAGACAGGTAACAAAGCTCAGAGTTCCAGGGATGACAAAATGAGAAGCTCTGATTTGGGATGCTCCTGTCATAAATTTATCAACCTGTTATATTATTTCTGGAGTTGTGTCTTGCTAGGTGCCAAATCTGTCTCACAAAATGGTAGACACTGAGACAATACCTCATTTGTAGTGGACTCTAGTGCACCACATCTCATTTATATTTTTATTCTCACATTTGAACACAGTAGTAGACCCACTGTAGAGCACTTTTAAGTTTAGATAAACTCAGGAAGGAGTGAATGATGAATGAATGATTCCCCAGGGAACACGTGGGCAATAACAAAAGTAACTCAAACCCAGTCTAGTGTAAGTAATAAAGATGTGTAGCTCACAAGGTTAGAGTATAAATGTCTATTATCACAAGCAGGAGAATAAAGACAAGGAACTAATCAGGGACAGAGTTTTGTGGAGCTAGAATACATACCCGAGGAGTCTAAGTTTAGACAATGGTGTTCAGCTGGTGGAAATATAAACTTGGATTTATTGAAAGCTTTGTGCCCAGAAAATGTATTTTATGGATGCATGTCCTGTTTTGTGATCACCAGCAGGGCTGAGGAGTTGGAGACAGCCCATTACATAAAGCAGCTGGGTCTCTGTGACCCAAACACTCTGACTGCAACACAATTCCACAGTGGACAAAAACCCACCACTGGACATCTGGTGCCACGGATTGTACACAAGGAAGTGTGAAAAAATAAAATGGGAAAATGGCAGAACATCTGTCCAAGTCCCACGCAGTTGTACCCTATAAAAGCCCTTATGTTTCAAGGAAGATGATGGAGACCAAAGGGCCTGGCAAGTTTACATGCTTTGGAAAGCCACAAGAGGGAGGAAGAGGGAGGGAGAAATGATTCTTCTGTGTTTTCAACTCTTCACACTCTGGCAGGAGTGGCTCATGTTAATATGGTTTAGTTTGGAATGAAAAATCAACCACAGTGCACTCAAAAGACAGTATAAGGTATAGTATTTGTCTAGGGGTTTAGCAGGTCCTCTTGCTATGTAAGTATTCATTTTATTTCTCATTGTTTTTTAGCATTGCCCTTCATATAACAGATAAATGAAACACCCATAATTTTGTAACTCATGGTTTCATATCTACAATGTGCTTACAATCTGACTTTCAGCTCTTGGAATTTCCTCCTTCACGTGAGCAGGTGTGAAATGAATGGGAGAAGAACCCATCAGTAACAGTGCAGTGTAGTATTGTTCTAAGAGGCTTTCAAAGTCACAGCATCCGTTGCTTGGCAGCTCTCAGACATGATGTTGTGGTCCATGTTCAAGCCCTTACTTCCGGGCTCTCGCATTCTTGTCTGTTCCAGGAAACACAATTCAAGTGGCTACTTCTGCATGTCAGTTGGCCTTGGTCTTCCTGTAGGCAGCTGCTAAATTCTTCTCGTCTACCAATTTACCAGTCGAGATACAGCCTTGCTTTATCCTGTAGATACTGGTAGAAGTGGAGATTTTCCAACTTTGATAAAAACCAGCGCACATGATGAGATTTAAATGTGCCCTACTGTACCTTACAAGTCCTCAAAGGCTGGGGTGTTGAAAGCTTGGTCCCGGACTATGGTGCTATTGGCAGATGGTGGACCATTGGAAGGGCATAGGAGAGTAAGTTAGGTCATTCAGGAAGTGCCTTGAAGGGGACACTGAGACCCTCCCTCTTATCCCTCTCCCCTTCCCTCTGTTCTGTGGTCTCTGTGGGGTGAGCAGGCATCTACTTTGTGCCCTTACCGTGATGAACCATACTGCCATGGCTCAATCCAGCAGGGCCAGGTGACTCCGTACTCAGCTCTCTGGAACCATGAGCCAAAATAAATCTTTCCACTTTATAACTGAATTATATTAGCTATTTGTTACAGGAGTGGAAAGCTGATTCCCACAAGATTTTACAGAGTTCAGGCTTACTGAGAATGATCTCATGGCCCAGCAGGCCACTGGAGAGCCACTGTGGCCACTAATATGTTGGAAGAATAATAAGGTTCCCCAAAACTTCATCAATGAGGGGGAAAGTGGGCTCTCTGCAGGCTGAACTCAAACAAAACACCCAAACTAACAGGGTGTAACTGCATAGTCATTTTATCAATCTAAACATTTCTGATATTGAATTTCAGTGACAGTGATCTCTGATCTGCAGGCAGGATCTTATATTTGCATAAGTTTTAGATCAGAAATAAAATTGTGCTTAGAAGCAATCAGTAGACACAAGAGTAATCCTATATCCCCAGGTTCCAAAGCAGAAAACAACTATGACATTCAAGTGATCTCATTTTCAATTCAAGGAGACCTTTCAATAATAATTGGCATAAAAGTGTCTGGCTTCTAGTCCCAGTCTAAATTTATTATTGAACTTGTGTGGTTGGTAGGAAAATCCTTTGATGGTTTAAGTTCTGCATTGTGAGACAATGTATTGTAAACTCAAGTAATCAAAAATTATGTATTCCTCCTCAAAGATTGGTGAGATACTTTGATCAAAAGATATGTCTTATGAAAGTATATCAAGATGGTCTGAGAAGCTCCACTGTATTAATTTTTGTCTCCAAACATTTTTACTGCAAGATCCACAGTGAAAGAGCAAATGACTTGTGGGGGCAACGTTAGCACAGAAGAAGCCATTAGAAAAGGGGTAAGTTATAAATAAGTGAAAAAAATGTCCTCACTATTGACAGCTACGATGTTAGGAAGACCCAGTTAAAAGGCTCAATATTTGAGATTAAAATTTGACACTAAAATTTGAAGAGTCATCAGAGCTCCTAAAATGTAAATTTCCATTTCATTAAGGGTGGAAATTTCCATTTCTTTAAGGGTGACCACAATGGGACAGTACACATAGCAGTTGTTTGACATACAAGGGCATTTCAAGATGTGAGTACCAGCTAAATTAAGGACACATGTACTGGAATTTAGGAATCACACACATGCACAGTTTTCAAAAGAGATTCAAAGGAAAAACAAAATCCACAGAGTGCTTTTTATCTATCTACTGCACCTATTGTCTAACAGAGTCGAGAAAACCAAATATACAGCAGGAAACTTTGTTGGTGTGGACAAAAAGTGTAGCTCCCTTTCTACCCCTTGACAATGGTATGTAATTAGATGTTCTAGCTAATTAGACACCAACTAGAGGAATGTGTCGTCCACTCTGAGGAGAAGCATTTTCAGAGGTAGTGTACAGTTTGTCATTTCCTTTCTCCTAGTAGAGGCTAAAAGCGCTCCAGGTTGTTACAGTCATGGTCATCTTGGGTGTCTGATATCAATATGTCAAGCTGTCATGGAATATAGCAACCAGCTCACCTTGATTCGTGAGCAACAAGAATGAGAAACACACTCCATGGCTTTAGCTCACTAAGAGGTGCTGGGCGTTAATGACAGTAGCATCGTTATAGTGTGAGCTCACTGATACAGAGAATGGTACCTGCAAGTTTGCTAGAGATACCATAATGAAGGTCCATGAACAGAGCCTCTTAAGCAATGGAAATTTATTGTCTCATAGTTCTGAACCCACAAAGTCCAAGATCAAGGTATTGGCAGGATTGGCTCTGCTTGACACCTATCAGACAGAATCTGCTCCATGCTGATTTGTTGGAAATCTTTGGCATTTAGACACTTCTCCTGTGTGACTCAATTTCTGTTGTCCTCCTCATGTGGCTTTGTTCTTATGTCTGAATTCCCTCTTTTCAGAAGGAGACTGGACACAGTGAATGTGGGATACGTAGGACCTCATCTTTATTATCTGATTGCATCTACAATGACTCTGTTTCCAAATGGAGTCTAATTTCCAGTGCATTCTCAGACAGAAGGTTAGGACTTTAGTGTGTGAATGTTGGGAGATGCAATTCAACGAGTGACAGTACCCAAAATTTGGCATCATAAAAATGAAATAAATGACCAAGCTGTGCATCATGAGTCAAAATGAAATGACTGAGGAGGGCTGCACTCCAGTGACCCTTATGTTGTGATGAAATACTTGTTTTGTGAAACTCCCATCTCGAGGAACTTATGGTCTCCAGGGAAAGTGATTGGGAAACAGAATGTCAGGAGCATGTGCTCACCGCTGCCCTATTTGGCAAGGCATTGCAAAGAGTAAATGAAGAATGCAGGAAAAGAACTGGTCATTTGCAAACAATACTGGAAGGAACTAGAGAGATCTGACAAATTTAGGGGTTTGAAGTGTTCTAGAGAGAATGGCATCTCACCCTAAACATTACCAATAATATTGAGAAGTCCATTTGGTAAAAATCCTTTAAAGCTCAGCTTCGTGGTAAGGATCAAATAAAAGCAGTGCCCTTTCACCCAGTGTGTAAACCTCTCTCTAGACCTCTAGAGGAAACACCTCATTATAGGTGTGGCATCCAGCAAATGTACAACTTTTCTGCTAAATCTAATAACCTCAAGTTACATGAAATGGTAACCAGAGAGATGAGGGAAAATAAAGACATTTTGTAACTCTGAGAGGCATGTCTACAAAAGAGGGTGTGGAAGATGACATCTAGAAATAACACAGATGAGGTGACTATGATGCAGTTGAAATAAAGAACTATTTGTGGACTGTGACTTTGGGGGACACAAAGTGAATCATAAACTCCCTAAATGTAAGGGACACAAATGTGCTGAGACCTCTCAGACTTTAGGAAGGACATGATTCCCGAAGGTCATGTTCATATGACTGAGGACACTGTGAAAGCAAGTATCTCCCAGGTGGTAGATCCCACAGCCCTGAGGAAGAATAAGAATCAGAAGAAAAAGTAAGGAATAATCTTTAGCTCCAGGAAGTAGACCTCAAAATATGTACCTGTGGCACTCAAATTGCCCTGCCCAATCTTATCTGTGTGGCTTTCTTCTTCCCCTATTCTAATCCTACTTCCTTGACACTTGGTGTCTGTGCAGAAAACAGGCAGAGGATTTTGACATTTTAGTTCTTAAGTGAGTTTTCCTTTTCCCTAGCAAGCCTGGCTTTTGTGCATTGTGTTTCAAGGATGGAATGGGGGGCTTTCTTCAAGAGAATGAGAGCATGCTTCATGTGTTCTATGATGTTGTCACTGCTGTAATTTTTTTTGTAGACACTAGGTGAGTTGGATGTTTCTTGCTTCTTTGAGGTTAAGGTAACAGTGACACTGACTTGAAAGTTCTGCACTTAATCCAAATCTCTCTTCCTCTCTAGTAATCTAGAGACTCGTGGCGTGTGGTGGGAGCTATACCAACAAAAAGTTATTAAACTGGCAAAACATAGTTATTGTCTTAGTTACTTTTTCAATGCTGAGACAGAATACCTGACATTCACAAGTTAAAGAAGGAAGAGTATTTCAGTTCACAGTTTGTAGAAGTTTCAGTCCGTAGGTGGCTGGCTCCAAAGCAGGGAGAAACAGTCCATGGCAAGGTAGGCAGGAGACAAAGCAGCAGCAGTGTGCCTGCCTTTCTTCTGTCACCTCTGGGTTATAAGCCTTGTGGGTGGTGCTACCGCACCTGAGCTAGTGTTTCTGTTTTCAGTAAATCAACTCAGCCACACTCAGAACTATGCTCATTCTAATCAGTGAACAAATTCAGGACCTCACACCTTTAATCCCAGTGTCACACATTTTAGATCCAGCCACTTTGGAAAAGCCCCAGCTATGAGCATGTGAGGTTTTGGGAGAATATCTAAATATAAGCTGTAACAGTTGTAGAAAAAGTCTCATTAAAAGCAGTTTGGAGGGGCTGGGCATTTAGCTCAATGGCATAAGCACCTGCCTTGCAAGCAGGCGGTTGTGAGTTCGTTCCCTGGTACTGATGAAAATGAAAAAGACAAAAAAAAAGTTTGGAGAATATTTTTTCATACTAGTTTGAAAGATCCTGAACTCTGAGTCCCTGTTCATGTGACTCTGGTAGGGTCTGTGATGAAAATGGGCAGGGCCACAGGGAAATGCTGTCCCTGAATGGATGGCAGCTGGCTAAGGTCCCCTGAGGGCACTGGGGTCTCTGGATACAAAGGGAATCTGGCCTGCTTTGAGGAAGGGGCACAGTGGCATTAAACAGCCACTGGCTGTTTGGTCTGGCTAAGTAATGGTCTCTCCAGGGCCTTGTCCTGATCTGTAAACAAGGACAGTAAAAGTAAATCCTGCATAGGAACAGCTATTTTGGAGAAAATGACATCTTAATAGGTAATACTGATTTAGTATCATCTTGTTTTGATGTCTCATCTAGCTTTTGTTCTTCTGTCTCCAATGGTCTAAATAGGTTGTATCTTATTGGATTTTATTATATACGATAGTATAAGCAAAAACCTTTTAAAGACAAGGAGATTATACAGAAACCATTGTTCATTTTCTGTTAGTCGATTCTAAATACTCTGTAATGCTGTCATTCTCTTTAAAAGGTTTTACATTGTTTTGATATACTTAATGCTACAGTATACAAAGTTGTACTCAAGGACTTCAAGGAAAGAGTCAATATGGTAACTACTTTTGGGTCGGGATTATCTGGTGGTGAAGCGCTATTCTGCTTAAATGGTTATGTTTTGATCTGCGCTGTTTCACTGCTATGCCCTCTTTTATCTCAATCTCCACTCCATTATTTACTTTTTTATTTTTATCCGTTTAATTAAAGGGAAAAAATAGCAGGATATATTATAGTAACCCACTTTGACTTTCTATTGTCTCGATTTGAAGCCCTGTATTACTCTCACCATCTTGTTTTTGACTGATGTTCCCCTATTCTGTTTTGCTGGATAGTATCAGGTTCGAAAGTTTAGGCATCAGCTGTGAAGATAATGAGATTCATTATAACGCCCATTCTCGTTGACTTTTATCTACTTTTGAACACCTACAATGTCTCCAATGGTTTGGTTTTGTCGGTTTTGTTCTTTACTGTTTTGTTCAATTGTATTATGACTAATGATATAGGCAATTCTATTAGAGATAGCGGGAGGCATTATGGTAACCATTGTTGATCACCTTGTATTATGTTTTTACATTATCTATTATGTCCACCCTTTTGACTTGACCGATTCTGTTCTGTTATGTCACATTTGGTTTTACTCTCTACCAAAGAAGCAATAAGAACCGTGGGAGCAATGAAACCCAAAATGTGTAATAGTCATGGTACAAAAGAGAGGAAAAGAAAGTGCTCTAAACTATATAACAGCATGTATATTTAAGTGTATAAGATAGAAAATGATATCACAGAGTTTTATTGGATCATTGAACAGAACTGTTTGCAGTGTCATTGTTGGAATGTCCACTCTACAAGCTTTAATTTTGTGACTTGAACAATTATTTCTAAGATGGCAATGTGTGATCCATTAACTAGTGATTTCCTACTGTTCAATTTTTTCTTCTGTAAATCTATATAACTTGTACCCTTTCACTGTTTTTTTTCTTTTCTCCTTAAATAAAATTAAAAAAAAAAAAGTAAATCCTGCACATCATCCCATAATGCCCCAATGCATTGTACTTCAGATACACAGGGGAAGAAGCAATGCTCCAAGTGACACTTGATTCAACAGTGCTACATGCAATAAGAGAAGATTGTAGACCAGAAGAGCAGTCAGTCCACATTGCCGTTCCACTGAATGGGGGCTGGATCCTCCCTAAGAGAAGTCATGGCCACTACAAGCCTGTCTCAAGGGAGGCTGAGAGACATTCCCCATAGAAGGAAGGAAAAGTCCCAATTCTCTTCATTCAGCTCAGAAAACACTAGGATTGTTCAAGAAGAATTTCAATAGAAAAGTAAGAGGTAAACAAGACAACATCTAGGATGAAGGAAATGCATAAACCAGAGACAGCTGAGTATAATGAGTCTCCTGCTCCTGCCTGTGGGGTCTTGGATAACCTCACAGCCAGAACGATGGGTCCTACACCCTGGGCACAGGAAGCCAACCCTACAGACATGACTCAAGGAAGATCATGTGCAAAATAGTAGAGGAGATTTCAGCTAAGACCAGAGATGTGCTGTAAGTTCAAAAGGAGAGTTACGGGGGATGAAGGAAGAAACAAAGAGGAAACAGAAAGCTGAGGCAAGAGAGAAGGAGGAGACCAGGCAGGAGGAGGGAGAGAAGCCAGAGCCCTGTGAGAGGGCCCGAAATCCTCTGCTCCTACTTCCAGCACCTCTCCTAACTCTTCTGGAGCTGCAGACAAGGCAAAGGTAGGCAGGAGTTGCACTGTCCAGTGAACATAGACAGCCGCCTGCAGAGCCTGACTCTGTCCCCTGGGTAGAAATCTAGCTTGTGTTTCACGGTTCCTGCACCTATAAAGAGAAGGTAGCAAGACTCTGAGCACATGGTTTTTCTGCAGATTGGAAGGGTTGCTCACAATCTGGTGTCTGGTTGGGCGAGGTGTTCTTTGTCTGTTCTAGGAGCCCAGAGTGAGCAGGACTTCGCAGACATCCCACATAGCGAAGAGGTCACCAAGGACCATGGTTTGGCCTGCGATCTAGACTTCTATGCTTCCCAAGTGTAGCCTGTGGACTTAACGGGGTCAGGAGGATCGCAGCTGCTGCAGGTGCAGCTGGGGAAAGGGGGCCAGGAGACCTCCCTGCAGAGGTGTAAGCAGTTTCTGTTGGCAGCAGCTCTGCCTGCTGATTCCAGGTGCAGCTTGATGGAACTGAGGCATCGAAAGGGGGCAGGGAGGCGTGTACAACTGGATTTCCTTGAGTGGAGTTTTCTCCATCAGCCCCAATGAGTCAGGTTCCACGAGAGCCGTTTCTCGTCTTTGCCCTGGGGATATCTGAGGTCAAATGAGCAGGGTGTATTTATTGTCCTGGTTTTGGAACCAAGCAAAATATTCCAATGAGATCATGACTCAGCCAGACCAAAAGATCATTTCATGTCCTTGTTGCTATGTTGTATTAGGAAAAGAACTCCATTTATTTCATTTAAATTCAATTACAAGATGCAACTTACCATTTTGTCTTGAGGTCTTTCTACTTCTTCCTGGTTTCTTTCACTCCACAGTTCCACCTCATTGTATCTCTCAACAGCCGTGCTCTCTGCAAGACACACTGCCGTCTGTCAGCAAGGAGTAAAACTGGTGGCAGTAACAGCTGCAGGAGCTGTGACAGCCATCTCTATGCTGTCACTGGTGGTATCATGAGTTTTAGAGATAGCGTCTGCATAGCAGCGGTGGCAGAGGTGGAAGTGGTGGTCGCCACAGTGGTAGCAGCAGCGGTAGCTGCAGGAGTAGGAGCGGGAGCAGGAGGACAGTGCTGACAGTGGAAGGAGGAGGAGGAGGAAGAGAAGGAGCAGTCGCAGCACTGGTAGTAACAGTGCTTCCAGAAACAGCGCTGCTTATGGTGACATTAGCAGTGGCCGCTTCCATGGTACTAGGAGTAAGAGGAGTCACGGTGACTGCAGCAGTGGAAATAGTAATGATCATGGCTGGGATCTGGAATGTCCATCAAAAGGCTCATGTGTTCAGAGGTGAGGCTTTTGGAAAGCTACTGGACCATGGGGGCACTGTGTTCACAGCACATTGGACCGCATATGAGTTCAGAGCTGAAGAGGGAGAGATTGGCTGGAGGTGGTCACCTTGTTCATGAACTCGAAGGCTGTATTCTGGTCCCCACATGCTCCATCTCCCTCTGCCTCCTGGGGAACTGCACCCAATTACTTCCACCTTGTGTTCTGCCTTGGAGCCAGTCAGCCACGGACTGAAACCGCGAGCCAGAATAACCTCTTCTCCTTTAAGTGGTGGCTGTGGGATATTTTGTCCCAGTAATGGGAAGGTGACTAAGACAGCAGCAATAACAGCAGTAACCATTGCAGCAGCCGAGGCAGTGATAGTAATGATGTAATGGTGGTCGTGGTGGTAGTAATGGGTAGTATAGCCTCCATAGGGACACTTGTATTGTAGGACTCACTGCGGTGATATTCACAGCAGCAGGGTATCAGCAGTTGCATTAGTAAGACCAGGACCCCGTGGGAGAAGAGGCAGGTGGTTGATCATCAGGCTGCTTCCTGATGAGAGGGAGGCCTTGGGGATAAAGGGCAGCTTTTGTAGCAGCCCAAAGTGACTGTGGCAGCCAGCGGTATCCAAGCCCTCAGGTGGTTCTCAGGGCACTCAGTGATAGAACCTGGGCATGGGTGTTCCTAAGGCTGAACTCCCAAGAGACTTACTGAAGGGCAGACCACAGGACCCCTGGGTGTCTGGCTCCTTAGGTATGAACTGGGTCAGCACAGCCTTTCCTGCCAGCTCCAGGGATGCCCACTTTGAGGGAGGTCCACATCCCTTGTGCTCTGTGTCTGGGAGAACAGAGCACTCCTGTCCACGAGGCTGGACACACCTCCTAGAGTCCAGGAGTCCAGGACTCCACGGAGTCCAGGCTCACAGGGGCTGGGGTGAAGCTGTAGCATTTCATGCTCTGTGCTGGAGCAAGGGACAGAGCCATATGAGTTGTGTGGGCTGAGGTCTGAGATGCTGTGTGATTCCCGCGCTCCACAGCCGTCCTCACCTACAGCCTCCATCCTAAGGGACAATGGCCTAACTACAGAATCACAGGTCCACCGCAGGACCTTGATCTGCCCCTTCCCCTTCCCTTCCCTCCCCTTGGCCCAAACACAGAACAGTAGCTGCATGGACTGGTCCTTGCTCTGGGAATGCCGACTCCTTTCCTGTCATCCCCATCCTCCCTCCCAGGCTCTGGGACTCGGGTGGCAGCCAGCAGCTGAGAACATCGCGTTCACATCTTCAAGGATTCTCACCACCCACCGGTGCTTCTCTGTTTACATCGCTCCATCCCTCATGGGGCTGTGTGTTCCTGGAAATAGCAACTGGGTTGTTTCTCTGAATCTCTAGCACAGAAAGCTACAGTCCCAGTAGACCTTCTGTAAACATGTATTGAATTAATATTTTCCACATTTTTAATTTTTTAAAAAACAACACATGTGTAATCAAAATTGCTTTAAACATTAAGGGCTTCTTTCCAGACCAACTGGCATTGGAGTCTATTTCCTGCCTGCCCATCAAGAGCCCGAGAAGTGATTCTGTGCCCTTTGTTTGCCTCACTTGTTCAGAAGCTGGGAGGCGCCCTTTGCATCTGACCTGAGATCTTCTAAAATGAGTATTGGAGTCTTTCTGCTTTGTAAGGCGGCTTTTACCCTTGGATCCAAACTTCAGATGTAACCCAACTAGGCAAAGTGCTGACAAGAATTGCATTTTATGCTGCCCTAGTTTCTGCTAGTGATTTATGCTTTATGAAATGCATTTACATTTCATTTTCTTTTCCTAGAATCTGGCACAGCCAGAGACCTAATATCATTCTTCTGATTAGAAAACTGAAGATAAGTGAAGTTACCGAGGTTTCATTTTCCTCAGAAGCAACTAGTCGGTGCCCACGGTCTCTGCATTATGCTAGAAGGTGCAAAATGGAACAGCACAGTGACTCTGAAATAATTTCTGCAGCCAGGGTGTTCAAATGAAGCCCTTAGTGGCAAGAAGGCCTCAGGAGGTGGCTCAGATCTGTAATTGTCAAGTAGAAGGAGCCAGAGGGGTCATCACACACATGAGAATCCACCCCTGAAATTAAAAGGAACCAAATCTGGCAAGCTTCTCAGGAGATTATAACCATTTTTTCCAATATTTCACTGTTTCCTCCCTGGTTCCTAGTGTGTCTTTGTCACTGCTGTGCCTTCAGGACCTGGCATAGCCTGAGTTGCAGAAAGTACCAGGTTAGTGTTGGTTGAATGAATGGGATTTAAACTATCCTATTGCAAAGATCTCTAAGTATACTTCATACACCTGCGACCTCACCCCTAGTAGAGAGCTGCATGTTTTGGTGGAGTTTTCATGATACTCAGGTGTTGGCCCAGCAACACTAGTCTCCACCCTTCCCCAGATGCCTCAGGGGTCAGGAGCTATGCACCTGTGGACAGGGGAGCTGTCTGTGAGTCCTGGCTGACCTTGCACCTCAGTTTTTCAACCACTGTCATCGTCACCAGGATCTTAATGGGAACCATAATTTGGTGCCTGGGCAGGCCCTGACCAAAGCAAGGAGGGGGTCAGGAGGCAGAGTGGGATGAGTGGAAGCCTCTGGTGAATGACTTCTGGGATCACCTGGAGTAACCAGCAACATGGAGATGGCCTTGCGACATGGCTCCATTGATTTCCCAAAGCCTATGCAATCCAAAGTCTAGCTCTCTGGCCAGACAATCACCTCGTTCTCTGACCAGCATGGTCTTGCTTCTGAATGGCATCTCCGGACTGCAGCTGCACCCTGAGTTTCAGTTAGTGTCTACTTCTCCTGATCCAGCAGGATCCAGAAGACCTCTTCCTGTCTACTCTTGGATCTGCCCCATTTCCTTCCTCCATTACAACAAGCATGTCTTTCATGGGCTTCAGTCTTCTTGAGATGTCACCCCAGCCCTTGCTCCTCAGGCTCTGGTTCCTTTAAAACTGTCTCCAAAAGACACAGCCCCACCTCACAGGCACCTGAGATGAACCAAAGAATAGGTCACCTTGACAGAGAAAAAAGACTGGAGATGTGTTTCAGCAAATTCTAGATCAAGCTCATCAACTCTAACAGAAGGACAAAAGGAAGGGCAGGCTAGAGGGACACATCCGGACAAGGAGACAACAGCAAGAAACAAGACAGAAGAATAGCCTCCATGCACCATCTGCTCTGCCCCATCTGCTCCCCTCTCCACCATGATCTTCAGTGACCCCTTCATGTGGTCCCTGATTACTGATGGCCAAGTATCCCCATGCAGGTTACTACAGGCAGAGTCCATATCTTAATTCTTTTAGTGTCTGTAATGGTCTGGCTTGAATGTGACAAGGTGACCCAATGAAAGGGAGGTTAGGAAAATGCTGCAAATCTGGCTCTTGCTCTAGATTCACATTTTCACTTTCTCATTACTTACATATTTCTGTGTGTGATAATTAATTTCCAAAGTGGGGACCATTAACCATCAGAGTTGCATCGAGTCTTCAGAGAGAGGCAGAGAGAGAGAGCGCGGTAGCCATTGAGGTCCCTCAGCCATGGGTCTGCTCTGACACTGTTGGGTCTCTCCTCTCTCCCAAGGTACACTTGTGTCCTCCAGGCTACTCTGCAGCTCTAGCACTGTGGAAACTGAGGTCCCTTCTTTCTTGCAGTGGGGATTTTGGCTTCAGTGGTTCCATCCTCCATTTATTGTGTGAACAAAAATTTGCACCTGGAAGAGACGGCATCTGGGAGATTTTCACAAATTACCAATTAGGTGAACTAAGTTCATTCAGAGGGGTCTTGGTTTTGTTTTTTTCTGAGCCCTCTGTCTCATGCCCTCTGTCTGTCTACACATGTGAATTCTGCATAGACTGCTTCTTTCTCTTGCTAAAGTCCAAACTTTTTAAAATATGAAAATTCTCCCAATTCATCCTGACTCTGCTTCGTTGTAAATCCAGAAACTCAGGGCTCCTGCTGCCAGGAGTCGGGGGTGCTAGCCGGCTGCCACACTGACCTCCATGCTGAGTGTTTGGGGATATTTTTCACTTATTATCCAGGAGTTTCCCTTATATCATATCACGCGATTGTTGAGCATTTATACCTCAATCTTGGCTTTCTATTGCTCAGAAGTTAAAAAGTAAAAAAACCCTCCTTTTCATTAATTATATATGGTATAGGTAATATATATATTTCCTTATCCGTATAAAATATATATGATCATAATATGATATGTATGCACTATAGTTTAAATCTGAAATGTTCCCCAAATGCCATGTGTTAAAGACTTGGCCCCCAGACTCTGGACCAGCAGAAGCAGTACAGTCTTCAAGAGGAGTGGCCTGGTGGGAGGAAGTGAGTTCATCGTGTGCTCTGCAAGGGGATAGCAGAACCTACCCTTTCCTGTTGCCTCACCACAGGCCCAATAACAATGAGACAGGTAACCATGAACTGACACCCGTGAAACCGTGAGCCAAAACAAACCTTTCCTCTCTGTAAATTGATCATCTTAGTTTAATGAAAAGTTGACTAACATAATATATAGAGTTTTACATATGCATGCAAGTATAATGCCATAAAATGTATAAATATATACTTTATAATTTATTATGCTATATTACATGTGTTTACATTTTTATGTAGCAGGTATCGACATGCATACATAACTATATAGATACAGAACATATGCAAGTTATATATGTAAATGAATATATAATATAAAAGCATATACATAAGCATGAATGTCACAGCCCTTTCCATTTGTAAGAGAGAATTTATGTTTGTTCAGAAAACTGTAATAAATAATATCCTCAAAAAGTTCCCAAGCAGGACAAAATCTTCAGATATTTCAGGATGACATCATAGCAATAGTTCAATTCAGTTTGAGACTAAAACCCATAGAAAAATGTATTTATTAAGCACATGGTCTGAAAATAGAAGGCAGATTTTAGGGAAGCAGAAGAGGACTGAGGAAACAGGGGATGAAGAAGAGAAGGAGCAGGAGGGGATCTGACCAATCACAATATCGGCACAATAGAAATGTTACAGTGACACTAGTGATTTTGTTCAGTAATATGTGGTTCCATTTGAATCTTTCTGTTATGTATAAAGATGCATACCTTAGTGATTGTTAATTCTTAAAAATTAATTTTTAAATTAAGAATAGTTCTCATAATCATCAAACTAACAAAGATTAGTGTTTTATTATTCCTAAGCCTGCATAGCTTCAAGATGCTACTTATATTTATCCATTACACCCATAGCTTTGTTCTTAATCTCTGCCCTTTTATTCCTCATTGTCATATCTCACCAGGCATGTCTCTGCACAAAAGTTGCCTCCCTGCCGAAACTGCCTTTCCACTTGCCCTGAATCTGCCTGAGCCCCTGACTCTGACCAGTATTCCAGACGTGGGTCAGTTAGCCAAGGAGGCTTTTGTAAGGTGGAGGTCTCACATTGTATTCAGACAGACTCAGTAGTGAGAACAAGTGGCTGTTGAACTATCTGCCAGCTCAGACAGAGTTCTAAGTTATACACTGAGTTTCTTAAGAAGTCATTTCAAATGGCTGCATGCTATGTGACTCCTTGTATCTAACATTCTCTAAATAATGTGATCTCAGAGATAAAGCACTGGCTCATGGTTGCCAGAGTCAGTGTGTTGAAGTGAAGCATCTTTGTATAAGTACAAGAAAAAAGTCTCATAGTAGAAGCAGATGTATATCTTGACTTTGGTGGCATGAAGCTACCAATGTGCTCAGTTACATAGATGTGCACACACGGGGCCAAGTGTAGATGAGTGTGTTTGTAATTTGTGCTAATTACATCAGCATAGCTCTGTGGATGGTTCCAGTGTTAATGACAGAGTGCTCATGCTTTGCTGTGGATATGTAAGGTGTCACCACTGGGGGACATTCATGTGGTGCCTCTTAAACATCTTTCTATGAATACATTTATTATTATTTCACAATAAAGTTTCAAACACCATCATAAAACTGTTGCTTGCTGGTCCGTATTGGCAGTGCATGGCTTGCGTTAGTTGGATATTGTACTAGGGTTCTGTAGAGGAACAGAATAAATATGCACTATATTATGTAATTATACAAGGGGCTTGCAGGATCAGAAACAGAAAGGTCACAATGGCCATCTATGGGATCAGAGATGGAAGAAGGCAAAATGGCACCTCTGCACTGGGGAGCAGGAGGATCTTGTAGTGGTCAAAGGTTGAAGGCTTGGAAGTCCACTGTAGAGACCACCATGAGTGTGCCTCAGAAGTTTGAAGAGTCTACCCAGGAAGACTGAAGAGATAAGAGACCAGCATCCAAAGATATACTAACACTAGAGCTCCTCCAAAAGAGAAATCCTTCTTCTTCTTCTTCTTCTTCTTTCCTTTTTTATTCTATCCAGACTGCAAACGCCTATTGGTTGGTGCCACCCATATGTGGTGTTGGTCTTCCCAGCTCCACTTGCTAGTGAACATGCTGGTCATCCACAGACATACCCAGATCTTATTAACCTGGTAGAGTGTTCTATTCTAGGCAAGCAAATAAATTATAGTTAACATCACAGACATGGTACTGGCTGTCTTCTCCATGATGGGCACAGGCAAAACCAAGAAGAGTTCTGGGTAAAAGAGCACCAGGATTCCAGATGACCACTTATCCTCAAGGGACAGCCTCACTCACTCAGATGCCCCAGACATAACTGTAACGTTAGCTGGCCTTAAAATGCATCTCAAATGCCCTCAAGAGGAAAGATGTGCTGATGTAGGGATCGTGTTAGGATTTTGTACTCAACAAGAAAATAAAAATACGGCATTAATTTCTTCATGTTGCTCAGCTAAATGAGATTTAAATACTAGATATGTTATCTGTATGGATACCTCTATATTTCAGTGGTTCTGGGGATTAAACTCAAGACCGTGGCTCTGAGCTGTGTCTTCAACCCCTTTTTTGTTTTTATTTTGAGACAGGGTCTTGCTAATTTGCTAAATTTCTCCTTCTGCCTCACTTTCCCAGAGTGCAGGGTTACAGGCATGCATCACCTCACCTAGCTTACCTCTATCTTTGGATAATTGGTAGAAAAACAGGTTGTGGCCTATTTTTTATTCCTTTAAGCAAACAACAATAAGACTGTGGTTTACAAATCAGCCCTGCTCACTCCACATCCTGGGAATTCAACAGAGAAACAATACACAAAGGGCTGAATTTCTTAAAGCCTACAGTTACATGATCAAGACATTGATGCATCTGTAAATAAAAATATTTCAAATTGTACTTTGTGTGGACTATGGAGATAGTCTTGACAATGTTATACAAAGTTTGGATTTGAGGATTAAAGGAAAAGTCTTCAGGATTTCTCCATTTCCAGCTTGAGCAACAGGGGTCCCATTTTTCAGTGTAAGAGTAAGATTAAGGGGTGCATTGTAGGCTCTTAAGAATGATCATTCAGTAATTCAAAGATATATGTAGCAAGGCTGTTGCTATGACAGCCATAGGCCTTTGTGCATTGAATCTCACAATCCTGGTGAGACCATCATTTGTACTCCTCTGTCATTCATTCAGGTGATCTGTGCTACTTTTGAGAATCCCTTGGGCCAAAGAGGGAGGTCAAGAGTATTCTGCAGAGCCTAAACACAGACTCCAGAGAGATTTCACACATATGCATTGCATTTTTTCTTTGTTGGAATTTGGAGACGTAGGTTTGAGAATCTTCACTTTCCGGACGAGAAAAGGAAGCCTGAGAGAGGGCTTGGTTGCTAAACACGAAAACAACATCAAAGCTGAGTGCTAGCCTCACAGCCTCAGCCCTCCTTGAGAGGAGAACCTGCTCTGGGTTCTGAGAGTCTCTCCCTTGTAGGCATCTTGTACGGGAAGAAGTGCATTAGACAAGTCAGGGAACATCAGGCTCCATCACCAAGCCACTCAGGGGAATTATGGGTTGCCTCTGGTCAGGTGACTGAAATAGAAGGTATGTATATAGTACGGTAAAACAATAAGGGAATGGATATCTCGAGTTTCCAACAAGAGATGGAAACATCCTTTGATGAGAGACTTCATCGACATGACCTTTCCTTTCAGATGAAACATCTTTTATTTTCTTCCCTTGATGGGAAAACCACATGAGCTTTCCAAAACAACTCTGAAACATTTGAGTTGCACAGTTGTGAATCACACTCAGGGGAAGATCTGGCCGCAGTCTGAACTGGTGCCGTGAGCGGATGCCAGAGAACGAGTTATGGTAAATGAAGTCGCCCACACCAGGCTGGGCCTCATAATCTTCTCAAAGTTCAGAGCTTTCCTAGGAAGCCTTCAAAAGGGCCCCTGGAGATGCTTTCCTAAAGCTCTTTCCAAGAACAAATGACCTCAGCTGAGTGGAAGTGAACTTGGGGTTGCTGGAGATTCACCAGCATTTTGCCTTTCCTCCCTTACACTGACTGAACTGAATCTGATGTCACAAATGCATTTCAACCTACAGGGATTCAAGAAAACAGCCATCGGAGGCAGAGCCCCTTCCTTTACTTCTTAAACTGAAGGTGCTTTACTTCTTAAACTGAAATAAAGATGCTTTCGCCATTCCTTCTGTCCCCTGAGATCCCATCTAATTTTCTAATCTGTGGCTTATATGTGTTAATCTGAGTACATGCAACTCAGTATTTATACAAGGGAACAAAGGAGAATGAAAGCGTGACCATCAGTGTGGGGGACGCTTAATTACCCCCGTATGGCAATGGTCAGTAAATGGAAAGTAAATGAGAGTCATTTCTTCAGACTTCCAGGAGCTCTGGTGGACCTGTTTGTCTAACTGTAAAACGGCCAAAGCATCATCTACTTTATGAGTTTTCTGTGAAATCTGGATAAGGCAGAAAATCGGAAAAATTCAGCACAGCAGCTGGCATAGAGCGGGCACAATATAAATAACAGGAATTATTATTGCTTTTTTATTGCTGTTTGTATTTCTGAAGGGCTGTTGTCTGGGGAGCCCAAACACTTTTTATCTCTAGTCCCTCTAATTGTAACTGTATCAAACAATGACGTGGAACGCAGCTCTGAGTGAAGAAAACAGACATGGAAACTATGTGCAACAAAGCCCATGCTTCAGGGAAAGTTCCCGTTGGCCAGGGAAGCAGGCCTGGTGCTCATTTCATGGTCTTTTGTGAGGTGTATGGTGGCTTCCGGTGCTGCTTGCCCACGGGAAACAGGAGACATTTTCTATTTCCAGAAGAAAATGCCTTGGTTCCAAGCAACTTGGCAATACTTGTATTTTTAACTAAAAAAAAACCTTAAAAATCTTTCAGAAAAAATCCAAAATAAATATATAAAGCCTATGTATGTAAAATAATGCTGGGAATCTGTCTGGTTTTGATGATCTACAGAGCGTGTGTATCTTTTTTCAGTCTGAGAACATGCATGAGTGGGATCAAATGGGTAACAAACACAGATGTCTCCGAAGCATGTCATATATGCTCACAAGCATCTATTCTGAATAACAGTCAAGAAAAATTACTTATTTTTCCCACATCCTAATAATTAAGTTTAGTAGAATTTGAAGATGAACGTGGAGATTCTTAGAGTAGCAATACCATCGGCTGGGTTTGGAGGGTTTTGTTTGTCTATTTGTTTATTTATTATGTTAAAAAAGAGTTCATGTCTTATAATTCAAATCCATTATGTTTCAAAGGAAATCCAATCCATATGTTTCTTATTTATTTACACTTACCATAATTCATCAAAGTGCTGTTTAATAAGCTATTTAATGTCCAAAGAGTGGTGTCTCTTTTTTTTCTTTTCTGTCTTTCATCTCATGTGCTAGGAAACTTGGTTTTTCTTTGAAACAAAGTTTTAACTTTGGAAAAATGTGACCTTCCATTCATATTCTGAAATGTTACTAGGCCGGTAAATTAGGTCAAAAGAAGTGTGGGCGGTAGTAATATCTTGGTGAATTTCGCCAGTTCTGAAAGAGGATCATTTCAATCCCCCAAACGCTATAATTAGTAGCGAGGAAGTGGGTGGTGGCATTTTGGGGAGGAAAAGATAACTTTTGCTCTTGTTATCCAGCAAATATTGTGTGCCAGATATTATCCAATCTGTGCACACAATGACTTTGACTTGTTAATATTCTTAAAAATGCATTATCTCCAATTCTTTCAAGAACTATTGTGTGTTTGAATTTGCACCTGTACGTTTCCAGGTTTCTAGGTACATGTTCATATGTATGTGTACATGCAAGTGTACTTGTGTGTATATGTGTTTGTGTACCTTTGCCTGTGAGTGTGTGTACTGTGTGCCTGCGTGTATCTGCATGTGGATATGTGTGTGGATTGATGGGTACTTATATGCCTTTGTATGTATATGCTTTGCAGTGTAATTTTTCATGCATCAGTGCTTTGGATAAGGTGTAGAGAGGCATTTCCAGGTAGCAAGTCCCTAATTTAATTTCTGTAAGTGCTTATCAACACCTCCAACATAAGCTATTGGGTCCTCTGGCCTGGACTCTGTGTCTGCCAAAGAGAACAGATAGTTTTCCTAGAGCAGAAATTCCCAGACCCCTCTAAATTAATCCTCAGATAGGAAAAAGTTTTGTTGAAATGCTCAGTCCATGTTTGGTGGGGAAAAGAAGTCGCCTTTTGAAAAGCATCATTCAGAGCTCCAAATTTCTCCAAATGCCATCTGAGAGACATAGGAAGGTGTCAGTTGATTTTCTGCATTTATTTACTCTTCTATGAATGCAGTAAATAAACATGGAAAACCTGGAGAATTGACCAGCATAGCAAATAATATAAAAATAAAACGACCTCATCTTTCCTGTCGTTGTTGAAAGACTCGTTTCTAGGAACTTTTAGGAACCAGAAATGCTCCTACCAACCAAGGCACAGGAAGTTCCAAGGGACTTGGGCTCATCATCTTGTTTAGTTTTGATAACAACCGTTCTGAGCAATGCTGGGACCTGAAGTTCAGCCAGGTTAAATAACTTGTCCTGCATAGTATAGATGTTTCCAAGAAAACTGGGAAGGAGTCCCAGAGCTCAAGGATGACAAAACTCATTCTGTGTTATCTTCTTGTTTGCAAATTCCATGAGATTTCAGAGCAAGAGATTCAGGATACACACTGAATGGTCATTCCAAAGCTAAGGGAGTGCCTAAAAAGTCCCCTCTCAATTGCTCTCAAGCTAAAAGCCTGGGGCCTCTCGATGCATGTGTGTGTTTGTGTTTACAGACATGTGTGTCTGTGTTTCTTGCAATGTGTTTATGTGTATGTGTGTGTATACTAGCACTGTGTGTGCATGTGTCTGTGTATCTATTTGTGTATGTGTGTTCATGACAGACTTTAGGTGGGACATGGGTTGGCAGCTGGACTAATAGCATGTGCTCACCTTGCTCAGTGAAGTCGTGAATCGGGGACCAGAGTTGATTACAGATTGAAAGGGAACATGTGCTCAAAGCCCCACAGATACTGATTTCAGCAGTCAGTGATGAGTGTAAGTTGAGGTACCTTTGGCCCTCCTCTTCTGCATCTATAAAGTGAATCAGAGCGCCATACATCACAGGACCACGGTGTGGACCCAGTGCTGGACGTATTCACCGGTATAACTTCATCACTGGCCACTCCCACTATTCTGTGTTTCTGAGTCCTGAAGCTCCCTGTGACTTCCATGCAGCCTAGGGTTGGTCAGTGGCTTCCCCACTGTGATGTTTGTGCCAGAGGCACTTTGGAAAGGTGGGTGGAGGAGGAGCAGCTCCTGGCTGTGGAAGGATGGGTTTGCAGAGCACATCCAGCCTCAGTTACAGGCTAGGATTGGGGGCCATGCAAGCCTTGAGGGAAGGAGATTCCTAAAGTACAGATAAATAGAGAAGCAGAAGTTGCCTGATAGCATGCTGAGTGTGGACCTGGGAGCTGGGTAACAATTCTGGTTAATGCTAGAGCGTGGTTTTCTCTGACTTCTAATAAACTTGGTGACTGTCTGGTGTCCTGGTCACTGAGCGGGGCACTTCATACACACTGTCACAGGTCCATGGGAACAATAGGAAGGGGAAGGATGAAGCCTGGCTAGGTAGTGGCAGGGCCACGGGCAGGATTGGTGCAAGCGACCAACCATGCTAAGCTTGGAGCCTGCATCCTTGCCTCAGGAATCTGAGTCCAGCAGCAGGGGGATTTGTATGGGTGACCACATTATTCGATATTTTTCTGCTACAGTCTTCATCTAAGTGCCTGGTTTTTGTTTGTTTGTTTGATTGTTTGTTTTTAAACAAACATCAATGTCTGCAGGAAGGCCCAGCTCAGAAGCAGGACACAGACCCCTTCCCTCCCTGGCCCAGAGGATGCCATCCTGAAGAATTTCTCCAGAGCCCCGCTGTGGCCACCTGGTGGCCACTGTCCATACAAAGGAAAACTAGGTAGGTGACACAGGAGGCATCTTCCTTCCCAGGGGACATTTCATGTTGGTTTCTGGATTGGGACAGAGATGCAGAGCAAAAGTCCTGATAATATTTCTACCCTGTCCCCTGGTGGGTCCATGCTCGGCCACTATCAGGGGTGTAATTCCACAGTTGTGAGGATTTCCACTGCTCCATCGGTCCATCGTTCACTTCTAAGTTGTAGAAGAACAATGAACCCAGGATCTATCCGAGTGACAGGTTTTCTGGCCCAGAGCACAGGCTGCTAACTGCGTCGTGCAGAGGCCAGAGCGTGCTCCTTGCAGAGCTGGAGCCTCCTACCTGGGCCACAGCTCCCCACCCCTCCTCTCCACGGTCCTCCCTGCTCCTGCGTGTCTGATTATTTTAGATTCCTTGCATATGTGCATAGTGGATATCTGTTCTTGTGCTTGGCAGCTTTCCCTCAGCCTGGTGGCCTCTGGAAGCACTTGTGCCGTCTCCCACGTTGAACGTTCTTCTTTTTAGGGGCTGAACAGTAGGTGCTGCTTCCCTTCACGATGCAGGCTGCTGAGGCAGGAGGAGCTCTGACCTGGGCCGCCGGCTGTCTTGGGAACTGCTGCAGGGATTGCAGGAGGGTGGAATTTTCTTCCAGATCCTGATTTCGGTGTTTTTTAAAAAGATTTTTAAGGCACTCCCAAAAGTGGGATTGCTAGATCACAGGTCATTTCATTTCTAGTGTTTTGAGGAACCCCCATATGCTTCTGTGATGTGTATACCAACTTACATTGAGCACGTGTTCCAATGTCTTCACATTTGTGCTCAAGAAAAACACTGGTGAGATGTACAAAATGCTAGAAATAACTACACACTGAGTAATTGTACACAGAAAGAAAGAAAGAAAGAAAGAAAGAAAGAAAGAAAGAAAGAAAGAAAGAAAGAAAAAGAAAGAGAGAGAGAGACTATATTGTCTTTAGGGAGTAAAACAATATGTAAACTTTTAAAGTAATATAAATACATAATTGTAAATTTATATACTGTGACCTTCCTGGCTTGGAGCCAGGAAAGCATAATCTGAGTTTTCTTTTAAAAACCATGAAGAAAAAGAAATCTCTCCTTCTTTAATTGACAGGTGTTAGATATTTTGTCCCAGTGATGAGAAAGTTACTGAGGTAGGTGCCCATAGCTGTGTTGGAATGACCCTGCCTAGTTCTCCAAAGCATTTCCTTGGGAATTTGACAAGAATCACCTTAAACTCACAAATCTCTTGTGCAAAGTTCTTACCTCCAGTCTGGAATTTTCTTGCTAGTGTGCACCCCTCCATTTACTTAAATTTAGTTTCTTTTCCTTCGATAAAATTATAACTTTATACAGACAGGTTTGAGAACAATTTGTTACCTGTCATTCAAAGAACTTTATATTTTATTGGTGTCATAGGCAACTTTGTAAAATGTTTTTGAATGATATTTTTCATATCTTTAATTTTTTAAAGTGAAAAAATAAGAAAAACAATGATACTAAATTTCAAAACAAGATCATAGGAGAGTGGTTATGCTTGATACATTGCATATTGTTATTTTCAAAGCAGTTGCTCAGATTACAAGCTTACAGTCTTTGTTTAATCTTTAGGGATGAGTTCACAAATATTTCTCTTTATTCTTTTAACAACAGAAATTCTTCCAATGGGTTTTCTAATGTGAAACTACTTTGCAATGTTGAAACAATTCCAACTTGGTCAAACAGGATACCCTTTGTGACATTGCTGGATCTGATGTTTCAGTGTTGTGGTTAGCGTTTGTACATGTTTCCTTTTTATTTAAGCTATTTTTATACTTCATTAATTTTTAAAATAACAAAACTTTGCTCCAATTACTCAATAATTTAGAGTCCTACCGAAGAAACCAAGTGAAAGAAGGATTATAGAAAACTCAATTCAACACATTTTCTTTTGCAGTTTCAAATGAGAAAGATTTAAGGGTTTGATTTAAAATGTGTGGGCCTGTGACCTTGAACTACGGTATGTGTAGTGATCTTTTCTCAAGAATAGAGCCAAAACTCTAGAATATTTAATGACTTAGTATATATTATAGTAGTTCTCTCTCCAGACTATAAAAGACTTGTTAAAGTCCATCATTATATTTACTTTTGAATTTTCTTTTCTTTTAGGAGTTAGGTCCATTGTAAGGAATGTGCTCCTTCTCTTTCACCTTTTAAAAACCATTCTGGTAAATTTTGTCCTTAACTGGAGAGTTTCAATCAACTATTGATTGGGAGACAATTACATTTCAATATGAGTTTACTTCTGCTTTATAAGTTTGTGCTGATTGGGTCACTTTTTAATAATCCTTTTATGCATTGTTTAAATTTTTTTTTCACTTTCTTTTACAGTGGTACCTTGGTTTACAAGTGCTCTTGTTTGCAAACAATTTTGTTGGCAAACAGAGCCCTTGATAAAATGATGTTTTTGTTTGTAAACTTCCCAAAGGGTGACACACATCCTTCCCACACAAACACAAGGGGACCACCTCTTCCAGGACCATAGGACAAATTAATTTGGTGAACTGAGGCACCACTGCACGTCTGTCTACTAAGACTGAAAGTCATCCAGGTTTCCTTTCCTCATCTGCGTGTACTAGACATGTTAACACGCATGTTTCACCTAATAAAATCTGGACTGAAAACATTTTTTCCTTTTTGAACTTTTAAATGCAGTTCTGTCCCAGATACATAACCTATACTCTCCCGGTACCCTTTGGTTTCCTGTTGTTTTCTAACCGTATAAATTTGACATTGTCGCGACTGTTACTTCATGCTATGGTCCTTATTCAGGTTTACCCACGTTTGCCATTTTCTTTGCCCATTCCTTCTTAAATGCCTTCTTGTATCTCAGATGTTCCTATTGAAACAGTTTACTTTTTTCTTGAATGTTGCTTTTTGCTTCTGTCTTTTTGGTGTTGGGGATAGAATCCAGGGCTTCGTACTCAGGTCCTCAGCTTCATACAGGGCTTTCCCCAGCCCCGAAAGTGCATCCTTTGCTCATAATTTTTAAATAAAATATTGCCCTTTACTCAGCTTTGTCTTGAAGTCTACTAATTCTGTATCTACTGAAATCTTTTAAGCTATCAATTACAATCTAATTTCAATTAATCTCTAAAAGTTTTACTATGTATATATATATATATATATATAGAGAGAGAGAGAGAGAGATGACTTCATGATAATTGTACATGAGATTTATTCTAATAATGAAAAACTTTTCTTTGTCTTTTTGAGACAAGGTCTCACTATGCCGTTCAGGCTGGGCTTGGGCTCACTTTGTAGCCCAGACTGGTCTCAAACTTGCAACCATCCTCCTGCCTCAGACTCCCAGGTGCTGGGATTACAGGAGTGTGACACCACACCTGGCAATTTTAAAATTTAAAAAGCAGATTTTTAAAAATTGATAAATACTTTTTTTTGGTACTCTGTACCTGATATTCCAATACCTGAACACTCAGAATGTGTGACTCTGTTTTCCTTCCTTTACACTGAATTTCATTCACAGTTAATTGCTACCGTTTGTGCTCTGAAACCTCTTTAAATCTGACCCCAGCATCTTTACATTAAAATTACTGTAGGGGGCTACCATCACTTCAGGCACCTTTTACCTGGGTTCCTCCAGGACGCACCCTCTCAGGTTTATGACCAGGCCAGAGCTTTAGGTAATGGGCATGTAAATCCCAGGGCTGGGTTTTTGAATATTTGTTTGAGGAAGTTAGCATGATTTCTTGTCCCAAACACAGACAGGGCAGGGTTTGCAATGTCAATCCTCAGGAAAATGTGTTTATTTGTTCTTTTTTGCCTTCTAATCAAAGGCAGGGCTGGGGACGGGACGCCAGCCGGTCCCTCCCTCTGAGTGACTGTCTGCCGACTGCATCTGAGCAGGGTGAGCAGACTTCCTGTGAGCCATCTGCTCCTGCATCCCTGTCTGTGCTGGCTGCGAGCACAGTGGTGTATCTTCAAGGCACTGAGGCCCAAACTCCGGGTCATTAACCGTCATAAGCCCTCCCTGGTCACAGCCAGCACCCACCCACCTGCTGCCCTCTCAGGCTCCTTTCTGGCCCTTTGAGAACTTCCTCTTCCTGCAGGCTCCCCCATTCCTCTCTCTTTGTGTTTTAATCACTGCTTCTCCATGTGCCCTACGGTGAGAGTTTAGGAGCAGCATCAACTTCGCAATAAATAAGCTTCACGCAGAATGAGAAAAGCACAAAGTAATGAGAAAAGGAACTATTAGTAATGATTCGAGAGAGAGCTTGCTAACAAGAATAGTATAATTTAGAGATTTGTCATCTGCTGTGATTTAGTACTATGTTAATAAAATCAACACAATAAAGCAAACAAAGTGGAGACCTGGAAGAAAATAAGACTGTATATGTCTCTGTTCTTGAATTAGAAAAACATATTTCTTATTTCAAATTAATAGAAAATGCAATAATGGTGCCTTGATAAAAAGAGTTTAGTTCTCTCCAAGTTGGGATCGCAAACCACAGTGGACAAAGAACCGCATCAAATTTCTCCATAAGGTCAACATGGAACCTGACCATGGAATTTGACTCGGTTTTCACTCAGCTTGATTCACGACCAGAATTGTGGAATCGAGTTCGTGGACTGAGTGCCGCTGTATAAAAATACTCAGAAACAGAATGTACCCCTTAGGGTAAAATGATTACCAGATACAGACTAAACATGTATTAGTATTCCGAACATATGCATAGATGTAAAATCAGTAAGATGACAAATATTTACCTCTGGAGAAAAGAATATATACAAGTAAACCACAGAAACGTAAACAAATTTAAACTCGGTAGAAATGGAAAATTGCATTCCCAAAGAGCTAAACACTGATTCTCCTGGAAGTTACAGTAATAATTGAGTTAACTACAAGTTAAAATGTAAATTAAGAATGGAATTACTTCCTCACCACAGGAGGAAAGATTAGCCAAGGTGATAGGAGCCAGTGTGCAGGGGGTTGCAATTTGAGAAATTCACTGACAAAAGAAATTCAGCCTCTCAAATGTTGTGCTCTTTACACTCAGTGAGTTCCCAGAGTACTCACCTGAGTTCCCTTGGTTCTCTCCTCCTTTAAAAACATACAGGACCATAGCAAGAATTATTTTTATTAATTAAAAGTTGAAAGATCACCAATATCTAGAAATAGATATTCCACTCCCAGGGGAGGAGGGCATGAGTTTTGTTGAAAAGTTACAAACTGACATATATATTCTCTTTGCCTGACTTCAAACAAGTTGACTCGTTTTTATGGTTTCCACTTTGCCTGTGGCTAGAGCCACAACCTTGCCCTTGCTGCAGTCACTAAAAGAAGATGAGGAATGATCATGTTTGCTGAGAGCCTGGACTATGCAGTGGGCACCATGGCGAATGTCTCTTCACTTTTCCTGGCAGTCTAATTCTCTCCCCAGTCTTTTCTGCACCTGCAAACAATACCTGAAATCTCCCGCTTCTCTCCAGGACTTTGAGTCCTTTTCCTGCTGGGTTTTCTTCTTTTCAGGCTCCTCTTCCCACCTCCTTAATGTCAGTCTCCGTGAGCCTCTCCCAGGATGGACTTGAAGTTCTCATCACAGCATGGGCTGCTGGGGGCAAAGGGCAAAGGATGAGTCTGAGAACAGTGCTGGCACAGGGACAGAGTGAGGTGCTGAAAACAGAGTCCCACTAGTTGGAGAGGGAGCTGTTCATTCCCCTCTGATTGGAGCAGAACCAGGAAAAGACTGAAGGGGAGACCTTGCATCCTGGAGCAACTCCCGATCAGATGCAGTGGACAGGGGCAGGGGAACCAGGCTCCGCCCATGAGCCCAGGGGAACCAGGTCCCCCGTCCAGGAGCCTAGTGCTGCCAGGGCCTTGCCCAGTCCCTGTCGCTTGGGATTTTCCCAGTGCCCACCTTTATCTGAGTCAGAGTTGTAAAAACATACTGCCTTCGCTCCCCATCCCCACAAAGGCCCAAAACCTAGAAAAAAACCTGCCTCTGAGCAAAACTAGGCTCTTCATTGAGAATTCCCCAAATTGATGTGGGGGTTCCAAGCCAGGGAACCACTGAGTTAAGAATGAACCATTCTTTAGCCCAAGCCAATTCAAATGCATTTAGCCCTGATAATCACAGAACTTTTACATCACAGCTCTGCCTGGCAAGCCTGAGGTGGTGATCTCCCTGAATCCCTGATAGCCCCTTGGAAGATAGCTTTCCTTTGCCCCTCATTGACCCTTCTCCTGGAGCATGGAGCTGGGGAGCGAACGTTCCCCGTAGCGGGGACAGCAAGCCATGACCTGCACTGGCTCCTCCAGCTCATGGCTCCTGCAGGGTTTTCATCGGCTCTGGATGCTTTGAAAACCCCTGCCAAAGGCAGACCCTCAGGAAAGCACTCAGCATGGAACTCCTGAGCCCGAGAGTGAGGAAGCTGAAGGAGGAGAGCAGGAAAGCTTCTGTTTCCTCAGGAATCACTCCTCTATTTTTCATTTCAAATTAAGGCTGAATATTTGCCCCTGGAGACTAACCACAGAATTATGTACCGGTGAGGCTGAACCTGGCCTTCGAGGTCCAGTTCAAATGCGCCCATTGGTCAGCACCCATTCAATGTCCACAGGGAACCCTGTCCTTCTCTTGGGGTGAGGTCCTCTTTAGCCAAATAGTTATCCCCAAAAATAAGTAAATGTAAAACTATAATGGTGAACAGTGCTGCCCAGTGCCCGGCACCTGAGTGGCAGACATCTGCAGACACAGCACTGGGCCCTCACCCACCTCCCTCACTGGCTCAGGCACCATGCAGTGTCTGGCTCTTCCCACCGTCAAAATGACCACACAAGGTAAAGATCTTGAATTGATTCCAGATACTGAGGTGTCCAGGACAACACAACCAGGACACTCAGGAAAGAGGACTCCACGGCTGTTTTAGAAACTTGCAGAAATGGTGGCAGAAGTGGGGTTTCAAGTAGGGGGAGGCTTTTGCCCGGAATTCATGGCAATATTTTTTTGGCTAATAGTTTTTTTAAAAAAACTTTAAACATTTACTGTAGTTTTTGATCACATCGTGTATACATGAACCAGAGGGGCTCACCTAAGACACACAGGTGATAGCAAGAATCACACTACAGCAAGCACACTGGTGTATCCAGTGTTCTACAGAACTCACATTAGTGACACTAGGGATGGGAAAGTGGCCACTTGGAAGAGAGTGTCACTCACAGTTTCCAGGGCAAGGGGTCCCCACAAGGCATGTGGGGACGTGAGGAGTCAGGAGGGAACCAAGGGAGTCAGGGAACCGTGAGCTCGAGCCTTTGCCAAGGTTTCTGCAGGAAAGTGCCAGTCATGGAGGATACCCAGGCTTAGCATGGCTCATTGGAGTCTTTTGGGGGTGCTCTGGGGTACAAGGCTTATCCCTGATTGTCTGGGTGATGAGGGCAGTGAGTGTGAGTCCCCTACGGGCAGGGTTGGATGAGGGTTCTGAGGTAGTGGGTCTCTGTGTGGAAAGCACCCTCATGACTGTCCTTAGGAATTGCCTAGCCCTAGGAGAGACGGTCCCTCAAGGGTTAAGGTGTCCCAGCAATAAAGGCAGGTGTGACTGGGAGGCCAAGGCAGGAGGATTGCGAGTTCAAGTCTAGCCTGGACAATTTAACAAGACTCTGTCTCAACATAGGACAAGGCTGGACATCTAGCTCAGAGTGAAAGCCTTGGGATCCACCCTCAGTGCCCCCGAAAAAAAGTGCACAGACCAACAAACAGCTCCTGCGGTCTGGAGGTGCAGCTTGGATAGTAGGGCTCTTGCTGAGCACGCAGGGGACCCCGGGTTCTGTCTCTAGGCCCGGCACTGGGAAAAACCAAGGCTTAGAATAAATAAAAGGAATGACAAAGAGAAAAATGTACCATGTAGTATCGAGCACTACCAACACTGTGAAAATGGAGAGTAACGTTGATGAGGACAGTGTCACCCAATGGTGGCTTCCCAGAAAGAGGGCTGGGAGGCCTCGAGGATGGGATGTCACCCTGAGGCCTGAGACAATAATATAGTAACCATTTCATTTTCTGTTAAGTTGGTTCTGAATGCCGTGTAATACTTTCATTCTCTTGAATGGTTTTACACTGTCTTGTTATATTTGATACTATAGTGTATGAAGGTATGCTCAAGTATTTCACGGAAAGAGACACTATGGTAGCTACTGTTATGTCGGGTTGTCTTGTGGTGAAACACTATGTTGCTTAAATTGTTCTGTTCTGACTTGTTTTGTTATGTTCCTTTCATCTTAATCTTTTTTAAAATAAAAAAAAAGAAGGGACTGGCAGGATCCCAGAAAAACATTCCCAGCCGAGGGACCCCAGGCGGCAGGGCTTCCTGCAGCCAAAGCAGGAGGTTTGAAGGGAGACTTGGAGGAGGCTGGGAACCATACAAGGTCTCTTCCAAGGAAGGATACTTGCGAGCCCTCTCAGGTATGGGGATATCCTCGGGTCTGATTTTTGCACATAGGAGGCCCCTCTGTCTATGCGGGGCATGGACTAGAAGGCTTGGAACTCCCTGAAGAAAGGGTCTCACCGCATCTGGCCAGCCAGGTGACCAGGGCTGGAGGGGTCTCTAGCAAACAGGAAGGGAGTGCTGCCATCAGATATTGGTGCTGATGTACCTGCAGGCATCTGCAGGTGTGATCACAGCGTGCTGCAGGAGACTGAGCAACAGAGCTTGTTCAAGACGAGGCAGAGGTAGCCTTTGCTTTAAAAGCTTCAAAGAGAAAGAGGGTGAGGGCAGAAAGGAATTCGCTTGGGTCGTGAGGGGTGCAGGGAGCTCTAGGATGTGGAAAGTCCCTGATGTGTTCACAGTGCATGAGAGAGACAGGGAGAGACTCTGAGGGAAGGAAGAAAGTGGCCTTTCAGGAAACTCAACTTCTCAGGGGTCCCTGTGTATATTTCTCCCTCCCTTTGGGGCACACCTGTCCCCTAGGGCTGCTTCAAGGAATGACTCAAAGGGTTCCTGCAGAGACCTGCATGCACAGTCCAGCTCCAGGTGGAGCCCTTGGGAGAGCCCTGCAAGGTCCTTCTGCAGGCCCAGAAGCTTTGAGCATTGCAGGGCACAAAGGGAGCGTGCTCTGAAGATGGTCCTGTGTGTCCTGGCTGAGAGATGGAAGAGCCTCAGGACAAGGCAGTTCCTGAGCTGTTGCTTCTGCCAGTAACCCCATCAGGAAGGACCCTTATCTTTCCATTGTGCTTTCACGCTCACAGTCAAAGACTGAGCATCCCGTGGAGCATATCCTCGGCCCTGGCTGTGGTAAGCTGGAGCCATGTGAGGGGTAGAGCTGATGGAGTTAGGGTTGTCAGGGGCAAAGAGCAGAGGGTGAGGCCAGCCTCTCAACTCCTGGTTCTCTGCAGCCTCACAAACATTGTGGTGTTATGGTTGATACACTGTGTCAACTTGAGAAGTTCAGAAGTCTAATGAAGTGACTCAGCAGGGGGCAGGGTCCTCCTTTTATAAATAAACATCCTTATCCTACTCAAGAAGAGGACACAGAGATGATGTGAGTGCTACAGCCGCTCTAGGGCAGGTAGCCTGCTTGCAATCTGAGGGAGGGACAGAGGCTTGCTCTCTCCACTCCCCTCATGCGTTCCCTGCTTTTGCTGTCTTCTGCTGCCATGAACTGATGCCCCTGCGCCATGCCACCCTGCCATAGAGCTGGTTGATTATGGACTAAAACCTCCACAAACTGGTGTTTGGTGCATCTATGTTTGTAGCTGTTCTCTCTTCCTGGTGAACTGGTCCCTTAATTCATATTTTGTGACCTTCTTTACCTTTTCTGATCAGTTTTGGCTGAAGTCCACTTTGTCTGAAGCTTTTTGGGTTCTTGGTTATGTGGAATATTGTTTTACATCCATTCATGGATTTTTAATCTTTGAATTTCCTTTTGTATTAAATGCATATTTTAATACAGTGCACAGTTGGACTTTATTTTACCCATCAGCCAATCTGTATTTTTTCACTGGGGATTAAGACATTTCCCATCAAAAGTTATTGCTAGAAGATGTTGACTTATTCCCATCATTGCGTTAGTTCCTGTTTCCTCTTTATCTCCTTCTGCTTAACTGCTCACCTACCTAGTGCATTCATTCCTTTAGATTTTTGGGCATTGTTGTCGTCATCATCATCATCATCATCATCATCATCATCATCATCGCTGTCTCTTTCTAGAATATTCTTAAGAATTTTTTTGAGTGCTGCTGCAGTGGTTGTAAATTTCTCAAGGTGCTCTGTTTCATAGTGAGAATTTATTTCTTGATTAATTTTGAAAGATAATTTTGTAGGATATACCAGTCTGGGATGGAAGTTGTTAATTTGCTTTAGGGCTTGCAACATTTCACTCCAGGTTGTGTTGAGCAATCTGCTATAATTCTAATGGGTTTACCTTTATAAGCAATTTGCTACTCTTCTTTAACAGCTCTAAGGTTCTGTCCTGTGTTGGACTTCTGAGATTTTTACTATGATGTATCATGGAAAAGATCTTTTCATGCCTATTTGGGGTTCACTATTTGGAAAGATTTCTGCTATTATTTCTGAAAAAGGTTTTACATGACATTTATGCTGCCTTTTGGTATTTTACTGATCCCAGTTTTTATTGGTTTAGTTCTCTTTTGTCATTTAACAGCTGTTGGGTCCGTGTTGCATGTTCTCTCGTCGTTTTTTAAGGTGTCTCTGAGTGTGTGGTGACTGACATCGATGCTGTCTCCTATTTCTGACACTTTCCTTGCGTTGGACACGCCTGCTGCCCATACTTTCAATGGAATTTCTAATCTTCTAGGTCTCTGTTTGGTATCTTTTCATGCACTCTATTTCTTTGCTAAAGTGGTCGTTCATACTTTACGTGATTTTGCTTAGCTCTGCTAGTTTTCACTAGTGTCTCCTGTAAACTCACTGGTCATTTTGTTTACTAAGTCCATCATCTGTTTAATTATATTTATTTTGAGAATGATAAGCACCTTATTGATCTGGTTAGCTCTGTTTTTATCATTTTGAAGAATTCAGCTGCATGGCTTTTGATTTCATCCGCATTGATGCCTCATGGGAGTCAGCTTCAGAGGAGTTGGAAGTTTTTAGAGGCATCTTACTGTTTTCACATGTTTCTATTGGGCTGTGTGTGTGTGTGTGTGTGTGTGTGTGTGTGTGCATGCATGCACTGAGGTTTGCAGGTTAATTATAGTGGAAAGACTCCTGCTCGCATGGTGAGCCCTTTTGTTAGTCATCCTTTCTTTTGAGTTGGTTGATCTCAAGTGTTTTGTCACGGCAGTTAAACATTGACAGTTTCTGTTATGGTGTCTTCCCCTTTCATTTTCGGTCCTGGCTCTACTGATTATAAAGCATGCTGTCATAAACAATTTAGTTAATGGCTCAATCTCCTTGTCTTCAGAATAAGAAAACCAATGTCAGGTTACTTTCCGAAGTAGGAAATGAGTTGATGGAATTCAAGCCATGAAACAGTGTACACACTGAGTGCAGAGTCCCTCACAGCCCAGGAAGTCGGCTCTATGCATTTCTCCTGTACATTTCATGACTTCAGATATACGCACACATGCAAAAGCCAGAAAGAAGGCAAGAGCACTCTTCCCTACAGTCAAAGCCAACTCATAAACTTAGAATAATAGAGTGTGAAAAATCATCACTGTGCAATTATCACAGCAATAATTGAGTCAGCCAGAAAGAATGAGTGCATAGTAAACTAGCGGGAGAAGATTGGATGGTCAGCATTGTGGTTACATAATCTCAAAATAGCTCATCACAGACGAGTTACTAATCACAATAGTAAAAATTCACAGCGCAGCTCACAGGCAGACTGCGTGGTAGCCAAACGATCAAAACTAACTCCCCCAGCTCTAGGCAAGCTGGTGGCAGGTGCCACTGGGAATGATGCCTATAGGGTGGCTTCCTGACAGAAAGGCACAGCTGAGATCTATCAGCAAGGAGGAGCAGGCCAACCCAGACTAACTGAGTCCTATAAAATAAATGGGCTACGAGCGGGCATGGCAGTGCCCACCTATAATCCCACACTCAGGAGGCTGAGGCAGGAGGATTGCTGCGAGTTTGAGACCAGCTTGGGCTACAAAATGAGTTCAAGGCCAGCCTGAATTACAGAGTAAAACACTGTCTCAAAAAGACACAATTAAAGTACAATGGTTGCCCACTGCTGGAGTTCAATGCCACTGAACATAAGAAAGTATACCAAAGGCTTAGGAGTGAGAAAGGAAGATGAGGAGGGACCAACGGAGGGAGCAGAGGAGGGGGAGGGAAGGGCAGTCCACACATATGGAAACAGATTCTTGCCCACATCCTGGAACATGAGAAATGCTCTAAAGGCTATGCCTGTTGTAACTGTCAAAATTGAACAAGATTTATGGATTTAAAAGAGTGTCAGATCCATCTAAACTTCCTGACTTTGATCCCAGTACCGTGGTTCGCCAAGAGAAAGAGTCAGAAATTCCCACTAAGGTATAAAGAGGGCAAGAGACTTTATGATTCCCACTTGCTCTCATATAATGGAGAAAAATATAATACACACCCCAACCAGGAGTTACACACATGAAGAGAGAGTGCGTGTGAAAGCTAGAATACAAAGCAAAGTTGTGAACAGCCGGTTAAACTTTGTGAAGGGCATGGGGACTGTGTACCATTATTCCCAAGTTACAAGCTTGGAATTACATTAAAATAAAAAGATATAAGATGCTACTAGTTACATGGATGTGCAGGTAACTGTCCATACTTTCTGCAGAAATAGCAGGAACTAATAAAAAAGTAACTGTAGCAAAATATCAACCAAGACCCATAGGAGTCTTTTGAGCTCTTTTTGTAACTCTTCCACAATTTGGAAATTATTTCAAACTAGCAATGGAAAGAACGCTTCAAAAATGTGCATCTTAACTCATTCACACGAATTGCACATCTGTTCTGAATTCCCGGGCTCTGCCACTGGCAGGGATGCTCTCGCCAAGATTGTGCACTGTGGTGGTCCTCCCGGCATTTGGGTTGGTGGAACAAGCAAGCATTTTCTTGGGGGTCATTTCCATCAGGGGTGCAGAGGGTGCGAGAAGGGACCCAGGTACAGAAGGACAGGGTCAGAAGAGAGCAGAACATCCGCCCCTGTGGGTAGAAGGGAGCGTCATCATAGTATTTATGAGTACTCAACAAGCGATCTCATGTAAGAAGTAAGTTTTTACTTCATAAAATTTTAAAACTGCTTCAAATCTAATTTAAGTAATTTTAATAAAATCAAAATACTTTTTTAATAAAGAATTTACATGGGGTGGAACATTAGCTTGGCTGTGATATTTTTTGTTGTTTCAAGAGCTCCTGGAAATTGGTAAGAGAAACACAAGACCTGAGAAAATAAAAAAACAATTATATGAGCTGGGTGTGGTGACACATTCCTATCATCCCAGCAGTAGGGAGGCTGAGGTAGGAGGATTGCCATGAGTTCAAGGCCAGCCTAGGCTACTAAAAACTATAAGGAAACAATGATGAATCTGTTACTATTAATCATGGTGTGGCAAGTTACTTTTATTTTGTAATATCTTTTCTGGTTTTCTACATTTTGTAAAATTTCAACCGATGTTATATATTACATTTAAAATCAGAGAAAGACAGTGGTCATTTTAAGGTCTTTTGCTTTTGATTTATTGATTTTATTGTGACTGTACAGTTATATGGTAATTTACTTGATAGGAAGCTTTTTTTACTGTCATGAAATTCAGATATTTACCCAAGATTTCAGAAACACATATACTGTTTTGAAATAGATATATCTCCAAGCAACAGAGAGGTGAGTATAAGAGTAGAAATTTGTTTAGAACAACTATGCAACTGGCTTAATATCTTTTTATATTGATTCTGTTTTTTCCCTATCTCTACCCTCTTTCTGAGAGGCTATAATCAAGGTTACAGAAAGACCCACAAGCTTAAATAGCATATGGCTATACAAGCTTATACAAGGAACCCAAAATATAAATAAATAAAAGCACAAAATAAAGGATTGATAGTAAGAATCAGGGGATGGATCTTCTGCAAATAGGAAGGGAACCAGGAGACGGCAAGAGAGAAAGAGATATAAGAAGAATTAAGAAGTGTTAGGTACAGGTGCCAGCTCCCCACAATGCATGTAATTATTATGTACTATAAGTAGGCACTAATTAAGTAATTTTTTAAAAAAGTAGAGGAACTCCCTGTTTACAGCAGGAATCTCTCTGCTTTTTTACATGGAGAGAATCAGAAAGCTGTCTCACTCTGCTGTTAAGTGGCCCTGCTGGTTCTAATTTTGAAAGCACGCTGGAGTAAAAGACTCCTTCTCTGAATTTTGGCGTGGATGGTGGAGTTGGAGGGAGTGGGGAGTAGAGGGAGTCTCCAGCTCTATGCGGAGACTAAAAGCTCTGATATTGAATCTCTAAGGAAAAGGGCTAAACAGAGGCCAGTCTGGTAAATAAAGTTTTATTAAAGCACAGGCACACTCATCTTTTCATGTCTCCACCGTGGCTATTTCTGTGCTACAAGAGTTGATCTGAGTGGTTGCAATAGTGACCTTACAGTCTGCGAAGATTGAAACATTTACCATCCAGTCCTCTGCAGAAAATAAAACGTCTACTCTGTGCTTGCCAATTTCCCCAGGTGTCTCTCTTTAACTTGATCATGTTTTTATTTTTTCTTCTTACTGGAAACATTTATTGTTGACACCAACATAAAACCAAAGTAAAGATTCCGCTGGAGCTTTTGTTCCATTAAGTTTAGATCAATCCCAGAAATTTACCTCGGTAGGAAGTACCATTACTGACAGGAAATGCAGACTTGCCACAAATTTCAGAAAAATAGTGCATTGAACCTTTCTGCCAGTGTGCTTTATTTACACAGCCGCGGTTCGGCTTTCCTGTGAATGTGTTGTGTATACAAAATAAGAGCATAATTTCTGTAATCCTAGGATTCCCACAAAACAGGGGAAATTTATAGTTAGAGAAAACACTCTCTCTAGGAAGTCAATATTATGAAACAGGTCAGAGATCAATCACAAAAAGTACACTTCCAAGTTCCTTTGTTTTTCCCAGCATTTTCTTCTAAGAAGGTCAAAGCAACCTTAAGATTTACAAAGTTTCTAAATGCTTCCAGAAAAGAAAGAACAAGAGGAGAGGCTGAAAGGGAGATAAGCACTACCATCTAAGGATGGATCCAGCAGGGCTTCACTGGCCTCTGTGTGTACCGGCTGTGCAGCTTCTGGGTCACTCTGGAACCA
The DNA here is from genome assembly GCF_034190915.1 of Cavia porcellus. Taxonomy (NCBI): domain Eukaryota; kingdom Metazoa; phylum Chordata; class Mammalia; order Rodentia; family Caviidae; genus Cavia; species Cavia porcellus. The sequence goes on along the minus strand of NW_026947506.1, from coordinate 53,261,942 downwards.
CTTCTGGCTGAGATGAACAGGGCATATTCTACTGTCACTATGGCTATTCAGTGACGATGGAATCTCTCTCCTACAAGATCCCCTGTGAACAGAAGAGCTACGTATAATTTGGAGAGATCTTGCTTCCTGCTAAGCTCCACAGTGCCCAGGAGTCAAGGGATCTAGAAGTTTGGGGTCTTCAGTGCAACTGATTCATGATGAGTTTGTTTTCTTTTTCTTTTTTTAAAAAAACCACTTCCTGGCTAAGGAAGTCTGGGCAAATATAATGGATCTGGGCTACATTTCCTAGCCCATAATGTGGCAACAATCACACAATGAATATTTCACATGCTTACTGTGTGTCAGGCACAGAAGAGTACCAGCCTCATAGCAAGCTCTCAGGTAACATCCCCTAAGACCTGTGGATTTAACGTCAAGCTCTCTTTTGAGGTTTGGTAATTCAGTCCTAAAAACCAGACTTTCTGCGAGAGTTCCTTGTTTCTCACCAGACAGAATGGACTTGTTTCATTCAGGTATCCTGATTGTGAATGACTGCATGAAGTCCCTTTTAGGGATGAATAGCTCAACTAGTAGGGTTGGGTCTGAAATGACCTCCAAAAAGTTTACTATACTGAAGGCTTGGCTGCAGATGCAATTTTGGGAAGCCATTGGATTATGCAGATTCTAACTTCATCAATGGGTCAACACAGTGGTGGGATTGTATCTTGATGACATTTGGGGAGGTAGAAGAAACAGGAGTGGTCTCTGAGAACTGTATGTGGTCCCCAGCCTCTTCCTATATGACTCTTTTTGTTCTCTTCTCTCTCTACTCCTGGCTGTTACAAGGTGAACATCTTTGCTCCATCTTGTCATTCCACAGTGATGTTTCTCCCTCTCCACATCCTAAAGCCAACAAAACCACTTGACTATGCAGTGGAACCTCTGAAACCATGAGCCAAGATAACCTTCCTTCCTCTCCTTTACAGTGACTTTCTTGGATACTTTGTCACAGTGAAGGAAAACTGACTAATACAAACTGCAAAGTAGAACGTCGCTGAAAATCACTGTGAGGACTGCATCTTGGTCCATATAGACAGGGAAGAGAAGAAGCACTCAAGATGGAGACTACAAAGGCACCACTTACACTCAGGCAGCTACTGCCCTTGTGTCATTTTTGTAATGATGAAATACATGATCCGTTTCACAAGATTGCTGAGAGGGTTAAGTAATGTTGTGGAATTCCATGTCCATGGTAGTCTATCCCTAATTATTAGCAGATGTCAATTAGCTGCATCATTACTCAGACTATTTCACAAGTAGCACGCCTGTGTGTTGTACCTTACAGGCATTATTGGTGCCTGGTTAAAGGGAACTTGAGGCTCCACTAGGTGCACTGAGGTATCTGTATATGCAGTTCATAAGGACCTTCCTGGGTGTGACTGAGTTAGTAGTTCAGCCTGGCCCCTTGTGCAAATAGCTTCTAGACATAGTCCTTCCTTCTGGAGTGTCAGCTCACCAGGCACTGTGATACAAAGATCTCCAATAGCATCTCCATTGCAGCCGTTTGTTCTCTGGCACTCAGCCCTGGATGTAGCTGGGAAATACAGAGGAAGCTTGTGTTTTAAATATCCAGAGCCAGCAGCTTGCCTAAGGAAAACTCTTCTAAGCCTCAAGTGGATAATGGTGAGCAGAGATTTTTGTCTCATCAGTGTAAGGAAGCCATCTCCAGGGAAGGACAGAATCAAAACTAAAACTCACAAATTTCTAAAGTGCGCTTTATCATGATAAGAATTCACGTAAGATAGAATTGGTCCACATTTTCTGTCCAAGGCAGAGACTTCTGGATATATGAATTTGTTTGAATGTTTGATATTTTTTATTTTCCATCTAGCTTGTCAAATCTAAAATACCTTAGCCTGAGAACTCCAGTTCGAAAGTGAATGACATGGCCCCGGTATGGCCAAACACCCCCAAGACACAAGTGTCCCAATGGTAAACATTTGCTCATGAACATTGCAAAGATAGCACATGCAATATAAGATGAATTCAATTACACCACAGAATTCAACACAATGGAAAGTCTCTTCTGTTGTGCTGGCAAAAATATAGGAAAGATGTTCTAGAATTATGTTAGGAAAATTTGTTATGGTGTTTGTGGTACTTTTCATTTTTTCAGGTATGATTTGTGCTGCTATTTCCTTTATTCTAATAGAATATTTACTTTCACACTTAAGTTTATGCTTGTAGTTTTATGGTCCTTTTCTCCTGAGGCACCTCAAAGTGAATATACATCAGATCCACAGTGCCTAAATGGCCTCTGTTCCCGACCTGCTGTGATGGGGTGCCTAGAATGTTCCACTAAAGGGTCACCATGTTATTCTCTGATGGGGTGACATGCAGGAAAACTGATCAGGAATTCCTTAATTCACTAATCATCAGTGAAATATCACCTCACATCTGGTAGAATAAATCCTATAGCAACAGAAATGTAGCAATTCCTGGGTAGGATGAGGAGACAAGGAAACCATTGCATGCTGTTGGTGGGATTGTAAATTTGTACAATAATTACTGAAAATAGTTGGTGTTCATCTAGAAATTAAGCATAGTGCTACATTATGATTCAGAAATCTCATTTTTTGGTTGTAGTCAAGGAAAATGAAACTGGTCTATGGAAAGGACATCTGTCCCCCATCATGTCCATTGTAGCACTGATCACAGCAGCTGATGTGGGGAACCAACCTGAGAGTTCATACCAGATGAAGGGGTATGTGAGATATGATACCCATGTGATACGTGTGCATGAGAGGTACTATGGGAAAAAAAGATGTCTTGGCTTTGGTGATCATATGAATAAACCTGGAAGACATGATGCTAAGAGAAAAATCCAGAAGGACAAATACTGCCTGATTTCACTTTCATGTGGAATTCTAAAAATGTTACACTCAGAAGCAGAGAACAGAATTGTGTTTGGTTGGTTGGGAGCCAGAGGGTAATGGGGAGGGTTAGTAAGAGAGTGTCATTTCCTCATAAGATAAACGTGTTCTGGTGATCTATTGTACAACACGTGGTGACATGTATGTACTTATGTCAAATCAAAATGTATATTTCCATCGAACCATCACATTGAATACATATAATCTGTCAATTTAATATTTTAAAATTTCTGGGCTGATTACATTACAGTGGACATATGGCAAATGGAATAGAAATAAAGTGCTTTCTTTGATATTTTTTCTAGTCTATTAGGTGACCTTGCTACCAATTTTATTAGTAAAGTGTTTCTTCATAGGTATGATATTGTCTTTAAATGAAAAAACTTGAATTTTCAAAATTCAATTCTTTTTTAATATTATAAGCCATTTTCAATAGTAATTGGGTGGCTCCAAAAGAAAATGCTGGAACAAAAGATTTACAATAAGAAAGTCATCTTCCCACTGGAATTGTAATGCGTCACCTGAGGAGGGGACCTCAGGAGTCACTTTGTAGAGCACTCTCGTTTGGTGGAACACCAAGTGGTGGCCTGGCACAGAGGGAGGAAGGCCAGCATAAGGACCAGGGAAGCACTGGGTTCTCAGCTGGGGTTTCTCCTGCATCCTCCAAGGTCCTGAAATTGCTTGATTCCATCTGAGTCTGGGTTTCACTCTCACATCGTTTTAAAACAATAGGATCTGATATTTGGTCCAGAAATTATGTCCATTTTCTTAGTAACTGCAGAGAAAACAAAACAAATCATTTCATTTGACCTGCCTTACACACAAAAGAGTCTCAAATCTTTGCCAGAATATCCATTAGATGGGTAATTCCAACCGGTTTCTCACATCACACAGAGGAAACAAATAAGCTAGTTACTTCTCCAACAAACCTTTTTGTTTTTACTTTGCTGTGGGTGTCTGTGAGATGGTGGCTCCATTACTTTAGTGGGAAAAATTTCCTAAAGTGGACTGCTTTTGTTTTGAGGACTGGAAAGTTCTAAAGTTGGCTAGGTAAGAAATCGCCCCTGAAATTAACCCAGGGCTGCCCTGTACTTCCATGTTGGTCCTCTGAGACAGATCATCCTATCAGATGTGAATTTCCATCCACTTTTTAAAATCGTAACTATTCTGTGCCTTCTGGAAACTTCTAGATGGTGATGTTCAAGCAGGGGAGAGGGGTCTTCAGGAGCCCAAGACACCACAGAGACTCCAGGTAAACTTATTATGTCACATGTCCAGTTAGAAGGCACCATCTCTGGGGTGACCTCTGACCAAATCACATCCCTTACTCATGGACGAGAGCCCTCAGAGCACCACGGCCCAGCACTGAAATCCGCAGATCTTCCCCCTCCTGTGTAGAGGGATTTATATCCACCAGCTCACTCATAAAACCAAGCAGATGCCTCTCAGTCTTATGTATGACACCACTGCCATTGGAAAATCCAAAAGCTGAAGAGACAGAGCCACCATTCCCACACGTCAGGTGTCCCACACCTCAGGACACAGCAGCAAAGCTCCCGTACTTTGGGTTACCCCTAGGAGAGCTTCAGTAGGGTTAATCTTCACCAGAAATTGCTGGTGACTCATGCCCAGCACCCCTGACTGGCTTGCTTCTCCACAGATGACCTCTGTGGGCTTTCACAAAAACCCCCGAATCCCTCCAACAGGGTTCTGAGGCCTAGCTGTCTGTGTGTTATATGGGACCAGCACGTTTCTAAGTACAAACAATCCTTCAGCACCCAGGGACCACAGAGACCTCCACCACAAGACAAAAGAGCAGAAATGGCCCAGTGAGGCTTCCCCCTGTATGGACACATCACTTTCCCTCACCCCAGGCCTTGCCACCTTGGGATGAGATCCCACACGTCCTTGGACTTCAAAGTTAAGCTGTTTCACAAGGGCTCTGCTCATGTCTGGGAAAATCCCAAGCAATCCCTCGGGGCAGAAGGAGGTGCAGTTTGTTGTACCATGAGCTGTGTGACTCCCTCTGCATCTGTCTTTGATTTGCTTAATGATTAAAAATATATCTACGGTCTAACTGTCAGGGAGAGACACTCTATTCTTTTTTGTCTCCTGCCTAAAAATGCTCTAGTTAGTAGCTTGTCCCACACAAAACTATAGGTTCTGGTAACTGAGCTTTTGTTTATTCATTTATTTTGGTACCGGGAATTGAACTCAGGACCTCACGCTTGCCAGGCAGGCAGGCACTTGTACCACTTAACTGAGCACTTTTAAACCCCATTCTACATGACAGACAATTTACATTTGTTAATTACCCTCATTAAGGCTAGGCAGAAAACAAATGTTTTAAATGAGCTTTAAAAATGTAGCCAGATGTTCAGAAGATAACAGGTATAGAAAATAAACACTATCAAAATACATTCAAGTCAATAATTACTATTTAGAAATAATAATTCAGAAATAAATTACTAAAAGTAAAGTCATATGAAAACTTAGTGACCTACTCAAATGAACCAATTGGAGTAACTTTTTAATTGACACACAGCATTCGTGTCTACTTTGGGGATGGGTGTTCTGTTCTGACCCATTGTATTTCGCGTCATGAACACACAACTGCAGACAGAGTCTGGGTTTCACTCCATGTCCATCGCCTCAGACGTGACCATTTCTTGTGGAATGAGAACACTGCAAATGCCTCTTCTGACTCTTTTGAAACGTACAGTCTCTGACCGCTACTGCTGACTGTGGTCTCCCCCCTCCTATTTTGGTGGTTTCTGTATCTCTCTTATTGTGCCCAGTTTATGTATTATACCATACCATAGGCATCTACGTACAGATACACATGTGACATACAGAGCTTGGCATGAGCTGGAGCTCTTGAATGCATCCCTGGGAGAAGAAGGGACCGCCCCACTCCTAGGTGACCACTTGATGCCACAGTGGACTCACAGTTCTTTGTTTTTCTCCAATCAGAGGGATGTGGGCCAAAGACTGCAAGCTTCCCCCAGACCATCTGTGGGCTCTCACTGTCTCAGACAGTCACGTATCTGGAGATTGGAGATTATCAGAGCAAGAAGGGCCCCCCGAGCACGCACAGCCTGCACTGGGGGGCCCCAACACTCTCTCAAGAGTCTGTGACTGAGAACAGCCATGATGAATCAGGGAGAGCGAAGGGAGGCCTGAGGCCCCTCATGTCACTGCTCTGCAGTGATGCGTGGCCAGGCTCATGATTTCTGCAGACAGAAACCGTGAAGAACACACATCTCACAGGTATTCTCGGGTGGAAAAGAAAACCAAGAATGTGATTGGATTCCCATGGAGTTCATCCAAGCCTCAACAGCAGATGGCCAGGGTTGCCCCAAACTGCCATCTGGTGCCCTTTGACCACACCCTACGAACAGCCTTGCTTCCTCCATGAGCCTGGCTTTTCCTCTCAGCCGAGAAGTACCTGGGGGCTGGGGATCAGATATAACTTGATAACCCTCTGTACACCAACTACAGCAGGAAGAAGAGGAGGAATCTGATTATGTCCATGACTAACTGATCATGGATTACCTGGATCTGGGGTCATGGGTTACCCACCTCCACAATGTCGCCCCACAGAACCTGGAGAGGTGCCACTGTCAGTGATGCCTTGGTCACAAGCACCCACAATCCTGGATGCTCCTGAGCCAGCACGCTAATAGCCAGAAGCCTCCGGAGGGCTGGGGTACTTACCCTGTGATGTGGGGAGTAGCTGTTTTTCTTGTCCCCCCAACAATCCCGAGGGGTATAGACAAACCATCTGTGTGGAGGCACCACACATAACATGTTTACATTATAGCTGGGAACTCCAAGCTTAGAGAACCCTGATCTTGCAAAATGAGCTAGAAGCAAACTTCACGCTTGCCTTGAAGGCAGCCACTGTGTTATTACCCTGGGTAGTCCAAAGTTCCCAAGGACACTCGGCCCATCTTCAGAAACTGCTTCCTACCCAGTGTGCCTTGCAAAGGCACTCCAGGACCGAAAGAGTAGCTGCTCACACTATGAGCAGAAACGGAAATTACATTTAGTTCATCATCTCCAGCTGGGCCTGGCTTTTCCTAGGTTTAGCTTTAGCCCTCTTAGGATGCGTGTCTTCTGCACCAAATGTTTCCAAATCACATCACAACTTCCAGTACCTTAGCATCTCAGTGACAGTTCCAACCAGAATGATCTCAAGATTACTTTGACAGATTCAGCCTCCTGGTTTTGATTTGAGGAGGAGGAAACAAAGACATTGGAGAAGCATCAAAGTGGTCGTAAGTGTTGTAGGCACAGCCACATACGTCATGCATTCCCTGAAATGGCCAAACGGAACCTAAGGGTGGTCATCCCAGGAACCACACAAGGTCAGTCCAAAATATCCAGGGGAACCAATGTGCATAGATGCAGACTGGCGTTAGCTTTGCTGTCAACAGGCGTTGGACCTAGATAAAGCTCTGATGTGCGGGATCATTCCCAGATCTTGCAGCAGAGTCCCTATCCGAAAATCATCTCTGTGCCTCTGGATCTGGCCTTGAATTTGGGGCATGTTCCCTGGGCTCTCACTGTATCAGGGTTCTCTGTGCTCCAAAGAGAAAGGCTGTGCAGTTGCTGATGGTTGTGTTTTGGGGGCTATAATTTAAATACTAAAACATAATGAGGCAATGTTACTTCCTTTCTTGTCTTTTTTCTTTTTTTAATATTTTTAGCAAGAGAGATTGGCAGGGCAGGGACAGTTGGCAAATGCTGTGTGCCAAGCTGGGAGATGATCAAATGATTCTGTTGTGGTTGATTTTTTTTTTCTTTTTTCAGCTTGTTGTAGGAAACAAACAAACAAACAATAGCAGACTTTGGGCTGCCTTCTTTTTTTTTTTATTTGAAATTCGAAAATAAATTGTTTCTTTTCTCCTTCTGTGGAAACGATCACTGTTCCATTTGTTGGGGGAATGTGTTGTTTGTTATAATTTCCCAGGCCACATTAAAGAGGCAAAGACATGGTCAGGGTAAAGGAAAGTTGAAATGTTCTCACCCTCCCACCTGTACGAGGCCGTAGCTGAGGACCCGAAGCAGGTTAGTTCCCTGAGATGTGAGCACGTGGTAGATGTGGGAGCAGGCAGTTAATTCACATGACGCTGGACAGTGCTTATGTCCTCCTGTGCTTCCATTGGTACAGCTCCTCTACCACGCCAAGGTGAGGTCTTGGGAACAGCCCTGTCCTGTTGATGCCCACTGAGATATATACTCAAGAAAGAAGCAGGTTTTTGCCTCAAGCTGTCATCTGGAAATCCCCAAATAGCTGGACCTTTCATACCCTTGGAGATGTAAAAATGCGTGTTCCGCTGATGTTCTTGTCTTTTCTACATACATCTCAGTACATCCTCTGCTCTTTAATGAGATGCAACAGGCAATGATGCAAAGTTTATCTGCTTTGTGAATCAGACACCTGCCACACACAGCACAGCCCTGCACGTAACAGCCAGGAACGTGTACCATGTACGAAGATCAACTCAAAACAGATGAAAGATTTAACCATATGGCTTGAAACCACAGAACTAGAAGGAAGCATAGGCAAGAGTTCCATGTCACTGGGCTTGATGTTTTAGATATGAAGCCAGTAACATAGGCAACATAAACAAAAACACACATGCGCGTGACACACGCAGGACCAACAGGCATCCTGAGAGGTGCTCAGTGTTTCTGGTAATCACAGAAGTACAAATCACAACTGCAATGAGATATCGCCTCACACTTCATTAAAATGGCTATTACCAGAAAGCAACTGATCATACCAGAGGTAGAGAAAATGTATCCCTTGGTAGGACTGTAAAATAGTCCCTCCTCTACAGTAAACAATGTGAGAATTCCTCACAAAAGTAAAAATAGAACTATCACCTATATTCAAAAGTATTACTTTTGTGTATGTATACCAAAAACATATATAAATGAGATCAGGACCTGGATGAGATTTCTAGTCTTCCACACGTACTACAGTATTATCATCAATAGCCTAGATGTGGAAAACACCGAAAGTTCCCCTGGCTGATGAATGCACAAAGAAATTTGCAGTATGCGACACGATACTCTTTGGACTTAGAAAGAGGGGCATCGTCTCACTTGCAATCATGGGGATGAACTTGGAAAACATTTTGCCGTCAAATAAATCAGTCATCAGCTGGAGAAAGGAAAAAATGGGAAGTGGTCCAATGTGAAGAGCTTCTGTTTTGCAAGATGATGACATTCCAGAGCCCCCTAGGGAACAGAGCCCCAGCAGTTAGCAGCCCTGTGAGGGGAGGGGACACCTTAGGGGGTGTTATATATTGTGTAACTTAGCTCTCTACATCCCACGTAGAAAACAAGCAGTTACCTTCCTAGGACATTGCTCATTGGGTCAGTTTGAGAAGGTGAGGAATTTAACCAAGTGACTCAGCAGGGGGCCAGGGTCATTGTTTATAAACATCCTCAGCCTGTGCAAGAGGAGGGCACAGGTGGTGTGAGTCCTGCACCCACCTAGGGGAGCAGCCAGTGTACAATAAAAGGCAACTGAGGAGGGACAGATGGCTGCTTCTGAGGAGCTCCGGCCTTCACCTTCAGCTTGGACGTCATCTCCTAGCTTCTGGCACAGACTGTTCCGCTTTTGCCTGGGACTCTTCAGCCCTCCATTGTAGATTCTTCAGTCTTCCATCCCAGATCCATCAGCCTTCTGATAAGGACTTGCACGAGACACTGCAACCTCTAGCATGCAGACATCCTCTGCACACTCCCTTATTCAATTTGGTGGCTGATCACTGTAAGCCAATCTTGTAATTTCTTATACAGAGTTGTATAATTGTTTCTCTAGTAAGCCCTGACTGATAGAGGAGGGTACATTTTGTGTGGTGTCCTCAGGTGTGTCACTTTGGGGAGGACTTCAGATATACACAAATACATTAAAATTCAAGAAATTATGCAACTTAATTTAAATATATGTAGTTTTTCCATACATCAGTTATACTTTTAAAAGTAATATCTTATGCTAGGAAAAAATTATTTTGTAAAGGGAGATAGCTCATTTGTTTCCAGCAATAAAGCAAATCAAAGCAAATACAAAGGTCTGAAAGATTAGGGTATTTTAATGGCAAGGTACAAAATCTGGAAAATCATTAGCTTAGAGAACAAAGAGCCCTAGGTTAAAAAATGGTTTCAACTGAGCCCAGACCAAGAATAAAAGGGGAAAAAAAGATTGGGACTCAAGTTCTCCTCCTTCTTCATTTCTTTCTCAGTGATGGCTACAACCGTAGACAAGCTCTTGCCTCCTGATCACAACACGGCTGTCAGCAGCTACTGGGGCCACAGTCCCATGGATTCAAATGGAAGTTGGTCCAAGGATCTCCTTGTTCCTGGAAGTTCCAGGTGACCTCTACTTACAGTACACTGATTATGTCTCAGGACGGTGCCCATTGTGCAGCCCTCACTACAGCCAACAACATAAGGGAATAATCTAATTTATTTCAGCTCCTTTGGTTCTGTGCAGCAAGGTCCAGAAGGGGATTTTAGGTAATGAGCCGGCCAGTGAGCCATATAAAGCAGAGAATGATTGGCAAGGCCAAAAGGGTAGTGAGCAGGGGCTGTCACACAGAGCAAGACAGCGCTGCAAATGCAGACAGCATGTCACAGAAATGCTAGGGAGCGGGTGTTTGAGGTTTTAACTTTTGAAAGTGATAAACTCCCTACAGCTGTCTCTTTAGTGGGTGATTGCATGCATGACAAGGCAAGCCCGGCCCGAGGGACCTGTGAGGATGGGATGAAGGAGAAACGATGAGAAAGGAGGGATCTTAAAGTCAGGTTCCGCTCTTCGATAGACTGCCTCAGCGAGATTCCATCTCTCCAGCGCTGATCATGCGAGCCTGAAAATCCGCCCTTTCCTCCTTGGCATGAGTCTCCTGAGGGGGTGAGTAAAGGCCAAAAGACAGGGAAAACCATCACACAGAGCCGAAGTGTCCTGGCCCTGGCATTAGGGAGCCCGGGTCACACAGAAACCCTGATTCTGCTGAAGGTTGCTGGGGTGCCTGGTGACAGTGAATTTCAGGAAAACAGCGAAGAAGTTGAATATAACCATATCATGCATGCCTTCACTAAAACTTTAAAAGATACACCACTTTACTTTAAAGAAGGTAAAACTAAACATAACAAAAGAAAACAAAGCAGATCAGAAGAAAACAAGGTAAGTGACACAGATGTCAAAGCAAGACAACAGGAGATTTGCAGTGGCTACCATAATGTCTCTTGTTTTCTTCTAAATAGTTGTCTGTATCTTCACATGCAATGAATTCATACAAAACACAATAGTTTCATAAAACTGATCAGAACAGAGCAATGAAGGCATCACAGGCCTTCAAAACCAGGCAATAAGAAAATCAACAACGGCTACTGTAGTGTCTCTTGTTGTCTTCAAAATAGCTGTCCAAACCTTCATATATGTTAAAATTAAGTAATAGGCTAAAATCACTCTGAACAAAGAATAAAAGCATTACTGGATTTTGCAGCATGACGATATGGAATCAGCAATGGATAACGTAGTGTCTCTTTTTCTTTAAAGTAGCTGTTAATTTCATCAAATATACTCGATTCTCATAGACTGTTTAAGACAAGTTCTAGGTATGTATAAACCTCCGCATGTATACCTATCTTTTCTGTGTTGGAGAGAAAAACAAAACAAAACAGATTAGTAGAAAAACAGGAAACAAAAAGGATAAATAAATAACAATAGCAAAGAGCCCAAAACAATGACAATATAGGCCTTAAAAGTAAGGTGGTAGGAACAGAACTAAGGTTGTTATTTTATGTAGTGGTCTTCAAGAGTTCCTCTGGTCACCAGACACAAACATGCAAAATTGTTCCAATCCTATGGATGTTAACTGATTTGTTCCATGAGCTTATAGGGTTTGTAGCACAATCATCTTAGCTATTCTAAGCATGATTATACAATTTTAGATATTTTTTGTTTTCCCTTCCTTTTTCTTTTTCCTTCTTTTCTCTGAGATGTTATTTTCCCCCTTTGAGCAGATTCTTACCCTTTCACTGTATTTATTAAGGATTTTGTATCTTATGTACTCTTATATTTCTTACATTAGGCAGACAATATAGTATTTATACATGAGTTTGATTTATTTCACTTATGAGTATGGACTCAAGTTGCATCCATTTACTTATAAATATTTCAATATGATCATTCTTTATGAGTAGTACTCCATTGCATAAAAATACCACAACTTTTTATCCATCCCTCAGTTAAGGGACATTTAGACTATTTCCAAGATTTTACTATTATAAATTGTGCTGCTATAAACATAGGTGCACATATATCACTGTGATATGATGTTTTCAGTTCTTCTAGGAATATGCCCAGAAGTCGAATAGATGGTCAAAGGGAACTTCCAATCCCAGCTCTTTGAGGAATCTCCAGACTGACATCCACAGTGGTTGCACCAGTCTGCACTCCCACCAGTAGCGCAGAAGAGTTCCTCTTCCCCCCAGTCTCTCCAGCATTTGTTGGTAGTTTTCTTTATCCTGGCCATTCTTTCTGGCTATTCTTTCTGGAATGAGATAGAATCTTAGTGTGGATTTAATTTGCATTTCTCCAAGGACCAATGATGTGGAACATTTTTTCATGTATTTATTTTCCATTTGTATTTCTTTATCTGAGAACTGTCATCTCAGATGCCCATTTTTGGATTGGGTCTTTGAATTTTGGGGCTCTGATTTTTAAAAATTATTTATATGTTTTAGACAGAAGTCCTTTGCCTGAGGGACAGTTGACTAAGATTTTTTTCAAAATTCACAGTTTCCTTTTTATGCTGTTGGAGGTTTATTTCAACATGCAAAAACTTTAATAAGAGGAGATTTCAGTTATTGAATCTGGGAAGTATTTTCCACGCAGTTTGATTTTTCTTCATGAATTCTCTACCTACCCTGTGTTTTCAAGTTTTTCTATCTACTTTGTCTTCCAGCAGACTTAGTGTTTCTGTTTTAATATTCAGATCTTTGATCCATTTTGACTTAGTACATGGTGATAGGCACGGGTCTAGTTTTAGTTTGGGGCATATGGAGAGCCAGTTTTTCCAGCACTGTTTATTAAAGTGACTATCTTTCTTCCAGTGAACATGTTTGGCCCCTTTATCAAACACAAGGTGGCTGAGTGTGTTTGTAGTTGTAGTTACATCTTCTAATCTATTTCATTGATCTTCAGGTCTATTTTTATTCCAGTATCATGCTGATTTTATCACAATGGCTTTGTAGTATAACTTCAAGTCAGGGATTGTGATATCTCCTACCCTGCCTTTGTTGTTCAGAATTGTCTTTTGCTATTCTAGGTCTTTTCTGGTTCCAGATGAATTTTAGGAATGGTTTCTCTAGATCTGTGAAGTATGTTAGTGGTATTTTGATTGGGATTACATTAAATCTGTAAAACAATTTTGGGAGAATGGCCATTTTCACAATATTTATGCTTCCTATCCATAAACAAGGAATGTCTTTCCCATTTTCCGAGATCTTCTCCAATTTCTTTTTCAAGGCATTAAAATTTTCCCTGAATAGATCTTTTACTTCTTTTGTTATATTGATTCCTAAGTATTTCATTTCTTGATACTATTTTGAAGGGTGTGGCTTTCTCTCAGTGAGTTTGTTGTTTGTGTATGAGAGTGCTATTGATTTTTGACTGTTGACTTTGTACCCAGCTACATTGCTGAATTTATTTATTATATCTAGAAATCTTTCAATGGAGTTTTGGGGGTCTTCTGTGTAGAGTATCATGTCATTGGCAAATTTAACTCTTCTTTTTCTATCTTTACTCCTTTTATTTCTCTCTCTTGTCTAATTGCTCTGGCTAGTATTTCCACCACTATATCAAATAGGAGTGGTGATAATGGTCATCTTTGTCTTGTTCCTGATTTTAGAGTAAAGGCTTTCAGGTTTTGGCTATTTAATATGATGCTGGCTATTTGTTTCCCATAGATGTCTTCCATCATATTGCGGTAAAGACCATCTATTCCAATTTTATAAGGTTCTTACCATGAATGAGTGTTGGACCTTGTCAAAAGCTTATTCTGTCTCTATAGAAATATCATGTGGTTCTTATTTTTGGCTCTGTTGATATGATGGATTACATTTATTGATTTGCATATGTTGAACAATCCCTGCATTCCTAGGATGAATCACATTTGGTTGTGGTGTATAATCTTCTTGATAATTTGCTGCATTGTTTGCCAATATTTTATTGAGTATTTTTGCATCTATATTCATTAAGGACAATGGCCTGTTGTTCTCTTATTTGTTGGGTCTTTCTTTGCTTTTGGTAATAGAGTAATACTTGCTTCCAGGAATGAGTTAGGGATACTTGCTTCCCTTTCAATTTCATTGAAGAGTTTGAGGAGTGTCAGCATTAAGTTTTCTTTGAACTCCTTGTAAAATCTGCAGTGAATCCATCTGAACCTGGGCTTTTTTTTGTTGGTAGGGATTTAATTACATTTTCAATTTCATTATTTGGAATAGGGTTATCAAGAAGTTTTACATCTTCTTGATCCAGCTTTGGTAATTCATATGTTTCTAGGATTCCTTCCAGTTCTTCTGTGTTATCAAATCTATGAGAGTAGAGGTTTTTGAAATTGGTATTGATGATCCTATTTCCACAGGATCTATAGCGATTTCACCCATTTCATTCCTTATTGCATGAATTTGAGTTATTTTTTCCTTGTTTCAATAAGGTTGTCTAGGGGCTTATCAATTTTATTTTTTTCAAAGAACTAACCCTTTGATTCATTGATTCTTTGTATTGTTTTCTTCGTCTCTATTGCATTGATTTATGCTCTAATCTTTATAATTTCATCCGTTCTTTTGGCTTTGGGCTTGACTTGTTCTTCTTTTTATAGATGTTTGAGGTGTAGCACCAGGTTGTTTATTTATACTCATCCTGTTTTCCTAGTGTGGGAACTCAGTGCAATAAATTTTCATCTGACAACTGCTTTCATTGCATCCCACAGGTTCTGGTAAGTTGTATTTGTATTTTCATTTGCTTGTAGATATTGTTTAATTTCTTCTTTAATTTCTTCTGTGACTCTCCTGATTGCTCAGGAGAGTATTATTCAATTTTCATGAGTTTGTGGAGTTTTTACAGTCTCTTTTATCACTAATTTCTAGTTTCATGGCACTATGATCTGATAACATGCATAGGATAATTTCAATTCTTTTGCATTTACTTAAGCATGTTCTATGGGCTAGTATATGGTCCATTTTAGAGAATTTCCCATGTGAATCTGAGAAGAATGTATATTCTGATGTTGTTGGATGGAACACTCTGTATATGTCCACCAAATCCATTTGTTCATAGATGTGATTCAGTTCTGTTATTTCTTTGCTGATTTTCTATCTAGTTGATCTGTCTCTTTGTGTCAATGGGGTGTTAACATAATTGTGTTATTGCTTATTTGATTTTTGATTTCTGTTAATATTTGTTTTCTATAGCTGGGTGCTCCCAAATTTGGTGCATAGATATTTAAGATTGTT
This sequence comes from Cavia porcellus, assembly GCF_034190915.1. Taxonomy (NCBI): domain Eukaryota; kingdom Metazoa; phylum Chordata; class Mammalia; order Rodentia; family Caviidae; genus Cavia; species Cavia porcellus. The sequence goes on along the minus strand of NW_026947506.1, from coordinate 53,246,490 downwards.
ATCTCTTTCTCTTGAAGTTTTCCCCTAACCAGTATGTAGTAACCTTATTTATCTCTTCAGATCATTCTTGGTTGGACATTCACATTGTCTGCAAACAAGATATATACCTCTGCTTTTTGGGGGTTTCTGTTGCATGAACTATTGTTCTCCATCCTTTGACTTTCAGTCTATGAGTTTCCTTTGTGTTAGATGGGTTTCTTGGAAAAAGCATATAGTTGCATGTTGTTTCTTGATCCATTTTGCCAGTCTGTTTTTTTTAATTGGTGAATTGAGGCCATTTTCATTAATGTTTATAACTGAAATATATTGGTTTATTTTTGACATGTTACCTTTCTGTTGTTGATTCTTTACCTTTCCCCTCATTTAATTGTTTGCCTTGCTTAGTAGTTTTTTCCTATGTCTATCTAGAATGTCTTTCGGTATTCTTTGCAGGGTTGGTTCGGTGGTCATGCAGTTCTTCAGCTGTTGTTTGTCATGGAAATATCCTATTTCTCCATCCATTTTGAAGGACAATTTTGCTGGGTATGTCAACACGTGTTGGAAATCATTTTTCTTTAGGATCTGAAATACTTCATTCTCTTCTTGACTTCATTGTTTGTGTTGAGAAGTCTGCTGTGATTCTGATCAGTTTTCCTTTATAGGTGATCTGTCTTTTTTCTAACAGCTTTTAATATTCTGTTCTTATGCTGGATTTCTTGGCTATTGATTGTTATATGTCTGGGTGTAGTTTTATTTTTGTTATGGCTATTTGGAGTTCTATGTGCTTCACTGATCTGTATGTCAGTTTCCATTCTCATGTTTGGGAAGCCTCTTGATATCATTTGTGTTGTCACTTTCTTTTTCGGTTATACCTATCAATCTTGTTTTTCTTTGCATCATCTTGCAGCTGTTTAATTGCTATTTTCTGATTCCTTGTTATTTTTAAAAGATCCTTTTTTCCTGTTCACTAGCTGCAGTATTGTCTTTGAGGTCTGAAAGTCTATCTTCACTTTCATTGAGGTAGTTTTGCCTACATTCAATGGAATATTTGATTTTCTACATATCTCTTTGAGTCTGCTTCATGCATTGTTCATTTCTTATATTGTTCACAGGTTTCCAATTTTTTGCATTGTTCCTCTAATTTTTAACTATGCCTTTTGAAATGTGTTCAGCATTTCTTTCATTACATTTATAATTTCTTTTACCTGGGAGATTATTTCTGATCTGAGTTCTTCTATAGTTTCCCAGAGTTGTTTTTTTGCTTCAGTTGCCATCATTTCAGGATTTTCAGGTGTATGACTTACATTTTCTTCTATGTCCATTTCTCCTAAGCTTTCTTGGGATAGGCTGGAGGTTTGAGGTTGCATTTTGCTCTTTCATCTTGTCAGTTTCCTATACTCCCTTAGGCAAGCCAAAGACAAGGTCTCAGTTGTTTCTTGGGCTGAGAACATCTGTCCCTATTGCAGGAAGTTTCCCCAGTTAAATGGAGGTCCTTAGACAGATTTTACCAGGTGGCTTCCAGTCACTTCAGGTCACCAAGGGGGCCTTACCAGTCTCAGAGTGACGTGCCAAGTTTTCCTTGTGGTATGAAATCACTGTGTGCCCTTTTGGCTCATGAGGTGGAATGCAGGCAGCTGCAGGCCACACAAGGGTCACTGGGTGAGTGAGCCCTAAATAGTCTCAGAGGGACCCTCCTGTACATCCTTCAGTGATGTGGGATGCTGGGCAGGGCTTACTGGTCTCAGAGTGATGCAGATTTCTATTCCCCAATAGATTTCCATGGGGAATAGAAATCACTGTGTGCCCTTTTGGTTCACAAGGTGGAATGCAGGCATCTGTGGGCCACTTGGGGGTCCAAGATACACCACTTTAAATGCGCATCTTGTTTTTATTTTGTTTTTGTTTTTTTCTTCTGCTGTACTGGAAATTGAACCCAGGGCTTTCATGTTGAGCTACAACCCTAGTCCCCTATTAAATATTTAAAATATTTATTTATTTGTTTGTTTGTTTTGCAGTACAGGTGATTGAACCTAGAGCCTCTGCTACATCTCTGACCCTTTAAAATTTTTTTTATTTTATATTGAAACAAGCCCTTCTTAAATTGTCTAGGTGGGGATAGAACTTGTGATTCTCTTGCCTCAGTTTCCCAGAGCATTGGGATGACAGATGTGTGTCACTATGGCCAGAGTGTTTCTGTGCTTCTATAACAGAAAATGTGCCCCCCGCAGGCCGTATACTTTAATTTCTTGGTTGCCCAGGTAACAGTTCCTGTTTCAGTTCTGGTTGCTCCTGCTTCTTAGAAACAGCAGATCACTGCGATGCACACTGTGTAAACCAATCCCCAACTGACAAGCCATTCTGCCTTTATACTTCCTGCTTGCTCATCCTCTATAAGCCCTAGACCACCAGAGATCAGAGCCTGATATTCTGGGAATGATCCTTATCAGTACCAGTCGATCTAAATAAATCTGCCCCCATTCCTGGGTGTTGTTTCTCTGTTTCTGTTTGCCATTGCACTTCTTAATTTTCTAACTCTGACAACCAACACATCTTAAGTGACATTTTCAAAAATCTCTGAAACACAGTTCTGTTGATGTGTCTCGTTGGTTGTTTATGGTCTTAGGGAAGAGCTGAGCCATGCATCTTGGCATGGGAGGACCATGAGGATAGAGTCCCTTGAGCAGAGGGTCTCCCCTCCCTGCAGGACACCTGTCCTATGGCTCTCGAGTCACGCACAACCCCTTGCCCTCCTGAGAAAAGCTGTGCTCAGAAGCTTCTCTGAGTCTCACCTTAGGTCTCTATCACCCGGACATCATAGCAGAATTCTCTTCTGGAAAAACTTTAAACCCCAGATCACATGTCACACCTTCTCCCCAGGATTTCCCAGGCACAAATAGCCATTCTTCAAAAAATAAAAATCTTTATCATCTTAACTGCAACCAGAAATACATTAGCAGTGCAGAGAGGAGGGTCTCAGAGGCACTGAAAGATGCTAGTCTTGACAGTGGGAACCAAATTCCCAGGACACCAGGTGACCGACTAAGGCCTGAGTCTGCTACACGCAGCTGGCTGACTCTTAGAAGGCCCTGAGGACTTCACACTGGCCGTTCCATCACAGGACTGCCCTGCCAGAACTCTCGGGCTGCCAAACGGCCCTCAGCATGGTCTGCTCTGTGCACGTCTGTCCCTGCAGAGGAGGGACTTCTGTCCTTAAACCAGGACTCGTCCTGTGATTTGTCTTGGTACTGCAGGGAGAGGGCATACGGAGTAACGCAGTCCCCAGCTGGTTTTCAACAGAAGGAGTCTTGGTGAGTCCCTATTGATGCCACTTGGACTTCCATGATGGTTTGTTGGGTTGGTGGCCTCACATTGGATGGTGTTTTACAGAGCCTTTAATTTGAGCTTCCCAGCATAGTGCTTGGCAAATCTTGAATAAATGAGTCCACGAATGAACAAATAAATCAACCAAACTTAGAAATAAAACATAAGACTCAGGATCTCTCTTCAAATCTATGTTTTATCTTTGTTACATTGCCAAAATCCTCCCATACAGTCTCTATAAAATACATATGCATAAATGTCTGGACCTCACACCCATGTACTGTTTTAAATTAAAAGGTAATTCGAGGATTTTTGTAAGTAAATACAGGTAACTCCGAAAATCATAACAGGTGTTTTAAAAAATAAGATTATGTTTTCAAAAAGAAATTGTCATAACTAATAATTATATCCCATCTAAGCAGTGGCAATGGGGCGACTTAATTGTCCTCTTCCTGATGTTGTTCTCTTCCTCTTCCTCTTCTGTGATGCTGAAATTATTTTCTAGTAGATGAATGAATTCACTTGCATAAATCCCTGATTTTAAATTGTGATTTGTTATCACCCTAGACAACTATAGAAGCCACACATTCATTTTTCAAAGAGTGAACACCAAAGGGACATTTTTTTCCCATATTGGGACATGATGGCTTTTTGGAAACAACTTCATAATTCTTCTAAAATCTCCTTTTGCTGTCTTCCTTTGTGTCATCACCATACAGACTCAACCCAAGGTTTTCTCAGAAACAATTCCTTCCTCTCTCTTTTCCTGTCCTCACGGATTCTAGTTTGTCTTTGTTCAGTAACAGAGGGAGCCATATTTTCCCAAGATCCACTGCGTGTCTTCCCTTCGTGTTTGGTGAGAACATCATGGTTCAGAGTGTGGGAGCCTCCTTGCTTTAGATCTGAGCAACCATCATTAAATTAACCTGACACAGACAGTAAGGGTTCTATAGTTTTGTCCTGTTAAAGACTGCTATTATTTAGCACAGTATAAGTCTACATGTTCTTTTACATGACATAAATATATCAGCAGTGTATAACTAGGGTCTGAAAAATTACAGTAACAGTTATTTCATAAATTAGATTACTGAATCTGGTTTACCAACAACAAAGGAGTCTTTGAGTGTGAACAGGTACAAGTTGTGGAAATAGGGAAGGGGTCCTTCCACTGAAACTACCGTTGAGCTGGCAAAACACTGACAGTGTAAGTTTATTTACAAAATTCTTGGATCAAGTGACAACTCACCAATGCAAAGGGGGTGTTTATTGAACAAAAGGGATTTGTAAGTCTTAGCAAAAGAACTGCAGCAGCTGTGTTTGCCCATCTAGCTTCTCCCACTGCCCAGGGCATGATGCTGCCCTGCAGGCTGGAGTGGCTTCCAGGCAGCAGCCAGTCAAAACACTTCAGACAGCCAGTACTCACAGACCTCTGGGCCAGGGGGACAGTGGATGGGGTGTGCAGGCAGGACTGAGAAGAGTCTGAAAAGGGAGATTTTGGGGGAATAAAGTTGTGAAGCAGCTCTACATGCACAGGGAACCAGAGTGCCATAGGCAAGCTCCAGTTTGGCTGTAGATTCAGAAAAATGCTCAAAAGATCTTGGTTCGCATCTCTGATTGTCTTTGTTCTCCATGTGTACTAGAAGTGAACAGCAAGCAGAGTCACATGTGCCCAGGGTAGCACTAAAGGACTGCCCCAGCTCAGAGCCAAGCTGCAGAGATGGCTAGGCCACTGATTTCACCCCGACCCCAGGCATTGTGCTGAATCTACACCAGCTCAATTATGAGTCTGTCTGTAAGACAGCAGAACACAGCTGGGTATGGTTGAGTATGCCTGTAATCCCGGAACTCCAAGAGGCTAAGGCAGGAGGATTGCCAGTTCCAAACCTGGGCAACTTAGTGATTTAGCAAGATCCTGGTTTAAAAATAAAAAAATAGGGCTTCACGCTCAGCATGAAGGTCCTGGATTCAATCCCCAGTAGAATAAAATTAGTTAATTAATTAATTAAAAAGCAGAACAGGTATGTTAGCAACCATACATGATAAAAGGCATAACATGAACAACTGGAAATATTCACTAAAAAATTGTAGAGTTATTATCTTCAACAATAAACAGTAAACCCTGGTGAAAGGTGGAGCTTGACGTCCAGTAATGCTATATTGTAATAGTCAAAATGTCTGTTTCAACTCCAAGTTAACCACCTTCCACTAAAACTCCCCCGGAAGTTGTAGCTCACTTGATAGAACAAAACACAAATAGATATAAACTCTATTGAAAGAATGCAGGCATAGAACTCAATACAGAATTTTCTTTTAAATATATGCAAAGACCTAAAAAAAAGTCACTAATAAATAAAAATAGAGAAAGCCAGGAGAAGAATGTATAAAATCACAAATGTCAATAAAGAGAAATAATAATGAGCCAAATTAAAATCTGCAGCTGAAAAGTACAGGGATTGAAATAAAAAATTCATCAACAGGGAATTTTTCTGAGTGTGTAAATAAATAAATCAGTGAGCATGAAGGGAAAATCACTGAAATCGTCAGCTATGACGTGGAAGGAAAACTAAGCAAGTGTCTTTCGCAAAGTCACTCCACTTCTGTGTCTGCATTGACCTCACAACCTGGAAGAGTTAATGCAGCTTCAAAATCCTCCTCTAAATCTCCCAGCAGAGTTTAAAGGCAGCAGAACTAGAGTGTGCTGTCTCCCTGTGTTTCTCCAAAGCTCTTCTGTGAAGTAAATAGATCAAAATTTCATATTCAAAATGGTTAAGAAAACAAGACATTAAAATTGAAAAGGCAAGCCAAAGGTCAGACACGTGGCAGGAGCAGACACCTGGCTGCGCTGGTTTGTGGGTGTGGACATTTCCACTGTAAACTGGAGGTTGATGATCCTTTTAGATAGATTCTCATGAGCAATTTGTTCAAAAACAATTTTATAGCACCAAGAATTTCTAGCAAGTGCAATGACTTTAAATGAAATTTTTTTTAAGTGAAATGACTTTAAAATTGTTCTTGTCCATTATTATAACCTGATGCAACTTAAGACTTTACATTAGTATTTAAAATCTTGTGTTTCTGCTGAATTTCAAACTCTATCTTCTTTATAAACACTTAGAATTTAATAAAATAAAAGAATTTTAATTTAGTCCTTAGGAAATACAGTGATTGTATAAAAGTAAACAAGAACAAATATTTGTGTACAAAGATTCACTTCACTAATAAGGACACACATAGACTAAAAATGAAAGAATGGAAAAAGATACCTCATGCAAATGAGAACCAAACAGGAGCAGTAAGCACTGTCCTTACAAAAGATAAAATGGACTTCAGAAGTACGAACCATGAGCCAGGCATGGTGGTGCATGCTTCTCTTTCCAACCCTCTGAGAGACTGAGACAGAAAGGTCACAATTTTGAGCCCAGTCTGGGCAATTTAGTAACTTAGTAAGACCCCGAGAAAAAGGGTGGGGATTTCGCTCAGTGCAAAGGTCCTGGGCTCAATCCCCAGTGATGTAACAATAAGATAACAACACTACTGTAACTATTACTACGAATACTAAAGTTCATTAAAAGAGACAAAGAAAGCCATTACATAATGAGGAAGGGATCAATTTACAAAAGAATAAATCATTCTTTACTACATGTGCACCCATTATAATGCCACTGTTTTCCTACTACTCAATATTTGCAAACTATGCATCTAACACAATGTTAATACTCAGAATATAATTAGGAATTTAAACATAATAACAAAAAGCTAAATAATCTGATTTTTAAATAGGCACAAGTCCTGAATAAACATTTCACAAAAGAAGATATATAATTGATCAGTGAGATATCTTTAAATGCTCAGCATCAAGGAAATTGAATCCAACCCACAGTGATAGTGATATAATAGTGATAGTAGATGGAATGTCTACTATCAAGTAGAGAAACAGATAACAAATCTTAGTATGGATGTGTAGAAAGCAGAACATTTATACTGTTGCTGGGAATGTAAGTTAGTATACTATAGATCACAGCATGGAAGTTTCTTAAAATATAGAATTACTGTATATGATCCAGCAATCTGACTGTTGGGGACATAGCTGAGGACATGTAATCATTTTTAAATAGGTAACTGGCATTTTCACATGGTACTGTTATCGACAGCTAATGTACAGTATCAATCCAAGTGTCCCCTGATGGACAAGTGGCGGAAAATATGTGTTAGCTATTAAACAGGAAGGTACTTACGATTTAGGCACAAAAAGGATGAGATCTAGTCAATTGCAGTAAGATGAGTGAACTTAGAAGACAGGACAGGAAGTGACATAAACCACGGACAGGATGAAGAACGCCACAAGGTCTAACTCACCCGTGGAACTCAAAGAAGCTGATCTCTCAGGAGTAGAGGGCAGAAAGACTGTGGTCAGTGGAGGCTGAGAGGTGGGATAGGGGCGTAGGAGGAGCTAATCTACCTACACAACATCATAGTCAGAGGGGAGGAGTAGCTCGAGGGTTCTACCGCCAAGGGTGTAACTGTAGCATACTGTATGGAGTTTTTCCAAATAGCTGGAAGAGAACAGCTCAGTATCTTCACCAGAGAGAAGTGATAAATGCTTGAGGTGATCGATATGTGAGCCGATTAGATCAATCCACATAATAACCACGTGCTGAAAAATCACAATTTATTCCTTAGTATGTGTAATTATTACTTGTCATTTAAAACAAAGTAAGCAAGACTCAGAGTCATGTGTGAGACATTATGAAATTATCAGTCTAAGAGTTAAAAATAACAATGAGTAATATGACTAGTATTCCTACTGGAAAAGGGCTCGACACAATACCAGATGGCCAAATCCGGCGGAGGGGCGGAAAGCCGGAGAGAACCAAAAGCAAGTGCTGGGCATGAAAATGTTGTACTACACACGAGTGGTTATTGTGATGGGCTTGTCAAGAGACTGGTTCAACTGGGGGAAGACTTAGTGGGCTTGAAGACCCATCAAGGACACTTTCCAAATGGGGGTACGAAAGCAAAGCAAAGGATGAGAAAAACTAGGAGAAAATATTCAATGTTTTAGAAAGTTTTAAAACGTATAGCACACGCATCATGGGAATTTCTGGAGAAGAAAGAGAAAAACAAGCAGGAAAAGGAAGAAGTCAAAGCCTGAGACGTGAATAAAATAAAAAGTCCTGGTAAGAGACGAGATCCTGCCTGGCTCTTGGACTCTACACTGTCTTATTTCTGCGCTCAGCTTTGGGCTGAAACAAGGGCTCCTTTTGGATCTTGAACCTCCTTGATTCAGATTAGAATTTAAACCACCAGTTTCTCACCCTGGGCCTGTATATCTTGAAATTTTTCAGACTCTGTGATCATGTGGGTCAGTCCCTTATCACGAATGTCGACTCGTCTTTACACACATATCCTACTCCTTCCACTTCTCTGGAGGTCCCTGACTGAGACACTAATGCAAAACACCATCAATAGAGAAACTGTAGAGGAAAGGGAACTATGGGAATTCTTGGGCCAATCTTTCTGTAGAACTAAGTTATTCTAAAAATAACGTCTATGAATATGTTTCCTATACATTTAATTATAAAGAGGGGAAATAGTAAATGCTACAAAATTTATGATGGTGCCAGTCAACAGTAGCCACTGTTGATAGTGTCTTCAATTTAGAAAATAAGTCACCACATTTACAGTAGAAAAATGGCCAGGGTACACACACATGTTTGAGAATTGGAAGCAATAAGCTAAGCTAAATGGACAGCCTCTATTCTTAGAGCACGTGGAAATAATTCCTAAATGAGAGCAGAAAGTACTTTATAGCTGAGCCTCGAGTAAATAAAAATTTCTCAGATCTAAGTGATTAAAAGAATGAGAGACAGGTGGTGGGTGTGCATTGGCTGATTGGACAGATGTCCCAGAAGTGACCACCCCTGGTGCAGCTCATCCACCCCTCACCTGGGGACAGAGGGCACTGCCAAGGGCTGGGGCTTGGGAAGCATGCCTGAGGAGGACAGGAGTCCTGAGTGCTCCTGCAGCACCGGGAGCTGAGCGGGCAGTACTCAGCCACCGCGAGGGAAGACACAGAGCCCGCACCACCAGCGGGGTAGGAAACCCAAATTGTGCAGTTCCTCTGTGAGGGTGACGTTACGTCCAGCCAGCTACATCAGGCCTTAGCCAGGGCTGTGCAAAGCAGTGAAGAGAAGATGGCACAGTTTAGCCACCAAGAAGTAATTGGGGAGTCAGTAAAACACGACAGGGATCAGTAATGACCAGCACAGCCCAAATACCTGCGTGCACACGCACACGAGTGTGCGTATGTGTGCATATACCCGTGTGTCTCTGCCTCCATGTGCCTGCACGCCTGTGAACAGTCACACAGGATGGTGTGCATGCGTGTAAATCATGGATCATTCGGGCCAAAGCCAAAACTGCAAACGCAGTGCAGAGGCAAGGTTAAGAATCTCCTCCACTCCCCAAGTAGTTCTCACGATGGCAGCGGCTTCTCTTCAGGCAGGAATAAATTTCAGTAGAGGACAGACTGCTACTCTCCAAGAGCTGAGAGAAAACAGCTGGCGGCCTTGGAGAATAAATGCAAAATAAATATGTTCTCTCTTTAAAGAGGGATGGTGAGTTCAGCGTTGCTAATAGGAAGTTACAAGATGACACATTGCAGTGCAAAGGACACGTCTTAAAAAGTGGAATAGGACATCCAGTAGAAGTAAATAAACCTCTAAATATACAGGTTAGCCTAAAAACTGGACAGAACATACATGGTTAGGTGTGAAAAATTGTAATCTCAGAGGAGTTCAAAGACCACCTCTCTCCCCAAGGAGCGAGACCCGCTTCCGGAGCTGCTGGCTCTGTGGTCTGGTTTCAGTTTTGTTGAGCTTAGTGGGAAACTTTGCCCTGACCCAGCCACCAGTAGGTGTTTGGGTTATTTTTGCCCTAATAATTAAACTCGATATTTAACTTTGCCATCCTTGCTGAGAGAGTAAGCAGTACGTTAGAAGTGCCTTGGGTACAACTGGTTCCCTTTTTGAGTCAGAGTTAAAGGCTGGCTGATCTGGGGTTCATCCATCACGGGTTTCACTCCAGGGTACTTTGAGCCAGGGCTAATGGCCAGCAGAAAGGTAAATTATTGGCTAGGAAAACCGAAAGAGGAAAAACAAAGAACCATTTTGTATGAAGATATCAATTTTGAGTGAAACAAATTTAATTTTAAATTTCTTCTAAAAATGTGAAGAGGGAAAAAAAGCTAATGGCAATGCACTACGCTCTGCCCCTGTTGATTTGTATTTACCTTAGATGATGCTGCATTTCAAAGCAAAGCCATTGTGTCAGGCACTGACTACAAATCCCCACCACAGCAGCCTGCAGACACACACTCCGGGACCCTGCCTGCGAGCCCTGCTGCGGGCGGTATGAGCAGGCTAGGTACTGAGTGAACATTTGTTCTTTCGTTTAACCAGCATTTATTAACAATCTACCCAACGGAAGTCATTGCTACTATTGCTGTGCCTGCAGTGGTATATGAAACAAAACTCTTAATCTTTTGGGGGTTTTATGACATGGATCTTTGGGGGAATTTTCATGAATATAGCAAGATCGAATTTCTATTGCAATGCATGATGATGTGTCTGGGGACTCAGAGGCCAGGGAGCGGTGACACAGGAGGTGGGCAGATGAAGGCGCTCAAAGGGTGACAGATGAGAGAAATGATTAAAAAATGGCAAAGTTCTGCTGAGAAAAAGGTTTAGAGCAGGAGTGAAATAAAGGGAAAACCTGGAGAAGGGGCAGAGGGACTTGTTAATGAATAGCAAAAGGTCTGGAAAATGCATCTCGCCCAAGTATGAGCACTGGGAAAGAGTGTGTTTAAAACAATATAAAGCTATTGGAGGAAAAGGAGGAAACAGGGTGATATGAGACTATTCCAGAGTGCAAGGCACATGACAGTTAGAGGGGTGTGAAATCCTCCTAAGACAAGAGGAAAATCATGCAGTTTACAACAGCTTTAAAGAGAGTCCAGGTTACTAAATTGAGCTAGATGTTTTTAAAGAGGACAGAACAGAATACAGTAAATTTAGAATGACAGCAAAAATACAAGGAAGATAAGAACAACAATAAGATTTTAGATAGCATCATGAGACACAGTAGAAATAAGATAGGAGAAAAATGATTATTTTAAAAGTCAAAAAGAAAACACCACAAGGGAGTAAGCTCGTGGGTCCTGCTGCTCCGGCATGGAAGTGAGTCCTGCCTCAGCCTCCGGTGTAGACACCCACCAGGCTTTCCACTCATTTCTGTCCTTCAGTCTGGGATCAGACTCAGGCACCAGCCCCGCCCTGTAGCAGAGGCTCCACGCCCATTTTCCTTCCTCCTGCTCCAGCTCGGGACATCACCTTGGCAAAATCACATGTGCACAGGTGGAACAATGTAACTGATGACATTACACTTCATCTGTGGTGGCAAATTGATCTTGGCCTGCAAGAATAATTTCTGACCACAATCACACCCACAAGAGTGCATATACATGCTCTGCTTGTCTCCTTTACTCACACACACACGCACACACATACACTCATACACACATACACATCACATTACTAACAGACGGTTTAAACACAATAAGCAATAGATTAACTGTGTTAGTTTCTTAGAGAAAAATATACTTATGCTAGAAAATTAGGCAGCTTACAGTCCAGTGAAGTCGCCTTGCTTACCTTTCTTACCTCCAAATGTCATCCGTGGAAAGAGTACGTTGGTCTATCCACTCTGCCCGCCTTTACCAAAGAGGACCTCTATCTTCTGTAGTTTATCACTAAGTCTCTGTTTTCAATTTTTTATTAAAGCATGTTTGTGGTAATAATGTTACACTAATCTTAGGAGATAGGTACATGTAACTAATATATCTCTTTTTATTCTGTCCCTGTATCTCCTTCCCACTGGCAAAATATGCCCCTATTTTAAATCTTTTATTTATTTATTTGGGGGGGTCAAGAAAATGTTGTACTTATACCGAATGGAATACTTCTCTATCATAAAGAAGGATAAATTCCAGTTATTTGTAGGAAAACAGACGCATGTTTAGACCATAATGTTAAATGAAATAAATCAGGCCCTTGAAGTTAAACACTGCACAATTTCTAGATAAGAAGCCCACAGTAAATAATTTTAAATACAATGTAAAAGATGGCAAAATCAAGACTTTGTCACAGGTCCAAGGATCAAAGCAATAATGCTATGAGAACCTGAGTTAGTGTTAACACTGCAGCCACTTGGCGTCCAGCCTGTCACCAACACGGGGGGGGGGGTGCTGTTGCTGTGGCTCATGCAGCGAAGATGCAGAAATCGACACCCAGGACTGGGGAGCAATTTGTCAAAAGCCACCCAAGTGCTAAGCTGGAAAGTCTGGATTTGAACCACCTTTCCTCCCACCTCCTGCTTCCTCTGCAACCAGGCAGGCAACCACTGTGTTCAGGTACTGCACGTGTGTGTTTCGGGGGAAAATGGGTGGGCTGGGGTTAATGATAGCATCCCTAGTCAGCGTGGGAGGCCCCGAGTTCAATCTGCTGCACCTCAGAAAAAAAAGGCATGGATTCCCTATGATGAATCTGACCATGATTTTTATATCTAAATTGTACCAATCAATTTAATAAAATGAGCAAGAGAGGAAGAGACAGACAGAGAGAGAGAGAAAGAGAGAGAGGGGGAGGGAGAGAGGAAGGAAGGAAGGAAGGAAGGAAGGAAGGAAGGAAGGAAGGAAGGAAGGAAGGAAGGAAGGAAGGAAGGAATAATCTTAATGAAAACTGTTTGCACGAGTCCCAGGCTCTGACCATTCCTTGCATTTATTCTTGTCTAACCCAGCTGAAGACGTGATGGCCCTGTACTCAGGACAGAAACAGGGTGACTGGCTGGCTGACCAAAGGTGACAGCAGCTGCCCTAGAACAGAGCCCCTGTCCCTGCGGCCAGGGACCCCACAGCGGAGGAGATGGACAGATAGATGTCCAGTGTGTGGAGATCGCTTTGTCTACAGCAGGGATGGATTCATGGGCCCAAAACTGAAGGCAGGGAGCCCAGGAGACCTAACTCCCTGAAGGGCCTGGTAGGAGTGAGGTGTGGAGGGGCATGAAGGTGCTTCCAGGGCGGGGTGTCTGGCTCTCTGGGAAGCTGAGGCTTGGGTCTGGGGCAGCCTGTCCATAGGAGGAGACTTCCTATCAGCACTTTGGAGGCAGGACAACATCACCAGAGGAAGGTACTGCTGGTGCACCAACCTGGGGAGGTTGTCTTCCCTCAAGCCCAGAGCATTTATAAGTAAGTTAGAATTTGTCTCTAGAACAAAAATAGCTCCTGTGAGTTCAGATAGATTATTCTATACAGCCATTCGGAGCTAAACTTCCTGTTAATTTATCACTGCAAAAGACCTCAGGATGCCCTGGATCTCGGTCTTGGTCGGACTTCTCCTAATGAATGACACCCAGAAAAAGAGAACAATTCCCACCAACGCACGCAGCGCCTCTGGAAACAGACTCTCCCTGGCGAGGAAGGATGGTCATTGTGTGATTTGGAGGACACAGTTGATGCTGTGGATTTATAATTCTCAAATACAAAGAATTAGAAAGCCGAAACAGGAAACAAGGCCCTGTTTCTAAATTAAAAGATCTGTTTGGGGAAATTGTAAGCTGGGGGCCTGAGAACTTGCATAATTGTTTTAAAATCATCCTTCAGCCCTCATGATTCAGCGTACCTTTTAGCTAGGGTTTAACATCAAAGAAAGGAAATTTTTCTCTGATGTGTTTCAAGTGGCTCTTTTTCTCAGATGCTGCTGGGACCGAGGTTTTTAAACACTGTGGATAGTATAAGAAACTCCTGGCTGCTGCCCAGAGAAACAATTTGGTGTAAATAAGAGTAATGTTTAGAGAGCAGTTTAATAATATTAAACTTCGTGCATTTTATCCTGTTTACTGATCGCCTGTGTTAACAAACTCAGGCATGCAACCGTCAGGCGTCGCTAAGCAAACTGGTTTCTATTTTTTAAGTACAGCATCTTAAGGCTTTATCACATGGCTCTTTCTCTGACAGATATCAATAATATTTTTGCTAACGTGTAGCATCAAATCCTTTTTGAGAACCGCCACCTCTGAAATATCAAAACGTGGAACTATGCAGCATTTCCCACCACCTTGTTCTCAACCTTGATGTGGTTATAATAACTAAACTGAGTCTTTGAGGGGAAAGATGGTCAAAGAGTAAGTGGAAAATTATTTCATTCAGGAGAAATAACACTTGACTCCTCCTCCGTGTGAATATCACTGCAGGACTTTCTTTTTCAAATGTATTTTATCGGTTTGTGTGATTTGGAGGACACAGTTGTGCGGAGTTGGCACATAGACACAGCACATCTTAACTATTTGATGCATTTCCTTTCCCCCATCCCTAGTTCCCCTTTCCATCTGAGAACGATCTCCCTGTTATCTTTTATTTTGCTCTGTGTTTATATTTGGGGTTTCTCGTATGAGAGAAACCATGCAATATTTAAGCTTGTATATCTGATTTATTTCACTTAAAAATGTACCCATTTTCCTACAAATTGCTTAATACTCTATGACAGAGTATTACTCTACGGTGTGCTAACACCTCATTTTCTTTATCCATCCATTTGATGTTGGACATAAAGGCTGTTTCCAAGATTTATCAATTAAATCTCTGGATTCCCAGAATCAAAGTCTCAGAATTTGAAAGTAACTGAAGAAGATACCTAACCTTGTTTTCTATAACTATACTAGTAGAAAATCTTCTACCATCTATTTAAATACTTCCACTGACTGTAGAATTTTTTGTTCAATCCAGATGTGGGCTAAAAAACTTCCAATAATCCTGTAGGCAATGTGTGAAATTAAACCATCTGTGCCATCCATGACTAAGAATGGAAAGGCATTTGCCACTAAAGGACCATTATGAGGACTCCCACACACGTATCTTGGATATTAGAATGGACTCCATGGCATAATTTACTGACTGCTCATTTGGGAATGGTCTTCTGTGTGTGCCATGGAATTTTCCCAGTAACTATGGCAGATGTTGCTATCTTTCCCATTTTGGAGATCATGCACTTCAGACTGAGAGATCCTAAATAAATGTGATACTAACTAAATATGACCAACCAATGATGCAGCCATCTGATAGATCAGACTTTCACCTTCCAAGCCTGTGCTGATTGCATTCCAGTCACGGAGAAGCATCACCAGCCAGTTCGGGAGACTGGGTTTCCTGCCCATGAGTAGGTTCCCACCAAGAAGAACCGAGCTTTATCTAATGGTTGCTGTGGTGATGGGTCACATGTCAAGGTGCAGACCTATGACAGAACAACCTGACAGCTACCCCTTCCTTACAAGCTGGAGACATAATGGTCCTGTTTAATCCTAATGCATGTGTGCATGTGTGCACTCATATATGGACAGAGACAAAAGGTGTAGTGCTGACTGTGTCACTATGGCTGCATTTCCTCACCGAAGAGCATCCACTATGCAGTAGGCACCCTGTAGACAAGTACTGGTCCCTCTCTTTAAGCATTGGACTTTATTCTAACTATATATTAGGAAAATGTATCATCTTAGTGGTCTCTGTACATAAACTGTAGCACTGAAGAACTAGGGGTAGAGCTCAGTGGCGGAGCTCTTGCCTACTGTGACCTCAAACATAGATTAATTCAACAAAAATGAGCAAACTACAGTGGTGAGTTGTCGATGTCGCTCCCGGCCGGCAGGAAGGACACACGACAAAGCCTGGCAGTGGACAACCTTTTCTTTTATTTTCCTTCTCCGTACAGCCTGCCCTGGGATCGCTCCCAGCCGAAGCCTCCTTTGGTCCGCTCCCCGCGGCTCCTTTTGGGCTTCTACTTCCGGGCTTCTTTTTTCCCCCCAGGGGTGGCACCAGTATATATACG
Organism: Cavia porcellus; assembly: GCF_034190915.1. Lineage (NCBI taxonomy): Eukaryota > Metazoa > Chordata > Mammalia > Rodentia > Caviidae > Cavia > Cavia porcellus. Next base: position 53,230,255 of record NW_026947506.1, on the reverse strand, counting down.
GATACAGTGTCCAATCATGTTAAAGTAAGCAAGGCAAGCTGATTGGCTAACATCATCATTTGCCAGGCAGACTATATTGTTGAGCGGGTTGCTTACGCGGTAAGCAGGAAACTAACGTGCTCGATGGGAGGGGTAATCTACCTCAGGCTTTACTCTTTACTACAGGCCTCACGTCCGCCAAGTGAGGTGACCGGGCTCGGGGCTGCGGCTCCCAACATCTCCCCCTTTTTTATTTTTTATGAATGTGCGCATCGTAGCCCTTCCTGGACTGGGTGCAGAGGCTTATGCCCTATGCGTAGGCCCACCGTAGGTCCTTGGCTTAGACCCTGGTCGGCCGTCCCATGGTCTGCCAAGGCCCTGAGGCCCTCGTCCTTTTTTTAGGGCCAGGCACAAACTGGACGGAACCTGGATGCACACAAGCTTGCACTCATTTCCTCTCCGTAAAGAAATCCCCTCGGAGAGAAATTTAGACCTGGGCAGCATCTAACAGTCCAGCGGCTTACGTGCAGGATGGGGTAGGGCCTGGCTTAGGTTGAGTCGCACCGGGGGAGTACGCTCTTACCCGTCATTGACTCTCCTACCCAGCTATATCATAATTTTTTTTTTTTTTTTAGAGGAGGAGTGTGGGAAGCTCACCGTCCCTAGACTCGGTCGTAGGCTAGGCGAGCGAGCCATGCATATGCCTGAGGATCTTCTTGTCCATTTCGGGCTACCGCTATTTTTATTCATCTTGTTGGTTGGTCTGTGATGGATCTCCGGTAGGGCAGGTCTGATCTTCAGTCGAGGGCTTTGTCGCCCGTGTCAGTCTCTCCGGTACCCACAGTGGTTCTCGTCCCGATTCCTGTGGGAAAACACAAACCGCGCCTCGGTTCCAGCTGACCACTGGATCCGGGCCCATCCATTGTCCTGTCAGGACATCTTTCCACTTCACCCACCCTTTATGGTTGGGGGAAGGGTTGCAGTGCTCCACGGCTGGGGAGCAATTATCATTATTTAAATTTAAAAAATTGTGTGTGAATAGTGCCATGGATAATCGTGCCTTTGGGGCCAGGCCTTGGCCTACTCCCCCTTTTTGTTTTTGTAAAATTTCTTTGAGGCTTCTATGAGCCCTCTCAATGATTCCTTGACCTTGGGGATTGTATGGGATACCATGTTTTAATTGAACCTCCATCATTTTGCAGAACTCATTGAAGGCTTTGCCTATATAGGCTGGTCCATTATCAGTTTTTAATATTTTTGGTTTGCCCCATGCGGCCCAAGCCGCCAGGCAATGATTGATCACATTAGACACTTTTTCACCTGTTTCTGCTGTTGCAAATATGACATGAGAACAGGTGTCTGTGGAAACATGAACATATTTAAGAGTCCCAAACTCCTGTATATGTGTGATGTCCATCTGCCAAACATCACCAGGGATCAAACCTCGAGGGTTTACTCCCATCGGTATGGCAGGTTTGTATGTGGCACAGGAGTCACATAGTCGCACGATATCTCGTGTATCTGCTCTGGAAACATGGAAATGGTTTGTTAGTGTCCTGGCATTGACATGAAACTTATCATGGAAGGCACGGGCTCGCTCGATTGGTGTTAGTAAGGTAAAAATCCATAACGGGCGAGTGGCAGTGTCAGCAGCCGCATTCCCCTGTGCCATGGGCCCTGGCAGGGATGTATGTGCTCTTATGTGGGTGGTGAAGACCTTATGGTGTCTGTTCTGAAGCAATGTCTGGATAGACAGGAACAGCCCAGCCACTGTGGAAGTGGATCTAATTAAACCGGCAGTCTCAAGCACTTGCATAGCATTGACCACATACCTAGAATCGGAGACAATATTAATGGCTTCTGAGAACCGTTCAAGAATCATTTTAACGATCTGCAGTTCCACCACCTGAGGCTGATCAGGTTCAAATTGTATGGTAACCGGGGGCTTGCCTAGGATCACATAGGCGCCTATCCCCGTCTTGGAGCCATCTGTGTATATTGTAGTTGCTGGGACTAATGGCTCAGAGGCAGTAACCTTTGGAAAAATTATAGGGTGCTGAGTGACAAATAACAAGATAGGGTCTTTAGGGTATTGATTGTTTATATCCCCATGGAAAACACATCTCAGAATGGCCCATGTATCTATGCAGGCAGCCAGGGTCTTGATCTGGCTGGCGGTATAGGGTACTCGGATGGCTTGTGGTCCTGAGCCAAAATGTTGGACAGCTCTATCATGCGCCTCAAGGGCCAATGAAGCGACTGCCTCCGGGTAATGCTCTATGACTTTTGCAGGTGAGACCTTAGGGTGTATCCACAGTAATGGTCCTTTCTGCCAAATCACCGCTGTGGGCTGTAGACTAGTCTGTAGCAAACAGACATCAAAGGGTCGCCCTGGTTCAATTCTGTGTAAGGTAGCCCCACCTAAGGCTTTTTCCACTCTCTGTAAGGCAGCTCTTGCCTCAGGAGTGAGCCTCCTGTGGGAGGCTATATCTGGGTCTCCCTTCAGAAGGTCGAACAGGGGTTTGAGATCTGAATTTGGTATATGTAAATATGGCCTAATCCAATTAATGTCTCCCAATAGCTTTTGCATGTCATTTAGGGTCCTAACGCCATCCGTCCTAATGGTGACCTTCTGCGGAGAGACTAGCATAGGGGAGATTCTCGCGCCTAAGTAGGTCACCATTTCTCCTCCCTGAATCTTGTCGGGGGCAACATGCAGATTAGCTTGTCTCAGGGCCTCGACCAACTGGCCGAGCATATTATTTAGCATGTCTGGGTCCCTGCCGCTGAGCAAAAGGTTGTCCATGTAATGCACACATCTTATCTTGGGAAAGGATTTCCGTAGGGGGGCCAGTAGGGAATCAAGGTAAATCTGACACATAGTGGGACTGTTGGCCATACCTTGGGGCAGCGTTATCCACTCGTATCTGAGATCAGGGCTTTCTTGGTTAATGGTGGGTAAAGTAAAGGCGAACCTATGAGTGTCCTCTGGATGCAGGGGGATTGAGAAGAAACAGTCTCTAAGATCTATAACATAAACTGGCCAGGACTGAGGGATGGCTGAGAGAGCTGGCAGCCCCCTCTGGACCGCCCCCAGGGACTGCATCTGCGCGTTGACCGCCCTTAGATCATGGAGCAGCCTCCATTTGCCAGACTTTTTCTTAATTATAAAAATGGGGGTGTTCCATGGGGAGGTTGACCGCTTAATGTGTCCTAATCTAAGTTGTGCACTGACTATTTCTGACAAGGCTAATAGCTTCTCCTTAGGCAGGGGCCACTGAGGTACCCAGACCGGATCATTTGACCTCCAGGTGATTTTGATCGAAGTGGGTAGGAGAGCTTCTTCAGCGGCCCCTAAGAAAAACCCAGCCCTTGCCTACCTTTTTTGTTCTCTACTGGTATTGGGGATGTCCGACCCTGTAGGGCATTGCCCAAGCCTTTGCCGGGGGTATATCCCTGGTTCCTGAGTATATTCTTAGCCTGGGGGGAGCAGTTTGACGTAAGCGTGACATCCATCTGAGTGAGGATGTCCCTTCCCCATAGAGACACTGGCAACTGCAACACAAATGGGGAAATGGCCCTGATGACCCTCCTCATCGCACCAGAGCAGGGTTGAAGCACTAACCTGAGGAGCTGACACCATCCCCAGGCCCTGCAGCGTGTTATCTGCAGTGTTGGTGGGCCAGTTGGAGGGCCAATCCTTTCTAGAGATAATGGAACGGTCAGCTCCTGTGTCTAGGAGCCCTGTTATATTCTTGCCATTGACCTTAAGTGAGAGCATGGGCCTTTTATCAAGTATTGTATGGAGTCCCTCGAAGACTTCCCCTGAGGAACCGAAACCTTGACTTTCTCTAATTTTCTGCTTTGAGGGGAATCTCTTGTGGAGACTGGGGAGCAGCAAGAGCTGCGCTATCTTGTCTCCTTTATTGATTACCATAGTACCCACAAGAGATTGAACCATAATTTTAATGTGTCCTGTGTAGTCTGAGTCTATGACCCCCGGGACTACTATGAGACCCCGAAGGGCCGTGGAGGATCTCCCGATCACCAGACCCACGGAATTTTCGGGTAACGGTCCCTTAAAGGTGGTTTCAACCACTTGAACACCCATATCAGGCACTAATATAAGTCTGGAGGCGACACTGAGGTCCACACCTGCTGACCCAGGGGTGGCCCTTGTTGAAGGCTGCCATCTTGAGCTGTCTTGTCTCTGGGGCGGGGGCCCACCTGTGAAGGGGGCCCCCTCTGGCCGTTTTTTGGCCCTCTAGCATCTCGTCCACAAATACGGTTGCCCTGAGCATCAAAGACCGACCTACACTCCTCAGCTTTGTGTGATCCCCTCTTGCATCGCCCACAAACATATGGTTCTTCATTCCTAGGGCGAGGCCTAGCATCTGTATTGTTTGGGCAATGACGTTTAATGTGTCCTGGCTCCCCGCAGGCAAAACACCCTTTAGCCTTACATTCCCCTTCTAACCCGCGAGGTCCCCTCTGCTGTACAGCCGCGGCCAGGAGAGCAGCCACTCCTGAGTTGGAGAGCGGCCCCCCTATCTCTCTACATATCCTAATCCAGGCGTTGAGGTCCTTGTTCTTATGAGGAGCTATCGCTGCCTTGCACTCCTTTGTACATTGCTCAAAAATCAGCTGCCTTACCAGCGGTCGAGCCACTCCCGGATCAGAAAATATCTTATCGGCAGCATCTTGCATTCGGGCCACAAAGTCAACAAATGGCTCTGTGGTACCCTGAATTATTTTTGAAAGACACAAGGAGGCTGTTCCGGCACCACTTACCTGCTTCCAGGCGCGGAGCCCTATGGCGTTGATTTGTTCATAGACAGCGCCAGGGAACTGAGTCTGATCATCAGCGTGCCGACCTTCTCCCATAAGCATTTCCTTGTTCCACCCCCAGTTTCCCCGACTGGCGTTTCTCTCAGCCTGCTCTGCAGAGAACTCTGCGTACCAGGCTCGCCAATCCAGGTAACTACCCGAGGGCAGACACGCCTTTGCCAGCTGAATCCAGTCCGCGGGGGTGAGGGGCCCAGAAGACAGGTTCTCCAGCATGGCAATGGTGTAAGGCGCAGTCGGCCCAAAGGTTGTAACTGCATTTTTAAGTTCTCTAATCTGCTTTATCTCAAAAGGCTCCCATGCATTACGTCCCTGGCCCATAGCTACTTGTACAGGAAATATCCCGTAGGGGCCACTATCTATCCCAGGTGGTGGATGTACCTCATGAGACAAACGTCCCCCCTGCCAAAGCCGCCTGTAAAAATACCGACCCGCCGGCGGCGGAGCATAAGACGGCGGCCGTGATTGGGCGGAAAATGGGGGCCCGTGCATCACTTCCTGTTCTGGCGAAGAGGAAGGGAGCTCCCGGGCGGCCGCCTCGTGGCGAGGGATCGCTTCCGGGAACAGCCCCCAAGGTGGGGCGGAAGGCTTCGCCTCCCTCTCGCGCCGGGGAGCGCTCAGGAGCTCTCTACTCCTCCGCAGACCAAGTTGAGCGGAGCGCAATTCACGGCGCAACGCTGGGAAAGAACCCTGCGACTCCTTATCGAGCGACTTAGGCTCCTGACAGCTGGTCTCTTTGGCCTCCTTGCCATTCAACTTTCCCTCGTCCTCGGAGTCAGACGACTCCGAGGCTAGAGCCCCGTCCTTCTCCTTAGCATCTTTGTTCCCCTTGACGGGCCCCTCTTGGGAGCTCCCCGACTGGGCCTGCTCAAATACCCTGCGTACTTTTGTAAGCTCTTGAGAGCTTTCTCCACAACCACCCTCGCTCTTAGTGTTGCTACCTAGCATGTTTCCCATCTTTTAATATGTTACTCACCGCGTGAGGCCCAAGGAATCCGCCACTTACGCGTGAGCCTGAGGGGAGTCTAAAAGCCCTGTAGGTGCGCGCCACCCAGAGCCCAGGCTTATCCCCAACTCACCTGTCTCGCAGCTCTGTACTGGAGCGTTGTCCGCTGTCACGTCTCGGGGGTGATCAGTCCCCGTGCGGGCCTCCAAATGTCGATGTCGCTCCCGGCCGGCAGGAAGGACACACGACAAAGCCTGGCAGTGGACAACCTTTTCTTTTATTTTTCTTCTCCGTACAGCCTGCCCTGGGATCGCTCCCAGCCGAAGCCTCCTTTGGTCCGCTCCCCGCGGCTCCTTTTGGGCTTCTACTTCCGGGCTTCTTTTTTCCCCCCAGGGGTGGCACCAGTATATATACGGATACAGTGTCCAATCATGTTAAAGTAAGCAAGGCAAGCTGATTGGCTAACATCATCATTTGCCAGGCAGACTATATTGTTGAGCGGGTTGCTTACGCGGTAAGCAGGAAACTAACGTGCTCGATGGGAGGGGTAATCTACCTCAGGCTTTACTCTTTACTACAGGCCTCACGTCCGCCAAGTGAGGTGACCGGGCTCGGGGCTGCGGCTCCCAACAGTGAGTGAGCAGACCAGAGATGATGTCTTTGCTTCTGTCTACAAATCAACCCCATCCAGTTTACCTTGGTAGCTTTGGCGTCTGGGAAGTCCAGTTTAAAAACCATCCAAATTGCTCATTGTGAATTTGGAAAGAAAAACATGGAGGGAAGATAATATCACTTTCTGCCCCAGTTGTCTTTAAAATTCAATGGAAGTTGGAATACAGGGAAGCTTCCCAGCAGGGGACCCACTACAAAGTAAATATCCCCCAAAAGTGATGGATTTTCTTGTTACTGTCTTGCTTTCTGGAAAGAAATTGACACCCTAGAGTCTTCTGGGTGGTAGAGAAGGGTGATTTCTCTGCCTCTGTGGAAGATGACCACGGATATCAGAGGATGTTCTCCAACTGTGGTCACAAGTCCCCAGTGGAACATGTGGGTAGACATCTGCCACCAAGGCTGCCGCCACGGAGTCTCCCAGAAGGGCCAGTGAGGAGGCTGGTGATGCCCTCCTAACCTTGGAGAACCCGGCCCAGACACACACAGATACCCCGGGGAATGCTGGAGCCTGAGTCACAGCCTTCTGCAAGAGGAGGATGCTTGCAAATCACCCTAGAGAGGACGTGAGAACGGAGACCTGCACCTCCAACTCTTTCTGGTATCTTGAAATACGAAGTCCTTTGAGCTTACTCTGTGATGAGAAGGGCTTGCTCCACCCCTTGGCCGGCCCAGAACGTGTGCTGAGACAGAGAGGGAGGGAGGACAATGTCTTTAACACAGAGCAAAGGCATTTCTTCATGCAAAGAGGGCTGCTTTTTGTTTGTTTCCTTTCCCTCTGCCTGTAGCAGCCTTGACCTGGAGTTCAAGGTGGGCTGGAGCAGGCTGGTGACCTCAGGGCACTGGCCTTTCTGTTCCAAGGGTGCCGGGCTAGTTTCCCACAGGCTGCCAGCCCCCAGCTGGGCTGCAGGCTGGTGGGTGCTGGCCGGCAGTCATCATCCAGCAGTGGAGCCAGAAGTTTCTAGGAACCTTATCTCTCTTGGATTTGTTTCCTGCTGGCCCTGGGAGCCAAGGTCACACTGGAAAGTCAATGCTACAGCTTTGCCTTGACTTCTGTGACATCCTTTTTATCACTGGAATGAGGCATGGGAAGGAGCCTTAGCCAGGAAACGAGACTTCTAATTCCATCCCTGACCCCAGTGGCAGGGCCACTTGGTCTCTCCCATGGTGCTCTGGTGTTCTCCTTGGCAACTGTTCTTTATTTTTTCTTTCGGTATTTGAGACTAAGTCTTGCTATGCAGCCCAGGCTGGTGTCAAACCTGCAATCCTCCTGCCTCAGCCTCTTGAGTGCTGGGATTAAAAATGTGCGCCAATACACCCAGCTTCATCTTCATCTACCGATGGCAATTGTATGACGGTTGTTAAGGGCATTCGTCACGCTCCCTGCGACACAAGAATGCATGCTTGTGCCCCTCTCCTTTTAGATCTGACTCACGGGTCCCTTTGCATCCTAAGACCCAGAAACTCACAATTGTCAAGCGCAGACAAAGGTTCAGGTGGCAGCACCAAGGGTAGAGGGAAAATGTGGCTCCGAGCTCAGGGCCCCAAAGAAGTCTCAAGTCCTCGGCCGTTAATACACTGCACACAAGGACCAAGCTCACCCCAGACTAAATGAGTTTCACTTTGTTTGCTAACGTCTTTTCCATTTTTGCCTATGATTAGGCAGGGAAAGAGGCACTGAGCTGCGGCCGAAAAACATGATGTTCTGATGGTCACAGAGAAAAATGCCTAGAGATTGAGATTTAACCTTTGAGATTTGCTTCATTAAGGTTTGTTCTTCGAATTCTTCCTAATTCCCTTCATCTAACTGAATTCAAGGTCTTGAAACTTTCCTCTGTGGGGTGAACTCCTGCGAGTCTGGAGGAAGCTGGGGATTCCTTTCAGAATCCTGGTTTTAAACACACGAAACAAAACACATTGCATCACAATGGGAGTAGAAAAATCTCTGCATTTTTCAACTGGGAAAAAGTCACAGATATTTCTGATACAATTGTGTTTTCCTTCTGTCTAGATCTAACGCTAAACTTTACTTCAGAGTGACATGAATGATACCATTTTCCAATCCAGTTTTAAAAGACATAAAACTCTCCTTAGAGAAACATTGCACCGACACTTTTGGTCAAGAGGCCTCGTGGTGATGTGGTACAAAGGCTTAGTAGTTAAGGTGGGGGAAAAAGTCACAAAAGGGTTTTCTAATCTAGACCTCTTTCCCTAAATTGGAATTCAGTAAAAATTCAAAGGAAATGAAGGATAAGGAGACACCTGGATATTTACGTTAATTTTTAAAATGTTTTGCTCACAAGCACAGGACATATTTTAACTTTGAACTGGCTTCCCAGGGAAAAGGCACCCAAAAACCCAGTTCCGACGGTCACAGACAAGAAGGCAGTGGCACTTAAGGAAGGCTCTCTCTGCATTCTTCATTCTTAGAAGGGTTGCAGAGTGGTTAAGGGAGGCTGTGTCCAGCAGCTTCTAGGAAGCCTGACTGTGGCTGGAGGTACAAATCTGCCTCCCAGAAAGGGATTTTCATCTTGTCCCTGGTTGTCATTAACACTACATCCTTAGAAAGACTGGGACCCTTCTCTTTGTCAGGGATACAGAGGGGAGCACAAGGGACCCAGGGATGCACCAGACACCAGGAGGCCTGGCCTGGGAAGGTGGCAGTGTCATTTTCCAGGTCACCCATGTGCATGGGTGGACAGCACATGGCAGGACACAGTGGTCAGAGGGCACAGGGCCATGATGCCAGGCTGTCATGAGTAAATTAATCCACCCAAAGAAACATCCATTGCCTGGCAGAGCTTTGAGGATTAACTGTGACACCTCCTGTTGGGTGGTTTGTATCAGCCTGGTATAAGCTTTCCGTTTCTCAAAGCCCTCAGCCATGCTTTCCACACACGGACGCTTCGATGAGAGTGACCCACGTTGCTGTCCTCAGTGGCAGGCTGGTGTTTGCTAAAGCAATGGGGACCCCAACTCCCCCAAATGCTTTCTCAACTGTGGGACCTCAGTTCTTTATGTGGACCCCTATACCTGTTTTCCCGGAAGGGCAATGAATGTGTTTTTGGGTTGAGCTTCCTTATCTGTAATAGTTCCTACATTATTGAATGATAAAATCCGAATTGATAGCAGTGGATCATAATCCAGAACCCAAGTCTTTGCACAGTAGGGCATTTCTTCATACCCAGCACCCTCCTGGCCTTGCCAAGTCTATACCTGGGAATTCACCAGTGGACATCCATGCCACCAGTGAGTGCCAACATGTGAATTTCTTATTATTTCAGGATCCCAAGTCCACAGCTAAAGCTGCTTTCCTGCAGAGGAAGAGCCTTGCTCAGCCCAAGGACTGGGAGGCATGGCTGGGAGAGGCCAGGCTGGGAGCAGTGGAGACGCCAGGCTCCTCAGCATCAGTTACACACTTGGGGCTCCCACCTTGCACACGTGGGCCACTCTGCCCCTGCGCGTGGCAGGGGGAACCTTCCTAGCCTGCTCCTCACCAGGTCAGGCTGCACTTCCCGACCTGGGCAGCTAGCTGGGTGAGAGCTCGGCCCGGCTGTCTCCCAGGTGGTCACATCCAAGGACTCTGCCCCTGAGAGGAGCGGGCACGGGAGCCTGCCCCGGAGCCAGAGAAGGGCCAAGGGGATGCTTCCTGGTCCTGCTGCCCATGGTCAGCCTCAGCCCTGTGACCCGAGACTCCTCACGGCTTCTTTACAGATGGGGCTCTCAAAATTTAAGTGAATCATAATCAGCCACAAATTCGAAAGGTGTGACACTCTCCAGTTCAGCAAGGGTTGGCTGAGCTGCGGTTTCCGATTTTATAACTGCTTGTCTCATGACCACTGAATCTGGAAAGTATTAGGCGTCTGATCAAATCATCAAACATTTTTCCAGTCTTCCTTCCTCCCCACCTTCCACCTTCCTGTCCTCCTCCTCTGTTTCCTTCTTCACGCTCTCTCTCTCCTTCCCTCCTATTTGTCTCTCCCTTCTTTCTTTCCTGTTTCTTTCTCTTTCCCCCTCCTTCCCATCCTTCCTTTTCTTTTTTCCTTCCTCCCTTCCCTTTTCTTTGCTTTTATATATTCCTTTTCTTTCTTTGAATTTGAAGGGTTGGAATTTGTTTCGGAGATTAATATTTTGTGTTTTAATACATTTTTAAATATTTGGAGGAAGTTTATCTTTAGTCTCTGGACCAGAGGACAAAGTAAGTGTGTAGACAGGCACAAGAGTTCAGGTTTTTCGGGTTCTCTCTGTTTAGAGAAACCCTGCTGAGAACACAGAAACAGGGGTCACACACGTGGGTGCCCACAGAAGCACGCCCCTGGACATTCCGCTTCTGCCAGGAGGCTGCGGGTACAGGAAAAGTGCCATGTGTCGGGTATTGGGGGACCTGGATTGAGGTGTTAGGATACAGGACACCCTGCAGAGCTAGCCAGCCTCTCTGGGTCGTAAGTGGCTTATATTCTCTGAGCTTTGGTCTTCTTTTCTATAAAATAGGTTTAGTAAAGATATCTATTTGGTAGCTATTAAGGCTTCAATTTTCCATTTCTGAAATAATTTCCTTCGAATGCCATGTGTAGTATTCACAGAAAAACTACCACTCAATAAACACCAGCTCTAAATGCTTTTTCCATTTTAATATTTATTTTGGAGCAAGTCCCTCCAGCCCTCTGAACATCATCCTCAGTTTTTATCAGAAGGGACATTCAAACAGCTCGGACCTTTTATGTCCAACCACGACTTGAGCCTGGAGAGATCAATTGAGTGTGCTGTTGTGGCCAGTGACATGCTGTGGGTACTAAACGGGCTACAGGATGTGCAGGCCCTCGGGGCCACACTGTTAAGAGCTCCCCATTTGTGCTTTGAGTAGCTGGAAGACTGCAGTGCTTATGTTTTCAGTGACAGATTTCTCTCTGACTCTCCCCTGTGAGTCTTAGTTCTGCTGTATGGAAGCAGATGTCTTAATTCTGTTGAGGGAGTTTCCAATACTATGGGAGGGGACTGTTTCTTGCCCAGTGCCCACTGCAACTAAGCTGCAAACCTGGCCCCTTCCTTCATGCTCCAGCAACCTAGGGATTGCTTTTCCCCTGCCAGTCTGCCAACGGTGAGCAAGTGTGTGTATGTTGGTGTAAACAAGCCAAGCTCCTTCTCCAAGCTTGACTCGGGCTCCCAACCCTGAAGAGAGGTGTTGAGAGAGAGCTCCTAAAGTTGGTGGCTGTTGCATCTGATGCTTTTTATAAACCCGTGTAACTGGCTGAAGGTATTTTAGCTGAGAAACATTTAATAGGATCTGTGTCAAATAAGAACTAAAGTACTCATCTGGAAAGAAGTAAATGACTTGAACTTTAACCTGTACCTTTTGGTAACCTTCTGAAAACATTTATGTAATTGTTCTTGTGTGTTTTTATTACTCACACTCCTTGTTCTTCTTGGACCATCCACTGTGTGTAGTAGAGATGCCAAGATAACAGAAAAAGTGACTCTTGAGATGTCCCCAGTTCAAATAAAAAGTACCATAAATTTGAGATACTCTTCCTCATCTGCAATCCAAAAGTCCTGAAATAAAAGATTTAATGAGCCCTCCTTAGGCATCTTGATCTTATCTTTATATATTTAACATAAATAACCTGCAGATATTAAAAAAAGATCGAGGATAGCTAACAGGAAGACACATATGCAGCATGGTGAAAACACAAAAGCCTTGGAGAAGAAAGAGATAAAAATTTATCAGTCATCTTGAAGCAGTTCTATGATGATTGGACACCAACCTGGGCCCTTCGGGGCCCTTCACAGCCAAGAACAAAAGGAAAACACTATTGCTCAACTAGTCATTCTCCCATTAAAGAATGAAAGCTACTTCTAGGACCATTAAACTCTCTCTACAATCATATCCTAAAAGAAATTTACTGCAATCACACACCTGGAATGCCATCTAGTGCAACAAATTTTAACTCTTTAAAATATATATATCTAAAACCAAATATAAAAGCTATAGGTATTATATAGTTACAGGAACAAAGCTGAAAATGTCCAGTAACCTGTGCCTTTGGAATGGATTTACCAGTGCTGTGGTCCTGGATTTGCCATCAGTTAATTTAAATGATCATTTCTTGTTTCAGGATGCATTTCCTCTCTGCCACCTTCACGTATATGCAAAGAATTTAACACTGAGCTTGAAACTGATGTGAAGAAAGTCCTTGATAACCTAATTTTGTCAGATGATATAGGTGTCCTTTATCATTTGAGACTAACGAGGAGGAATAAACAGAACACTGAACTTTGCAGAGAAGGTGGGTGGAACAAAAAGCACATAGATCTTTCTCTGCCCAACCAGTGTCGGGGACGCAGGTTTCTCGTTTGTGTGTTAACTTTTCCATGCAAAACACACAAGAATAATAAAGTAACCTAGGTGGGAGGTATCAGAAACAAAAGCCTTTCTCCTTCATGTACCACTGCTAAGCTTCTTATAGTCTTAGATATTTGTGACACAAATATGACAAGAGTATTTATATTATACACCACACACAGATATATGTATATGTAGAAGTTTGTAAATGTGTATATGTATGTCGTGTTTATTTTTACAAAAAACATGGTCTTAGTATTACATGATTCTTTTTGCACTTAGTTACATGTCTTGGGCATTCTTCCATCACAGTATGGTTTCCTCTCATTATATTTTTCGCATTGTACCAAATACATGGATAGGTCTCATAATGACTAAGCTGGTTCCTATTAATGGACATGGATTTTTCAGTTTTCACTCTGACCAAAAAGAGCCTGAATTTGATATCTGTGTGCACACATGCAAATAAATTTAAATTTAAGTTGGATCAAATGGCATTGATATTTAAAATTCTACTGCAGATCACTGAATTATTCTCCAAAAAGATTCCAGGAATCTCCACCTCACCAGCAATGTATGTGTCCCCACTTACCCCTCAATCTGCCCGTTCTTTAGCTGCAAATGTCACACATGGTTGAAACTAGATTCTTGTTTAATGTGCATTTCTTTAATTATGAGATTGAGTACTATCTCTTAAATTCTCGATCATTTATATGTATTTTTGAATTGCTTTTGTTGTTTGTCTTTTACTTAAATTTAACATATTATTAACTCAGTCATTTGTGTTATGCATTTAATTGGCAGTGTTACATATTATGCATGTCTATATATAGTTATACCTCGGTTCACAGTCTTGATTCCTTCCCTGATTCTGGTAACCAATCAAGTTGGAAAACCAAATCAAATTCAATGGTTAGGTTCAGCATCGACCTGATGGGGAAATTTGATTTGGTTCTTGTCCAGTTGAGCAAACAGAGGGAACCATGGAGAAAACTGAGCTTAGGAACTGAGGTGTCGCTGTATTCTGCTATGGTCTTTAGGTTTCTTTCCGAAGGTTTGCACACAGAATTCTGCAAACAGAATCAAGCTTGGATTTTTGCATTTAGGAAATATATTTATATTCTTCTCAACTTTGGTCTTATGCAAGCAGTCAGTGTCCTTTCCATTCCTTCCTGGTTTTTTTTTTTCACTTGTTTTTACTTCAAATGAGACACAATGTCCCCAAAACTAATTATTAAATAACACTACACTCCTCAACCCTGTGTACACAGACACCTCGTAAGTGCACAGACCTGTACTAACCACTGTTAATGCAAAGACTGATGAGGAGAGTCTGCACTTGGAAAAGACAGAAGAGTTTGAAACACAGAACATTGCATACTTGCAGTTCACATTCCAGAGTGTTGTGCACTGTAGCTGGGGGTCTTTTTCAGGGGACACCTGGAAATTGGCCAGGAGGTAATGAGGGGAACCTGTAACTCGGAGTGATGTACCCACCCACACAGTGTATGCACCCGCACCCGAGTGGACTCAGGAACCAGGGGCTGAGTCACACAAACTCAAGTTTGTGTGGATGAGTCCTGTCCTGGGCATGGATAGGAACCTCTGTCCTGATGCCAAGGACTACATGTGGTTGTTCCCAAGGTGCTGGCAGACAGGCGACATCAGACAATAAGCAGAAGCTGGTGGAATCCAACTCTGATAAGGGAACTCACACTGGCTGGCGGCACATTCCAGGACAGAAGAGACAGAGACACAGGCAGTGTCAGGATGGTTAGGAGGCAGGAGGAGATGGTTAGGGAGGACAGGTAGGAGGAGCTCGGAGGCCTGAGTGTGTGGGTGTGAGAACAATTCTGTGTGCACAGAGTTCCATCTCCTGCACTAACAAGGCAGAGTCTGTTCCCTGGGGATGACAGAGTGATTTTCTTTCCTTTCCTCCACTGCTCCCCAGGCCTTCTCAGGGTCACTGCCCTGGGATGCAGTGGCCATCCTGGGTCCCTCATTGTTGCAGGTATCTCAGCTCATTGCATGCCCCTTGGCCTTCGCCAAGCAGCCAGTTCCCTAGGATAGAGAACAGAGCACTGGTCCAGGGCCTGCCAGGGGCAAGGAGAGCCATGGGCATTGGCTGCAGGAATTCGTACTTGATCTGGAAATCTGAATTCCACGAGGTTGGTGCACTGTAGAGAGGTGACCCTGGCAAGGGAATGTCCTGTGCATGGGCTGTCAGTGAATTTCATCATCCAAAAGGTGGATATTGATACTGAAGAGCTGAGCCAGGCTGCAGAGCCCCTAGTTCCCTGAGAACTGTAGAAAGTGTGGCTTTTGCCAC
This sequence comes from Cavia porcellus, assembly GCF_034190915.1. Classification (NCBI taxonomy): domain Eukaryota; kingdom Metazoa; phylum Chordata; class Mammalia; order Rodentia; family Caviidae; genus Cavia; species Cavia porcellus. Next base: position 53,215,147 of record NW_026947506.1, on the reverse strand, counting down.
TGTTGCTGTTAGTTCCATTCCCATTTTCCTGCCTTCTGTTTTCCCAGTGGGCCCCGCTTTGTCAAACACATCAGGAGTTTAACACGGGAGGATGGTGTGGAGAGCTGTGTCCGGTGCCTGGGGAGCCCTGCATGACGCTGGCCTATTTTCATCAAGGCTCTGTGGATCTCTGGGAAGGAAAAGGAGAGGACAACAGTAATCAACCTCATCCTGAGGGTCCAGGAAGGTAAATTTTACTAAACATGAGCTCGGACTTAGATCAGCAAACTATTATCTAATGGGGGAAATGTACAAAATACAGCAAAGCAAAGTAAAAAACCAAAAGCATCCCCAACACTAATGTCCAGGAGTCACCAGATAGCACACTTCCGGTATATAATAACTTGACCTTGATTTCTTTTTATGAAAATATCAATTTCATTCAAAACCAGGGCAATACTGTTGTGCATCCCTAGGTACAGGCCAACACTGTCCCTGGATGACTCCGGTGCTGGTGTCACAACTCTGCTCCTGCTCACGGGGCCTTCGAGCTATTGAAGTCACTCACCAAGGCATACTCAGCTGTCTGCCCCACGCTGCTCTGGAACTGCTGTCCCCCACTCCAGTCCAGTGAGCTCCAACCAACCCCATCCACATTTCAGCGTGGGGGAAATGGAGGCACTGGGCTCTCACAGGTAGTGAGTGCCAGAGCCCCCATGTACAGCAAGACCATCTGCCTCCATGGTGGGTCTTCCTTATCATCCTGCTCTGAGGACCCTCTTCTAGTTCTGTGCTGTGAGCAGAACTTCAGAAGCTCTGCCTAGGTAAATGCACATCCCAAGAGCTTTCGGAAGATGCATTCAGCTTGCTCTCTATGGAATCCATATTAGTTTTCATGCACCAGGGGGTAAAGTACCTGTGACAATACTGAGCCTGGTGGAGGAAGGTACGTGCCTGTAATCCCAAAACTTGGGAGGCTGAGGCAGGAGAATTGCCAGAACTTATTCAGATTCAGGATGGATTACTTTGTGAGTTCAAGAGCAGCCTGAACTGCACATCAAGAGCTTTTTTCAAAGGAAAAGAAAGTAAAATAAAATACTGAGCCTTGCTAGATATACATACATGCACACACATACATGCTGCAAAGTACAGAGCTAAAAAGTATTCTCCTGGCTCGGGGTGTGGCTCTCTGAAATAAGCAAGGCCCTGCATTCTCTACCAGCACTCCCTGCCCCTGCATTCTCCACCTGCACCGCCCCCCACCTTTTTGCTTAACTTCATAATTTTTTAATACCAGCAGGTTGGTTTTTCCCCAGTGGTCATTTCTCTTCAGCCTTGGACAGTTTGCCAATTCATAGTCCTTTTTCACTTTCCTCCACCTCGTGTCATCTTGCCCAACAGAGGAAGGCAACCACCCTGAGCACCCACCCATCCTACCGCCACACAGCAATGAAAGTCAGCCCTGAAGTCTCACACTGCCCACACACTGAGTTTGCATCTCCCACTCAACATCAGGCCAGCCCAACACCTCTGGCCAGGAAGACTTCCTGTGCACCCTTCCAGAAACAGGTAGCCAGAGGAGTTGCTCTTCTTGCCGGAGACATGAGATTTTTTTCTCTTGGGCAAAGAAGTTGGCATGCACAGGTGGCAGCTGATCCTCAGCTACGGTAGTATGCACCTCGTTGGCTTCTTCATTTCCATGGTACCCTGAGTGTGAGTCCTTTCTTCTGACCACAGCTCCAGGCCAGACAAGTAAGACCAGGAAAGAGACCACTGCTACAAGGAAGCACTCACCCAGAGAGAGCCTTCCCCAGTGATTTGAGACTGCTCTATCTAACTCAAGCAATGGCCTGGCACTGCAGGAGGTCCCGCTGCAACTCCCCACTTCTGAACTTAACCTGACTCCCCAGGCGACACCAGCAGGGATGAGTGGGAGCCTGTGACACTAGACCTGTAGTGAACCAGCTGGGCACAGTGATTCACACCAGTAATCCCAACTGTCTGGGGTGCTAAGACAGATCTTGTCTAAGGTGACTTTGAGAGACCTTGTCTCAAAATTGAAAAACTAAAAACAGGGCTGGAGAGTGTGAATACCCTGCATGCAATCCCCACTACCACCAGAAAATAAGCAAACAAGAAACTAAAGTAGCAGATCACAGGGAAGTTTCTGAAAATTAAATTGCCACTGGAACAAAAGTTCACAAATGTAGGCCAAATCCCAGGTGCCATACCTAAAGAAAGTGACTGTCTGAAAACAGAGAAGATTCCCATAGGACCCACAACCCCTTGACTTTGTAGACAAAATATCTCGACTTGAAGTCTGTCATACAGGAACAGAGAAGAGTATCACCTCAGTGCTAAAGGACACATGAGGGGCGCTGGCACCAACAGGAATGTCATGTTGGAAATAAGTGACAAGAATTTCAAGGCAGATGTCTTCACTAAAATCCTCAGAAGACAATTGCAAATTTCTTAAGAAACTATAAAAATGTGAAATTTCAGCAAACAGATGCAGTTAACCAAAAAGAGCCAAATGAAATTATAGAACAGAAAGGCTTAGTGAGAGACCTAAGGAATTCAAGGTGCTAGATAGGTTTAGTCGTGGGATGGAGCTAGCAGAGAATAAAAGGGTGAACTTGGATTCATCCAAGATCACTAGGATTTATCCAATCTGAACATGAAGAAATGTAACTGAAAAAGAAATGAACCAGCACTTAGAACAGCAACCAAAGGTGTAATGTTTACAACACAAGAGTTCCACAAAGATTCTGGGAGAAAGAGAATGAGTCTCAAAACTATTTGAAACCATACTGGCTAACAACTTTTGACCAAAAGTATATAATCGCAAATCAAAGAATGCTGGATAAATCCTGAATGGGAAAAGTCCAAAGAAAAACATAATTAAAACTCCAAATACTGAAAAAAAAAGTCATAAATGTGATCAGAAAAATAAATAGTGACCAAAGGAACACTAACTCTATGACAGTGGTAGCTCATGTGAAATTATGAAAGTCAGGAGAAAGTGACAAAATATTTTTCAAGTGTTGAAGGGAACAACTGTCATGCCACATATTCAGTTTGGCCACATTTGGCACAACTATCCTTGCAGAATGAGCTAGACACAGCTGTAGATGTGAACTTCAACGCTTCTTAGCAATTGACGTAAAACTAAAAAGAATATAGAAGGTTTCATCAGGAGCCAGTAGGTGTATGTAGATGTCCTGGCATTCAGCAGCAACAGACTATGCATTTCCTTCTAAGTACCTCTGGGGTACTCCTTAAAACAGGCCACCACTGTCCATTGAACAAACCTCAGCAAATTTAAAACACTTGAAACGGTACACAGCGCCTCCTCTGAAATCAGTGGCTGGGGATTTAGTTCAGCGGCATAAGCACCTGCCTTGCAAGCAGGCGCTCATGAGTTCGATCCCTGGTACCCATGAAAAGAAAAAAGAAATTGACAAATGAACAATAACAAAAAGATTCCTAAACACTTGTCAATGAAACAACACATTTCTAAATAAATCAGATGTCAAAGGTATTTTGAAAGAAATTTGAAAATGCATAGAGATGAATAAACGTGAATAACAAAGGTGCTGAATAATAATAATAAACATGAATAAACATGAAAATACAGTATGGAAAAGTAATGTGATATGCAGAACATTAATATTGAAAAGCCAAATTAATTTCATGAAATGCTTATAGTAGACATGAGCTGGAACTGTCAGTTACCTGAATTTATATATTAATTATATATTAAGACTGAGAAAGTTTAAAGCAAATAAGCCCAGTGAAGCAGAAGGTAGGAAATAATAAAAATCAGAAAATTAATACAGTGAAAAATTAGGAGAAATTGAAAAGTCAATCCAAAAAAAGATGATTTCTAAGACTATCAATAAAACTCGCATATCTCTAGCAAGACAGAAGGTAATGACAAGGTAAAAAGACACAAGTTACCAGCAGCAGGAATAAAATAGGGCTACCACTACAAACCCCACAGTCACTAAAAGAATAATAAAAGATACTAAGAGCAACTTTATGGTCTTCAAAATACTATTTTCAAAGAAAGGGACCAATTCCTTGAAAACTAAAAGCCATCAAATATCTTTAAGAAAAGCTTGACCAGAGGCATGAAATTACCATAAAACTCACCAGTTATGTCCCAGAGAATCTACACAAAAGTCCATACACAAATGTTTATGGTGTCCTTATTCAAAAGAGACAGGGACTGGAGATCACCCCAATGTCGTCCCACAGGGACAGACTGATAAAATAATCTGTACCCTGCAAGACTACTCAGCAGTCCAGGGGACCCGCAGCAGCCCAGACAGAAATAAAAGGAAGCGTGTTCTATCGATATGGTGTTATTCTGGATGATAGATGAATAGAAGGTGAAGAGCACGGAGGACTTCCAAACGCAGTTTAAACAGCTGCTCGTCCATCTGTAACGATTTTAGAATAAGAAGTCAGAATTAAGTGAGAGGGTCAAGGACACACTCTGAGTGCCACTGTCAGCACCTCTGAGTCAGTGCTGGCTGGGAGCCATGGCTGGCTGGGGGCACCTCAGCAGACAGACCCTCGGATACGAGCGCGCTGCTAACCACGCTCCACCTGTGCCGGGTTCTAGAGCTGGATATGTTAGAACTAAGCTCAGATCCCTCGGGGCTTCCCAGAATTGTCCTCCTTAGAACAATTCCAAAATGATATGCAGGGACTAGTTCCCCCTGATCCGCAGGGGTGCATCCCAGGTAGATGCCTGAGACCGCAAGTGACCTCTAATCCTGTATCACCCATGTTTTCCTTTCTATGCATACTTGCATAGTTTATTTATGAATGAGGCACAGATTAACAAAAAGAATTATAAAGCAGCTATCACAAGGTACTGTAGTCCCTGTAAAGTGAATGGGATCTGTTTTACTTTCTTAGTGTCTCTTGTGTCCTCATTGTACTGTGTACAGCACCATTTCCACACTGGAGTAGACCACAGGAACAGGAACCATGGAAGTCAAGATATCAGATTAGGAAAAGCGACTGTAGATTGATCTGTCCTTCCACCACTTCTCAGATCTCCTCTCCTGCCTTCATGAATATTACAATATATTTGAGAGTCAGCGTTCTCTTGTGAAGAAGGATTGAGGCCAGCCCGGGGAGGCAGTCATCTTTAAATGGAATGCAGCCTTGGCCTCAGAACTTGTCTCCACTTTGGAAGGCAAGACAGCAACGCTTAGAAAGTATTCGATAATTTTAATGTGGGCTTTTAAGTATGAGACAATTTAGGGAATCCAGCACTCCTCAGCCCTCACTGCAAAAATACATAAGGCAGAAAGGACAGAAGAGAAGAAACAGAGTGATGAGCCCTTGACTCCTGCTCTAAAACAAATAAGACACTTGGAGCTGAAGTTCAGAAGGCATAACACCTTGTCCTGAATATACAAAAGTGTCACTTCTAATCCAAATGTAGGAGGACAAGCTGGAGAGCAGAGGAAGGGAAATTTCTTCTTTGCTAATGGTCTACACATGTCAGTTAAAACTAGTACATCAGTCACAGTGGCCTAACAGAGATGGCAGGTGTACAGGGCAACAAGTTGGGGTAATAAAAGGCAGGCAGTGTGAGAGTGCAAAAAAAAATAATTGCATTCTCTCATTGCTAGTACTAGTGAGCCAACTTACACTCATGGGCACAAGGAACCACCCTGGAAAAAATTTGAACCTTGAAAATCATCACTGAGGAACATGAAACTAGCATGTTACTGACAGTAATAAGAAGTCAGCACCACAGAGTAAAAGAACATTGCAAATGAGAAAACAGAGGGATAAAATTATGACCTGAGTCACAGTATGACATACCTATCATGTTAGAGAAAGTTCTAAATTATCAATCTGTCTTATTAAAGTGACTGCACTTCCAGGGGCTCAGCTCACCCACTCTGATGACAGAATCACAGGGCAGAATCCAGCATCCCCTTCACGAAACACAGAAAAGCAAGAGAAGAGATTTCGACAAATCTTGTAAAGTGTTTCGATCTGAAATACTGAAGACGCTCCTGCTGACAGATTCAAAATAAATGAAGTCAGCGTTCAAAAGAGGTACCTGCATCCCCATGTTTACTATAGCACTGCTCACAAAGAAGGAGATATTAAAATTAAAGTTCTGTTGTCCAATAAAAACATTTACTTGCAAAGTGGAACTTCAAATTCTTCCAGGAGTGGGGGTGCACACCAAAGGGCTGGTACCTGCTCCTAGGATGAGCACAAGGCAACTAAAGGAATGAAAGACAGAAAGCCCTGATTGCACCATGTCGGTTAAATAAGGTTTTTTAAGAAAAAGATTTCAATGGAAACTGCATCTCCTTCACATCTGTATTTCTAAAGCTTCCCTCCCTGTCAGGCAGGCATGGTGGTGATGTCCCATAAGTTGACTGGCATTTCCAAGATGACTAGGGATGCTGAGTGTCTTTTCACATACTTAGTGATCATTTGTGTATTTTCTCCAGAGTAATTCTATTCAGATCCTTTGTACATTTTTAAAGTTTGCTCATCTACTAAGAGAGTTTATATATTCTAGACCCATATCCCTTCTCACTGTCAGTCTGAGTCCTTATTGGTGTCCTCTGAAGTACCACATTTAATTTTAATAAAGTCCAATCCTATTTTTTGTTTTTTATATTTTTTGAGGTAATACCTAAGAATCCTTTGCTAAACTCACAACCATAAATTTTGGTCCTAAGATTTGTTGCTAATAACCATTTTACAGGCTTAGTTCTTGCATTTTATAGGTCTAGTTCTCAGATCCATTTTGAATTAATTTTTATGTGTCATTTCATGTGCAAGTCAGATGAAGACTTGCACATTCTTTTAGGTATGGCTACTCAGTTTCTCAGAACCATTCGTTAGACAATCTTTTCCTTCTTGAAGAGTCTTTTCATCAACCTTGTTGAAAATCAGATGACCATAATCATATGGGTTTACTTCTGGATGTTCAATTCTCCTCCAGTGGTTTTCACACCAGCTCCATACTGCTATGGTTAATACTGTTTGAAGTACGTTTTGCAGTCCAGACATATGTGTCATCCTATTTTGTTCTTCTTTTTTAAAGATTGCTTTAGTGATTCTGTGTTCCTTGAAATGCCATCTCAGTTTGTGACTCAGCTTGCCAGTTTCTGCAAAGAAACCAGCTGGCATTTTGGAAGAGATTTCGACAAATCTTGTAAAGTATTTTGATCTTAATGTCAAATCTTCTGATCCATGAATATGGGATTTTCTGTTTTTAGGTCTTCTTTAATCTCTTTCAGTAATGTTTTTCTAGTTTTTGTAGCATTTACTTTACACTTATTTTTACTAAATTAACTCCTAACCATATTATTATCTTGATGACACTGTGAATGTGTTTTCTTAATCCCATTCATTACAAGTGCACAGAAATACAGCTAATTTTGTGTGTTGAGGTTATATTCTGCAACTTTGCCAAACTGAGTTATTACTTCTAATATGTTTAGCGTGTTCCTTAGAGTTTTCTAACATATCATGTCTTTTCCAAATAGAGGTCATTTTACGTCTTCTTTTTTGATATGGATATATACACCTTTTTTGGAATGAATAAAAACTACAATATGACCCTGAATAGAAGTGATAAGTGGATCTTTTTGTTTCTGATATTAAGGGTAAATAGTCAGCTTTTTTAAATTTTAAAAATATATATATTTTGGCATTCAGCTTTTTAATATTCAGCTAATAAAAATTTAAGCATTTAGCTTTTTTGATGTCATCTGAGTTTTTCATACTGTTTTCTATCAGACTGAGAAGCTTCACTTCTGTTCATAATGGTGTTTTTGATTTTCAAATGGTATTGATTTTTGGAAAAACTTTGAGGCAATGATTATATAATTTTATATTTTACAGACTTGGCCTTATACATTCATTTTCACATATCAAACAATTACATTTTCTGGAATAAGCTCTATTCTGTTATGCTATATGAATCTTTTAAAGCATTTTAACCTTCTGATATTTTGTGGAGGCTTTTTATGCCCGTATGTGTAACATATTTTGACTTGTATGGGGTTTTGTTGTTGCTTTCTGCTTTGTCTTGCTTTTCTTTTGTGTTATCTTTATATGATGATAATATTGGCCATGAAGAATGAGCTGGGAATTATTTCATCTTCATCTATTTTTGCAAGACTTTGGAAAGAACACATATTAATTTTTTATTAAATTATTGATGCAATTCACCCATAAAGACATTTAGAGCAAATGCCTGTGCCTAAGGAAAATTTTGTTACTGATTTAATCACTGGGTTATTTTTCCATTCTTTCTGTTTCCTTTTTAATCAGCTTCATTAGATTGTCTATTTCTGGAAATTTGTTCATTTCATGTAGATTATCTGTTTTGTGGGCATAAAGTTAATAATATTCCATTATAATGCAGTTTGGAGGTTCTTGTTCTCCTCCTCCCTGCAGCCTGAGATTTGACACCTGACAGCTCCCTCTCCAAAACTCAGCCTGAGCCAGGATTAACCAGTCACCACTGCAGCAAACGCACAGTGATCACATACTTTACAACAACGGCTTCAGAACATAACAGGTGTGGCTTGTTCTACCATGTTGGATCAGCACAGATATAGAGCCTTAGGGGAAGAGAAGAATATAGAAAGAAATTGGATGGTTATCAGCTGAGAAAGTTGGTGAATTCCCTGAGAGGCTGGACAGCATCACATTTTGGGGCAACTTCATCACGTAAAGGAATATTGTTATGTAAGTAGCCATTAAGGAGGAAAGAATAGAGTATCACAACATAATTTTTGCAAATGGAACTCAGCTGGGACCTCCATTCTGCCAGTACCACATTTAACATTGGAACGCACTAACAACCCACAAGAACCCATCAAATGGCTGAAGAGGTTTTTCTCTCCTTTGTTATTTGAGCATGACAGCTCAGGTAGTTTATTGTGGGAGTTCTGAAACTGTATCAGACTCAATTGAAAAGTGTCTAGGTCTATTCAAGTTGTTACAGCAAAGTATCATGGTCTACATGGCTTTAAACAAGAGGATTTGACAACAGCCTAGAAATTGGGAGGCCCAAAGCTGCAGAATCGGCAGATTCAGGGTCAGATAAGGGTTGACTTCCTGGTCCACTGATGGCATCTTTGTACTGCACCTTTATATAATGAAGGGGAAGAAGGGTCTCTCTGGGCACTTATTTTATAAGGGTACTACTACCATTCATGAAAATCCAACCCTTAGTACCTAATCACCTCTAAAGACTCACCCTCCTTCTATCAACAAAGTGGGGTTTAAATTTGTAGTGCACAGATTAAGGAGAAACATACACATTTGTTAACTAAGATGCTGGGTAACTACAGTTTCTAAGGCAGCAAGAAGAAAATAGTGCTAAAAACAAAAGCAAACAAAGGGCACCCTCTAGGTGGCTGAGGCAGGAGGATCCCAAGTTTGAGCCCATCCTGGGCAGTTCAGTGACTTAGGGAGATACTTTCTCAAATTACAAAGAGAAAACACAAAAGGATCACAATCCACATCCTAGTCCAGCAACAGACAGACAAACAATCAAACAGTTTCCTCCAGATGCTTGTGCAGTGGTAAAATTCATCTGCAGGTAGAACGGCTGCTTCTTTAAGGAAGAAATGTTAATCCATAGACGAGAGGCCTTGAGCTGCTCCATGAGGAAGCTGAGGTGCTTTGTAGACTGAAGTAAAAGAGTAACCTCTTTGGGTGGAAAGTGAACCCCTACAGACCAGGGATGCAGAGGGATCCTGCCGTGGGGGTTCCCCCAGACAGGGTGGCTGAAAGCCAGCCGCTGCAGTGTCTGCCGTCAGTTTTATAGTGGATACTTTAACTGTTTCTTAAACAAGATCCAGGTTATCATCACATACGTCTTATACTGAGTGGATTTTTTCCCGCTCCTGGAGATTGAACCCAGTACATCCCCATTCCTTTTTTATCTTTTAATTTGTGAAGCAGGATCAATGTAAGTTCCTAAGCTTCCCCGGGCTGGGCTCGAGTTTGTTATCCTCTTGCCTCAGTTTCTCAAAGTTCTGGAGTTGCAAATGTGAGTCACCTCACTGGCTCTGAGAGATTTTGCTTAGGGCCAGCTTGGTGAATGATGGAAGTCTCTTTGAAGACAGGCTCCTGGGGAAAGTAAGCGTCGGAGCTTGCCGGGAACCCTGAGGCGTAAGGAGACGAGCTGTGGCCCCACAGGAGAGCCTGTGAGCCCAGAGGACAGGCCAGTGGGGCCGGCTCTTTATCTGTGTTTTTTGTCTGAGCATCATGATTGCAAGTTGTTTTGCTTTCTATGTCAGCATGAATTTTACTCTCAATATCCTTCAATCAGATACAGATTTCATCATGCACATAAAAGCCTGGTTTCAGTTTTAAATGTGGGCACAGTCTGTTTAATTCTTAAACACAAAAAATAAACTAAAACAGCAAAAACAACCAGCGGTGGCCCGCTTCATTGTGGAGAGAGAGACAAAGTCTCAACACAGCTTCACCAAGAACAGTAGGAGGGCAGTGGAGCCCGGAGGTCCTACTGGCCTAAATCAGACGATTTATAGAACCCAGGACACTGCATTTCATCTAAAGGTACCATGTCACACAACTATACATCTCCTAATTCAGTATCACAGGCATTCGTTCAATGGGGTTTGATGGATATTTTTGATATTTTGCAGACTGATCAAAATGTCGAGGTGCAGAGGAACTTGGTTTTTAAAGATTTATATAAAATGGGGTGACTCCTCACTGCCACAGAGGTAAGACAGTGAGACAGGAGAGATACAACTCACATTCAGGGCTACACATCACAGAGATATGGGAGGGGGACCAAGAGATGGAGGGAAGGTGAAGAGAGAAGAGGGAGAGAGAGAAAACTGTGAAGACATGACATGCTCCCTCGAAAAATGTAATCACTGAACACGGCAAACATGTACTGACAAAAACTCTTAAAAACTATAAAATAAGTAAATAAATAAATAAATTATCATAGAGCTTTGGCTTAGTTTCTGTAAGGGTCATAACCGTCCTGGAATCTACATTTCTCATTTGTAAATGAGAGGATGGGCCCATGCTATCTCTAAAGTTTGATTTTTTGTTTATTGCTCAACACAACCAGGACAAGAGTAAGGAATGCTATTCCACTCAACTCTGAGACCTCCGGGTCACAGTGTAGAAGTGGAAAGGAGGAGGAGGACGATGGAAATGACTTTGGCTCTGTCCAGGAAGTTTAATTCCTTAACCCGTGAGGAGGTCACTATAAGTGACATTCCTGAAATTCAGCAGGAATTCTTGGAAATGGACCCATGACCCAAGAGAGTTGCGATGGACTTTGCCTTTTAATATCTGGGCGCCAAAAAATGAAAGGTTTGACAATTTTGTTTTTGTTTTGTTTTTATTTTTTCTTATTTTATCCATGCAAGCAATGATTGTGGCACAAAGGAGTGGAGCTTGGCTGGTAAGACATTCCCATTGGAACATTTAGTAATAATGAAGGGCTGTCATACCAAGCATGTCTAAGCTGGTGTCATGGAGCCCAGAGAGAAAACACAGAGTCTCATGGAAGCCTTAAATGATGTTTCGGGAAGCTGGTGTGGGTCCCTCATCCAAGCTGAGTCAAGCAAAGGATGGAGAACCATGCTCAGGACTTCCCAATGTCAGTGACACCAGACACCAACTTCCGACCTTTGGATCTCAGTAGAGATGGTGGTCATCGATGAGTCTGAACTGTTCCCATAAATACACACAGGGACTTTGGGGGGTCCTAGAAGTATTCTAAAATTTAGGAGTGCCAGAAGAAAACAATAAAAGTCTTAGCTGGAGGAATGCACCAATAGAAATGGAGAGAATTCAAGTGGGTGGGGAGGGTGGAAAGCCTTGGTGAATGTTTAAATTCTTAGAATTCATTACAGCCACAGAGGACACACTACTGTTCAACCCCCCTCAAAATCTTCCCTCTTTCTTCAAACTTGCCTACCCCGCCATTCTCGCCATTTTCTGAAGCACTTCTCCAAGTCCTCTTTCCTGAAGGTCTGAATGAGATGTGATCAAAACCACGGTGAAAGCTGCTGCTGAGAGCTCGCCAGTGGGAAGGCAGCTCCTAAAACCATGGTGATACGTCCTCCTGCACCCAATTCCCCGGCTTCGGGCTCTTCCCCAAAGTCAAAATGACCCACAAAGGGAAGCAAGGGTCCGTATTTTGAGGAGGATTTGTAGCATTGTCTGTATCCTGATTATTTTTTCAATTTAAATAAACGTGGTATTTTTAGATTACCTCTCATATATTAGCAAGCAGCAGGACTCCATCATGACAGGAAGTGAAATATTCTCAACGACCCTTCCCTACCCCTGCTCCAGGGCAAGGCCCTTCTGGGACTCCCTCGGTGTGCAGAGCTTGTGCCCCTCGTCTCCTGTGTCTGCTGGACAGAGTCACTGAGTGTGTCCCCAGTGGGTACTGTTTGCTGAGAGTTCCTTAGTACTGCTGAACACAGCACAGCAGTGCTGGGCACCATGAGGACAAACAAGGAATCGGTCAGAGAGTCTGTAACAAGCAGTATGCTTATGCACCGCTACAAGCTATCTGCTAACACTTCCTGGGTTTTTGTAACTACACTCACATGACAGTTTGATGCGTATTTTATACTTTTGAGATGTCTACCTTGTGTGGCATCATCGATGAATTACAAATATTGTCTCCTACTTTCTGGAAGCGATTGTCTAGATCATTTTTCTGATTTAAATGTTTGATATGATTCACCAGCGGAACCATCCACGACTGATGTTATGTTTGAAAATGTCTATTCAATTTTAATAGATGCAGCATATTCATTCCCTTTGTCTACATTTCCTTAAGTAAGCTTGGGTGGTTTTGAGCCTTCACGTAGAGTTTGAGTATTATAATACCCTTCAAAGTATTCTTTCACCACCTTTGGGACCTGCAAATTCTCTAGGGATAGTCTCTCCTTCATTTTTGGTATCTTTACTTTTCTTCTATTTTTTGGTAGTTTTGCTAAAGATTAGTCAGTTTTACAAATATTATTAAAAACCAGCTCTTAGCTTCATCGATTTTTCTCTATTGTGTTTCTGTTTTCAATTTTATTCATCCTGCTCTTATTTGCATGGTTTCTTTCCATTCACTTGTTTGGCTCATTTTATTCTTTTCCTCATTTCTCATGGTAGGGATTTAAGTAATTAATTTAAGCTTTTCCTTATTTCTAATGTCACCATTCACTGTTATAAATCTCCTTGCCAGTACTCTTTTAGTAGAATTGCACAATTTTGGTTTCTTGTGTTTTGTAAATTTTTCATTGATATTCTCTTTTTTTGTGTGTGAATTGGTTATGTCATTTGATTCCCCACTATTTAGAGGTCAACCTGTCATCTTACTACTAATTTCTAGATTGATTCCATCCATGATCAGAAAATATTCTGTAAAATTTTCAGTTATTTAAAAATGACCCAAGAAAAATCTACCCGGGCAAAAGAGTCTGTTTCCTGCTGAATGGAGTCTTCTGTGTGTCAACTAAACCCTTTTCATTGCTTATGTTGTCACTTTTAGGATTCGTGCTGGTTTTGTCTCATCTCAGTTTTTGAAAGAACTATTTTTGACATGTTTTCAGAATTTGACTGTGATTGTGGATTTGTCTGCTTCTTTTCCAGATGGCTGGAGGCTCCAATGCTTGGTGGTGCATATTTAGGGTTACTAAGGGCTTCTTGGTCGATACCTTCTCTTATGACACAACAGTACCTTGGTTCATGAACTTAAATTCTGGTCACGAATTGGGCAAGAATGAAATTTATGGTTTAGGTTCAATGTTGACGCTTTTATGAGGAATGAGATTTGATTTTAGTCCAACTCAGTTTGTGACAAGAATCGTGGAAAGAATTAAGTTTGCAAACCGAGAGATCCCCAAACTGAGGATCCATATTTGTGTTATACTTTGCTTTGCTCTGAGGTCTGTTTGATCAGACACCAATTTTAGTCACCCCTGCTCTTTTTTATTGTTGTCATTAGTGTCTGTGTATTAAATCATCTTTCACTTGCCAAGTACCTCAGTGTTGACACTGACATGTATTTGAGTAAATATGTTAGCTGTGTGTGTGTGTGTCTGTGAGAGAGAGGGAGAGAGAGAGAGAGAGAGAGAAAGAGAGAGAGAGAGAGAGAGAGACCTATTCTGTCCCCTATTTAATATGCATGTCATGAGTTTGTGGTATGGGAATGTTTATGTCCTTTATTTTATGACTTGTTTTGCATTCGCTTGTTCTTGTTCTCATACCCGAGTATCTTTTCTTGGCTTCTGGTAGTTAATGTGTCTAGGACACAGCCTTGTTTTACTTGTCGTGTTGGAAGTGTACCTCTGCACGGTTACAGTGGTCACCCTGGGCATCACAGTGTGACACAGTGTCTTTCCCTGATGTCAGTCCCCTGTCATTTTAAGCCACATGTGGATAACCTCACTTCTGTGCAGTGCCTTGACCTTCTTAGTGTCCTCATCAGATGGCTGTCATTTTGCCTTGAATAACTGAATCTGAAAAGCCCATGGTATTATCGATGGCCTAGTATTCGTACTTTTGATCTTTCTGCTGCTCCTCCCTTCCTATCCCTGTGTCTACCTTCTTTCACCCTTGCTATTCTCCTGGAAGAACTTCCAGCTGCCAAGCCTTACAGGTATATCTGCAGACAATAGATTCCTTAAGTTCCTCTTTCCCTGGATTGCTAGCTATTCCCTTTCCTTCCTGGAGCGTTTAGAAATTCAGCTCATAGCTGTGCCCCTTGGGCGCATACAGGATACTAATCCCATGCCTTCCTCCTCTTCAGCTTTAAAGAGCAATCGGATATCATCTGGATTACTGCTCCCTCCCAGGGAATGTGTTGACCCTCTCTGCTTTAGGGTTTTCTATTTAGAATTCTTCTTTAGATTTAGAATTTGAATTATGATGTGCTTGGTTTCTATTTGGGGATTTTATCCTGTTTGAGATTGGCTTGGCTTTGGCGATTTTTAAATTTGTGTCCTGGACATTTGACAAGTTTTCAACCATTAATTGTTCATTCAGAAGCCTTAGGGTCCCTCCCTCTGCTTCCTGCCCGCCTGGCACATTAGTTACAGGAATATTTTGTTATTGCTTCACAGGTCCCTGAGGCTCCATTCATATTTTTCTATTTTATCTGTGGTTTGAGTGAATTCTAATTTTCTGTCTTCAATTCACTTGTCCCATCTCTTTCATCTCCACTTCACTATCGAGCCCATCCAGTAATATTTCCCCCCATTACTGTATTTCTCAGTTGTATGATTTCATTTGGTTCTTTTTACAGCTCTATTTTCTTGCTGAAAATCCCCCCACTCTCTCTTGCATTCTTTCTAATAGATTATCATAGCTTTTTTTTTTTGATAGCTGCTTTAAACCCCTTGTCTGATGGCTCCAACAACTAATGTGTGCTGAACTTTATGACCCTCAAATCCACAATATCAGCAGGTTTGATGAATGTTCTTTAGGATGATGCTTTAGTGCCGAAATACAGCACTTAACACCAACGTGGGCCGGGAATCACAAGCTTAAACTGAGGGACAGTATAAACTAGAGGAGTGACATTTTCTTTAAAATCGTCTTTTTAAAAAATCATCTTAAAATTGAAAGTATCAAAAATTCATAACTTGGCCAATAAAATGAACAATTATTGAAACAACTGAGTTTCTGCCCTGATAACATAAAGAGACGCATCTTATGACTATTTTCTTGAGGACAAGAATACAAAGGTAATGAGATTCACTATGATGATGCCCATTCTAGTTTGATTATTATCTTCTTTTGAAGTCCTGTAATGTCTCCAATGTTTTGGTTTTATTGGTTTTGTTCTGTACTATTTTGTTGAATTTTATTATACCTGATGATATAGGAAATTCTTTTTAAGGAAGCAAAAGGCATTATGGTAACCATTGTTGATCCCCTTGTATTCTGTTTTTCCATCATGTGCTATGTCCACTCTTTGTTTTGACTGACTGTGCTTTGTTTTGTCACATTTGATTTTATTCTCTTCCAAAAAAAGTAATAAGAACTGTGGGAGTAATAAAACCCAAAATATGTAATTGTTATTGTAATAAAGAGAGGAAAAGAAAGTGCTCTAAAGGATACAACTGCAAGTGTGTTTAGGTGTGTAAGATAGATGACCATATTACTAAGTTTTTGTTGGATCATTGAACACAACTGTTTGCAGTCTCATTGTTTGAATGTCCACTTTGTACGCTTTAATTTTGTAACTTGAACAACTATTTCTAATATGACATTATGTAATCTATTAACTAGTGATTTCTTACTGTTTTTTTGAAATTCTGTATTACTTGTACCCTTTTACTGTTTTGTTTATTTTTTCTTTTTTTAAATTTTATTTAAAAGGAAAAAGAGAAAAAACAAAACAAAACAAAGTGGTATAAGGGTACAAGTAATACAGAACAAACAAAAAAAAAACCAATAAGAAATCCCCAGTTAATAGATTACATATTATCATCTTAGAAATAGTTGCTCAAATCACAGTATCAAAGCATACAAAGTAGACATTTAAACAGTGAGACTGCAAACAGTTGTGTTCAATGATCCAACCAAAATCATTAATATGGTCAGCTATTTAACACCCCTAAACACACTTGCTGTTGTATCCTTTAGAGCTCTTTTTTTCCCTCTCTTTTTTACAACAAAATTTACACATTTTGGGTTTTATTACTCCTTAGTTCTTATTACTTTTGGGGGGGGGGAGAATAAAGTCAAATATGGCAAAACAAAGCTGTCAGTCAAAACCAAGGATAGATATAGCACATGATGTAAAACAGAGTACAAGGTTATCAACAATGGTTATCAACAATGTCTCTTGTTTCCTTAAAAAGAATTGTCTGTCTCATTAGATATTATAAAGTTGAACAAAACAGTAGAGAACAAGACCAATAAAACTTAAGCATTGTAAATATTACAGGACTTCCAAAGGAGACAATAGTCAAACCCGAATGGGCATCTTAGTGAATCTTATTGCCTTCAAAGTAGTTGCCTATACCCTCAGACCTGATACTATCCCACAGAATGGAACAGAGTCTAATCAGTCAAAACAAGATAGTGGGAGTGTTACAGGACTTCAAAACAAGTTAATAGGAAATCAAAAAAAGTTACTAATATATATCCTGCTAATTTTTTAAATTTTTCCCCTTAATTAAAAAAAACAAAAAATAACTAAATAATTTTTTAATGAATAAGGGAGAGATTGAGATAAAACAGGGCATAACAATATAACAATAGAGGTCAAAGCATGACTGTTTCAGCAACCTAGTGCTTCACCACCAAATAACCTGACTTAATAGTAGTTACCATAGTGTCTGTCTTTTTCCTTGAAATATTTGAATAAAACTTCATATACTCTAGCTTCAAATATTTCCATATCAAGAAGCCCAGAATAAAGTCTTTCCAATTAATAAGTGAAAACTTTATAAGGCTTCAAGGCCACATAATAGGGAATCATGATTACCACATATTTTTATATATTTGAATCATTACTTACATTGTTTTTTTTCTATTTAAATAAAAATTTTTAAAAAAAGAATACACAATGGCCAGAGCTGATGGAAAAGAGTAACAAGTAAAGGAATTCCTGGAGGACCGCCAAATATAGATGAGTGAGTGATGGGTGCATACATGAGAAGCGATCACAGTGAAGAAAGGGCGAGGAGTCGGCAGCTTGCAAGGGAAACACACTGGAACCCACAACCGCTTTCAGGAGGAAATGGGAAGGGATTTTACCGTTAGAGAAACACCTGCCCTCCACTTACGCCTTTTCACCTTGAAGCCTGATCGCAGACATCCCGTGTCACTGGTCATCTTAACACACTAGCGGTGAGTTGCTGGTCCCACAGTCCTGGGCAGTCACCACTCTTGCCACACTCTCTTGTGGCTCTCCAGGAAGACTACAATAAAAACTGTTCTTCCTGGAGGACTGTGCCCCACGGGAAAGGGCGGGGGATTCATACGTCCACTCGGTGACCCACGGAGAAACTTTGGTTCATGCCAGTCAACCCATTCCAACACAGCCTGTTTCTAGAAGTTTTTCAAAGCTGGAGACGGTGGGTTCTGCTAAGGACTCTTTTCTACCCAAGTTGTTCTTGTTTTATTTTGCTTGTTCCTAGTTAACTCGAGGTCAAGGTGATTTTGTGTTAATACGTACGGCTTTCTGGAACTCCTCCTTCCTCAAACACACAGACGATTCCCAAAAGAGCTTGCCCACACTGCAGACCCACACGCCACGAGAAAAATAAACGTTCCCGAGGAGCCTTTGCTTCCACCAGTTCCCCGCCGTCTTGTCTTATTCTTGTAAATATTGCTTGCTTCATCCCAAACTCCCAAAGTGGAGTTTATTACAAAGGACTTTTATTTGGACTAGAAATATTTGTATACAATTTTGCATGGTTTCCATGGAAAAAGTGAATAGGACTGTGTTAGAATATTGTGGTTTTAAGGATTAAATGTCAAGTCCGCCTTTGTGAATCTGCATGGAAACTTTATGTCTGAGTGACATTTTTTTTTTCTATTAGAGAAAGCTTTGGTGTTTTTCACACCCAAATCGGTACCTGAAAAGCTAAAGTCCACCTGGACGGTCCCCTAGTGTGCTCAGAGCGATTGTACTGATGTCATGTGACAAAGAATGAAAAAAAGAAAAGCAGTAAAGTAGGAAACTGAGGCAGCCAGCCTTTTTGCAGCCGTTACAGCACTCTCTGGTCTCCTCAACAACTTCATCTCACCCAGCACCTGTTTCTCTTCCACAGGTTTACCAGCCTCTCCTCATCAGCTCCCTGCCCCAGGGCTTTGGCACCTGCTCTTGTCTTGTCCAGAGCCACATTTGCTCCAAAAGTGTAGTCTCTGCTCTTCAAAGTCAGTTCTCATGCAAGCGTCACTGACCACCCTGAATAGCAGCTACCCAGTCCTCCCCATGTCTCACACCTGATTTCCTTTCTTGCCAAAGAAAATCTTTAATATTACACGAAAAATAGTCTATGAATTACAAATTTACAAAATGTATCTGCCTATCTTTGTTCATGGCTGGGAGGCTCCAGGGATGTGGCGGGTATCAGAAGCAGCTTCTCAGTGACCGCTGTGCCTGTGACAGTGTCTCAGGTACCTGAAATCTCAGGCAGCGAGAGCATCTCTTGTCTGCATTGAGATTCTGCTGTGATCCTCAAGCAAGCCTGATATACAAGAGTAGCGTGAAAGCTTCTTGAATAATGTGAATACAGTGCAGAGGAATTCTACCCACTGTGGTCTCCTACCTCCTGGCTTGTTGTGTAAGTCTGTCTCAAAGATAGCATTAAATAGCGTGAGGAAGATGGGGTAGGACAGAGCGATCACAACCGTCCTTTGGGGAAAAGATATTTTAAGCTTACTCCTGTGACCACCTCCAGCTGAGACCTGTTTTTATGGGCTTTTACCATACTAAGCCCTTACAGGGTGGGGGTTGGGGGGTCCGAGAGTGCCTCTGAGCATGCGTAGAATCAAAGCAGGAAAGGCTTGCTGTGCATTTAGTCCGACTCAGAGCCTTTCTTTCCAGTGGATCCACACAAACCTTCCAGCCAGATCTGGCTGCTGTTTTCAGTCTGACCATCTTCTGTGACAGCAGAAAGAACTTCCTAAGCCCAAAGGGCGCCCTTCAGTGCTTTTCTGTCCCACTGAGAGCCCTCCCGGTGGCTTTCAAGGTGTCCTCTTGCAATGTCCTTTATCACCACCTCTGGGAAACTTCCTTCTCAGACATGGAAACTGACAAAAATATTAAAAAATAAAAAAAAAATTTTAAAAACCTCACAAAGCAATGTTCCCAGCTCCAGGCTTTCACAGCAGCCCGTTACGCTCCATTCTAGCCAATTATATTCTCCTGCAATCTCTTGCATCTTAAATGTCAGGGGTGGCCTCTACCTGACTTCCAGGATCCACCCCTGGGTCACGGTAAGACTTGAAAAACTGGAAAAGTTCAGTCCAGTCGATAAAGATCAAACTTATAGATGTGATGTCTCTGTGTGCTCCTAAGTGGGCCCGGAACCGCTTTCCCAACCACACAGCACCATGAGTCGGAGGACCCGGGCCTTCTTCCTTACTCCTACCTGTTGGTCCCTGGTGTGTGTCCCCGAGGTTAGCCAATGACAAACAGGTGCCTAAGCCTATCCAGAGGCTGCTCAGCCCCAGGATGCGACTGTGTTCACACCTTCGGGATTGTCACCACGCAAAAGGAAGGATTTGTTTCCTGTCCCTGTGCTTGTGACTCCATAGCACTCGTCACATGCCACAGCCACATCCTCATCTTCCTTAAGCTGGGACCTCACCTTCCTTTTGTGCTACATGGGTACCTCACACGGGAGCCACCCCTGAGTCGGTAGTTAATATGACTGTAGTTAGAAGCTAGCATGATCACAGTTAGAGCTAGCAGAGTTACTGCAAAGCCTGGGCACTAAATCCTGAGAGTGCTTCACTGACTCACCTCCTTGGACACGCATTGGCCTCTGTCAAGGATGTTGAATTGATAATTGCTAATCACGTGGAATAGTTGGCATTGGACTGCTTACCTACCAAGCGGGTAAAATATTTTAAAAGAACCATTAAATTTTTTTTGTGGTAGTTATTTTGTTGCCAATGGATAGAGCTTGAAGTCTCAGTGTGTCCCACACAGTCTTACAGGTCTGGAGTACTGAGTCTAAGCTGACTTGCTATCAGAAGTGGAGTGTGATCAGAAGAGGTGGTGCCTGAGTGTGACCTGGTACGGGCCACCTCCTTCCAGTCCTTCCCTGCACTCTCTGCTCCCCAGTCACCATGAAGTGAGCAGGCCTTTCCACCACACAGCTTCTGCCCTGCAGACAGCTGACTAAGGACTGAAACCTCTACAAACCTTGAGCCAAAAGGAACTTCTTCCCTGATGTTGCAGGTGTTGAGTATTGTGCCTTAACAATAAGCAAGTGACTAAGGCCGCTTAGACATGTCCTCTCTCCCTCTCTCAATCTCTCTCTCTCTCTCTCTCTCTCTCTCTCTCTCTCTCTCTCTGTCTCTGTCTCCTTCTCTCATTAGGATCCCACAGACCCCATATGCTGCAGCCTGCTCCCACTGTGTAGTCTACAACCCTGGATGGAACCTATATCACAGTGCACCATAGTGGAACTTACATCACAGGAGCATCCCATGTGCTACTTTCTGGGCTGACTCTGTACATTACAAGGCCCAGGGGACTGGGGATTTAGCTCAGTGGCATAAGCACCTGCCTTGCAAGCAGGCAGTGGTGAGTTCGATCCCTGGAACCAGTAAAAAGAAAAAAAAAAATCAGAAACATTACAAGGCCCAGCCTGATGATGATCTCCTTTGTCACAGGCTAGGAATAGGGAATTGTGTGGCTCCCACTTTGTTTACTGGCACCTTACCCTCCTGTGAGGGAGGGTCCTTGACTCTGCACACTGCTTCTGCCCTGGGTGATAAAAGAACATGAACAACATGAGGGACAGGTGTCATCACCTTCCACAGAGATGATGAGGATTTGGTAGAGACCAACATCCCAGCAAAGATGGGAGACTCCAATGAAGAGGTGACCCCACTTCAGTGTTTAGCAGGTGTCCCAGGTCTATCCTGTCTGTTGACTGTGTGGAAGTGGGTATTGCCTTCCAGGGTGAGACACAACCCAACTCCGCCTTCCCAATAGCTGCATGGTGATGTTCCAGAGAGGTGGCTTCAGCAGGGTGCAGAACCATGTTCCAAAACCTACGTTTGTTCACTGGTGAGTTTAAGAGGGGAAAGGAGCAGGCAACCAGTCAGCACCTACTGACTTTAGGGAGTGGGTCTGGAGAGGGTCTGAGCCTGGGAGTTAGGGGGAAGGAGGAGTGTTTCTACCATGGAGGAGCACAAAGCCATCCTGGGAGAAAGATAGGATGCAAAAGATCTCTTCTTTTAGAACATCTCTTTTTCTGACTCCTCTTGATGGGTCCATCTCTTAAGGACACCAACAACTCTATGTTTGTTTCTATGTTTGTTTGAATCTGTACAGATCGTCTGTCCATGTTTGTCCATTTGCCCGTTTGTGAACAACTGTTCTTTTTATTTTGAGCTCAGAAATTTTCCTTTTTTCTTTTGCATTTATAGATCATTTAATGAAGGTTTATTTGAGTTATAAAATTAAAATCATGCTTCCACCTGGATTCTCAGGTAGTCAAAATGATGCTAAAGTCAGTTGTGTAAAGGTAATGTATATTGTTGATTATCATAACTTGAGAGTCTCTCATTGTTCAAAAATAATATGTTAAATGTTATGATTGGAGTTTTCTTTTTAAAAAACTTATTACAAAAATGATTGAACAGGGGCTGGGGATTTAGCTCAGCGGCATAAGCACCTGCCTTGCAAGCAGGCAGTCGTGAGTTCAATCCCTGGTACCGATAAAAATGAAAAAGACAAAAAAAAAAAAAGAGAGATTAAACAAAAATCCCTTGGGTTGGGATTGTTGGACAGGACTTCAATTGATGAATAGGAGAGTGGCCACCTGATAACATTTTACCAGCTCTTGCTCATTGATTGGAGGCCCCCATGATCTCCATAGCCTTAGGGGAGACACCCCAACTAAATTTATATAAATATTATTGTAATATGTTCACATTGGTCATCAAAATAATACAAAAGGTTTTTCATTTTTAAAATACCCATATAAATGTTTTCATATGGTTATGACAATGATTATTGTTAACCCCTTGGTGTATTCATATATTCATGCCTCCACATGTACAGGTCTTTGAAAATGTAAAGATAGATTGTTTGTGGTGACAAAATTTTGTTTCAGATTCAGACATCTGCCTCTAATAAGTGCTTATGAGATGAACATCCTGCTAAAGGTCAGCAAGTTAGGTAAAGGCTTTTATGTGTTAGATAGCGGTGAATGACCAAAAGGGAGAAATCTGATGTCAAAATGAAAATTCAAGTGTGTTACAAAATGTCATCATGACTTTATGCTATAACATTGTATATAGTTCAATTTCTAATTTTCTATGTAAAATATGCAACTGTTTGTTAATATTCTACAGGTATTCAAATATTAAAACAGCCATGGTTGTTAAAAAATAATGGTTCTATTTTATGTTGTAAGATGTTTGATATTTAGATAAGATAATAATGTCTCTAACTACATTGTATTGTTATCGATCTTTTGTTCTGGATGTTTAACAACTGAGGTTTGGAGACCAGCAATTAGAGAGACAGATGGGCTAAGAGGACAGCCAATATTTTAGCCCTAGCCCTCCAAGGTTAGTGAAGACTCATAACATAAGAGAACCTCTGCTGCATCATCCTATACTCTGTCAGTCCCTGGGCTTCTGATCAAGAAGAATGTGAGACCACTAGGAAAACGGTCATCGGTATGTGGTGTGCCTAAGGAGAGTCATCAAGAGAAAAAATCTCCCAAGCTTTCACAGAAAGCAACTTGGTCAAGCAACAGCTGTGACTCCTCTGAACGGCTGACACTGACAGAAGAACTAAGAGGTGCTATAGCTGGTTCCAAGGTTTCTGAGGAGACTTAGCTGACCTTGACAGATAACAAAACATGACTGATAGATAACAAAAATTAAGTGAGATTGTGATCTCACTTAACTTGGTCTTGAACATCCTGCAGAAAATGTACAACTACTAGAAGCATATAAAACAATGCTCAAGTAATTTGTTATAAAAGAAACTCAAATCACTATTGCCTTTTGGTAATTGCCAGCTACACTGGTAGCTGACTACTGTCACAGATTAATGGACTGCACAGGGTTTCAATTGCGGAATGCAGGGACTTAAAATCTTTGGACTGCACTTAAAATAAAGGACCTACAGAGCTCTCCAACGCAGCTCCTTCAGCTTCAACTGATCACCCATCCTGTGCAACAACAAAACAAAAAGAGGGCTATGCAGGCAGCCTTGAAGCTGGAGATTGATCTCATGTGTGGGGCTAAAGCAAGGATGCCTGGAAAAAAACAGAGACCAAAACAAGCTATATAAACAAGTTGTTCCAGCACCAAGAAGGCAAGGGGCCTAGGCCTGCCAGGCAATAGGTTGCTTGGCAGAGGGGCTGAAATTGACATCATCTTCCTCAGTATATAAATAAAGGTGCTACAGTGGTTGAGCAGTTCCTTTCCTCCCCTCAGGAAAGTAAGGGCTCCACCTGACCCTAGCTTTGTCTTTTCTTTGTTTTTCTCATCCTGTCACCGATCCTCAACCCCAAGAACCTCAGGAGCCACATTGGGTCCTGGCATCTCTGTACCTGAGTTTACACCCTAGATGGTTCTATGTCATTTATCACTTTTCTTCTCTGTATTTTCCAAGTAAACCTTCCACTAAGGCTTCCTGGTGTCATACCATCATGCTTCGGTTCCTGCATGTGAAATGTCAAAGGCTTCCTACAAAAAAGTACTCTCCAAAGAAGGAAAACATGTTGAAATTTGCTGAGCATCTATTACAGCTGTCACCAAATATGAATGATCTGATCAAGTCTTTGTACAAACTGAAGTCATAGATAGAATAAATATGATCCCCAGGTCACAGCATGTTAAATAACTTACTAACGTTACTTAGCTGCCCAGGATAAGACATTGGTTTCCCTGTCTCTCTAGTTTGCCTCTCCTTGCCTCAGAGGGGCGGCTCTTCCTCATAAGGGAAGGTACAGGAAGCAGTTAGGCTGCTCCTGTTGGAATCACGGGCTTCCAAGATCAGCCTGCACTTGCCTTTGGTCAGGTCATCCAGTGGGGAGGTATCCATGTGGAGGTGGAAGCATTGCCCACATGAGACTTTGTAACAGGAAGAACTCATTGTACTAGAGTGGATTATAACAGAATCTATAGAGCTGATGGAACTCACAGTCTCAATACTAAGACTCAGATTGGAGAATGTCAAGGTAAACTGAAAGACGTGTGTTAGGACTTCCCACTTCTCCATGTATATTTATTCTTAGATTCAGCCTGGAATGGTAGTGCTTTAAATGATGTTAGAATACACTGAAACCTCTTCATAAATTTCTACCTTTTCCAAGTAGAGTTTAGGTGCCAGGAACAAGTCAAAAATGCCATCATGTGCTTGTTCTCCATTCTACCCAGCACGTAGGAAGGGTCTTTTGAAGCCAGAGAGGCCCAGGTGAAAGGAAGTACATTATGTGTACATTCCCGCCTGTCTGTCCATCCTCCAGCTATGCCGAGGGCCAAGTAGAGACAGTGATTTATGATCCTAGCATCTGAGGAGCGTGCACAGCAAGAAACAGAACCAATGAGTATCTGTAAAGAGGAAGTGCAGACTTACTGCACCTCAACCCTTTTTTTTTTCTTTTTATCTACTATCCCATCAAACCCAACAGTGATCCGAGCTGGGTGAAATCACTGTTTCTTCTTCATAAATGCACATGAGTAATGTGTGAATGAAGACTGGAATTTCATGATGCATAGATGGGTAGCTCCACCCCGCATCATGATTTTGACAGCAATGTAATGTATATTTTTAACTTCCACCTCAAAGAACACCACTAGTGTCTGTACTCCTATCTGAATTTTACAAATTAGAAAAGTGAGCATCCCATTTTTCATAGATTTATGAAAAGGAAACTCTGGCCATTTGAAGAAGAGGAGCCACCACACCATACGAAAAGTTTTCTAAGTTGAAAGAGTTGGGATGGTTACCCAGCTGTATGTTATCATATGTGCGACACAAGGGTCTTAAACTAGACAGTCTGGACTCTTAACCCGTTCGGTTCCAGTTTCCTTGCCCCAAAAATAGAGGTTGCATCATACCATTAAACATAAGAATATGATAGTGCAGTAAAATATTGGAAAGCATGATGTGAAACAGCCGAGAAAAAGTATTTCAGAGGGTTTTATCTGATACTTGGCATCCTTTCTAGGGTATGGCACTTCAGCAACTGGTTATTATTTCTTTTATCAAGAGTGATTATGGACACTAACACACTGCACCAAAAGCCACCCAGGATAAGTAAGAGACGGTCCCTGGGGCTGCGAAGTGACTGGAGTGATCCAGGACAGGAGTGCTGACCAGATGTCAGGTTCTGACCAGGAGGGTGACACAGAAGCCACAAGATTCAGGCCGGGATCAAAAATCACCTCCGCTCTCTATTACCATCTGCTCTGAATCTGGGTACCACTATGACTGGTCTCTCACCTATATTTATGATGTTTCCTATCGCTTTATTTCCAGTGAAAAGAGGGATCAGGAAAGACCTTGCAAGAAAGAGCAGTGTATCCTGGTGGGTGGACATAATGGAACTTGCACATGAGACAAACCTGGGGTAAAATCCAAGGGGTGCTTCCAGGTGAATGAGAGAACTGGAAGACGTGGAGAAGAGGTAATGTGAGCGGAGCACCCTGGGCAAACTGGTTTGGTGAACCAGGTCACTCCTGATCTCATTGGTTGGACTCACAGGAGACCTGGGAGGCAGGGGCAGAAGACACAACAAGTGCTTCTCCACCTCCTTCCTCCTGGACTCCTCGGTGGGCATTTTGATGGACACATAGAAAGGAATTACAGCGATTCTTTCTCTTTGGATGTTTTGGATTTTTCTCTTCCTTTTTGGAGCATTGTTTTGTGTCCAACTCTTCACACTGTTTGCAGACACAGTGGGACCTTGAGTTCCTACATTGCCTTCTCATTCTGCCTCTGATAAACGTGACCTGCAAGCCACGACCTCACTTCTAACATCTTCAAAAAGTGATAACAGCACAGATCTCTCTCTAGGCTACTGGAAGGAAAAGATTAAATATATATGGAAGACGTCAGTGGGATTGTGGTTTGGGTAGTGTCTCATAAATAACAGCTTCTCTTTGTAGGTGTAGCTTAACCTGTAATCAAATTAGCACCTTGTAGAAAACAGAAACTCAAAAAAAATTCTTTCTTAGAGAAAAGAAGAAACAATGGACAGATGAATAAACAAAATCCGTGAAGAAATATATCAATTCATCTTGAAATATCACATGACCCTTGATGGGCAAGGGTACTGGCCATGAGTGTCAAAAGCTGATTTCCCTAAAAATGCTAAAGGGCATGAGAGAGGGAGAGGGCAGGATCGTGCTGAACACATCAGGTTCACAGCCCTTCAGTCCTTGGTAAAGCAAGGTGTGCAGAAGCACCTGACATCTGTGTCGAGGTACGGGTGAAGAGGATTAGCAAAGAGAAAATGTCTGGGCTGGGGTTCAGCCCAGTGACATAAGCACCTGCCTGGTAAGCACAAGGTCGTGAGTTTGATCCCAAGAAATGTCTTAAAAGGACTTCATCCAGGTCAATAGAAATACACTAAAATTGATTCAAAAAGGAGAAGAGGGCTGATTTTTGCTGTTGTTACTCTCATGTCACCCGAAAGAGAAGACTGATCATTTTCCAGAGAGCTGGACATGGTGACCTCACTGGATTGGACAGGGGTAAGCTGAGATCACAGATTCACCCTGGGGCCTCACGAAGCCCACTGGGACATACATTTTCAGAACACATATTCTGGCACCCCTGAAACTAATGTGATCCTGGTATTGAATCTTTCATTTTGAAAAAAAAAATCTATGGTTTTGATGTAATCATCAAAGGATAATGGAAAAAAATAATGTTATTTCATAGTTTGAGAGAAAAGAAAAGGACATCTGGAATTAACTTTGAGTGGAAAAAATACTGACCTCATTCACAACGTGGAGGAAAAGAAAATGGAATAAAGTCCCTTAGGTGATATTCAGGAAGAAAAGATTGAAAATGCAGTTTAAGATGATCATGGAGATGCAACAAAAACAAATGTTCTGGTAATACCAGGTTTTTAAAAAATCTACCAATGTGGCAGGTAGGTGTTAACTTATTTAATTTTCAGAGTGAGTAGGAAAGAGAGAGTATAAACATGAGTTGTAGAATCAGACGTACACAGGTCCTGAGTTTTCACTGAAACACTGGTTATTTTCAGGGAGGATAAATCTGCTTCCAGCCCTGTGTTCAAGGTTACCAGACAAAATATCACACATGCAGACCTCACAGGGTGAGTAACCTTTTAGTATGTGTCCCCATCAGATATTCTTATGCAACATCATCTACTGTTCATCTGAAATTCAAGTTTGATTGAGTATTTTATATATCTGTGCATCTAACAGCCTTATCCAAGACGGTCACCTTTAGCAACAGAAATAAAAATATGGACACACAGTATTAAAGGTAAATCACTTAGCAGAAGGCCTAACTCCTGGCAAGTCAAACAGTAGCTACTAGGATTTGTGTTTTTTAAATTTCATCAAGAGGATTGAGCTGGATCCTTGGCTATCTCTAGAGTGGTACACATGTGATCTGAATGCATTGCTGGTAAAACATGACATGAAATCAGAGATAATGATATAACCTACTGAAGAGCACGCGGTGCGGGAAAGATCCGCAGGTCAGTGAATTACACACTTGTTACATTATATGGGCCCCATGAGACCAGTCCTTCTTCAGGTGCTCTGTGGGAGTGTGATGTGTTCCCCATGATGAGCCCCGTCATCAAATCTGGTGCAGGAGTGGGGAGCTGAAGGTCAGATGGGTGATCTGGCAGGGTGCACCCCACTCCACGGGACAGGACCAAGCTACACGCCTCTTTCCTTCTTGACGCTCTTACTCCATGATGGTATCTTAGTGTGAACAGCTGAAGTAGGACCTGCAGGTATGCCTGCATAGTCTCAGCAATTCTGGAGGCTGAGGCAGGAGGACAACTTAAGTCCGCATGTTTAAAGCCAGCCTGAGAAACACAGAATGATTTTGTTTTGAAAACAGTAGCAACAAATAAGCAAACGAATCCTCCAAAAATCTTAAATCTGAGTAGCTCAGCCTAACATCCTCTAGGTTCGCTCATGTTAACACCCTTGGCCAGTTTGCTTTCTACTGTCAAGGCTGAATCACATTCCACATGTTTCAATCCATTCCTCTGTGGAAGGACACTGGGGTTGTCGCCATGTCTCGGCTACCATGAATACTGAAACGGATGTGCGGAGCAGAGACCAAGATCATCGTTTCATTTCCCTGGGGTTTATGCCCAGAAGCTGGACCAATGCATCCCTGGGGAGCTCAGCGGGTACTGTGCTCAGTTACTCCCAGAAAGCACTTTCCAGGGGTCCGCTGCATGCGGTTAATACCACAGCATTGTGCACTTAAGAATGCAGGTTTTACCCAACATGTCCCTATCACAACATATTGATTAAGAAGCATAAAAATCCCAGGGAAATCCGGTACTCTGAATGGTACCATGACATTATGTTCAAATTTATCCACAAGTGTGCTTTCATTTTGTGCATCTTTTATATATCAATTATATTTCTGGAAAGCTTTTTTAAAAACTCAACTAATTTAAAAGCACTTCATTGAGGACATTTGTCCCCTTAGCCTGACTCAGAGATGCCTGGGATGGAATGCTGGCATTGGGAGCTACCTTCTAGAGGCCCAGAGAATGTAACAAACCAGTGTCACCGGCTGATTACTTCCCCTGTATGAAATGCTTGAGTTCTCAAAACAGAGCCAGAGCATGGAGAAAGTGATTGGGAGACGCAGGGAAAGCCACCTCAGTAATCACGAACAATTAAGACCTAGATATCCATGGCGGGACTCACTCAGGGCTGGGTGAGTTTCTGACCCCAACACAGGTGCATCACAGTTTGCTAGGGAAAAAAAAGCGGGGAGGAAAGGAAAGGGACAGATTAAGAGCTGAATCTTTTCATGTATAGGATTCGAACACTTGATTCTGCGAAGCCTGGTGACTAATGATGAATTCAAACCAGAGTAAGTGACTCACTCCTGGGCACCTGGTCAAATGTAGCAATGCCAATTTGGAAACTGGAGCCCTGGGTCTCAGTCCTGGGTTGTTTTCTCTTCCTGGGTCTCCCTAGTTTGCCTCATCTGATCCTGTCCCCTCCCTGGCCACCTCGGAACAGCCCAGGATGGAGAGGATGAAAGCTGGGGTCACTCCAGCCACATCTTGCTGTTCTGATTACTCCACATTGAACAGGTTGGCTTCTTTTGAATGCCTATGAGCACCTTTTTTTAAAATCTTTCTCAAATTTACAATATATGAGGTATCAAGCTAGACTGCTGACAGCATCCAACTGTTCTCTGTTACATGTTTTTCTAGAAAATTTGTAGATGAGACCCAAACAAGTGATACATCAATGACACTGTCCAACATCGGTTCATAATTTGAAGACTGATGATACTTCCAGGTGATAATTTTCATATATGACAAGCTGTGACAGATGGATTTTCAAGGCACTGATGTCCGCGCTAACACTTGGAAGATGTCCTTAAGGTGGTGCTTTTCCTCACGCGAGCCTGCTCATGAGGAACTGACTAATGGCTTTGTGTTTCCCTTAAACATTACAAATATAAAATTTGAATCTCCATTGCCCTTTTGTGGAGAAACAATAGCTTACTGTTTTTATTTCCTAGAGTTAATGAACCTGATTGGAACTCAAAAGCTGAACTCAAATTTTTTCCCAATCAATTCATTTCCCCTGCATGTTTTATTTTTCTTGACCTCTAAAACCACTAAACTCTTTCTTTGGAGCTGAGTGTGAGGGAAGGAGTGAAACTTGAAAGCACATTTCTGAAATCCGCTCTGAAAAGCCTGTTGTTGGCATTTTGTAAAATCCAGGCACATCACAGCCCTGAGCCCTCCCACGGCTGGGCACCCACAAAGCCTGGGGAAGAGACAGGTGGAAGGAAATCAAGTCTTTGTAGTTAGTGCCCAAAAGTATAAAACTGAAAGACCTGTCAAAAATCTCAAGGCTTTCCATGCACAAGGCTTTCCATGCAGACACACGTGGGAAGGTTAACACACCCACAGTTTTTTCCATGCTGCTGACCACCAATGACCTATCACAAGACCTCTCCCCGCTCTATATGAGTTTATTCCTGTGCTAAACTTCTGTCTCGGTCCAGGCTGCAGAGTTTCCAAGGCACCTATCCAAGTGTCTGTTGGGATTTTCCCTAAGAAGCACAGGATTGCCCAGAACAACGAGTCCAAACCGTCTGTAGCTTTCTCCAACCCCATCCCCAACACACCCTCCACCCATTTTCCAGCGCTCACATCTTGCAGCCCATGGAATTGACATAAGAGAAGTTACCTCTAGCCAGGGACAGTGGCACCACCCCTGACCGCCCTACTCACTGCCCCAAGAGTCACCCTTTCTAATAAACCGCATAGCCTGGACCATGAGAAGGCAACTGTCCTACTGTGGGAATTTCCTGAGGGTTCAAGGAACCAGTCATTTTCCTGCTAACCATCTCCCATGGACAAGCACTGGGATTGTTTCTAAGCCATTATGTGGTGTTTAACATCAGCATTGCTGTGAGTGTGAGATTTAACAGAGGACAGGGCCATGTCCACCGTGGAAGTTCTTGGTGTAGGTGTATACCTCTCCAAGTTTACCGGCTGTTTCTAGACTACTCCCGGAAGTGAACCCATTCACAGACCCTTGACGCAGACAGGTATCTGCTTCACTACTGGCAGCAGTTGGTGCTTTCAACTTACAGTGCCTTTACCAAGGAGACCTTGCATGGAGAGTGGTCTCAGCAACGCTGCCAGGTCCTCAACTCTAGTGACGAGGGACTGAGAAACTCTCAGATGTTTGCGAAGCATCCTGAACTTCTCTGGTGTGAACTTTTTGTTCACAGTTGTGCAAATCCCAATTTTTTAAAAGAATTGATGAATTCTGTTAATATTCTGTTTATTGATCCATTTGCATGCCAATCATTTAAACCTTATTATAATCTCATAATAAACAATATCTGTCAGGTCAAACCCCCCTTGGTAATCTTTTTCATACAGTTTTGTTCTTTTCCTGAAGTTTTTCCACTCTAAATGTATTCTAGAGCACAAGTATAATTCTGACTGCTCACTTGGAAATATTTTGGATTTGTAGATTGATGTAGCCACAAAAATCTTCTATTCTTCCCCCATAAATACAGGCCATCGCATCACTGAGTTCCTCTAAATGTTTTCCTCAGCAACTTATGCACTTCCTGTGTGGTACTCTGATAAGCACTTTGTTTCCTGCATACCTGGGTTAGCACTTAGTTCTGTCCCATCACGAGTCGGGGTGAGTCCCCACTCCTGTGCTGTTTTACCTGCTTCTCCCTGGCACATGGTAGGCTGAGCACACTGACCATATTTCGGGAGATGCCTATGAACTTCCATTTTGTTTTGACAATTTCTAGGTTAAGCCACCGTGCTGTCTTCATTTTATTTCTTTCAAAATAAACATCGGGATAATAGTATCTTGGAATTGTACTCAATATTAAGTAAAATACATATATATAACTATACACTTTTGCATACTTACATATACATATTACTATTGTATCTACAGACATTCCTCCTTTAGTGGCCCCCTTCTTTAATAATTATTCAGACTTACAACGGAAGCGGCTTGTTTGGACTTACAATCCATCACTTTTTGGTACAGTTCTGTGTATCTTGTTGGTAGAGTCCCAGTGCCTTTTTTTGTGCACAGTCTACATTGTTTATTCAGTATTGTATTCTTGATGATTATGTTTGCAGTACAGTGCTGTAGTTTTACATTCTGTCATACATTGCAGTACTGCATGTCAGAGTTACACAAACAAAAGCAAAGTCATCAAGCTGGAGTTTTTTGGCCCATGTCTTTGTTCTGAATATTGTAACATACATACTACTTACAACTCCTCATCTAGTGGGCAATTCATTTAAAGGTCTAGTCACGAGAACAGAATTTGATCATTAAATGTTTGTATCATGGCATATATGTGTGTAGTGAACAGTTTTTTTTTTTTCATTTTTCTTTGCCAGCAGGTGAGAGAAGTTTCAATTTTGGAGACATTTTATATGCTAACTCTTATTTATACGCCCTCTTCCTGCTTACTGCCTTAGTTACACTTTTTCATTGCTAAGACAAAGTACCTGACACCCAAAGTTAAAGAAAGAAAGGTTTATTTGCCCACAGTTTGTAGAGGTTTCAGTCCGTAATTGGCTGGTAGCAGTGTAGGATAGGCATCACAGACAGGCAGAGAGGCATCGCAGAGGAGAAACAGTTCCAGGTGGGCAGACGGCAGCAAAGCAATCAAGGACTTAGCAGCTTTTCTGCCCTCTTTATACTCTACTTAGACCACTGGGACCAGGGTGGTGCCAAACCGATCAGTGGAATGATTTAGTAATCACACACCCTTAACCCCAGCTTCTCACACTCTAGGTCCAGCTACCTCTAAAACCCCACCTACGACTGCTGGGGGGACATCTAGACACAAACTGTAACACCTGTAATTCATATTCCTTTAGAATAGCAGGTCTATTTTACCTACTGATGTGTTCCAAGCAAGATAGTGGGCATACAATAAATAAGGGGTGGAGTCAAGAAATAATGAATTCAAGCATGCAGTGACCAAGGAAAGTCATTATTTTTTCTCAGTGTGACATCCAAAGTAGCCAGGTACAGTGGCACGTGTCTCAAATTCCAGAATTTGAGAGGCTGAGGGAAGAAGGCAAGTTTGAGTCTAACTTGGACAATTTAGCAAGACCCTGTCTCAAAAATGAAAAGTAAAAGTGGTTTTGGCTATAGCTCAGTATGAAGGTCCTGAAGTCAATCCTCAGTACCCCCCCCCCAAATTATAAATGGAATTCTCTATTTTGACAAAATTACTTTTACCCCCATGAATTTGCACCCTACTACATTTAAGTCAGATTGTGTCCACTCCTGGGGAACCTTTTCCATGAACCCTGCTTCTCCTCTTCCATAGCATGCATTCTCTCTCTCTCTCTCTCTCTCTCTCTCTCTCTCTCTCTCTCTCTCTCTCTCGCTCGCTTGCTTTTTCTCTGTACAGCTGTACAACCTGTCAGCCTCCTGGACATAAGGTCTCCCAGGAAAGACTGCATACTCCCCGGGGTGCGTTTTCCAGGTCTCCTGGGTTTTTCAAGCCTTGTGGCCTCAAGGCCACCTGACTACAACCCTGCTGCTTGCTGCAGGCTTCGGAAAGCACCAAGTGAACACCTACTACACTTCCCTGTGCTCTGGGTTTCTCATCTGTTCAGATAAATCCCTCCAGTGATCACAGCATCCAGAGGCCCATGTCCAGGACTCACCCCGCGGCCTGTGGGTCTGTCCTTGCTCATCTGGCTTCCTCCCAGCTTCCTCCGCGGCAGGGACCACATGTACCAGCTCAGCCTCTGCATTCTCCTCCTCAGCCTGTGAGCTTCTCCTGGCTCCAGCCTGTGGCCCCCCACAGTCCACGAAGGGAGAACAGACTCTGCATCTCACACTGGAGCCATCACTCCTGGTCCTTTGCCAAGGGGCTCACCTGTCCCCGTCATGTCTCCTCAGAGGAGCAAAGTGAAAGATAACAAAGAGACAGAGACAGCCTTTCACCAAGGAAAGGGGATCTGAGGAAATGAGAGTGTTCTTCCAGGCATCAACTCCCCTCAGTGAACGTGATCACTACTTTCAGCAAAGGTGTACGTTAATAATAAAAATTAAAAATGGGAGAAAACAACCCAAGCAGCAATTACCTGGCCTCTGGCTAAGCGTAAATCATTAAGCTTTCCGCCCTGTAAGAGAACAGTTTTCAGAAGCACCCGAAGGCACTTTGGGTGTGCTCCACACACAGAGGGGTCCATACAGCTTCCTGGAATGCACCGGAAGTACAAGGCGATTTCTACAGAAACCTCAGAATGACGACAGGGGATTGAGATCTGCACCTCTCAGAGGCCCGGGGGGGGGGGGGGGGGGGCAGGGTGTGCCTCGGGCTCTGCCTGTGCAGAGGACAAGGCCAGGATCTCAGCATTTACTTTTCTTGTCTGTCTCCCATGCGACCTTAATCGTATGTATTCCTGCAGAGGAAGAAAAAAAAAAAAAGACAAACATGTTTCAGCCTCCAGATTGCATTAAGCTTGCAAGTAATTTCGATAGCTTTGCATGGATGGTGTGCCTGCTGCCCATGGCGTTAGTTCCCAGTCTGTCCCAGGAATCAGTACTCGCCCCCTGCAAAGCGTGAAAAAAGCATTTTTTTCTCTAACTTGTGATCGGTCTGCAAATTTGAAACTGTTTCCCGGCTCCTCTCGGGAGAATTTGTTTGGTAAATTTAGCTGTTATTAGCGAGGGGGCAAGGACCTTTAATTGTTGACGCTGGTCCACAGCTAGGTTTTAAAACTAGTACATCAGCATACAAGGGAGTGAGAAAAGACGCACTTCAATGAGTGAAATATTTTCTTCTGAGCACGTATCAACATTCACAGTGAAGTTCATTTATGGTAAAAGTGTCTTTATGATTTTTTTTTTTTTTGTGGCAAAAAAAAAGGAAACATTTAACAAGGGAATCGTAAAATTCACCAAAGCGTTTTGCAAGGGATTTGATTATTTACAGGGCTCCTCCCCTCCCCCCAACTTCGGAACAGCAAAATAAACATGGAAGAGCTTCAGAGGCCTCAGGCGACAACCAGGGTTTCACAAGCAACTCCGCGCACGCAGCCGGGCCCCACGCCGCGCCATGTGCGAAGCATCCAGGCTGCTGCTATATTTGGAAGCTGAACCGCTTCCATCTGTGGGGGCGCGGGG
The DNA here is from genome assembly GCF_034190915.1 of Cavia porcellus. NCBI lineage: Eukaryota > Metazoa > Chordata > Mammalia > Rodentia > Caviidae > Cavia > Cavia porcellus. The sequence goes on along the minus strand of NW_026947506.1, from coordinate 53,179,573 downwards.
CACAGCACCCTTGCCCGTGCAAAGCTGTTCCAGGTGTGCGGACGGAGCTGAGGCTGAATCCCTGAGAATGTGCCAGCTGACATACCATCCAGAGAGCCAGAATCCGAGGCAGTTTTTCCTCTGATAGCACCAGGCCAGCCCCCAGCTCCTCGCCCCTGCTCCGCAGCCTCTGTGCCCCTGGGAACAGAAAGGCTACCACCCCAGGGTGCACCAGTTTGACTCGATGGGTTACAACCTGTGCCCGTCGCCAGGGCATGGCAATAGGCTTGCAGAAGCAGTGAAAACTAAATAAAATAGTTATTCCCTGTGGTGGCTAGAAAACTCCTGGTTCCTATCCCTTCACTCCAGCCCCTTTTTCCCTTCCATCCTCTTCCTCTTGTCCTCCTCTCCCTCCTCCCCTCTGCTTCTTCATCTCCTTCTGGTCTCCTCCCTCCAATTCTCTTCCTGTTCCTCTTTTTCCTCTTCCTGTTTCTCTTCCTCCTTGGCTCTTCTTCTCCTCCTCTTCCCCCTCTTCTTCTTTCAATCTTCCTCCTCGTTCTCTTCTTCCTTCTCTCGCACTTCTTTCTCTTCCTTCTCCTCCTCTTCCTTTCTTCCTCCTTTTTCTTCTACCTCCTCCTCTTTCTTTTTCTTCTCCCCACCCGCCGTGCTATCGTGCAAAGCATGAGACACAGCAGCCACAGACAAATAGTCCATGACCAGAACACACATAAAAGTCAGCCCTGTCACACATTTCACAGCCACCAGCCCTGGGTGCCAGACTGCTCCGTGTAGGTCAGACATACAGGAAGTCATACCATTGCCTTTCGCAACTGATCCAAGAGCCAAACAATGATCCCTGTAATAACTGGACCCGCTGAACCAACCCTTGATTAATCATTCACAGCTCCCCTAATTTTGTTCCTGATTCCAGCTGAGGAGCAACTGGAGAAAAGCCAGGCCTGTTTTCTAGCCAACAGCATAGGGGTCTGACTCCAGCTATTGCAGGCCAAGCTCCCCCAGTCTCCCCAGAGTGCCCCTGGAGCCTCCCCTGCCAACCCCTCTGCATCTCTGGGAACCTCAGCCCCATGCATCCTTGGGTGACTGGATCCCTTGCAGCAACAAGCTCTAACAAAAGGCTTTCAGTTCTCCCCTTGGTGACCTTCATCTATTTCTGTGACAGTGGCACATCTGCTTTCGTGTGTCTTAAGGGAATGCCCCTCAAAGTTGGGCCTCACAGTGTCCCACCGAATCAGAAAGACTCCCTTTGAAGGGTTCCCCATGCCAGGTCCAGATTGACGAGCTCCAGGGTGCCTTTCAGTTACAGCATCTGCATGTATGAAAATGTCACAATGTAACCCGGTGTTCTGTGTCACTAACGGACACTTGTTTAGAAAAGCATCCATCATCATTTGTGCCAACTTGTATTTTGGTTTCTGTCATTTACAGCTTGTAAATCTATAGTCAACAGAAAACCTGAAGTTGGGATGCTCCCAGAGGATGCTCTGAAACACCAGGTGGACCAACTGTCTGAGTGGCAGGGGGATGTGTAATTATGAGCCAGTAAATGGATTAAGCCACCCTGGCAAGTGTCAAATAGAAACGTGGTGGGCAGACTCAGGACAGGGTGAAGGATACAGATGTCACCCCTTCTATGGGCGTTGTGGTCTGCACAATAGCCAAGCTCTCTAGGGATTGTGAAGACTCCCACTGACAGAAGCTCAGAGCAACTCTGCAACTTTCACGAGCTCAGACAAATGGGAGGGCTGACACTGAAATGCAGGTCACCTCATCTCAGAGCATGCCCCTTTGCTGCGAGGACACCACACCAATGTCCTCAGGGGAACACAGAGTGGGAGGAAGCTCCTCTCCTTCAAAGGCAGCATCACTGTGCTGCTCTGTCTGCCCATAATCAAGATTGATGGCACTAGGGGAGCCTCCGAAGGGGCCACACATAAAAAATCCAGCAGGAGCGATGGACATGGATGCCTTGTATGTGTTCTTTCTCAATATTTTAAGGAAAAAGTTTAATTCGTTAGTTGGAACATTTTCTTTTCTGAAACACATGATTTGAGCATTTCCTTTTCTGTCCTAAATCCCCTACTCTGTCTGTGATACAGTGTCACTCAGTGGTCATGGAAGGGCCCCCAATTTAGGACGTGTCCACATTCATTGGACAAATGAAAACAACACTGAGATTCCATCTTGCCCCCCAAAAAGTGGCTATCATCAAAAATCACCCAATAACAAATGCTGGAGGGGCTGTGGAGAAAAAGGAGCCCTTCTCCATGGCTGGTGGGGATGCGACTGGTGCAGCCACTGTGGAAATCAGGGTGGCTATTCCTCAAAACACTAGGACTAGAGGTCCCATTCTGCCATTTATTCCCCTTCTGGGTATTTTTACAGAAGAATTGGAAACATCACAGTGATATACGTGCAACCATGTTTATTGCAAGAGAGTTTTGATAGCTAAATCTTGGAAACATCCCAAATGTGCATCCAGTGGCATATGGATAAAGATGTGGGGTAGTTTTATGCAATAGAGTACCACTCAATTATAAAGAAGGATAAACTTGAGGTTTTTATAAGTAAGTAGATACAACTAGAGACCATTCTCATAAGTGAAATACATCAGACTTGTGTGTGTAAACATTGTATTGTCTCCCTAGTGTAACAACCTGAAAGAGTAAATAAGATCCAAAATGGACAATAGATATTGTGAAAGTGAAAGGGGTAGAAACTACTCAAAAGGAAAGAACAGCTGGGGTGTGGGAAGGGAGAAAAGGAGGGGATATGAAATTAAAATTGTGTATATATGCTAAGATAGCTAAGATAACTGTATTACCCCTTCTATTAGCTCATTGAAAGGAACAGTGGTGGTATTGTTTGATCAGGTTTGCATAACTATATCTGGTGGCAGGCTGTTTTACTAATCTGAGCTGGAAAGGCCCAAAAGTCAGCAGTGGAAGCTGGAAAGACTATGCCAGCCGGGTGAAGGATCTGTGCCAGTAGGTTGAGGGTTCTGTAATGAAGCCAAAAAGCAATGCTCAAAGTAAGAACCAGGGCTGCCCTGAAAAGTACCACAGCCATCCTCGGTGACAGCGCGGTCTGGAGCTCCTCTGAAAATGAAAGCCGTCAAGTACACGTCAGGAAGCCAGAGTAACAAGTTTCTCCTGGAGATTAAACAGCAACATCTTCCCCTCCAGAGCCAGGAAGCGATGCTTGATGTAAGGACCAGAGCTCTCCTAACATGAACCACAGCCACTCTCAGCAACAAGGTCCTGAGCTCCTCTGATGACAGTGTCCAAGTTCACATCAGGAAAGCCAGCATGACAAGCTCCTCCAGGAGAACCAACGGCTCCAAGCAACAACACTTAGGGGAACCCACAATGCCCGCTCTTCCTCTCCACGTCTCCTGTTACGCTGGCAGGTTTCCTCAGGTGGACCATCCACACTGAGCACCACATGATTTAATTCAGCTGTTTCAAGCTGACCACCAGTTTTAATCCCTAACAGTAGGCTAATAGTGTTCTCATCAAATGAGTTCAGAACCTCTGCTGTTTTCTGGAAGATATTCTAGAGAATTGGTGTTTTTTTTTTTTTTTTTTCTGTCAATGTTTGGGGAATTCACCAATGGGAACAATCAAGTTAGTATAGGGTGATTTTACCACCCAATTTGGAAGGTTACTTATTACTGATTCAGTGTCTTTATCAGATAGTAACCTATTTAGGTGGCTGTTTTCCTGGTGCAAATTTTAGAGCATGTGGTTTTCAAAGGAGTGTCCAATGACCTAAGGTGTTAAACCTGAAACTGTGTATAATATATATCCTTAGAGTATTTTTGGTGTCTGTGGGAGGCATAGTAATGACTTCTTTGTGATTTCTGACACTGGTAACTTGTACTTCCTAGTCTCTTCACTCACCAATATGTCAGTTTTATTAATCTTTTTAAATAAACAGTTTTGCTTTTGCTGATATAATAGATAAGCTGTTTTCTTTTTTTTTTCTTTTTGGTACTGGGGATCAAACTCATGACCCTGCTCTTGCCAGGCAGGCACTTATGCCACTGAGCTAAATCCCTAGTCCAACAAACTGTTTTCAATTTCATTAATTTCTGCTCTTTTAAATTTATCTTTTTGCTTGCTTTAGATTAAATTCCCATTCTTTAATTTCCAAAGGTGGGCTTTTAGACCTTAGCTTCTTTTTCTTTTCTTCAACATTTACCTTTCATAATGTGTATGTGTAAAACTATAAATGTTTTATTTCTAAGCACAAATCAGTTTTCATAATTTGTAGTTGTACTTTCAGATAGTTTAAGAAACACTGGTTTCTCTTGAGACTTCTGTGAACAGCATTTATTTAGAAACACATTGTCTGATCTGCAATTACTTGCCTATCTTCTGATTATCTCACTGCCACTAGTTTCTAGTTAATTCTGTTGTGGCCCAAGATCTCCACATGTCTTATTTCTGCGGTGTGCGTTTGTTAGGCCGAGTTTCATATTGGGCTGGGTTTCACGTCCCCATCATTGTTCTTGGTTTGTCTACCCAGGGCAAGGTGCCTTTGAGCTTCATAAGGCTGTGTATTCCATGTTAGTTAAGATGTCTTTGATAATCTTGTTTGGATTGACAGCTTAATTTTCCAAACATCAGTGTCACTTCTTCTGCTGCATATTCTGATTAGATTTCAAAAAGTGGCAACTGAAATAATTAACCACAGATTTTTCTTTATGTTGAATATATACATTTCATAACATATGTGTTTAAAGCTATAAATCTGTGCACTGGGGGATTTTTATGGCTTTTTGGAGAATTGAGCCTTTCGTCTTTATGCCATGCCTGCTTCATAATCTTATGATTAAATTTCAGACTTCCTGTGTCCATCTCCTGGGCTCAGATCTCTGCTGTGCTCCTTACTTTGGATTTCTGTCCCCTGGAGAGGTGGCTGGAGGAAGTCAGAAGTGCATAAATTCCATGTGCTCATGTCAGAGAGGCTCTGCGGAAGCCCTTTCCACCGGAAGACCATCCTTTTTAATGAAATGCTTCAGGGCTGTTTTTCATAATGGTCTCTCACCTTGCTCCCTGCTAGAGAAGGCGGAGTGGTTCCTCTGCTCTTCACTAGGTAAGGCAGGTGGGGTTCCTAAAGGCACAACCACGAACCCCATGAGAATGTAAGGGACTCTAAGACCAGGGCCGTGGGAACTGCCCTTCTAAAAGCAGACCCCATTTGGCCCCAGCAATCTGTTGAAATCCTGTTTATGGACCAGTTTAATGGGTTTACAGGCTGCCAGGTCAGCAGTTTCCGGCGTGAGCTCTCTAGGCCTGCCCTGCTCACGCTGGTCACCCACTCTGCTGCCTGGGTTCCCCGATGGGTCTAAGCAGTCACTGGTTTTCCATTTGTTCAGCTTTTTATTTTGTAGGGAAAAAAGCGATGATTTTGGAGCTCTGTGCATGTCAGGGCAGAAACCCAGATAATAACATTTTCAAGTTTGGCTTTTCTCTCATTTTTACAGGATGTGATGCTTATAACTCTGAGTTTCCTAAGAGCGCTCTGGGTTCAATAAATGTCTCTCCATTGATTACTCATCGATCTTTATCTGCGATTCTGTGGAACCAACAATCCCAGCAGATCGAAAGCCAAAGTGTGTCAAAAATCAAACAATAAAAGTCAGACTCTGACGAATACCTCATTTTGCAATACAAATGGTTTCTGTGCAACATCTAATTTTAACATGAAAATAAAATCTAAAGTGTGCTTGTATTTAGGCCGAATTAAATTGGCCAAATATTAATAGATGTTCTCAGCATTGAAACCACATTTCAACTGCTCTTAATAAATCCTAAAACCACTTTTAAAACATTTATTAATTTTCCATAGCTGACATGACCACATAACAAAAAGCATACACAGACAAGAAATAAATCTGCAGAAAAGGGTTATAATTATTTTTCCCATAGTTTGGGTTTTCCACATGGGAGATAAACAATCAGTAGGTGAGAGAAAAGAATATTGCTAAGGAAACCCAACAGATTCACCTGCCCAATAATTCATTCATTATGTTTTGTATGTATGAAATTGGAGGTTAGGAGCATGCTAAGATGATGTGTGAGGAATATATTCATAAATGTGTATTTATATCCTATTTATTTTCTAACCAAAAGTGCCTTCTCAGACCACCATAAGCAAGTCCCACAGATTAAATGTCTTGTTTTCAAATACACATAATGTGCTTAAAATACTATTTCACACATGTATGTATTCAAGACTGTGAAGAAACACAAGCAAAATAAAATGTAGCCTGGAAGATAAAGCCTGCTTACATTAAAGGTGAAAAATTGTCTTTGTCTCCTTGAATTTTGATTCCCTACATACAGGAATCAAAGCTACAGGGACTTGGTTTGCAAACTCCTTTGTGAATCTTAAAGCCTGTGGTTCTATAATTAAAATCATCATGACATAAATAATAAGTGATAAATGAACATCAATGAGAGAAAAAACTAGTTTTTAAAAGGGCGATCAATTACAAGGGGAATGTAGCTAACATGGTATCTTTAGAAGAGAGTTGGCATCACTACTAAATCTGAATGTGAATGTTTCTTAGCTCTGGGGAACCCCCTTCCAGCAGGCAGGAGCCCAAGAAAAACATATCACAGCTGCACCAAGAGACATAGAAACAGAAATGTTGTTTCTAACAGCGAAGCCTCAACCTGGATGACTAGAGACATTTATAGTGTGAAGCAGACACTGAGTATGTTTATACAGTGGGAGGCTGAGGGGCTCTGCTTTGGAGTAATTTATATAGGGATCACAGTCGTGATATTCAGTAAAAGAATGAACACAAAAATAATGAATGTGTCCTCCAATACTCAAGTGAAATGAAGTTTAGAAAGAAGCCAGTCCAACTCTCCTGAGAAAACTTAGGGCAGAAGAAGGAGAGATCTGGAGAGCACAGGGAGGATTCCTGGCTCAGTGCCCCCCACGTTTCTCTGGGTCCCCTTATTGATCAATGTAATGAAGCTTATTTGTTGGTTGTTTTCATTTTTAATTTTCTTTACAAGGGCTTCACTACATAGTGGAGTTTTTTGGGTTTTATTTTGGGGGCCTTGTCCCCCCAGAAAACTAGAGTAAATATGTAAGAACGCAAATAACACATAGCAGTCCCAGCAGGGAGGATGATGGGGGTGGGAATTTATGGGAAACCTGGATCCCAGGGCTCAGTGTGTTGAAAGACGGTACCCTTGGAGAGAAGAGTTTCTGAGGCCGGTCATCCTGTTTACTGGGAGGGGGAGATGACCCGTCCTATAAAACGTGGGGGGTTGCTGGGATACAGCACACTTTCCTGGGGCTATGAATGGATCAGCCTCCCCCATGGCCTTAACTGTCTGTAGTGTCAGGAAGAGCAAAAATGAGCTGGGAGTGTGCATCCTGAGATGGAGAAACGGCTCCAGGGCGCTTCCGTCCCATCTCTAACTAGACTTCAGGTGAGTCCCTCATCCTGGATACAGAACCAGCGCGGACCTTCCTGCTTTCAGGGTCCCCAGGGCCAGGGGAGCTTGGGCAGCTTTGATCAGCCCTGCAGGACCGACACAAGCCAGGCTACTGTGTCTCTTGCTGCTTGTGTGCGTGAAATGAATCTGCTTTGTGTCCCTCATGTGTGGGTGACCGCAGTCTCCCCAGATTCACACAAGGTGGAAACACGGCCCTAGGAAGCCTTCCTGGTTGTTCCGGACATTCATTTATAAGCTTGTGTTTAACAATATGTCTGCAATAAAATGACTGAGGTGTGGTGCAGCTCCAGGAGCCCCTGGAGGGTACATCTGCCCTGGAGGGACCAAATTGATGAGAGAAAGCAATTCCTAAAACAGGAACATTTCAATTTTTGCCTAAAACCAATAACTAAAAAAAATATAAATACCATAAAGCTTCAATTGTTAAAAGAACAGTGAAGCAGTGTAAGCCAGAGGTGAACTCCATCCAGCCAAGCTCTGTCCCTCTCCTCCGGTCCTGCTGCGAGCCCGGAGCTGGCCGCATGAGGCACTGTGCACGTGGTCAGGGATGGAGTAGGGGGCGGGGAATTATTTTTAGTGTTTTATTATTTAATTGACATACAATATCTGTACTTCTCTGTACTTATTCAATACATACATGTAATTATCATATCAGAGTTAACAGCATTTTCATCTCCTCAAACTTTATCCTTTGTGCATGTCGGGAAACTTTAAGCTCTTCTCCTCCATTGATTTCGAAATGAAAAATTGGTAGAGGGCAGCTGACCTCTTGCACTGCTGAATACCAGTCTGTTTTTCCCACTCTCCTTGTGCCTTAGAACCCAGCATGCATCCTGTACTACCCTCTCTCCCCCTTCTCGTCTTTGGTGACCTAAAGTCTACTGTCCACTTCTATGTGCTCAGCCTTTAGCTTCCAGATATGAGTGTGAACTTGCAGTATTTGTATTTCTGCCTCTGCTGATTTCTCCCAACATAATGTCCTCCAGCTCCATCCATGTTGACAGGATAATGGGATTTTTTATGACCAAATGGGATTCCATTTTTATTCCACTTATTCGTCAGGTTGATTCCGCGACCTGACTTTTGTGAATGGGGCTGCGGTGAACATGAATGTGAATATATCTGACTGATGTGCTGATTCCAGCTCCTTTGGATATATAGCTAGCAGTGAGATTGCTGGGTTGCACGGTAGTTCTATCTCTAGCTCTTTAAGGAAACTTTATACCATTTCCTGTAATCACTGGATGCTTTCAGTTCCATTAGCTAAGTAGGAAAGTTGAGGGGGAACATTTCCTAAGGATCCTGAGTGATAGGTGGCTTAGAAATGGAACACTCCCGTACCCCAGGATCAGAAAAGTCCCAGTGTAGCAGGCAAGCTCAGGGTCCACACAGAGGTCTGGTGTGCAACCCAAAGGTTCCCAGATGAAACACCAGCCCTCCCCTGTGAACCTGCACCATTGCAGACTGCAGGGGAGGAGAGCAAGAAGTCACCAAGAAGCTAAGACCTCCTGTGAGATGGGGCCACGTGCAGGGTGACTGGGGGACAGCCAGGCGCCAGCCTCTTCCAGCACATGGGCAAGGAGACAGGCAGAGCCAGAGTCCACCCGACCCCCATCAGTGACCGCTGACTCAGAGAAACACAGGCCGTGATGACAGCTAATAAGATAAAATACAATTTAATCCTTGTAGTGTTTAGTATTTCACTGACTTTTGCAGACCTAAAGCGGATACTGATCAACTGTTCAGAAGATAACAATACACAGTGTAGCATCTATGGGGATCTCCTTCTGAATCTTGTATCATTCTCATTGTTTTGTTTGGTTGGATTTTATTTGGTTTTATCTTGTTTGGTTTTGTTGTTTCTTAGCATGGGCAGCTATTTCAAAGATAACAAGATCTATTATGGTAATCATTTTGGATTTACTAGGATCTTGTTTTGAAGTCCTGTATTGTATTCACTGTTTTGTTTGTTCTATTCTGCTTCTATTTTGCTTGATTCTTACTATGTCTAAAAACAGAAAGGCATTATGGGGATCATTGTTGATTTCCTATTACCTTGTTTTGTAATCCTGTGTCACTTACACTGTCTTGTTTTGATTGGCTTCATTCTGTTTTATTTTGCTTGGTTTTAATCTGTCTAAAATAAAATAATAATAAAAAGAAAGATTCCCAGATGGATGTCGCCCTTGGTCCCACTTAGGGCTGGTAATAAGACTCTTGGGAAGTGATGACTTCCAAGTGATGCTCCATGCTGAGCCTGAGGATGATGGGAAATTCCTGCCTGAGGATGATGGGCAATCGCTGCTGTAGCTGAGGACAAGGTGGAAGAGGGAGCGGTGTTTTAACAAATAGTCATGCGCTGAGGTACATGTTCCTGTGTTTGCGTTTTAGGAGTTAAGATAATTGTACCAGCAAATCCAGGGTGCCCCTCCCAGTAGACAGTGATGAGGGCCATGTGAGTTTTCCAGCTCTCTTGGCTCCTACAAATGTAAGCTAAGAGATATACATCGAGTCTCTTTTAGACACCCTAGATTTTCTCGGTAGATCAACAAAGATGAACGCAGCTCCTTTATTTCCTTTGTTCCCCATTTCATTTAGCTCACATGCAATATGCTGAGATCAACAAAAACCAAAAAGAAAATAGATGCCCTCCTCATGTTCCCATTTGTGGTGGGAAAACTTTCACTTTTCCCAATTTATCATGATGCGGGCAGTGGGGTCTGTCAGAAATGCCTTTCAGCTGTTTGAAGCAAAGCCGTTCTGTATGTATTTTCATCAGGGTTTTTGTCATGAATGGCTCTTTGCTTTTGTTGAAGGCTTCTTCTTTGTCTGTGGAGATGATTGTGTGATTTTTGCACTTACTTCTGTCTGTGGATGTGGTGTGTTTATTAATGTGTTTATGTCGAATTATCCTTGCATCCCTAGGTTGGACCCTACTTGCCCCTGACATATGATCTTTTTAATAATTTGCTGCATTCTATTTGCAAATATCTTTTGAGAATTTTTGCATCTATCTTTATTAAGGAAATTGGCCTGTAGTGTTGTCTTTTCTGTTTCTTTTCTTTTCTTTTTTCTTCTCTCTTTAACTCCTTGTCTGGTTTGAGTGTTAGCGTAATGCTAACTTCCAGGAATGAGTGGGTTTCCCATTCAATTTCATGGGAAAGGTTGAGGACTATTGGCATTAGACTGTCCCTGAAATTCTGATAAAGTTCTGAGGTGAATCTATCAAGTTCTGAGCTTTTTATCATTTCTGCCTCAATTGCATTGCCTATTATCACCCAATTCAGGGTTTTTTTATATTTTGGGTTCAGTTTTGATAAATCATATGTGTCTAGGGATTTCTCAATTTCTCTTAGCTTCTTCAGTTTATCACAATGCAAGTTTCAAGAATAGTGTCTTATAATCCTCTGGGTCCACTGTGGTTTGGCATTTCTCCATTTTTAATTCCATTAAAAATGTTTCTTTCTTTCTTTTGGTAAGTTTGGTTAGGAGTCTATAAATCTTATTTATCCAACTGACTCTTAGATTTATCAATCCTTTGTGTTTTTAAAAATCTCTCAATTTAATTAATTTCTGCTCTGATCTTTTCATAATTACTTTCTAATTTGATTTGTCCTTGTTTCTCTTACCTTGAGATACATCATCAGATTCTGGATTTGTGATCGTCCTTTTAATGTGAGTGTGCCCAGGTGTAAACTACCCGCTTAGAACCATCTGCTCTGTATCCCATAGTTTTGGGTTTGTTGGACTTCCATTATCACTGGTTTCCATAGCTTTTTTTTCCTAATCTCTTGTGTGGTCCATTGCTTATTTAAGAAAAATATAGTTCATCTAAAATCTGAATATCTGATTTGTTGAGACCCTTCGTCTGTCCCAAGACCTCTTCTCCCAAGACCTCACACTAGGCATAGTTTTTACTTTTCCAGTGGCTTTTAAATGCTGGGGTGTGACAGCACGCCAGCTCTCAGTGTCTCTGATGCCCACGGGGATCCTCCCCCCGCGGGCGAAGACTGCTGTCTTGTTCCGTTGCACAATCATACATCCCTGCATAGCTAGTGAGCAGCTCCTCTCGGGTTATACACCCTGTCCCAGTTTTGTTTTGTTTTTTTCCTTTTCTCACTGGAACAAGAGAAGCTACTGGAAGCAAGTAGAGTAGAACAGTGTGTTCCCTGTACACTATGTGTTGGTCCTTTGCCTGTGTGAGCACCCAGCCCTACCATGAAATAGCCCTTAATTTCTGAAAGAAGCAACTGGACATTATTAAAACAGGGGTGTTCATGACAGGACAGAGATTCTCATCATTATGATTTTCTCCTTTGTACTCCCTTTTTTGATGATCTCTGGCAAACAGCCTCCAAAAATTGAGTATTGTATCTTTCTCTGAAGCTACTCTGTCAGTTTTTTTAAAATATGCCACACCCAACATGACTCCAGAAATCAATATATTCAAAAGACGTGACTTGGCAACATTCTTTATCCATCCAGAAGGAATAATTTTTTATCAAATTGTGAAATTATTCCTGAGTATCAAATCCATCATTCAAAATACAATAAATCACCTCACAGCACTGGAACCATCTGAATGGAGCCCGAAACTTCTACAAACAATCTCATTTAGGACATTGTACTCTCCTCCTCCACCCGACCCCCAAAACTGCCCATCTAAACTGTGACTCACTTGCATATTTACACAGCTAAAAAATAACAAGGGGACCTCTGGTGGTCCGAGCACTGTGCTATGTGGGATTACAAAAATAGACTTGAGGAAAGCATCTTTTCCTCAGTGTTATGCCCTAGTGAGTAGAGAGCACATGTTAGAAAATAGTTGCCGTAGGTCATCACAGTGTTAGCGGTGTAATTCAATACAGGGAGGAGTGAATGTACAGACCTAGTCTTTAGCAATCCTTCCTTGGAATGTCAGAAGAGACATGAGAGTGTTTGTTCCAAAACTTACTGTCGATGTGCAGGGGAGCTGGGGAGTTACACACCAGGAGGGTGGGGCTCTGAAGAGGTGCAGTCGGGGCAGGAGAGCCGGTGATTTGGGGGAGCTGGACTGAGTGCAGTGGACCTGCGTGAGATCATGGCTCTGGCTGCTACTGCTGTGAAGCGGCAGAAGCAGCAGAGGGGTTGCACGCGGAAGTGCTCAGGAGCTCTGCCTCAGTGTGGGGTCAGCCTCATCTCAACCCAGCAGGGCTCAGTCCTGAGTGCTTACACCCCCTAGGCTACAGGGTCGTATTCTCGGGTGTGTCCTTAGGGCCACCACTGCATGTGCGTCCAACAAGTTCCCGTGGCTCACCCAGTCCCTGCTCATCTCCATGCAGTGGGGAACATGACTCCTATGCAAAGCCTTTCCCTGGAACGTGAGCCAGGGGTCCCTGTTGTCACCGTGCTGTCCAGGCTCCTCTGGACTCCAGAGGACACTACAGGTTGGCTGGTGCACCCGCAACGTGGCCTCTCATTTCATGGCCCTCGTCACAGCCCCCCCCCAACACCCACAGCAGTATTGCCAGGCTTCCTAAATTCTGTCCCCCTTGCAGTCCACGAAGTCCTGATTTTCTTGGTTCTCTAACAGTATCTTAGATCTGCCTTTCTTCATTCTGAGTTTACTGCAGCCAAACAAGACCAGAGCAATGGGAAAATTCTTTCTTACAACCTTTGTAAGGGCGGCAGCACCAGCCATGACCACTGTCACCTCTGGCGAGGATCACTCACCAGCAGGAACTCCCACACTGTGAGCCACTAGACCCCATACCCACAGGTAGGCCTTTAACACAGGACGCCCGGTGAATGTCATCCCAGGAAGTGGCTGTCCCCCAAGGGCGGGTGTATCTCCATGGCTCTGTGACTGGCACAGACTCAATGAGTCTTTTCTCATGGGACAAAACAGTGGCTTTAGTATGAAACTATCACCAGTGAAGATTTCTTAAAAATCTTTTTCCTGCTGCATTTGTGGTCTTCTTTCTCCAACAGGCTGTGACTTTATTTGTTATTCCCTTCTGCCTATCCAGCATAGCGAATATTGACAGAATGTGCAGGGAACTAAGCAATTCTGCTTGGTACTTCAATGATACAGTGAGCTGTAGGGAACTCCTGTCCAGAGTTCATGTGATGTTCTGGGAACAGCTCTAGGAGGGAATGTTCACTTCCGTGGGGAGAGAAAGCAGGGGGCCTCTCAGAGGTCTCACTGGCTCGCCCACGCTGGGGAGAGAAAATGCAGAGAGGCTGCAGATTTAGGGAGGAGTAAAAAAGTAGTACAGCTAGGATACAGGACAGGAGGAGAGGACATGGTAAACCCTTGGGAAGTGGTTAAAGGACAGTTCGTCTGGCACTTTCTGAGGCCATCAGGGATTCATTGGATGTAGGAGAGAACTGGTCAGCTGTGGCTATTCAAATATGACAGAATACACTGACAGAAGGGTCAGTGTGCTCTTTCTAGTTGACTCTTTTCAATCTCTCCCTTTTTTCTCCTCCTCCCTTCTCTTTGTCTCTGTTTCTCTCTCTTTCTTTCTTTACCCTCCCATCTCAGTAGCAATTCTTTCTCTCCACCATCCCACTAACAATGAGCACAAGTAGTACCAGGTTTTGCATTCTAAATACTGTTCTCTACTCCACATAGCTGGGAATCCTGAAAAATTGACTACGACCAGAACTGGGAGCTTAGAATTCCTGTTGGGCTGGAAAGGAGACTTCCACAAAGGACAGAGGAGCCAACTTGAGCCCCTTGTCACTGAAAAAATGGGGGTGACTTGGGGATTAACAGGGGTTAATTGTTACAATTATTCCATGAACAAACTACAAAATCATGTGTTTATATCAACATACATCGATGAGTGAATTATAAGTTTGTTCAAGCGTAGGATATTTGCATAATTTCAAAATCAGTCAGTCGTACAGTTATTAATGAAGAAACACAGCCATGCAGCCTTGGTAGGTAGTCAGACTTAACTTCACCAGGTATGGAGCACATGGAATTATGTACCACTGGATACTAAAGGAATGGGCAGTGTGAGTTCTGAGCGATTACTGCAAAATTCACTGCAAAATTCTGGACTACATCTTCCCACCAAAAAGCTCTTTGTGCAACAATTGATGGAAATTTTAAAAAACCTGATAATTAGGCAGATGTCATGTGTGGGCATCACTTTTATTATTTTGAAGACTTTACTCCCTCTGTGCCAGAAAACCTTATTTTAGTAGAAAATATGCATTAAAACATTGAGAAACTTACTCTCTTTTGATTTAGGAAAAAATTACTTTGCATGATTTTGCAACTTTCATGGTAGTTTGAGATGTTTACAAAATAAAGAAATTTAGGTAGACAGAAAGTGATAAAAAGCCAAACAAAAACTAATGTATATTGTAAGACTCCACCAAATGAAGTTCTTGAGTAGACAAAACTGATCTCCGGTGAAATAAAACAGGTCATTGGGGGCTGGGGATTTAGCTCAGCGGCATAAGCGCCTGCCTTGCAAGCAGGCAGTCTTGAGTTCGATCCCTGGTACCAATGAAAATGAAAAAGACCAAAAAAAAAAAAAAAAAAGAAACAAACAAAAAAAAACCCCAAAATAACAGGTCATTGGTGGCCAGAAGAGGACAGTGGAGAGAGCTGACCCAGAAAGAATATTAGGAAATTTCTGTGGATGTGGAAAAATTCTGTGTCCCAATGGAGCTATGTGTTTTGAGTGTACAGACTTGTCAAGTTAAACAACTAAAAACAGAACAAAAACCATAGGTTTTAATGTAACCAGTTGAATAATTGCATTCAATAAAAACATCTTAAACATGCTAGCTAAATAAAAAGAAAATTCCAGATTAGATAAATGCACAAGATCCAATTATCAGGTCCTGCATTACCACACTTACATACACTAAGAGCAGGGATATAAAAGTTTGTCACGCATGTTGCCAAATGTAGACAATAGCCACATTAACTGCAGATAAGTAGACTTTAGTGTGAAGAGCTACGAGAAACAAGGAAGCAGGCTACAAAAACAGGCATTAATTTGTTAATTACACAAGGCAACTGGAAAAGTCTATCCATGTGACAACACAATTTCAAACATTTTAAAGAGGAAAAGTACCATAGAACTGAAAATATGCAAATCCATCAGCACTCTGTGCTTGGTAGATGTAGAGACAGATCAGTCACTGGGTGTCTGGAACATCTGTACGAAGCACAGCTCCCCTTGGCTAACTGCCCCTTCCATAACATTGCTCGGCACCATCAGAATACGCTCTTTCCCTGCCATGTGCGTGGAACATTCATGGAGACAGCCCATATTCTCAGCATAGAAAACATGCTTATAAATTTTCAGATATTACATTCTCTGATACTCTCAACTTAGTTAGAAGTAAATTAGTTAGAACTAAATAACAATCAGTAACAAGAAGATATCTGAAAAATAATGAAAGCTACGGTTTTATAGGATAAATTAGAGAAGACCTAAAAATGGAGAGACATACGTTCTTCCTGTGTTTGAAGATCAATATTATGTTAGTTTTCCCAGCTGATGTCCAAATGGAATGCAGCTCTCAATAATATTACAAGGGAGCTTTGAGGAAATCGGCAGACTCACTGTAAAAGTTTTGTGAAAGGCTCAAGAGCTAAAATATAAAAAAAATTAAAAGAATAAAATGGTGAAACTATTTTATCTGTATTACTCATTTTAAAATTATTTTGTAGCTTACATAGTCTTTTTTTCTGATATGATTTGTTTGGTTGATTTTATTTTTTAAGACAAAGCTTCCCTATGTAGTCACTACATAGCCCAAACTGGCCTTGAACTTGTAGCAATCCTGCTGCCTCAGCCTCCTGAGTGCTGGGATTATAGGCATGAGTCACCATGCCTGGAACCTTGTAGACTCTTATAAATCACACTAATCAGGATACTATGTTATCAGAGAAAGTAGAGATATAAAGACAAATGTGACAAATAAGCAATCATTTTTTAGACTTGCCATTTTTATAATCAATTGATTTTCAGCAAAAATGTAAAGGCTTCACAAAATAAAGACAATCTGAAAAAAGAAAAAACTAAAGCAAATCTATAACGTCTACTTTAAACTCCACCCAGGAATTAAAGTAAACCTTAGACTTCAATGTTAAATCTAAAATTATAAAACAACTATAAGAAGACATAGAAGAAAATGTTTGCGACTTAGATTTAAGCTATTTTAAGACATGATATGCAAAGCATTGCAATACGTAAAATAAACATAAGAAAAAGACTCAAAATTAATACTTGTTAAGCTCATAAAATACTGTTGAGAAAACTAAAGGGTAAAGAAGACTTGAAGAAAATCAATTGTGCATCATAAAAGTTTATCCTTATCATGTTAAAAAACCCTCTTAAATGCAATAGTAAGAAAACAACATAATTTAAAAATTTGCCAAGTATTTTAACAGAAACTTCACTAAATGTGTAGAGTATGGACATGAATATATGGTAAATAAATTCATGAAAAGATGCTTTAAAATGCGGAGAAATGAAACTATAACCACAATTAAGACACCTTTAGGTGCCACCATTAAGTCAAGTGACTAAGCAAAAAATCAGGCGAAAAAATAAAAATACATAGAAACAAACAGATATTCAGGACCTCTGGAACTCAGTATTGCCGGTAAGAATCCAAAATGGCACAGGCACTTTGGAAAATAGCTTTCCATTTTGTTTGTTTGTTTGTTTGTTTAACCAAATTAAGCATATGCTTAGCCAATATGACCCAGCCGTCCGCGTCTGAGGTGGTTTACCAACTTAAATACAAACTGAAAGGGTGGCAGGTGTGCTCTTGGCATCATAGCCAAGACTGGGAAACAGCTCAAATACTCCTCAGCTGGAGGACGGGAAACAGTCTGGGGCACAACGCTGCCTTGGAACACTGCACAGCGAAACAGAAGCAAGGAGCAAACGCATATGTCTGCAACAAGACAGTGAAGCACTGTGACAGACAGAGAAAGCCAGGTTCAAAGCGCGGAGACCTACGTGATTCCATTCTATGACCACCAGGAAACGCAAAGCGATGGACACAGAAGGCCTCTGAGGCTGGCCAGAGCCAGTCAGTGGGGTCACAACGAGCTGGACCCGCGGGAGCACTACAAGGGGGTGGAAATGGTCTGTGTTTTGGTCACCACAGGTGTGCAGGGCGTGCGTTATCAAACTTACAGCATTGTGTATTGGAAGTGGTAGATTTTACTGCTGTAAATTATGTCATGGAAACCAAAAAGAGATCCAGAGAAAACACAGCTGTTGCAACCTAGGAGAAGGGAAAATTGGAGAAACTCGGTTTTTTACTGAAGCTGAACAGAAGCCGAGCAAGAATTCACTGTCCCAGTCTGTTCAAAATGATTCCGTCATTTATGATGCTACGTGTTTTGGAATCGCATGCAGCCATATTTAAAAATAACATTCTCACTATAAAAGGCAAGGCACTCTCTTGCTTATTGTTTAGAATCTTATTTTAGTTGATATTTTTACTTGTAAGATTCTGAATTTTTCCATAATTAAAAACCACAGGGACTTAAAAATAACATCACACTAGCCAAGAAAACTATCTAGCTAATATTTTTCCTAAAATAATAAATTTTGAAAATAAAAAGATCAACTAGATGACTTTTTTCATCGACAGTGGTCTTTATTTTTATTTATGTATTTTTA
Organism: Cavia porcellus; assembly: GCF_034190915.1. Classification (NCBI taxonomy): domain Eukaryota; kingdom Metazoa; phylum Chordata; class Mammalia; order Rodentia; family Caviidae; genus Cavia; species Cavia porcellus. The sequence goes on along the minus strand of NW_026947506.1, from coordinate 53,161,434 downwards.
GTTGTCTTTATTTTATAGCCCATGCAATAATCCTGTTGCACAATGCAGGCGAAACTCACAGAACCAGGGTCAGCAGATTGCTGTCAGCCATGCGGGCGTGGCTTGTAGGACGAGGGGGTCACATCCTCCTGGATCCCGAAGTCTCATGATCTGGTTACTCGGGACTTTTAACTGTTTCAGAGTAAGTTCTTACAAATGTGCTGACACCACCTGCCCAACACTAAGTCTCAAGGCGAGTGCTGCCCCTGCCTGTCTCTGGAATGTGTGACAGTGGATCAGGTCACCTGCGCCACTCTCTCCAGCCAATGCCCTTCCAGCCCCCGGGGAGCTGCGGCTGCCCTCCTGTTCATCCTTTATCTACAGAACCAAATGCCTCGGATTTCATTTTCATGCGCTTGACTTGGTCATTTTTCCAAGGACCGCTGGTCCTGTTTGATGAAGAAAACTTTTAGAAAATAGGATCTGAGGTGCTAATGGTACTAATGTCCCTGAGGTATCATTTCTTTTAGGCCTCACAGCTGATAGAATATATATTTTAATTTGCATATGCATGTATGGATATTTAATTTATCCAAGTGCATGCACATTTTATGTAATTGTGCATCGATATAAAAATAAATGCATTCTTGCTGATGTCGCTAATTCCTACTCTTTTATTAGTACATGGTGACAGGGCACAGTGTTCACACTCCTTGTGGGAACTTAGTCCACGTACACAATGTGTCTTCATTTCTTTGTTCATCCTCTTTCCCTCCCTTTCCTTCCGTCTCTTGATCCTCTTTCCATTTAAGAAAGCCCTATCTGCCGTCACCCTATAATCCAGCTTTTATCCAGCCTTTATTTATAGTTTGAGCTTCTGGGTCTGATTTGTTTCACTTCACATAATGGTCTCAGGTTTTGCTACAGGTGCCTCAGGTTTATCTTTCTGTATAGCAGGGTAGGACTCCACGGTGTGTGACCACCACATTCTCTTTACCCGTTCCCCCACTGAAGGATAGATAGGCCATATCTGGGATTGAGCTACCATGAATCAGGCTGCTGTAAACACGATGTGAGTGGATAATTTAATATGATGGCTTTAACTCTTTTGAGAAGATACTTAGTGGGAAATAGCTGGGTAAAGTGGAATTTCGAGTTTCAGATTTTTGATGAATCTCCATACTAGTTTCTACAGTGATTATACTAAATTCCTACCAACAATGTGAAAAGATTCCCTCAGCCCCGTCCCCAGCCTTGCTAGGACTGTCATTATGTGATTTGTGGATGGTGGTCGTACTTCCTGCAGGAAGGTAGAATCTCAGGGTTGTTTTAATCTGCATTTCTGTAATGGCCAGAGATGGTGAAGCGTGTATTCACTGATCATTTGTACTTTTTCTGGGAAGTGTCTATTCATTTTAGTCGCCCATATTTTAATTGAGTCTTGTTATGATTTGTGTCTAGGTGTCTCCCCAAATTCTCAAGCAGCCATAGAGGTTTTTCAGAGGTGGCTGGATCGAGCTTGTGATTGATTCAGTCGAGGTGCGGTGCTGGGGTTAACATCAGGTGATCGCTGGATCAGTCCACTGACCAGTTTGACAGCAGGCTAACGCAGCCGCCCAGGCAGAGTATAAAAGGGGCAGAAAAACACTGCTAAGGTCGGTTGTTGACTTTGCTTTCTTCCACCCGCTGTGAACTGTTCTCCTCTGCAAAACCGCCATGACCTGGAGTCAGCTGATTATGGATTAAATTTCTACAACTGTGAGCTAAATAAACCTTTTCTCCCTTAATTTTCGGCAGTGGGTATTTTGTCTCCATTACAAGCAAAATAAGTATGACAGGTCTTTTATTTTATGAGCCTAAGATTTGAGCTCTTTGTGTATTCTAGATATTAGCCCTCTGTCCGAGGGCTTGCTGGCTCTTATCCATTACTACATGGCTCATTCTAGTTTTCTTTGCTTGATAATCTGTGCACACTCACTCCTATGATGAGAAACCTTGCTGGTACTATCCATCGTCGGTTTACCTAGCTTTTCATTTCAAGTGCACATGTGCTATGGGTTAGGTCAAAACTGTACCCCAAAGTCTCCTATGTTCAGAGGTGAAGTGACCAGAGGTGACTGGATATTAACACTGCAAACTCATCAGTGGATCAGTCCATCAATGGGCTCCCAGCTGCATGGGCAAGAGGACACGGAGCCAAGTAGGAGGTAAAAAGTCCCTTTGTCTGTCTGTCTGTCTGTCTGTCTCTCCCTTTCTCTCTCTGTCTCTTCCTCCCTCTTCCTCTCCCTCTCCCTCCTCCCCTTCCTTTTCTCCTTCCTGGCAGCTATGAGGTGAGCAACTTTCCTTCTCCTACGATAACTCTGCCCCCTTGCCAACCATGGACTGAAACCCCTGAATCCATAAGCCAAAGCTAAACTTATTCTCCTCTAAATTGTGTAGGTCACATATGTTCTCCCAGCAACAGGAAACTAACATAATGTGCCTCCCAATATCAGGACTCCTACTACACATCCTGTGGGAAGCACATTTGTGATTCACTGATTTTGTGCGGATCAGTTGGTTTTCCACATTACACACTCCGTAATCTCCAAAGTTATTTTGTCAGCTCCTTTTTCCTAACCCCTTTAGGCGGGAATGTCTCCTACATTTGTAACAAGGTTAGATTCTCTGCTCCACATATACTGTTTTTCTTTGTTCCCTCAAAGTGCAGAATGATGTCATTTTTGAAAACCCTGCATTCATTCAGCTTCACTGTGTCTAAACATTTACGAGTTTCTTGATGAATGTTTAATGGCAGATACACATCGTTCCGTTGTCAGACAGAATAGTGTCTCCGGCCTGAGATTTTCTGTGCTTCTCTGACAATCTCTTCCAACCTTTCTGAAAGTCCAGAAAGAGGAGGGCTTTTACTTTCTTTACAGTGTTGCCTTTTCCGAGATGCCAATTTTTGGAATTAAGAGGTATGTACCCTCTTTGGGTTTGCTGCTTTCACTTACTTAGCAATATGTACCCCAGTGCACCCCTTTTCATTGATGAAAAATATCCAATTTTACTGCAGCTTATTTTATGGACTCATATCTTGATTATTTTTAGATTTTGGTGATTATAAATTTAACTTCTACAAATATACAAGCACAAATATGAAAATATAAAAATGTGTGAACAGGAGTTTTCATTGCAATTGTGTAAACTAGTAAAAACAACTTCACTATCACATGGTAAGATTGTATTAAGTTTTGTAAGAAACTACTGAAATATTTTCCAAAGTAGATGGACAATATTGCATTCCTACTACCTACTAAGGAACGGAAATTTTCATGGCTCCATAGCCTGAGCAGAATTTAAGAGTATGATTTCTTTTTAAGTTTAATTTTAGTCCTTCTAATAAGTAGATAGTAGTGCCTCATTTTAACTTGAGGTTTGTTGATGTCAGATTGTGATTAGCTTTTCACAGTGTACTCTGCCACGTGCATAGGTGTTTTAGTGGTAGGCTCAGATATTTCCCACTTCTCCGTTGTTATTTGCTTCCTTGTTGTTGGGATCTAAAAATTCCTTGCATATTTTATCAGAAAATGACTGTTTTGTTCCTGGGTGGCATTTGTTTTCATTCCCTTAAGAGTATCTTTCAGAATCAAATTTTTTGGTTATTTGAGACAGGGTCTCCCTATGTAGTTCTAGCTGGTCTTAAACTCATAGTGATCCTCCTGCCTCAGCCTCCTGAGTGCTTATTTATAAGCATGTACCACCAGACCTGGGTAGAATTTCAAAATTTTAATACAGTCTCACTTGCTATTGGTATTAATCATATTTTGGTAAATTGTATTTTTTGTATTAATCATACTTTTTATTATATCTAAAGTGTCTCCATGAAAATACAACTAGAATATTATCCAGAAGTTACACTTCTTGATATAAAGACAAAGGAAATGAAATTACTATGCCAGAGGCATCTTCACTGTCATGGTCATTGCAGTATTACTCATAAAAGCCAAGACATTGAATCAACCTAAGCAATGGATAGATGTATATTTTTAATCTGTGTAGCTGTCCACAATGAAATGCCCTTCAGCCATAAGAAGAAGACAATCTGCCATTTGGGACAGCTTTGGTAAACCTAGAATACAGTATGGTAAGCCAAAGAAGACAGCAAAAGAGACAGGCCCTGCATGATCTCACATGTGGAATCTAAAAAAGGTGAACACATAGAAGCAGAGACTGGAATGGGGTTCACAGGAGGAAGGGTGTGGAGCAGTAGGGACTTGTTGGTTAAAGCACATAAAGGTTCAGTGATGTAGAAAGAGCAAGTTTTAGAGACCTATGATACACTCTGAACAGTATTAGTCAATTGCATTGCACACTTGGGAACTGCTAAACACACATACACGCACGCACACACACTCACATCGTGCTTTCTCTAAAGAAAGGTGAAGAAGATTGCCCATCACCCATTGCCCATAGGCTCTGAGGAGAGTGAGTCAGATCCCATAAACTATGATGCTGTGAGTCACTCTGCCCTAGAGCTGTGATGAACTTAAAATTTAATTTTCTGACCTTCAGCATCTGAAGCCCAAACCCAAACAAATGGTCACTTCACAGGACAAGGAGTCAAATGGTCTGCATATGTCTGAGTCACCAAGATGATGGGTAATTTTTGTGCTATGACCGTCATATATTGATATAAATAACAGTGTTTAGAATAATTTAGAATATATATAATTAACAGACTTGAGAAGTAAATGGCTTACTTAAAAGCATAAGCTTTGGAGTCAATCAGAACTGAATTTAAATTTTGGTTCCTTCATTTATTGGTTGGGTAATCTTAACTAAGTTTTAAGCTTTGAAAAGCCTCTGTCTTCTCATGTGAAAAATACACACTCGTTTTTCAGTGAGATGTTGTAAGAATTCAGTGACAACTGCCTGCTAGGTTTTATTCAGTAGCAGTGGAATTGATGTACAAGAATAGAAAGCAATTTATATTTAATAGCAACTAAATTGAGAAACTTCCCGGAACGAAAAGCACCTTGTACCTGGAATTGCACAGTCACCCAGAGAACCTCAAAGCAGGACCCTAAGATGTTGGATAATTGTTTGGGAGGAGTCATTTTCTAGTTAAGGCAATTTTTCCAACTTGCATGTGTTCAATTAGGAAAGATAAAATGACAAAGAACTTTAGAGAACTACTAACATTAGTCTGTGTCATTGGGCTGGATTTATGGTCAGTGATCATAAATCATTTGGGAGTCAGCTGGATTTTAACCAGCTTCTGTACTTCCTTTTTTATATTGACACAGAGCTTTGGCATGTAGTTATAAGGGACAATATGACATTCGGATTTATGAAGACAGTGAGTAGTAATCCAGTGAGTTAATTAGCATGCCCACCCACCTACCCAGTATCATTTCTTTAGATTAAGCACATTCAAATTCCTTCCTTTTTACCATTCTGAGATACCCAATGCGTTACTGTGGATTCCATTCACCCTCGGGGCCACCGGCATCAGGACTCACTCCTCCTAGGACGGGATAACATTCTACCTTTTCATTTTAGGGTATTTTCCTGGATTCCTCAAGAGAGAAATTTTCAAGCACCTTGACTATTTTGACAATGAATATATCAATAAGGATAATTACTAAGATCTCCCCCTTTGGTGACTTCAGGTACCATGCTGAGCACTTTATACGGATCGCCTCATTTCAATTTCACAGACACCTGTAATAAAGCTGCAGTGGGACCCTGCAGTTCACAAGCTCAGTTCTTTTCATATCAATCACAAATCAAACTGGACAAACACAGGCTCAAATTCAGTGCCTCAGTTCCATGTTGACCTCTTGAGAAGTGGATTCGGTTCTCACCCAATTTGGTGTGGGACCAGAATTGTGGACATAATTAAGTTCATGAACCGAGGTACTCTTGTACTGTCTTGAGGTTGCAGGTAAAGGGTGTGGGCGTCAGAAAGGTCAGGAGTGCTTGGGCCGGAGGCAAATGCAGGTTAGGCGTTCTTTTTAAGCTGCCCTGAGAAAGACACAGGCCTTTGGTTGGTGGTGTGTCAGCTCTGAAAACCATCTCTTGTGGTTATCTGGACCTGAGACTTTACAAAGACAGCCTGCCAGGAAAGACTACTCCCGCCTTAGCGGTTTAATCAGCAGGAGACTCTGGACCCCTGCTATTCCTGACACTGATTTCTATCTTCTCTCTCTGTTCTAAGATTATCTAGTGGTTTATAGATTTCACTGATTTTTAAAAAATGGCTCTGATGTTCATTGCTCTCTTAGGATCATTAGTTTCTGCTCTGAATTTATTATTTCTTCTCTTTTCTTTTCTTTTACCTGTGTTGTCTTAAGTTGCCTTTTTCTCTATTATTAAGGAGAAAATTCAATTATTGATTTAGATTTTTCTACATCTTGAAACCATGCATTTAATGCTACAAATTTCTGATCACTGCTTTTACAGATCTCAAATTTTGATAGGTAATACCTACAGTTTCATTATACAGAATAATTTTTAATATTACTTCAGATTTCTCTTTGTGTGCTATTTAAAATGGTGCAGTTTAACCTCCAAATATCTGGAGACACTCCAGCTTTATGTTTTTGGTTAATTTCATCGTCTTTTGAACATGTACACTACACAATTTCTATTGTTTAGAATTTGGTAAGTTGTGATTATCTTACTCAGTGTGGCAGACACAGGCCTAAAAATATTACGAAATCAACAATAGTAAGAAGCTGGTGGATTTGCTTAGGTCTTCTTGCAGCTCTATCAAATTTTTTTCTTCTTTTATTCTGATTCTCCGTCACCATTGTTAGTGGCTCACATACTAAAATTGTTTAATCTTTGGAGAACTGGCTTCCTATTATCAGGTAACGCCCTTCTTCATTGTTAATAATTTGCTTTGTTTTGAACTCAGCTTTCTCTTAAATTAATACAACTCTTTTGACTCACACTCGTTCTCCTCCCTTTTAAACTTACCAATGTCCATACATTTAAAGTAATCTTTTTAACAACATGCAGTTGTTTATTCACCATGCTATGAATTCTCTTTTAACTTTAAGCTTTTAACACTTAACACTGTTAGGGGCTGGGGATTTGGCTCAGCGGCATAAGCACCTGCCTTGTAAGCAGGCGGTCGTGAGTTTAATCCCCAGTACCGATAAAAAAAAACACTTAACACTATTGACTTTAAGCTATTATCGATATAGTTGGAAAAAATGTACAGCATCTTGCAAAGTAATTTTTATTCTTTCCTTTTTTGTTTGTCTCATCTCAATTTCTTTCTTCTGTTTTCTCTGGTTTTAATTATTTTATGATTCCATTTTCTTTCCTCTCTTACCATATCACCACATGGATTTTTTAATGATTGTGCTACAATTTTCAATATGCATTTACAAATAATCTAAATCCACACTCAAATAAAACAATATCACTTCCCAGGACATTGTTTTCCATACTGTTCCTGACGGACTCACTCACTGTTCCATGTTCTCTCCTGTGTGTTGCTGCTGTTCTGAGGACTGAATTCACAGCATGCATGCTGAGCCGCAACCGTAGTCCTTTTTCTGTTTTGTTTTGTTTTGGTTTTTTTACTTTGAGACAAGGTCTTGCTAAGTGGCAAATTTGCCCAGGTTGGGCTTGAATTGGCAATCCTCCTGCCTCAGCCTCCCAGAGACCTAGGGTTAATAGGAATCTGTCATCTTACTGGATTTACTATTACCTTTGAGTACCCATTTACAGATCTTCAGGTTAAAAAAACAGAAACTTTTATCCACATCATTGTGTTTCTGTTGCCTTCTCTTCCTCTTTATATATTTGAGTTTCCAAGCTATATTATTTCATTCTCTCTTTTATTCATCTTTTTAATTGTTTTTTACATCAAAGTTTTTTACATCAAACTTAATATTTTGAGTTATTGTTTGTCCGAGAAAGCCTTCGTCTCCCTCTTCCTTTGATTGATTGACTGATTGGTTTTTTTTTTTGTTTTTTTGTTTTTTTTTTTTGGTACCGGGGATTGAGCTCACAATGTAGCGCTTGCCAGGCAGGCTTGTATACCACTGAGCTAAATCCCCGGTCCTTCCCTCTTCCTTTGGAAGATAATTTTGCTTCACATAGAAATCTGAGGTGTTCTGTTTTGTTTCAGTTTCTTAAATAGTTCCCCAAGCTCTCTTATTGCTTGCATGGTCTTTAAACATCTTATTCTATTTTGTGCTCAAAGCAAAGTGTTTCGCCCTTCTGGCTTCTTTTGAGATTTACATTTTGCCTAGGTTTTGCGGAAGTGGAAATACTGTCAAAAATAAAATCACAGCAGATTTAGATGTAGATCTAATTGTTAACTCACGTATTGGGACAGTCTCCATTCAACAAAACAAAATAGGTGTTCCCTTTAGGTAAAGGTGGCCAGAGGAGGGGCTGGAGGTTTAGCTCAGCAGCATAAGCACCTGCCTTGCAAGCAGGCGGTCGTGAGTTCGATCCCTGCTAACGATAAAAATGAAAAAGACAAAAAAAAAAAAAGGTAGCCAGGGGAGTTTGTAAGGCTGGAAGAGAGAAACAGAGAAGAAGATCTTCACCTAGGATCCTGTTACACTGTGTTAGGGTCAAAGCAGAGAGGACCCCCTGTGGTCCTGCCTCTGGTAGCAGAATCTCCTGTCTTTGAAAGACACTGTTCTGTTTGGGGATCTGTCTGCTTCCTTAACGTTTGGGTGTATGTGACATTCAGCTTGACTTGGTCCATTCCAGCTCGGTCTGGTCTCCTGGGATCTCCTTAAGAGCCTGAGTCTGAAATCATGGGTTTCATCATTGTGTTCACCAATATGACCTACTTAGGCACTGATATTTACATATTTGTCTTCATGATTACTAAACCGTCTTTATCTGTGATTTGTTATCTGGCAGTAAACTCGGAGAGTCTCTGGCACTATTTCTTCAAATATTTATTCAACTTTATCCTTTCTTTCATCTTTGTTTTTTTCTGTTTCTTCTCTTTAATTGCAAAGGTTTCCCCTGTGAATTTTCCCATCATGCTTGAATATTCTAAATGTTTTCCTGTGGGTTTTTCTTTAATCTTTATAGTTCAGTTTGGGAGTTTTCAAATTTCCTCATGGTCCCTGATTTTTTGTTTCAAGTGTGTTTAGTCTATTGATGAGAACACTGAAGACCTTTTCACTGCTGCCATAGTGTGTCTTTTTACAGACAATTTCTATCATTTCTTTTTCTTTCCTTGAGTTTCTATCCTTTTACTTTATCTGTCCTTTCATGTTTCTTAATTTTTCATTAGGAGCCTTATTGTAACTTTTTATATTTCCCAGCCCAAAAATTCCTAAATCAGTCCCATATCTGAATATGGCTCTCACGATGGCTTTTTCTTTCAGACTGCGTTTTTGTTTTTGAACTTTCCTTGAAGTACATTTATTGAAACTTGAACTTGTGTAACCGGAAGTGAGACTCACTGGGTTTTTCTTCATCCAGCCAGCCATCTGCCTGCTTAATGTCTGCTGAAGCTCTGCACACCAATCTTTAGTTTTCTCCAGTGCCCTTGCTTTTGTCTCCCTAGATATCCCTGGGCTTTCCTGAAGACACTGTCCTTCTTCTTGCCTGCCCATCAGCCTGGGGGATCGAACCCAAAGCCTGTGCATGCTGACACATGCTCTAACACTGTGCTACATCCCAGCCCGAGAACTGTTTCCTAAATGAACTCTGAGCATTGCGGCTCTTGGTGCCGCGGTCCACTGCAGTTACCCTGGAGCCCTGATCTGGGGAGAGGGAGCATTTCTGCACCCTAGGAATAAACCCCAAGTTCTCAGCAGGCCTGGACTCTACCTGGCCCCCTCATGAAGGCTTCTCACATTCACTCTCCCACCTTACTTCTTAAATCGGACTGAGAGATAGGAAGGGAGGTTGAGTAATTCCCCTTTTCTGCTAAGTCAGATGAAAACGGTAAAGCCATTTCCACTGGAGCCTGGACCAGGGCTCCGGTTATATTCAAAAACAGTTCCTTCTCCTGCCAATGATGTCAGGTAACTCTTATCTTTCTTTTCTTCCCTTCCCTTCCCTTCCCTTCCCTTCCCTTCCCTTCCCTTGTCTTCTTTTCTTTCTTCTCATGATGTTGTTCCTGCAATGAAGATCTGCAGAATGGTCCAAGGACCCCCTCTATCTGTGGCCCCCAAAGTCTCTCACACTTGACCTAACTCACCCTTCAGGAGTTTTCAAAAGGACACTGATGCACTAAGGGTTCCCTGGCTTTTGATTCCCAATGAGTGGAACACAGAGCCCCCATCGGTGTGCACACACATGCCCGCACACAGGTATGGCATCACTGCAGATTTCTAGGTGATAGTTTTCTTACTGATTTATGCTTTTTATGAATCTGAGGAAAGCCACTGAGCTTTAATTTGCTCCCCATTTTGCTTGTAAGATTGATTTCTTTAAACCTTTGCATGTTCAAACTAACACCAAAAATCCCTTTACTTATATGCCTATATTTTCTGAAAGAGTTTTGCTGATACGGATTTCTAAGTTGACAGGTTGGTTTTTTTTAAACCCTAAATGAGCATTTAAATTATGCCAGCCAGTGCCCTCAGGCCTTGCTTTTATTACATGGAGGCTCCCTTGTACATGAAGACATCTCAAATGTCATCCTTGTCTCTTTGCTTTTAAGACTATTTTCACATTCATCATGCAGACGTTGTGGATCGGTTTGTGTTTAATGTTGTTTGGAGTCCTCGGCTTCTTGAGTGGGTTGAACACTTGGTGGCCATTATCGTTTCAGATATTTTTTCTCTCGGTCATCGCCTTAGTGAGCCTTCCTGTTGCTGTGACACAACACCTCACAGTCACAACCTAAAGAGGAGGTTTAATTTGGCTCAAGGTTTCAGAGCATTCAGGCCATGATTTATCGCTCCAAGGCAGGAACATCATGGCAGAAGGGCGAGATAGAGTAAAGCTGCTTAATTCATGGCCATGGAGGAGAAGCAGAGCAGGGACACTTTGCTAGTGAGGAAAGGACCAGGACAAAACAAGTACCCAAGGTCACACGTCTGTGACCATCCAGACACACCCAGCAGGCAGCCTCACCATCCCTTCCTTGGACAATTCCAAAGCTGATAAGTGGAAACATCAAACCAACCCAGCGTATTCATTATGGGTGTACTTGTGTTTAGGGTCCCACATTTCTCTCCTATTCTGTTCAACTTTACTTTTCCTCTCTATTCTTCAAATTGCAATGTTTATTGAGCTCTCATCATGTTCACTGATTCTTTCTGCTACGAGTTCAAAGCTATTGTTGAGCCTTTGTAATGAATTTTTCAATATGGCTACCCCAACTTTGAAATCCAGAATTTCCATTTGCTTTTGTTTTCATAATTTGTTTCTCTTTGCTCAGATCAGCTACTTGATGAAATGTTATCATCTTATGACCTTGAATTACCCAAAAATAATTTCCCTGATTTTAAAACACGTCTATAATATGTGCTTTGAAGTATTTGTTCACATTGACTGAAAATCCTAAAAACTATTTTATATCATCTGAATTTTTGTCCTGAGTACTTCCCTCTTTTTTGAAGTCTCATAATTTACTCTAAGAATTTAACATATGTCAGTGTTGAATACTGGCTTTTTCAATGCTCTGGGGATTTTTCTTATAATTTATTGACTCAAATCAATAATTTTAGTGAAATCTTCTATTCTTGACGTGGTCATTCTCTCATATCCCTGCTCAATTTTCCCTCACTTTATCTTCAAACCTGGCTTCCTAGAGGTTACCCCTGGGCCAAAATGTCTTAGCGGTTAGTCGCTGATTGGTGAGATATTTTGTTTAAGCCCTTGAAGCAGTGAAAGTTTCCCTTTGGTTCCTGGATCCACGTATGATGTCGACACTGCTCCTCTGTTATGACTTTGATCCCTCCTCATTCCGAGGCTCTTCTTGGTCTATGCATCAGGTTTCCTCATCAAGCTTCCAACTGCCCAGCCTCTGTATTGGCATCACCCCTACCTGTTAATTGTCACAAATTCCTGGCTCACTGCTCCATGATGTGGTCTACACGCAGATGGGCTCTTAGGCAAGGACAAGGCATTAGCAGTCTTAGGGGCCTGCTCCTGCCCTCCCCTATGAAGAGTCTCTGCATGCTGGAACAGAGACGTAGGAGAGTGGGAAATTCATTTTCACTGGCTACCCTGCCTTTGTCCTCCCTAAGAAAGATTCTCCATTAGAAGTGAAGAGACAGCATTGTCTGATTTCTGCCACTGCCCAAGGGTGAACCTTCCAAGGCCTGAGGCTGAAGAGGATGAGCTCTGTCCACATCTACAAGCTTCTGAATCCTCCACAAACATCTCCCCAGATCCAGGAGGGTGGTGGTGATTGGAGCTGCCCTTCCATTGCCAACCCCTTTGCTAACAACTTTGGTGAAAAATGTTTCTCAATTTGATGTAAATCTTCTGGGCAATCTACAAAAATCCTAAATCATTATTCCTGCTAATTTTGACAGCTTGATAGCTGTCTCTTTAGGGAAGAAGCTTCCCCCTGCTTCTCATATCATCGGAGCTACCACACCCAGGCCGTGCATTTTACTCTTGGTGGTTATCTTCTCTGTCCCTCTCTAGAAATACTATCTCATCACAAGTAATTAGCATATTACTTTAGTATTATATTTTAAACATATTAAAGACAAAATAAGATTCCTTTTAGTGTAATTAATTGTAGGCATGATTAATGAATAATTAACTACAAATAAAATGTTTAAAAATATTAATAGGAAAATAAGGAATCTTCTAGTAACGTATGACCACATAATTCTTACAAACTACCTGTCAGGAGAGAGAACAAAGGACACATCAGTAAGCAAACCCAGCCTGGGAACCAGCACCATGCACAGAACCCCACTGGGCTGGAACACCAGACCCTAGCCCCTTCTGACACATGGGCTCACAAGCAAGAGGTACCAATCCCACAGCCCCACCCACCTCCCTATGTCCCCTTTATCTGGACAAACACAGGTTGTGATGACAGCTGTAGAGGTGAAGTACAATTGGATGCCTGTGGCACTTTGCTGTTTCACTAACACTGCAGGTCTAGGGCTAGTGGTCTGATTATGGGTTCAGAGGATAGTGGTCTGCAATGTGGCATCTAGAACGAATCCCCTTCTGAGGACTACAGCCATTGTTGATTCCCTATGATCTTGTATTGAAGTCCTATATCATTTCCATTGTTTTGTTGGGCTGGGTTTTATTCTGTTTTGTTTTGTTTGATTATGTCAAATCTGACGGCAGGAGTACTTATTCCAAAGATAGCAAGATACATTATGGTAGCAATTTTGGATTTTTCTATTGGCTTGTTTCAAAGTCCTTTACTGCATTCGTTGTCTTGTTTTTATTGCTTCTATTCTATTCTGTTCTGTTTGATTTTTACTATGTCTGAAGTTATCTGCAGTAATTTGAAGAAATCAAAAGGCATTATGGCAAGTATTGTTGATTTTGTAATGTTTTTAAGCCTGTGTCTCTTACACTGGTTTGTTTTGATTGATTTTATTCTGTTACTTTCTTAGAAATAAATTTTAAACATTTATTTCTACAAACTACCTGTCAGTGAGAACAGTTGCAAAAGTGATTTTAAATTTTGCTTAAAATCATTGAAAAACTAACAGGATAATGAATTCACAGGTCAAAATACTGTTAAAAAAAAGGCTCACAGAGGGATCCAGGTCCATTTTGTCCTGGGGACACAAGCCAATGCCTTAAAAGCGAAGTGGGCCTCTGAGAACATCTCAGGAAAAGACATCCTGCTATGGATTTAAAAATTGTCCACAGCAGAGAGGAATTTTCTGTTTAGAACCTGGAAACATTGTCTGCTACAGCAGACATCACAATAGGATTATTGCAGAAGTTTACAGACCTTGAGATTCAATGGCTGTCTTATATGTGTTTTAGAATTCACTTCATTTGTCTTTTATTTTAGCATGTAAGTTTGACTTGTTTTCCAATTGACAAAGTGTGAAGAGTTGCCTCATAAACCTATCACACTTCCGTGAAGAAGACAGCAGTGTCAGGGGAAGCATGGGAAACCCATTCTCCTCTAGTTATGATCACTCAGGACAGAAGAGGTGGAAGCTCTGGGCCACTCCTCTCCATGAACAGCCGAAGCAGATAAAGGAGAGAACAGAAGGCAGTGCATTCACAGAGTCTGTAAGTTCAGTCTTCGCTGTCTGTTCCCTAACATCACTGCCAGTACCTTAACCCTAACCCTAGCCCTAACCTTAACCCTAACGCATGAATGAACCTCAGCATGAAGAAGGTCTCTGACGAGGATTTGATGAAGATTCAATGAACAAAGGGGAAGGATGCACTGTTAGAGGAGTAAAGGCATTGACTCTGCCACAGACTTGGTCTTTTCTATTTCTTAATCCTGTGAGCAACAACCATGCACCACACAGGTCAGAAAATTCACAGTTGCCTCCGTGTGTTAGATCATTTGATCCTAGAATCTCCCAGATGGGGCATTATCTCATTCTATAGGTACAGCAGCTACAGTGGAGTAACTCTGAGTAACGTGTTCAATGTTTTTTTTAAAAAAGAAATTGCTTGGATCATCATCACAAGCTCTTCCTGGAGACCCTCAACCCAGTCCTGTCCACTCTGTAAGTCACCCCACCCGAGGTATCAGTGTGTCTGGTCCCTGGCTCCTCTGTGTCTCTTCTCATCCCTTCTCTTGAGCTTGTGTCCCCAGCCATTGCTCATTGATCAGCACCACACTCAGACCCTCTGTGGGCAGTGTTCCTCGGGACCGTGGCAGCTCTGTTCAGCAGGTCTAGGCGGGCTCGCAGTTGTTTCATTCCAACTGCACATTTCCATGCACCCCTGTCCCACTCCACACTCTGGGCACCTTCGTAAATGAATAACAGCCCCTTGGCTGTTTTCTCTGGCCTTGTCTTTCCCACAGAAGACATGAATGGGCACTGGAAATAATGTCAACTTGTACTCCTGCAATTGTTGCCTTTGTCACTGCTTCCCTTCCTTCAGCTTTTAATTTTTTTTACATTGCACATTTTCCTATGGTTTGTTCCCATCCCACACCCTCAACCCAGCCCAACCCAACCCAGCACATTTGTTCTTTTTGCCCCGAAGTGTTTCTCGTCATTGTGCAGGACACTAGGTCCTTGGGTTTGGTTTCTCACCCTTTCCAAATGCATAACAGTGCCTCCAGTTCATAGCCCCATGACTTCCAATTTCTTCATCATCTTTTGCAGATGCCAAAGCCACCAGCAGGCAAGAAGATCTATCCTGGGGCGCTTAGCATTGTGCATCTCAAAGTCTGTGGCAACTCGCTGTGGATGCAGGCTTGAAAATAATCAGTAGTCTTCTTTATTAGCTAAACAATAACCATCCTGTGAGTGAACCATTGATAATGCAATTTATTCTATTATTTATATCAATAAAAATAATAATTGTATCAGATAAATGTAAAATTATTATATTTTGCCCTAGGTTGAAGTGGATTCTATAGTCAGGATCAGTCACAATTCTGTGGTAGTGTGTATAATGCTATTGTGCACTGGAAGTGTGCAAGTGATCTGGAGCACTTTTGCAGTGTGTGACACACCCACATTTTCTCTCACACTCCTATTTTTATGCTGGTATTGGAGTAATTTGGCTTTAAATTGTCATCAGTGTATTCACTGCCTTTCAAAAAGGAAAATAATCTCACATTATTCACTTCAATTGTAAAGCACGGTGTTACCTATTTATACATGGTAAAATTTAAGTGAAATGTGCTTTTTAGAATCAAAACACAGCACTAGGAACCTCCTGTCTCTTACTCAAGAGTTCATGCTGGTTATTTCCAGATTGCCAGACCTGGGCTCAGAATTGAGTCCACTCAGGTTAATAATAACCCAATTTCTTTCTCTTCTTCCCTAACCAGCTGCAAACTTCTCCCCTTGATCAAACTTCTCACTTTCCTTTTGCTTGGTCCCTTTTTTGGTGTGCAGCATGATTTTGAGGGCACAGCTGATACTTCTGATGTCATTTTAGGACATCGAGAAGAGATGTTTGTCTCATTTAATAAACTTAAAGGAGGGCACCTACTGAGGGTCCTTGGAAAGTTGAAACTGTATCTGTCAGTTGCCTGGTTTGGTTGTTGTGCCCTCCTGTCCTGGAGAGCACTAGTTGGACCTGTCCTTTGAGTCCTGGACCTCTCAGTCCCCCTGGCCCATTGTGGGAAAAGGCAAGCTCAGGGAAAGAACAGCTCACAGAGGCAAGGGGCCCCTGAGGAGTCCAGGCTTCCAGGGAGGAAGTTGCTCCATTGACACACAGTGCTGTCCCTCTGGAAAATGTTCCCCCTCACCAGACATTGAGATGTAGGCAGTTAGGCTGGCTGTGCTCCCCTACTTCGGTGTCCCTAAGAGCACCCCTTCCCAGCTTTGCCTCTCTCCTTACCTTGTCTGCACAGAGAGAAGACAGTGACTGCCTTGTCTCCATCGTCCATGCATTTCTACCCAGACAACCCAGCCACAGTGTTCACTAACAGGACTCTCTGTGGGAGGCCAACTAGAGGGCTCAAGCCATTCAGCCTTTTTGTGACACTGCAGAGCAAAGCAGCTGTGACCAGGTGGCCTAGAGCTCAGTCCTGCGGATCATAGCTTCTGCCCAACTCAAGCTCTCAGCAGGAGGCAACAGGCCAGCTGCAGCTCCCAAGGGTGCCCAGAGGCTGCTGACCTAGAGAAGAGGAAGGAGAAAATCCTAGCAAGCCCGGCTCACAGCCCAGGCCTCTCTGTTGCATGGGAGGCAGGCAGGGGGCAGAGGGGCGGAAGACTGTGCTCGCTTCCTTTCTTATTAAAAGATGGGGGCCACGTGATTCAGGCTCACTCACTACGCAGAGCCACAGGACAGAGAACTGGCCTTGTCCTGGGAGACCTGGTGAGACTACAAGGACACAGTGGTGGCTTCCGTGAAAGCAGCTCTGTCCTGTGGCATTGACCTCCCATGAAGGACGGGGTGCATGGCCACCCTTACAGGGTCTCCAGTGCGTTCCCAGCCTCCGAGCTGGCGGTTGGGAAACAGCAAGGAAGCTGTATTTGTTGCCCTGCCATTCCACTGCCTGCCTTTCTGCTGGGCACGCCTGTCCTCCACAGAGACACCAGGGAGAAATGCAGGGGGCTCATGTCTGGGAGCACCCGCCAGTCCTTCCACACAGGACGAGCTGGGCAAGGTTTCACTGCGTCGCTCCAGGAAAAGAACCAGATAGGGGAAGTCTCCTGAATCTCTCCCGACACTGGAGAAGTCCTAAGAGATGCTGGGGTTCCAGCCAAACCGCAGGGGAGCTCCCACCCACCTCTCCAGGCCAGGACTGACTTCATTTTACAGCACACACAATAGAAGGAGGGTTCCCGCTCTCAACTCTGGGCAGGCCTAGAGGGGAAAAAAGCATACTGCTTTGTGATATAAAGTATTCCTTTTCTCATGTATTCGAGAGGAAAACATGTGGTCTGAACGCAGGGGAGGCAAGCCCGAGCAGCTGCAGCACGTCCTCCCTGAGCTCTGGCTTCTGTTTCAGTCGTCATGGCGCCCATTTCTCGTCCTCTGGGTGGGGAATGGGCAGGAATGTGGTTGTGTCTTTCATTTTATTCTTTTTAGGGGACTGCTCAATAGGAACATTTTGAAAAACAAAAGGAAGATTTTTAGTTAGACTAAGTCTGGTGATTGTGTGAACCCTGGGATTCACACAAAATCAAAAAAAAAAAAATCTAGAACAAGTTATGTTTTTCCATTGGGGGGTGGTACTGGGGACGGAACCCAGGTTCTCTTCCCTGAGCTAATCCCCACCTTTTTTTTTTTTTTTGAGACAGAGTCTCACTAAGCTCTTCCCTTGTAATCATGTAACTTTATACTTTGTGGTAGAGTTACGGGAAGAGGAAGAGAAGGAATATGAAGAAGACAATGATGATTATAACAATTACGAAAAAGTCTAAAGCCCCTGCTCTGGCAGCTCTTCTCTGATAATCAAAGATTATCAGAAAGATTATCCAGCACCTATGTATTTCTTCTCTCCAGTGAATAGTGAAACCAGCAGAACAGAATAAGTATTTAAACTGTAATTCAAGACATTATTTATGAATGAAAACCTTCTGGATACAAGTCAATAACCAGTGAGGGGGATTCACATCTTACATACTTACCTGAAATCCGATAAACATGGAGAGAAAACCTAGGCAGACAGACAGGTAGACACTCATTTCAGGGAAAAGGAACTGGAAGGGTATTTACTTGTAGTACTAACACTTCAATCTCAGAAATGACTCAGAAACTATGTAATAGAGATGCCTTGATAAAGTGTAATTCAGAAAGATAGAAAGGGAATGAGGTGTGTAGTCTAAAAGAACAGGCTCCTTGGTTAACACAATGGTACCAGGTAAAATCAAAAAGCATTTGAAGCAAGAGAAGGAAGTTGGGAGAAGATGGGTTTGTTATCTAAGTCCTTTGTTGCTCATGGCAAAATAAACACAGTGCACTTGAAAGTACCATAAGAGACAATGTCCATTATGAGCAACAGAGGGAAAAATAGCAAAAGAAACACTGAAATCTCCAACACCTCTGGATCTATAACGAAATATCTGACTTCAGATTTGTGTCATCAAAGTCCAAGAGCAAGAAGAGAGTGGAACTAGAAAAATATTCAAAGACATAATGGCTAAAAATTCTCCCCAAAGACCCAAATCTGCATATACAAGAAAATAAGAATAAATGTGAGACATTCACAGTGTGACCTGTCATAGTCTTCTAAAAATGAAAGTCAAAGAAAAAAATCTTGAAAGAATTAAGAGACAGACAGAGCCTTGACACTTTGTTTTTGAATAATAGTAGATTTCTCAGCAGGAACCAGGAAGGCGATAAGGTAATGCACAGTATTTTGCAAGTGCCAGGTGAAAAGAGATGTCAGAATTTTGTATTTACAGAAACATCCTGCAGAAATTAAAAATCAAGAAAATTTTACATGAAAAAGAACCCCAGTATGCTTACCTTGAAAGTATGGCTAAACCAAGTTCTGTAAAGAAAAAGGGAAAGAAGATTTAAAGGAAGTTTTGAAACACTGGGGAAGGAAATAAAAACCAGAAAGAATAAAAACTATGGATGAATTGCCACTTGAGTAGCCCTTGACAGACACACAGACCCAGAGTGCATCAACTGACATCTGCCTGCTGGAAACAGACCCTCTGGAGTCCGAAACTAGTAAGGGCTCTGCAGTGATCACTTCAACCTGTTTCTTGGGGATGAAGCATGAACTAAGCATGAAGGAGAAACACTAGAGTCCTAAGAAGCACCCAAGCATCTTTGTTGACTTTAATTATAGTTTTGCTTACTACATAGTGATTGCGGTGCTGAGGATCACGCCCACAGCCTTGCACATACAGCCTGGCCTATCACCAAGCTCCCGTGGATTTTATTGCAAGACCCCCAGCAAGATTTCACAGTGAAGGTCAGGTTTTGATACTGGCTCTGGCCTAGAGAAATAGTTAAGGTAAATAAATACATCCAGAGCATTCTCCATAGGAAAAAGATCTACACTCTCAGGGACAAGACATTGCCAGAGACTTTTCAGTGATGGAGAAAGACAATCCCTGACACCACCCTGCTTCAGCCTTTTTATTTTACCTGACAGGCAGGGTAGCTCAAAGCCCTTTGTGAAATCAGGTCATCTGCAGGAAAATGGATGGAACCTGCAACTGTAGTGCTAAGTGAAATAGTCACTGGAAGTCAAATACTGGCAGTGTCTTTTATATGAGAACCCTAAAATATAAATAAATGAATAAGCAAAACACAGAAGAGAGGATAAGAAGTTGGAAGGCAGGCTGTTGCAAGTGTGGAAGGGGATCTGAAGAAGATGGAATATCAAGGAGAAGTAAAGAAATTAAAAGTGATCAAGAAATGTAAACATGTTCCATTTTACTCAAATAAAAATTACTATTCTCTATTGCATGCATACACTACTAAAAAGCAAACAAACAAATAAAAAACACTTGCCAAGATCTCAGCCCAAAACGGAGACCAGGGAAACATGGGGATTTAACTGCAATGCTTTAGCAGGCTTAGCCTCCCTTCCCCCAATTACCACACCAGCCACAGGGGTCCAGTATAACAGAATGTCACAGTGGAGAGGCACAAATTCTCAGTGGGGAGGAGAAGGACTGAGAGAAGTCTCAGGAAAACATGGCAATGAAAAGCAAAATAGAACCTGGAAGAACTGAAAACTGCTGACAGTAAATGCACCCTAATTAAATTAAGTGCACCCCAACTCTAGCTGATTACTGTGAAATCTCACACTAGCAACCACTCGACTCAGTCCATGTTACTCAACATGTCATGAGTGGGGTCCCACAGAAAATTACAAGATGGACTGAAAGGTAATAGTAAACACAGCCTTGAGGAGACATAACAAGCATTAGAGTAAGATTCAAATATGATACAGACTCTAGAACTATCAAGTAATTTAAAATAACTCTGAGGGCCAAGGATATAGCTCCATGGCAAAGCATTTGCTAGGCAAGCACAAGGTCCTGAGTTTGATTTCTCGTACCAAAAAGCAAGAAAGAAAAAACAGAATCCACTTCCTGAAAAAACTCTGGATAAGTCTTATAGACATTCATGGAAAAAGTATGTAACACACAAAACCAATGTGTAACGTAAGCACAGATATGGATAACAGGGAAAATATTAACCCCACACTTAAGGGGTTAAACTATATGAAAAATTACTCTGACTATGAAAGATCTAAATAGGTAATTAAAACATGAAGACCACCAGAAAGGGTGTTTTTAAAAGACCCAATCATATGTTGCCTGCAAGAAACCAACTTTAAATATAAGAATGAAAGTTCAAAGTGAAAGAACAAGGAGAGAGACACCAAAAGAAACTGATTTTTGCACCAGTGTTTTAATATTAATTAAGACAGTTATTTTAAACTCAAGGAAACCAGAAGACAGAAGCTATCAGGCACTATGGTAACCATTGTTGATTTCCTATTATCCTGTTTTGAAGTCCTGTATAATTTCACTGTTTTGTTTTGATTGGCTTTATTCTGTCCTATTTTATTTTCTTTAAAATAAATTTTTAAAAAATAAGAAAACAAACAACTCAGTTAAGAAACAGAAATGATCGTAATATAAATTTCAACACGGAAGACATGGTGAAGGCTAATAAGCACGTGACAGGATGCAGAATAGCAAATTAAAGAGCAAGAAGACCACACTGCCCAGACAGCCAAGATGAAAATATCTGACAATACCAAATGCAGTAGAGGATACTAATTAACTTGAACTCTTCCTGTTGGTGGGATGGCAAAGTGGTATAAAACTGTTATGGTTGTTATTTAGATGTCATAAGTGGGGCTTTGGGAAGTAATTGAATCATGGAGGTGTGATGGGTTAATAGCTAAATGTGATGTAGGGAGGTGAAGCCTGATTGAAGAAGGTGATCACTAAAGGTGTGGTCTGGAAGGATCCATCTTCCTCC
The DNA here is from genome assembly GCF_034190915.1 of Cavia porcellus. Classification (NCBI taxonomy): domain Eukaryota; kingdom Metazoa; phylum Chordata; class Mammalia; order Rodentia; family Caviidae; genus Cavia; species Cavia porcellus. The sequence goes on along the minus strand of NW_026947506.1, from coordinate 53,139,969 downwards.
TTCCTTCCTTGATCTTGCTGTCTCACTGCTTCCTGCCTCCAGGCCATAGACTGTTTCTCCTCTTCGATGTCCATGGCACCACCCAACTATGGACTGAAACCCCTACAAACTGTGAGTCAAAATAATCCTTTCCTTCTTACAGCTGTGGGAGTTGGATGTTGTGGTTCTGCAACCAGAAAGCAATTAAGATAAGAACTTTGGGAGACAGTTTGATACTTTTTTTATGGACCCAAGTACAGCCTTAATATGCAGTATAGAAACTGGGCTTCTCGTTATTCACCTGATTCAAATTATGTCTGTCCATTCACATCATTGAATCTTTTTCTATCATTTTTTTAAAAATCTCCCCAAACTGGAAGGAACTTAAATGTCCTTCCAAAGTCAAAAAATAAAAAGAAACTGTGATCTATCTATTCCATGTAATGTTATTGAGTAATAAAGAAACCACACATTGAAAGTACACAGAGGACCTTTTTACACTGTCAGGTAAGAAAAAGTTCTGAAAAAGCTACAGATTGTATAATTCAAATTTTAAGACATTCTAAAAAGGCATAAGTAAATGACCAGTTGCCAGGAGCTAAGGTTGTGGGAGAATAAATGGCTGATGCCAAGGGAAGTCTATGATATTTAGATCCTACTTTCCTGCACAATATTATAATTGTAAGTGACAAAATTCATCTATCAAAGCACCAAGTAGAACTGAGTATGTGCAAATTAAGAAATCATTTAGGAGGTCTGAGGACATCAAGATGGAGCACAGATTGTAACCAAACAACCTACCGCTGGTAGGAACATTAGAGAGAACTTGAAGGATATGCAGGAGAATGCCGACTGGAGTAGCAGGCAGAATCTGAGAGACCAGGGGCCAAGGAAAGGCACATAGGCAGAGGGTGCCAGTGATTAATCAGGGCACAGCAGGTGGCTGCACAGCCACTGTGGGACTCTGAAACTGAAAGCTGAAGGAAGTGGGTGGCGGGTGAGGACAGTGCTTCTCCCTTAGAGTGGGCGTACACAGCAAGAGGCAGTGACTGGAGTGGGTGCCTGGATTAGAGCTGGAGATGTAGGTGTGAGCTTGTGGCTGAGTAATAACATAGACACAGCTGGTCCCATGTAGGAATATTCAGATACATGTGTCTGTCTCTACGTGAGTCGGTAGACACACATCCATGTCCTGGATCCATCAGCTAAGAGAAACACTAATGGTCACAATAACAAAAACCAGTCTCCACAGGGCTCCTCGGAGAAATGACTGATTCCTCCATTTATAGGAAATAGATGAGGTTAATGTGGCTCATTTCACACAGTTAGAAAAAGAAGTTCTAAACCACACTTACAGCAATAAGGATGTGTCAAAGAGACAGACAAAAAAGCACCTTTGAAAACACCCTGTGGCTCAAACTGAAGGAATCTGACCACAACATAAATAAATAGCATTGGATTATAATCCAAGCATAAAATAAATAACCATGAGTTTATTATGACATAAGTCAATGGCTGATGGAATGAATAAATAAATCTAGAAGATAAATTGGTCATGTGGAAGAAACCTAAATAATTTAGTTAGCTACTTCATAAGCTGTTGGAACTTTACTCCTCACCCTGTAAGTGTGTGATGCATAGAGATCTCTCCAAAGATTACAGTATAGAAAGGAGGAACCTTAAATCTACTTTCTCTGTGGACTTTGAAGCGAATAACATTCAGCCTTTTCTATTGCTAAAAGAAAAAATCATGACTGTAGACTGGTCTTAGAGGTCAACATGAATACTACAAATAAGACATGCTAAGACTATGTTAAGAGACATGTTAAGAATATGTGTCTTTGTTTCCTAAAGAATTTGACTGATCTTTGTCCATGGTTCAGGGTGAGGCGTCTTCCAAACCTTGAGATCTGTTGAGCAATAGGAGTCTTTGCTAGGTTCCTGGGATCCCTGTCTTAGACAGTTTCAATATGGTGACTTGGTTCTGTGAGAAAGTCCAACAATATAATCTATAGGTTAGGGCTTTGGGCCATGTGATATCAGCTCAACCTCTGAGGAGGAAGAGAGGCTGGAGGTTGAGTTTAATCTGCAGGTCAATAAGGCTAAGCCTCAATAAAACCTGTGGACATGATAACTCTACTGATCATTCCTGGTTCATTATAAACATGGATATACCCACAATGTGACTTGTATTGAGGACATGGAAGTTTCAAGGTCCCCTTCTTGATGATACCCTATGGGTCTCTTCTGTCCACTGGTCCTGATTTGATACCTTCCTACAAAACTATAATTAAGGGGTCCTCCACGGTGCCTCAAAGGGTACCCAATGGAACTGTGCCTTGTGGCTTGGAGGATGACACTGTATCCTTTTGCCACATCCCCAGTCCCTCTCACTGTGGCCCTGGAATCACATCCCAAATCTATGAGTTTCACCCAAGTGGTTTGATTTTGGGTCTGCTTTTGGAAACCCAGACTAAGGCAACTAGAAATAGAGGACATACACACACACAAGCATATGCGCACATGGCCCTTTACCTGGAAACCAAAACTTTGCATTAACAAATCTTAGGTTAAAGAGGAAATACAGCAAATGGGATGAAACTTCAGTATTTCTAGAAAAGTAAATATTCTGTGAATAAGACAAACCATAATCTACCTAATTAGCTAAGGCAGGGCTCAGAGGGAAAAAATCACTGCAGTAATACCTGTTAATACAAAAGAAAGGAGAGGAGTTAAATGTTCAACCAAAACATCTCAGGAAAAGATAAAGTCCATGAAAGTAAACATGAAAGAATTTTTAAATCCGAAATATGGAGGTTTGTGGAAAGTCAGTAAAGTAAAATAACAGACCTAAATGTTTTCTGTAAAAGAGGATGCAAATTCGTATGTCTAGAAATGATAAGGAGAAGGAAATTTTGACTCAATTTTTTGAGAGCCTAGGGATACAGGGAGGAAACAGAATGATCCCAGTGTTGTTTTTGTTTTGCTTTGGTTTTTCTTGGCCCCAAACTAAGCAGCTATTCATTCTACAGAGAGCAAAAAACAATGGAAACAGCTTGGAGCAACTTGTCCACTCTAAGCTGAGATAGTTTGAGCAATAAAAATAATAATCACTGTAAGTGATTAAGATGTATTGAAGGTATAAAAATTCACGCATCTGTGAAAGTAACTCCTTGTTAAGGGTACAATTGGAAGCAATCAGATTCAGAAAACCCACGCACAGAGAGAAAGCACTAGGCAGTTTTCCTTTTGTGATGATGTAAACTATATTTCAGGAAGAGAGAAGTCACTTCTGTGCAAAACCTCACCTACATCATAAGGAAGGGAAGACTAAATGTTTCATTTTACAGCTGCAAAAGCACTGAGCTAATCAGTGACCTTAGCATTGGGATACAACCTCTAGCCTACGGAAAACAAGAGCCCATGAAAAAAATGTATACTACCATGAGGAAGAGACTGGTCACCTTCTCGTGGAGGATCTTCTGTGAACAGCTGGAGAGAATCCAGCAGGTATCCAAGAGAGGAAAGAAAGGAGTATACACTTGCAAATTGAATGAACCAATTGTAAGAAATGCATTTGAAGACACTCGGGGAAGCCTGAATACAGCTTGGGCAGTCAATTTCATTATGAAGCGACTTAACTTTATGAGGTGTGCTAATTGTTCAGTGGTTATGAAATATCCTCAGTGTCTTTGTACATTCCTATTCGGTTTCATATGGACAAAACCGAGTGACTCTCCAGTTATGAAAAGGAGTGGGTTGTCCATCAAAAGTGTAACAAACTGTTGGTTGTTTTTGAGGATAAGTGATGCGCATGCAGGGGTTTGTAATACTGTGATAATGACTTTGACATTTTCCATCATAAAAAGTGTTATAAAAGTCCCTAGGGAAACAAATACTGTAGACCATCCAGGGACAGAGCTCCTCATCAGCCCCTTACCACCTATTTATTACCCTCCCCCTCCTCAGCTTCGCTCCTATTGGATAAAACATAACCCAAGAAAGAGAGGCAGGTCTGCACTCACTCTAAGAGCCCAGGAAAGGGTTCAGATTGTCATCTATAGTTTGTTCTGTGTCTTCTTGTTCTGTTCTTAAAAGCAATGAGAAGGTGGACAAGGAGCAAGGCAGATTGAAACCATGGCTGTTTCTGGTACCCAGAACCAAGCCAACGTAAGATTTGAGAAATGAAGGCCCCAGAAAGGGGTTTTCCTCAGACTGTGAAGTAAGAGAAGATGGCGGCAGCACCACCCCTGGACTCCAGTCTCCTATTTGCCAGCAACACACTGCCAGTGACAGACAGCCATCCTCTGGGAGCCACCCCTACCTGCTGACTGGTACTGGGCTCTACTTAGCAGGTTAGTGAGATCCATGCTTCATGAGACTTAAGACCTCGGGACTTATGCTTCTCTGCAGCCTGGATGCCCAGGCTGAAGGTTGGCAGCTGATGCTAGAGTTTCTTCCTTGTCAGATGAGTGCTCTAGGCAGCAGGAACAATGTCTGATTAACAGCGCTGCTTCAGCAAGAATTTATTTCTCACTGCTCTGGAATCAGGAAGTGCAAGATCAGGGTGTCCTCAGGGTCTGCGCCTTCCACAAGTGCTAGCTCAGGTCCACTCCTGGCCTCCTCTCAGTGCATGGTGGCCTGTGGGCCCTGCTGGATGCAGAATCATTTGGCCCAAGGGGAGCTGGAGTATTTCTCCTTGGTTCCATCTTCATCCAAGAGTGAGAACCACTGACTTGGATAACTCAAGATGAACCATGCAGTGGGTGCTAGAAAATCAGAGGAGTGAAATGCCTTTCTGAGTTCTCAGTGGGAGCTCCTATAACAAGGACAGACTGACAAGAGGAAAAGAGAGACTAATACACAACATTTCATGTTGGAAAATCACCTTGGAGAAAACTTGGGGAAAGAAAAACTAAGAAGCGGCTTGGAATTCCAGCCTACATAGCATCTTCAATGACAACAACAAAAAAACATGCTTTTGGAGAAATGGGAGGTCAAAGAAAAAAGACCTTGGGTCTCTAGGCATGGAACTTTGCAGAAAACAAAATGTTGGGGTAATTTATAATAGACACAGACCTCTGAGCAGTTTGTAATCAGATTCCTCTGATGTCCCCAGGCTGATAGGGACAATATGGACACAGTCATCTCAGCTGCTCAGGCTTTCTATCTCCTGTTTCCTAAAACAAGAAAATACCTTTGATGCACTTTTTCTCAACTGTCTTTAACTCAGGAGGGTCCTTCTTCCCCAATCGCATACTTGGGACAACATATTGTACTACTATTGTTCCCTGGTACCATAGGACCCCGTAAGGAAGGGGAAGAATGGGTTCAGACATCACTGAGCAGACCAGACCTGATGAGGGGCTTTGCCTCCACATCTACTTTTCATATCTTTGAAAAGGAAAAGAGGATAGGGACCCTAATTATACCCCCAAAGCATGTGGGCTGTTGTGTACCTGGTCTGACTCTGCATTTCAAAGGAGAAAAAAACATTCAGTTCTATCTGGCCTGGTGTACAGCAGACCGGGTGGTCTGGAAACCCAACCGCAGGGCACAGCTTCCTCCAGTCTCATCCTTAGGGAACTCCATTTCCATTTCCTCTCATCTCCCAGGGTGTCAGAGGCCAGTGGCACACATTAAAGTCCTAAACAAATTGCTGAACACTAGGAACTTCAACACTGGGACATGGAATTCATCTGAAAATACCAAGCGTAGTAAGTTTAATTATTGTTATGAGTAGATGTTTTTTTCTTTTTCTTTCTGTCTTTCTTTCTTTCTTTGCTTGCTAAGTCATAATAAACTCTGGTTTTGTGCTTGTCTACTTACCACAGTTTCTGTTCAAAGTCTTTCACTAGGTTTATCTTAAATATATAAAATATACACTCTGTGTTAGCTACAAATGTGTGTGTGTACCACACCTAAAGTGACTGGTCCTTTCTGCCCCTCTTCTGTTGTGAACTTTTAGGTCTTAGGAGCTAACTCTCTCTAAACATATTGCTTTCCCTGAGCAGACCCTGAGTAAGTGCAAAAGACTGGCTGGGAATTCCTGTATCTGTTGTAAATTCCCTATGGTGGAATTCTGTTCTCTTAATCTCTTTTCTGTTACTATAATGAAATATCTGAATCTGGATATTTTATAAAGAAAAAAGATTCACCTCTCAATACTGGAGGTCAAGGCATGGTGCTGGCATCACCTCTGCCCTGGTAATTGGTAGTGGATTACATGATGAGAGTGTATGAAAGTGGAATAAATTGTATGGTAAGAAAAAAAGCCAGAGAGCTGGAAGACTGACATTCACTATAAGTAACTCTCCAACCAAAATGAATGCAAGGTCTTGTGAGAATTGCCTTAATCCCTTCAAAGGACAGCCCATCCAGGGACCTAACCACCTCCTCCGAGGCTTCAGATTTTAAAGATCCCACTATCTTCAGCTTATCCCAGCAGGGACCAAGTGTCCAGCACACAAACAACACAAAATGCAGGGCAGTACCCAGGCATTCTGTCTTGGACCTCAGCCGTGAAATGAAGTGGAAGTGGATTTCTGTAATCTACCATCTCTGTGCCTTTCCATTCCCTCTTTGATGTGGGTCTTCAACAGGACAAAACAAGCTCTTTCCAGTAGGTTCATAGCTCAAAGCATCCCCAGGCCTGTACTACAACAAACTCAGTACCGAAGAGCACATGAAAGTCCCAACAAGCCTGCTTCAGCCGAGCTGTCACCACCTGAGGCTTTCTAGCTAAAGAAGCCTCCACCAAGGGGAACGAGTCAAAAGACACCATGGATCCTGTAAGTTGTGACTTTTGCAGACCAATGTCTGCTGAGATGTCATAAAGGACCATCAGGAAACAAATCCCAAGTCATTCCCCAAGAGAGTTTTCAGTTTAAGATACTCACATGACTCACCATGTTGGCGGGTGAGACACGGGTCTGTCCTTGGTGGCGAAGGAGTTGGTGTGGGGCGAACACGTGGGCACAGACTGCGTATGAGGGCACAGCCTCCACCTTGGCACACAACAGGCTATCCTGCGCCCAAACAAGTATTCTCCACACCCATTTCTGTCACCCTTGCTGATCCTAGAATGACCCATAGAGCTCGTAAACCATGCCATAGCCCGGCCCCAGCTGAAACTATCTAAGCAAAGTCGCCAGAATGTTCTGAAAGTACCAGTGGGCTACAGAACCACGCAACCCCCCTGAAGTCTGAATAGAGAGAGGTCAGGAACCTGCCCAAGGGGCTCTGTGCTCATGACACACACTCTCTCTCTCTCTCTACACATCACATACAGTTCTAAAAAGCAAACATGGGGTTATTATCCCCATAACATCCCAGGGGAGCTGCCGAGTCCATGCAGCCTGGGCCTGGAGAGAAGGACCCAGCACCCTCGCTCCACACCCTGTGTTGCTCTGAAGCACTAACTCCATTTCTTATTTTAGCTTTCAGGAGGTGCAAGCAGTAAAGCTGAGTCACGGAGTTCTTGACCTGAGCTGCAGGAGCGCCATGAATCTAAGAGAGGATGGCCCCTGGCTGAATGTCTGGGGAGGGGAGGAGGAGACTTCTCCGTCTCCTGTACACTGTCCTTCACGTCATAGAAGCACTCCTGTGTATGTGGAACACTTGGGGCACACAGCTGGCTTTTATCCCTTGGGATCCCAGAGAGTGGGTTCCATGACTCTCAATGGATCCTTTTGCTGTCACCATCAAGACCCAGTTCCAACCCAGCGCTGGCTCCTTCTGCATGGATTTGTGGAGCTCTAGGAAGAACCGAATAGAGGGGACGTGCAGAAACAGGAAACTCTGTTGCTGACAGAACAAAGCAGTTCCACAACTGGGTTTGCCTGTGCTGCTGTGTCTCACACGCCCCTTCGCATCTCAGACCTCTGTGGAAATGCAAGTGCCCCCCTCACACACACACACACACACACACACACACACACGCATGCACGTACAAGCACACACAGAGGAGAAGCTCTCCATCTAAGCACATGGACTGTCCTACTCACAGAGGGCTCTTGAAAGTCCAGCCAGCAGCAGCTGGATATTGATGTGGAACCCTGACATCTGACTTCACTCTCTGACCTGGGGTTGTTTAGCTTTTTCTCTATCTCCTTGAAAAAGTGGAATTTCCAGACAAAGCACACACATATAGTCGTATGTGAAATTCAGATCCAGAGTGAAAAAAAAGCCGATGAATATTCCCTATCTCACAGGGCTTGAATACACTAAGAATTATTTGTTCTCAACTTTAACTGAGAATTCTGCATTTTTGTTTGCCAGGTCTGACCTCACCTGAATGGGAGACATTTCTATGACTGGGTCCTTGTCCCCTCTGGGTATCAAAGTAGATGGAGGCTTCCACCGTGGGGAGTGTCTGAAGCTCTTCCAGGACCACTTGGCGCCCTCCAAATTATGGGCCCAGCTAAAGAAATGGAAACCAGATGTGCCCCCAAATGTGACAGTACTTGCTTGTAATTACAATGATCTTTACCGACTCTTTATTGAGCCTCAAATTGAAGTTTAGTGAACGATTGCCAAAAAATGTGGGGTTTCCCACGGTGGATGTCACAAGGAAGACGGCATTCGAGCTGAGTCCCTCAGGCCTGTTGCCATGACAACAACATCCTGCAATTAGATGACACAGTGGGTTGCTGTATTTATCTGAAGGAAGTTTATAACCTCGTGGAAGGAAATTGTAAACTTCCTTTTTAGGCAGTCTTACTTGGAATAAGCAAAAACATAGACATCTTGGTTTGTACTGCAGAGAAAATCGCTTTCCTAGAAGCATTAAGGCTGCAGTCCCATCTCAACATTGTGCTCCTGTTATATATAAAATAATTCCAAAAACAATTTTTAAGCATCCTCATATTTTTCACGCTCCCAATTTGGCAGCACTGATGCTTACGAATTCATTTTTCTGTATATTTACATCTACAAGGATGAGCTAAGACTGCTTTCTTCGGAACCCAATGATTTCATCCTTTTCCTACTCCTCATTCTTATACATTCTCAATTTCTATTTGCTCTTCTAGGGGTGATTGCTTGATGGGGCAATATTGACGTTAGTAATTCATCCAGTGCTGTTGCTCCAATCAGCAGGCCCTACTAACACTGTTTGCACCATGATTTGTATATCCTAAGTTCAAGTGGTAACATATTCTGTGACCACTATGATCTGGCACTTTGGCAAACTCCTGGGCAGTCTGCATTCAGTTCTTAAGTTACAGCCTGCAAGAACCCAGTGTCTCAGCTGTGGAAATGTAGGCACAGCACATAAAATTCCTAACCACGCTACCACCCTCCTCCTTAAATACAACTGGAAAATACAAATATTAAAATATAAGTCAAATAATTCTTTCATAATAATCCTTAACTACACTGAGGCTGGGCTCCTAGCTCAACAGTTCTGACTAAATTGAGTTGTTTCAAATACCTGAAGCATTCGGTTGGTATGGAGACAAAAACACATATAAAATGCAGTCTTCTACTCAATATCATATAGGCTGAGGCAACATTTCTAAAATGAGTGTTAGAGACAAATCGTTTTCTGGAATATTAAAATATGTGCAAAGAGGAATCTGTTGTCAGAGGATGTTTGGCAAAACAAAGATCAGCAGGTTTGTTTACTGTAAGACATTGGAACTTGTCTTCTTGGTGTGCTCTGGTCAGCTATTGCTGCATAGTGGGTAATCCCAAACTCGGGCTTAGAAAGCAGGTTCACACTTAGGAATCTGTGGGCTGGGAATGCCGATGTAGCGGGCGAGATGACTCGCCCATGCTCTGTGATGGGGCAGTGGGTGAAGAATTTGAGCCGAGGGTTCAGAGGGAGAGGGGATTCCAGGGCTTGGAGCTGGAGCCCCTGAGTCTCCTGTCTTCACCCTACATGGAACCTGGGCTTGGAGAAATCAAAGACTGGGATTGTCGCCAGGACCTGTGTTCCTTCAGAGCTTGGCTTCTCATCCATCTGTGGGCTCTTGGTAACTGGACATTTTACAAGGCCTCCAACCAAGGCGGCATCCCATCTATTTTTTGGTCACTGAAGCCACACAGCCAGCCACAGTTCATCCATGTGATGTCACTCATTACAACCCCACCCAGACCTGAGGAGCCAACCTTAAATCCCATATGATGGGAGAAAGCTATTACTGTGACCATCTCCTGAAAAGAAAACACGGTCAACTGTAGATGAATGACCATGTTTTCCTGGTTGTGCTGCATATAAGCCAACCTCCCTTGTGATGACAAGAATCCTACAGATTTCAGTCCTGAGGTCCCAGGCCAGGGCATGCTGGCCTGGAATCATGAAGTGCTAGGACATAGGGAGCTGAGACAACAAAGTTGGATCCCTTTCTGTGGGTGACAACACATAGTCATGAATTTTAGGGTGCACACCAACTTCAGCTTAAATCATGGTTGTAAAATCTAGATTATGTTTTCACCTCCCTTCCTTCCTCTGCTACTGGCAACCTAAGGCAGAAGGCTCTAACCTGGGGGTGAACTGGAAAGGTCTGTGCTCCACTTCTGCGTGCAGTTGAAAGAGTTTATGTGTTCTCCAGTGGCTCATTCTTCCTGCTCTAAGAATTACCTCTACAGGATTCCAGACAATAATTAGGCTCTGAGTAACCAGCCTCACGGTCAGTAAACTCTTGATTTTAAATTACTGTGGTGATAAAATTGCAAGATGTAGATTATAATCATGCCATTATAATCATGTTGAAGTGAATACCTCAGCGGTGTTGTGTACGTTCACTATGTTATGCAACCATCACCACCTTCCATCTCCAAATTTTTCCTCTCCCCAACTGAAACTCAGTACCCACCAACAATAACTCTCTCCACTTCCTTGCCCCAGGCCCAAAGAACCTCGGTTCTACCTTCTACTCTTCTCTCAATGGCTTTGACTATTCTGGCTCCCACAGATAAGTAAGTGGATCATGCAATAGGGTGACCTTTTGTAACTGGTCAGTTTCACTAAAGCAATACTTTTTAATCTGGTTTTTTGGGGTGTTTTTTTTTTTTGGTATCAGGATCGAACTCATGACCTTGCACTTACTAGGCAAGCTCTTGAGCCACTGAGCTAAAGCCCTGGCCTATGTTTTTAAATCTTGTCTGCATCCTAGCACATGTCAGAATCTTCTTACTGTTAATGCTGGGCATTATTCTATCATATGCAAATCTCACATTTTATCTATTAATTCATGAATACTTGGGTTGTATCTACATTGTGACTATTATGTAGAATGCAGCCAAGAACATAGATGTATAAGTATCTCTTTTAGACCCTATTTTCAATTTTGTATGGTGCACTCAAAAGTGGAAATTCTAGATGTTTTTCTCAAGAACTACAATATTTACCACAATAGCTATACGATTTTACGTTCCCACTCACAGTGTATAAGAGTTCCAGTTTCTCTACAGTCTCTCCAACACTTTCTATTTTCTATTTTTTGATAATAGCCATCCCGATAGGTGTAAAGTAGCATCTTATGTTAATTTTAGTTTGCACTGCAAGAGTGATCAAAGATTTTAGACATACTTTTATGCATTTACCAACCATTTGTAATTTGGCTCTGCAGAAATGTCTATTAAGATCACCAGCCATTTTTTAGTCAGTATGTTTGCTTTCATCATTGAGCTATAAGACTTCTTTATATATTCTGGCTACTAATCCTATAAAGACGTGCAAATATCTCCCTTCTATGAGTTTCTTTTTTTCTACTGATGGTATCTTTTGATGTGTTAAAGTGTTTCATTTTGTTTTTGTTTTTGTTTTGTTTTTTGGTGAAGTTATCTACTTTTTTCTTTGTTGCTTATGGTTTTGGTGTCATCCAAAGAAATCCAAAAACTCATTGCCATCCAATATCACAAAGCTTTCTTCCTAGGTTTTCTTCTAAGTGTTTTATAGTTTTAGGCTTCCTACCTAGGTCTTTGATTAGTTTTGAGTTAATTTTCATAGATGATCTAAAGTAAGAGCCCATGTGGAAATCCAGCTTTCCCACATCATTTGTGAAAGAGCCACATAATTTAACTGTTAGACAACAGTTGAATAGTTTTAACAATTAACATGCAACTTAACTATTTCAACAATTAATATCTTTACCACACAATGTGGCCATGGCCAGGGGCTGTTCCTTTATTCCACAGGATTAATTTTCTTTTGAAAATGAATCGCAACCATGAGATGTGATTGCCACCCAGACACCCTTCTCTCTTGAGGATAGCTACTTCCATGTAACTCACATCAAGTATTAGGAGGAGTGTTTCATGTGCTTTTAGAAGGCTGATTATATAGTATATTTTGTGCAAAGGAAAACTTTTTTCATTCACTTCCCTTCTGCTCTCAGCCTGGAACGTAGATGTGAAGCGTAGGTTATTGTAGTTCTCTCCAACTAAAAAATGACTGAGCTAACTTGTGTTCATAAAAGATGGTGATCTTCATCCCTGAAGACAGCCTGGTGCCCTGTCAGCTGGGGGACCACCTTGTGATAGACCTCTGGGTGACAGACATTAAATCCTTGCATGTTAAATCACTCTTGGGTTGTCTTTTTCGGGATGTGCAGGTGACCTTAATATTTCTAAGGTCTAGTTTATGTATTTTTTGTAATGCAGCAATTTCAAACACACAGCTGGGCTGAGGGAGATGGCCCAGGCCTGTAATATTGGTACTCTGGGAGGCTGAGGTCGGAGGAACACAAGTTTGAACCCACTCTGGACAACGCAGACTCTTGATTCAAAATAAAAATAAATAGAGCCTGAAATGGAGTTCAGTGTGAAGGCTCTAGGTTCAATCACTAGGACCACAAAACAATGAAATGTTTTTCAAAAAGCCTTCAACATAATTGTATGGGCTTCAGCAGGTATAAATCTGACCTAGGCTGTTTCCAAATTCCAATTTACTTCTCTCCACAGTTTGAACTCGGAATCACTAACATTTATTTCATCTTGAACATGGCTTGCATTTGTTACCCATATGTTTTACACATTATTTTTCAGTAGTGTGGATGGAGCCCAGGACCTTGTGCATGGTAAGAATGTGCCCTACTACTGAGTTATGTTCCCAGTCTCTTACATTTCTTCTTCTTTTTTAAATTTTGAAACAGGGTGCTGTTGTGCAGCTCAGGCTGCCTTTGAACTAGATGGAGTTCTATGCATGTGCCGCCATACATGTCTACATTTTTAAAAAGAAGAATTAAAACTTTCTATAGAAATACAAGCAAAATAACATACATTTTTTTTCTAATGAAATTTCATGGACTTAAAAATCCTTTACAGCCTCTAGATTAGAAGCTTCCTTCAGATTCTGAAACACTGGAATGGGCATAAACTTTCTCTTTTTTTGTAGAATACAAAAGTCATCTGTAAGGAAAATGTGCAGAAAAAATTTTTTAATTTTTCCTCAGAAGTTGACCTTCTATTTTTACTTGAAAAAGAAAACTAAAATTCCAAAATAAATCTGGTTTCCACACTACTCTCAAAAGCAGTGGCACTTTTGGTCTTGCAAAATATCCACGTAGACTGGGACACACAGTACCCTTGGGTGTCTGGTGGCTCCCTCTGAACCTGTGTTCTGACTGTTTGTTCCCATATCAGATGCCTCAGGAAGACACACACACCCAGTTCTATCCTGGAGCAGAGTGAACAGGGATCAGCAGCTGCACGTGAAATCTTTCTAAAGAATAACATCAATAAATACTTCATCTCTTCTTTAAGAAAAGCTACACCATTTATAGCAGAAGTGTACTTCTGAAAATAGCACCTCGGGTTGGCAGGGCAGCAGCCTTCATTGTTATGGTGGCTTGGGACTTGACACTGTTGCTGTGAGGTGACTTCTCATTCCATTCACAAAACAGGCTCCAGATAACTTCAGGACCCCCATCCTTTTAGGAGGTGCCGTGAATTCAAAGTTCAATAATTTTAATCCACCACCTTTCTTGGAGATGGTCTTGGATCATTAAATGGATCCGACATTTCTACGCAGCATAATGGAACCAAATGCAACTGGTGTCATTTGGATAGCAGTTTAGGGGTCCAAGGGAGTGGTGGTTGGAGTAAAGACACGAAGGTCACTATCCTTGGTCATTTGTGGCCTCAGTGGCTCTGATTGTCAGCCTCTGAGTTCTACCATATTAGACCTTGATGATAGGCAATTTTCACTGTGACTTGTTAACAGATCTCTACTGCATTGGGGTGGGCTTGGGCACCCTGGACATCCCTATAGCTTACGATGACATGGCCACACTTCTCCCCTGGAGAGACAATTTCTACTCTCAGTGGCACACATGCCATCTCCAAATGACTCACCTTTTCTCCTTCAAGGATGCACACAGACATTTTGACACCAGCCAAACATGTTTGAGTCCACCTGATTTCAACCAAGAGACTCTGAGGATTTGAAATGAGCATGGATATGGAGGGAGAAGCCCTGTCACTGACCCTGGGTCTCTCGCCAGTGTCACTCTCTAGCCTTTCATCTTGAGCAGTGCCTTAGTCTGTTTTCTGTTGCTCTAAAAAAATACTCAAGACTATGTAGTTTATATGGAAGTTCATAAGGCTCATTGCTCTGGAGGCTAGGAGCAGCATGGTGCCAGCATCTGCTTGGCACCTCAGGAGGGATACTTGCCATGTCCTAGCATTGCAGAGAGTGCCCACGGAGAGACTAGACAAGTGTGCTAACTCTGATCTCTCTGCCTCTTCTTATGAAGCCACTAACGTTACCATGAGGTGGGGGACCCATCCCCATAGTCCCATCACATGCTAACCATCTTCCAAAGGCCCACCTCCAAACCAAGTACAAATTTGGCGCTGAAGCCCCCAATGCATGAATTTCTGGAGGACACATTCAAACTGTCCGTGGCAGCTCTGTCTTGAATAAAATGAGAGCTACTCAGTCCAATTTTGCAGAAATCTTGTGAGAAGATACTTGAACGGTTCAAGAAGCATGCTGCCCATACGTTTCCCAGTAGACGTAGGTCGTTTGTGGAACAGTGTCCACTTGAGATACCCACCTGACCCCAGCAGGTCAGAAGGCCATCTTCTCCTCTGGGTTTAGAGGCATTCTGAATTCTATCCCTTGTTAAGATGCCCTGTAAATAGTCACCTCTTAACTTAGACTATAAATATGTTCTCTGAAAAGAATCATGTCTCTTCTTCTCTTCGAAACCTAGCCAGATGCCTAACAGATGGTCATTAGTTTATGCATTTTAGTAAAACCCTACCTACGAAAACTGGAGGGGTAGCCTTGGGCATCTATCCGATCAAGCCGCAGCGTGTCAGTGACTCAGGCTGGTTTTCCTCTCCCTGCCACCACCTTCTCACACTTTACAGGTGTTTACTTCCCCAGGTGTCCTTACCAGCTGGTTCCCCCATCTCAGTAGAGTGGCAACTCTGTCCTCAGTGGCTAGCACAGAGTCCCACAGGTATTCACAGCATAAGCAGTCAGCAGCAGCAGGTCTTGCTTAACTGAAAGTTGATACTCATGAAATAATATCTCAAATTTCCCCTTCATCGAGGGGAAATTCCTCTCTGTTCCTTGTGATTCACTATTTTAGATAATGGTACATTTGTCCTTCTGTAATTGGCTTATTTCAGACTATCTAATGATCTCCAAGTTTATTTATATTTTTAGAAGTGACAAAATTCCCTTTTTAAAACATCAATTAGGTTTATTGATACACTTTAGATCTACACAATGATTACATTCATCACAGGGAATTTGTATCTGCCTATGATAGATCTTTTTTTTTTTTTTTTGGTTTTTTTTTCATTTTTATCAGTACCAGGGATCGAACTCACGACTGCCTGTTTTCAAGGCAGGTGCTTATGCCACTGAGCTAAATCCCCAGCCCCCTTGCCTATGATAGATCTTGATTCCTCTCTGTTTTCCCCTCCCCTCTGCCTCCCTTCTATCCCTCTCTTCCTTATTTGCAGAAGCTTTGTTTCCATTTTTTCTTTTTTTCTTGTCCTTTTTTCTTTTTTTCTTGTCCCTTCTTTCCTTTACTCCTTCCCTCCCGAGTTCCCCTTCCCATATGAACATTTTCTTCCTAATTCACAATATCTACTATACATTTTAGTACTTATTTACACTTCGGGTTTCTCACAACAGAGAAACCCTGTGATATTTGAAATGTGTGTTTGACTTATTTCTATCAAGAGTATGGCCTCGAGGTATACCCATTTAGCTAGAAATGTCTCAAGTGTACCCTTCTTTATAGCTGGGTAGTATTCTGTGGTATAAAAAAATCGTCTTTATTCATATGTCAATTGAGGGACATATGGGTTGTTTCCAAGACCTAGCTATTAAAACCATGTTTCTTTAAACATGGGCATGTATATTTCTCTGTGGTATAGTTCTTTTAATTCTATTGAGAAGATACTAAGAAGAGGAATAGCTGGGTCAAGTGTAACTCCTAGTTTTAGTTTTTTGAGGAATCTCTACACTGGTTTCCACAATAGTTGCTCCAGTCTGCATTTCCACCAAGAGTGGACAAGTGTTCTTTTCCCCTAAAACTCCTCCAATATTTGCTATTGGTTGAGTTCTTGGTGATAGTCATTCTTTCTGGAGTGAGATGGAATCTCTGTGTTGTTTTAATTTGCATATCTCCAATCACCAGTGATACTGAACTTAGTTTCATATATTTGTTTCTTGTTTGTTCTTCTTCATCTGAGAAGCTTCTATTAATTTCAGGTGTCCATTTTTAATTGAGTGCTTACATTTGGAAGTGTGGACAGACTTCCGGAAGAACATGGCGGATAGATAGCAGCAACTACGGAGGCTCTCTGAGATACCCTGCTTAAAATCCAGGAATGGTGTGGTACGAGGAGTCCTAAGCAATGGGAGATACACCCTGACAACCCAGGAATGAACTAAGCTAAGAGAAGCCAACTGGAAATCCAATCCTGGTGCTATAACAGGAACAGACAAAATCTCAGCACAGAAGCTAGAACCCATGACACTGGAAGTCGCAATTTGAATTTCCTTTTGCTGCTGCTGTGTCCAAATCTGCAGGGCAGGGAGAGAGTTGCGTGAAAGCTCTGAGAGCGGGAATCTGTGGACGGAGTTGAGAGCGGGACTAGCAGGGAGCCCTACATCGACTTGTGGTGAGTGAGCTGAACAAGGACCCTTTCATAGAGTAAGAGGCTCCAGAAAAGGACATACTGAGACTGGGCAGACTTGCCAGAACAGGGCACTGCAGTGACATTAGTTGCATATTCCCCCTCTCAAGCGGGATTGGTGGGGAGTGCCTGGCCTGCATGATACCGCTGACTAAGACCCAGTAGGCTAGCCCAAACCAGGTCCCAGAGCCTGGAGATGCACCCTAGAAGTGAAGCCTTCAGTAGGTTGACCTGGAGGGGTGGGCCCAGCAGAGGCTGCCCAGGTCTGTGTCTCTCTAGTACACTGCAGGGGGCAGGAACACCTAGCCAGTACAATTCAAACAAACTGTAACCGAAAAAGAGAAAAAAATTGGACCTCCTACATTCACTTGTATGGAAGGAACAAAAAGCATGGGAAGAGGAAGCAACAAGAAAGGGTCCTCAGTCCCCAATCCTGAGAACACTAATGCAGGAAAGGGAAACACAAAGGAAGACAGAAAACATGCAATATCAGACACAGCACCAAAAGACATAAAGCGGTATCTCCAGAGCCTCACAGATGAATTTAAAAATGAAGTATTTAACGAAATAAAGCAAGATATAATAGACTAGTTAGAGAAATGCTAAGCACCACTCAAGAAAAAACAGATGGTGGAATGGAAGAACAGAAAAAAAAGGGGAGAATTGTTTGATGGAGAAAATATAGAAAATATAGAATATGTGAAGCAGGTTCAAAGAGATTACCAGGAAACTAAAAACTCTATCGAGCTGCATTAACAGCTTGAAAGAAACTAAGGTAAATTATCTGAACTGGAGGGAAGACTTGTAATATGGGAGCATGAAATGAAAAACTTCTTAAAAATAACAAGAAAACAAACAGCAATAATAGAAAGGCTAGAAGATGATAAGAGGATCTATAACTTCAGAATTAAGAACATAAAAGAAGAAGTAGGGACACAAACAAATGGACTACAAAAGCTAATCACGGAAATAATCTAAGAGAATTTCCCTAATTTAGCAAAAGGTAAAGATACACAGATGAGGGCTGGAGGTTTAGCTCAGCAGCATAAGTGCCTGACTTGCAAGCAGGCAGTCGTGAGTTCAATCCCCGGTACCAATAAAAAGGAAAAAAGACAAAAAAAAAAAAAAAAGATACTCAGATATATGAGGCATACAGGACCCCAGCCACCTATAACCCAAACAGAGCTACACCCAATTTTGATAATAATCAAAATTCCAAAAATCCAATATAAGAACAGAATACTAAAAGCCGTCAGAGACAAGAAACAGATCACTTACAAGGGAACACCCATCAGAATTACAGCAGACTTCTCAGCACAAACCATCAAATCATGAAGAGCGTGGGGTGATATAATTCAAGCTTTGAAAGACAATAACCTCCAGCCAAGATTGATATATCCTGCACAACTGTCCCTAGAAATTGATGGAAAAACAAGGTGCTTCCAGGATAAAGAGGAACTAGGGGAATTTGCAACCACCAATTCAACTCTACAGAGAATACTGCAGGATATTCTAAAAAAGAAAAATACCAAGACTTCAGAAACAGTGGCAGAGAGGCCACAATGAATGGAGCAGAAAGCGAAATGAAGAAGACAAACTGACAACAAACGACAGAAAAAGAGCTCAACAGAAATGAGGCAGAGAAGATTGGATGGTAGGAACAGCTATTTTGGAGAAAACAAGACATTATAATAGCTAGTGCTGATTTAGTATCATCTTGCTTTGAAGCTCCATCAAGCTTTTATTCTTCTGTCTCCATTGGTCTTAACAGGTTGTATCTTATTGTATTTTATTGTATGTGATAATATAAGCAAAAACTTGTATAGACAAGGAGATTATACAGAAACCATTGTTCATTTTCTGATAGTTGGTTCTAAATACCCTGCAATAATGTCATTCTCTTGAATGGTTTTACATTGTCTTGATATGTTTGGTGCTACAGTATACGAAGTTATACTCAAAGATTTCAAGGAAAGAGACACTACGGTAACTACTTTTATGTCAGGATATCTTGTGGTGAAACACTATTTTGCTTAAATGGCTATGCTTTGATCTGTGCTGTTCTGTTGTTATGCCCTCTTTTATCTCAGTCTCTTTTTTAAAAATTATTTACTTTTTTATTTTTATCTTTTTAATTAAGGGAAAAATAAAAAATAGCAGGATACATTATAGTAACCTACTTTGATTTCCTATTAACTTGATTTGAAACCCTGTATAGCCCTCACCATCTTGGTTTGACTGATTTTCCTCTATTCTGCTTTGCTTGATAGTACCAAGTTCGAAAGTATAGGCAACAACTGTGAAGACAATAAGATTCATTATGACGCCCATTCCAGTTGACTATTATCTTCTTTTAAAGTCCTGTAATGTCTCCAATGTTTTGGTTTTATTCTTTACTGTTTTGTTCAATTTTATTATAACTGATGATATAGGCAATTCTTTTTAAGATAGCAAGAGGAAGTATGATAACCATTGTTGATCACCTTGTATTTTGTTTTTACATTTTCTATTATGTCCATCCTTTTGATTTGAGTGACTCTGTTCTGTTATGTCACATTTGGTTTTACTCTCTTCAAAAAAAAGTACTAAGAACTGTGGGAGTAATAAAACCCAAAATGTGTAATTGTCATTGTACAAAAGAAAGGAAAAGAAAGTGCTCTAAAGAACATAACTGCATATATATTTAAGTGTAGAAGATAGATAACCATATTACTGAGTTTTGTTGGATCATTGAACAAAACTGTTTCAGACTCACTGTTTGAAAGTCCACTTTATATGCTTTAATTTTGTAACTTGAACAACAATTTCTAAGATAACAATATGTAATCTATTAACTAGTGATTTCCTATTGTTTATTTTTTCTGAAATTCTGTATAACTTGTACCTTTTTCTGTTTTTTTTTTTTGTTTCCTCCTTAAATAAAAAAATTTGGAAGTGTGATTTTTCTGAGTTCTTCATATATTCTAGATATTAATCTTACGTCTGAGGAACAGCTTTCAAAATTTTTCTAACTCTTTGGGTTGTCTCTCTTCACTCTGTTGGTGATTTCTTTTGCTGTACAGAAACTTTTTAGTAAGAAGACATCCAGTTGTTAATTCTTTATATTTCCTATAAAACTGGGTTTTTGTTCTTAAAATCTTTTCCTCTATCTATGTCTTCAAGAGGTCTATTTATTCTATCTTCCAGAAGATTCATTGTTTTGGTTTTAATATCTAGATCTTTGATCCATTTTGATTTTAGTTTAGTGCATGGTGAGAGGCATGGGTCTTGCTTTAATATTTCACTTGTAGAAAACCAGTTTTTCCAGCAGCATTTATGAAAGAGGCTATCTTACTGGCACAAGTTTCCTCTAATGAAGTTGAATAATCCTGTGTACATATTTCATCTTTCTTGCACTCACACATTGATTGACTTGATGGTGTTTTTGCATGTTGGCTATGTGCTGCTAAGAATAACAGCGTGAAAATATCTCATCAGGATCCTGATTTAAGTATTTTGGATAAACAATCAATGTGTAATTGCTTATGTCTTAGTTCCATTTCTAATCATCACACAATGCTCAGCACCCACAATCTAAGGGAGGAGAGATGCATTTGAATTCACAGTTTGTAGGGAATTTGGCCCATTATTGGCTAGCTCCAAGGCAGGGCCCCAAGGAGAGAGGCCTGGTGGAGGAAAAACAGCTCCAGGCCTGGTGACTGGAGCAGAGATAATCAGGGGAGGAGCCAAGAAGGGAGACACCTTGCAGGCCACCCTCACGGGGACCCTCCCCTTCTGACCATGCTCCTAACAACAAGTCAGCTGCAGTGCCTCTGCAATCTAATCATGTCCTCAAGCTCCTGCTTATGATCCCATGAGGCTTTAGAGGGACATTCAGTCATAAACCATAACAGCTATATTACATGATAATTCTATTTTAACTTTCTGAGAAATTCCCTTGCTTTTTTTCATAGCATCTATCCCATTTTACACCCCTCCCCTAAATGTGCATGGGTTCTAACTCTACAATCTCACCAACACTTACTTTTATTTCTCTAAAACAGCTATCCTACCAATATATAAGGTAGTAACTTACTGTGACATTGATTTGTATTTCCTTGCTGTAGGTTAAATGTAATCTTTGTTGAAACCCCAATGACATTTTTCACAGAAATTGAAGGAATCATTTTAGTATGCACAGAAAATGCAGACGACCCCAAATAGCAAAAATAATCACATAGGAAAAAACACTGAAAGCATCACACTTCTTTGTTTCAAAAACATATTACTGAGCCACAATAAGTAAAACAGTATGTCACCTGGCATTGTACCACAGGTCTGCATGGGTACTGAAGGATTTACTTGCTTAGGCTTCAGTCACTGCCTCTTCACTGAGGCAGCATCACTCCTTCCATTCTGCTCCAGTATTTCACGGGGCCTGGGACCTGTCAACACTTGTTGGTCTTATACAAAGGCAATCTAGGAATCACCCTGAGGCAGAGGAAGAACCCTCACTGGCCATTCAGTGGAATCTTCTGCTCTACAGAGCCTATGGGAAGAGTGCAACATCCTGAATCCATCACCCACCTGCAGGGTGACTTTAGGTGATGTCTCCTCCTGCCTCATGGGATTTCCTGAAATAAGGAGCTGAAACCAGGTGCATCATTATCCAGTATGAGGCTCCCAGAGATGAACCAGATCAGGATGGATCCTTGGAGTTCCTGGTTTCCCAGTGATAGAGGAGTTCGGTATTTACATTCAATACCAAGACCCTGCCAGCTACCAACAGGACCAGTAGCTAGTGTGGGCCAGCAAAACCAGCCAGCCACACCCCAGCCAGCCTCCGGTGCCATTGGAACTGGTAAACAGTGTGGGCTGGGAGAAGCAGCCAGACAAACCCCCACATGCCTGCTGCCATCAAGGGAGTCTCAGTGTAGTCATGTGTGTCTGGAAAAGCCTGCCCTGCACCCCATTATCTCCCTGGGAACCCAGGTTAGGAGACACCCAAGTGTCTGGGCCAATCCTCTACACTGCAGATGGACAACCTTTGTGGGAAATGCCTGGAACCCGACAACCAGCTAATCCAGAGGAAACCAGGAAAATGTCAAGATGAAGGAGCAAAAGACAATCTCAGACCTCCAGCCCATACAGAAAAAGTATAGGAGACATAGACATGGGAAAAATTGAAAGGTGCACACATGAAATTTCTGTAAGTAGAACAACTGAAGTAAGAAACAACTTCATGAGGCTGTAAAAGTAATCAAATCAGAAATAATGTCTCAGGTAAAAGAATAAATAACAAACATAATGAAAGAAATGCTGAGCATATCTAAGGAGATATAGACTTAAAAAGAGAAGCATAGGAAAATGATGGACACTTTAAATGAACAATATAAGAAAGAATTGCAATGCATGAAACAGATTTAAAAAGCTATCCAAGAAATTGAAGGAGATATTCATTGAAAGCTGGAAAAATCACTTTTTCTATAAAGAAGGTGAAGATAGACTTTCAGACCTTGAAGATAAGATTGCAGCTAGCAATCGTGAAAGGAAAGATCTCTTAAAAATAACAAGGAACCAGGAAACAACAATTCGGTGGTTGCCAGATGACACAAAGAAAAATAACTTAAGAGTGATGTCAGCATAAAAGTAGGGGTCAACACAAATGACATAAAAAGACTACTTACATAAGTAATAGCAGGAAACTTCCCAAGCACGGGGAAAGGACCTCATATACAGGTAAGTGAGGCACATAGCACTCCGACTAGCCATAACGAAAATAAATCAGCACCCAGACATATAATAATCAAGATCACAGAAACACAACATAAGAAAATAATATTAAAGTCTATTAGAGAAAAGAAACAGATCACCCATAAAGGAAAACCCAAACAGAATCATGGCAGACTTCTTAACACAAACCATCAAGTCAAGAAGAGCTTGGAGTGAAGTATTTCAAGTCCCGAAAGAAAACATCTTCCAACCCAGATTGGTGTACCCCACAAAACTATCTTTCAAAATTAATGGAGAAACAAGATGCTTCCATGACAGAGAACAACTGAAAGAATTCATGACCACCAAACCAACCCTACACAGAGTGCTGAAGGATATTCTGAGGTGAGATAAAGATGACCATAGTCTCAGAAACAGTAGCAGAGAGGGATGGCTGAGCAGGGCAAGCAACTGAACAGAGGGTGAAAGTGGGGTGCTAATAGCAGGAAGATAGCAGGGCAAAGATGAGCCAGTTCATGTTGATTGTAGCCATTAATGTAGATGCCCTCGATTCACCAACAAGAAGAAACACAGGACATAGGATCCATCAATACACTGATACAAGAAACATATTCGACTTAAAAAGAAATTCATGGACTGAAGGTCAGAGGAGAGAAAACAATGCTCCATTTAATTGTAACCCAGAAAAAATCAGGGCAACTTGTCCATCAATTACAGAATGGATAAAAAAAGATATGGTATTTTTCTACAGTGAAAACCTACACAGCTATAAAGAAGGGTAATCTCAAGGTTCTTGTCAGTAAGTGGGTGAAACGAAATCATGCTCATGGGTGAAATGGTTTGGACTCACAGGAGCCAACATCACTTTGTCCCTCTAGTATAAAACACTGAAGGAGTTAGTGGGATCCAAAATGTACAATAGATATTGTGAAAGTTAAAGGGGAGGAAATGTTTAAAAAGGAAAGGTGGTAGCCATTGTTAATTTCCTATTATCTTGTTTTGAAGTCCTGTATTGTTTTTATTGTTTTGTTTGGGTGTTTTTGTTTTGTTTGATTTTATTATGTCTGATAGTGTGGGCAGCTATTTTGAAGACAGCAAGATAAGTTTTTGTAGCCATGGTTGATTTCTTATTATCTTGTTTCAAAGTCCTATATCACTTTGATGGTTTGTCTTCATTTTTTTTATTCTGTCTGAAGGTATGGGCAACTGTTGTGAAGATAAGAAGAGGCATTATGGTGACATTGTTGATTTTCAATTATCTTGTTTTGAAGTCCTGTATCACTTTCATTTTTTTGTTTTGATTGGCTTTACTCTGTTTCATTTTGTTTGGTTTTATTCTTTTTAAAATAAAAAGTTAAAAATAAAATAAAACAATATGTCATTCAGTGTGGCAGACATATGGAACATAATAGAAAGTCCAGGAATAACCCCATACATTATGACTAACTGATTTTTGATGAGTATAACAAGAATACACAATAAGGAACATATTCTTTCCAACAATGGTTCTGGGAAAACTAGCTGTAAAAAAGTGAAATAGGACTTTCATCTAGCAACATATGCAAAAAACAATTCAAAGCAGATTAAAGAATTAACTATAAAAACCTGAAATAGTAAACCTCCAAGAAGAAAGCACAGAGGAAAATCTTCATGAATTTGTCATTGGCAGACATTTCATGAGTATGGGACAGAAGACAAGTATAAAACCCAGACAGATGGAAACACATGAAATAAAACATTTCTGCACAGAAAAGGCAACATCCTTACAAAATAAATGTGTTGAAAGCCATATATCTGATAAAGAATTAGTATCTAGTCATTAAAAAGTATTCTGGAATTCAATAGCAAAACACAACAACAAAAAATGCAGATAATTCAATTAAAAGTGGTCAAAGGGTTTGATTGATTTCTCCCCCAAAAAAGGTGTATCAGTGGCCAGCAGGGGAACTGCTGTGTGAAAACATGCCGTATATAAACCCTCTGACAGGAGACACGCTGAAGCTCTTTCAAGTGCTTACTGAACACACTTCCATCCCCATGTGACCGCTGTTCCCTTGCAGGTTTCCTAGAGAAAGAACCTGCCCTGGGCTGCTTTACTCACTGTGGACCGAAGGTCACAATGCATTCCTGAATCCCTGGCCCAAGGACAAAATGTAGGATGCTGCTGGTCAGTCACACACCGCAAAATCCTGCAACATGCAAACCTCTCCAGAGTCCAACCTTCAAATTCCTCTGCTATTGAATTCAAACATTTGTAGGTTTGGAGGAAACACACACACAAAAAAAATTTTTTTTAAACTGTAATCAGATTATTTCCTTCTTGGAAAAAAAAAAAAGAATGAGGGAACTCTTTTGTTTGGAATCCATCTCAAAGGATGTCACTGGGAAGATAACTGGAAGAGGGTCTCCATCTCCCAACACATGTGACCTGAGCCCTAACCCATGATATGTGATGGAGGGGCGCACTGCTCAGCACAGCTGCTCAGGACCCCGCGCTCAGGCAGCCGTCCTTGGGGAAGCAGTGCTTCTGTGCCAGGAAAGCTGAGCGCATTCCCTGTCCCCTGCCATCCGCCCACCCTCATCCTCTCTTAGCCACAGGCCCCTGCTTCCCACTCAGCCTGCTGCCCATCTGCCCCTTTGCCCAGTGCGCTTCTCACCAATGCCCTCCGTGTTCATGTCCTGTGAATCCTGCCAGTGCCAGCCCCGTCCATGGTATCACTCTTCTGCCAGTCAGCGGCCTCCTGCCACACTTGTGTGCATTTCCTGGCCCTTCCCTGACCCGCTGTGGAGCTCCCTCCACTCTAGGCTCTGTTCACTTCCCTCCATCCGCCCCCTCCCACCCCTCATCCCCTCCTCGTGCCCAAACCCTGCCTTTCCTTCCCCTCCCTTCCTTTACTGCCTTAGGGTGCTGTCAATGGTCTGACTTTTCCTTTCTTTTCCCTCTGCTCCCCACTCTCACCTCTCCCTCATTTCTGAAGGCCACCATGCTTCCGGCTTCCTCTCCTTGACTCTTCTTCAGCATTTTACTTTTTCCCCCTCTCTGAAGTTGACAAATGGGGGCACCATGGTGCTCTAAATTTTAGCAAGGCTTTTCCCTTTGATCATTTGGTCTATGCTTCAAAACTGCAGGCTGAGGAGCGACCCCAGTTTCTGTTCTGCACTGAAGTCACCTGCCATTCGCCTACCCAGTGAAAGGTGATGGAGGCACACGGCTGCGGGCACCTCGCGCCCCGGCTTGGCCCCCATGGCTCTCTATGCTCTAATGCAGTTTCTCTTTGACCCCATCTTTCCATTTCCACTCGACTTTTCCTCTATTTCTTTCTTCTTTCCTGCATCACTGTGTGACAGAAATGATACCTAAGGCGTGCTTTGTTCTTCTGTCTTCCTGGAGGAGGACCGCACAACCCAGGACTCGGTGGGTCTCATCCTTCGTTGTTGTCCGTGACTGTCCTATGCCCAAGAGAACATTTAGCAGTATCCCTGGATACTCCCCACCACCAGTCAGTGACTTCCTACCCACACACCCAGAGACAACCCCAGTGTCTCCTTCCACGGCCACATGTCTCCAATGATTTGAGAACCACTGTCCTATGCACTAAACAATCTGTTCTTCCACAGAGATGAGACCACAGACTCCTACCTATTCCATTTAGAGCAATTCCAAAACCAATAAACTAACATAGGCACCCGGGAAAGGCTGGACTTAGACCACAGTCCCCTGGCCACCAGGCCTCATCTCCCATCCCTGCACTGAGACATGTGGTGCTGAGGGTCTTCATCTCCCTATCATGAGCTGCTAGCTGTGTCCACTCCACTTGCTGTCACTCCTGAGAGGAAACACTGGGAAGGTCGCATTCCCACAGGGATGTGATGGAGATGGAGGGGGCAGAGGGTGGGAAATGGTAGTGAACAGGTAGGAAATGGAGGGAACAGAGGGAACACTAGGTCAAAGCCGAGTCATGGTACCTCCCACCCCCAACAGCCCGACCTGGGGATTCTGGGACAGTTCCTTCCACTTCTGTGTCAGATGTAGCTGCCAACTGCAGAAAAAAATGGTACAGAAAACCAAGTTACTGCTGTTCTTGTCTCTGCAGAACTAACAACAGTCACAGCCTTGGACCAGAGACGTGATCTGTGCTTCGTTTTCTGTTTTGCTTTGTTTCCCTAGCTGTCAGGATCAGTAAGGCTGCTGGGTACGAGGCCCTCTGCAGCAGGCTTTGGGTGGCAAGATGACATTTCCCATTCTTGCTTCTGGAAAATGCAAACAAAGCCCACAATAGAGAAGAGGAGGAAGAGAGAGGTGAACCATGTGGGAACTGAGACCTACAATTTCTGCTCAGAGCCCAGCCTACATCCTGGCACAATACATGGGGCTATCCCATGCCCCTGTCCCATGAGGAATATTTCACTGTGAGGAATACTGTGGGGATAACTCTAAAGCCCTGAGAGTTACATAGAATAATATTATGCTTATGATTCCAGCACAGGCTCAGTCTCCTGACACCACATATCCACATAAATACTGACCACACACTCATGTGTAGTCACACGCACACATGAACATGCCCCCCACCCTCTCTGAGCCAGGCAGGGGCATATCCACCACCACCATCTCTCACACAAGCTCTAAACTCTCCATCTCCCTTCCTCTTCTCTGTCTCCCTTCTCCTCTCCTCTTCTCTCCTCTCTTCCTCTCCCCTCTCCTCTCCTCTCCTCCCCTTTTCTCTCATCTTCTCTCTCCTTTTCACTGACATTTTCCTGTGTGCTCTTAGACACATTTTTAAAATGTGTACAAGTCAACCACACCATATTTCCACACATACGTGTGCAAATGCTCTTGTAAGCAACCCTGGCTCTGCCCTCCTTCACTCTCAGGCTGACCCAGTGGCTGCAGAAGCCCTTGGCCCTTCTGCTTCTCCCTCCTGCTTCCATCCCAATGAGCCTCCTGGTTCTATATGGGAGACTGTGTGCTCTATCCTTGTGCCTGCCTACTCCACAGCACACCCCACAGCCCCCTGCTCACAGCCCCAGCCTACTGCATCCCCCTCCCATCGACACTGCCCCCCTGCCAACTCCTGTGCACAGCCCCATTTTCTCCAGGGCTCCCCCCCCCCATATGCCTTGCCCATGTCGTTTCTCCCATGTGCTGGTGATGTCTAGGGCTTGGACCCCACCTCTCTCGTGGCACACACCCTTCTGTCTCACATATTCCCTTAACTCAGAACCACTTTTCTATCCATCTAGTAGCACAAATCACAGACAGTATATTAAGTAAAGATAAAAAAAGTACAATGAAATGCGTAAACCTTGGATTTTTTCCTTCTGAGAGGATAGAACACCTTCTCCTATTCCTCGTAGTAAGTATGATGAGAATCACTTGGAAGAAGTCAAGGAGTTCTTAGAGAGGGTAGCCTGGCTGGGCCTCATCATCAGAGTCTTTGCCTGGTGATAAGTTCCCTGTATTCTTGTTTGTGTTTTGTTTTTGCCTCACATGTCTCATGTGTAGGACTACACAAATCAAAAATTTGGAAACAGCAGGAGACACAACAAACCAAAATTCCATCTGAAATCCACTGTTTCTAACAAAAAACCAAAGAGGCTGTAAAATTGAAGACTTTCAGACTTTGGCTCCCCTCAAACACCGTGAACCCACTGATCTCACTCCTAGCATGGTCAGTAGAGGCTACTGGGGACCCCAGACTTCTATACTCAGGGGATGATGATAAGAAACCCCTACATCTCATCAGGAAAGGACTAGTGAGGATCTTGCTCCCCCACCCAGTCACAAGGACAATTCTAACCCCACTGACTCCACTGGGGCCCTAAGAGACCATGAACACCCAGTCCTTCAGGTAATGGCAAGGTACTATCCCTGATACCCTTTCCAGGGCCATCACAGAGGGGTCCTGGTCACAACAAAGATGGAAGTGGTCCTCATGCTATAATCTAATAATACTCATGTTTTATCCATCATATCAAGGATGAAGAAAATCACAACCTGAGTGAGAAAATACAGGCCATAGACAACAAATCTGAAGTGGTGCCATTAGAATTACCTGGAAAACATTTAAAAGCTGAAAACTTTAAAGGCATTGCAAAGGTACCCAAAACAAATAGCAGTGTCTCAGCAAGAGTAGAAGATATAAAGAAAAATCAGTGAGAAACATTAGAACTGAAAAACACAGTAACTGAAATAAAAGACTCCATGATTAGGGTCTTCAGGAAAAAACACAAATAATAAAGGAAAGTCCTATTGAAGTTGAAGACAGAGCAATAGAATTTCCCTGATGGAGACAACAGAGAGAATCTGGATTGAAAAAGTAAGACAGAACCTCACACACATGCTACTACACAGAAGATCTAACATCTGTGTCACCAACATTCTAAAATGAGGAGAAAAAGGTGACACCAGCAAAATATTTGGTGAAATACTAGCCCAAATGTTCACAAATTTGGCAAAAGACTTAAATCTATAAATTTAAGAAGAGTGAACTCCACACAGGATAAAGCCCAATAATCATGGCGCACTTTAGTCCAATTTAGAGAAGCTGAAGACCATAAAGCATCATGAATGTAGAGGAGAAACAGAAGGCAAACCCACCATGGCTTCTGCATCAGAATTCGTGGGCTCAGAAAGGAGTGGCCCAGCATTTTCAACTGCTGAAGGAAGGCAACCTTCAACTCAGAACACTCTGTCTCCCGTCTATAATCAAGACCTTCTTACATGAAGGGAGACTGAGGGATTGTAGGGTGCCTATTTCACTACAGAGTAGCTCGAGGAGAATCTCTAAACAGAAGCTAAATGATCCTAATAGTGAAGGAACATCCCAGAAAAAAGACTAACAGCAAAAAGCAAAAAGTGAAGAAGTATAATTTGCAAATCACATTTAGTAGTTGAAACAGAAATTATCACACTAATTTTTCACAGTTTGTAGAGGACATTACAGACAATTTCATTTTGAAGGAGGATGAAGGCAGGATTTCTGGGTTTTATTTTATGATTGTATTAGTTTTATGCTTGTAATGCATCATGATTACAGTATTTGGGTTACTGATAATGTGAATTGATCATAGAACTATACAAGTGGCCATGTCAGTGGACAGTGATAGTGTACATATATAATGCAATACCCCAGTTGACCACTAGTAAAGTTTTGGAATGACATATGCAAAACCATAGACACATAAAAATGGAATTCTAAGTGATGTTTAAGAAATGCATGCAATCAGGCAAAAGAAAACAGAAATGTAAATACATAGTGAAGATGCTGAAAACTTACAAGACTTGCAAAGGGGCAATAGAACACTTGTTTTGCTGTAAAACATAACTAATGGATAGCCAGGATACTGGACTGAAGGATTTTGAACAGAAAATGCTGCTTCCAAATACTGAAAAAAAAATAGAATGAGATTTCAATAAAGACACCACTTATAAAGTGTTAAAGATAACAAATATCCAGGAGTAAACTGAGAAATATAAACTACATGATAAGCAACTCTAAAAGTTATATTCAGAATAACCAGAGAAATCCCTCATCAATGGAGACACTTATCAGATTTCTGATATAAAAGACTCAGAACTGAGATGGCCACTGGTCCTATAATCTATGCAGTTAAGATGATCACAGTTCAAATTCCAGTGAAATATATTTATTACAGTACTTGAAACACCATCAGAGTGTGATACCAAACAGCATGAATGTCCTGCAATTCCTCTGTGCTCCAGCCTTCTTGATCTCCAACCCTGGAGATCAGTGAGTGATCTTCCTATGGTGTCCATTTCCACAATGTTATTAGTTGGAAAAATGCAGTGAATAATCTTTGACATTAGCTTATTTTACTTGCTATGCATTTGAGATTCCTCTATCTCTTTTTGTGTTTTCATTTTTCCTTAGCCCTGAATAGCATTTCATCCACTGTGTGGAAGTTTTACAGTTTATATATTCTTTCACCTACTAAAACACATATTGCTTCATTCTGAGTATTGGTATTTATGAATGAGGCTGCCATAAACATCTTTGTGCAGATTTTAGCATAATTTTCATATTTACTCTTTGGGGTAAGTATCAAAGCACACAATGTGTGGATTGTATAGCAACCATAAGTTTAGTTTCATAAGAAATTACCACTCTGTCCTGCAAACTAGCAGAACCATTGTATGCTCCCGCCTGCAGAGCCTTTCGGAGTACTGTGTTCCCTAATCTTTCCAGCATTCAGTGTTTTTGGCTACTTGTAATAGATATGTGATGAGACTTCGGAGAACATGGCAGACAGATAGCAGCAGCTACGGAGGCTCTCTGAAAGACCCAGCTTAGAATTCAGGAATGGTGCGGAGTAAGGAATCATAAACAAGAGGAGATATGCCCTGCTGATCCAAGAATGAACTGGGCTGAGAGAAACCAACTGGGAATGCAATCCTGGTGCTATAACAGGAACAGAAAAGCCTCAGTGTGGAAGCTGGAGCCCGCGCCATTGGAAGCCGCGATTTGGGTTTCCCACCACCACTGCTGCATCTACATCAGCTCGGCAGGGAGAGAGACACGCGGAAGCTCTGAGAATGGGAATCAGTGAACAGAGTTGAAAGCAGGACGGGCGGGGAGCTGTGAGTTGACCTGCGGTGAGTGAGAGGAAATGGAACTCTTCCACGGTCTAGGAGACTCCAACAGAGGACATTCTGGGACCGGGCAGACTTGCGGGAACAGGGTGCTGCAGTGACTTCAGTCACGTATTCCCCTCTCAAGCGGGATTAGCCTATGTGATGCTGCTGGCTGAGACCCAGTAGGCTAGCACAACCAAGGTCCCAGCTCCTGAAGGTAGATTGACCTGGAGGGGCGGGCCCCGCATAGGCTGCCTGGTCTGCAACTTCCTGGTGCTCTGCAGTGGGTGGGAACACCTAGCTGGCGCAATTCAATCAGACTGTGGCCGAGAGGGAAGGAAGCTGGGCCTCCTATATATGCATGAATATATAAGGAACAAAGAATATGGGAAGAGGCAGCAACAAGAAAGGCTCCTAGGTCCCCAATCCTGAGAAAGAGGCAATAGCAGACACAGCACCAATAGATATAAAGCTCTCCAGAGCCTCATAGACAAGTTCAGGAATGAAGTTATTAATGACCTGAAGCTAGAAATAAGCAGAATAGTTAGAGAAATGCTAAGCACCACCCAAGAAAAAACAGATGGTAGAATGGAAGAACAGAAAAAGAGGGGAGAATTGTTTGATGGAGAAAATAGAGAAAGCATAGAATATGTGAAGCAGGTTCAAAGAGATTACCAGAAAACTAAAAACTCTATCGAAAACTGGCATAACAGCTTAAAAGAAATTAAGGACACATTATCTGAACTGGAGGGCAGATTTGTAATATGGGAGCATGAAATGAAAAACTTCTTAAAAATAACAAAGAAACAAACAGCAATAATACAAAGACTAGAAGATGATAAGAGGATCTATAACTTAAGAATTAAGAACATAAAAGAAGAAGTAGGGACACAAACAAATGAATTTCAAAAGCTACTCACAGAAACAATCCAGGAAAATTTTCCTAATTTAGCAAAAGGTAAAGATACTCTATTGTATGAAGCATACAGGACCCCAGCCACCTACAACCCAAACAGAGCAACACCCAGGCATATAATAATAAAAATTCCAGAAATCCAATACAAGAACAGAATATTAAAAGCCGTCAGAGACAAGAAACAGATCACTTATAAGGGAACACCCATCAGAATTACAGCAGACTTCTCGGCACAAACCATCAAATCATGAAGAGCATGGGGGGAAATAATTCAAGCTTTGAAAGATAATCTCCAGCCAAGATTGATATATCCTGCACAACTATCCCTGGAAATTGATGGAAAAACAAGGTGCTTCCAGGATAAAGAGGAACTAGGGGAATATGCAACCACCAATTCAACTCTACAGAGAATATTGCAGGATATTCTAAAAAAGAAAAATACAAAGAATCCAGAAATAATGGCAGAGAGGCCACAATGAATGGAACAGAAAACAAAATGAAGAAGACAAACTGACAACTAATGACAGAAAAAGAGCTCAACAGAAATGAGGCAGAGAAGATTGGATGATAGGAACAGCTATTTTGGAGAAAATGACGTCGTAATAGGTAATACTGATTTAGTATCATCTTGTTTTGAAGTCTCATCAAGCTTTTGTTCTTCTGTCTCCACTAGTCTAAACAGGTTGTATCTTATTGGATTTTATTATATATGATAATATAAGCAAAAACTTTTATAGACAAGGAGATTATATAGAAACCATTGTTCATTTTCTGTTAGTTGATTCTAAATACCCTGTAATACTGTCATTCTCTTAAATGGTTTCACATTGTTTTGATATATTTGATGCTACAGTATACGAAGCTATACTCAAAGATTTCAAGGAAAGAGACAATATGGTAACTACTTTTATGTTGGGATTATCTTGTGGTGAAACACTATTTTGCTTAAATGGTTATGTTTTGATCTGCGCTGTTTTGCTGTTATGCCCTCTTTTAACTCAATCTCCATTTTATTATTTACTTTTTTATTTTTATCCTTTTAATTAAGGGAAAAATAAATAAAAAATAGCAGGAATAGATATGCGATGAATTGTCATTGTAGTTTTAGCTCACTAATGATATATGACATCAAGTACTTGTTGCTATGTTTAATTTCCATTAACATGTCATCTTACCAACATTCTGTCTATATATTTGCCATATTTTTGTCATTTTATTAGTTTTGTTCATGTACTACCTAGCTGGACAGTTTTGCAAGTATTTTTTTTCCTAGTCTGTGGTTTGTGTTATCATTCTTTCCAGTCTTTCTCAGATACATCTTTCGTAAATATTTTCTCACAGTCTGCATCCCATTTCATTCTCTAGGTAGTGTCCTTCTAGAGCAGAATTTTTTATGTCTAATGAAGTACAACATTAATTTTTTCATTTGTTATTGGATGTAAAACTTCACTTTGCCACACGTAAGATCTCTTAGGTTATCTGTTTCCTGTGTGATCTTGCAATCATTTTATAATTTGATTTGTGACTTTTAGTTCTATGATATATTCCGTATAAACTTTTGTGGAGAGGAGAGGGTCCTTATCAATATTTGTGTGTGTGTGTGTGTGTGTGTGTGTGTGTGTGTGTGTGTAAATATCCAGCTATTCCAACACCATTTGTTGAAAAGTCTTATCTTTTCTCCATTACGTTCCCTTTTCTACTTTGTCAAAGATCGCTGACTACAGTTACAGGGCTTATTCCTGGGTTTTCAATTCTGTTCCAGTTATGCTTTGTCTAGTTATCTATTTTCTTGTCACTTCTGCCAAACCACTCTGCTTACTTGGCACTACAGTAACTCTCAGGTTGAGTAGGGTCCTCCTCCCCTTCACTCTTCTCCCCCAGTATTCAGCTGGCTGTTCTGGGTCCAGTTTCAGAGTTTACCTTTATGATTTTGATTCTGTAGGTGAAGAAGGGACTGGGACTCAGAGAAACTGCCTAATTGTATAGCAGTAATCTATTTAATAAGTGTACCCACTTTCCCCTCAAAGTTGAATTGGAGAAATTTTGAGACAAAAAGAGTCCTATAAAGATGAAAGTATGAATCATATCTCATCTGATAAAAGCAATTTTCTATTTCTCTAGTTAGCATTTTACCTTCTCAGTAGTTGTATGGTAGCAGGGGCAAAGGCCTTCTTGACCTTATTGGTAGGAACACACAATGTTCTAAACACTTCCGTTTCTAAGACATTTTATAACTCAACCAAAACCTATTGTTGTTTTTACATATTTCTGCCCCGTATTACCCCAGAGGAATGTCTAGGCACAAGAAAACAGACCACCCCAAATATTAAATGTCTACAATAAACACCCTAAAATGTAAGAAACAGTATGTACCGAAACACCACCAAAATAAACAAGACACAAATTAGAGAAACGAACAAAGAACTTTATTGCACTTATGAGTAATTCATAATTCTGCACATTTTGGTCGTAAAATCTTAGCCACTTCAGACAAACAACAAGTCAGAATCAGATCCATCTCCAGATGCAGACAGGCACAAAACACATCCCAAATTTATAAATAAATAGAACACCCAATAGACAACTGTGATCTTTGCTACCATCTAGAAGCCAGCTGGGAATTGAAAACTAACTTCTCTCTGTCTGTGCTGTTACTGAGTTTATGACAGTTGCCCTTGTGGTTGACCTTTGAGAAATGAGATGGGTAAGCCCAGCCACTTCCCTCCAAGGGGCCCCAGCATAAAAACACGCCACAGTGGGTGCAACATGGGGCACCATAGAAGAAAGCATGGCCCAAGGGGGTATGGGGCACAGGGTGGGGGCAATGCATGTCAGGAAGGCTGTGCTGAAAGCTGGTGCCACTGGGCCCTGCTTGCTCCAGCTCTGCTCAGCTGCCCAGGGCTCAGGGCTCAACCTTCAGGCTTAAGGTAAGAGGCACAAGTGAGAGACGGGCCCTCAGGAGTCTCCTTCTAGGTGGGCTCATCACCCCAGGTGCAAAACATAAGCTTCAAGCCACGGGCAGTCCTCAGGCTGTGGATTTGTTGCTCATTCACTTGTGGAAAGCATTACCATCCATGACCACTGTCTTTATTTGAAACCCTGCAAATCCTGTGGCCTCTAGACTCAGACCTAAGCAGTCGTCACCACCATTCAAGGCCTGACCTTCTGCACTAGCTGGCTGGCTGCTAGACCCCTGGGTTCAAGGTGTCTATGGACTATTTTTCAGTTTTGCTAACTTGGCATAGTTGCAGCTTCCTTTTAAAGGGGGGGCCCTGCTCTCCGCTTTATAAGTAGAGGTGAATGGAATTTCTATATTGCCTGTCCTCTGGACACTTCCTTTGTGGCTTCCTTCCTTCGTTTGCCAAGGCTTGGGAGATGGCTTTACTGCCTGCTTTGGGACACACAATGAGGAGAGTGAGGTGACCTCCGCACATTCTTACCTCTATATATCACCCCAACTGTCACACCCAGCTCCTCACAGGGGGCCATGCTCTGAGTCAGCCTAGGATTACAAGAGAAAGAGCCAGAACCCATGTCCATGGATGCTGGAGTCGGGTTGATGAGTGACCTTTTTGAGAGTCCCCTTGACCATTATCTAGTTCCACCTACATGTCCCTCAAGAAACCTGCAAGAGTATGACCAACTCTGCCTATGCTGCTGATGCCTGGTGCTATTTGCTCCCAATTGGAATGAATAATAGACCCCAGAAAATAAGGAGCAACAACAACAACAAAAAAAATAAAACAGCAAATTCTAGAGCAAGAAAGTGCTTCACAAATACAAACAGTGGGCCCAGTGTTACTTCCCCAAATGCTTACAACAAGGTTTCAAGCAATATCTTCAGTGCTGTGCTGATTTCACTAGGAGGAGAAGAGATAATATCCAGTGCTTTTTCCCAGTATTTTTCTGCTGTTGCTTTCATGGATCACTACAAACTTAGTGGCTTAAAACAAAAATAAAATGGTTATTTTACAGTGCTATTGGTTAAAGGCAGACATAGGTTCCTCTAAGTCAAATCAGGATCCCTTGGGGCTGAGCTCTTTTCTGGAAAGTCTGGGGAAGAATTCACATCTTCATTCCAGTTTCTAGAAACCACCCACGTTTCTTGGTTTGTAGTCTCCTCCTCCATCACTGGATCCAACAACACAATGACTCTGATTTTTTAGTTACTTTCCTTTATTAAGGTGGCTCTGAGAGGCCCCATGTTCCTGAATACCCATGTGATTACATGGGGGAACACCCTGGCTCACCAAATCATCTGTACACCTCAAGTTCCCTCGGTATAATCACTGCTGTAATGGCCCTTTAGTTAAGGCTTCCAGGAATCAGAATCCAAACCCTGGACACCTTAGGGCTAAAGGGTTATTCTGCTGATCACCATAGCAATACAACCCAGTCCAAACTTATGTTCCATTTTTACATTTATTTTTGCTATAATTTCAAACTAATGAGTATCCCATATTTCACCAACTAGATCTAGATACTTCTACAACATAAGAAATTCTCTTGCTTAAAAATACTAATCAGAATCTTTGCTCACACAGTGTGAATCTTTCCCAGTCTCTAAATATACTGTATCACCATTTGCCTTTCTTCATAGTACTGAGAGTTGAATCCAGGGCCTTCACAAGGAGTTGTATTTCTAGCCCTTTTTGTTTTTCTTTTGAGATGGGGTCTCACTAAGTCTCTAAGTTGCCCGGGCTGTGGTCAAACTTGGGATCTTCCTGTCTCAAACTCCCAAAATGCTAAGATTATAGGTATTCACCCCCATGTCAGGGTAACATTAACTTCACAGAACTAAAGTGGACAGGAGTTTTCAAAACTACCCTCTCCTCGAATCTGTGTTAAGGCTGCTGTGCTGTCTTGATTTGGGGATTCCAGGGACCCTGAAACATGATTTGAACTATCACTTCCAATCAGTCCTACCTCAAGAGCAATGAGTAGGCTTAAATTATTCAGATTGTGGGTGGAGATGCTCCACAGAGGAAATAACAGACACTACAGGCGAAATATTCACTGCATGTGATGGTAGCAGCTGGCCTCACCCATTTGCAAGTCTGGGTGACCTTCAGGACAGACAGCAACTTCCCTCAGTTACCCTGCAGGCTGCTATGCTTTGGACATGGGAAACAGCTTGCTGATGCTGGAAGGGTGCTGAACAACTTTCACAGAGCCGGCTCAGGACGCATCACAGTCATTACAGTGGGAGTCAGCAGATACCCAGTGGCGTCCACTCCCCTCTCCTCTTGATACTGTAAAACAGGCATTGATGCCAGTGCTGTGAGCTCCCACTTCCTCACAGGCATGGCCATGAGGCCTACTGTGTGATCTAATGCTGCTTATTTAACTTCTCAGCATTGTTTTCTTTTCTGTAATAAGCAGTCATAACATCTATATCACCCAGTAATAGCTGCCATTGAGCAAGTGAAAGCAAATGCACTTCCTGCCAGTAATGGGTACTCAATCAGCAGGATATTGGTCAGCTTTCTGGTCACTGTGACACTGTACTCAACACTTGAAGGAGGAGAGGGTTACTTTGGTTCATGGTTTTGTAGGACTGCATCTCTGCTCACTGGTTCCAAGGCAGTAATATCATGGTGGAAGGGCATGATGGAGCAAGGCCTAGCTCCTAGTGGTTGGGAACAGCACTGGAAAGGAAGGCGGAGGGACTACATATAGGACCCAAGATGTGGTCATGAACTGGGCTATGGCAGCTTGACTTGAGCAAGCACCACCTAGCAGACACATAAAGCCCAGGTGCGTCAGAGGATGACTGTCTTATAGACACCAAAGTAAGAAGGGATGACCCACCCAGACGTGTGTAGCACTGACCAATAAGCTCGTGACACCCGGATAGAATGAAAAGAGAAAAAAGGAAGGAATCTTCCCTTTTCCTTTGGCAGTGCTCCCATCTTTGCTCTGCCTTCAGACATTCGTCTTCAGTTCCTTTAGGCTTCCCATGAAGACTGTTTAAGCCTCCAACACAGACCTTTCAGACTCCAGACAACTACACTCTGCAGTGAGCTCCAAGCCTCCAACCTTCAAAACAAGTGTCCTGATCTCCGGTGCTAGACGGCCATTTTGCATTCTTTTACCCTGATCTGAAAGGTGGCCACTAGGACTCTTCTGTTTCTCATCCTGGAAGCCTGTCTAGCAGATCCGTTGAATAATCATACATATATTTGTATTATACCTTTTTCTCTCATGCACCCTAAGACAGAGGCCATGCTTCCACGACCCAATAGACACACCCAGAAGTATGCTCCCCCAAACCGGTGAAGAGCTTGGGAGGGAAATCCTGGGTGGGGGTAGAGAGGAACAGAGGTCTGAGAACAGAACACCCTCTGCTGGTGTGAAAAACAGTAGATTGCATGCAACTACTTCTGCAGGAAGGAACTTCTGGTGCTGGGGGAGATGCTGCTGCGGTGAATCTTACAGGAGCAGGAAGCCCACAGTAAACAGAGCAGGCAGGCAGGAAATGGGGAGTCCCAGCTCTGTCCCAGCTCCTTCCCAGCTTTGCACCGTCCCTAGAGTTCATGTCCTGCCTGAGGCTCACAGGGAGCAGATGGCAAAGCAGGAGTCCAGTTGGGATGGTCGCAGTCCCAGCACAGGAGAGAAGAGTGGGACCGAGAGACAAAGACTCTGTAACTGCTGTATAGGGAAGTGAGGGAAAGGAGTGTTATGGAAGCCATGGTTTAACGTCTGATAACAGATAAAAATCAAAAATGGCTTGATCCAAGCTAGGCATGGTGCACACCTGTAATTCCAGCACTTGGGAGGCAGGAGAATGGTAAGTTCAAAGCCACCCTGGGCTATGTGGCAAGATCCTGTCTCTAAATAGACATAAGTAAGTAAGTAAGTAAATAAATAGTGCATTGACTGGAAATAACAGAGCAAATTATTGTAAAGACTTCCTAGAGTGTGGCAGAGTTCTATCTTGAATATTACCATGAAATATTCTTCCAAAATATCAGTTTAATGATAGATCATTTTTTTACATAAGATATAGAAAAACCATGTCACCATTCTTTCTGATGCTTAGCACACCAACGCTGCTGGGGTGACCACCTCTGGACATAAGCCCTCATGTACTGTCCCCATGACTTTTTATTAACATGAAAATTCATTTTTATTTTGAAAAAAAGTTGACTTTTCATGCTAATAGAATAAGATTAAGGGTAAATTTCTTACACATTATCCAGAAAAATAATGAGATTCATAGTATCTATTTCTGGTACTATATACACAGAAGGCAGAAACTCTGCCTCTCCTGCAGGTAGTGTAGCTTTAGTGTTTTCCTGTTCAGGGGCAGCTTTGCTGCTGGCCTCTTTTCCTTCTTTGCCTCTTTTAGGGTTTTGTACTTGTGTCTCCTGTGACTGTCAACTTTTTCACTTTCATGGCGACCTCTACTACTGCTGTGTGATGACTTGTGCCTGGTTTCTTTTCTCCCCATGTTGTCTTTCTATACACTGTCCTTTCTTTTCTTGACTTGTTCTGTGATGGTCAAAGCCTCTTTATACACGCTTCCTGTTTCTATGTGGCTTTGTCACTGTTGAAAGCGCTTGGTGTAGGACTGTGATCACACTACCCTCCCCTCTCTCTCATACGTTCTCTTGCCCTGC
Organism: Cavia porcellus; assembly: GCF_034190915.1. Taxonomy (NCBI): domain Eukaryota; kingdom Metazoa; phylum Chordata; class Mammalia; order Rodentia; family Caviidae; genus Cavia; species Cavia porcellus. The sequence continues at coordinate 53,100,032 of NW_026947506.1, read as the reverse complement.
CCCAATCCCAGTCTCACTCTCTGTTTCTGTCTCTGTCTGAATCTGTCTTTCTGTCTCCTTGCATAGCATTTCCATCGCTTGGCAGTGCCCACAAGACTTGGCCATGAAGGAGCAAAACCAGTAAGATGGAGGAAAGAAGGCAACCTTGCCATACAGAACTGCATGTGCAGAAACACTATCATCAGCAGAGGAATGTCCACTTTGTGTTGTTGGTAGAAGAGATGGCGGTGGAGGAGCTGAAGGAGGGAAATCTGGAGGTGGTACAGCTATTGGGATTCCAGGTGGCGAAATCAGAGGTGGAGCAGTAGTGACAGCTGGAGGAGGCGGAAGCAATGGAGAAGGCGGAAGCAATGGAGAAGGCACAGGGGAGTGGGAAGAGCTCCAGGAGGGAAAATGTAGGCAGTTTGCTACAACTGCTGTCTACGTCAGTGGCAGATCTTTCAGAAAAGGTGTGTATGTTGCTGTTTTTATTTGCGCATAGTCTTCCTTCTACTCAGCTAATAGTTACAGTTTATCCTCTAATGAATTGCTCCAGAAAATCTCCTTACATCAGGTGATTCAGCCCTCCCATATCCACACGGACCCTGCCACTTCCCAGCGCTTGCACTGGCTTTTCTGGAGGCAGTACTTGTCTGAGACTGAAATGAGGTGCAAGTCCAGGCTTGAACAAAGATGCGGGAGAAGTAAACTCAGCTTCTGTAGAAGGAAGCACTACTTTCTCCAAATTTCTCCCCTGTTATACCGTAATTTTATCTGTAGAAGTAACTGGTATAACTTCAAGTCTCATTCGGATCCTCTTCTGTTTTTCACAGGACGCTTTCCAGCTATCTTCATTAAGCCCATAATTAAAATAATCAGAAAGATCAGCACCAGGCTTACACCATGGTCTGTCTTCCAGAGAATCCAAATCTACCTCCAAGAGCAGAACTCCATTCATGCTTCCAGGTACATCAAGGCCTAAATCTCTGATTTTTGCTGCTGTAGCCTCATAAACTCTTCCCCCGTCTCCATGTCAAGGTTTACAGGTGTGGTACCACCACTCCCATCCTGTAGCACTCCTGTTTTAAGGTCTCCTAGAGAGACAGGATCCTCCCTCTCCCCCTTCCCTCTATCCCTTGGCGATGGCCAACTTTCCTTGATGATTTTTATGCAAATGCCACATCAATTCTAGCGTGTTTTAAAAATTGTCTCAAAACGAAGCTGTGAAAGTATGCTTTACCATGGACAGTATATGTTTATTTGAAAACTGTCAGAGCTGTGATGGTAACACCTGACCGTCACCAAACACACTGGGAGGCCGAGGCAGGCAGCAAGATTACAAGTTGGAGCTCAGCCTGGGCAAATTAACAATTCAGAGACACCTTGTCTCAAAATGTAAAGAAAAAGAAGACAGTAAAAAGGGCTGGGGATGTAGCTCAGTGCAGAGGCCCTGAGTTCTTTTCCATTACTGAGAAAACAGCTGTTCATTTAGAAGGTTCCTTTTCTGATGAAGAAAAATTCACACACATACATATACATACACAACGAATTATTCAACCTTTAAAAAAGTAATTCTGACATGTATTACAACCTAGGTAAACTTAGAGAACCTTACTTCACATGAAATAAGCCAGGCACAAAAAAAACAAATACCATAAAATATCCTATGTGGAGTGTAAAACATCGAACTAGTGGAACTGGTACTGGTAATTACCGGACTTTTAGTAAGGAGATTACAGCACTGGGAAAATGTTGGTTAAAGGATGTAACATTTCAGAGAGACAGCAGGAGGAAAGGTAAGAGCTCTTTCACACTATAGATGATGAGAGTTAATAAAGACGTTGCATTCTTGAGTCACTAAATACTCAAACTATTTTCATCACACAAAAAAAACAGTATGTGAGGTAATGCATGTGCTAATGAGCTCAATCCACCATTTCAAAATGCATGCATGTTACGAAACAGCATGTTATATATACAATTACGTATGCTTAGTCAATCACAAAATAAAATGAAGCTTCTTTTATGTATCAAATTATTCATTTGTATAATCCTCTGAAGCTTTTTCTCTCGTAACTATGTACTTTGTAATTGTTTACTTGCTGACAAACATTGCAATTCTTGATAATCTGTAAGTGAAGCAATAGAAATATTTTTTTTTTAATCAAAAGAAAGCCCGTCTGACCTGGGAATCATTTATTGGAAGGATTCAGAATTTACAGTCAGGAAGCTTTACACATACTGACTCCATGCCAGGAATATAAACATAGGGTATTGCAAGTATGTTCTAATAAAAATAAATTTTAAAAGACAATGCTAGAAAAGTGCCTCTCACGCTGTCTCAGCCTTCAGCCAGCTGATGAATAACCTTGCAAAAAATAAAAAAGCAACTTTGTCATACAGAGCCGAATCATGCCGTGAAGTCCCTGTCACAGGGAAGCCTGGCTACACAAAATTCCACTGGAAAACAAAAAAAGCAAGTTCAAACTTTTTCCTTCACTGGGAAAAGGTTCTCTCTACCATCATTTTCAGACTTGCATGAATCTCAACATTTGAGCAAAAATGATAAGATAATATCTTCAGTATACTACAGATTTTTAAGATTGCTACCTTTAAAAAGTTATTTTATAAAACATCAAAAGCATAAACTAGTGACTTTGAAAAATTTATTTTTTGATATTTACTGCTTAACAGTCCAATATAAAAATACATCAAAATGTACAAAAGTACAAATGAGTAGAAATAGTTACATATAGTATAGCAGATAAAACACTAAAGGTTATAATACTTAAAGAAATATACCAAACTGGGTAAAAGCCTCATTAAACAAAGTGGTAAAATATATATTCACTAGGGAAACAACTTCAAACTACTTAGAAATGTTCATTTTCCCTAATGACATACTATTTCAATTTAGTAAAATTTCATGTCTTTTTCAGCTTTATGAACTTCATAAGTCTGACTTGCAAATATATTTATTATAATACAAATAATTATTATAATACTGAAATTAGTTGAGGGTAGGGTGTCATTAATAGATACTTATGTCTCTGATGACACTTTAATGTTGTCTTTACATTTTCAAAAATACCATGACAAAAATAAAATTCTCCCACTTCCTAGATACTCAGATCTTCTTCCTCCATCACACTAGCCCACAAATCTTTCTTGAAGGTCTAAATTCAAAGAAACAGAAGTTTACTAAAACTATGTAAGCAGAACAAAGAAGTGGAAAATCATTGCTTTCCTGTGATAAATTCTAGCAGGCGGATGAATCGGGTGGCATCTGAACAATCTTTCCTGAGCTCTGTGATCATCAGACTCACTGTGACCAAGCAATCGAGTTCTTACACTACTGTGCAGCCTCAAATCTTTGTCTACATCTACACAAGAACACAAGGAGATATGAAAATAAATGTTGGTTATGATATCAGTAGGGGGATTGTGCTTTATCTTATCTCCCAGTATCTATCAAAATCACCTGACACGGTGCTTTGGAACAAAACCTCAGTGTGGAAAATAAGCTCAGACACACACGCTGTTAACCTAAGGGCCACCCAGGTGGGAGCTGCTGCTGGACCAAAGATGAATCCCATTCAGCTGTCAGCTTCCAGCATCACTGGTGGCTTTTCAGCGGAGGACGGACCATTTCTTTCCCTTTGAATCTCTATAGATTCTTAGGTCAAGTGATTTAATTAGTTTGCTCTTTCCCAAATTGCTTATGCAGAAATCCACGAAGTTTATAATGCATGCCAGGAAATTGATTCAAACCCAGATTGTTCTGGTAGGCACCAATAAAAGTTCCTGCCCCAGTCACGAGATTTAATGCTGTACAGAAAGTGGTGCCATAGAGTCTGAGAAAAGACAGCCCCATTTTATTAGTAGGATCCAGGACACCACCCTACCTTTATTTAAAGTGTTACCATATGTTGCAGATAACATGATAAAACTAGAACCAAACCCAGTCTTCTTGTCGGGCCACTAATGGGAAATAGGAAGCCCGGAGAATCCTTTTCCTAGAATAAACTTGAAGGTTAGTTTCCTCTAAGTGAGGAGCATGCGTACGCCTTTACTTTTAGCTGCCCCAAGAACATCAGCATAACGGCTCTATGTTTTCTGCTAAAGCCCTGGACTTTACTTTCAAGAATGATTCTGGGTGGATTTCCTGCTGTTGGCCTCATGTTCATTGGTTGCTTGGGTTGGTTAAAGGTGGAGTCCATTCAGGTGGGCTGTGGACACTGGGATGCTGAAGTGAGCAGCACCAGGTGGTGACACTGGTCAGTCGTTTCGTGACACGGGACTTCGCTTTCCTGGAACTGCGCCATCGCTAGGGAAGATCCAGAGTGCTAAATGTTAAGGTGCACTGGTCTGCTGCTCAGGGAACTTGAGATGAGAGAAGGAAAAGAATCTGATATCCAAACCCGAGTGACCTGAATGATGCAGTGTCACGCTGTGTCCTGTACCCTGAGTCCTCTCTCTGGGGCTTCTCACTCTCCACTGTCTGGGTCCAAATGACTTTCATGAGTAAATTCACGTAAAATGTGTGTTTTTCCTGCCAAACGATGTATATTATCCTGTGCTTTCTTAACAACACTGCAACTCAAACTATTTCAAGCAAGGAACTTCAAATGATTGCTCTGATAGATTTGTTTCCGGCTTGTTTTTGAGCTCACAGCAGTTCCATGGGCTCAGAGTCTACTTTCTTGTGTGGTATTTGCAATCACTCACGAAACTAGAAATATTTCAAAGCAACACACCCCTGGCCTGGTGCACTTCCAGGGTGACCGGTCCCGGTGTGGACACTTCTCTTGTACCGATTTCTTTCGTCTCTGCCTGGCAATTATGTGCATGGCATTCCACACCCTTCTTGGCAGAGGGACGAGTTGGCTTCTCACCTACATGAGCTGTCTTCTTCCAGGAGCTCTGGCTGCCGGGTGCTATTTGGAAAGCGATGGAGGCCAGAGAGAAGGGTGGAGATAAGATCTCTGTGGCACAGGGGTTGCCTACACCGCAGCTGTCTACACTGCCTACACTGCTCCGGAGTCAGACCGGCCGTGCTCATAGACCTAACACCTCCAATGCTATTTGGAGCTTCCTGCCATTCCTAACACATGAAAGTCTTTTGTTCCTTATCAATTTCTAAAAAATGATTTTCTAAGAAAATTTTTTCTCATTCATTTTTATTGAGATATAATTGCCATCACATAAAAATTACTTGGAAATGTACACTCAAGTGATTTGGGCCTAAGAACAAAATCATGCCACCGATGTAACTCCTACTACTGTCTGACGATGGAGAAATCATCAACTTCGAAAAAAGTCTCTCCTGCCCTCAAAGGTCACTTCCCACCTCTGTACACTGTTTCATCGTGCAGCTTTCTCTCCCTTCCGTTCCTCAGGCTGAGTTATCTCCACTGCCTCATCCACTGAATTTTTTCTTTTTCTAGCTGACATCTGCCTTGGAGCCCCTCAAGTGAGCTGCTCATCTCATTTATTGTATTTTTCAAATCTGAGAATTCCTATTCGGTTCTTTTTGCAATCCCTGTTACTGATCATCTTTACTTAATGAGAAGTTGTCCTCACCCTGTCCCTTAGACAAATACACTCGGTTCCCTTCAGCTCTTAAACATATCTACAGTAGGTGAGTTAATGTCTGTTGGTAACAGACTAGACTTCTTCAGGGCCAGCACTGGTTGACTACATTCTTTCCCACACGTGTTCCATGCTTCTTTCTTTGCACTGTTCGTATTTTTCCAAAAGTAAGCAGTTTATTTTTTTTTGAATTTTTTCTTTAATTAAGACAAACATAAGAAATGACTAAATAATTTTTTTTGAAACAATAAGGGGGAGATTGAGATAAAACAGGACATAACAATATAACAATAGAGGTCACAGCATGACTGTTTCAACAACCTAGTACTTCACCACCTTATAACCTGACTTAATAGTAGTTACCATAGTGTCTTTTTCCTTGAAATATTTGGATAAAACTTCATATACTCTAGCTTCAAATATTTTCATATCAAGAAGCCCAGAATAAAGCCTTTCTAATTAATGAGTGAAAACTTTATAAGGCTTCAAGGCCACCTAATGGGGAATCATGATTACCACATATTTTTATATATTTGAATCATTATTTACATTAGGGAAACTATTCGGTATTCACACATGCGAGATTGATTTATTTCACTAATGAGTATGGTCTCAAGCTGCACCCATTTATTGATAAATATCTCAATGTGATCCTTCTTTATAGCTGAATAATACTCCATTGTATAGAAATACCACAACTTTTTTATCCATTCCTCAGTTGATGGGCACTTGGGTTGTTTCCAAGATCTGGCGATTACAAATTGTGCTGCTATAAACATAGGTGCACATATATCACTGTGGTATGATGCTTTCAGTTCTTCTGGGAATATGCCTAGAATAACTCACAGTGGCCGCTCTTGGCATCAGACCCTCCCCACCACGCTGCTCTGCTGTTGTCCTTGTATCTTGTTGCTCCTGGAGCTGCTGTTTGGTTTCATAACCCGCCGGAGCTCATTTCATAGGTTCTGTTTGCTTTGCAGTGTGTGATCCCTGAGGCTCTGCTCAGCAAGCTCAGTGACCACCCCACCAGTGGGGAGATAATTCCTCAAACGGTGTGAATCACTGTATCCTTTGCCAAGGGCACGGCAGGCGTGGCTTAGCGCGTCTTCATTGCTCTGGCATGCATCTCACAACAGCTGCAGCTCCAGCATCCAGCTTGCCCAGAGCTTATAATATCCCAAATGATAGAACAGAAGCATCTCAAAACTCCTTTCTTCTCTCGGTCTCACTAGGGGATCTCACCATGTTTCTCAGCCTGGCCTAGAACTCTACAGCTCAAGCAATGCCCCTGCTTCTCTGTCCATTCCAAACAAGTCAGCAGCGTGTCTGGATTTTATGCAACTTCCACTCTCCTCCTCACTGGGAGAAGGAGCTTAAATGTTTCTGACAAAGCACAGCAGCTCCTAAAATTAATGAACCCGCAACACGTGTGAGTGGGTGGGAGAGAGCAGGAGGGGCATAGCAAGGTTCCCTGGCCACATTCAGGACCGTGTGGTTCGTTCTTGAAAAATAGTGTTTCTTTCTTCACTTTGGACTTCAGTGTTTGTAGACACAAGGACAGGCTTTTATTATGCTTTAGGAAAACAAAAGGAGGGAAGAGAGACAGCTAGCCAGGTGAAAACCTTTCTAAGGCCAGATGGGTACCAAGGACAGAGGACACAGACTTGGGAAAGAAAGAAGAGAGCGAGGGCAGAATAAACCCACGTCCATCACACGCTTCTTAACAGAGGCAGCTGGGAGTGACCTTTATGTTCATCAGCAGATGAACCGGTACAGAAAGTGTGGCATTTACACACAATGGCACCCTGTTTTGCCGTAAAGAAGGGGGGACTTGGGTCATCTCTAGGAAAATGGGTGCAGCCTGAGACTGCAATGGTAAGTGAAAGATTAAATACCATGTGGTTTCTCTGAGTGACCCAAAGTATAAATTATTTAAAGAGATTAATAAAGGACAGATGATAAGGAAGAGGGAGATAGACTCCGGGCAGGTGGAAAGGGTGTGGGGAAGGAGAGGGAGAGAATGAGTGTGTGTGCCAGTTCCCTGCAAGGAAGGCGCTTATTGTGCATCCAAATGCACACTAGTGAAGAAGAAGGGGACAGAGAGGAAGCACACGTCATCACCACTACCAGAGGACACGGGAAGAAAACAGGATCGTGACGGAAAGGAATCCCTGCAGCTGGGCAGTACAGTTACTGGGACCTGGGCTGAAAATAAACTTAGCACCCTAGCAGGGTTGAAATCTGGGCGTCACAATGAGTGAACGGTTCTTGGTGTGTGTGTGTAAGCCAGAGCCTTCCGTGCCCCGCCCTGGTATAAAACGGAAAAGAAGGCTGTGAACGGGATGAAGGCTGAGGAGGTTTCTTTCTCTGTGATACTATGATATTCCATATTTGGGGGTCAAGTTTTCCTCATTTGTAGAATTATGGTAATGATCCTTCCTTTTCTCTTTTTCCTTCCTTGTGAAAGCCAGACAATAGGAAAATCAACAGTGGCTACCATAAAGTTTCTTATTCTCTTGAAAATAGCTGCCCATACCTTCCCACATATTGAAATTAAATAACAAAACAGACAAAAAATGATCAAAACAAAGAATACAAGCGTTACTGGGCTTCACAACAAGATGATAGGAAATCGATCATGGCTACTGTAATGTCTCGTTTTCCTCAAAGTAGCAGTTCATATCATTACACGCAATAAAATCAATTCTTGTAAACTCTTTAGGAGAAGTTCTAGGCATGTATAAGCCTGTACATGTACATCTGTCCTTTCTGTGTTAGAGGGAAAAACAAAGAAAATTATGGGAAAAGCAAGAAACAAAAGAGACAAATAACAATAACAAAGAGCCCAAAAAATTTCAAAGTAAGGTGGTAGGAACATAACTGAGGTTGTTATTTTGCATAGTTATCTTCAAAAAAGTTAGTCAGATTACCAGATATAGACATGCAAAATTGATCCAATCCTATGAATGTTAACTATTTTTCTCCAAGAACTAATAGATTTAGTAGTACAATCATCATAGTCATCTTAAGTGTGTATATACAAATGTATATCTTTTTTTCTTTCCCTTCCTTCTTTTCTCCTTTTCCCTGAGTTATTTTTCCCCTTTGCCCAGCTTCTTACTCTTTCACAATATTTATTGAAGATTTTGTATCTTATTTACTCATTTAGATTTTTATACTAGGGAGAAAATATAGTATTTACACATGTGAGTCTGATTTATTTCACTTATGAGTATAGTCTCAAGTCACATCCATTTACCTATAAAAACTTCAGTGTGATCCTTCTTTATAGCTGAGTAGTACTCCATTGTATAAAAATACCACATCTTTTTTATCCATTCCTCGATTGATATGCCACAGTTCACAAGGACATGCACATATCTGGTATGCTGATTTCACTTTTTTTTTTTACCAAACACCCAGAAATAGGCTAACTAATCATGTGGTAGGTCTATGTTTCAATTTTGGAGTGAATTCCATACTGCTCTTCAGAAGGCTGTACCAATTTGTATTTCCACCAATACTGCATGACAGCTTCTTTCCCCACATCCTTACCAAAATTTGTTATTTTGATCATAGCTATTATAACTGAGGTGAGTTAATATCTTCTTGTGGTTTTGACTATTTTAAAATCCTTGGGAGTATAATCCTCATCTCAAACACATCTGAATTGCCCAAGGGATAATGAGGTTCAAAAAAGAAACCTTTCTAATTGAACTGAAAAAGAAAATGTAGATGTACACCATTAGGTAAAAGTTAAAAGTCTTAAAACTAGGATATTGCATTCCTGAATCGGAATACTTTTCAGATTTCAGTGACAATGCTGAAATAACCCGTGTATTTTCTTTCTCTTTGTGGAGGAGGACTGTCAAATCCAATTGGCCATTCTGTATAATCTTTTTGAAGCTTTCAAACTTGGAAATGAAAGAGGGAGAACAAAAACAAAAACAAGAAAGGTCACCAACTGCCTCTCTTGAGATGTGAATCACCACCTTCTTTTCATCTGCAAAGCTGGTACAAACTGAAAACTCCCTCTTGGGCTTTTAGAGTGCACAAAGGATTTCTGACATGATTATCACCCTTCTTATCACGAAGGAAAACTCTCACTGGGGTGATGTATGGTGAAACTCCCAGGGAGGACCCCATCCCTCCTTTAATGTCATTTGAAATCTGGTGTCTTGAGCTCTGGCAGGTGCCTCCCACTTCTGCAGTCTCTGACCTTGACCCGATGCTTCCCAGTTTCAGTGGGAACATGAGGAGAAGACCAGAGAGGGCCAAGAGTAATACTCTGTGCTCTTAAGCTGGATCCATGCCTTCTTAATGATTTATTTTTCTGCTCTCGTGCTTGGATAAACTTTCTCTCTCCCTGTCCCTCGTTTTCCTTTTTTTTCCATCTTTCTCTCCCTTTCTCTTGAGAGTTCACCCAGGCCCAGAGCCCTTTGTGTGAGTCTGAGATGCAGCCACAGCCCTAGAGCCCCTGCTGGAGGATATGGACCTCAGGGTGCATGCACCCCCAGACAGACCCAGGGTTTCTGAGACACTACGCTCCTCAGCTAACCAGTTTCAGCTGTAACCAGCGGAACACTGGTTGAGCCCGGGGCTGGGACCCTTTGGAGTTTGGACTGAGTCACTAAAGGTATCCTCTGGGGCGGGGAGGAGCTGTCCAGCTGGGGCTGTTGTGAGGAGGACAGTGGGATCTCAGGGTGCACTGGAGTCTTTATGGGGCTGAGGGGACATCCTGGGTGACAGCTCAGCAGGTGTGGGAACACACTGGATCTACAGAGCACGGACTGACTCACTCCCTTCCTCCCGAGAGCTGCCCCACACGGCTGCTTTTGACACACAAAGGTGACAATTCCTGAGCGACTGGCTTTCAGTTTGCTGTGACTTCTGTCTCATCCTCCTTCACTTTGGATGCCACTTGGAGATACACTATGATTTCCTAGATGATTTTCTTTTAACTTGCAACAGATTTTCGTCCTCTGGCAGAGTGATTTCTTTTAAATTCTGCTGGTGTGAATGATATTATTCTTAAAGCTGACTTATAGGAAAAATAAAAAGATAATCTGTACATTATGCTACTCAAGAAACAAAAAATATTTAAATACTGTGATCTAGAATTCAATGTTTGATAAAGATGCCAGCCAAAGAACCTGAGAATTAAGATTTCAATAAAAGTGGCTAACAGTGGGGAAAAGATGATTTTAAAAATGTAAAATTCCAGCTTTCCTCCATGTTACCTACCTATGTGGGCTGGAGATGTAGGATCTGGCTCTCACTAGCATTAAAAATGATTAAATAAATTAGCAATAAAGGAATTCATGAGAAACTGAAATAAAACCCCAGTATTTGTCAGACAATACATCTTTTATTTTTATCATTCATTTATGAAGGACTGATTTGTGTTACAAATACAATTAAGTCTATAAACACATTGCCCTCAATTAAATTAAAACAGCCTATAGACTCCGTACACATTTGATTCTAAAGAGAAATTTCAGAAAGTGATGCTCTTTCTGGATATTTTAATAAAAGGAATCATTACAAAATGGAATTTAAAAAAAAAAAACCAACCAACAATCCACAATTCCATGTACTTTGTTAGATATTAGCAAAAGAATTCTTATAATTTGAAGAGTTTTAATACACATTTTAAAGTCAGGTAAAATGATTCTAAGTTATATTTTTCATAATATGTTCAAACATTATATAGGCTAATAGTTTAGTTTTAGTTGAATAAATATTAACCAGATAAAACAAATTATGTATTTATTTAATCTTTCCATTCTATTCATTAATATCCATGAAAATTTTAGACTTCACACTGGTTTGAATGCTACATAGTAAGTTAGACCCCTCAAGTCTAGACCCCAGGATCTCAGTGCTGGAAGTCACCATGAACTTCTGGAAATTCTGGTACCAGAGTACTGAATTACAGTTGGGTGATCCACATTCTTCTTGAACATCTCCACCACCAGGAAGCTTATCCCATTCTCAGTTTAGCTGCACCCAAATCCTTCTGTAAACCTTCTATTTCTGCTGAGATTGATTCAGTTTCTATTTCACAGGACAGACTCCAGGATGATTGAAAAGCTTTCCATACATTACGATACACTGAATAAAATAGCCATTTTTATAGAAAACACCAGAAATGTAAGGCATTTAGCAGTGATTTGCAGCTGTCCTTTGCTGGACCCATCATAACCTTCTAGAACTAAAATCTTTTTCTATGCCTCTGTCACTCTCTACGTGGTCTTTGCCTTTGTCAGCGCTGTGGTCTTCCTTGTCTCCTGCCCGGCCATAGGCAGAGGAGGGCAGGAGATCCACCATCAAGAGCCCCAGCTTCGGACGCTCCACCTCCACCACTCCACTTACCAGACAAGGGAGCCACAGTTAGTGCCCAGCCACAGGGCAGGGCCACGTAGAACCACATTCCAGGCCCAGCTCCCCTTCTCCTGGACCAGCTCCTGGAATTCTCCCTCCATGCCTGCATCGCATCTGTGTGGCGAGGCCACCGTGATGCACTCAAGTTCACGATGTGGGCTCCAATGGAAGGCACTGGCATTGTCTACTGAAATACCCCACTTTATCCTACCGCCTTCCTGTGATGGTCACCATCGTGCCTTAGATGGAAACTGATAGAGAAGACGAAGAAGTCCACTGTCTGAAAGTGCCTTGCAGGTCAGTGGCCAGCAGATAACCATGGACACTGCTCCTTCTGGTTACAAGGTGAATGGAGCAGCTGAGCAGGCAACAGCCGACCTGGTTACAGGTGTGTCTGCTGCTGCAACCCTGGGGGTGCCAACTAGCTCTCCTCCCTCCCCTCCTCCTCTCTCCTTCCTCTCTCTCCCTCCACTCCTTCCTTCCTTCCTTCCTTCCTTCCCTCCTTCTTTTCTTCCTAGTAAAGTAAAAGAATCTTAGTTTGATGATGCAACTTGCCAAAGCTGATCCAGAACTAAGGGTGAGGCTTGGGACAGACTGCTTTACCTGGCTGCTCATTCACCCTGCATCACAGTTCTTGTAGGATTCTGAATTGCAAAAGTAAACCAGCAAATAACTCCCTAGTCTCAGTGGCCCTCCTGCTGTTTAAACAGGCTACAGATACTCCACGAGTTACAGTGGGTTAACTCCCAACAAACCCATCACACATTGAAAATATGTAATGCCTTCAAGGCACCCAGAACACTTACCTTAACCTGCAGCTGGGCGAAATCACCTGATGCAGTGCTTATTTTATAATAAATGGAGACCATTTCAGATGATTGAGTGAGTACTGGATTGAACAGGACAAATGAATAGTTGTGTGGCTATGCATTCTCATCTTTTTAAACTAGAAAACTCTAAAGTTAAGCATCATGAGTCTTGGCCTTCGGTACTACAAAATTTTCAAACTAAAGTCACCAACCAGGCTCTCCGTTTGCAAACACTCCTGAAGGAGTGTGGCTGTCACGTTCCCTCTGGGACACAGTGCCAGGTGGGAGATCTGGCATCAGAGGCTAGCTGGCTGCTTTGGGGTTGGGGGAGACCCGGAATTCTAAACACAGGTGTATGCAGTAGGGGGCACAAGGAACCACCACACCTTTGGGAGCAGAGAAACTCAAAGCCTGACCCCGTAACACATTGTCTGAGGTCATCCTACTCCAAAGTTCACATTTGTTTAATGGATTCTCATGGATTCTTGCGGGGAAATGGGGTAGGAAGTAGACAGCATATTTGTAACCAGAGAACAAAGTTGGGCTATGCTGATGACCATGTAGTATAAACCACACAGCTTATAAGCAGGTTGGAAGATTATTTGTCATAATGATTGAGAGTGTTATAATGGTTGAGAGTGATTGGTGTTGAGAGTAATGTTATAATGGTTGAGAGTGATTGGTGGTCAGGACCCCAGAGGCCTGGAGGACCTAGAAGGACCATCTGGAGAGACCTTGCCTCTACTACTCAGTTCTAGATCATCCTGTGGCCTATGCAGTGGCAGATTCTGGGTCATCTTTTCACATGTCCTTCTTCACAGCTTTGCTCTCTACCTGCTCCTCCCGGGAGGTCGTTCTCGGGAGCACGAATGCTTGTCTCATCTTAAGGCTGATGAGGTTCCCATGATACAGGTTCTGAACTGTGCGTGCCCTTAACAGCTTCAGGGACAGAAGATGAGGGCACATTTGACACCAGAAAGGCAGAGCAGAGATGGGGATCAGGACACTTGAGAGGACTAGCATGGAAAATGGACTTTGCTTGTTTCCTGATTACAGTCACCAGGATGGGACCCCATCTAAGCATCCCCCCACCAGGTAGTGAGTGGGAATTTTTCAACCAGTTTCTGGGTTTTAAATAATAAGGTTGAATAGAGTCAAATCTTGTAGATGGGAACACTGAAATCCTCCAGCTGGACCACAGCAAGTGGAGGCCTCTACTGAATGACACAGAGAGCCCAGGCTCAGCTAGGCGCAGTGATACTACCTGGAGGACTACCTGAGTACTACAATCCCAGTACTTTGGGAGGCTGAGGCAAGAGAATTGAAAGTTGGAACCCAGCAAGTGCAACTCAGTGAGACTCCATCTCAAAGTAAAAAATTAAAAACTAGGTGTGGGTATGGCTTAGTGCCTAGGCTCTGAGTTTAGTCCTCAGTATGACACATACATAGGCACTTAAAAATACACAGGCAGATAAATGGCCTCTGTCTCGGTCCTCCACCAGCTGCTTGCTAGAGTGTCTAAGCATTTGTGCCTACAATGAAATCAATGCAGATAAAAATTTTTAAATCTCCTGGTAGAAGTGAGAGGCTAGAGCATGAGCATAGGGAACATAGAGCCAGCCTCTGTGCATGGTGGATGGAAAGATGTGCATGGTGGGGACCCACTGCAGCCCCCACACTCTCCAGCTCCGTGTTTTCCGTAGGCTCTGGAGAACAGGACTCAGTGCTTCAGGCCTTGCTGCAAAGCTCAAACGTGAGGTGCCGAAGCACCTGGCTGCTCTCCTGTGCTGCACCCGTGACTCATGATGATGCTCGGGGCAAGAGTGTGACAAGGTGCTGCTCCTGCAGATCTGGCCTCATCTCTTGCTCCGGGACAAATGAGGAACACAGGGACCTTGGCCAGGTGGCACTGAGATGCCGCAGGCTCTTTGACCTGTCAAGTAGTAAAGTAGAATCAATCACAGAAATAAACCCTCCCTGTGGTTGGGAGATTATCATCTTTACAAGGTAATAAAGGCAACAAATCACATCTGCCAGCACTCAGAGCAGGAGACTCGTACAGCAGCCTTGGGTAAGCAGAGAGGCTCCATGCCCCAGCACACAGGATTGAGAGAGAAAGCTGGGATCTGGGCTGCAGGAGACCATACACACTGAGGCTGTGTGAGTGGACAATCGAGGTGCACCCCAGAGGGTCAGCTCCAGCTGCTGACGGGAGGACACCAGACCCCTGAGCACTCCAGCTTCCCACCTTCTCGCTCCTTCTTATTGCTGATAGCTATGGATTTAAATCACTTATCCCCAAGGACACTGGCGGCTGGTGTACAATCAGCAGACTTGCAGGGCCTACCCTCATTCCCAGCTGGGCCCCACCTTCAGTGACCACTCCAGCAAATGACTGGACCCAGGAGGACACTGACTGGCCATTTCTGCCCCACGTGAGTCTCTCAAACAGGCAATACTTGCTTGAGGGTCTCCCATGGGCTCCACCAAGACTTTCTCAGAACCCCACCCAAGTCAGGCTTTTCCTTCCCATTCCGCCCCCGTCCCTGCTCTCGGAGCTGCTGGGGGACTCATGGTGCGAGATCTGCCCCTGGGCATTCTTGGTCCCCCCCACACACACATCCTTCACACATCTCCTCTGCCAAGTCCGAAGGATGGCTATCATGATAATGCCAGCAAACCAAAGCCAGCAGCTTATTAAAAGGATTAGACTCCATGACCAAGTGGGATTTGTTCCAGAAATGAAGCACTGGCCCCCACACAAGAATCAATCACCGCATACACTGAATTAACAGAATAAAGAAAGCAGGAAGAAGATCCCACAGGATCATCTCAACAGAGGCAGGAAGTATATCGTGATGTCTGATAGCCTTGCGTTATGAAAACACTCAGCAGACTAGGATTAGAATAGCACATCTTCAGTAATAAATGAAGGGCATCTGTAAAAAACCCACAGAGAACCTCACACCTCATAGTGAAAGATTGAACTCTTTCCCCCTAATAACAAGACAAAAAGTCTCATCTCTTAAGATACCAACTCCTACCACTCCTATTTCAACACTGTACTGGAGATCCCAGCGGGGCAATTAGGGAAGGAAAAGAAGAGAGGTCCAGATAATTCAGATTGGGAAAAAGTAGTAAAATCATCATTATTTGCAAATAATATGATCTAAAAATTCTAAAGGAGCCACACACACACACACACACACACACACACACACACACACGTGTGTTAGTGTTAATAAAAATTATTGGCAAAGTTGCAGAGTAAAAGAATATACAAAAGTTGATCGCATTTCCCCACATCACAATGAGCAACATGAGTTAAGAAAATGTTCATTTAACACCAAAAATATTGCTACTAGCCTCTGTTCATCAAAAAGAAAGGCTTGTGATTTCATTGTGTATGACTGTATCTTATAATCTGAGCAACTACTTGGAACATAACAATATGTGATATATTAACCAGTGTCAATCTCCTATTATGTTGTTTTGAAATTTTTTATCATTGCTTTTTTTATTTTTTAATTTAAAAAAATACTACTAAATGTAGTAGTGTTTAGCAGACTTGCAGGCTGAACGCTGCAAAACATTCTGGGAAGAAACCAAAAAAGATCTAAGCGCAGGAAAGCAATCCATGCTCCCAGATGAGAGGACTTAATGTTAAAATTGTAATGTGAACTGGACTGCATATCCAGTGTATTTTACATGTGATTTTTGTGGACATGGATAAGCTGGTTCCCGGATTCGCTTTGAGATACAAGGCATGATGAACACCTAAAACACCCTTTAAAAAAAGAACGAAGTTGGAGAAAGATTTTCTGACTTAGACCACCAAGCTAAAATAGTCATGGCCCTGGGCAAAATAGAACTGAGACTTCAGTACTCAATGTAGCACCTACAGTTAAACTACTTTTTAGCAAAGAGGCCAACCACTTAGTGGGAAAAGTAAAGTTTCATCAAGAAATGGTGATGCACTCTGGCTTCTCACAGCAAAGGGGTGAGTTTCAACCCTGACTCACACTGTTAACTGTTTGCAATAGTTAACTCAAAGCAGATCAAGTTCTTACTAAATATAAGGGCTGAGTTCTTATACGGAGACAGGATCAACCTGTGTGGCCTTAGATCAGCCACCAGCTTATTAGACATTCTGCAAGATACTCTAGCAAAGAAAGGAATCAATAATAGACAAGAGGAACATTATCCAAATTAAATTCCTTTAGCTTCAAAGAGGACTGTTAACAAAGGGAAAAGACAGTCCAATTTAAGAAAAAAGAATTGCAAATCATATATCTGATAAGTCTAGTATCCAGAATATATAAAAATTGTGATAACTCAATATTTAAAAATAGCACAAATAGCCAAATTTTAACATAGGCAACATGTTAAGAAGAAGACAAAAAAAATGGACAAGAAACATAGATTTCAGAGTTATTAATCAGTAAGAAGTCATAGAATCATAGTAAGATATTTCATGCCTGCGAGGATGGCCATGAGATTTTTTTTTTTTTTTGCTTTTTTCATAAAAAGAAGAGAAAGAAATCAGTGTTACTTGAGGATGTGGAGATATTGGTAGCTGCATTCATTACTGATAGGCTTATGAAATAGATTTATTCTCCATTCAGCTATTTTAGCCTATCCTACACAGAGTGATGATTATTTGAGTCAGAAGGGCTTTCTACACTGACTGGGGAATTATGAGAAAATTAAGTGAGTTATTACATGACAGACTGCCAGCTGCTAGGAAGTGGTCAGCACTATTCTCCTGCTGATAAACACATTTATAAATGAAGCGGATTTCTGCAAGGGACCAGTGGGTCAGGGCAGAGGAGCTCCAGCTCTTTGTGTTGAACCCTGCCTAGCCTCATGGGACAGGCCACCCCAGATTTAGGAGAGAGGGGAACAAATAACCAGACACCTGATTAAGTAAAAGTTTGTAGTTATAAGACGGGGGTCCTGAAACTGGTTGTCTCTTCATCTATAGATAACATTAATCTTTATCCCTTTATGCCTCAGGATATTGATGAGGATGAAAAGAGGTAAAAGTTTGAAAATGTTATACTTCAAGTCAGAAGAAAAGCAGCCCCTGGATTGAGCATCCTCTATTAATGTGCTACCCACGCAGTCAGGCACCCTAAGGCTCCCACTCCACAGGAGGTGACTGCTTATCTACAGAGGAGGCTTCCTCTACTACGTGCAGCAGAATCATCTCGAACCATGACACAAACGTGCAGTCCAGAGAGTGAGAAATGATTGTCTGTCCATCCACTTAAGGGTGGCAATCACACAGAACCACCAGGAGCACATCTTGGGCGAGGCCGGGCTGGGGCCTCAATTTTAGAGGTTCTCCAGAAGGGATCCCAAAACCTAAGTGTGGCATCCTTTCTACCATCACTCATGGCAAAGAAGAGCAGGCAGGGCCAGTGAGGCAGCGAAACAGCAGAGGTCAGGAATGCAGGACATGACGGAAAATAAATGTTGCCATGGGAACAAGAGAACCCCTGGAATGTTGAAGGCACAAGGTAAGGTGGCTGGTGGGCTCCTCACAAGCTCAAGGAGAGGAAAGTAGATGGGCACGGAGTTGGAGCCCTCACTGAGAAGAGACGGTGACTGTGAGTTGGAACACATGTTGAGCATCTAGTATGGGCCAGCCCAGGGCATGGGCAGTAAAGCTGGTGAACAGCGGACAGAGGTGCAATAGCACATCAACAAAGGAGTTGACTTTGGGAAAAAAGAATGATGATGAATGTCCCTTACATGGGACACCAGGACTGAGGGGGACACATTTGATAGAGAAGGAAGGAGGATTTGTGAGGATGCAGCTTGGAAACCAGGAAACACACACAGCTCAGCGTGGGAGTACAACACACATGGCCACTGAGGTCCCACTGGAGGTGCAGGAGAAGGTAGATTGTGCAAGGGCGTGTGCACCTGAATGCTACAATGAATATGAGCAGATACCCCCATACAACACACAAACATGCACACACACACACACACACACACACACACACACACGCACACTCACCCCTCTGTCTGCCTGCAGTGGTGGCATGATAGTTTAGAATGTCCCCTTGCAGGTGGCGTTGAGTTTAGATTACAGAAGGGAGAGGTGAAGGAGGGATGTCAGAAAGGCTGGAGGATGACTAAATCCTCCCTGCTGAAGCACTTCTCTGGAATAAACTCACCCAGTACCTGACGTCAGCATTCTTTTTGCCAGATCTCTTCATTTTGAATGCAAATTCCAAGGTGTGCTTTCAGCTAGGGATAATTACCTAATTATCTATTATCCAGTGGGTTTCGCTGCATTTTATGCCCCCTCTCCCTTGTTTAGTGTGTGGTTTTTGGCAAGCTTGAGAAAGATGTGACTCAACCGCCTGTCAGCGCAGCTTTGGTGAGCTCAACACCTCATGGAAAAGGAATCACTCTTGTCTCGGGCACAGAGGGGTAACTGATTACTAATTACTGAAAATTATGTCTGAAGTGGAGAAGGCAGAAGCCTATTTTCTAAGGCTCTGGGTAATTAGCAGACAAGCTTGAGACACCCGTGGTAGCCAGAGGGAAGAAACATCTGGGAAGGAGGAGGCTCTTTACCTCCGCCTAAGACCTACTTACAGCTTTGGGCTGAGGAGCTTCTCACTCCCAAGCAAAAAGGAGGGCGAGAATTGAGGTTGGGACTGGGGCCTGCGTATTGCAGCTCAGAGCAGGAGGTGCTAGGATGAGCCACAGGGCTGTCTGCAGTGCAAGGGTGGATGACAGAACAGAAAGGAAATAAAAACTGAGCTCTGTGCTTTCTTAAAAGTATCATGGGTAGTCTTTCTAAAACCCAAGTCTATTCATGCCACTGCTCTGCATCTCCGTGTCCAGAAAGTTCCAGATTCTCATGGACTTTTTTTTGTTTGTTTTTTGTCTTTTTCCTTTTTATCGGTACCGGGGATCGAACTCACGGGATCGAACTCACGACTGCCTGCTTTCAAGGCAGGCACTTATGCTGCTGAGCTAAATCTCCAGCCCCTGATCCTTAGGGACTTTGAGAGCCCTCCAGGCCCCTTCAGCACCTTGCCTATTTCAGTCCTCACTTCCTGGATGACCAGGAAGGGCTTCTGTGATCAGGGCTCCTGGGGACAACTCCTCCTCCTACCCTCAACATTTGCACCACGCATTTCTTATTCTTGTAGCAGTCTCCTCCTGCCGTCTCTGCCTTGCCCTTTCTCCCAGCTCCTGCTGGTGAGACTTTAGAGGATGCCCAGCACTGCTCTGTGTTCCCATCATCTCAGTTTTCATAAGCTTTATTCTTTTAGAAGAGTTTCGGTTTCAAAGAAAATTTCCAGATATGATACAGGTCCGTACCCTGTTCACTCTGTTAGGAACATCAGGCTTTTGTACACTATATGTATTAAAATTAATAAACCAATATTGGTATATATTTATTAAGCAGGGTTCATTTTTACTCAGCTTGTCTTCAGTTTTACAAAATATTGTTTTTCTATTCCAAAATCTCACACAGGATGCAACATGCAGTTTGTCCCCCAAAGGTTCATGTGCAGAAAACTGGTTTCACAGTACAGTAGAGAAAGGCAGAAGCATTAAGACAGGGTGCTTAGTGGGAGTTAAGGACATCATTGGGGTGTCCTTAATTAATGTCCCATCATTGCACCCTCAGTGAAGGTTCATACTATTTTTGAAGGATCCTGTTAATTCTTTGGAGAACGGACTGTGCTCTGGAAGAAAGTACTATGCATAAGGTCCATCTAGGAGTAGTAAGTTATGCTCCATCTCCTTGGACGCAGAGCAACAATATAAGTTATTTGGGGTTTTTCTGCCTGTTGGCTCATGGAGTCACAAAGCAATGTACTCAGCAGTGGATTAATCTGCTTACACTCATTCATAGCTGAGTGTGCTGCTGGAAGACAGGGCCATTTGGGGATGGATTGCTGGGCACGCACTTGTGGAGAATCCTACCATTTGGAAAGCAGAAGACAAAATGATCCTACTCCACTGGGTTTTCCTGTTCAGTTACACGTGGCATGCTTGCATAAAGATAACTTAATAAGTGAGTGGGCTCTGGCAACCCAGGCTTAAAAACCCCTTTGTGAAAGCTGTGTCCTCTTCCTGGAATTCCACTCTCTCCCTTCTCCCCTAGAGAAACCTGGAAACATTAAGTCTCCTCTCAAGGTCACCTGTTTGGAACCCTGAAAGCAACCGGTTTCACACCCAGCCTCCTGCCTCCTGCTGTGCCTCTCACCGTCCCTCTGGAGTGTCCCTGGCCTTCCCAGTCCTGTCTCTGCCCCAGAACCTTCCCACTTCAACCTGGGGACCAGGACTGTCTGTAGCATGCTGAATGTGAGCTGCCTAAAATAATGATCTCAATAATATTTCACATACCCAGGGGAAACACATCCAGAAAATGATTGTTCTTATCACTGCACTGGCAAGGCAAAAAGAATTTTATGGTATGAATATTAACCAGTGACTCATGTATTCTGTAAAAACATTCATGCATCTACAGTTCTTTAAAAGGGGTTCAGTTAGAAGACAATTACTTTCATTGCCTCAAAAATACAAAAATATTGTCAGGAACTTGGAAATGACAACTTTTTAAATGGTGTTTAAGTCCGACATCCACCATAATTGCCATTCAAAACAGTGGCCGAGGTCCTGTTCCTTCTTCCAGTTTTGCTCACTATTCCCAGGGTGTTCCCAGTGCAGCTTGGCAAGGAAGTGAACAGCTAGGGCTGGTCTCTAGCTCTGTAACTCTGTCATTTTGGTTACACTTCACATATGAGATTGAATACAGTGCAGTTTTTTGCGATTCACTTTCTCAGGACAGACCCTTCGACATCTGTTCACACTGCTGCAGGTGGAGAGGTCACTGCCTATGTCCTCCCAGGGGCAGTGTGTGAACCATCAGGAGGCCACATGCTCACCCTGCCAGCACTTCCACTCCTCTGAAGTTTGTGTCGTTCTAATAGACAGATGACAATGTCTCATCATGATCTTACTTCATGTGGTCCTTTATATTTGTTGTGGCCCTTGTTTTTACATTTCAGGGTTCCAATAGGTGGCTGGTGATGTCCCCACGGTCTTTGAGTTTTCCTACTGACCTAGTATATTGACTAGTTCCCTGGTACCCACTGGCCTCCTTTCAGCCTCTTCAGTAAAAAGGTCTCCTCTATCTTTTGCCCATTTTCTGAAACTGTTGTTTGATTTTTATGTTGAATAAAGTCAATAAGCTCTCTCAATGATAACATCTTCACACATTCTAGAAATGTACCCTATGTACCCTAGATACATAGTTTATTAATGCATCCCTCCATTCTGCATGCTACGTTTTCATTTGCATGCTAGGGTCTTTTGTACCATGAAGATTATGAACATTGATAAAGTATAATTTATGCATTTTAATAAATGCTTATATCCTGTCCATGAGCTGCTATACTCTAGGACTTAATATTTTGTCCTAGGCTATCTTCCAAAAGTGTTCTTTTTTTATATCTTACATAGAATTCTAGGATGAATTTTGAGTTAACTTTTGCACAAGATATGTGATTTAAGTTGTGATTCATTTTTTTTCTTACAGATACCAAATGTGACAGTACTATTTGCAGAGAAAGCTATTCTCTCCTTTCCCACTGGATTTCCCTAGAACTTCATCAGAAGCACACAGTCAGTCTTTTGTGGGAATATTTCTGCATTTTCTACCTGTTCTATTGGTCCATGTGTCTGTCCCACAGTCTGAGTTTCTACAGTTTTATAAAGTAAGTCTGGAAATCACATAAACTGCTTCTTTTCAATTGATCTTTCCTTTTTCAAAATTGTTTTTGCTTTTGTAGATCCTTCAGTTTTCCAATTATATTTTGGAATAATGCTCTCTATGGATATAAAAACAATCTTGTTAAGATTGTGTGTCAGTCTGGGAAGAATCTACATCTTTCTTTATTGTGTTTTCTCCTTTGTGTGCAAAACGTCTCTGTATTGTCCTTCATTCTTCCACCTGTGCTTTGTGACTTTCCGCAGGTGAGCCTTTACTTGTGTTGTGACACTGAAAACTAAGTACTGTATTTCAAGTGATTTTAAAATGAGAGTAGAACTTAATTTGCACCTGCCAAGAACTCCTGCAATATAGAGACACAGTTCATCCCTGAGTGCCTATCTTGTGTCCTGTGAACTGATTTTTCTAAATACTTAGGGGATTCTCATATCAAGAATGTGAATGTCATAATAACTTTTGTTGTTTCCTTCCCATTTACACACGATTCTTTTCCTTTTTTTTTCTTTTCTAACTGAGCTGGCTCGAATTTGCAGTATTATGTGCACAGTGGTGGTAAACAAAAGCCAGTGACTTTGCCTCATTACAGGGAAAATATGCCCTTTCACCTCTGACTATGTCAGTGGAAGGTTTCTGTTTGTTGCTTTGTTTTCTAAATATGTTCTGTCAAGCAGAGGATGTTCTCCTTTTTCTACTCTGCTGGTGATTTTTATCATGAATGGTTGTTAAATTTTGTCAACTGACTTATCTAGATCAATTGATATGACCAGACAGCTTTTCATTTTTACACCACTAAGAGATGGACTGTATTGCTTTTCAAATATTGAAACTTTATATACCCGGGATAAATTCTATTGGGTCACCATATGTTGCTAAAATTGCTTTCTCCATTTGTGGAGGTTTCTACAATCTCTTTTATCAGAGATATTGTTCTGTAACCTTCCTGTCCACCCTTTTCTATTTTCTGCCATATTTGTTTGATTTTTATATCATAGCCACATGAAATGACTTGAGAATTCCTTAATCTACATTTTAGGGGATGATGTGTACTATAGATGTTATTTCTTCCATAAATGTTTGCCCAAATTCCCGTTGAAACCACTCAGGCCTGGGATTTCTTTTCAATACATTTTCAACTATAAATTCACTTTAATAGATAAAAGTCTATTTGCACTGTATGTTTGAATAGTCTGTGATTTGTGAAGAATGGGCTAACTTGTTTAAACTGTTGAATTTAAACAAAATTTATGCATGTATAATTCTTTGTAAAATTTGTTGTTCTTTTAACATCTATCTCTTTTACTTCTGATATCCAAAATAAAGGTTTTCTCTTTTTTCCCCTTTATTAGCCATGCTAAAAGTTCGATTTTTTAAAAGTAGACTTTGCTTACATTTCTCTAGTCTGTTTTCTTTCTCTCTCTCTCTCTCTTTTTTTTTTTTTTTTTTTTTTTTTTTTGGTTGTTTGTGGGTTGGTTGGTCTGGTCTGGTCTGGTCTGGTCTGGTTATTCTCTGTGTGCCTTAGCCAGCCCAAGCCAGTATGTCGAAGTACCATGGATGGTGTGGCAGGCCAACGACAGAAACTCGATCCTTGCTGCTCTGTTTACAGCTGAGAGCAGCCTGACAGAGAGCCCTCTTGTGCCTCTCTCCTGGACCCCTGAGGCAGAGAGTGAGGCAGCCTCTTCTCCTCCCATTTCCCTCCCTCCTGGTCCCACCTCCTGCAGGAGGGGCTCCTGGGGTCACGTGGGAGGGACGGTTCAGGTTACCCGGAGGGTCCATAACATCCCCAGTTCACAGCCATACCTTCACAGTTTCACTGTTTCCGTTCTGTCATGTCCCTTTTGCTTGCTTTCACTTTTTCTATACTTTCTTTTTCTAATTCTTTAAAATGGAAGCATAATTCATTGATTCTAGACTCTCCCATTCTAAGTATTTAATGCTAAAATGTTCTCTCATCACTGTTGTAGGTTTAGCATCAAATGTTAATAAATCACAATTTAACATCATGCACTGCATTCTTACTCTAGTTACTGAGTCCTGGCCCGAAATTAAGCAATGTGGTGCACGCCAGCAAAAGGTAGATGGCCATAAAAACAAATCAATAAAGTAAAAATAGTGCTGAACATGACACTGAATTTTCTTAAACAAAACCAAACAACAACAAAAAGCTCAAACTTCAATACAGGAAGAGCTTTGCATAAGCCATTTATACACAAGAAGCTGAAAGATTGCAATCAAAGGAACTCACAGAGTTTCATGGAGAAAACTTGAGGGTGCATCCATAAGTTATGTTTTCCTGGAAGAGGGGATTAGGTTTGTAGCCCAGAATGGCAGTACACTTTCCTTGAAGACCGAATGCAAAGTTTATCCTTCCTGAAGAGAAGATACTGGATCATGACGGTTAAAATCCGACATGCTGCACCCAGATTCTGGGTTGAATATTATATATTGCTGAATGGACTTAAGACCTTAGACAATTTGTTTCACTCCTTTATGTTAATGCTTCTATAAAATGGGAAAATAATAACAGTGACATGAAAGGGAAATTCTGTATGAGAAATTGTTCTTTTTAAAATTTTGTTCTTTTAAAACTACCTAGCTCTGTAACTGCTTCGTGATTTTGTAATTACTTTCTTGACCCTGTAACCATGAGAGTGTAAGCAAGCATGCAGGAGGCCTGATTGCACCAAGCTTCATGACCATTAATCCAGCCTTGTAACCGATGATCTCTCTCTCTGCTAGCTGATCAGAAGAGATCTCCCGGGCTGTTCTGTCCTGCTTTTGCACCTCTTGCTTGTGCATCATATAAAAGCCCTAGGCCACCAGAGATTGGATCCTGATATTTTGGGAGTGATTCCAATCAATGCCTGTGGATGTAAAATAAATCTGCTTCCAAATCCTGGGTGTCATTGCAGTGTTTCTATTTGCTGTAGCAAACTAACTTCTAGTTTCTTTCCAATGATTAATCAAACTAATACACATACGTGAGTTTCAATAGCTCTTTAACTCTATTAATAATTATAACTTATTTTGCTTTTTATTGTTAATGATTTTGTCACAATTTCCCAGTTCTGGCTGAGCTTTGCAGTCATACATGATACCACTCTATCTCTGGCTACAGAATTCAAGACATGAAGATATCTTTCAAAAGACAGCCCAGCCTGCCTCTTCGGGCCCCTTCGTGGTGTTCCTGTCTCTCTCACCTGGACTGCACTTTGACTTCCCTGTCAGTCTCCTGCTTCTATTCCTGCCCTCTCATGTTCTGCTCTGCACATCTGTTATCTCTTTTAAAATGTGAGCCAGACACCTTTAAAGCTCCTAGAATAAACTCTGATATACTCACTGGGACGAGGGAGCTCAAGCCATGTGGGCCCAACAGTCACTACCACTTCCCCAACTCTCTCTCCATCTCACACATCTCACCTGTCTCATCTGCTGCTTTTTAGTCAGGTCCCAGTGGGCCAAGGAACATCATCCTGACTGTTCCTGTATGGCTAAAAGGAAAACAAGATCATCATTTACCCTAAAAACATTTCTGCTATGAAATGCATAGGGTTTCCACACTATGCAATTTTCTCAGTTTTTTGTGGACACCAACTCAATGTCACACATGTTTTAACTCAATTCTGACACTGAATACTCAGTAAGACACTACAGGCCAATGGCTCAGTCCAACAAGACTCTCTCTCCCTGCATGTCCCAGGGGCAAGTACTGGTCCCCAAGTTACCTGACATTTTGTCCCATTTAGCCAGATAGTGGATTCCCAGTGAAGTATTTTCCATAATTCACTGAAACAGCTCACAGAACTCGCAGAACTATGTCACTTGCCATGACTGGCTTATTATAAAGAATACAACTGAGGAATGACCAAATCGAAGACACACAAGGAGACCAAATATAGGAAGGGACAGAGGCACCTATGCCTTCTCTGAGCTCTCCAACCTCCCAACATACCCACACGTTCACTGGCCTGGAAGCTCTTCCAACCCTTCCATTAGGCTTTCATGGCAGCTCCATTATGGCAGCAGGACTAATTCATTCATGAGCTGCTGGTGACTGAATTGTATCCAGGTCATCCTCTCTAGAAGCCAGGGAGTAGGGCTGAAAACTCTATCCCTCTGCCCTCATGTTCAATTCCTCTGTCAACCACAGCCACTTAATGCCTTCCAGCCACCAGACACCTTGGTGACCTCCAAAGTGACACAATGGCCTTGGAGATTCCAAGAAGCCTGGAAGCTCTAGGGACCAAGAACAATACAATAAAAGATGTTTCCATTACTCCAATCACTCAGGGAACCTGGAGGAGTTTAGAAACTCTGCATCAGGAACAGAAGGCAGAGGCCAGAGAAGTAGTTTTTGTCAAATGGTCTTCCTGAGACCACTTTTTGCACTACATACTGCATGTGCGCTGGTCTCCGCCTATGTGCTCCTCCCCCAACACATGCCCACAGGCTGTGCTCTCTGACACCCCTCCCTGTCTTCCACTGGACCATTTCACTCACTTTATGGCTTCTTTGTCTCCCCATTTTTCACTGTTGGCCTTCTATTGAAGATACTCTGGCCAAGGAAGAGGTTACATTCCTTGGCATCTAACCCTGTAAATTCAGTATCTACACTATTATTGGTATATATCAGGCTTTTAATAGCTACACTTTTGAATTAATAAAGGCCCAAAAGGTAAATTTAGATTCACTAATTTTTCCAAAAACCATATGGAGTAGGTAATTTTCTATTTTTCTTAATATTTGCAGTACATAAAGACTACATTTATCATTAGGAGTCCATTACATGTACATTACATAATACATCTTAATTCATTTTTTATATTCTCTCCCCTTTCTCTCCTTTGTTTATCTCTTGGTCTTTTTCCTGTTTACAGAAATCTACCTCCCTGTTTCTATTATTTTGTTCTGTTTTTTCCATTATTTTGCTCTTTATTTATACTTTGGGTTTCTCATATAAAAGCAACCATGCAATATTTAAGCTTCCATGTCTGATTTATTTCACTTAACTTTATGGTCCCAGACTGCATCCATTTTCCTACAAATGACTCAAATTTGTCCATTTTATAACAGAGTAGTACTTCATTTAAATAAGATAACATATTACAGTGATCTGTGAGTACTCTTATTTATAGCTTCTCAATTCACAATAGTTAAATCTTGAAAGCAGTGTCTATGTCCATCAAGAGCTGAGTGAATTCTGTTAATGACAAGATGTATAAAACTTCTACCTCAAAGACACATGCCACATAAATAGTGAAGTCAAATTATTTACAAATATGAATTTTTGTATTTATCCTCTGCCACCCACCCAAAACAATATTTTGCTCTTACCCCTGAAAGCAGGTGAGAATTTGTATGTGCAGAAATAGTCTAGAATTTAGGGCTGGGGATTTAGCTCAGCGGCATAAGCGCCTGCTTTGAAAGCAGGCAGTCGTGAGTTCGATCCCTGGTACCGATAAAAATGAAAAAACAAACAAACAAACAAAAAAAGAAATAGTCTAGAATTTCTAAAATAAGGATAAGTTAT
The DNA here is from genome assembly GCF_034190915.1 of Cavia porcellus. Taxonomy (NCBI): domain Eukaryota; kingdom Metazoa; phylum Chordata; class Mammalia; order Rodentia; family Caviidae; genus Cavia; species Cavia porcellus. The sequence continues at coordinate 53,071,969 of NW_026947506.1, read as the reverse complement.
TATCCTATTCCTGGGGAATTTTCCCACTCTCTTGGGGAAAAAATGGAGTTTATTTAAGTGATTTCCTGCATAAAGTTTTTGCTCTTTGAAACAACCATTCCTCACACCAAGTTTATGAGCTCAGTATTATTAGTGTTTCTATTTCACATATTATCTTACTAAGACACAGATTGTTTAAGTATCTTTCTCACTATACCTGGGGTTCTCCTATGTAACAGTAGTTTAGAGAAGACCTACAAAGATTGAAACTCAAATGAGAAAGATTTTCTTAGTTTAGAAACACAATGAGGGAGGAATAAGAAACAGAGAAATGCATTACAATGAGTTTTTGTAAAGTTCTACCCAAACAAAAACCGATAAGAAAGAATAATTGATCACCGAACTCATCTCATCTTATTGTAATGACTACAGGTGTCTGATTCTATGTCTGCCTTCCCCAAAGCCAGGACAGGGCCAGGAAGATGCCAGGCAGGACATTCTACTGGGCCTAGAGCTGGATCAGTGAGATTCAGTGCTAACCCAGAAACTCAACATGGTTATGCACTGGATGAAGCAGAACATACAAGAAACTCAAGCACAGAAGCGACCCTTTAAGGACCCACAAGACAGAGAGGTCAACGTGTATGTCCACAGCTGATGCTGACACAGAAAGGAATCTGCCCTGAGCCTACACACGAATAGAGATGTGCCTCTCTGTGAGGTCAGTTACAGGAGTAAGGGGTCCAGCATCAGCAGGAGGTATTGGTATCAATCTAGGAGAGTGGTGAGAGCATCACAACCAAAGGGTAGATGTGGAATAGGCAAACATGTTGTCAAAGCCGGGAAGTTGAGTCATATAGCATGATTTGGAAGTGGGAAGCTTGTGTAGCATCATCGTGAAAGCCAAGGAGAAGGAAAGAGTGCAGCCTTACCTGTCCTCTTACCTGGTAGATGGAGATTGTGCTCAGTGAGTGAGAGGAGAAAACACAAATCTACAGCCAGCCAACACTGCTGATAACATCTTCCTGTGCACAAAAGTAAATGTCACCATTCCACCCTGCTCCTCCACTTCGATCTTAACTGGCTTTATGTGGTACCGACACAAGACATCTGATGGAACAAGAGTCAGTATAATATTTTTTTTGTTATGTAAGTGTAATGGGAACAATTCAATTAGGCTGAAATTTTCCCAGAATTTCCATATTTAGAGTAATGGTTAAACAATTTAACAATGTTATTTCACATCCAGTTTGTTTATGTGGATCAAAATACGGAAAGAAAAATGGAAGGATCCCAGTGTAGGATATACCTATTACAAATATCCCATTTTATTATTGTTGCTTTTCAAGCAGAGTCACTTAAAAGTACTTTTCTTATCTCAGCTTGCACCCAGTGAGTCCAGATTCAGGACGGTTCTGTCTACACGGACATCCACTCAGTAGTGACAACAGGGGGACATAAAGACAGGCTCACCAATTAAGAGTGACTGCACAGCAAGGCCACACACACAATACAAAGGATTACAAAGTCATACTTCTAAGGATTTTAAGTGGACTTATGAATGAGATGAAGTTAATTAGACTCATCATTAATAAACCAAAAGCATTTGCTCCTGGGCCTTCCAATCACCAGACACTTGCAAAGGGAAATTATTGAAAAGGGCGTCAGTCCATGAGAGAAAAGCCACAGCAGGGTTCTCTACCATCATCTTATAAATGTAATTATCCCCAAAAGCTCTGGCTGGACATGTGGCAGCCTTTGCATAAGCATAGGGGACACACAGAAGGATGGCCTGTTCCATTGTACATGATACTAGATTGTGGGCTAATTGTGGTCACCTGGAGTTAAGAGGTCCTAGAGATAGGAGAGATTAGGGAAATTTTCTCAACAGTAGGTTTCAGACTTTATAGGGGGATGATTAGTGGGGAAATAAGAAAAGTTGGTCAAGAGAAGTATTTCCAAACAGAAAAAGACTTAATATGTTACTACAGAGGTAAAGCAAGTTCTCACTCAGCTTCCTATAAATTGTAGCTCCTCTAGTTCAACATAGATTTTGCAAAATGATAGCCCTGGGCCAAGCGTAGTGGTTCAAGCCCATAATCCCAGCTACAGCACTCAGGAGCCCAAAGCTGGAGGATGACAAGATCATAGCCAGCCTAGGGAGACCCCATCTCAGAGCATTAAAAGGCGTAGCAGTGACACTCACTAGGACTGTGCCCCTGGATTCCACCCTTGGTACTGCAAATTAAGTACATCAATAATTAAAGAAAGTTAGCATGCAATTAAAGTAAATAGCACAAAAGTATTTGATGGAGTTTTGGAAATAGCTACACTGGGTAGACAAAATCTACATTGAGATACTCCATGGTTGGGCCTCAGATCAGTACTGGTTCTACAAATCACACTGTCTCAATGCCATTTGATAGAACTCGGACATCCTCAAGGCCCTGGTCTTCTGGCTGCAGATAACAGCCATCTGTATCGAAAAAAGAACTTGACTTTGGTAGGCTTTACCCAGTTTTGTAAACATTTTATTGGTCCATTTGTTGTTTACTTTGCAAAGCACAGATGGGTAAAATACCAAATGCAAATGCATTCTTTAAATTGGAGGGTCCTGTCCTGTCTGAGCCCAGATACCCAGCAGGGTTGAGCACATACTGACCTCCCAGAGGCAGCCCAAACAACATGCAGACAACAATCCCAACTATTTCCTTTGCAGAATGATCTGAAGGCTGTCTCTTCTGGAGTCTTAATCCTAATCCTAAATATTTGCTGTGCTAAATTGAGATAAAGTCATGCCTGTAATTGCATTATCTGTTCTTCTTCATGCTCATCATAAATGCCAAAGGGCAATTCTTCCTAGAGAAAAGAATCAGCCATTTGTGATAACACGCAATGTGTTTTTAATTAATGAGGTTGCTTTCTGCTGGCAGAATGGAAGCATCTTATCGTCACATGCTGGGGAACTCATGCAGGGTCCTGTCTGTACATGCCAAGCCCTGGAGCCAAAGAAAAATCTCCTGTCATTAACTTCTCTGCTTAACTAGCCCACTTATTAAGAACCAAGCCATCCGTCATCCCGGATAAGCATATCAGATATCATGGACGCCAGGAGGTGATGAAATACTTTGGCAAGAGCAGTGACCAGTTTGTGATACTAAGTCATGGTTTAGCTCCAGGATGGAAGGGGAAAAGAGAGTCAGTTACGATTGCTCAAGATTCTTGGACAAAATATCACTGTCATCTGTATCCAGAGGTGGAAAAAGAGGATTTTTATTTATTTGTTTGTTTTGTTATGAAGTGGAAAAGTGGTCTCTCTGTTGAGGGACAGGGAGAACAAGCCTGGCTTTAGGGACAGCACTGATGGGGATGAGTTCCTGCTGTCCACTTGCTCTGACACTTGGCACAAGTCCCCTGCCCTGCCCAGGGCTCTGTCTCTTCCATGGTACAGCAGGATAAGAACTCTCCCTTCGTGATAAACACAGGCGATGAAGTCCTTAAACAACGTTGTGGGCCATGCTGATAAAGATATCATTATTCTTTCTTGAAACAGTACTTTATCTTACAAACTCTACTGAAGTAAGAGGTGGACATAAACATTCTTAAAAATAAGTAATTCTTAGTGCCTATGGAATTATCAAATGCTTTTCTAAAATTCCCATATTTGAGGACGCAAGCCCTATCAACAGGCTTCTGCTCTTACCCCTTGAGCGTGGGCAAAACTAAACACAGTCATGACATACAAGGAGTTTTCTCCTCATAGGAGCTGAGAGGCATCTACTGTCAGAAGCACTTCCTAGAATTATTTATAAGGACAGAGGTGATAAAATGGTGGGTTCAAAGACAAAAGGGCGGGAAGGAAGGGATGGCATAGCTCCCCGCCAGTGCCCTGGGGTCCCTCTCCCTCCTGTTCTAAGCAAACTTTTGCACTAATGTGAACAGTCAAGGCAAAGGTCCCCTCCAGCAACTGGGTAAGGGAACCTAAAGTGAGGAACAGCTGGAGCAAAGAACAATCAAGCTGATTACTTTCAGTCATAAATAGAGCCCAGCTTGGCTCGCAGGTAAGTGAGATCATTTCATAGGCACTGAAGATTGCATGGGTGCCATTTCTGAGTTATAGGCTAAGGGACTGAGAATTAAAATCCAGGAAGGCTGGTGGGGCTAAACAAAATACAGTAATCACAAATCATAACAAAATGGGGATATTTGTACGCACGATCATAACTATATTCATAGGCCAAGGAATTGATACAGATAATTGAGACAAATTGGATTTTAAAAACTTGGGAAGATGCTAGTGAATAAAACATTATCATGTGTTCTAGTTTTCTTAGACACAACACAGAAAGAAATAATTTCACTGGATCTGGTACTGTGAAGCTTCTGGCTCTTCTCCAAAGTCAAAATGATGTGAAAGAAATATCATGAGACAGTTTTGGACATTGAGGTAGCAAAGGCAGTGCAACTAAAGACACTTATGAAAGAGGATTTCAGAGCTGTTGCAGAAAATGCAAGAACAATGAGATAAGCATGTCTGAAAGGAAGGAGAACAAATGAGATTAATGGGAATTTGTCTATGTTGTAAAATACTTTAAGTAAAGCATTCATTGCATTTTTTTTATTTTAAAGAGAATTTAAAAAATAAAAATGATACAGAATTCTAAAACAAGATGATAGGACACTAACAATGGTTATTATATTGCATATTGTCTTCAGAATGGTTAGTTGCTTAGCTATAGGCATGCAAAATTGATCAGACAATATAAGCACTAACAGTTCTTTTCAGTAAACTAACAGCATGAATAGTACAATTAATTTTGCTGTCATATATTTGTGTATATATTCACTTCCTTCTTTTCTTCAGTTGTTCTTTCCTTTTGAGCTGTTTCTTCCCCTTTTACCTTCACAAGATCTATAATTGTACCTTTTGGGTCTTATTTACTCTTTCAATTTCTTACACTAGAGACAATATGATGTTTACACATGCAAATCTGATTTATTTCACTTAAGAGTACAGTCTCTACTTACATCCATTTACCTATAAAAGCCTCAGTGTGTGACCGGCGCAGCCCCCCACTGAGACAGGAGACGCTCTTGTGGGCGACAGTTAACTGCTTCTTTATTCACGCGGGCTCTGGTTTATATATTTGGCTGTGACCAATCACAGGCTGCCACGAGGAAGCAGGGCGGGAATGGGACGCAGGCCCTGGCTACTATATCCAGTTGTGGCCAATCAGGAGTTGCCACAGAGTACGGAGTGAGCACGAAGTGCGCACGGGTTGGCTAATTTAAAGAGGGACGTAGCGCATTGCGGAAGCTGGCGTGGTCCTTAGTCCCGGGTGGGGTATGGTATGTTGAGCGCCTGCGCCCAACAAGTGTGACCCTACTTTATAGCTGAGTAGTACTCCATTGCATAAAAATATCACACCTTTTTTATCCATTCCTCAGTTGATAGGTACTTGGATTGTTTCCAAGATTTAGTTATTATAAATTGTGCTGCTATAAACATGGGTGCACATATATTACTGTGATATGATGTTTTCAATTCTCCTGGGAATATGCCCAGAAGGGCAATAGCTGGGTCATCACTATATTTTTTATCATACCTTGCACTATCTACAGCTTTTAATTAAAATCCTCAATATTTATAAATATTGAAATTGAAAAGGACAAATAAAAATGTTCAACCAATGGCTGACATAGAGAGATTCCTTACATATTTGTTTAAGAAAAATAAATGACGTGGAGCAAATAATAAAAATCAGCTAAATTAAGTGTTGTTTGCTGTGAAGATGACAAATTTCAAAGCTAAATAAGCAAAGTGAGAGGCCAGAAAGCAGCCCCCCTGGAGACACTCTGGGAGCGCACGGCTGCAGGTTAACTATAGCCAAGCCAAGACTGTGGTGCAAAATGACCATAGGGAGTGGTCACCCTGAGAGAGAGACAGAGATCCCCAAAGGACCCCTCGGGTTCCAACCCCCAATGTGTCATGTGTTCCACCAACCCAGGAGCAAGGATGACTTACAGATGACCCCAGCCACATATGACCCAAAAACAGGAGACCAGCTAAGCACGTCTACCCCCAGATTTCAGGCAAGGTGTCTCAAGACCTGGATCAGAGACTCTACCACAGGCCCTAAGTAGCAGAGTAGATCTGGATTCCAGATGCCAGGAAGCAGAGAGCTACTGAAAAAGCACAAGAAGAGGTGGTGGCCCAGTGACCAGGTGACAGGACAAGGTTGGCAGGGGCCTTGCAGAGCGTAGGAATGAGTGAGAGTTGGAAGCTGGAGGGAAAGGAAGGGAGTGCTTTTCTATGGAAGGGGAAAGTGGCAACATGGTCACTAGAGTGACAGAGAAAAGAGCGAACTCAGGAGAAATGTGAGAGATTTGCTGAAAGTGACAACTGGCATATTTTTCATTGTGCGTGGCAAGGAGGTATCAGCAGGTGAGTGAAAAAAAGACCGCTTCATCTCCATGCAAAACTTACAGGGAAGAGGAAGCCATCAGTAGTAGAAAATAAAATCCACCATTCTTACTATGTGAAGATGTCAAGTCTATTGCTAACAAAAAATTTCACACCAAACGTCAAAGGTAGGTTTGTAAAACCATTTGTTAAGTCCTCAGAAAGATCTAAATTGGTGCCTCACCAATCTTTTTATTGAAATAAAATAACTGAGTGTCTAGATTCTAGGCTTCTTGGATTCTGCCTGTTAAAACTAGGATTTCTAAGAAACATCAACAACTAGGTCTCTTATTGTTGTAATCAGGGGTTGTACAGAGAACAATTAGAATCAGGACATGGGGTTTATAATATTGTTTTATGATGGTCACCCAGAGTTAACACAAGAAACTGCAGGAAATCTATCTACAACACTAAAGACAAAATATTTAGCCAAGGGCCTGAATCGCACAGCAGTGTCCCACATGGGTCTTAATGAATATCCAGAGCTCATAACAATGCCTCCCACAAACCCAAATGGAGGTGTACAGCCCACAAAAAGGACACACGCAGGTCTCTTTTACAGATCCGTGCTAGGAAGGCCCAAAGATCAGTGGTGGAAGCTAGAAAGTCTATGCCAGTGGAGTGAAGGAGCTGTGCTGGTAGGTTGAGGGTTCTATGCTGGAGCTGAGAAGTCACACGACAAAGACCAGCACAACAGCCATCCTCAGCAACACAGAGGTTCCGAGCTCCTCTGATGATAAGCACAGTCAAATACATGCCAGGAAGCCAACGTGACAAGTTCATCCTGGAGACCAAGCAGCACATGTCTTCCCCTCTGAAGCCAGGAAGCACTGCTCAATGTAAGGACCAGAGCTGCTCCAGGAGAACTAATGGCTCAAACAGCAACTTGAAGGAGAACCCACAATGCTTCAATGCCTCAATGCCTAACTTTTCTTCCTCCACATCTCTGTTTATGCTGGCAACTTTCCTCAGGTGGAGCATCTCCACTCAGCGTCCTGCTGATTTAATTCCACTGGCGTTAAGTTGGCCATCAGTTTTTAATCCATGACACCTATCATCATACCGAAGTCCAAAGAACAGAAAGGTTCACAACAACTAGATTTATGGTGAGACATCTCCAAATGGAATATGCCCTAATCTTCTGGAACACACACAAGATTTATAAGATAATTACTTGTGGAATCACAACTAACCTATGGTAATATGACAAGAGAAAAATAACATACATGGAACAGAAGGTTTTAGACCCCAAATTTCCACTGGCATTATGGTGGGCAGAATTCTAAGATGATAGCCAAGTACACAACATACTCTACCTCCAGCTCTGCAGCCCGACACTAACCCGGCTGCAGCGTGAGGGAAATCTGCAGTTGTGATTAGGGGCCTGAACCAACTCATCATATGGCAGGGAGGTTATCTACGTGAACCTTATCCAATTAATGAGTTGCTTAAAATCAAGTTCTCCCTAACTATGGTAGAAAAAGCAGGCATCCTCACAGTGAACCACCCTCAAGCCACCTGGTGGCCTCTAGCCACTGTGAACTTGTAGGAAAACATTCAAATGAATTGTACCAGCAACCAGAGTCCTCGGGAAAGGATCCTGACCCCAGGTGAGAACTGGCCCTGGCCAAGAGCTTGACTTTGGCCTTGGGATACCCAGAACAGAGAATGCAGCTACAACAGGCCTGGACTCCAGACTCACAAAGATGGTACGATGGGAAACTGGTGTTGTATTAACCACTAAGTTGTGGTTTGCTACAGGGTAGGTAGGAATCAGGCTGAAAAACTATCCAGAATCAAAAGCCCATCATCCCTTATGGAAACAAAGAATGGTTCCACACTTGGAGGATGGGGCCGGGAGCCATGAAGCAGTGTTTCTGCACAGTGGCCCTGGTGGGCCTGGCCCAGGTGCCCAGGGAGCATCTGATGGGTTCCATGGTGACACAGACGAGACGGATACCCTCGTCCTCTCCCTTCCCCAGGAGGCCGTCTGGAGTGCTCATCCACGCTACAGAAGATGAGAGAGGGATGGAGCTTGTCTCTCTCTTCTGCCCCAGGTCCTCAGACAAAGGGACCTGGACTTCACAACCACACCAAGAAGCTGCACCTGCAGGTTGCAAAGGACCCCCGGGGGCTTGGGGTGGGGACCTGTCATTTTCACAGAGGAAGAATGTGCATCCTTAGTGGCCAGGGTTCCTCCTATGAGGATTTGAAAGTCTGCCCCAATTTCTTTGTGTCACCATCACTTCCTGGGCTCGCTAAGGATCCTCTCAATACCCCAGTGTGGGAGATGTGATGCTGAGAAGATCCAAAGTCTTTCAGAGCAGACGGCAACTCAGCCAGCTTCCCTTAGCTCCTGCCTTCTCCCTCAGGCCTGGGAGAAGGTGCCACTCCCAGACCACCAGGTAGAGAGGTCACCTACAGATACCAGAGAAAGAGAAAGGGACCGGGAAGGCCCTCAGTTCTAGTCACCCTGAACCTGCTCAGCCGAAGACAAACCCTGGCACTGAAGGTGACATTGCAAAGAGCTTAGCCCTGTCACACTGTCTGTGCAATCCTGGTCAGAGAGATAGGGAGAGGAAAAGCACACGGCCTCGTGGCAGCACACCAGGCCACAGTGCATAGACATGATCAGCAGTCTCTATTTTATGTGACAGGAAATGAAAGAAGGACAGCTGAACACACAATCAAATGATATGACAAGAGGGAGGAAAAGATATCGTTTTTCCACCATGGAAAGAGAGCATATAGTTTTTAAAGTCTTCTTGAGCACGAAAAAGATTTAATCTCTACACTGAAATGGACTTCCAAGAGCCCACACACACACACAATTGGGAGACAAAATGAATTGCATTGGGTTTATTCTGGGGAGCATTCTGAAAGCTAAGAGAACAGTTTGCTTCATGACTCCTTTAGGAGAGGGAGTCCTAATAAAAGCTCTCTTCCTCCCTTCCCTACCTCTCCCCAAAACCACATCTGCTTCCTGAGCAGGATCTGTTTCACTGAAGTGGATCTTCAGGGATTCCGCTGGATAAAATTCTCCACATTTTGGGTGAGGATGGAACTAGTGGTTGTTATAACATAAAGAAATGCAAAGAATTCTTTCTTTGTTTCTTTTTTGTGGTGCTGGGGATGAAACCCATGACCTTGTGCATGCTAGGAAAGTGTTCTTAGCTACTTTCCCTGGCTATGACAGGACACCTGGCACTCACAGGTTAAAGGAGGACAGGTTTATTTTTGGCTCACCATTATGTGTTCCTCGGTGAGGTTTTGGGGAGTGACTGGACCATGGATGTGAGGTGCTAGATTAGTCCTCTGGGTTGGCTTAGCATAGTTCTGGGTGTAATGGTAAACTCACTGAAGAAAGAGACCCCACCCTGGGTGTAGGATGCATCAACCAATAGGCTTAAAGCTTAGCTAGAATAAAAATGGAAAGGAAGAGGAAGCCGCAGCTTCCTGACTGCCCTGCCATGGACTGTTCCTCTCTGCCAGTACCCTCTGCCATGCTGCCCTCCCTTGGAGCCACCTCAACAAACTGTGAGTCAAAATGAACCTTTCCTCCTCCAACGTGGGCGTGCCAGGCATTTTGATCAAGCAGTGGGACCATTGTTAAGACAGTGTAGAGCAGGAGCTTAGCACACACAAGGCTCTGGGTTCCATCCCAAGCACCACAAAAAAGAAAAGTCAGAATTCTTTGCATCTTGTAAAAAAGCACAACAATGTTCATAAAAAGAAAATTTAACAGGGGCCTGAGATCGTTGTGTTTATATTCACATTTTGAGAACTGAAATAATCTTTGTAAAGTTGTATCAAGAAAAATGGTCCCTCTGTGCCTGTAAGAAACTAAAACAAACAACCACAAAATCTCAAAATCTCGTGCAGACTCCAAGCGTCTCTCTGGGCGCTCAGGAAGTGCTTAGAGAACCAAAGCAGAAAACATGCAAATATTTGTGTTTTTTCTGAACAGACGAGTGACACCATGTCTGTGCCTCCTCTGCTGCTTTTGCTCTGACGCTGCCCGGGGCGCACACCGGCCTTCTGTCGCCACTTCCCTGCCATGCTGCAGGAGCCAGTCCGTCTGCTTTCTGCCTGTGAAATGCGCTTCGTAATCAGGAACCCACAGGGGTCACTCAAGGGAATGCGGGGGCGGGGGGGACTTTGCTCATCCAGTACTGATTGCAAAAACGTCACTCTCTGTCCCTCCCCAACCCGTGCTGAGAGTGTGGGAGCTGCAGGATTCTTTTATCTTTGTCTTTCAGTGAGTTCTACGTTTTATAAACTGTGAGCCCTCAATTATGACCTGTATCTGAGCTTCCTTTTAATGTAGATATCCCCTTCTGTCTCTCTCTGCTTGTCCCCCAAGCCTGCCGCAGGTGCTCATGTATCCACACAGCTGCGGAAGGAGGTGAGAAAGTGGCCCAGGGAAATGGCAGGTCCCCTTGTGTCCATGGGGCTCAGTCCTCTGGATGTGGGTGTCAGCAGCAGCCTCAGGCTCTGCCAGTCTGCCTTCAGTTCCTGCAAGGCTGTCTGCTGGGGGGGGGGGGGTCGCACATCAAAACAACACCTCTCACACTGGAACACCTAAGCAGCCTCCCACCCTGCAGGCCACACCTGTGTCCCCACCACTGACTCTGACAGCCACCTGATAACTCCATGACAATGGTCTTTTTGGCTCCAGCAAAAACCAGTGGTCTTTTCTCATCTTAGAGTTATGAGGTCTTTTCCACTGACCTACTTCACTGGCCTTTTTAACTGTTTATCCCACAGAGTTTGTGTACATTTTTATAAAACTCACATAACACTAAAAACTAAATGTGAGTAATCAAGTGAGTCCTATAGTTAATGAAAATCATACCAGAAATGATGGGGCAGTACTGTAACCCCAGCACTCGGGAGGCTGAAGCAAAAAAACTGTTAGGAATTTAAGGCCAATCTGGGCCACACAGAGTTCAAGGCCAGCCTAAACTACATAGCAAGGCCCAGGCTCAAAAAACAAAGTGAAACAAAAATTACTTCAGACCAGGTATGTTCTCAGGTAGCACATCAGTCCTAAAGAAAATTTGTACAATATTAGAGATGTGAGAATTATCTGCACATTTTTTCAACTTCCTAGAGATGATTCACACTGAAATTACAAAGCACACTTGTCTTCAAATGAAGATAGTTATTACACAAACTCCCACGGATTCACCTGTATTGCTACACACTTTGGATTAACGCAACTCTCTGCAGACTTGGTTATGCCGCAGACAGCTCATACGCATCAGATATGCTCAAAATGCATCTTCAGGCCTTAATATTAAGGGAAATAAATCAGACATACAATCTTAAACACCACAAGATTTCTTTTACAGGAGAAAATCAAACTATAAAGAGCAAACTTCAAACAGCTGACAGGAGATGGGGAGACTGATCTCTTGCAAATGGGAAAGGATCCAAGAGATGGGGGGAGGGGAAAGGGGCAAAAGGGAATTTTTTTAAAAAAAGAACAGAAGAGAAATGGAAATAGAGCTTTTACAAATGGGAAGGCAACCGAAAAAGGGAGAGAGAAGGATGAGAGGGCAGGGAAGGGACTAAAAAGAGAATTAAGTTGTGTTCCATACACGCATCAACTCTCCACAATGAACACAGTGACGTGCTGCAAACAGGGACTAATAAAGAAGAAAATGAAGAATAGTGGTAACTGAAAGTATGGACGACTGCGAGGTCGCTGGGTGACCCCGTTTTAAACTGGATACTCTTCACTTCAATGCAGGAAAACCCACAAACTGCATGTGGGTTTGCACTTGGAGATGTGGCTTCCCTGGATTGCTGGGTAGAAGTCAGCTCCTTAAATTAACAGCTTCTGGCTTAATAAAGTTTAGTACAGTTTTTACTTCTGCTTATTAGCAAGTCTCCCTGAGCAGGAGCTGCTCCCTAAGAAGTCCAGGGTCAAAGCCTGAATTAGGAGTCTTTTCCTATGGTAACCCAGCAAGAGTGTTTTCTAAGGGGTTGGACCTATTGGGGTGACTCACACTTGGCACCTCATAACTTGAGATTTTCAGCCTTGTGTTTTATAAATATGCAGGCAGGCAATCAGGACTTCTTATTTAGCTGGAAGGGCGAGCGAGGAATGCAGTCTCAGGGAAAGTCTCTCTGTATAACATCAACCCAAATGTCCTAAGGACTAACTGTAGCACTCAAGGTGCTACACGGACTTCTCCTCCAATTCCACCCCAGTGGGTCACAGTCGAAATGAAAATGAGAAACAGCCATTGCCCCAGTCCCCCTTATTGACCCCCTCATTGCCGGGCCAGGAAGCTTCCGAGCTGCTGTGTCAGGATCATCTGGACCACAGGAGACCCAAGGAATAAGAAAGTCTCATTTTCCCAACAGTCTCAAGGAGGACAAAAAATAAGCCCAGAGGAAGTAGTTCTACCCCTGATGCCCTCTCCGGAACTGGCCAATCAAGTGCCTCCTCCCATCACCACCACCTCCTCTGTCCTCCCATCCAGCCCCATCTCAAAGAGCAGGAGGAGAGGAAAGGCTAGGCGGTCAGCTCCAGGAGGGCACAGGCCATCTCCTGTCTCCATACAAAGAGGGTCACTTCCTCTCGGCCACTTCCAACAGAATCAGATGATATGGCTTCCAGAGGATCCCGCAATCCTTCAGTGTTCTTCACATAGCAGGGACTTGGCTTTCCATCCTCTGTGCCTTTATCGGACCAAGGTGAAGGAGAGCCAAACAAAGGCTGAGCTTCATGGGGGAGAGAGCAGTGCAGCAGCCACGGGGCCCTGCCTGAGTCTTCCCAGGGCTGGGGTGGAGAGTCCTTGTCCCGTCCCTGTGTGGCTGGCTGGCTGCTGGAGGTCTTGCAGTGAGATGCTGACAACAGCAACTGGGAGCAGATTTGGGGAAAGAAAGAAAGCAGACAGATGATGGAGAGGTCCTGAGGGGTTCCCAGGAAGCTGTGCCCAGCCTGCACACCAGCCTCCCTGCACACATGGCACCTCTGGATAAACCACAGGGCAGGAGCACAAATGTCACTGAGAAGCCCGCAGTGCACAGACGGTTCCCTCTCTCCATATGATAGAGGCAGAAAGACAGACAGTCAGATAGGTACATAGATAGACACATAGACAGACAGACAGACAGACAGACAGACAGACAGGAGCCCTCATTCCCAGCTTTGCAAGCACAGTTACAGGATCAGACTTGCATGGCAAAACATTAGATGCTGACACCGATTTTGAAATGTTCAGTACACCGTTAACTATATTCATCACGCTGTATAACAGATCTAAACTTTGTTTTTTTAACCCCTCCTGTCTGAGACTGTGAACCGTTTGACCCTCACTTCCCCATCTCTCTCAATCGTTGAGACTACCATTCTTCTCTCTTCTTTTTTGGATTTGGTTTATAGCCCTACATAATTGAGATCATGTGATATATTTCTATGTCTGGCTTATTTTACTTAACATAATGTTCCCTGGGTTCATCCGTGAGGTCACAGTGATGGCATTTCCTTCTTTTCACGGCTAAGTCATATTCTACTGCCTGTGCGTACCACATGGTCCTCTCCACTCATCTGTGGTGGACATTTGGGTTGTTTCCATCTTGGGGCTCTCATGAATCGTGCTACAATAAACAGGAGAGTGCACATGTCTCTTAAAGTCTCGATTACATTTCCTTTAAATACGCAGCCATAAATGGAATTTCTGGACCTTCCAGTACTACTAGTTTTAGTTTTCAGAGACCCCCTCGTACAATTTTCCACACTGGTTTGCATCCCCCTCAGCTGTCCCACCTTTCTGCGGAAGGCACACATCCAGCATCCACCGTCAGTCTGCTCTCGCCCCCTTTGTCAGTGCACAGCATGTAACGGTGGGCCCGCGCCCCTCTAGGCAGTCTCCTGAGGCAGCGCTGAGCCTCCTGGGAAGCCTGCGTTCTGATTCAGGGAGCAGAGCACTGTGCGCATGCGTACCTGAGTGTCAAACCACCCTTCCGTTTATTTGAACTTTTCAACGTTCTTCAGTTCTTTTCTAACACTGACAAAAACTTGCATTCGGTATACTAGACTGGAAAGAGAATGCCCTTTTTTTCCAGAGTAGAATAGATCGGAAGGTGATAGCAGACAGAAGAGACATGCAGAATTTAAAGCATTAACCATTCTGAGTTTACTCCGTGACACTAATGATTTCTCTTTGTGTATTTTAAACTTAGACTTGCAGACACAAACGGCAAGACACATCAGGGTAGTCAAGGCCAAAGAACTCACCAGTCTCTAGGAGAGACTGATACCTCTGCCCTCCCTTGTGCTTAGTTTTCTCCATGCTTTGGTAAAATCTCTTCTAAGTGAGTTATGAAATAATGTAGACCTTTATTGCATAGTTACTGAACATGCATCAAAAGTAAACCACCCGGATCTCAGCTCCTAACACAAGAAAAGTACACTTGCCAACATTTTGACCAATGTACGCTTTCAAGAAAAGTGTTCTTGCTGGTGTGAGGTACTGCTGGAGAACATGCAGGAGTTATCCAACAGTATGGCTAGACGGTTCAGACAGCTTTAGCATTACCTTCCATGAAGAATGGAATCAAAAGTAGGTGTCCCAGTAGAGGGTGTGTGCATGTTTGAGAGAGACAGAGAGACGGAGACAGAGAGACAGAGAAACAGAGACATACTGGACCACACATTTAAACATTTTTATAAATAATAGCCCCTAAAAATGTCCATTTGCTGATCCCCATGTCTTAGTCACTTCTTTTGTTGCTGGGACAAAATACCCAGCACCCTCAGCTTGAAGGAGGAAAGGTTTATTTTGGCTTGGATTGTAGAGGTTTCGGTCCAGTTGGCCACCTCCATGGCAGAACAGCGTGTTGAAGGACCTAGGTGGAGGAAAGCTGCTCGTAGCATGGTGGACAAGAAATAGAGAAAATTAATAGAGGAGTCAGGGAAGGAGATTAAACCATTGCAGGCTGTGCCTACAGTAACCTGCATCTTTCAACCAGACTCCATGCTTACAGTGAGTCATCTGGAAGACCCATGAAACAATCACCTTCCAAAAGCTTTGCCTGTGAGCACATGAGGCTTTAGGGAAACATCAAGACATAAACCGTAACATCCCAGAAGCTGTGAACCTGTTACTTCACAGGGTGGAAGGACTTTGTTCCATCTGCACTTAGCTATCTTCAATATTGTCACCCTAAAGAGACTCACCTGATGGAGATACCGAGCCTCTGTGCCACTATTGGGCAAATGGCAGCGAGGCATGGAAGAAGGGCTTGGGTGGCTTGCACACCCAACACAGAGACCAGAATCTTAAACTGGAGCCTGACGTTCAACTTTTGCTCACCTGACAGACCAGGGAGCTCTGCAGAGTGGAGTTAATGGGAGTCAGTACTCTGCCCAGATGTGGCAAGCACCCAGAATATAGAGACAGACTCATTTAGGCAGAGACACAGCAAATTGAGATGCTACAGGAATAGCAATTCGTAGCTTCAGACAGCTAGAACAGCACCAGGAACTTCAAGTGGCTTGCACTTGGTCCCAGGAATAAATCAGAAAATCTCAGGTGAAATGAAAGAAAGAGAGAGAGGGAGAGAGAGACAGAGAGAGAGAGATGGAGAGAGGAGAGGAGAGGAGAGGAGAGGAGAGGAGAGGAGAGGAGAGGAGAGGAGAGGACATGCTTATGCACTACATTTTGACCCCTTCTGAGGGTCACCCCAGATCCCCTTTCAAAACCAGAACAATCCAGACTTCAGGCAGAAGTGTCAAGGTTTCATTCAACAGCTCTTGTTCCAGCATCTCCATGTGGGCCCCTCAGGGCCCAGGGACCCAGACCCAAGACCGTCTTCTCTCCCCCAACCTTGCCAAGAGAGAGCTGAGGTTTTGCAGGCTTCCTTCTTTCATTCACTGCGAACAGTGTGCTTTGTTTCTAATTTTTGCCAGTTGTGGAGAAGGCGCTCCATCTTCATAGGGGAACAGATGCTGCTGTGAATGACAAGCCCTCCCCACAGCATACATAGGAAGTGAATTTTTTTTTCCCAAATATTGGTAACCTGTATGGAAAATCGTGATCACTTCTTGGCTTGCGCACACTCAGATCAGTACAAATGACTTAACTGTCTCTAATGGCTGAAGTTTTTTGCCAAGAAAATTTAGTTTTACTGATTCTTATTCTCTGACCACACAAATCACAAGGTCATGTATTCTCTCTGTGTAAATGGAGCCTTTAAGTTTCAGAGATGTGATTGCTTTATAGGAAAAAAAAGTGTTCACACCTTAGATCATCTCTGCTTACCCAAAATGTACCCACAAGCCTTGATCTGCTGGAGGGACCCAGTGCAGTTGGTCAGAATCCCTCCAACCCACAGCTGACATTTCTCAGGGTCCCTGGAGGAGACAGAGGAAAATGAACTCATCCGCACAGGACCACAGGGTCCCCATTATTGCACGTGTGTCTGGACTTCCCAAGTCTAGTGTTCTCTTGTTCTTTTTCAGCTACATGCTAATAATCTTATATATCAAGACTTGCTCATAGGTTCTTCATGGGGATGGATACGGGAAAAAAAATATTTTAAGTAGAAACTTAACTATAGGATGAGAAAGGAATTACCTGACTTTGAGCCATTCCTTCCTTGCCTTCCCTTCAAAGACAAACTCAGACTCAGAATGGGAAAAAACCTTAAGATACCCACACTCAAGCAAACATCACAGAGACATCCTTAACTTGCTTGATGAGGCCTGCTTCTGGAGAAGTCCAGAATCCACAGTAGGAGCTCTGATTAGATCTAAATGTCCCCCTCAGGTCTCACATGGTCAGAGGAGGAGCTTGTGGGAGGTGACTGGATCATGGGGAGTCTGCTCATCAGTGAGTGCTCTATTAAAGCTGGTGCTTAGATGGACGTGGGTCACTGGAGGTGACCTGGAAGGTGTGTTTTTGTCCCTGACTCCTCCCTTCTCTCTCTGCTTCCTGAGTGCCATGATGTGAGAGCATCTCAACTGCGCTGAGGCCCCACTCCCACAATGCTTTCATCTTGGACCCAGCTAACCATGGACTGAACCCTCTGAAATCATAGCCAAAATAACTCAGTCTTGGTTTAAGTTGTGTATGTCAAGTATTTCTCCCAGGAACAAAAACCTGGTTAATACCCTAGGTATCACATTAGCTTTAATCTACATCAAACATATTTTTCATCTCTTTCTTATGGTGCAAAACATAACATGACACCATCTTTCCAAGATACAGTCTGGCAGGAGGCTTCTTCTTTAAGTCAGCAGTCAGAGAAATCCTGGTCTCAGACAGAGAATTAATGCATGTGCCTCTCCAGAACACATTCCAAGGAGCACTGTGGTTTACCGTTCAGTTACCACCACATCCTAGTTCAGGTGTATCTCATATAACCCAGGCTTACCGTACATTATTAGAAGTGGAAATCACTTTGGTAGAAGACACACATGCATAGGCGCATTGTGAGATCCACTCACTATCACATTCTTTTTTAATGCTCCACATTGTCGGGATTGTGACCTGCATATTAACAGTGTGAGTCTGTGTATACACACACATGCACATGTGTCAGTGTGGTTATTACTCATCTCCCTCAAAAGTCAGAAAGTTGCTTGGAGAAACAGACCTGTCCCTGCACCAAGCTGATGCTGAAGTCCCTAAAAGCATGAATGACTGAAATCCAGGAAGAATCCCCTCACTCTGACCCACCTCTCAATTGCACCCGCAGGCCCACTCTGTGCACTGTCCAGCTCTGCTCCTGGCTCAGGATAGGACTAGGGGACATTTGCAGGCAACAAAGCCTGCCCATGCGGCCTCTGGGTTATCAGAGTGTGAACCCTCCCCTGGAATTCATAATCACTTATGCTGCCAATGAACCTTCACCCTAAAAGTTCACATCCACTTTCTTTGCTTGGCGTTTCCAAGAGGAGACCAAGCTGGAAACTGCAAACACAAAACTCCTTTGGCCTTTTGGAGGGGAGGGAGCAGGAAGGCACGCACACACTCGTGTGTGCCAAGTGTGGCCTTTCCAAGACACAGAGAGATGTCCAAACTCAAGGGAGAAAAAATTAGACTGTAGAATTTTATCAACACTTCTTATCAGTGAGTTTATAAATGTAGTGAAAATTATTACATGAAGTGTTCAAGAAGGATAAGAAATAATAGGGGCCATAAGAAAGTCACAGTTGCTAGAATTTTGGGGTATTGAAATGAACTCAAAATGCAGGGCTCTCTGGAGATCAAGTTTGAATGTATGTTTCCTTCCACTGAGCTAATTTGCCTCGACTAATTAAAAAGTGATCTGGCAGCTTCTGTACTATCCAGGAAATTCCCACCCGCAACTTCTCTGACTGGAGCACTGTCATGGTTTATACCTCTACTTAGAAAACAGAGGTGTATTTTCAAAGATGCAGGATGAAGTCTCCAGGACCTTCCTCTCAGTTAACCCTGAGACCCTACCCACCAGACACACCAGGTGGAAGTGAGACTTAAACTGCAGATAAAATAAGCATCTTATCATTTGGTTGGCTTAATGTTTAATTTTTAAGGAGGGAAAAAAACTTAATTGGGAGGATACAAGAAGCCTGATTTTCATATTTCATTTCAGATTCTCTTTATCATTGACAGTAAGGAATGTTGCTTTCAGCACCATTTCTGATGCCCAACCACTCTGTAATGGAACCAAGACACTAGAGATGACGGAGAATCAGCAGCACACAGAATGCAGGATGGGAGGCCCACACACGCAGCTGTCCCCCTGAAGCTGTTGTGTCCATTTACACTCTCAGAAGAGGTCCCACTGTGCCATACTGGGCTGGCCTCCCGTGGAAGCCCACACAGTCAAATCCATGCAGTGTATCATCACATAGTAATTCCATTTGCATGCCCATGATCACACATAAGCAAAGGAACTTTTTACTTTATAATTATATGATCATATTTTGTCTTCATTGGAGTATTCTGTCTCCTTTGTCCATTTTTCTATTGAAACGTTTGTCTTCTCATTTATTTGCTCATGTTGATAGAATAGACAATAGATAACAGACTCTAATTTTATTTCAGCTATGTGTATTCCAAACATCTCCCCAGCTTTAGCTTTTTGCACAAAGTTTTCTAAGACAATCTGTGATAACAAGCTGGTTTTGATCTCCACTTCACAGACTATATAAATCGCATCTTTTGAGATGAGCATTTTTTTGTGTCTCGCTTAAGAAATCCTTCCTAACCTCAAGGTCAGAATGATTCTCATCGACATCATTTCTATGTAGATTTAAAGCTTGCTCCTGACTTTTAAGTTTTTAATCCATCTGGACTTAATTTCCCTATAGTGAGAGATAGAGATCTATTTAATGAATTCAATGAGGTGGTGTGTTTCGGAGCCCCATGTGTCACAGAGATCCCTCTTTGGACATTGACCTCCCATGTGTCATTGTCAGCATTTACCACATTCCATATAGTTTCTCCTGTTTCTGGATCCTATAATATTTTATTCACTTATTTGCTATATCTTCTGGAAAATCAATCAAAGGATTAATTGCCACACTGTCATGATCAGATCTATCTGGGTGGTGCCTGTCTTGATTTTTTCCAGAAATTAGAAAACAGAAAAGTTAGAACACAGAGATTATACCCCATCGGCCTCTGTCACCTTCTCATCATCTGGTACATAACATGCTCTCAGTAACACATGTCCTTGCTTCTTCTACTGTCAAAAGATAGAGGCTCCCCTCTCCTTGAACATGGAAGAGCATCTAGTTATTTAAAAATTACGGTATGTATTAGAAGTACACGAAGTGACTCCAGAGGCTGTCATTAAACACCAGTAAGCTTCTGCCTCATTCAGTGCAGCTTTTGTGCCTGGACCCTCACTGGCCCAAGACTGTCACAGTGATGGTGACAATGACCTGAGTCACATGCAGAAGAGCACCACATGCATGGAAGAATCAAGACAGGCATTCTCACCCAAGCCTTTAATGACAGCAGGTAATTCAAAGAATTTGTCACAGTAGTTTTAGCATCCAGTATTTTGGTTCACAGGAAGCCAGAACTCTGGGCACCATGAATCAGAATAAGCCAAAAACACTAGGCTATGTGCAATTTCCTGCCCCACAGAATCTGTGAGCCTAGTGGGGAGACTGGTGTTTGCACCACTGAATCTCAGGGTTACCATGCCACAGGGTAAGGGCAGAGGCTGCTGAGGGCCTCTCTGATAGGAGATCTAGCATAGGCAGAAGCAAGTGCCGCAGGAACCTGTGGTCCCTCGGGTAACACTTTCTCTGCCTGACCATGTGTGTCATCTTACTTTATGAGCCTCAGTTTCCCCTCTTCAAAGTCATCATAACTACTCAACAGCTTCATCCTGAGCTCTTTTGTCTCTCGCTGTAAATGAACTCATTCTGATAATCCTATAAACTGAAGACACAGTAAGCGGACTAACTCCACTCAGAGCTGTCATTTCTGGGGCTTGTCAAAGGGTTGGGTGCTAATGGTTACTATTGGTGTGTTTCATTTACTGAATGTGTAATATTTACAAATAAAATTTCTCAGTAAAGATGATTTGTCATTTATAATGTATACCATGACCGCATTTAGAAGGGTTGGGCACTGGGTATACACTTATTAGATGGAATTTAAAAAGAAAACAAGGAAATCACATACACCAAAATTCATATTAATATTGATGTTGTATAGCATCAGACCGATAGTACTCATGATAATCAATAAATTCAACTCTGAGAAACCTAAAGGCTAAGGCAAACATGATAAGTTACTGAATTTGGTATTTAATAAAAGGTAGCGGGCGAACTGCTTAGCAGTGATCACAGATGAAAAGAACAAGAGTGCTGTAGCGTGCAAAGTGACAAGACTTGTGAAATCAAAATGCAAGCACTCACTACGACTGACAGTAACTTGTTCACTAGACATCCCGCGATAGCCACTTTGCAAAGGAAAAAATTGAAGAGGCGAATTACAGTGGCTTCAAATTATACACCCCTCAAAAGCTGAAACAAGGATTCAAACACAGACTCATGATCTTCAAGCTCATCCTCTTCCCACTCTGTAATAAACTCCAAACTCAATCTCAGGATCTTATACGAGGACAGTCAATGGTCAATGACATAACACAATAACAACTGTATAAAAATGGCTTTTTGTTCCAACAACTTCCCAAAAGACTGAGGTTACAGATGTATAAAGCAACCCCAGCTATAATGCAAGGGTGCAAGTATGTCAGGGAAGTTAAGCATTGCAAGTCAAGCCATAAAATGAGTCCTTGAACACCTGGAAGATTAGATAGTTGACTTGCCTCTGCCCTTGACTTTCTCATCCACATCTAGGGTAAGAATTGAAAGCAAATACCTCAAAATTAATCTTGTCTGCAGGATTAAACACCATTAAATAAATTGATTGTGAGGCATTACAACATGCTGTAAGCTGCAAGACCAGTCACAGGAGTGCCATGTCATTCAGCAATTTCACTGAATGTCTTCATCAGCCAAAAGCCAAGAGCTTCCGGCTGGATCTCATAGAGTACTGTTAATGTGTGCAAGTTGTATCCGTAGTAAACATTAAGCTTTGGATCATGAAAACTGCCCTCCAAATAGTGCGGTTACAATGGTCTTCACTTACCACTCCTGTGGAAGGAAGCCCACGCCTGCTGCTTAGCATGGCCAGAGGAACCCAGTGCCAACTGGCCTCCTCTGTCCCCATTCCTGTCACTAAGGTACCACAACATGCTCCTTCTAGCAGTGTCCTCCGTGGGAAAAGCTCCTGGACACAGAAGATTTAACCTCAGGTGTTTACAGATATCTTCACGTGACACAGAGGCATTATTTTTTTCAGCTTCTTAGTTTATGTGACTTTAGTCAACTCTCATGATGACACAACTCTCTTGTATATTAAAATTATCTGCTATTTGTACCCATAGAAAACTCCCTACTCTCAGAGATCAGAAATACAAATGCTCAGAGTTTGAAATGGCCTTCACCTAAACTTGGACTGGGTTTTCTTTTCAAAATTGTGACCTTATTTGAATTTTATTTTCAGTGCATCAGTAAATAACACATACACATCCTCCTGTTACAGAACTTTAATGGACTTTGTAGGAATCATAAGAAAACCACTGGGCTCTTTCCTACACGTGTACATTTTTTTTTGATATTAACAATTGTTAATATATTGTGCATTGTTATCTTCAAAGTAGCTGCTCAGATTATAAGATACAGGCATGAAGACTTGATCAAACACTGAAAGCACAAACTGCTCTTTTTGATGAGTTAATAAAGATTAGTAGAATAATTATCTATCATATGTCTGTGTGTATATACATATATATGTGTATAATCTTTTCCCTTTTTTATTTTCTCCTTTCCCCCATCTCAGTTGTGCTTTCCTTTTGAGCAGTTTCTTCCCCTTTCACTTTAACAATATCTACTGTACATGTTAGATCTTATTTACTTTTTCAGTTTTTTACACTAAGGAAACAATATGATGCTTACACATGCAAGTCTGATTTATTTCACTAATGAGTATGGTCTCAAGTTGCATCAATTTACCTTTACAAATCTCAAGTTTTTCCTGCTTTGTACTTGAGTAGTACTCCATTGTATAAAAATATCTTTTTTATCCATTCCTCTGTTGATGGGCATTTGGGCTGTTTCCAAGATTTAGCTGTTAAAAATTGTGCTGCTATAAACATGGGTGCACATATATCACTGTGATATGCTCCTTCCCTTGCCTAAAATACTCTTTCTTATTCTTAGCCTCTACAATCAGTTTTAGATAACCCCAAATTACCTACTTTTGGAAATCTACCCTAATTTCTACAGACAAAAGTAGGGATTTTTTGAGTACTTTATCATTACTGGAACAAAATATCAGATATCCACAAATTAATGGAGAGGTTTACTTTGGCTCTCAGTTTGTAGAGTATTTAGTACAGAGTTGAAAGGTTCCTAGGCAGGGTGGCATGGCGTAGGAGAAACAGTTCATGGCATGGCAGGCAGGAAGCAGCAAGCCATCAAAGGAAAAGGTTATGCATATCCTCTTTTCAGCGACACCCACAGTAATCCACATTTGCCTACCAGGCTTCATCTCCCGACATCACACCCAGCTAGACACCCATCAGTGCACTAGTCCAGTGTCAGTGTCTATGATCCAGTGCTAATCAGTGTCACATGTCCGTGACCCGGCATCACACATCCATGATCCAGCCACTTCCAGTTTGATGCATTGGGGGAGCACGTCAATATAAACCATAACAGCATCTTTCAATCTTTCAAGGCAGGTGTGGTCTTATAATAGTAATCTAGATTTTTCATTTATTCAACAAGAGTGATTTTAAAAGAAGCCTGTATCACCTTCCTGCCGTGTTCCAGGCAGTGCTCTGAACTCAGGAGAAAATAGGTAAGAAAACCAAGCAGCTCCTTAATCTGGCGAAGGTTGCACTGGAGTGAGACCAACAAACCAACCACAGACACTCAGGAAGTGTCTGTGTCAGGAACATCACTTGATGTACACGTGTGGAGCTGGCAAAGTGAGGCAAGACTGCAGACTCAGCTCAGGGCTGCACCCCCCAAAGTGAATTTTAGGTATCCTGAGGGTCCCAGGGAGAGAAATGAGCAAATGTATATTTCTAAGAGGACCTCGAGTAACAGCAACAGGCCAGCAGGGTTGGGAAAAGGAAGGATAGAAAGAGAGCGAATCTGGGGTCAGTCCCTGAGGATACTGAAGAACCTGGGCAGAATTTCCTTTAAATCATTAGACGGTATGGAGCAGGGAGCAACATGATTTCATTCACATTTTAGGAGCATCTGTATGGCCACTGAGCAGCAGAAACATTAGCACAGCAGCCCCTTGCAGCTTTATTCATGGGTAGATATAGATGTACGTATGCATGGGCATATACATATACATACACATGTAGATATTCTTACAATTCCCCCTCCGTGATCAGGAAATAAAACAGTAGGGTGATGCAGGGATCAAAAGGGTAAGCAAAAAACCTCAAAAAAGCAGAGAGGAGTTAGAAGGGATCTTGGCAAACAAGCAAGACAAAGATTATATTGTAACTGAGAAGAGCCGGGGTAGAAGATCCGGGGAATTCTCCCTGTTCACGTAAAGCCCTGATAGAGGCCTTGGAGATGCAACCTGACTTCCACAAAGCATAATCGCCAACTTGTTGAATGATCACTCACCCCTTGATCAACAGAAGATGAATTTTCTTTAAAGGAATATACTACCTATGAGTTTTACAATTCTATGTATGTAATAATTATACTCAAAAATACTATTTAATCTGAAAGGCTGAACAATAGAGATAGATAGATACATAGATAGATAGATAGATAGATAGATAGATAGATAGATAGATAATACCGACAGGACCACAGACTACCCAAATACTGAAGACAGATGACTAAACTTTAAAGTACAGCAAAACCTTGGTTTGAAAGCACAATGTGTTCTGGAAACACACTTACAATCAAATCAGTTATATATCAAAGTGAATTTCCTCATAAGAAATAATGGAAATTCAGATGATTCATTCCACAATCCAAAATATTAGCAAAAAAAAAGATCATGATACTGTAGCATGATATGAAATAATATAGAAATATAAAGAAAATAAATTAATCTACACTTGTCTTGAAAAACAATCATGGCTGGTGTGAGAGACGAGAAGAGAGTTACTATGTAGGAGACTTTTACATCACTAACAAAATCACTGCTATCTATTGGCTCAATGAAATCATTTTCTTTTCATGCAGCTTTAACAAGGAACCTATACAATGACACCTGCTTTGGGACTCCTTTTGAGGATTTCATGAAAATGTGACATTGCGTAGACATTAAACAGATTCATTGCTCACAATGCTAGGTGTTTTCTACAAACTTTTTCACTGTTTTTCCACATTTTAGACATCTCTCTAATCTCATTTGAAGTGAGGGGTTCCACTGACTTTTCTTCTCCTTTCCAGATGAGCTCTCTTCCATAACATCTTGTGACTGAGAGACAATTGCTACAACCCTAGAGAGAGAGAGAGAGAGAGAGAGAGAGAGAGAGAGAGAGGCATTGGTTCAGTTATGATCATGGAATGCTTTCCCTCATGTTCTGCTCATATTGTAAGACAGCACTCTGTTAAGTTAAAATCGTTAGAAACGTTGGCTCATCTTACAGAACACTTGCATTGCGTGACAAGCTACTTGCACCCCAAGATTTTACTGTACTTGTGCTGAATGTTTTCAAGAAGACAAAAGATAGTGGAAGAGAAAAATCAAATGAGAATTGTAATCTATCTCAATAACCAAATATCATTCTAGGAAAGAAAAAATAGAGAAAATATGATATTTGAAATAAAGAACTTATAAGTATAAATAAGTTTAAAGCAACAGAAGCAGGGTTTGTTTCTAATTTGAAAACAGTGGTGAAACATCTCTGTCCAGTAGGACTCATCCTGTATGAAGCACAGAGAGAGAAATAGAAAGATGGAAAAGAACATTAGAGAAATTTCAGATGAAGTAGGAAGATCTGACCCAGTGTGGGAAGCCACAGTGACATCAAATGGCCCTCAGTGACACCACTCACAAGATGTCCCTTTGATGTGGCTGGACAGAATGACTCCTTCTAATGGGGAGAATAATGCAAAATAAGTGACAATTTTAAGATTAAACTATTGTAGCACAGAGTGCCTATTAAATTGATCCAAGGTCATCCACACGATAGTGACAAAGACTAAATTCAAGCCAGTTGGCCCAAGAACCCATTTTCCTAACAGCTCTGCTATGATGTCTCTTGTGACTGAAAAATTTCCTAAACTGAGTGCAGAAGAGAGCGTTATTAACTTGATAAATGTCTTCAGTTAGCACTTCAACACATTAAAATTGACTTGGTCTTACAATCAGTGATCACTAACCTTTTTGTTATTCCTATAACAAATATCTAGGCTGGCTGACTTATAAAGAAAAGGAGTACTTTTACCTCACTATTCTGAATAATCAAGTACACAGTACTAGGTTCTGGTGAGGCTTCATGGCTGCTCAACTCAGGGCAGAAAGGGAAAGACCAAGTGTGTCCAGGCAGAAGCAGACACAGAAGCAAGAGAGGCTGGCCTGCTTTGTAACAACCCAGCCTCAGGTTGACCAATCCAGTGTCACAAAACCTAACTCAGTCCTGAGAGAACAAATCACATAGTCTATTGAGAAAGTCAGTGTACTCACTAACCCATCACCCAATAACCTACATCTCCCACTAGGCTCCACCCCTTAAAGTTCCCACAGCTTTTCAGGATCATCACACTAGAGACATTTGTCCAGCTCATGCACCTCCAGAGAACAAACTATGTCCAACAGCAATGAATTGTTATTAAATCAGACCTATCATAGCTAACTTCTACCATTGTGCTCAGCCTGACAGTGGCAGCAAGACAATTAAAACAATGAGAACTAAAAACTGATCATATTTTAAGATGAAATTAGCTGAATGGTAGTGCACACCTGCAATCCTACATTCAGGAGGCGGAGACAGGTGGATCACCATGAATTCAAGGTCAGGCTGGGCTACAGAGTGAGTTCAAGTCCAACTTATACTATGTAGCAATAGCCTTTCTGAATGACCCATCTCTAAAAGATCTAAGGAAGGATATCTCATCAATAAAAGAATTTTTTCAATAAGACTTAAATTATTAGAAGTTCTGTATTTTATACATAATAAAGAGAAATTACAAAAAGGAAAAAGTACAGGTCTGGAGTTAAGAATAACTTCAATAAAAATTTCATGGAATGCTTAGATACAAGTTACTGGGAAACTCAGGTAAAGCAATTCAAGTTCAACCTGGACAACTTGGTGAGATCATGTCTCAAAGTAAATTAATAAGGGCTGGGGATGTAGCTCAGTGGTAAAACTTGCCTAGTATGTGCAAGGCTCTTGGTTTCCCAAAAAGTTCAGCATAGAATAATCATATGGGCTGACATTTGTACTACAAAGAGAACTGAAAACAAGGTTAAATGCAAACAGGCATAGGAGTGTTTACAGCAGCATTACTGATATTCAGGCAAAAAGTAGAAACAGTTACCAAGTTCATTAACCAATGAACGAACAGACAAAATACAGTAGTCACATGATAGTGTACTATTTGACAATACAAATGAACAAAGCATTGATACATATTGCATCATAAATTAATTTTGAAACATCTATGATAAATAAAAGATGCCAGAGACTACATAGCAATATTGTTTAGATTTTTATTTGTATGAATTATTTCAAATTGGCAAATCCATACACACAGAAAGCAGATTAGTGGTTTCCTTGGTCTATGAGAGAAAGATACAGGGAAGTAATTACCCAGTGTGTGTGTGCCAGTTTTCCGTTGCTGTGATAAAATATTTAATGTAAACAACTGGAGGACAGCTATGTTTTTGCTCACGGTTTCAGAAGTTTCAGTCCATAGTCAGTTGGCTCCACTGCTCTCAGGTCTGTGGTGAGACAGAAACACCATGGGAGAAGGGCATGGAAGACAGAAACTGCTCACCCTTTAGCAGCCAAAAAGCAAAGGACTTGAGAAAGAGAGAGAGAAGAAGGGGACACACATTGATTCCAAGATCATGACCCCATTATCCTCTTCTTTCAACCAAGTCTCACTCCTGTTCTTATTGCTTCCTTAATGACATCCAATAATTAATCCATCAGTGGATGGAACTACTTCTGACCACAGCCCTCATGGCCCAGTCAGCTTCCCAAAAGCCCATCAACTGATCACCCAACCCTTAGCGTATGAGTTTTGGAATACATTTCAAATCCAATCCAAAACAAGGTATAATATTCTTTGGGGGATAATGAAAATGTTTAGAATTACGTTGTGTCACAATTGTAAAATACGAATGTACCAAAAGCATGAAAGTGTATGATTCAGAAAAGTTTTGGATAAAAGGCTTAAACTTATATAAATTTTTCTCAAATTTTAAAAAGTGTATATTGATTAGAAGAACTGATACAATTTATATGTTTTGCTAGTAAGAAGACTTGACTTAGCAATTGTAACAATAACAGCTATATTAAATTCATAAGTGATATAAGCAAAATTAACACACTATGAAGATGAGATGGAGACAGACAGAAGTATCAGTAAACAGAAGTAGTCTGAAGACAGGATGGGACCTTCATAGACAATAGCCAAGTCATCATAAGTCACAACAAGAGGGGAATTCATGTATTAAAAAGTGCTATAACAGTTGGCTTTCTACAGTGAAAACAATAAAATTATGGTAATGGCCCCCTACCTCAACATAAATTCCAGATGTGCCACAAAACTAAATTACAAAAGGAAAATCTTTTAGACATTTAGAAGAAGGTGTAGAAGTACATCTTTATGCGTTAAAGGTGAGATTTCTTAAATAAAATTCCAAACATGATTGTAAATTTAAAAAGGCCCATTCGAACAGTAGAAAAGATTATACCATGAACAAAAACCTAGGCACTGATTTGTAAACTTGCAAACAAAAACCTTTCCAATCTATGTAACAGAAATGTATTGGTTAGAATATCCTTACACACATACAATTAGACCATAATAACCCATGAAGTAGATGTATCCTCAGATAAGACAATTGTCAGTGTAAAACAACAAACAAAAATTTACCAAAGACAAAACAAAAATGAGCAATTAACATACAAGGAGATTCCAGGCTAATTAATTTAGCAATGAAATATTAATTAAATTGTAGGAAGCTTAGTTTGTTGCCCATGAGTTTGACTAATAGAATTCTTCCAATTTAAAAGAAAATTTGAACAAAATTGATCAATTAGAAGGAAAGATATTCATGTTTAAAAGTAGAAGTCGCATCACTGGGTTTTAAATCTGTGGGCTTTGACTTCTCCCCCTCTGATTCTTGTCTGTTTCTTTCATCTTAGAACTCATTCTGTTTTATTGGAATTATCCTATCTGGCTAGTCATGGTGGTGCACACCTGTAATCCCAGCACTTGGAAGGTTGAGGAAGGAAGATCACCACGAGTTCAAGGCCAGCCCGGATTATATAGTGACACCCAGCCAGCCTAAACTACATAGAGAAACCCTCTCTCAAAAGAAATTCTATCTACTATTGTATGCTTCTGGAAACACCATGAGATAATCACCACTGTCACACTTACAGGCAGAGGAGGCGAACCCTCACCTGAGCTGCTCATGGCAAGAGGCAGCTGCTTGGCAGACTCCACACGCGGAAGCACCAGGGTGTGTTATGAAAATAATTCCTACTTAGCAGAGCAGTTTCCATGCAGCAAACACTACTGGACACTTGCAAATCACTGCTTATTCAGGGCAGTCCTTGCCCTGTGGAGCTTATGAAGTAGGGACAATGCCAAGAAGTGAATTTCTATTAAGACACATTGTGCTATGTGTGAGAGTCAGAGAACAGCAGTGACAGCAGCTTCCTGAAAACTAAGCCAACAACCAAGTCAGTCAAGGGTGGCTGGTTGTGCCACCAAGATGAAAGACCCTTTTGTGAGCTTCTCCCCATATCTCATTTTCTGGGTTTTTTAACAAAAAAAATAAATAAATAAAAATGATGATACAGAATTTCAAAAGAAAATAATAGATTAACATGAGTTAATATGTGTATTGTTATTTTCAAAGTAGTTGTTTGATCATTCTTTTCATGCCATATTTCTTTTTCTGAGGCAAGTGGACAGCTGTGACAATGAGGTTGGCCATCACAGCACAGGAGGTCAGGCTCCATCCACATTGGGATACCTGGTAACCGCAAGCCTGGAACTCTGTGGAAACTCTGTGACCCGTGGGAAACTACAGTTCACCCAACACAGGAGAGGGAAAGCCTCGTCTCTAGGGAAGTTCAGCTTTCTAGAAGTCCCCAGAGGCACCACATCCCGCCCAGACAGCTTCTGCTGTCACCTGTCTAACTACCTTGGTGACTAAAAGAGTCTATTTAAAAACTTTCAGCAGTTCTGTTCTGTGAGACACTGGAAACAACTGATATTATTCACTTTAAACCTCTATGCTTCATGTGTTCTTTTTAAAAGGAATAATGCCAATTTTGTCATAAAGACTAATTTCTGTATAATACCCAAGTTTATTCTTTAAAATATTTCTATAGATGAATTATTAATTTTAATTTCATGGGTTTTATTATATTACACAATGAGTACTTAAGAAAAACCAAACACATAAAATATTGAATTTTAATATTTATTGTTTGTAAGAAAGCACCAAAATTCTCTACAATGACAACTTGGTGTACAAAGTCCAAAAAATGGCAACAAAAATAATTCCTATGTGAATGAAAATGAAAATGCAAATAGAACACTATAACAAAAATAATTTTTACTTCAATTATCCCATCTAAGATAGGTTTTACACATGACAACTGCATGTGCCACGTACATATCTTGCTTACACTGACAGCTCATGTGCTTAGCTTTCCTTTCCTATTTGAAAGGTCATTCTTGTCACCTCTCTTGTTTTTATTTTGTCAAGCACTTCCTACAATATTGTACAATGTCCACTTAGCAGGAAAGTAAGATATCAAAATAAAATATCAAGTATGCAATGAGTGCTTAGGATAGAGATCAACATTTTCACATCAGCTGTGCAATTGCTCACAAAACCTAGAGACAGGATCAAAAATAAAACCCTATGTGAACTAAAGTGTGCATACAAAGATCTACCACAGAAATTATCTTTGTTCAGTGGTCACACCCACGGCTGTCTTCACGCACGACACCTTCATGTTCCATGCACAAGTGTCATTTACACTGATAGCGCGTATGTTTTGTTTTCCTTTATTTTCTTGTAGGGGACACTTGACATCTTTTTTGTTTTCCTGTTGTCTTAATGGATATTTGAGATGTTGCATTTGCCTGTTCACCTGTAAGCTCACCAATGTGCTCCACATACTTTTTCTTAGCTCTTGGGACAGAAACATTTAGTTCTTCCTCTGCTATAAATGATCTTTTATGAGTTCTGGTCCCCAACCTTTAAAAAAGCATCTCAGTGATATTTTGCACTTGTTACTGTCTTTGTAAACAAACTATGCCACACATGTTCACGACTGAGTAAAACACAACCATTGGCTAATACTTTGTGTTTCAAGTGACATCAGAGTTGCTGCGTAACTCATCAACATGCACTCCCCTTCCTTTCATTTTGTTGTAAAAAATTACCATCTCAGGCTTCAGTTTTGTCAAGGTTTAGCACAGTTAGAGACAAAGGAGCTCAGTACTTCCTTTTCCTTTCCTTCATTCATCTGTAAATACCATGTCATCCTAATATAATGCCTGAAAGCTACAGTGAGTGACTGTGGATGTTAGTCAATAGTCATGTATTCAAATGGTGATTGATCTTTTGACTCCTGATCTTTTGAAATAAATCTCTCAAACAATATGCAGATGGCAACCAGAGCATCAGTTCTCTCTCTTTCTTGGCAAGTGGCTTTGTCAATAAACATGAGGGAATTTTGAAGGAAATCAAATCTCATCAGTGTCATTATTATTCTACAAACTTCAAGCCCACACACATAAATCTTTTACATCCATAAGTCCTTTACATTTCTGTGATTACCATGAGAAAGCCCTGATAAGTACAGCAGACCTATGAATGCCTTCAGTTCAGCTAGAGAGGTGTCATATTAAACCCATTTTTAAGTAGGGCTATTGTTGCATGTAGAATATTTTACTTGTATTTCATCATTTGTGTATTTTGCAACAACTTGTGGCATTTCTCCTGTTATAAAAATTTTTCAACATTGAATGGCAGTGCTGGCATCCCATGCAATGGGTTTCACCCTTGCTAAGATCCTCACTATAGTTTCAGACATAGTTCTAACATTGGATCCATTCCAATTGATGGAAACATTCCAATTAGTTGGGGAATCATTTTGTACCATTTTAACTAATCAAAAATGTACTAACACTGCTGTGTTCTTCACCACCTGGATCAAGGAAATCTTCATTCTCTGTGTCTGTATCAGTCAATTCTTGGTCCATTTCACTGCTGTAGCAACTTTGGCTCCAATGATCATGTCATTATCTGTGCATGAGTCACCTGATAATTCACTTTCAACCTCCTCCAAAACTTGAAAATCTGGTTTTTCAATGTGCCGTTGTACTAAACTGGGCTATTTCTACCAGAAAAATCAGAGGAAAACTTCATAAAGAACAAATCCTAAAGGCACACCTATTGCTGCTTTGGAGCTCCTATACATACCTTGTGGGTCGTTTGACAAGTGGTTGAATGCGCATCTGGGTTCCTGCTCTCCCTGTGTCCAGCTGTCAGGGGCCACACCCACATTCTATCATGATAAAGTACATGTTTACTTACCAGAAGAATGCTCCCCTCGCCTCCCCACAGTGCTTAGGGAAAGATATCCCAAGACTGTTATACAAGCATTTGATGGATAATAATCCCAGTTTGACACCTTTGTGCAGGTGCACACACCTTGTTGCTCATCACACCAAGTGGTTAAACACAAAGATAGCTTTCTACATCCTCCAGGTACAGCGAATGAAACTCACATCTGGCTACTATCTTGCTAAAGTACACATTTACAGTAAGAATCATGGAATAGAGCATCATAATCTAATGTTTGGGTAAAGACTTAATCAAAAGAGGGCCAAAGTGAATGTATGAAATTGGGAATATTAACCTAAAATGGTATCTTTGTTGTATTTTCCAGTCCTACTAAGCAGAGTCTGCACTTCTGAATGGTTCACAGGCTCTCTTTTGGGATGCTCCATGTCCTGGTCACTGACTGCACTCCTCGACAGGTCATTTGATCAGTATTCCCCAGGGTCATCTGAGGGAATCCTCAGACAAACATTGCATGGCCACCAGGCTAAGAAATCAAAGGATCATCAAGGGACAGAGGAAATAACAACTTCCCGAAAAGTATCAGAAATGGTTTAAATTTCAAGCACTAGCAGTAGAATCCTTTTAAGGTTTCTAGATTGTATAGAGCATAAAATCCCTCTAAAGAAAGAGACAGGTGCTACTGATACTCATTTTTATGATCTCACAAGTAAAATAGGCTTCTCAAAAATTTTGGGTGAAATCATTTATTAATTGAATAATTTATTTCAGCACCAAGGTGTTTAACATAGGTGACCAAGTCTCAGCTGATCATAAATCAGTGTAAAACATTCTTCTCTTGCTGATATGCATGGCATTGCAGTCCCCTTTTGTCACCATCCACAGGTAGGATTCACCTCTTTGTACAACAGCTTTTCAGGGTGCATTTCCTTTCATTTCCAAATTGCTTGTTGTGCTACCATGAGCTGTGTCCTTTCTTACCACAACTCCTAATGACAGCACACATCCCTCCTGCCATTTGTCATAATCAAATTTTACTGGTCTCATCACACATCTCTTTGATATTTTCCATTCACAGATCTTGTTATACATTTGGGAAAAGTTCACACACTGAGGTTTTTTTTTACTCTCTTGCCTTAGAATTAGATTTTTTTAAGGTGATTAAGGAAAGAGATTTGGCAGGGAACAAACAGGAAGGCTGATGATGATTTTCCACCTTACTCAGGCAAAATCTGAATCAGTGTCCTGGGTCCTTTCCTACTAGAGCTTTCTAGTCTGCTTGAGAGGAAGTTGATCTATGTCATCAAGACCACTAAGCCCTCACTAAGAGCTACAGTGGGTAGCACACACTGCTATTAATCTCCCTGCTCCCTTCTTCTCTATCAGAATGGCTAAGAGTTTGCTCATCATTTGGGTTAAGTGAAGAACAAGAAAACCTACATTTCCCCTCCTGGAAAAGTCTGAACATAGAACTGACCTCTGAGCATCATTCATTTAACAAATATTTCTGAGTTTTTACTTTGCATTTAGGTACTCTTCAAAAGTAAACCTGCCAAGGATGATTGGGAAACTATTCCTTTCCTCCTACAGGTGTATCTCTTCTCACTATGCTTCTTCCTTGTCGATGGAAGAAGAGGTAATATGGCTGGAGCTGCAGCAGCCACAATGGCGGTGCCAGGGAAAATATAATGACATTGCAGAGACTGTGACCTTTGGATGAATTGTTTCCGCATTGCTTATCACACAAGAGAAAGCAACCCTCTACCAAGACTGCCGCTTTTTGTTGTAAACCATCGTTTTAAAGGTCTTCCTTTCCAACACAACAAATTCAGAAAACAATTTCGATTTCATTCACTTTTGGAAGTGTTTCGTTTATATTTAGTAAATTCTATACCCTGCCTTATGGTACTCACCATGATACAGGAAAACTCAAAAAGGACCACGTCTCTCTGAACAGTAGACTAATAGACTAGTAGACTTCACAGAATAACAACAGCATCTGAGATTTTTTTAAAAACCTGAGTGTCTATTTTGCATTATGTTTCTTTTATAAGTAAGTAAATTGAGGCTCATAAGGATTAAATAACTTATTTAAAATCACACTGGTTCCTGGCAGCAGAATATAATTGTAGCAGTATTCACATTATTTTCAAAAGACACACAGACAGTATGAATTACAAAGAAAATGTCAAAAAGAACTCAATGTATTACCCACAATGAATGCATTTAACATATATTTCAAATAAAATAATAATTAAAATTAAAGAACTAACTTTATAGTGCAAATCTTTTACAATAAACTTCAATGATATTATTCCATGCTAATTATTATGTTAGTTATTAAGTTAGTATTTGAAGTCCCATTGCCCAAAGGATTTGGAAAACATTGTCATAAATAGCTTTTTTCTAGTCTTCTAAGTGCCTTTAATATATAAGATACATAACAAATTTTGAAAAGACAAATAATATACATAATTTTTTCAACTTATTTAGACTATGGAAACTTTTTCTTGGTGCATTTCAAAGGACTAGTGTTCTGAAAAATAAACTTTAAACTTTAATGTGTTAATTTAACTCAACTCTTTGTGAAAAGACTCGAGATATAAATAGAAACTAATAGAAACTATCATAGTCAAATATTCTAAAATCTATAACAGAGCTCTGATACTTAAGAAAACTTCAATAGCAAAAGATTTTTAAAAATTAAATACACTAAGAACAAAACATCTCTGAACCAAAAAGTTAAGGACAATCCTGCTTGTTCAAACTTTTCAAAGGAAGAAATATGTTTAATTGTATGCACTTTGGTTCAAAAATGAGTCTTCATTTTATATGTTTGTTTTAGAAACTATTAAAATGACACTAGTGGTGTCTTAGCAGTTAACTTATCCACAAGAGCAAGCATATAAAGATATTTAATCCACAACTGATTATAAAATATATCAATTCATATTCTAGTAAGCTGGTTACTAAAATAAAAACAACTCAGTCAACATTAACTCAAAGTCTTGACAACAAAGAAAAGTTCACGCAGTTTTAAAAACCCAACACAAGCTTCCCAGAAGCGAAGCTTGATTACACAGATTTTTGCTTTGTTTTTTACATTTCCTTCTTTACTCTCAGCACCCCACTTATGACAGTTCTGGGTCTCTGGTTGGTGTAGCATCTGGAGTTAGATGAGAGGAGACAGAAGGGAGAGAGGCAAAGGGAAGTAAAAATGAAGACATGATATGCGTATGTACCAGCCCTCCACAAAAATACAAATATTACGTGTCACACACGTGCACTAAGAAAGAAAGAAGAGCCTTACATTATGAGTGTGAACCATGATGGTGAGGCTCTTTAAGACTTTGCCGCCATCATGTGGATAACAAGTTTATTAAATGTCAGAAACACTCATGGCTTTAAAAAAATGTGTGTTGGGCCAGGGATATAGCTCAGCATCACAGTGCCTCCCTGGCAAGCACAAGGTCCTGAGTTCGATTCCTGGGACAAAACAAAACAAAAAAACTGTGTGTGTTGAGTATTTAAGTTTATGTAAGTGTTTCATAGACTGGGGTCCCCAGATCCCCTAAAAGATCCTCACAGAGTCCAAGATCCTGTGGAGAGTGTATTTCAACTTCCTGTGGATATGGACATGTGTTGGGGGGAGCTGTTGCCATGGCACAAGATACAAGAGTTTTCCAGTTGAAATGTAAAAAAATAATTTAAAAAAACTGAAAGAGTAATAATATCCAAAATGTAGAATAGATATTGTGAAAGTGAAAGGGAGGGAAAGTGCTCTAAAGGATATAACTATATGTATGTTTAAGTGTGTCAGATAGATGACAATATTACTAAGATTGAACCGAATGGTTTGCACTGTCAATGTTCAAGTGTCTGTCCACTTTTTATGCTTTGATTTTGTAACTTGAACAACTATTTCTAAGAGGACAATATGTAACTCAACTAGTAATTTCTTAGTGTTAATATTTTCTTAAAAACTATGTAATACCTCTACCCATTTTTGTGTTTTGTCTTTTTGTTTTCTTTTTTCTTTAAATTAAAAAAAAAGAAAATGCAAATTCTAACAGTGTGGAAGTATTTCAGTGTAGGTGAAAATGCTCCACTGTCAAGAAAAGAAAAATTCCACACTGTGATCTTTAAAGACTTTTTTTAAAAATAAAACCTTCTTTCTTGCTCCAGCCTATCAGGGATACCAGGGATTGATGCCATCCATAGGTTGCATCTGTAATCTCTACCAATCTTTTCCCTTTTAGCTTGTTACCTGCTATTAAGAATTGTGAAGTTTCCCCAAAGGTTGTGTTTGAGAAAAAAACCTGTAAAACCTTCCTTGCAGACTGCTGATTAGCTGGTAATTCAATTCCTGCAGGCTTCAGAGGCAAAAGAAAGGCTTCTGGGGTGTAATCACCACTACAAACAAAGGGTCAGGTTTTTCAGTGTTTTGCAATAGCTGAAGCCAGCAAGTTTTTTCTTGCTGCTGAAACTAAAATTCAAGTAACCAATGGACGTCTTTCTTAAATAAAAGTCTAATGTGTTAAGCCAGGGAGTAAAACTTGCATGCAAATGAATAGGGAGGCTTTAGAATTCTCCCTGCTGCTGAGGTAGTTCCTGTCTTGTGCTGAAATCAAGATATTGGGTCTGCAAGAGGCGTCTCACCCATCCGCGGGACTTGCTGGAGGTGAGCCCAGCTAGGGACTGTTCGAGCTCCAACGTGACCACGTGCATGTAGAAACCAGGTGCTGCCGATGGTCACAGACAAGCCAGGCCAGGCAGACGAGGCCTAGATCACGTCTCCTCCAGAACAGAGACACACCCCAGATGCTCCAGGAGGCCTGTGACACTCTCTTCGGTCTCGCTGTTTGCTTTCTATTTCCACTTTGTGCAGTAGATTGGAAACAGATTAAATATCAACAAACTTGACTAACTCCAGGTGCCCTTGTAAATGCACTGTGTGGAGCAGATTCACAAGTATTATCTGCACAAATCTCTGTCTGTTAGTTTTCTTCATCAATTATGAAAAACAAGTTCTAAGTGAAAAATGTTATTATAGAAGTAAGAGGCCTGTAAGTAAAATGAATACTTCTAACTTCAACTGCAAAATTGTTTAATCCAGTGAATCTTCCTTTATCTCCAAACCCCAGCCCCCACACACACTCCCGTGCTCAGAATTTATCAATATGACCCTAAAGAGTAACTCTTATGCTCAGCTGTACAGACAGAGGGAAAGAATCGTAACACAGTGTGAGCATTCACTATCTGAAAATTCTGCAGCTAAAAGAGTTTGGGATCTTCGATTTGTTTTTCAGATTTCAGAATATTTGAATATTCATAGTAAGATATCGTAGAGGGATTACCCAAGTCTAAGCATGAAAATCATTTGTGCATATAGGTGTCTTCCAAAATACAGCTGCCTTGAATTTTGCTGCTATAAACGGGTGGGTATGCATGCATCCTTGTAAGACATTGCCGCTTCTCTTTTGAGAAGATCCCTGGAAGGGATAAAGCTGGGTCAATAGAATTTCTATTTTTAGCTTTTTGAAGAATCTCCATAATGAATGCCAAGGTGGTTGTATGGGCTTACATTCTCACTAACAAGACAGAAAGTTCAATCTAACAGATGGATAAAGAAAATATAAAGAAAAAATACATACTCTGTGTGTCTGTGTGTGTGTGTGTGTGTGTGTGTGTGTGTGTGTGTGTGTGTTTTGACAGAGTGCCTCTCAGCTGTGAAGTCATCACTAGGAACCTGGATACATCTCGTGAAGACAATGCTAAGTGGAATTATTATAGACAGCTAAGTTAGGTAGCAATATTCCAGGAAAGTGCTGGGCCCTCCAGGGAGCCAGGGTAACATGAGAACAGATTACAGCTGTGGCTGGAGGGGCAGTTGTTAGACGGCCAGGCCCCAAGTCAAAGAGAAGGAATAACCCCATCTGCCTCTCTCCGCGAGGGATAAACAATGGCTGATATTCTAAACAGGCAACAGTCACCTGAGTGGGTGGCCAGGAAAAGTCCCTGAGCCCCGCTTCCACAAAATTGTCCTTGTTTGGTCCACATACGTTTGCTGTGTGACCTGCTTCCTTGTTGGAGCAATATTACCTAATTAGTGAGTAGACTTGTAATTTTATTAAGTGAACATAGTTTGCCCCACCTTATCTCTGCCTCACGATTTTCCTCCATTAAACTTCCTTGAAAAGTGAGGACCTTGGCCATCCACTTTCCAGGACACCCCTGTTTCTCTTGGACAGGAGCTATTTTTCCCTCAATAAATACTCTCTGCTCTTAACTTCCACTGTTCCTTAGAATTCATTCTTTGATTCTGGGGAACACAGATTTGGCATATCGGAAATTAGCCGGTTGGGAGTAATATTTCCCTTATATTACTTGAATTATTTGAAGGTCCTTTATCATTTCTATACTAAAATCAGATTAGAAGATAAGTATCGTGTAATTTCTCTGATAGGAGAAAACCAAAATGCAAATAATTGAAAGCTCAAAATAAAAGAGAGATGACAGAAAACAGTGGTGTAGACTTGGAGAAAGTGAAAAAGACCTCGAGACCTAGGCCAGGGTGGAGATGGGAAGAGAAAGCAGACACCAGGACCTCCACGTGGATATGACTTGTGCATCACAAACATGTACCCATGAACTAAAAAGTGGGGAAAATTGTTTGTGTCCTGAGCACACAGCCTAAAGGCCATTTTGCATGACTTTTTAATAACTTTATGCATTTTGACTATGATCCAAGCCTTGAGGCTGGAGTGGAGTTTTCCCTTTGGCATGGGCATTCAAAATAAGTCAGAATTTGAGACATTTCAAACTTTACATTTTCAGGTGTTTTAATTGGGCATGTGTAAGACATCTAGGGGTCTTTCACTGAAAAAGTTTCCTTTGATTGGAAATCTTACTTGTAGCAAATTTAAAAAGCATGTACATATTTGCCAGCCTATGGAAAGGTTTTTTCAAACTATTTTTAACACTTAAAACTCAGACTTTGTAGTAACATACTGGCTCCATCAATAAAAATTGATTTTGTTAGAGTTAGCACTGTGGAGATACATAAAAATTAACTATATCATTAGACAGTTTTAGCATACAATTTTGGAGAAGAGTCCAAAAGCGGGAAACCAGAGGGCTGGTCTTGCCTTAACTTTACTATTTACTATTTTATTGGAATTTTTTTTCTTTTTTTTTTTTATTTAAGAAGAAAAAGGAAAAAAACAGAAAAAGGGTACAAGTAATACAAAATTTAAAAAATAAACAGTAAGAAATCACTGGTTAATAGATTACATATTCTCATCTTAGAAATAGTTGTTCAAGTTACAAAATTGAAGCATATAAAATGGACTTTCAAACAGTGAGAGTGCAAACAGTTTTGTTCAATGATCCAAAAAACACTCAATAATATGGTTATCTATCTTATACACTTAAACATATATGCAGTTATAACCTTTAGAGCACTTTCTTTTCTTTTGTACAATGACAATTACACATTTTGGGTTTTATTACTCCCACAGTTCTTACTACTTTTTTTGAAGAGAGTAAAACCAAATGCAACATATCAGAATAGAGTCAGTCAAATCAAAAAGATAGACATAATAGATAATGTAAAAACAAAATATAAGGTGATCAACAATGGTTACCATACTGCCTCTTGCTATTTTAAGAAGAATTGCCAGTTATAATAAAATTGAACTAAACAGTAAAGAATAAAACCAAAGCATTGGAGACATTACAGGACTTTAAAAGAAAATAATAGTCAACCGGAGTGGGCGTCATAATGATTCTTATTGTCTTCACAGTTATGCCTGTACTTTCGAACTTGGTACTATCAAGCAAAGCAGAACAGAGGAAAATCAGTCAAAACAAGATGGTGAGGGCAATACAGGATTTCAAATCAAGTTAATAGGAAATCAAAGTAGGTTACTATAATGTATCCTGATATTTTTATTTATTTTTCCCTTAAATAAAAAAAGAAAAAGAAAAAAGTAAATAATTTTTAAAAAGCGGGGACTGAGATAAAAGAGGGCATAACAACAGAACAGTGCAGGTCAAATCAGAACCATTTAACCAAATAGTGTTTCACCACAAGATATCCTGACATAAAAATAGTTGTCATAGTGTCTCTTTCCTTGAACTCTTGAATATAACTTCTTATACTGTAGCACCAAACATATCAAGACACTATAAAACCATTCAAGAGAATGACATTATTACAGTGTATTTAGAACCAATTGACAGAAAATGAACAATGGTTTTTATATAAACTCCTTGTCTATAAAAGTTTTTGCTTATATTATCATATATAATAAAATCCAATAAGATGCAACCTTTTAAGACCAATGGAGACAAAAGAATACAAGTTTGATGGGACTTCAAAACAAGATTTTACTAAATCAGCACTAGCTATTATGATGTCTTGTTTTCTCCAAAATTACTGTTCCTACCTTCTGATCTTCTCTGCCTCGTTTCTGTTGAGCTCTTTTTCTGTTGTTTGTTGTCAGTTTGTCTTCTTCTTTTCGTTTTCATTCATTGTGGCCTCTCTGCCACTATTTCTGGAATCTTGGTGTTTTCCTTTTTTAGACTATCCTGCAGTATTCTCTATAGAGTTGAATTAGTGCAAATTCCCCTAGTTCCTCTTTATCCTGGAAGCACCTTGTTTTTCCATCAATTTCTAGGGACAGTTGTGCAAGATATATTAATCTTGGCTGGAGGTTATTATCTTTCAAAGCTTGAATTATTTCCCCCCATGCTCTTCATGATTTGATGGTTTGTGCCGAGAAGTCTGCTGTAATTCTGATGGGTGTTCCCTTGTAAGTGATCTGTTTCTTGTCTCTGACGGCTTTTAATATTCTGTTCTTATACTGGATTTCTGGAATTTTGATTATTATATGTCTGGGTGTAGCTCTGTTTGGGTTGTAGGTGGCTGGAGTCCTGTATGCCTCATATATCTGAGTATCTTTACCATTTGCCAAATTAGAGAAATTCTCTTGGATTATTTCTGTGAATAGCTTTTGTAGTCCATTTGTTTGTGTCCCCACTTCTTCTCTTGTGTTCTTAATTCTTAAGTTATAGATTCTCTTATCATCTTCTAGTTTTTGTATTGTTGCTGTTTGTTTTTTTATTTTTAAGAAGTTTTTCACTTCATGCTCCCATATTACAAATCTGCCCTCCAGTTCAGATAATCTGTCCTTAGTTTCTTTCAATCTGTTATGCCAGTTTTTGATAGAGTTTTTAGTTTCCTGGTAATCTCTTTGAACCTGCTTCATGTATTCTATGTTTTCTCTATCTTCTCCATCAAACAATTCTCCCCTCTTTTTCTGTCTTCCATTCCACCATCTGTTTTTTCTTGGACGGTGCTTAGCATTTCTCTAACTATTCTGCTTATGTCTTGCTTCAGGTCATTAATAACTTCATTCCTGAACTCACCTATGAGGCTCTGGAGATAGCACTTTATATCTATTGGTGCCGTGTCTGCTATTGTGTGTTTCTCAGGATTGGGGGCCGAGGACCCTTTCTTGTTGCTCCCTCTTCCCATATTCTTTGTTCCTTATGTTTAAGCATGTATAGGAGGCCCAGCTTCCTTCCCTGTCAGCCACAGTCTGTTTGAATTGCCGGCTAGGTGTTCCCGCCCACCACAGCGGCACCAGGGAGACAACAGTCCTGGGCAGCTTCTGCTGGGCCCGCCCCTCCAGGTCAACCTACCAAAGGCTTCACCGGTAGGGTGCACCTCCAGGCACTGGGACCTGAGTTGGGCTAGCCTATTGGGTCTCAGCCAGCAGCGTCTCACAGGCCAGGCACTCCCCACCAATCCTGCTTGAGAGGGGGATATATGACTGAAGTCACTGCAGCTTCTCCTTCAGGGAAGTCTGCCCCGTCCGAGTATGTCCTCCACTGAAGCCTCCTTCTCTATGGAAGGGTCCTGTTTCACTCATTCACTACAGGTTGATGCAGGGCACCTGGCCAGTCACGCTCCCAACTCCTTTCAATGCTTCTCTCTCTCCGAGCTTTCGCACCTCTCTCCCTGCTGTGCCGACCAGGACGCAACAGCGGCTGCAGGTAATTCAAATCACAGTTTCCAGTGGCTCGGTCCGGCTTCTGTATTGAGACCTTATCTGTGCCTGCTGTATCACCAGGATCGCATTTCCAGGTGGTTTCTCTTAATTTAGTTCATTCCTGGGTCAGCAAAGAATATCCCCCCTTGCCTGGGACTTCCTGCCCGGCAACCATTCCTAGATTTCAAGTGTGGTTTCTCAAAGAGCCTACAAGGCTGCTGCTATCTATCCACCATGTTCTTCCAATTCTCCCAATTTGGTCATTTTTCAAAGCATAAGTGTATCAAGGACACACATCATAAGTGTACAGTTCAGTGAATTTCCACATATATCAATACCCGTGTAAAGACGTGTGTTAGTCAGCTTTCTATCACTGGGACAAAATACCCAATATATGCAATTTGGAGGAGGAAAGGTTTATTTCGGCTCCTGGTTTTAAAGGTTTCAGTCTATGGTCAGCCTACTGTAAGGCAGAAACATCATGTGGAAGGGTGTGGGGGAGGAACACTGTTCA
The DNA here is from genome assembly GCF_034190915.1 of Cavia porcellus. Taxonomy (NCBI): domain Eukaryota; kingdom Metazoa; phylum Chordata; class Mammalia; order Rodentia; family Caviidae; genus Cavia; species Cavia porcellus. The sequence continues at coordinate 53,028,643 of NW_026947506.1, read as the reverse complement.
CCTCCTGGGAAGTGTGGCACACAGCGAGAGCAGGAAGAGCATTTTATTGGAATTTTAAGGCTGTGAAGTTAGTCAATTTGTAGATTTATGCTCAGAAAAAAAAATTCATCCTAATATTTAAGACTTTCCTGCCCCATAGGGCATTAATAAGTCTTATATGTTATCTATCAACCTTATATAATATTTTTGAGCTATCGATAAATGCCCAGTCCCTTAAAATGCTCACTGAATCAGATTTTCAATTGGCAGTTTGTTCATTATTAGTTGAATTACATTTTGAAACTTACTCATTTTTTGTGAGAATTAAGTTTTCAACTTCTAAAAATCGTACTTTGATATGTCTGAATATACTCTAACATATAAAACCACTGTTACCCAAATGAGAATAAGAAATGACCTCTCATTACACGACTCGCAGTCTTCTTGAATATAACTGTAATATAGACTGCCCCTTCCCCCAGGGGTCAGTTATCATGATGAGCTTCTATAGTAAGCTCTTACAAAAACACCTCCCTGAGTTATGAGTTTTAAAGCCAGTGATTTCTTATGAGTAAAATAATAGCATGATTCAGTAACTTAGTTTCCTCTGGGCAGAACTTGCCAGCAGTGAGGTTAATAGATTTTGTTTGAGTTTTTGTTGGGTTATGAATCTACCATTACATCTTTAGATCCATTCAAACTAGAGGCCACCTCTACTTGTATAATGTGACTCCACCTTCTAAGGATAGCTTAAATGTAAGCTTTTACATAAAAGCTATTCACATATATTTTAAGTCAGAATCATTCTATCCCAGATCATTACCCACTCATACTATGCACAGATGCTACCTGGGCATGTTTGGATGTACCCTGGACTTAGCATAGGGTGTTGTGGGTTCGAGAAACAGCCTATGTGTTGGCTCTGCCAGAGGTAAGAATGGATCTCCAGTCCTCAACCAGAACCCTGGCAGACAACGTGGTCACTGAGCACATGTGACCACACACTCGGTCCATCATCCACAAAGGGAGTTCAGCCTGTGACCCTTGTGTTATGGTTGATACAATGTCAACTTGAGAGATTTAGAGATTTAACTAAGAGACTCAGTAGGGAGCCAGGGTCCTTACTTTGTAAATATCCCAGTCTGTGCAAAAAGAGGGCACAGAGGTAATGTGAGTGCTACACCTGCCCTGGAAGGGGTGGTGGTGGTTTGTGTACATTATAAGTGAGGAGAAGACCTTAGTTCTTTCCTATTATTTTCTGACTGGTTTTGCTGGCTGTTGCCTTTAAGTATTGCTCTCCGGTGCCATGCTACCCTGCTTGGAGCCAGCCGATTATGGACTGAAACCTCCACAGAATGTGAGCTAAATAAACCTTTCCTTGCTTCATTTTGGGTATTGGGCATTCTGAGAAAACTAGAGAAAAGTAATCAAGACACCTTGTTGGCAAAGTCTCCCTGAGTGTAGTGGAAGAATAAGTTTTGAAGTTAGAAATAATTTGCAATCCTGGCCCTTCTGGTTACTAATGAGATTGAATTCCCTGGGTGCACTGAAGTTTGTTTCTGTAGTGACTGGGATGTAGCAGGTTTTTCAGACATATTCATTATCTGCTTGTGAAACATCTCCCAATCCCTTTGGCTACAGTTGTGCAAACCCGAGTGCATCCAAAATCAAAGGAAACAGGTGGGATACTAATGACCCTACTTTATGAATTTGATGAGGAATAAAGTGAACATGAACCAGAGCTGTCACTAACTCCTCCACAGTTTGCATTTCCCTTTGTCTCATCATTTCTTCCCCCATTCTTCCAGAGAGTCTGGAGTCACTGAGGCCACAAAGAGCCCTGAGAGGTCCTCACGGATGATTAGGCAGCTTCCCAGCCCATCTCCCCTGTCTCTCTGTGCTGCCCCACTCTGGTGACACCTTCCTCACAGAAATGATCACTGCATCTCTGTGTGCTAGGCCTTCTCTTCCTTCCTCTGTCACTGGAATACTCTAACCTCTCACCCCACGACTTCTCACGTTTACATTTTCCAAGATGATTTCATCATCCAGTTCTATTTCACCCCTGTGTTAATCAGCTTTCTGTCACTGTAGCCAAATAGTTGAGAAAAACAACTTAAAGGGTATATTTACTTTGGCTTCCAATGTCAGGAGTTCTGTTCATGGTCAGCTGAGTCCACTGCTGTGGACCTGAGTGAGGACAGAACACCATGGTGGAAAGGTGTGGCAGAGCAAGGATACTCACTTCATGGAAGCAAGGAGAGAGAGGGAAAAAACCAGAGAAGAAAGAGTAGGAACCAGATACAGTTCTGTGGTCATATTCCACGAATCACTTCCTTCACCAGTTACAGGCAAATGCTATGCCACTGGCATTTTGTGGACTTGAGCATCTTTGGATTTTGGTACCCATGGAAATCCTAGAACCAATCTCCCACATATGTCCCAGGACAGTTAAACAGTCAACAGGTGCCACAGTTCACCCTGTGAATCCACACAGTGGGAAATGTTTCTGAGAGTTTTCATGGCATCTAAACTAAGTCCTACGCTCACCATATAAATGCCCATCTTACCTTCAGCAAACTGTCCCAGGGAGGGCTACTGGATGACTAACCAGTTAGTTTTTATCGTGTCAAAAAAAAAAAGTCCTTAGAATAGGAGGCCTGACATTTCAGTATATATTGTTTAAAATGTTTCTAGTTAGAGTCACCAAAACAAATATGCTTGTCAAAAGCTTTCTTCTCATATTGTCATGGTTTATGTCGGTGACCCCCAGGCCTCATGCATTTGCATTATGCATGTGTGATTGGTTCATTGCCTAGAGCTTGGGTTGATGGTGTCAATGCTACACCCACCTAGGGGTGGAGTCAGCATACAATGTAATGGCAAACAATGTAATGGCAAGAAGAAGGTGTGTCTGTCTCTCTTTTGCAGATTTCTGCCTTGCTGTTTGCAGCCACCATGAACTGTGGCCCTGTGTGCCATCCTGCGTTGGAGTCAACTAACTATGGACTGAAACCTCCAAAAGCTGTAAGAAATAAACCTTTCCTTTCTCAACTTTGGGAATCAGGTATTTTGTCTCAGAAATGAGTAAAAAGTAACTAAGACACATATGAAGGATAAAATGGCACTAAATTTCTTCCTAAAACATAAAATACTTTGGAATTAAGAGCTTTAATATCCCAAAGGTGACATTTCAACAGCATGACACCCTTGCCTTGATGTTGGAGGAGGAAATTTGGGATTAATAAGCCCATGGCAACACAAGGTCCTTCTCAACAGTCCCTTGGGAACACCCTAACCTCTCCCGCAGAGTGATCCTTGATATCTTCATGAGTGTGTTCAGAGTAGTGACCTTCTGGAGAAGATAAGGTGGGTGTGTGGATTAGGAGGAGGATTTGCAGAGCAGGGAAGCTTTCACTAGATCTGAGATAACTACACACAAGGAGGCAGAAAGCAGGTCTGGTTTCTTTTTTCCTTGGAAATTACCTCAAGGGTGGAAATCTATCGCCTGCCATGTGGTATGTTAAACCAAGTTTCCCCACAAATCTCTTCTACTCTATTGTCTACTTCCAACCATTAGCCTCGCTTTCCAAACTCCCCTTGATTCATCCTCCCTTGTCACAACTGTAGTGCTACCTGTCCTTCACACACAGTAGTAAAGTTAGTGTAAAGAGTTGCTGGTATTAAAGGCCACCATGTCTACACTTTCAACTATTTACCTGACTAGCAGTATCAGGCTATTAAAAATGTGTTTTAAGGCTGGGGTGTGAGATAGCTCAGTGGTTCAGCCCCTGCCTGGCGTGTGTAAAACCCTAGACTTAACCCCCAGTGAGGCAGGAGATTAGGGCACGGCAGGGTGACTGGGAGACCGGATGTAATCTGTCAGTTACAAAGAACTGAAACAAAGGTTGAGAACAGGATGTGACCTGTCAATCATGGCCAGGATGTAAGGGCAGAGCAATTTCATACAGATCACGTCTAACCAGTCAACACTGACTTTCCTATGACTGCAGTCCTGCTGCTCTGCTGCCCCCTGTTGCTGCAGTAGCCTGTCCCACCTCTCTTCTTGCTCTGCCCTTTTCTTCATTCTTCCCCTTTCTTCCTTTAAATAAAAGTTACCTTTACCTGTTCATTGGATTTGCTGGCCAATTCTTTGGCTGGGATAGAAAGGACTTGGAATCCCCAGATATGGCACCATATTGCAACATCAATAATGCAAGAAAAACAAAGATTTAACTCTGATAGAAGAACACTACAGTTACTTCAAAGTCCTAATCTACATTAAACTGAGTTTTAGACTATAAACAATTTTTTAAAAACTGCCAATTCATTTCTCCATCTGTTAAGTTCTACAACTCTATCACAAAAGAAAAAACAATGAACTGAAGTTCTTCCAGTTATTTCTGAAATCATTTATATTTATAGATTCTGTCATAGTAAGAGCTTTCTTATAAAAGTATGAATGTCTCCAAAGCTTGAGTTTACATCCCCGTGCCATTATCCAATGAATAAAAATTAAAATTATTTACTTAGGATTAAAATATCACTGCAGTACTACACAGAAATTAGGTTGTTCACTTTGGAACCTTTGGGGACCCGCGGGCTCCAGTGAGGGAAGAAGGTGTGTACTGAGAAACAATCCTGGAATTGTAACACAGACCCTGGCTTTGGAACAACCAGGGCTACAGCTTAGTTTGCAGCTAGGTCAAAATTCACCATGGGGCTCTGTCTCCGGCCAGGTTGCAAAATGGAACTCTTTCTGCATCTATGTTTACATGTTTATCTTTCTGAAGTGGCAACACAGGAATGTCTCCCTAAGAGAATAGAGCAACACTTCCATTGAAAGAGAAAGTGAAATATTGCCTTTGTCCTTCCATCTTAGAAGGAAAGGATGAATTCTCTCGAAAACACTGCGTGGTCTTCCTCGCATCATTTTAATGGGGCAGAGAAATGTCAAGAGATCTGTATCTGAAAACGGGCTGTGGTGTTTTGGGTATGAAAGCCACGGCCCTGAGTGGGCCATGAGCGAGCTCTGACCCAGACTAAGAGCTGCCTGGAAAGCTATTTTCAAAGTCTCTGGTGAGAGAGAGCAAGGCAGGAGTGGAATGTACCAAGGAAGAGGAAATGCTAAACCCAGCCTGATCAAACACTCTTCCAATCCAAAATGGAATGTAACTTGGTTTTACACAACCCGAGAGGCTCATTGAGTTAGATAAATTGCTTACCATGTCCAGAGTCAACTAAGGGGAGGATTTATAAGTCATAAGACAAGGTACTTTCAAAGATCATTAATGCCTCTTATTTCATACAAAACAGCTTGAGAAATTAGTTTCCACTTCTAGTGTGCATGGTTATATCTGTAACGGTGCATCAGGGGAAGAGTTCTTACACCCTGTGACCTCGTTCGTGCCCTCCCTTGCTCTGTGAGGATGCATCCTAAAACCCAAAGACTTGACTTTTCCACATGGACACAGGGAGAGTGATAATGAAAAAAAAAATCACAAGTAAGATTTTTTGTGATAGAAATCTACACCAACAGCTCTGTAGATCGATTTTCTTTACTGCAAAAAAAAAAAAAATCATACTAACAGCTTAGATTCTGTGTGGCAGACCATGCTGGTGCACTGCTTTTCAGAGGTCTACAGGAAGTTCTCAATACAGGTAGTGCTCACACAAAGATGCGCACAGAGAAGTTGAAGACAGGAGACACTCCCTCTCCAGAGGTTTCATCAAGCTTCTAGAAAAAGTCCACTTTGACAGTTGACACATGAAATTTTACTTCTGACATTTGCCTAAGCTGACTGAACCTCAAAAAAAGAATTGTAATGTTCACCTAAAAATATTGCTGCTTAGAATATGTAACACCAGTTTTTAAAAATATATCATTTTCTGTTAATTGGTTCTAAATACCCTGTAATAATGTCATTCTCTTGAATGGTTTTATAGTGTCTTGATATGTTTGGTGCTACAGTATATGAAGTTATACTCAAAGATTTCAAGGAAAGAGACACTATGGCAACTATTTTTATGTCAGGATATCTTGTGGTGAAACACTATTTTGCATAAATGGTTATGTTTTGACCTGCACTGTTCTGTTGTTATGCCCTCTTTTATCTCAATCCCCTTTTTTAAAATTATTTACTTTTTTCTCTTTATCTTTTTAATTAAGGGAAAAATAAAAAATAGCAAGATACATTATAGTAACCTACTTTGATTTCCTATTAACTTATTTGAAATCCTGTATTGCCCTCATCATCTTGTTTTGACTGACTTTCCTCTATTCTGCTTTGCTTGATAGTATGAAGTTCGAAAGTATAGGCCTAACTGTGAAGACAATAAGAATCATTATGACGCCCATTCCGGTTGACTATTATTTTCTTTTAAAGTCCTGTAATGTCTCCAATGCTTTGGTTTTATTCTTTACTGTTTAGTTCAATTTTATTATAACTGGCAATTCTTCTTAAAATAGCAAGAGGCAGGGGCTGGGGATTTAGCTCAGCGGCATAAGCACCTGCCTTGCAAGCAGGCGGTCGTGAGTTCGATCCTTGGTACCGATAAAAATGAAAAAGACAAAAAAAAAAAAATAAAATAAAATAAAATAAAAAAAAATAGCAAGAGGCAGTATGGTAACCATTGTTGATCACCTTGTATTTTGTTTTTACATTATCTATTATATCCATGCTTTTGATTTGACTGACTCTGTTCTGATATGTCGCATTTGGTTTTACTCTCTTCAAAAACAGTAGTAAGAACTGTGAGAGTAATAAAACCCAAAATGTGTAATTGTCTTTGTACAAAAGAAAAGAAAAGAAAGTGCTCTAAAGGTTATAACTGCATATATGTTTAAGTGTATAAGATAGATAACCATATTACTGAGTGTTTTTTGGATCATTGAACAAAACTGTTTGCACTCTCACTGTTTGAAAGTCCATTTTATATGCTTCAATTTTGTAACTTGAACAACTATTTCTAAGATGAGAATATATAATCTATTAACTAGTGATTTCTTACTGTTTATTTTTTAAATTTTGTATTACTTGTACCCTTTTTGTTTTTTTTTCTTTTTCTCCTTAAATAAAAAAAATCATTTGATTTATTTCACGACAGCTCATAATAACTTATACCTGACACTATTCTTCCTATTACTGTGAATTCCTTTTACTGTCCTAAATCGTGACCAAGGGAGACAAAATTGGAAATTAAAGTAAACAAAAATAAATCTCAGAAGCGTTTGCTGCTAACATTTTTATCAGTATGCCTTCAGACTTATTAAAAAATCAAGAGTGTGTGTCTACCAGCAATCATGTGATGGAGCAAGGATGAACTACACTCCTGCATGACATAGGAACGCTCCAAATTAAAGAGGTGCTCACAGCCACCTCCAACATCCACCAGAAAACCTTCCTAAAGTACCTGTATTTTGTTAAACTGAGTGAAAAGTCACAGTGGAATGCATAGACTATATTTTGATAAAAGATATATCACAGTACAGGAAAAAAGAAATTAAAGTAAGGACAATTATATAGCAAGTTAGAAAATAAAATCCATATCAAGCAACTGCGGGCAGATCTGCTCTGAAACACGACCTCAAAGCACTGGGAAATGTGTGTCAACATTTCCCTTCATTTTCTGTGGTACACAGCAAACTACACAAGCACACTGACTTCCAACAGCCCTTAACTTACTTAAGGTCTGGAGGGTAAGAGAATATCTGAACTGCATCCTTGCGTCACAGAAATATCATCATCTGAAATGTGTCTCATCATGTCTGCTCAAAGTACAAATTCTGCTCATCTGTGACATCCAAGTCAGAGGCGGATGAATCTTCTGGGTGTGATCCTCTAAGTCTACATCCTGGAAAGCAAATCCCTCCTCTCTGTGATCTGAAAACCCAACAGCAGCTCATGGGTCTTCAACCTTCCCAACATACAAAGGCATCAGATCAAAACCAAAGGTATCCCGTTCAATGAGGAGACCTCTAAAGGGGCCCTTAGCCTGCGGCAGTAATGAAGTCCAGCAGGGACAAACAGAGATTGCTAACTAAGCTTCGGATGACGGGAATATTCTTCTGGCCCAGGGCCCCCCTGAACTCATCGCCCCACTGCCAGAGCCATCTGCACTTCCAGTGGAAAGAAACCCTTAAACTGATCAGCTTAGTCGCTGTCTGTAAGGTTGTAGAAGTCCAATAACCTCTCTTCCTTCTGTTTTTTCTCTGTTCCTTGTAGTCCAAGCTGACCATGTCTCAGATGTCTCAGTATTCCCCAAGGAATATTGCCCATTAAAAAAAGCCACAGGCCAGGTGTGGGCAGCCATGGGTGGGGTGTTGGGGGTACAACAAGACCCCCACCAAGACCCCGCCTTTTACCATGAGTCAGTGCCATTTGCAGACTGCAGCATCCAGAGAACCCACTTCTGGGCATATATACAAAATGATATCTGAATCTTGAAGAGCTCTCTGTACCCCAATTTTTATGCTGGATGAAATAAGAAAATGTGATATGTATGTGTGTGTATGTCTAACATTCCATATATACTATAAGCCTATTTGGTATATATGGAATATTACCTAGTCTTAGAATGAAAGAAACTTCATGAATTTGCAAAAATGTATATCACCCTGGAGAAAATTATGCTAAGTAAAAGAAGCCATGCTCATAAACAAAACCACTATATGATTTTACCTATATGTAGAATCTAAGAAATGCAGCTCATAGAAACACAGAATAGAACAGTGGTTATCAAGGTCTAAGGTGGGCAATGGGGGGGGAAACAGATTTCTTCAGGGTGCAAACTTTTAATTACAAAATCAAGTTCTGGAGACTTCTCATGCAGCATGCCGACTATCGCTAATATTAAGACATACATATTCAAAATTTTGAAATTCGCTAAGACAGTACCTTAAAGTGTGCTCGCAATAATGACAAAAAAAGGAATTACATCAGATGTGAGGGTATGGATACTTTAGCATGCACACACTCATCAAAATATGTGGTTGACCTTAAATATAAAAACAATTTCTATTTGTGAGTTATACATAAATTAAGCCAAGGAAAAGGTGTAGGCAGTGAAACAATTAAAATGCACAGAGGGATATTTATATGCAGGCATCTCAGAGTGGAGATGGAGGAGGAAGACAAAGAGGAGGCTTCCTGATGCCATTGCCTGGGTCTTGTGTCACCTTTAGAGACCTGGAGGAGGCTCTGTCACTGTGGAGACAGTTGGATGTAGGAGTCTCTGATGCTTAGAGATTTGGCTGTAGCTGAAACCAAACTTGAGACTGGCAGAGTTTTGATCAAGAGGCCAAAGCAGGAAAATAAAGCTAAGATTTCTAAAACCAGTCCTCTAACACAACATCTCTGTATTTGAAAGAATACAAAGATAAAACCCTAGCTGTGAGTAGCTGGCCCCTGGGTTTTGAGAAACATCCTGCAGAAGGATCATGGTCCCACAACACTGCAGTATCAAGGTTGGTGTCTTCCACATTTGGCCTGATCTCTACCCTGAAATAATATCCTTTTCTCCTTGGGAGATAAGCATGGCTTTCCCTTCACTATCTGTCATGGTATGTTACTCACCTGGTCACACTTTAGTAGAGGTGAAAGGCATATGGCTGGTTGGGACATGTCTTGGGAGAACAGAGAGATAAATCAACTCTTGGAGCTCAACCATTGCACCCACACACAGTCCTTGAGGTAATAGCTCCCAGGGAACTGATATGAGCAAAACAAGCCTGTGAGCCTGAGTTCATCTTGCTTCTTTCAGTATCAGCCTTAGGACAAGGGGGAAATCAACGCATCCATTTTCCACATAGCAGAAGCCACCATGGGGGAAAGAATCCAAAGAAAATGTGCAGCTCCACGGAGATCACTGCTGTCCGTGCACACAGCAAGGTCAATGAAGAAGCCACTCTGACACTCTCATTTCACTGTGAGGAAGAAGACCTTTGTGTGGTGGCTCCAGACCTCTTGGACATGCAACAGGTGTGGCCTGCTGGGTGACAGCTTCTTTCTAGACTCATTATGACCTGGACAAAACACTGCCTTCTATGACCTAATTGACTAAGAATCATTAACAACTGTGGGGGAAGGGCAGGACCAAGCAGGAGACCAGAGTCCAGGGGATGGGCAGCAGAAGTGACTTTCATCTGAAGAACTTGCCGTGGGGAGAAACCAAACGTGACTGTGAGTTTGGGCTTCACTTACTCGTGGCTCTTGTTGGACTCAAGAGTAAAAGCTCAGAACTTGCTAAATTTGGGTGCCTACTTGAAAACCGAAGGGAAATATGGGATGAGATGTTGGAGGACGCACTGGGTATGAGAACCAGTCAAATTCTGCTGGTATTTCAAGCCTCCCAGTGGCAGAAATGGTCTCAGAAGAGGGTAAATTTAAAACGAGAAAAGGGAGGAAAAATAAGAGGACACGGTGGAGGAGCCAGGTGAAGAGCATGCGTGTTGGAAGAGAAGGGAAAAGGAGACCTCTATTGCTGCGTGTAACAGAGTCGACCAAAGGCTTTGACCAATCATATGATTTCCAATGACTCTAGACAAATTAGACTAATTGGCAAAAAGAATTGGGATTGTTTTTCATCGTCTCTAAGGGTTCTCTTAACTTTCAAATATTTTGACTTGGCCTTGGTAACTTTTCCTGTTTTGACTTTATGGCCCCATTTAATTTTTAGAACATTTTCTAAATCTCAAAAAATGCTAACCACTGAGGGATGTTAACATTGAGCAATGAGAAAATAAAGCTAGAATTCTATCTTACTCTTATAAATCTTTTATTACACAAAGACAATCATGTCTCGATTCTAATTATGTTGTAACTAACCTGAGTTATAAAGAATTTTGATTGAGAAGATCTACGTCCATGTAATTACAATTCAGTAATTATAATTCAGTTCCATAATATATCCTGGGATCACATCGCAGATTTATTTTTATTGTATGTATTACTCTTTATCCTGCCTTATTTGAGAAACAGACTTGGACTACCTTTTTTTCCATTTGCTAAGTTTCCAGAATGCCATTAATCAGTACACATTCATGTTCCCAGGTGCTGTCGACAGACTCATTCAAGGAAACCCTAATCCTCTAAGTAAAGTGTTTGGTATTAAGTAACTAAGATTAGATGAGGTCATAAAGGGGAAGCCAGAATTAGTATCCTTATAAGAGAACCAGGGGCTCGTATTGCAACCAGAAAGAGAGCCTCAAGAATCCTACTAGAACCTTAACCTTGGACTTTCCTGCCTCCAGAACTATGAAAAAAAATGAATTTACATTGTTTAATCCACCTGTGATTCTTTATTATGGTAGCCTAAACAGGCTAATATATCTGGGAGTAAGATGTTAATGTTCCAATCCCACTCACCACACAGTTGCAGGGTGTTTTTGTCTTGAATAATTGTCTTTATTTTGTAGACTGGTACTGTTTTATCCAATAAGTTATAAGTGCATTAGCACATGTTTATCGAGCGAGCATGCATTATGTGTCAGACTCTTTTCTAGGTATAAAAAATAAAGAAGTAAGCTAAACCCACACAAGACCTGTCTCAAGGCACACAGAAAGAACAATTGAGAAAATAGAAATAGTGATTTCATTAAGATCAAGATGTCTACAGAAATAAAACTCCAACTCAGTGTCTTCTTTAAGTTTCTCCTAATCTTCCCTTCACAGCTGGAGAAGGTTTCCACAAATAGTAGCTCAAATTTTACTTTCAATGAACTTAATGACCAAAATCACACTTCTTTGTATTTTTTCCTTTCTTATACCATCAGTCAAATTCCAATGTATGCCAAGTATAATTTTTAAGACATATTCTTTAGAAGGCAAAAGTGTATATTTTTGTTCTCCCTGAGGAGTTGGCGTACCTGCCTACTTTAGGTAATTATAAGCATATATCTGTCATCATGCCTGTTTGTTGATTACCGTAGATCTTCAAGCTGGGTTTTACAGTCATTTTGAGCAAGCATATTCACTCTCTGTAGTGCTCATGGTTTCCTTTTCCTCATTCTTTCTTTGACTAATATTCTGTTTGTGCTTTAAATTGCACTGACCCTATTTATTTATGTCCCTGTGTTCAAGCAGCTTCATTTAGAATTCTAGAACCAGTCGTGGAATCCCTGCATGACTCACTGGTGGTAAAAGTAAAGTATTTTCCAACATAAGGGATATTGCAAGTATCATATATGCAAACTTTACACACTCGTGTATGAGATCTTTACTTGCCTGTCCATCCATGGTGGACACAGGGTGGACAGACCAGCAGAGCTTCTGCCTCTGAGTTGGTGGGTGAAGACACCATTGCTCCTGCCTGCATGAAGTGGACAGGAATCTGAATAAGAGCATCCAAGGAGGTGGCTGCTCAGGGCAAACTTCCCAGTTTCCTGAATTTCAGAACAGTGGAGTAACCTCTGTGTGTCTTCTGGGAATATTATCCCCAAATCCAGCTCAATGGTGAGCTATGTGGTAGGTGGCAGGATGCCGGGCTGGGGGAGATGACTATGAAAAACAGCAGAGTTCAACCATGCCCTTGGAGACAGAACTCTGCTTCAGAGCTGAAGAGAGAACACCCGTGCTTTTTCTCACAGAACCCAGACAAGCATCACCGCAGGGGTAACATTCCTAAAACTTGTGCGAGCTGTACAATCTTGGCTCATGTAGGATGCCTTGGGGTGAATATATTTCCAGGACTGCAAAGCCAGGCTTCAGCTTCTTTCCATGCAGAAACCCTAGAGGGGAACAGAGAGGGAACAATCCTTTCTCCTTTAGAATTGGCCCTTTCTCTTTTCATAATGCAGCCATTTCTGCTCCCAAATGGAAGAAATGCCCGGCTAGGAGGAATCCATGAGAGTTCCCCAGTTAAAGTAACCTGTAAAGAGGAAGGATAATATATGTCCCCTTGAATTATAATAAAGGTGGGGATGAAAAGCCAACCGGGGCATTGTCTGGCAGATAATGGCTACAGAGCAATAATCCAGTAGCCACTTCCTCCTCCAAGTCAAATGTATGTGCAGAAGACAGCACGGATTTCTTCTAGGCTTGCGCATCCACCTTATGGAATCTGGGGAGCATCTGAGAGTGGCAGAAGTTGAGGAAAGCACAGACCCCACACACACACACTCACTTCACTGTCACTTCTCCTTTGGACCAATAATCATCACTCAATTGATCGCCTTCACTGCACACCCAGACCCAGCTGCAAGCACATCTCAAAATAAAAGCCATCTCTTAACATCCAATGGGGAGGCTGAAGAGGGGAGCGACTCCTTAGCTCTTGCAACTCTTCCCCCACTCCTTGAGGACCTGGGAACGTGGGTGGGGTGTCACTTGCAGAAGCCTACATTTCATAATATGCCTGAAGGGGAGGAGAAATTAGCAGAAATATTAAGATCCTTCATGTGGTTTCAGGCTTGACTTTTTGTACTTGGATTTGCTCATCCAGTTTAGGTAGGGTAACCCATTATAAACATCGGGGAGAAGGGCTGACATAATTAAAATTGGGAAACAGTTTCCACTATAAGCTTTAATTTGAAGACACTTGAATTTTATAAATAACCCCTCTTCAGCTGAAATTTTCCATCTTTGGTTTTGACCCAGTAGTAGGCTGTTTGTAAATCTTGAGGATATCCGACTGCTTAGGGATCTAAATATATACCCTTTTAAATTAATTTTTAAATACTCTTATCAATATATTCTAATACACTTGAATTTCCCCAACTCAAAATTACAAATTTAGAAAAAGAATGTTAGTGAAAATTTTTAGAAATGAAATATTAGTAATACGTATTTTCTCTCAGCTCAAAAAATTTAGACAACTGAATTCCAATTAATAGTTACCCTTTGGTGACAAAAATGTTCACATGGAGGTTATCAAAAATCTCTAAATAAAAGAAAAAATCAATTCCATGCTACCAACTTCTTTCCTTGATCAAGCAGAGAATAAATCTGTCCCTCTGAAGTACAGTGGATTCCTGACTTAGGAAGTCGGTTTGTTCAGGAGTGTTGGTTATAACTCAAGTTGGTTCTAAATCAGGATGATTTTCCATATGAAATAATGGAAATATCCATAATGTGCTCCAAATCCCCCAAAGCACCCCTTAACTAACCTTTTCATAATAAAAAGGGCTGTATAAAGTGCATAATTTACCAGAAACATCAATAATTTCCCTAGTATATTCACTAAAAAGTTGTAAAATGTGCCGAGTTTACCAGAAACAACAGTTTCCCACTGTCTGCAGCATTCAGAGTGAATCTCTGGCTTGCAGGAAGGGAGGATGGACTGGAGGGTGGCTGTTATTTGGAGGGAGAGCCCCCTGCCATGAGAACATCAGGAATCGGGCTCCCTGCTGCCCCTTTTCTCCTTGGGAGAGTCTGCAGTCATGAGGACCTGCCCAGGAAAGGATGTCACTGTACACCTTCAGATCTGGGAGCTCTTCGGGAACAGTTCCTTGGTATGTAGCTTTTTCCAGTCAGCTATAACCTGCTGGCCCGTCAGTTGCAGTAGAGGAGTTGTACTGGGCAGGAGAAACTCGACTAAGACCCCTGAGAATTCTTCAGCCAAGTCTTCCAAATCTGGTGGGTGAGCAGGAGGACTGTCCATGACAAAGAAAGCTATGGGCAGTCCTCTAGATGCTTCACAACAGGAGAACAGAAAGCCTCCCTGATTCACTCAAGAAAAAGTACTCATGTTACCCAGGCTTTTGTGTTAGCTCCCTACATGGCCCGAAGTCTATTCCTTATGACTTTGTGTTTTCTGAACATTCTGGGAGTCTCCAAGTGATAAACCAAGACAGGCTTTATCTTGGGGTCACCGCTCACATTTGCTCATAGAGTATTTTCCTCCCTCCTGAATAATCTGTTTTCTTCTAGGCATTTTCCAGAAAAGGACAGTTTCAGCACATTTGAAAACTTGAGAGCAAACATCATTTCTCTCTGCCACTGTTTCAAAGTGGTGTATGTAATTTTCGGTGGCCCTTTTATTAGTACTGGCCTTGTTAGACTCTGAACCCCAGTTCTCACTTTAAAATCATGAAACCTCCCCTTACTGGCATGAAATGTTCCACCACTACCACTCACTGGTGGATTAGCCTTTGAGAGACATGCATTTCCAGCCCTAGCTTTTTCAGACCCAGCTGGGCTATCACCTACCATCTAATCCACACTGATAACAGCCTTTCTCCCTGGTCTAACACTGTGGATGGTGACTTACTAGTTTGAGTAACACCTCCAGCAACACTAGCTTCCTTAATCAAATCTCCAGGCTGCAGCTCAGTGGCACAGTGGATTACGATGTGCTGCACGGATTAGTGAGATCAGTCACACGAATGACACTCTCCAACTTATCCACAACTTGCTCCTTTTTGATTGTGATGGCTTTTTTACCATCCTTTCCCTCCCTAGCTCCTTAGTTTCTAGCTGTTAGGGACCATTTTGACAGTAGTCCTCGTAGTGATTTTATAAAGCACCAACTGAAATTGCATCGACACACTTGAGCATCTGGGCTCAGGCTCAGACATACAGACACTGGCAGACACTTTTCTGGCATCAAGTCAACTGCACATGTGGTTGGCATTCAGGTCATCAGTTAAACCTAAAACTTCAGTCATGACACAAGGTGCTCATATGTGAGGCTGGTTGTAACTTAAAAGTCCATTGTATTTGCTGTTGATTTTTAAAAGAGAGGAGAAGGGAGAGGAGGGGAGGAGAGAGGAGGAGGAGGAAGAGGTGAGGAGAAGGAAGGAGAGGGGCGAGGGGGAGAGGGAAGGAGGGGAGGAGAGGAGAGGGGAGGAGGAGAAGGGGGAAAAGGAGGGGAGGGGAGGATAGGGAAAGGCAGAAGTGGAGAGGGGAGGGCAGAGGAGGAGAGGGGAGAAGAAGGCAAAACAGGACAGGATAGGACAGGACAGAGAAAGATCTGTCCTTTCTCCCTGTTTCCTTCCATCAATGCAAATTCCAGGAGAACTGGTGATACAAACCTGTTTTAAAATGACATCAAATCTTTCAGCTCCATGGATGAAAACCTTGTATTCTGTCACCCTATCTTAACAGTAAGAAAAGACAGAAGAGTAGAACATATTGCACACCAGTGACTTTTTTTGGACCAACAATAAACCAAGAGTCCAGCCTAAATTTCTTTGCAAAGCCTGGAGAAATGGGGGATCCAGGGAGTTGGCCTACAGCTTGTTGCCAAGGCCTGGAGCAGCAGTGACCACGGTGTGTTGGAAGGGAGGTCATGGTAGTGCCGGGCTAAGCATGCTCAGCAGGAGAAAGACTGGGCTGCTGGAGGCTGCAGCTGCAGGCCCCCAGGCCTTTGAGATGTTACCTCCAGGCACCCCGTGAGGTTCTTAGGTATGGATTGTGCTTCCAGGTCCTGCTAGAGAAGATTTTCAGCAAATGTTGTAAAATGATCCTGAAATGTTCTTCGTCACAGCTGGCTCTCCAAAGTAAAAAACAGAATCCAAATAAACACCTTGAGAGCATCCCCCCAGGTAGAGGCAAGTACGCTCTCCATCCAGCCTTTCCTAGACTTTCTCCTTCACCTAAGAGGGAAAAGCAATGTGAAACTCACAGCTCAGAGAGTGGGAAGCACCAGGAGACTAAGGCTTGGTCAGACTATCAACTCTTGCTGCTCCCAGCAGCACCCAGCACCACAGCCCTGGGTACAGCCTAGAGGGCTATAGGGGCCCCTGACTATGCACAAGAGGCTCTGGGAGGGGTCACAGTCAAAAGAGAAACATGCAAGACAGAGAGCAGTTAGAGCCCTGACATCCACAGCTAACACCCACTAAATAAGCCCAACACCAAGGCAATCAACAAACCTTCACTCCATCCGCTTGTGTAGTTGTTTCCATGAGAAGTACAGGTCCACCACTCAGCGAAAAGCACTCAGCGAAAGCAGTGCAAGGCGTGCCAAAAAGGTGAGTGTGTAAAGAGAACCAAGAATGAGAACAAGATCCAGAGAAATCAAAGCCTCTAGCTAGAAAGACAGCACACAAGGAACGGTGAATGACGCACTGGGCTTGGTGGCACACATCTGTAACTAGCACTCTGGGAGGCTGAGGCAGGAACATTGCAAGTTTGAGCCCAAAATTTTAAAAATGCAAAAGGGCTGGGGATGCAACTCGGTGTAAAGTTCCTAGCTCCAGCTACCTCAAGAAAAAATAAAAATAGAAAGATGGATAATCCAACCATAAAGGTGAAAAGTCAGAGGAAGCAAAATGAACTATGTAAAATAATGTCTAAAATATGCCCATCAAAATGCCTGTGATGATTTCACCAGTAGAGTAGATACAGTAGGAAAAAATCAATGATTTAATGATATATCAAGGGACAGTTAACAAACTGTAATATAAAATTTTTTTTAAAAAATAAAGCACAGAGATACACCAAAAAAAATGTAAGGGATAATTTCAAGATGTGCACAGTAGAAGCAGCTGGGGTAGTGCCAGGCCAGAAAAGAGAAATTGCAATTAAGGTTCCATGACTCGGAAGGTATCACACCTACATGTATGCAAAGGAAAAAAAAAAACTACTTTCACCAAAATATCAAATTCAAACTATAGAAAACTGAAGACAAAGAGAAAATCTTGCAAGAAGTCAGAGAAAAGACTATGGACCTTAGCAATGGAAGAACAAGGATAAGAATTATTAGGGCAGAGGGAGGTGGCTTAGAGGTAAAGCGTTTACGCAGCATGCGTGAGGCTCTGGGTTCGATCCCTGGCTCTCCAGGCAAGGGGTAAAAGGGGAGGAAAATTTTACATTTTTTGCCAAAATCTATGCAAACAAGAGAGTAAAACATTAAAGGGCTGACAGAAAAATGCTCATCCTAGAATTTGATCTCTAAATGTCCTAGAGTTGAAAAAATTCCATTGTACATAATGACTTCCTCCCAAAAATTAAATAAGGAAATGAGAGAAAAATTCTACACTGGAGCGGGGCGTGGTGGCTCACGCCTGTAATCCCAGCACTAGGGAGGCTGAGATAGGAGGAGTGTTGTAAGTTCAAGACCAGCCTGGGCTACAAAATGAGCTGAAGGCCAACCTGAACTGCATAGAGAGACCCTGTATCAAAAAAAAATTCTACCCTGAAGAAACCATACATCCCCCTGACATGAAGAAAATGAGACTGTATATCTGGGGTCTTCTTGCTGATCACCTGCCATGCTGTCTCATCAGAGGAATTATTACACAAAAGCCAATGGATGACCTTTTATAAAGTGACTGACACCTGCTTCTTAGAATTATCAAATTATCCAGAATAAGGAAATGTTGAAAAGCTGTCACAAGCAACAGGAAACAAGTCAATAAAATATGGAACAGATGGGGCTGGAGATTTAGCTCAGCGGCATAAGCACCTGCCTTGCAAGCAGGCAGTCGTAAGTTCGATCCCCGGTACCGATAAAAAAAGAAAAAGAAAAAAAAAAATGAAACAGAGAAAACACATTAAGAACTGGGATTGTCTGAAAACAGTAAAGATTTCAGTGCATAGCAATGTGTCCTGTTGACTTATTCACTGCAGCAAGTACACCACGGTGATGCAAGATGGGAATCACAGGCAAGGCTGGGTGTAGGTTAGGGGAAAGCGTTGTGCTGCCTTGGTGACTGTTCTATAAATCTAAAATTAAATTTATTTTAAAATTTTCTCCAGAGGCAATAGCATGCTCTAGAGATAAACACCCTGTACACCTGGCAATAGGAAAATGAAGACAGGAGACTTCAACATCAGCCACTTCTGAAAAAGCCGCATCAAGGGCTTCATGAAACTTTGAGGGGACATCTAAACACAAGCTGTAACAGCCACTCACATCTCTGGGTGGTAATTCTGAGCGTCCAGTTGTAAGTCTGAGAGGTTGTTAACCAAATAGGTCATTAAACGAGGGATATCTGACTGTGGATAGCTACTGTGGAATCCCCCTCAAGTGGATGGTGCCACCTGCTTTACATTTTGCTTGTGCCTGTAACATTTATTTAATTATGCACAAGACTGGGAATATGACCATGCAAATATAAGGTAGGTGCCTTTTTCATTAAATACCTGACAGTATTCTGCCTCCAGTATTTTCAGTGGGATATTCTTTTCCTAATTTTTAAAAAGTCTAAACATAAAGGGATTGAGGATATAGCTCAGTACCACAGCGCCTGCCTGGTAAGCACAATGTCCTGAGTGTAATTTCTGGTACCAAAATGTTGGGAACCATTGAAGCTCGAAATTGACCACACGTACAAAGCTGGAGCATGACCATCCCAGGAACAAAGAGCAAGCCACGTGGAGAAGCTGATTTGCATTACAAATGGCCTTGCTTACAGGAATTTAAAATTTCAGATATACTGTTTTACGGCATTGTTACAAGTCTTAAAATTTGCTTTTGTGCTAAGATTATTTATATAAACTTAAGATGTTCTATTATACTAATTAAGTTTTTAAATATTAATTTATGAAGTCTTTTAACAGACAAAAATGTATGGGCCTGCATTGTCAGACAGGGTAACTTCTAGCCACGTGTAGTTATATACTCAATATTACTGAGCATTTAAAATAGGAATTCTTATGTTGCACATGTTGACTCTACACAGTTTTTATTTGCCAATTAAAAGTAAAAAGTAAATTTAATAAGTAAAAGTAATTTTAATAATATAGCTTAGCTCAAAATACAAAGGATATCAATATACACCAAATCAATGTACAATATGCTCCTTCGATCATATAAACTCTTTGATATATTATTTATTTTACATTTATAGTCCATTTTTACTTATGCCAGCCACATTGCAGATACAAATCGAGTGGTTTTGATGAAGTCACTTATTTAATACTTTGTAGCATTGGGCAAATTTTTTTATTATCATTGTTTAGAGTCAGGATAATTACAGTTTCATCCTGTCCCCTACCATCTTTTTACTAGTTTTTCTTTGCCTAACTGTACTACTGCCAATAAACTGGCTCTCTGGTAGATGCTGCATATAAATGGCAAACGGAAAAAGGAAGAGATTTGGACAGTGAAGACACACTCTCAAATTTACACAGCTCAGAATTGGAGTTCAGCCTAGCTGTAAACTGATGCTTTTTCTGTTTTTCCTGACTCTTTTTTTAAATGTCTCCAAGTTCTATATCCACTGAGGTGAACTCTTAGGTGAACTTCAAACACAACTGTTCAATTACAAATTGCCAACAGTAGCATTAGAGAAGCAAAGATCTCAAAGAGAACAACATGAACAATGAAAATCACAGGTCCCAGTCGAATGGCCAGCACTTCTTACTACACTGGAATTTTTTTCAACCAAATCCTTGGAAAAGTCACGAAGATTGACATAAAGAAATACAGTCTTTCCCTAAAAATACTAAACTATACGCAACACTTACGCCCATTCCACTTTAATACTGTTCAGAGCTGCGTGATGTGCACGGGAAGATTTCTGCACCCCAACTATGGAAAATCTATACACTTAAAACAATAACAACCTTCTGGATTTCGCATGCTCACCGTCTTTTTTCCAAGCTTACTCCTCTCCCCCTCAACAGCTCTCTGATGCTAACAGAAGTTAAAGTTCCAAAACAAGTTTCTAAATATTCCAAAGTGCACTTAGTATACCTGAAATATGCCTGACCAGTATTAGTGAAACATTATTAGTTCCGTGTCATTTTATCTTTTAAGATAAATGTGATGCTTTCAATATATAAGCATTAATATCTGTGTAATATTTTCACATGAATTGATAAATACAGTAAGAAAGAAAAATTCCTTTCCACACCAAAAACCTGGCTATTATTGAGAAACTGAGAACACTTGATGCAGAAGACTTCTTCAACAGTGTTTATTATGAAAATCGTGCTAGACTCTGAAGCTCCTTATTCAGGACCAGGCGACATAGATATCATTCCTTGCTCCTCCTGCTAAGCACAGCTGTGAATCTGAAGATGATACGTAGAGACAGCAGGAGTATTTGTACAGGAGCTAAGAAGGCAAACCAGTGCGGGCTGTTAGAGCTAAAGGTATCACACAAAGAGAGAAGACCGTGGCCCAGAGCTGAGGGGCCCCAAATTCCACCTGAGCCACAGAAAGCAGCAGAGTTCTTGCACCCACTCTCCAAGTGGAACAGAGGCCCCTCTGAATTTTCATGCAGCCCAGCTTCACTGCCAATGGACCTGTGGAAAACCTGGCATAAATAAGTGACTAGAACGCACACCATTCTTTTCTCCTGGGCTAAAGATACCTCTGTACCTTCCTAGGATGCAGAAAAAACAGGTTGAACATGCAAAAGAGAACCAGCTACAGCCAGCAACTAGGACCTCTTTACTGCCCGGAGACATAAAGACAAAAGGGACATGGCCACAGTCCAGGCTAGGAAGTTTATTGGACCTGGAGACCCTGGGGGTGGGGTAGATGAGAAAAATTACCATCACATTAAATGCCTTGAATTTTTTCTTTCACCAGGACTGGGGATTGAACCTGGGCACTTTGCATTGAGCAACATCCGCAGAACTCCCACTTTTTTGTTTGCTTGTTTCTGAGACAGGGTCTCACTAAGTTGCATGCGTTTAACTCAGACTTGTGATTCTCCCTCCCCAGGTTTAGTAAGTGCTAGGCCCTCTACCATCACGCCTGGCTCAGAAGCCTATTTAACCCTACAAGGTGAAATTTTTCTGCTCCTTCCCGGTGTAGGCAGACAAAACTCAAGAGAGATACTCAGCCACAGAAACTGGATGTAGAAGACAGTTTCTTTGTCCATGCAGCCTGGGCTGCTGCTTCCCCACAGAAAGACTCTGGAGCATGCAAAGTGACAGGAGTAGGTGGGCCCCACCAAACTCTTCCCCACAGAGTGACACGAAGGGGCCAGGCCAGCCTGGGGAACTGCTTTCACCTCTCAGGCTCTGCACCACCAGAGAAGCCAAGAAGATCAGAATAACACTGGAAAGGCTCTGCAAATACACTACAGTGGACATACAGCCCACATGAGGAAGTCATAACCCAAGTACTAAATCTAAACATGAGGGTATCCTGCTAATAGAAAGGAAAAAATCTAAGATCTATAGACGTCTATCATAATAGATAAAATCCCCAAATTACTTACAGCATTAAAAACAAAATCACAATTTGAAAGAGAAAGAACATCGCCTGACACCAAAATTGTAGTACATTAGCTGTTACAATGACCTCTGACGGGGTTTTTTAAATCAGTTAAAACAGTAAAATGTGTAATTTGGGGAAGTATTTGAATTTTTCTCTGCTTCCTATCTATCTCTCGTCTATTTTGTTCTTTTGTCTATATGACTTGCATTTTAAAATGACAAGCAAGGTATATGATGGACAACTTTAAGCTCATAAATTCTACCCCTTAGGAAGTATGGGCCAACTTCTCAAAACCACAAATTCACCAGTGACGAAACAATAATCTGAAAACACCTATTACCATCAAGTTAGAAATGTAAAATATCTTCCAAAAGAAATGCCAGTGCCCAGAAATTTGCCCTGTGGAAAAAGTTAAAATATTCAAAGACAACCAATAGCAATTTTACTCAGACTCTTGCAGGAAGCAGAAGATTCGGAACACTTTTGCAAATTTATTATAAGGCCAACACCACTTTCCTACCAGCATGGCACAGAATTAGTACAGGATGACTTTTCTCATGAATTCAGGCACAAAAACACTATAAAATATTACTAAACAGGACCTGTCAGTATCCAACGAAGTTATATACCATAACCAAGTAAGGTTTATTTCAGGTATGTACGGCTAGTTTAGCATTCGAAAGTTGACCCAACTAATTCATCAAATAATCAGCTGAAAAAAAATCACATACAAGAGTATCAGTTGCTACAGGGAACTGAATTAAATAGAAATATTATAGGCAGTCAGATAAGGCTGGGCGCTCGAAGGAGCCAGTGCAGAAGACCAGATACCTTGTAACTGAGGGGGAGACAGACACCTCCACTGTGGGCCAGGCCTCAAGACAAAAGATAAATCAAATGGACCCACATACTTCCTAGGGGTAAGCATCAGGAGTTGATATTCTAACTAGGTCTCTGACACCCTGAGGAAGCCAGGAGCCACCATCCCAACCCCCTACAGGAAGAGTCACTGCTCTGTATGAATGCCCGCTTGTTACGGGACTCGCTTCCCCATTTGTCCCTGATTTCATCAATTTTACCTGAACAATTAATCTTACTGGTTGGCCATAGTTCTGTCCCACCTCGTGCCCACCCTGCGAGTTTCCTTGTTTTCCCCACCTTAGACCAACCTCACTCTGTGGTTTTACTCTATGGAAGTCCCTAGAAAAGACAGAGTCCTTGGCAACCCACTTGGGACTCTGTCTCTCTCAGAAGTTTTCTTCCTGAAATTCATTCTTTGATTTTAGAGAAGACGATCTCATACTAGACATCTAGTAGGCTGGCAGTTTCATTCCCATATATCATTAGCAACTGGTGCAAAACAAGTATTTATAAACATCACCCATTCGTGATTTTTAAAAATATGTTATTAAGGTAGAAATGAAGAATTGCCATAGCTTGATAGGGAACACCTACAAAATCCTATACCTGAGGACACTGTGAATGACAGAAGACCGAAGGGCATAGAGCTGAAGGTTCTTCCTGTACCAGAGCAGGAAAGAAAACAAAAGCAATACAGACAAGAAGGTTATCTTTGGCATGCATATGACAGGAATATCCATTTGGAAATCCTCCAGAAATTTACAAGCACACACATGCACACACAAACACCCACACTTTGAGGAGAGCTGGAGATGGAGCCAAGGCCTCCCATATGCAAGGTAAGCCCTCTGTCACTGAGCTATGCCATCCTTGGAGTAATGGGGCAGGGACTCACAGGGACGGATGGGGACAGCCTGCAAGGAAGTAAAGAGCTCTGTGCACTCTGCCGCTTGCAGGTAGCCTGACGCAAAACACTTCAGAACGTGTCCCTGTGCCACTGTAAGTGCAGATGGTGACTCCAGACAGTGGGCTGCTTTGGTCCCTGTGAGGAGAGGATGGGAACCTGGAGCAGGAGGAAAAAGAGCTGCTAAGCACGTGACACTTTTTCTCCAGGACTCAATAAGGAAAAGAGCAGCCAAGCCTCACTTGGAGACATGAGTTGGTTTCCTGACATACCAGGGTAGTTTAAAACATGGTCCCAGAGCCACATTGAACTCAGAATAGGGAGCAGGCCTGAGCGTGGGAGAACTTCAAGGAAGGAAAGGGCAATGCTCTTTAAATCCAGGGAAGGAAGGAACTCAGGAAGAAAGAACAGAGCCCAGAATTCTCTTTCCTGGCTTTGCTCTGGGTTCTTTCCTGCCACTTCTCCCACCAGCAGCTCAGTTCCCCTTTCTGACACTGTCACAAGCAAGGAAAGGGCACTTCAGTCTGTTGTTCCAAAAACAAAATGTAAAAACAGACCAACAAAAGACTCCTGGCATTACTGAGTGAATTCAGGAAGGTCACAGGGCACAGGGTCTCCGATCCCAGTTCTAGCTCCTGGCAATGAACCTGCGGGAATGGAAATTTACCCAAAGGGCAGAGTCCTGTGTGACTTCACCTACACGACATCCTAAGTCGATCACACCTTAGAGATGAAACTGGTTAGGAGCCACGAGGTGTGGAGGTCACAGAGCAGGAAGGGGGTGTGGGTATAAAAGGACAGAACCAATCTCAGGGTATTAGAACTATTCAGATGGCTACCACTCTGGTGACACGAGCCTGCGTAGGTGACAAACTCTGTGGAGCTGTTAGGGTACACAGAATGAGAACACGCAGAGGAGGTCTTAAGACGGTGGATCGGATCACTGTCATTATCTTGGCTCTTAGTTTTGCAAAACACTGTCACTTAGGAACACAGGGCACTCTGGAATAGGCCTGTCTGTATTAGTTCCTAAAACGGCATGCAAATCTTTAATTGCCCCAGTTGAAAAGATCATTATTTTATACACCCATTATTTTATACACCTTTATCATAATTTTTGAATCCAGAAATCTTAAAACACAAAAGATTTTCAGAATTTGTTCCATGTTAACACCTGACATGACTTGAACCCATCTGCCTGCAAAATCTGAACTGTGGGAACCATATAGTGTTTCTCTATCCAAGGTACAATGCGTTAAAAAAAAAAAAACACTGTGAAATTTATTGTTGTGAAGCAGTAAAGACATACTGCCATGTGTCCCTCTCAAATACTTCCTGAGGAGGTAGACAGAATGATGAGCCAAGCATGTTTGAAATGAAAGGGGTTAATTACAATTTAACTATAAGAATTCCTTAAATGTTCATTGTACATTTCGATCACATCTCCTATGTTGCTACTGTATAAATCTTACAAACTTCTGAAAATTATGATTCTAAAGCTTCACTTGTCTCAGATGTTTCACCAAGAGGCTATAGATGGACCACTAATTTGTAATCAGGTCATGACTGTTGGATATAGAAGGATTTTGCCACTGATCTGAATCGGAAGTTTGCTGAGGTTATGGAGACCAGATTATGTTCAAGATACGTGAAGAGTAGAAGTCTCAAAAGTGCATGAAAGAAATTTCAGGTGGCAATGGAGACCTTTATTCATTCTAGGTTCAACCACACACTCATCCATTCATTCAGCATTCAGTGAATAGAGATTGGGTTGGGTCGTTATGCTCTTTGGAGAGTATTTAAGTTATTTTATCTTCTAATTATCACCAATCATGATAAGCATCATACATTTTGTAAAGTAGGAAATAGAAACTTAGCAGAATAGAAGAACAACAATAAAAGCACTGATGTAGTATCTCCAACTCTTCCCTCTTTCTAAAAGTCTAGAATGATTACACAAGCCCAGTAGCTAACAATTTTTTCAAAACTCAAATTAACCTTTAGGAAGAAAGTGACTCAATGCAGTTACAAAATTCAATGTGCATAGTTTTAAAAAAATATAGAAAACAAAGTGCATTCCTAGAATGGTGTTTATTTTTATAAAAGAAATAAGTGAATCCAAGATAAAAAGGAATTTATAGCAAGTAACGAGAAAGAACCCACAGCAAAATCAATATCAAAGGTGGAAACTTTTGGTGGTAGTGTGGTTGTCACTTGAAAGTTAAGATCCTCTTGATTGGATGGACAGTTATTCTGCAGTTCTTCTTTAGCTTAGTAGACTAGGGTATGGCTGGATATATAAATTCCAGCACCAATATCAGTCAAAATGATGTCATCCAACCAGTGAAAATAAAACTATTATCTAAGCGTTGGGTTGTTCTCACCCCCATCTCATGTCTTTTCAGGATCCCTTACTTTGGTGTTTGTTCATGGGGCTGGATTACTTGAGACATTTAAGAAGCCTAAATTTCATAGCATAAAGGAAGACACCCCTCTGGCTGGGGTGAGGAAAAGAGACGGGGCAGAGCCCTCGACAGCTGTCTGCAAGACCGTGACATTGGGAAGGCGGCTTCCCTCCAGAGCTGGTGTCTGAAAATTTCTTCGGACCTGTGTTAACTCTTTCCCATGTGTCCAGAATGATTACCGCCAGCCCTGCAGGGCTCTGCAGTAGATCTGGAAATGGTCTGCCCATTCAGGAAAGTTTCTGTGGAGCTTTCCTACTGTTTTCTCTGTGTGTGTGCGTACGCACGTGTGTGTGTGTGTGTGTGTGTGTGTGTGTGTGTGTGTCTTCTGTTATTTTCTGGAGTGCTGGGCCTTAGTGTCAGGGCCATGCTAGGCAAGTGCTCTGCTGTGGAGCCCCATCCTCACCTCCGTCAGGGGATATTTTTTAAAAGATCTGTTTGCCATTGTTGTTTTGAAGTTGTATGTTTTGAAGTTGGCTTTAAAACAAAAGAACAAATTCTGTTTTATTAGAGCCTCCAAAGGTTTGGCATGAAGAGAATCATCTCCTATAAATCTTTGAAAGATGACTTTTTAAAATGGACTTGCAACCCCTAACTTTTAGGGTACCTAATCAGTTTATTCCACAGCACCTTCATTCTCCTGCCCAAAGCATGGGCAAATGAACCCTGCATATTTAAAGAAAGACAAAGCGTTGTGGTTTTCATAGTTTATAGGGAGTAGCTGAAAAGATGCTTGGAGCGTGGGATCCCTGCAGAGAACATCAGTGCCAGCGCTTGGACCTGGGTTGTCCACGGAGGACCTTTGCTAGAGGTCCTCAGCCTGGTGATGCTGATGCTGCCGGGGGGCCGTCCGGCCAGGGCCTGTGGCAAGTCATTGTGAAGCCAGCACCTTCTCTTCCTCCCTTTGACTCTCTGGCTGCTGAAGTCACAGAAGAAAGACAGTCCGCTGTTTGCCTGGTAAATGGTAACATTCTAACTATATTGTATCAGTATTTAAATCAAAAGAATTTATTAAGATAAGAACATAAATGAAGCTCAGTTTCACACACCTACCTCTAGGCTGCTGGTCCAACTGTGTCTGTGTGTCCCTCCTTGTCCTTGCCAGTACAAGTCTGGTTTTGACCATGCACAGGGTAACATCTGTCCATGGAAAAGCCTCTCATTGTCCCAGACAGGAAAGCCAAGATCCTGAGTAAAGAAGAACATGGTGGTAGGGTAAGTGAGTATCAATACCAAAAGCAAAATCTAACTTAGGGCACCCCTAAAAAGACATAAAATGATTGTACAGGTAAATATGAAAGACTTCATCAAATACAAAAGGCGACAAAACTTGTGGATAATGTCAGGGGAACAGTTTTCATGATCTTACTGAAGTGAAAACATTTTAAACCAGGCACAAGACGAATGTTCTATGTAGGAAAAGAGTAATAAACCTGACCACAATAAATTAAGAACTCCTGTTCATCAAAAGAAAACAAAAAGAGAAGGAGAAAGCAAGCCAGAGTTGGAGAATGTCTTGTTAAAACGTATAACCGGCAAAGACAACAATGTCTAACCCGTGAAGCAAACGCTTACAAGTCAATAATGAAAGAATATGAAAATAAAATGGACACGGAAGCTGGACTAACATGTCAAGTGGAGATAATATTCAGATCACAAATTAACTAACCAGCATTAACCCAAACACATTAGTCACAGAGAAAGGCAATTAAAACCTTAACCAGTCACAGCTTCATCCTTGGGAAGGACTAAATACAATGACTGACAAATCTAAATGTTGGCAAGAACTTGTCTCTAAGGAAGCTTTCTTATACTGCTGGTGGGAATGCAGTGCTGTATAACCACCCTGAAAGCCCCTAGGGTTATCTGCTCTCATGAAAGATGGGCTTCCAACAACCAACTGGGGAAAGAGACAAACTAGAGAATGGGACAATATTTTCCCAGCTATTCCTCAGACAGAGGACTAAATGTAGAATATATTGAAAACTTTTTTAAAAATTAGACCCCCTACAAAGTAAAACCTAATTTAAAAATGGGCAATCAAAATGAACAGGCACTTCTCTGAATTACAAACAGCCAATAAATATAAGACAAATGTTCAACATTTCTGACCATTAGAAAAAAGCAAATTAAAACAACACTGAGGTTCCATGTACTCTAGGAAGAATGATCATCACCGCAAAACAAATAATAACACATGCCAGCAAGGTTTGGAGGGGAGAGGAACCCTTCCACACTGTTTTTGGAAATGTAACCTGGTACAAACACGGTGGAAATCAGGAAGGAGACGCCTCACAAAACTGAAACTAGAGATTCCACCTGACCCAGCTCATCCTCTGCTAGGAATCTTTTGGAGAAACCAGGTTATTGTGGTCCACGCATACCCATGTTTAAAACAGCATGATTGCCAATGGCTAGATCTTGGAAGTGGCTTATGTGGCCATCAGGAGAAAAATGGATAAAGAAAGTGTGGTATTTGTACATGATGGAGTGTTAGTCTACCATAACAAACATTAAGCTTGAGTCATTTGCAGGAAAATGGGTACTCATTGAGCCCATACTGTCAACTGAAATAAATCAGACACACAAACTTAAATATTGCATGGTTTCTCTTATATGAGAAATCAACAATATAAAGATCAAAATAAAATTAAATAATAGGAAATAGGGAAATTAATCTTTTGCATTTGGGAAGGGGACTAAGAGGTGAACAGCAGGGGAGGAAAAAGAGAAGAAAGAGAAGTGAAAAGAATTAAAATGTGTTGTGTGCATGGATCATTATGTGCTACAAATGTGTCCTAATAAAAAATTAAAACTGGAGAGGAAAGAAAAACAGGACAAGGATGTTTGAAGCCACAGGGAGCATTTTGAGGGGGATTTATGTCAACTTGCCTTTTACTATGTAAATCTTTTTAAAATTTAAATATCCACTATGGTGTTCAATTACACCTCATATAACCCTTCAAAACTAGTCCCTATTCAATAAAAACTATTTCACTCATAATGGTCCTAGAACCTCATGTTCACCACTAGGTACTGGGTACCATTTAATAAGCGCTAAGTACCGTTAAGTATCGGGTGCCACTGTCCCCAGGGGCAGCCTTCAGAATTCCCAGGTTCTTGCTAAGTTCCAAGTCTCCGCCATTTGTGTGTTGTCCTGGAGCGACAAGAGCCAGACCCAATGGCTGCAATGATCATCCACACCATGAGCATGGGAAACAAAGGTTAAACAAACCCTACATGGCAATCATGAGGAAGGCCATGAAAGGAAAACATATTATTTCCTAAGATAAAAGACAGTGCCAAAACTCTCCACCATGATGGCCACTGGTGGACACAGAAATGACAGAGGCCATAGCCAAGAGCATCACAGGTTGGGGGAAGCCCTGCCAAACCAACAGGTGGCCCCATGTGTTGGGAGCCTGGCCGAGTGATATGAGGCCTGTGGTGAGGAGTGAAGCCTGAGCTAGATTGCCCCTCCCGTCGACCGAGTGATATGAGGCCTGTGGTGAGGAGTGAAGCCTGAGCTAGATTACCCCTCCCATCGAGTATGCCAAGATGGCGCCCATTTCCTGCTCCCTAGCTAGTAAACAACACGCCCTGTAAGCTAGTCTGCCCAGCAACAGCTGACGCTGGCCAATCAGCTCGTCTTGCCTACTTTGATGTGATTGGTCGATGTGTCCATATATATGCTGACACCACCCCTGGGGCGAGGACACACACCAAGAAGAGGGACTGCTGAGAGAAGCACACAAGGAGCCGTAGGGAACGGACCAGAGGAGGCTTCCCTCAGGCGGGATCCGAGATCCCGGAACAGGGCGTACGGAGAGAGAAAATAAACCAGAGGCTATCCGCCGACTACTCGTGTCGTGTGTTTTTTCCTGCCGGCCGGGATCGACACCGACATTTGGTGGCCCGTACGGGGAACTGATCACCCCCGAGACGAGGCGGACGACGCTCCAGTATTGCTCTGCAGGACAGGTGAGTAGGGGATAAACCTGGGCTCTGGGTGGCGCGCACCTACAGGGCTTTTTAGACTCCCCTCAAGCTCACGTGTATGTGGCAGGTTAGCCTCACACGGTGAGAACGGACTCCTCAGTGACAGGCATGGGCAACTTACCCACTAAGAGTTCCAAGTCACTGGTAAGAGCGGTGAAAGACCTGCTCAAGATTTCAGGTATATCAATGAGCTCCAAGACACTTACGGAGTTTCTCCAACAAGTAGATGAGGCGGCACCCTGGTTCCTGCCGACGGGGCACTTGTCCCTACCTTGCTGGGAGAAATTAGGTAAGGATTTAGAAAGAGCAGAAGAGGAGCGCCGACTCCCACTTTCGGTTCGGCCGCTCTGGGAGATGATTCATTCATGCCTCAAAGGGGAGAGGAATGGGGCTAAGGATAGCGCAGATGGGCTCTCTCAGGCCCGCCGAGCTTTTGAAGGGGCCCGTTCGGAGTCCTCCCGAGAGGGGTCCGTCGCAGGGAGCGTGCGGAGGCGCTCGCGAGAGCGAGGCAAGAGAGAGGTACCCCCTGCCTCGGATTCCTCGGGCTCAGATACCTCGGAAGGCGAGGACAATGAGGCAAGTGACCCCCCTAATCCCTTTGCAGCTTTACGTAGAGACCTAGTCAAGATGCAGACAGACCTAGAGAAGGGAAGGAAACTCCTGAGCACTCCCCAACGGAAAGCCGTAGAGCCTTCCGCGCCACCCTGGGAGGTCCCAAACACCGGTTCCTGTGGTGAGATGGCGGCCTGGGGCCTTCCTCCGTCACCCCCCCCATGGAGGGAGTGGCCTGGACCGTTGTCACATGTAGGGCCACCATCTTGTCTGCCTGGCGACCCGCCATCTTGTGCCCCAAAGACTGGTCGGCCATGTTACAAAGAGATACAATTTTGTGATAGGGAGGGACAGACATCTCATGGGGAGGCACCACCCTGTGAAAAAATGCCAAGGTCCCAGGGAAGGTATTTTCGTAGATGGACATTTAGAATGGAACAGATTCCTCAAGGGGCGAATGAGTATGAACAATGTGGGCTTTATCCGGTGCTCCTGGCGCAAGGCCAAGGACCCAATTACTGGGAACCACTGGAGATCAAGCAAATTAAGGAGCTTAAAAATGCGGTTGCCACATTTGGCCCTACTGCTCCTTACACTATAACTATGTTGGAGAATTTGTCTGCCGGTGGCTTTCTGACGCCCAGTGATTGGACCCAACTGGCTAAAGCCTGCCTGGCCCCCGGGGCTTTTCTGGATTGGCGCGCCTGGTATACTGAGTTTGCCGCCGAACAGGCTGAAAAAAATGCGGCTAGGGGCCATAGGGGGCAAAATGAGGATATGCTTATGGGTAAGGGTCAGTACGCTCAAGATCAAACTAGATTCCCTCCAAATGTGTATGAACAGATACATAACATAGGCATCCGCGCCTGGAAGCAGGTAAACAACACAGGGGTGGCCTCACAATGCCTCTCTAAAATTGTTCAGGGCAACACAGAACCTTTTGTGGATTTTGTGGCCAGAATGCAGGAGGCAGCTGACAGACTCTTTTCAGATCCGAGTGCTGCTGCTCCTCTTATTAAACAGTTAATCTTCGAACAGTGCACCAAGGACTGCAGGGCAGCCATAGCACCCCATAAAGGTAAAAACATAGAGGCTTGGATTAAAATTTGTAGAGAAATAGGGGGGCCATTATCCAACTCAGGCGTGGCTGCCCTTTTAGCCGCCGCCTTACAACAGACAGGGCCTCAGAAGACCAATCACCCTGGTAAGCCCAGGGGATGTTTCCAGTGTGGGGATCCCAGCCATATAAGGAAAAACTGCCCCAAGACCGGACAGGGGGAGTTTATATCCAAGAGACAGGAATCAGACAGACGAACGGGAACCTGCGAAAGGTGCGGTAAAGGTTCTCACAAAGCAAAAGATTGCAGATCTATTTTTGATGCCCAGGGGAACCGTATTAGTGGCAGGGAGACTACGGAGCCAAAAAACGGCCAGAGGGGGCCCTCCTTACGGACGGGCCCCCACTCCCTAGACAGGACAACACAAGATGGCACCCCCCCACAGGGGCCACCCCCGGGCCAGCAGGCGTGGACCTCTGTGTCGCCTCCAGACTCCTATTAACACCCGATATGGGCGTTCAGGTGGTTGAAACCACCTCCAAAGGACCACTACCCGACAAGCTAGTTGGTTTAGTGATTGGACAGTCCTCCACAGCCCTCCGGGGCCTTACCGTGATCCCTGGAGTTGTAGACCCAGATTATTTAGGAAACATCAAAATCATGGTACAATCTCATATAGGGACCATAGTAATTAATGAAGGGGATAAGATAGCACAACTTTTACTGTTCCCCAGTCTCCATGAGAGACCCCGGTCCGGTCAACGGGTTAGAGGGGGTCAGGGACTTGGCTCCTCTAAGGAAATTTTTGAAGGACTTCATATGACTCTTGATAAAAGGCTCATGCTATCGCTCAGGATTAACGGAAAAAAGATAACAGGACTCCTAGATACAGGGGCAGACCGTTCCATCGTCTCCAAGAAAGACTGGCCTCCTAGTTGGCCTACCAACACAGCTGACAACACACTCCAAGGATTGGGGATAGTGGCTGCCCCCCAGGTTAGTGCCGTGACCCTGCCTTGGGGTGATGAGGAAGGTCACCGAGGACATTTTCAACCTTTTGTTTTGCAGCTGCCAGTATCCTTGTGGGGAAGAGACGTTCTCACCCAGATGGATGTCACTCTTACATCCACCTGCTCTCCCCAAGCCAAAGGGATACTCAAAAATCAGGGATATGTCCCCGGCAAGGGCCTGGGCGCAGCCCTGCAGGGCCGGACATCCCCCGTACCTGTAGAAAAAAGGGAAGGTAGACACGGGTTGGGTTTTTCCTAGGGGTCACTGGGAAACTTCTCCTGCCCGCTCCAATTAAGATTACCTGGAAATCTCAAAATCCAGTTTGGGTGCCTCAGTGGCCCTTACCCAAGGAGAAGCTTTTAGCATTAACTGAGATAGTCAAAACCCAGTTTCAGGCGGGACACGTAAAGCCGTCAACCTCCCCTTGGAATACCCCTGTCTTTGTTATCAGGAAGAAATCAGGCAAGTGGAGGCTGCTCCATGATCTGAGGGCTGTCAACTCACAGATGCAGCCCCTGGGGGCGATCCAGAGGGGACTACCAGCCCTCTCAGCCATCCCTCGGTCCTGGTCAGTCTATGCCATAGATCTTAGAGACTGTTTTTTCTCAATCCCCCTGCATCCAGAGGACACCCACAGATTCGCCTTTACCCTACCCACCATTAACCAAGAGAGTCCTGATCAGAGGTACGAGTGGGTTACATTACCCCAGGGTATGGCCAACAGTCCCACCATGTGTCAGATGTATCTTGATTTTCTACTGGCCCCCTTGCGTGAAGCCTTCCCCAGAATTAGATGTATTCATTACATGGATGATTTGCTAATCAGTGCAAAAGATGTGACTGAGTTGGAGGATATGCTTGGCCAATTGGTCAGGGCCCTGAGAAAGGCAAATTTACATATTGCCCCTGACAAGATTCAGGGAGGAGACATAGTGACCTACCTGGGCACCAAAGTCTCCCCCACATCGATTTCTCCACAAAAGGTAACCATCAGAACAGATAGCCTAAGGACCTTAAATGACATGCAAAAGCTACTGGGAGATATAAACTGGATCAGACCTTATTTACACATCCCTAACTCGGACTTAAAGCCCCTGTTCGACCTCCTGAAAGGAGACCCGGATATTGCCTCCCCCAGGGAGTTCACCCCGGAAGCCAGAGTTGCTCTGAGAAAGATAGAGGAAGCCCTAAGTACAGCTGCATTGCGGAGAATTGACTCAGAACAGCCTTTTGAGGTCTGCTTGTTGCAGACCGTTTCTCAACCTACGGCAGTGATTTGGCAAAAGGGACCACTTTTGTGGGTGCACCCTAAGGTCTCACCTGCCAAGATTATCGAACATTATCTGGAAACGGTCGCTTCCCTGGCCTTGGAGGCACATGACAGGGCTATCCAACATTTTGGCTCTGCACCCCATGCTATCCGGGTACCTTATACCGCTTCTCAAATAAAAATCCTGACTGCTTGTATAGATACGTGGGCCATCCTGAGATGTGTTTTTCTTGGGGAGATAGACAACCAGTTCCCCAGGGACCCCATACTACAGTTTGTTACTCAACATCCGGTGATATTTCCAAAAATCACCGCGTCCACACCACTTACTCCTGCAACAACGATCTATACGGACGGGTCAAAAACCGGGATAGGGGCCTATGTGGTCTCAGGTATGCCTCCGATCAGCATACAATTTGAACCAGATCAACCACAGGTGGTAGAGTTACAAATTGTACAAACCGTCCTCGAGAAGTTCCCAGGGGCCCTTAATATTGTTTCTGATTCAAAATACGTTGTTAATGCCATGCAGGTCCTTGAGACTGCGGGCCCGATTAAGCCAACCTCCAAAGTGACTAATTTGTTTTTGTCTATCCAGACTCTGCTGATAAATAGACACAACAAAATATACATCACTCACATAAGAGCACATACGCGCCTGCCAGGGCCCATGGTACAGGGCAATGCGGCAGCTGACGTGGCCACTCGCCCGTTGTGGATACTCAATATGTTATCTTCAATAGAACAAGCCCGTCTGTTTCATGACAGATTTCATGTCAACGCCAGGACGTTAGCCAACCAGTACCACATTTCCAGGGCTGACGCGCGGGACATCGTACGGTTATGCGGCTCTTGCGCCACATACACACCCGTCGTATCAACGGGAGTTAACCCCAGGGGATTGATTCCTGGCGACACTTGGCAAATGGATGTCACACATATGATAGAATTCGGATCTCTTAAATATGTTCATGTCTCTACGGACACCTGCTCTCATATTATATTTGCGACTGCTGAAACTGGCGAAAAGGTGTCTCATGTAATCAATCATTGCCTGACAGCTTGGGCCGCATGGGACAAACCAAAAATATTAAAAACTGATAATGGACCAGCTTATACAAGCAGAGCCTTTAATGAGTTCTGTGAAAAAATGGGGGTACAGTTAAAACATGGCATCCCATACAATCCCCAAGGTCAAGGAATTATTGAAAGGGCTCATAGGAGCCTTAAAGATATTCTACAAAAACAAAAAGGGGGAATAAGTCAGGGCCTGCCCCCAAAGGCACGGCTCTCCATGGCACTGTTCACATACAATTTTCTGAACCTGAATAACAACAATCACTCCCCGGCCATGGAACATTGTAATCCATCTCCTGGCAATAGGGGATGGGTGAAATGGAAAGATGTCCTGACGGGACAATGGATGGGCCCGGATCCAGTAGTTAGCTGGAACCGAGGTGCGGTTTGTGTTTTCCCACAGGAACCAGGACGAGAACCATTGTGGGTCCCAGAACGGCTGACGCGCGTGGCGAATCCAACGAAACATAATGCAGGAGACACTCCAAAACTCAACGGCAGCGGACAGCCTAATCAAGATCGGTCCGACCAGGATATTGCTGCTCGACCGAGGAATACCGTATGACTTATGGGACACAGTAATGATTATGCTCTCGATAGTAATTGGCTCTCTTTTAGGGTACGGTGCAGCCAGAGTGGCTAGGCCACGCCGCCTTCCGGCAGCCCCCTTCCTTCTGGTTTTGATGCTCACCACCACTACTGAAATAGGAGCAGACTTGGTGTGGGCAGCAATACATCATCCGCCAGCGCTAGCCGCTATCTCCACCACAGCCCCCTCTCTCCCAAAGTTGTATGCAAAAAACTGCTCCGCCAGATTGCCTTGCATACCAGATATACCGTTAACCATCAGACCCATACGTTTTGACCTTCCCATCACCAATGATGTGGTCATTTTTTCCACTAATAGTAACCCCTCGTGTCACCGGGGATCCTGCGTTAGCTTCCTGCCCCTCCTTGTAAAATGGTACAATACCTCCCTGACGGTGAGGTTGTCTGTCCCATCCCTGCATTCGCCTGGATGTTTTAAAGCTGGCACACTTAGCGGCGGAGTCATCACTTTTAACTCAACCTGCAAACCCCGAGCAGCCATGCACACCCGTCCCGATTTCCCCACATGCCCATACCGTGTGTCCCCAAGCCGAAAAAGACAGATGGTGGACCTGTCACAACTTTCATGGCAGCCCTGTACTGTCGACGGCGTGGGAGTGACTCATCTAAACATGTCTTGGTGGTCCCGGTTCTCTCCTCCATCCGGTAGTAACAACATATTCGCGTTGACCTGGTGGGAGTCCTACCTGAGAGTGAACAACAAGTGGGCAATAAGCTTCCCCTTCCCCCTTAATGAAAATTGGTTGTGCCTCTCCACCGGAGCCTGCATGGACTTAAGACCCATGCTCGCTATTAACGCTTCTGCCTCTAATGGAACCACCAATGTCACCCTTAATTCTGAGGCTGCATGCGTAAAACCGCCCTACTTATGGGTATTCTCTGCTGACATCTCCTTTAAGTGCAGTAACCAACCATGCTTTACAGGGAACTGCTGGAATGGGTCTTTCCCGTATGCTATGTTGGCTCTTCGACCCCCACTGATGTGGGTTCCCTTTAACGAATCTGTTTGGGTTCATCCCGTCTATCAGCAGGACCAACTACCCATGCTCAGACGTAAGAGAGATTTTGGGATCACAGCGGCTCTGACAGCACTGTTCGTGACTCTGACTGCGACGGCTGTGACGGCTGCCGTTGCTCTGACCCAGTCTACGCTGACGGCTCAGGCCTTTACCAATCTTACGGACACCACCTCCCTGGCGCTGAGGGAGCAACAAGAAGTCAACCTCCTCCAGCACAACGCCATAATGGCGTTACAGCAGCAGATCGACCTAATCGCTCAGGAAGTCCAGGGACTCTGGGAGGTGGCTAACAATTTATGTGACGCCAGATGGGCATTCACCCAGTTGTGCGTTACCCCCATCCAGGTCAACTGTTCGGCTTACAGGCAATTTCAGGATTATGTTCTCACCACCTATAATTCTTCCTTTTGGAACGCTAGCGTGCGCCTGGATATGACTATCCGGCAGCTAGATCAGATAGAGGTGCCTATACTTACAGCCTCCTTTTTTGATGATGTCCTAAGCCAGATAGGCTCTTTCTTCAAACCTTCGTCACTTCTTGCGTATGGGATCATTCTTGCTCTTGTGGTTGTCACTCTCGTGACTCTTAGGTGCCTGCGGTCGATAAGGGCGACCCAAAAGACACATATGACATTGATGATGTTGCTGGCCCAGAGTCAAGGGGATTCCACACCTAGCGTTTTCTGGGCTCAGGCTAGAAAGGCACGGCTCCTTTAACCAGTACGTGGCTGCCCTCGCCATTATTCTTACGGATGTTCTAGTATTATTTCGTACGTCTCCTTCCCCGTCGCGGCTGCGAACTTAGACTAGAAGGACCCCACGCTTAAGGCGTGTTCCCATTGATAATTAGAAAATAGTAATTAGTGATTGTAGTGAACGGGGATTATGGTTGGTAATTAGTGATTACGCGGTTCCTCAAATGTCACTCGGCAGACCCCTCCGTGTCTCCCCCAAGATATAAGCTTTAAGAGTTGAGTGGGCAAGCCAACGACGGGTAAGACGGGAGAAGTTCTCCTGATCAACCTAAGACAGGCTCTACTCCGAGGGTCCTCTAGGGAGTAAGAGTTATGGCATTGAGATGCGAGACCAAGGGTACTGCAGTGCCATCCGCCTCAAGGGTTGAGGGGAAGGCAGGAATGAATGTCTATATGCATCCAGGTTCGGTTCACAAAAGCCTGGCCCTGCGAAAAAATGAACCACTCACCTTGAGCATGGTCCTGGCGCAAGGATATGTACGAGACAAGGTGATGCACAGCAGGGTATAGACCTCTACATTCTCTCATGCCTCGGCCTGCGAAATAGGCCCACTCCCAGACACCTCACATGGACCCACAGACCACACTATCTTAATAAATAAAGAAGGGGGAGATGTTGGGAGCCTGGCCGAGTGATATGAGGCCTGTGGTGAGGAGTGAAGCCTGAGCTAGATTGCCCCTCCCGTCGACCGAGTGATATGAGGCCTGTGGTGAGGAGTGAAGCCTGAGCTAGATTACCCCTCCCATCGAGTATGCCAAGATGGCGCCCATTTCCTGCTCCCTAGCTAGTAAACAACACGCCCTGTAAGCTAGTCTGCCCAGCAACAGCTGACGCTGGCCAATCAGCTCGTCTTGCCTACTTTGATGTGATTGGTCGATGTGTCCATATATATGCTGACACCACCCCTGGGGCGAGGACACACACCAAGAAGAGGGACTGCTGAGAGAAGCACACAAGGAGCCGTAGGGAACGGACCAGAGGAGGCTTCCCTCAGGCGGGATCCGAGATCCCGGAACAGGGCGTACGGAGAGAGAAAATAAACCAGAGGCTATCCGCCGACTACTCGTGTCGTGTGTTTTTTCCTGCCGGCCGGGATCGACACCGACACCCATGCATTCAGACTTGTCCCTTGATGCCAAGGAGAACCAGAATCCAACTGACTGCCTTTGTAAGGTCCCCTGTCAAAGGGGTTTTGTTTTGTTTTTTGTTTGCAGTAGTAAGCATTGAACCCAGGGTTTTCACACTAACCTACTTCCCTAGCCCTTTTTAAATTGTGTATTTGTAGACAGTCCTGCTAAAGTTCCCCAGGCGGGACTCTAACTTGCTATTCTCCTGCCTCAGCCTCCCTTCAGTGCTGGGGATCACAGGTGTGGGCGCCATTCTCGCGAGTATTTTTAACGGAAATTACCTGATTGGGAGTGATCATTTCAGGAAAAACTCTGAGGTCTGAAATGTAGTGTCAGAAAGCACAGATCTGTATCCTTTTTCTGTCACAACTGTATAAGTTTGTGAGATTCTTTTAGATCATCCACACCTCAGGGGCTCCATTGGATAAAATGGGAAAAATGACCGAAGTCCTTTCAAGGCAGACATTGTGGATAATTTATCATTTTTGTCACTGTCTTTTCTAAGGAAGACCCTTGCAGAGGGTTACTTCCGAGGTTCTTGTGCAAGACAAAGCCAGGGACAAACACACTGTGCTTAGATTTTAGCCTGAACCTTCCTCTCCTTCACCTCCCAAGCACCCAGATGTGATGGTCGCCTCCAAAGCAACCACATTGCCACCCAAGGCACCAACATCAGCCAGTCAGCGACACAGTGAGAACAGGTTAGAAAGTCCTAGATTCAAGATGGCGCTGCTGGGCAGCTGCTTCGGGACCAGCAGAGATCATTCTCCAGACTTCCTGTTTTCCATGAAAAATGTACCTTCATTTGTTAAAGTCACTACAAAGCCTATTTTTAATTACTTGTAGCTGAAAGCGTTCCAAACCACTGGGACAGTGTAAAACTGTTTTTAATTAATAGGCATTATAAAAATATGATCTCTTGTTGTTATACTTGGTGATACTTATACTGCAGCATATAAATGTTCATTTGTGCCAAGTGAAATTAAGTGGCATGTATTCACACATCGGATGAATCTCGCTCATTGGGGGAAAATTTTTAGAAAGAGTCACGTTCGCAGTCCGTCCCTAGGAGAATCAAAAGGTTGCGTCTTGTGCCTCGAGAGCCACAGGCAAACACATTAGCAAAATGAGAGCCTAGGAAGGCTTTGTTTAAAACAGAAAATTTATAATACATTAGTCCAGTTGGAACCAGGGGATGGAGAAAAAGGATTTGTGATGGCTTTGTGTCTTTCCTCGGGGAACCAGTCTTGGCAGAAACAAAAGCTAAAGCAAACCTTCCTAGGAGAAGACAGTCGCCGTCCTCCCTTCCCGAGTCAGCCTCCAGCAGCCAGCTGTCTCTCCAAGCCCCAGGGACTCCTGCCCCAGGCAGCCCCATGGGCAGCGGCTGGACTGAGCAGGTGACATCCCGGAAGGCCTGGCTGGGCCCCTGCCTGCGCCTCCGCACCTCCCCTGCCGCAGCGTGGAGAAATGGGCCTCCCAGTGGACAGCCAGCTGCCTAAATGCTCCACCGCTCTTGCCACAGCAGTGCCTGCAGGGAGAGCTCCCGTCCTCAAGGGCCTGCCTGACCCAGCACCGGCTCCACACCAATGCTCTCTCCCGCAGAATTCAGGATCCACCCTGAATTTCCCTCCTGATGTTCAGCTACAGTATCTTTGCTGCACACAGCAACACACCCCATTCACTGATTCTGTATTCTTCCCTGCATCTGAATGAACCCAAACACCATTACCACAGTGTCCAAGCTGTGGACACTGACCACAGTGGTGGTGAGGGTGGACAGTGACCCTCTGTGTCCCTGGAATGACTCGGTGGGCAGAGCCCGGCATAGCTCTGTACCAACACATGGAAGGTGCCCAGGAAACCACAGAAAGAGCATATGGAAGACTGGGGGCAGACACCTACAAGTACTTTTCCCTGCTTAATTATCCATCCACTGATTCTCTTTACTGTTGATGTCCACTTCACTTCATGGAAGGAAGAATATTTGTCTGCACTCCATTTGTGGAGAGATACATGATCCAGCTGACCCGCGGTCCACAGTGCTTGCACGCAGTATGCTCTGAGAAGACATTCAAGAACTGTCTTCTGTATTTAGAAACAGCTCAGAGCTCCAGTTGGTCTTTGATGCCCAGTGGCCTCCAGGATAAATAAAAACTTGTGATTCCCCTAGGGATTGCTGGTTTCCATTTTTATCCCTCAGTGTTGGACTCAGCCCCACATGAAAATAAGAAACCTATACCAACTTTCCTAATGGAAGCTGTCTCTGATTGTGAAAGCCTCTGAAACACAAAAAAAATGGGTCACAAGTGGCTGGCTGCTGACACCAAATTCATGGCCTGCTTCCTGTTACCACTCCCCACTAGGGAGAACCCAGTCCAGTGTTGGGCTGCAAAGCCACGACAACTTGCTTCCTGAGCAGAATGTGAGCTTGTGCCTGGAAGCCCTTCACCAGTCACTGGGAAATGTCTATACTGGTCCTTTGACGTGTCCAGTCAGGGCACCCAGAAGTCACGGCACATCAAAGAATTCGAAGGTATGCGGAAACCTGAAGGATGATGTTCACAGATTTCTTTTGTTTTGGGATATTTGTTTGTTGTTTGTTTGTTTGTTTGTTTTTCTGGGGAAAAGACAGTTGACCATTGCCTAAAACCTTCTCAATAATTGGCACTCTATAACTAACCATGTCTTTAAAGACTGAAATCCAAAATCGAAGGGCAAGGATCCCAGGGCTGGCACTGGCCATTCATACCTCCTCTGGACAAGGCTGGGAAGTTGGTGCTGTGGTGGACACTACACTGGACACTAAAATTTTATAAAAGTGACAGTGCATGGCATTGGCTCTGATAAAGCAACTTTGGGTACCAGAATGGCTTAGATAATTTTAGGCTATTCTCAGGAAGTGATTAAGAAAGGAAGCTGTACAACCATGCTCTCAGCATGTGTCTTGTCTGTGAGAAGATGGGGCAGGTCCCACGGCTCCTTAGAAACATCGCCACATCTGTGACATCTGTGCCCTGGGCTGACATGAGCCAGGTCTCAGCCTGTACCAACAGAAGCAGAATCAGTGCTACCCCAGGAAGCTGGGCTCTTGGGAATCATCTCAATAAGTTTCAGATCTCTTCTCTGCCACTTACTATCTGGAATTTTAATAACCTGCCATCTCCCTTTTATAATGCATGCAAATGCATTTCATTACCATCCCTTCCAGACAAAATAGCAGTGAACACACCAGACTGCATTTCCCAAATGAAAAACTAGATGCACAGTAACACTGCCTTTGATTCCTGAGAATCTCGATCTCATCTGTCTTCCGGGGATCCAGTTTCACCCCTGACCTGGCCTCAAGGACACGAGCTGTGCCTGGCAGTAGAGAACACGTGGCTGAGATGCCCAGTTGTGCTTCTGCTCATCGAATATGCACAGGCTCTGGACCAGGAATGGTTTGGGGAAGGTGGATCCCAATGGCCAAGACCACGGTAGCACACTGTGGTTTTGCCCTTGGGCTTTGTCTTTAGGTTTACTTCTTCCACTGAACCTAGCTTTTCTCTGTCTTTCCTCTGGCTACTGATTCTGGATTGGGGGTGACTGTTTCCAGACAGATCTCCTCACCCTCACCCTTGCTGTCACTGCTCCTGCAATGCATCAGGATGCTTAGGTGTAATTTACAAGATCTCTTTAAGAGAAATGACTGCAAAGATATGCTGCAATGCAAACGATTTTTGCCCAATCACTGTTTTACTTCTTAACTTGAGATGATAAATATTTAATAGTGCAGGAAAATATCTAATGTGGACATTTTTTAAATGAGACAAGCAATGTAAAAGCAGCTGGTGCTGGGGCTGGGGATTTAGCTCAGCGGCATAAGCGCCTGCCTTGTAAGCAAGGCAGTCGTGAGTTTGATCCCTGGTACCAATAAAAAAACAAAAAAACAAAACAAAAAAAAAAGCAGCTGGTGCTTTGCAGAGAGAGCGAATTAAAGCCCCTTCCATTTCCTTTTTTTTTTTAACTGTAATTTTTTTATCTTACTAGTGTGCATTTGCAGGAAAATAGTGATGCTCATTTTAGGGAATTAGGGTGCATCCCTCAACACATCTTGGTCATTTTCACCCCCTTCACCCCCATCCCTTGTGCTTCCCCCAGCTCCTTTGGCCCCTGAAGGCAAAGACAGCACAAAGTCTGAGATCTCCTCCAGGTATAACGATTCATGCCCAACTTTTCAACCAGAGACCTAGGATTTGGGGCCGATAGTGAGGCAAGCTACACCTGCCTGGAGCTTAGGCGCTGGACACTTGGTCTCCTCCAACCCTTTCTTCCCAAGGAGGATGGGAGACTCTGCATTTCTATAGCAACGGGCTGCATCCAGTGCTTCAGCAAAAGCCTATCACTGGTCTAAGAACACAGCCTAAGAACACACCTCAGTCTAATGATCACTAATTAGTATGTGCCAGGTAATATTCTGTGTGCTTTTGTAGAACAACCCTAAATCCTCACAAAACCTTACAAAGTAGATACTCTTACTATTAATTTATGTATGTGGAAACTGAGGCAGAGGGGTTCAAAGGCATGTGGAAGGTCACAGAGCTGGTTACACTGGGAAGGATTGTCCCAAGCTCTGGATCCTCATGGTGGCATCTGCCAGGTGAACTTAGGCAGGCTCCAGGCCTTTGGGGTTGGTTTGGGGGCGCCATTGTAAAGGTTGGTGTGAAATGTCACACATGAGCCTTTCGGGATTAGAGGAAGGCACCAAAGCTAAATTTTGTGGATGAAGAAAATGATAAGCTATTAGTTTTCTGTCCCTGTGGCAAGTATCAGAGGTAAATCATTCTAAAGGGATGAAAACTTATTTAAATACCTGGTTTCTAAGGTTTCGGTACTTGATCTGTTGGCTCCATTGTTTTGGGACGTGCCATTGCCTGATACACCATAACTCAGATGGCATAGAGAGGCAGTTACATACTTCCTGTCAGCAATGAGCAAAAAAGACAGAAAGGAGAGACTTTCAGTTATGGGCACAGTCATAATGATGTCACTTCTTCCCATTAAGCCCCAACTTTTAAAGGCTCCACACCTCCCAACAGTACCACAGGCTGCCACTAAGCCTTTAACCCAGGGTCGTTAGGGTACATTCAAGATCCAACCTGCACCACTAGCCCTGGAAGGAGGAAGCAAGCTGGATGCCCCAGCCTTAATTGTCAACCAAGTGGCTTGGAATCATAAGAAATTTCAAAGGTGGCCTTTTGTGCCACTGTCACTTAAAGAACCAGACTTGGAAATGGACTTGGATTCTGAAGGTGGTAACTTCAGTCACCAATAGCTCCTTGAGAATCTGAAAGCTGATCCAGCTCCTCTTGGCTGACTCAATGGAAAATGCATTTATATTTGGCAAATGCCAATACAATTGGGCTTTTTAAAATTCCAGAAGACTTTAATTGCAGAAAATCACTTAAGTTTAATCCTTTATTGTCTTTTTTTTCACTCATGAAGCTGAGCAATGAAATGAGACCAAACTAGAGTTTCATAAAAAGTTAATTCCCTCTAGAATTCAGAGCACATCTTTATACTGCTTTAAATCTTCTGTTCATGAAACTCTGCCCAGCTAACTGCAAGGGTCCACGATCTGTTTCTCATTTGCACGTTTTACTCTCCTCAGGAGATGGAAGGAAAAATAACCAGAAAATAATGGAATTGTCACAGCTCCTGGTCATCCTGTACAATGGCCAGGAGCTATTGACAGTATGGGAGAGGAGCGTTTTGCTCCAGAAAGATGGTATTAGAATCCCCAGTGACCCTCTGCAGCAGGAAGAAAGCTGCTCAGCTAGGTACCTTCTGTACACCCATGCACATAACCCTCATCTCCCTAGACTCCAGGCCTCACAGAGATATGTGCACATCCTTCTGTTTCCAAGGAGATGCTTTCAGAGGCCTGGCCATC
This sequence comes from Cavia porcellus, assembly GCF_034190915.1. Taxonomy (NCBI): domain Eukaryota; kingdom Metazoa; phylum Chordata; class Mammalia; order Rodentia; family Caviidae; genus Cavia; species Cavia porcellus. The sequence goes on along the minus strand of NW_026947506.1, from coordinate 52,983,965 downwards.
GTGCAGGCATAATGTGCAAAGCCTGTACAGGCCACACCAGCAAGGCCACTGCTCCAGCTGTCTCCTGCTTGGCAGAGCTGCCAGATTCTGTCAAGGATGCTGAGTTATACTCAAATGTCAGATAACCAAGAATGTGTCATGCTCGTGTGAGTGTCTCAAATGTCCTGGGAGACTTGATAGTCTCCAGTCCCGCCGACGGCTCACTTAACTTTTGGGTGGATCTGACCCTCCTATGTTCTTACTTGGTTAATCTGACAACTGCAGCACTAGGTTATTTCTCCTAATAAGAGCCAATGACTGCCTTGTTCTCTAATCAGCATGGAACCCAACTTGACCTTTTAACAATTAAGTAGGTAGGTGGAATGCTACAGCTTTACATTTCACTTCAGATCTGAGAGAAGAAAGAAAACAGACTGGAAAAAGAAGGAGGACAAATGACCCAGAAGGAAAAATGGAAACGAAGGAAAAAAAGAAAAACAAAAGGAAGAAGGAGGCAGAGGAAAAGAAAAGGCAGGACGGGGAAAGAGATCAAGACTTTATAGAAAATTTTCCATTTTCAAAACAGAGTACCTTTACTATACTAGAATTATAAGCTGCTATAAAGCAATTTATCTTAGTACTGAAATGATAGCTATTCCCTGTAGGCAACAGCTATTTAATAAGGTAATTTATGAAGCAATGCATTGTTACCTTGCATTTTATATGTGCATGTATTTTATTAGATAAATTACAGCTATAAGTGCCATCTTTCCCAAATATAATAGCAACAAGGAAACCTCCGGTCATTAGATTCCAGTTTGTCAGCCAAATTATATGCAGATACGTTCAGTTTTATCCACTTGAAACACGTCCAGCAAGACCCCAGCCATCTGGAGATCTGTAAGCAACTGAAACTTCAGCATTTTTATAAGAAAAATAATTCTCTGATTTAATTTTTTCAAATATTTACCCAGAGGTTTTATCTCTGTATATACACAGTCCCATTTCTCATTAATTTTCAAAGGCATCTGACCTCCTTCGGCCCTGTCTGTTTTGTCCACATAATGAGACTCGGGCTACAGACAAACTTTCTCACTCGACGGCTTAATGATTTTCAGAGCCAGGGAAGAAGGAGATTTAAATGCTACTTCATTAAATTGCTTTACTGAGAAGTGGCTGCAGAATACAAATGTACACTTACTTTTGTCTTATTTAAGCTTCCAGGAACACAAGAGGTGATGTTTTATACCCTGTATACATGACTGCTCACCTCAAGTAAACAGAGGTAAGCGCTCTGAGGGATGCAGGGGTAGAGAACACTGAATCACACCGTAATCTTCTCTACTTACTTAAGGCTTATTGTGTTTATTTGAAAATACCAGGATATAGTCCAGTGGGAACAGAGACCAAGGAAAACAAAACCATATTCCAGGCTGACTTCCCCATGACTTAGCTATAAAAGTCCTTTGGTTGTCCTCCTTTGATTCTCCACCTGTGTGGTTCTGCACAAGAGTGAGGAGCAAGGGGACAACAGGGTTTTTCTACACCCCGGGGATGCTGGTGTCCTGAGCCGCACGTATGAGCTGACATTATCCCTCCCTTCAGTGAGTAGGGACACACAGGCCACTCAGCGTGGCACAGCTGGCTTTCTCGTGGCTGTAGGTAAAAAAGGGCTGGAGAATGAAGACAAGAAAGCCTGAGAGTCCTCAGAGGAAGACGCAGAGGACAGCAGAAAGGATCCCAAAAGTGTAGGATGGTCAGAGATGACAGCCCAGCTCAGTGATGCCCCAGTGTGTGCCCAGGGCCCAGGAGCTGGGAGGTAGCTGCTGTCTCCAGGGCAACGCACTGTGTATCAACAGGAAATTCGATGTACAGCAATGCCAACAAATGGGAGACAAAGGCCATTGAAAAGGGGGTTTGTTGCGATTCCCAAGGGGAAGGCTCGTGGCAGGGCACATGGGGCCACTCAGGAAGCAGTGGGTCTGCCAGGAAGTGGGGCACTTGGAGCAGGAAGGTACAGCTTGAGACTGGCTGGTGTGAGTCACTGTGTGGCCCTGGGGTCCAGGGCTACCTGGAACCTGCCATGGGGTTAAAGGGATGATGGTCTGTGTCGGGTGGTTTGATTTCTAAATTGCACCTGTAGACAAGCTGTTCACTATCTCTAGGTACCTGGTGGTGCTGGGGGAGAGATGGTGCCTGGCTCAGCCCACCCCAGAGGGCACAGCATGAGAACATAGAAAGTAAAAGACATGACCAGGAGACTGGGCTCTGGGCAGCACCACATGTGCCTGCTGTCAGCTGTGGCAGGTGGCTTATGGTGACACACACAAACGGCTCTAACCACCACCCTCCTAGGCCCCAACTCACCATCTACCTCCAAGCTCTTTCTGCTTCTGCTGGATGACAGATTCTGGATATTACAGCTATCCCTTCCTGGGGACAGATGGCACGTCCTCCTCCCAAAGGATGCAGGCTGTAGGCCAATCTTCTTTCCAGGGAGGCTTCCTCTTCCCATACTCATCCCCCAGGGCAATTGGGTGAACAAGAAGTGAGCTTCTCAGGGCAGCCCGGGTACTGGTCCCAGGAGATGGCCACAGTGTCATGGCAGCCCGGTAGAGAAGGCCTAGTCATATCCAGCAGAGTCGACCCAGGGCTCACTTCTGACCTCAGTCCAGTCATCCACCATTCTCTGCAGTCACTGGGGTGGCCTCAAGGAGACCCAGGCTGGTGAAACACTCTACTTGCAACTCTGGGCTTTCTAGTAACAATCAGATCACTCCCAGGACCCAAGTCAAAAATACCAGCCACTCCTTCTATCCTTACTGTCTCCACCTTCCAGAAAGAAGAGGAACAGCTGAGAAAGGATAGAAAGACCAGAGCCAAGCCTGTCAGAAGTCTAGTCTGACAGTAAAGGACAGAGTACTCATAGCCGCCTCGGAATTCCTTGGATCAGGTCACACAGAATCGTGCTTAACTCACGGTTACCAAAGAAAACCTTCACCATAGTGAAACTGCAGGTTGAGTGGGTCTCCCACATCCCTGAAGCAACAGAGAAAATGTTTCTGGTTCAGGAATTGGTAACTTCTTACTAGAGAACAACAAATTATTCTTCCTATTGCTGAAAAATATTATAGCACTTAAAGGTTATGATAGTAGGGGAAAGCTTAAATGTACACGAAGTTTAACTGTCGACCAACAGTGACTTTTAGGAAGGCAAACTTCACTATGGACAGACAGAGACTGCTATTGTGCTTTGAGGTGGGCCTTCTCCTCACACCAAAAAAAATTACGTGTGGAAATTCTGACTCATTCCCATAACAAGCATGTGAGCTCATATAAAGATAAAACCTTTATTGAGGTGATCAGGTTAACATGAGAATAAACTGGAATCCAGGGTGGCTGCTGTCCTTAAAACAGGGAAATGTGGGCACAGAGACAGACACAGAAGGAATATGTTGGGAAGAGACCCATGGGCCGTGGGCAGCTGACTCCAAGCCAAGACAGAGCTTTGGAAAGAGCCAGTCTGCTGGTTCTTCACCTGGTCTTCTGGCCCCCAGCTCTGGGATAATCAGTTCCTATTAAGTCACCCAATCGGGGTTCGTTGTTGCAACAGCCTAAGCAAACCAGTGCAGACAGACACACATCAGACCTACAAGGCTCACTTGCATCCACTCACTGTTGCACACAGATCTCCTGCCAACCTACAGAAGGTGAACGGTGTGCTTGGCAGAGTCAAACTTGTAGAAAAAGTGGCCCATGAGCTAAATTTTCTCTGGGAGGAGACATGCTTCTAAAGGCTTAGTAAATGAGTTCGATTTCAGAGCCTTTCAGTGAAATCTCATGAACGTTCATCAAGTGTGATGGTATCTCGATTGCCCCAACAGATTAAAAATCTAAGAGCGGTGGTGCTGAAAATGGCGGCGAGCTAGGGGATCGAGCGAAGAATCTCTCCAGAGAATTCAAACTCAAAGATAAAAAAAGACAGCATGGAGAGGACCAGACAAATCGATAGCGATTCTTATTAACCAAGACAGTACAGCTGGAGGATTTAAAGTCGTGCTGAGACCGGAGGCTACAAATCCCGCGCCCTTAAATCAACAAACAGACTCGTGGACCCAGCACGAAAAGCTGAGTTGCTTTTGGAGACCGCGGGAAACTGAGACCCAGATCGAGACTCCAAGTAGCAGCCAGTTCTGCACCGCTGCACCAGAGCGGATGTACAAAGCTCTGGCGATTCAAATCTAAACGGTGCACAGAAATCTGACCGGTCAGCGCTGAGCCACGAGTGGGGGAAAAGTGGACAGCTTGGTGTGCGGCAGTCCCGGAACGAGGACTTGCACCGGACTCTGGTGAGTACAGAAAACCCCGCGACTGCTGGGTTTGGCCAGAGAACAGCTGGCCCGCCACCACGGGGAAATCAATAACACAGAGTCTGGTGCAGACATATTAGCCTGGCGGCAGAAATCGCAGCTTGGTGACATCACCAGGTCCCCCTGTAGGGAGGGCTGGTGGAAGACATCTTGAGTCCTGGCAGAGCCTGATTACTTGCTGGCTTCAGCTCCACACAGAGAACTTAGTGGGAGCCATCTTTGTTTTGGGCAGATCTGCTTTTCTGGTGCACCTATCACAGAGAGGTTTGGAAGAGAACGGCTGGGACCTGGGCAGAATCCTGTGCCATTACTCAGCTGCTTCTGATTCAAAGAGAACTGGCAGGAGCTACTGGGGCTAAACCAAGCCTCTGCTTGGGGCCCAATAAGCAGATACAAAATAGTCACAACTCAGTGACAACCAGAAAGTACAGCCTAATTTATGAACTAACTGACACAGAGGCTAGAGACTAGACTGTACCGCCCCTACATCCCAGCCTACCCCAGATAACAGCAAATTGGGGAGGACAGCAAAAACTCAAGCCAGCACGCTTCTGAAAGGCCCTAAGCAATTCGGAGAGGGCCAGAGAACTCCAGGACAGTCTGAAAGAAACCAGAAACATGACAAGAGATAAAAATAAAAAAAAACCTCCAGCTGTTCTCTGCTGAGAACTAAACACTGAAGAGAACAAGCACAGTAACCATCCTCTACTCGACACAGCATCAGCCGAAATTAAAAAGTACTTACATGATCTCATAGAGGAATTTAAAGATGTACTCCTGATCCAAGTGAGGCAAGATATAAAGAGATTAATTAAAGAAATGACAAGCCCCGCCCAAGAGAACACAGATGGAAGAACTGAGGAAATCAGAAAAGAAAGAGAAGCAGCTGAAGAAGAATTTAAGCATAACTTAGAATACATGAAACAGATCCAAAGAGAATATCAGGAAACTCAGAACTCCATTGAATATTGGCAAAATGCCTTGACAGAAACTAAAGACAACCTTCTGAAACTTGAAGAGAGATTTAGGGCTTATGAACGTGAAAGAAAAAGCCTCTTAAAAATAACAAGGAACCAGAAAGAAGCAATTCTAAAACTGGAAGATGATAAAAAGATACATAACCTAAGAATAAAGAATGTGAGTGAGGAAGCAGGAACATCCAAAAATGAAATACAAAAAATATTCACAGAGATATTAAAGCAAAATTTCCCACGTATAGCAAAAAGAAATGATATCCAGATAAAAGAAGCATACAGAACGCCAGCTACCTACAACCAAAACAGATCTACGCCTAGGCATATAATAATCGAGATCCCAGAAATCCACCAAAAAAACAGAATATTAAAAGCAGCCAGAGAAAGGATGCAGGTTACCTATAACGGGAAATCTATCAAAATAACAGCAGACTTATCAACACAAACTCTTAAGTCAAGAAGGGAGTGGGGAGAAATATTCCAAGTCCTGAAGGAAAAAAATATGCAACCTAAGTTCATATATCCGTCAAAACTCTCTCTAAAAATTAATGAAGAAATAAGATACTTTCAAGACAAGGAGGAACTGTGGGAGTTCGTGGCCACCAATCCAACCCTACAGAGAGCGCTGAAGGACATTACAGAGAAAGAGAGGAAGAGATATCAGGATTACAGCTACAGTGGCAGAGAAGCCTCAGTGAACGGGGCAGACCATGGAATGAGGGAATAAGGTGGACAAATTATAGCAGAAAAGTGGAGTAGCAGACATGAGGCAGAGACGGTAAGCTAGTCTTTAGTAGAGACAGCTCTGAAACTATATTTAAAAAAAAAAGCAGAGGTCATTGCTAATGGTGTATAACGATTTAAAAGACACAGTAGTCCTAGTGACATATTTAGATTGAATTAAATTTGTTCTGGTCTGTCCACTCATATCAGATTTGAGGACACAGACCTCTAGAACCAAAAATAGCAGGTTATACCACGGCAACTATCCTTACTTTCCTATTGACTTAGGCTGAAATTCTGTATTACTTACATTGTCTTACTATGACTGATCTTAACTGTATCTGAATCATAAGACTATTGGTTGGCCTTGACTGATCCTATTTGAAATCGGTATGCGTGTTAGAATCAACCCTAAAAGTAGAGGAAACTACTCTGAGCATGACAAGATGTAAAGGATATCCATACTGGTATGAATCAGTAACAGCTCTCAAATACTACAATGCAGTCAAAGATAAGTTTTTATAAAAATAGGTGATAGTATGTTTAACTATAATAAGCCAGTGTTGTCGACAAATCTATTGAAAATAACAAGAGAAAACATAGTAGCTACGGAAGATCATTTATATTATAGTTTTATAAGTCCTATCCATTGCATGTTTATCTAGGAAATTGTTTCGTTGTCTTGTTATGACTTGGTTTTCCCTATAATACAGAGAGGATAGGAACAAATACTCTGAGGAAGAGACCTGAAAAACCCGAGGCTTATTTTGTAGCATTATAATATAAATTCTAGCAATCTATTGCTTGCTGATTAAAATGACTCTGGACTGGTTTCTTCAGCTCAACTTCAGCATATGCAGAGATGGGGACGGCTATCACAAAGAGAATGAGAGATGCGATGGTAGTTGGTATTGTCTTCCCTAATTTGGAACTTGAGGACCTAAAAAGACTCCATCATCCTGTAATGACTTGATTAGTTCTATAATATGCAATAAGTATAGAAAGTGGGTGAAGTTAGGGACAACTATTTGTAAGAAGCTAGAGACAGTTAGATAAGGTAGATCTCCAGTGGACTTGCTTTGAAATCTGTATTTCTTTAAATTGTTTTTTATTTTTTTTTAAAATGTTCTGTTCTGTTTTGATATGGTTAACCTTATCCTCTTAGAGATGTAAAACAAATAGGTGGGACTGATAATCATATTACGGAGCTTTTGTTCGGCCATAGAGCAGAATGGTTTGTAGGGTCATTTATTTTTGAATGTCATTCTATATACTTTAATTCTATAACCTGAACAGCCATTTCGAAGATGACAATTTGTAACTTATCAACTGGCAATTTCTTACCTTTTGTTTGTCTGTAATTTAGAATTATTTCTACCCTTTTTTTTTAATCTCCATGTATTTTTTTTTTCGTTTCCTTTTCTTTAAATAAAAAAAAAAATCTAAGAGCAATTTGCAGACCAATAACTAAGCGGGTGGAACTGCCTAACAAGCTTTACCCAAGTAGAGTATTCCATGTTCTGTTATGTACTTAGACCCATTTAGTGTGCGGATGATATGGACATAGATGGACTAGAACAAGGGAATGCCAGTGTTCCTCCTTGCCTTGTGGGACGGGTGAACGGGGGAATAGATGGGCCACCAAAGAGCCCTGACCTTCGAATCATGAGTCACCAAAAGGAACACCACTGTCCAAATGACACCTTAAATAGGCCCAAAAGGCTCTAACAGCAAAGAGCAACACTACTGAAAACTGGTGGAAACCAGAAGAGGCGGAGCCTATGAGGAGGTCTGTGGTCACTCTGGAGACAATCTGGCTGCAGGCTCCACCTCACTCTACTATCTGTTCATGATGTGGGTGATTTTGCTTTGCACCTGCTTCCACTGTGATGGGCACCTCACCACAGCACAAGCGATGGCACTACTTTATGGCACCCCAGGACCCTCAAACTGTGATCCAGAGTACCCTTTGCTCTTTAGAAGGTGATTATCTCAATCATTCATTATAACATTGAGAAGCTACCTAACACAGACAGACTCAGTATTAGGGTTCCACATTGAAAATGTTTCAGAATTATGGGGCTATTTCTTCAGCCACTCCCCCAGCACAAGAAAAGCAAAATGCATTAAAATAATGAAGGCATACACGAGATTGGAACACCACAGCAAAACACCTCTGTGACTTCCTTGTGTTCTGAGTGTTGTAGTTTGGAGTGAGAGGAATAAGTTTTATAAGATGTTCTAGGGTGATAGTTCCTCTCCTGGACTCTTTTCAGAATGAATCATTGTAAAATAATCTGCCAACTAAACAGCTGTGTGGTTTATACAGTAGAAGAGTATGGAATACTTCTAGAAGAAAACATATGGGAACCAGGTCCAAGCCCTTCATTCACATTAAAACAGTCAAACATGAACCAGAAAAACCTATGAAAACTGCACAGCTTGAGAAGTTTGGCCCAGACATAAAGTGAGGGTGTTAGGTGTCAGAGGACACGCTGCAGTCCTCTGAAAAGTTAGGGCAGTTTGGAGCAGAGGAGCACACCGTGTGCTGACCCATGTGGGCTTTAATCACACGGACCATGCAGCCCAGAGAATAGTACACATCACTGGGCTTCATCCACCCCTGGAACTTCTGCAGAGGGAGTTTGATGGGAGACAGCCACAGATCCAAAGTTACTTGGTTGAGTTGTGGCAAAGGTCAGGAAATAACAGTGAAAGCAAGCACAGGCATCAGACACAAAACCCTCAGGAATCAAACCTAACATGTTGTCCCTTGTTGAGTGCAAAGCCAAGGAACACAGCAAGGAGATGAAAGAGGGAAGAGAGTGCTTGTGGCAGGGGTAACTCTGGAAGCAGTGAGCACCCCTGTCCTAGCCGGTTCCCCTGAGACACAAACCCTAGCACCCACAGCTTGAAGGGGGAGAGTGTTACATTGCTCACGGTTTCAGCCCGTGATTGGCTAACTGGAAGGCACAGACCTCATGTGGGAGGGCTTCGCGGAGCAAAGCTGCTCAGTTCATGGACCTTGGGAGGCAGAAGAGGGAGAATAAGCAGAGAGGAAGAGGCCAGAGACTAAGATAGTACCTAGTGCCACGCCCCCATAGCCTACCTAGGCACACCAAGAAAGGTGCTCCGTTCACCTCCAGAGCGGATGCCAAAAGTCATCAAGTCAAGACTCCACCCTAACCACCACACTCCCCAGACAAGGACAGCGAAGGCTTTCACTGGGAAGATTCGTGCACATTCAGGTAGGGAAGGTGCCTTGCAGATCCCTCTTGAGCATGCACAGACTGAAGTCCTACCCTCCTGCACAGTACGTGCACACAAGGGCAGACAGGACCGCCTCCCTGTATTTTCAGGAGCAAGGCTTATTCAGAGTCACCTAGAAGAGTGTGTCAGAGTGACTCAGGGATTTTGAGCTATACGTTTCTCTGGAAGACCTTAGCTGAAACTAAACAATTTGAGGGAGTTTTAGCAGTGGTGGAAGAGGTAGCATTTTCTCCACCCTCCCCACTCAAGCACAGGTGTTGCCCCTTAAAGTAGCTGCCTTGCACCTAACAACTCTTTCCTTAATAAAGCATAACCAGCTTTTAAACAGTAACCTTGATCTGTGTGTGAATTCAGACTAAGACATTTTTTCAAAGACCTCAAATTACTGTCTTTCTTCTGTTGTCTACCATAAAGATTAGGTTGGAACTGTAGCGTAATAGCTAACAGTATATTAGAATTCTCTTACCACCACTTCCTGACTTGAACAAAATTTAAAGTCTTCAGCCATGCAAGCTGCCCCTTTTTAACACCTGAATTCGAAGGCCCAGGGCACAGGAGAAAGAAAAAAGTAGAAGGGACACAAGTTGGTTGATCTGCAGATCCCGAGTCATGGAATTGTTGGCAGTGTCTCATAAATGAAGGCCAGAAGTCCTAAGGAGAATCTCTGCTGATGAGTGAAGGGGCGGGTGTGTGAACGTACCGCCTCGAGCTGTGGAGGTGGAGGAAAAACCAAAGGCTGACAGTGAGATGGTCACAGGGTTCCTCCCTTCTGTGGCCATTGATTGGAAAGAAGAAAGCAGGAAATCAGTTATCTTTTCAGCCATTATCTGCCATCTTTTTAGTCCTACTATGCATGCCTTTGACAGATTTCCACAATTTGGAACAAAAAAAGCCAGCCAAAAACTTCCTTCAAATTATGTTAAGGGTGGAAAAAAAAGGGGCAGTGTTAGAAAAGTTTTTTCTGGTTTTTTTTTTCCAAGACAAATAGAAAACAGGAATATATTTAAAATTGAGGACTTCAGTTGCAAGTATAGACCCACTTCTCTGGTCTCATTTATAAAATTAAGAGGAAATTGACAAAAATAAAGTTTTAAAATGGGTACAGTAACAACAGACCTACCCTTCTTAGTAGCCAATATTGGTGTGAATTCAATGACACCCTAATTTTTAACATAGGAAGTATAAAGCAGAAATAAACTTTAAAATAATCAACTTTTTTGATGTAAAAGATTTCCCAAGAATCTTTTTGACATAAGTTATTTAAAATCTTTGATTTTCCCCAAACAACTTGGCATATTCAACCAGGATGGAAAATTCTGACAAGCGAAACCTGATAATAAACATACTGTGCAAAAGTTTTGCAATATCAAGATGTTTGTGGGTTTTCCCATAGATGGCAAATTAGAAAATTTCTCATTCCCTAAAAGGTAGATTTGAAAAAATCCCAAATATTTTCTATAAATCCTTCCCTCCAGATCTTAGTTTTACTAAATAATTTCCTACTAAGTAATGGTCTTCAGAGGATTTTAATATCTAAGAGTCTGAACACAATGTGAAAATTTTCTCCTCATTCACAAATGAGGTGTAACAAGTAAGCTTCTCTGGCCCATCCAACAGCAACTTTAACCTCACCAAAGCTCTTTCAGAGGCAGCGGAGTGCAGGTTCTGCTTTGCAGCTCAGAAACCTGATGGACCCAGCTGCCATCCAGATCTGAAGCTGAGACACAATAGACTTCAGTGCTGGCCTTTCTGTGGAACTCTGTCATCCCAATCTCTGCTGCTGCCACTTCGTGAGACAAGGACGGATCCCTCCTCACTGTGTGCTGTGCTGGTGGACAAGCACACCAGAAAGCCACAACTGCAAGGAGCTTAGATTCTCCTACACAGCTGACCACAGGGCATGCTCAGGCCACCCAAACATCACACCACACTGCTGTGTACTGTGATGGTAGGTGTGGGATGTTTACTATTTCTAACAAGCATGTCTCCTACAAGGTGCTGCTTACACTCATGCATGAGCAACATCTTCCAGCCCCAAATATGGACTTGCAATGTGGGAGCACCTGAAGTAAAATAGATGGGATAAATGGATGGATGGATGGATGGATGGATGGATGAAAGATGGATGGATGGATGGATGGATGGATGGATGGATGGATAGGTGGATGGAAGATGGATGGGTGGATGGATGGAAAGAAGGATGGATGGATGGAAGGATGGATGGATGGGTGGAGGCATACATTGATAGGTTGATAAATGGGTCACCTCTGTGTCCTAGGCAATGACCCATATTTTACCTCCATTAATTCCTTTCATTCCACAACACCCTTCATTCACCAGGTATATAGTTTCACTTATTTAACTACTCAGAAAGTGAGACCATCAAAAAAACAAAGGAAAAAGTCTAAGGCCACTATTGTGGTTCAATCCAAAGGTCTTCCAAAGTCTCCTATGTTCACAGGGGATGTTTGGAAGACAATTGGGTCATTAATCCATTGATGAGTTCCAAGCTGAATGTCCTATTGGAGGGTAGGTCCTCCTCAAAAGAGGCAGGTCACTGAGGGCATAAGCTGGAATGATGTATTTCTGTCCCAGTTCCTCCCTTCCCTCTCTGTGTGTCCCAGCAACCATAGGTTCAACCATTTCCCTTCAACTTGATGTTTCTGCTTTGGAGCCAGCCAGTCCTGGACTGAATCCCTGAAACCATCCACCACATAAACCTCTCCTTCTTTGGGTTGCAAGTATCACATATTCTGTCCCATGAATAAGAAAGTGACTAACTCAGTGACAGAGTAGCAAGTTGGAAGATTAAGTTTTGATACCAAATTATTACCATCTCAAAACTCATTCCACTAATTCGCAAGTCTCTAAGAAAGGAAATCAAAGAACTGAATGCCCTGTTTTATTTACAATATGCTGTTCTGAGATCCAGAAATTTCCCAAGAGTAAGAAGTATTCCTCTAGGTGTATGGTTGTAGGCATGGGAGTCAGACTCACCAAACTTTGGCTTATTCAACAAAATGACTGTTCTATCATCTGCATGATCCCACAAAAAGAAGAAAACGAACATTTAAGTCTTCTTTTGCTTGCAAAATCATGATTCTGAGCAGTATTTCATCCATGATATGAGACCTTGAGATGTACTTGTAGGCTTTTTAAAATATTTTTTCTATCGTACTTTTTATAGCCAAGTAATTATAACTTATCTATTGCAGGGAGAAATGAAACTGGAGACTTCCTGTTGGAAGAGTTTGCACATCTTTGACTCTGGCCTCAGATCTTAGAGATGGTAGAAGGCTAAAGCTGCCAGGATCCATGGAGATGTCCCACTTAACCCCTCATGTCTCAGAGACCTCCATCTGCTGCCCCTCTGAGACCTCTAACTTTGACTGTAGTGTGTGGTACCTCCACATGTGCTCATATCCCAGGAAACATCACTTACCTATGCACCTGCAGGACTGTCTTCTGGGAAGCAGACTGGCCCAAGCCGTTTCCAAGGCTTACGCACCCCAAGCAATTCAAAACTAGACAAAAGAGAACCAACACTGTCCCTGGGTAGCACAGGGAAGCCTATGCTCCCATTTGGTAACCTGGGCCCTGCTGTAGCACCTTGGTCTGAGCTTCTTACATCCTCCTATTTTCCCCCTAGATGATACGAAGCTGGAACTTCCTGTGGAAGTCTCACCACCCTTAGCTCTAATTTGTGGTTGTTTACCAAACACTGAAACATCTTTCGTGCATCTAAGTCTTCACATGCACTTTCTTCCACCTGGATTGCTCTTCCCCTTATGCAATCTAACCCTAACCCTAACCCAAGAAATAAAAAAATCATGAAAAAATAATTCAGATCCCTAAAAGCTTTCATAGGAAGTTTGACCTCGGGCTCTTTGCCTGTGCTTGTTGGAAGCTGACCATGCATTGCTCTGCAGAACACACGTACTTACTTCCTACCTCCTCCCAACTTGCCGGGTCATCAGTGTCTCCTGGAACCTAAAGTACAGAAGTCACTGACCTTGGAGCCAAGGCATTGGTTTATGAAACTTTTTGAGTGCAGCACTGGGCTCTGACTGTTATCAGCTGGATGACATTGGGCAATTTGTTTCACAGTATCAGACTCTGCTTTTCCTCTACAAATTAGGAATAACAGCACAGTTTGCACAACGCTATCTTGGGCAGTGATACATGAAAACATTTAGCACTGTGTGGCATAAAGAAACTACTGCATATATGGGTGGAGCTTTGGGGCAGGGTAGAGTTGTACAAAATGGGGACTCCAATGCTAGTTGCAAGACTAAGCAAAAAAAAAAAAAAAATACTTGAAGTTTTCTTTTGCCCATCTGCTAAGTCAGGGTGAGGTGACCACCCTGACCTTGAGGACCACACATTCAGACCCGCTTCACTTATGAAGTGCTTTGGTTAGGAGCTACCACACCACAGTCACTGCTCAGTACACACAGCACTGCTCCAAGTGCCCCCTGCTTACCTTAACTCACCGTGTTTTCATGCAATCTTAGTGTCATCAATTCTGCCATTGTCACTGTCATCATTAACATCTTCACCTTCGTTTGCATGAGCAGGGTCACTGGCATCATCACTACCATTGCCACCATAACCGTCACCAGCCTCATCATCATTATGATCACTGGTGTCACCTTCGGCTCCATGATCTTCAAGATCGTCATCCCCTTCAGCACCACCATCACCACGATCTCCACAATCAGCACTGCCACCCCTCCTGCCATCATATCACCTTTGTCTCCATGACCTTCATCCTCATCACCATCATCTTCCTCATCATCACCAGCATCTCCATCACTGCAGCAGCACTGTCATTGCCTGCATAGTCATGACCACCGTGCCCACAGTCATCAACCCCATCACCACCACCCATCCATGATGCCCATCACAGTGGTCCTCCCAATTATCAGCCATCACCATGATCACTATGGCTGTCATCATTCCCTCTGCCTTTCCACCATCCTCCCCAACCCCATCATCACCATTCACCCTAGCTTCTCCTTGGCTTGCTTCCTGTCTTCTCCTTTTCATTCCTTGCCTCATTGCTATGCTTGGGTTACTACACTTTCTTGAGATTATGAGTCCCTCTTTGCTCTTCCAGGCATGACAAGGAGTGTTTCAAGCACCCTTGGCCACTCACCAGCCCAATGCACATCACCACCTTTGAATCAGGACAGTAGCAAGTTTGGTGCATCTGCCTTACTGTGATCTCTCACAAAACTCCGGTCCTATGAGATGCTCCAAACACTTTAAAAAGAGAATCTATGCTATTGTCAAAATGTAAGAAATATCACATATGATTCTATCCTTCTCTTGAGATATAGTACTTCATTTTAGCATCTAAAATGATGAAGAAATGCCACAGTAAAGAAATCCACTTAAGCAGATAACCCTAATTCACTCCACTAAAGCAAATTGCTTGATCTGTGGAATTAACTATTTCCTAAACTAGAATTTCAGAAAATTTCCCTGGGTGGACATCATGCCTTCTACCTTACAAAATTTTTCCCAGCTTTACTTTCTCCCTTTCTCAGTTTAGAATTCCGTTTCCTTCTCTCAGTGATTGACTACTCTGTCAACATTTTTGTTGTGTTCTAACTTTTTCCACGTACGCCCTTAGGAGAAAGAAGAGTACCACAAAGGAGAACAGAAGAAAGAAAAACAATGTGCATTGATTATTTTTGTTTGCCTTGTTTCTGCTCCAAACTAAGCTGCATACCAGACAGGACCAATCCTCCTACCCCAGCCTGCTCCTCTGAACCCATAACATTTCATAAAATACCCCAATCTTTTGGAGAAAGACACATGTGCACACACACACACACACACACACACACCCACATACACACGTGTATGTGGGTGTGTGTGTGTGTGTGTGTGTGTGTGTGTGTGTGTGTGTAGACTCAGATGCCAGGCCAATGGGCCACAAGTTAGAAGATCCTCCCTATCAACAGCACCTGCTATGTTAGTTCCCAGATCCTCAGTGCAGCACAGATCCTGGCAGAGAGTAGGTGCCCAATAAACGAAGGAATGATTGAATTAGCCAGGCTATCTCTTCAGAGGTCCACTTCTCTTCAAGATTGTTACTAGAAAACACAAAATTTGCCCCATGAGCCTTGAAACATCCCAGTGTATTTTCTCTTAGCCCCTCTTAAAACATGTTATTTTCAGAAATTTTTCTTGCTTCTGTTATAAACTCAGTCTTCCACCATCTAAGGTCAGTATGTCCAGTTGTACAGGGAGTACACTGCTTTCAGGGTATCTGGCTAGGATGGACAGATAAAACCCAAGCTTCCATGTTGAGGCAGGACATGCTGGCTTGGAGAAGAAATCTGCCCAGGGGACACAGTAACTGCACAAGGACACAGTTTGGATTAGCTGGGACCCACCGATGGGCAATTTGAAGGCCTGAGCTACTTTCCCCCAAAATCTAGGTCAAGAGGTTGGGAAGATGGATACAAGCCATCTTTTTATTATGGCTTACTGTTCAGCTCACAATGGAAAACATTCCAGAAAGAACACAAGCAACAAACAGTGGTTCCCCTGGACTGCCTGGATCTCCTAAAATGCTTTCCGTTTCCAAGCGCAGGGTGGGTGAGGTATAGATCTGTGCTGGGGACAGAGCTGGCTTGAAGGAAACGCAGACAAGGTCAGGAGAAATCGAAGTGCCAGCCCCCACGGTGGCCTCAGAGGACGCAGTCACAGACAGGAAGCACCCTGCCAGGCTAGAGACTGTACCCATGGAGGCTGCACCTCTGTCGTGCATCTGAAGCTCTAATCCAGAGCCCAGGGGCAATGAAGTCTTGTAGTTCTTTTTTCTCTAAGTGAAGTACTATTCCCCCACTCTGCCTAGTAACCTCTTCTTCCCTGGGGTGAAAGTTCTTTCTCCCATGTCAGATGGAATCTCTCAGCCTCTGTCACAAAGCACCATGGTAACAAAGAACAAATCCTCTATTCCAACAAACCCACCCTCCACCCTCGATGGACCAACTTATCCACGGGGACCCCTGTTCAGGAGACACTGCCGTCTGTACACCTTAAGGTTCGCTTGGGCTAGACACAGCGGGTGCCACCTTTGTCAACTACACCCGTCAACCTCTGGAGGAGTGTTGCTCTATCTGTGCTATTTCATTGGTCATAATCACCATCTGGGAAGTGGCTTAGCATCTCTTTACTCTAGTTTTCTGTTTTACAATAGGAGAAAACGTCACCCGTGTAGAAGGTTGTTAGTATGAGAATGGGAAAAATATCGCAGGCACCTAGATAGAGTATGCTAGGCACCAGGATCTCCTGGTGAACCTCTGCTGTCCCAGAGCTCCTGGGCAAGGACTACAAACATCAAATGCAGACACTGGAGCCACACTCGCCTGCAGCAAAAGTGTGTCCAGCCCCGGGGAAATGTGGCTTTCAACAGTTATTTAACATTCGAATCTCGTAGCCAAATCATACTCGGTTAGGTTCGCTTTCGAAACTTAGAACAAATTGTCATCTAGAGACTTACAATGATCTCAGCCTGAGTGTGTTTCCTGCTGTTGGTTCACTTGGAATGTCCTGGGCTGCCTGTCAAATGTGTTCTCATTGTGTGACTGCCAGAGGGAAAACATGCCCATTGTCTTGGCCATGGCTATTTTTATTTAAATTGCAGTCCAAGTTTTACAAAGTCTGAAGGGTCATAAATGTGCAATGGTGGGTAAAATACTTTAACAACAATACATTGTTTTCATTTTTAAAAAAAGTAGTGCGCATTCATAAGAACAAATTTGGAAGACAAAAACTATAGAAGAGGAAAATTAATTCCACATAAAGCCTTTGCTGAACAAAAGTCCTATAAAATTTTCGGTGATTTTTCTTAATCCAGTCATCTGACAGAGATAAATAACAGATTACATATAGGTATGTGTGTGATTATGCACATATAAATGAAAAAACATAACTATCAAAAATCATTTGTTGTTCATAACTGAACATACACACGGGTATGAATTTTCAATGTGGTACGCTTACTTGTTAGGCCCACACAAATTTAAATGGCAAAAATACTGAATATTTATGGATTTAGAGTCACAGACTAAATAGACTGAGCAAACACTGAGTGTCTGCTTTTTTTAACACTAATGTTCCAGCAGAAGCATTATTTCGTGTCTAATAATACTTTCCATGCTTGTCATTTAATAATGGCCACAACAGAACAAGGATGGAAATAATATTTCATAGGTGGCCCATCGCAATTCTAAGGACCTTTTCCTGTAGTTGGAACTTAGGCTTGTTTCCTAGTCAGTGGTGCAAGGGTCACACCTTCTGCTCCAAGAATGTTTTTCCCTGTTTTCCTTCTTAGTGTCTATTTCTGGGGTGAGAATTCCTGGGTTAAAGACCATGGATGCATTGACAGATATTGTAGATATAGCATAGTCAACATCACCTGAAGGTTTTCACTGTGCCCTGTGTTGTCTGAGTAATATTCTCATCAGTATGCTTACAGTTTGTGTCCCTATATTCTCCTAGATGTGTATCATATAGCCTTGGAGACTGAACCATCCCAAAGCTTTGAGCCTGGCCAACCAGAGGTCTGTGGTTAGCCCATCTCATGTGCGCCATGGTTGTGCACTGGGAAATAGTCCTCAGCTATGTCACAGCAGCTGGCCTTCCCTAGGGGATGACCATCTGAGGACAAGGATGTGGGAGGACCACACTCTGGACAAAACAGCACCCATGGGACTTGTCAGTCAACGTCTCTTCACATCGGTTGAGTCAGGGAACATCCACTCAGAAGAGCTGAGACAGGAGTGGTGGGTTTTCAGAGATTAAAGAACATAGCCACAAGTCACCTGGAGAAGAGTTTCTGGGCAGCGGCACAAGCTAAGGGGCATGAGGAGGTGTCAGGGCAGGGCTTGGGGATGGTGGCGGAGGGACCAGCTTATGCAAGCTGTGGAGTCCTCATTCAAGCTCTGCACAACATGGGGTGACAGATGACATCTTGAAGGGCTTTCTGAGCCCACAGTGAGTCCAGGGTTCAAAAGGTTGTCAAGGGCAGGGCCCTGGGCTGAGTTCCCTGGAAAGCACCAGGGCTATAGACCACACTGGCACAGGTAAGAACTGCAAGGAGGACCTGTGACCTTGGTGAGCACACACTTGGGATGGGGAAAGCGAGGGCATCAATGGAGGGGTTGGACCAAGGTGGGGCCACTTCCAGCCTGAGGACAGGTCAGCATCAGAAAGCAGGGCAGCTGAGGACCTGAGAGGGCTGCTGCATGTACAGCCCTGGAACGAAAGCTGAAGGGAGTCCTCAGAACCTGCAAACCCCACCCCCCAGGCTCTGCTCTCCCAGCCTCATGCCCTACACCCAGCAGGAGCAGAAGGGCCCGCATGAGCAGACTCACATCTGCCTCTCAAGGGGCACCAGCTCCATCCCCCAAAGTGAGACCCAAGTCTCCACAGTCACTGACTGGCACCCGCTCTGCTGCCACTACATGCCCAAGCCAGTAGATCCTTAGGGTGGACACCCTGGGCTGACCTATTCCAAGGGATTGGAAATGGAGTCTGCAAGCTTCCATTAAAGCAAAGGTCTGGGATCCCACAGCAGCAGCCGAACCAAAGGTCATTTCTTCTGTCTTTCCATCTGTCATAAGAACCTGTGCTATCTTAATCATAACAGTGAAAAATGAAAGTGTCGATACATTGTGTCAACTTGAGAAGTTTAGAGGTTTAACTGAGAGACTCAGCAGGAAGCCAGGGCTTTTACTTTGTAAACATCTTCATCCTGTGCAAGAGGAGGGGCACAGAGATTTTATGAGTGCTACAGCCGCCCTGGGGTGAAGGGGTGACCTGTGTACAATACCAGGGAGGAAAAGAGGCTTGCTCTCCCCCTGCTTTGGCTCTGGCTGCTTTTGCTGTCTTCTGCTACCTTGAAGTGCTGCCCCTCTGCCATGCCGCCCTGCCTTGGAGCCAGCTGCTTGTGGGCGGAAACCTCCACAAACTTTGAGTGAAATAAACTCTTCTTTTCTAATTTTTGGTGTCGGGTATTTTGTGCCAGCAAAGAGAGAAAAGTAATCAAGACAGTGCCTTTTTCCCCACTCTCTTCAGGAGGAGAATGAAATATAATCAGAAAAAGAGACCGAGAGTGTGTACCAAAATGCCTGGGACCGTCACCTCTTTCCTGAGTGATTCTCTTACTTCTGCTGCATGGAGTTCAGTGGGTCACAGCCACCTACACTCAGCTCTGAGTTCTCATCTAACTCCCTCCTAAGAAGACCACAAGCTGGAAGCATCATGCTCCTAGAGACAATTAGATCTGTGACCCAGGGGCAGCCAAGACTTCTCCAAGAGCCCTCAAGGTGGACATGGGGGTGTGGAGCTGTCAACCACAGCTGGGTGGACGGCAGCCTCTGACAATCTCCCCCCACCTGGAGGGCAGCTGTTCCCAAAGGTAGGGATGTCTCAGCACAGTGGTAACTGCAATGTAAAACACTTGCCAATAATCAAAGTATCACTGAGTTTTTCCCAGAGAAGTGAAAGCTTTTCTATCAAATCCTGACAGAGGGCTACACATGCCTGTCATGCATCTGGGGATAGAAAGAGAGCGCAGATGCCTGGTAATGAGTCCCCAGTGCCTGTTCCCAGGGCACAAAAGAGCTGGGGAGCTGGGAACAGCTGGGTACTTTGGAGAGATACTGGAGCTGGGAACAGCTGGGTACTGGGAGATCTGACAGAGATAAACATCTGGAGATACAAGCCAGCAAGTCTGAGGAGAAGATGAGAAATAAGATGAGAAGGGAACTGCAGCAGAAAGTCCATCCATCTCGTGGAAACCAAAGTGCATCTCCCAGATCTGCTCTTCAAAGGAGACAGTAGCACAATCAAATAGAATACAGAGAGGAGCCACAGATTGTCCATTCTCATCTGTGCCCGCAGGTACACGTACATATACACGTGTACATCCGCACTAACAGGGATGCATTCAAACTCTCACACAGTTATAACATGCATAGAAGTGAACATAAGTACAAAAACACAAGAAAGCACATGTGAATCTCTATGCGTGCACACACAAACACGTCTGCATCGTACATGTGATTTATTTACGATTTCTTCTATAGTTTGTCTTCAATTCACTTGTGCTCATTCCTTTCTGCTGTCTGAAAAAATTAAAAATCAAATAAAAACTAAACATTAGGTAACACATAGAAGTGTTGCTGAGAAAAGGGACCTCAGCTTGGGATAGCAAGTGGCATAAAGAAATCGAGGACTGATTGTATCAATAGACCTGCACTTTCAGGTCTTCTGGGTCAGCCTGTGGTTCAACACTTGCTGCAGGATCTGCAGGACAAGGGGCAGATGTGACTTAATCAAGACACTGGGTACACAGGACAAGACCAAGCCAACCAGCTCCCTTCGGCCTTTGGTCACCCACTGAGTTGCGTTTCTGTGCAGCAAATGTTCCTCTGAAAAGCAGGGCTCCTTTCACTTCCTTTGCTAGGTTGCTGTGTGGAGAGCAAGTTCGGTCATTAGAATTCCCCTGTCAGATGTCATAATAACGAACAGTTACTCATTCAAACACATCCAATAAAGCAGCTGGACATACATGCATCAAGCATGGTATTTTCTTTATAAATACTCATGAAAAGAAAACTTCTAGAAGAAAACATCTTCATGCAAAATCTCCTTAGAACAAACCACAGGCAGGAGGAAGCCTGCCTGATCATCAGTTCCCATCCTCTTGGGAAAAGCCTGAAGCTGGGTAGGAACCCTGCACTGTAATCAGTGCAAAGCCTGGGTTCCTTGACACAGGGGTCGGAGCACCCTGGGGCAGACTCCCCAGCTTTCTGATTCCCAGAAACACCCTAACGCCAACGCGGGAGGTCACAGAAGAACATATGAGAAAACAAACACAACCAGCTTCCCGGTCAGGCCCAGCAGCCAGACTCACAGCCTTTCTCACACCAAGGAATTCATCACATAAGGTGGGAGAGAAGAGCAAATTGCATGAGGTCCTGCTATCTCTGGCTCCTTTCCTTCCATTCCTAAGAGGCAGAAACCCAAACTGCATCTTGGAGCCGGGTATCAGAGGTTCTGATGGCTGCCAAGATGGAGCCTTTGCTAGAGCATCCCTTCCAGCCACGCGTCCTGGGACACAGGCCTGCTTGCAGCTGTCCTCCAAAAGCTCCTGGCTGCTCAGGAATGGGGCCATGTAGCTCCTGAGGCTGGACTCGGACTCCACCTTTGGTTGTGAAGGGCATCTGAGCTTCCTGAGTCTCTCCTCATTTGCGCAATGGGGATGGTCATTACTATTAAGTGAGAAAATGCAGAAAAAGCACTTTGACCCCCATGGCATGCACTGCACAGCTGTCACTTGTATTATCTCACGCTGGCCTCCTGGGAAAGATGCGAAATTGACTGGGAAGCCTCTGATAGCAATGACCCCAATGGAATCTCTGAACAAAGGAGCCAGTGGGAGGCTGAGTTCTTGCACGCGCAGGCATAGATGAGGGAATTCTATGAGTAGTTGAGCCTGCAATGGTACAGCCAGGGCACAGCATGTGGATTATGATGGATCTTTTTTCTTTTTAATTGGTGTTTTGCTTTCTGTCAGCCTCATTCCCATTTTGCTAAAGTGTCTGCAGAGCAGTTCAATACCACTCAGCAATGGTTCCTACCCGCTCCATGGCCTGCCTAGTCGGAGCTGCAGACCAGCCTTCTGTGGCTGCCTCTGCACTCCGATCTTCAGTAAGGAATGGCTGAGTGGACACAGAAGGCACTCACACACCCTCAGACCAGTCTGCAGCCTCAGGCTGAGCAGCAGTGAACTTGGGAGCTGGTGCAGTCCATTCGCCCTGAAATTCCTCCTCATCACTGCCTATTCAGCAGCAACCTGCTCTCCCTTCTCAGTTTCTTCAGGACCCTGCATAAGTAAAGGTCAGGCATGACTTCCCACCGGTGTGCACAGGAAATGGTGCCATGCATGCACATCACTTCCTGGGCCAGCACTCACCAGATGAGACCCCCTGAGTGAGAGCCCTCACTGTTGCATGGATTGGTGGTGTCCACACAGTGCAGAGGATGCAGGGCAATGGTTGACATAAGACGCCTCCCTGAGAGTAAGAGGTCTGCCCTGGGATTAGCACCCACAGGAAGGTGGGCGATCTCAGAAGGCTGCCTGGATCTGGTTAGGGAAGGTCCCTGGAGAGTAGCTTCAGGGGCGGTGGGCAAACTTCAGCACGGTCTGCTGGCCGGTCTTCCTAGAGGATGTGACACTGAGGTCCGCAGGATTTTCGATGGTGGCTAAGACTCGAGCTGCCAGCAGAGGCTTCTCCCAGGTCCGCTTCTGATTCATGCTGGAGACCCCGTCACTTTTCCTTTTGTGGATGTACTGCTCCATCTGGAAAGCCAGGTCAGTGCTGCCTAAGTGGGCTTCTGCGGCGAGGAATGTGAGGACATCCTCCTCCTCCATTTGTAGGACATCAGGGTCTCAGACACTGTGAAAGTTTCCCTGTAAGTTACAATGGGAATTGAGAGCAGCATCCTCTGGACCCCTCCTTGGGCAGCACGGATTATGATGGATGCTAAGGTTTCCCAGGCAGGGTGGACACGCTCTGAACACTTAACCTATGACACTTAACCTATTTCGAATCGTTCTTGATCATTGAAATCCATCTCATAGCAGAATGATGTTGCTAAGATGTTCATAAAAAGAAAAGGATATGGCAAGGCTTGGGGCAGACTATCTTCTGCTAACTGGCCAGACCTCAGGTGACTTGGGGTGGGAAGAGAGAAGAGACACTACACAGTCAACAAACATAAATTGCTTTCACAGATGGCAGAGCTGCAGCTGCTAAGTGTAGGCACCAAAGGAGTCAAACTCCTTTCTCTTCTGATCCCGCTGTGTTCACACGGAGGGCCCGTGTATAACAAGCTCCTGTCCACTTCCTGACAAAAGAGAGGTCAGTCAGAGCCACGATCCGGGGCCAAAAAGGGGGTGTAAGTAATGAGAAGGACACCACAGTTCACACTCAAAATTTTAAAAAGGGATCAAATCTATTTTAAAAATACATCTTCCAGTAGACGGGGCATTGGATCCAGATGTGGACGCAAGTGTGTGCATTTCAGGAAGTGAAGAGCTGCTTCTGATCCCAAAACCCTGAGACCAGGGTCTCACATCTGGGGACCTCAGCTCGGCAACACTGCCAAGAGTACACAGCGATCCTATGCACCCTCAGCTGGCAGAAGAGTGCACAGAGGTGTTTCTGATATTTTACTCCTAAAGCCAATGCGTCCCAGGTTGAGTGTTTAATTGTTAGCATGGTGCTCAAGGGGGTTGGTCCTGCAGGCATGCTGATGTGGAGGAGCAGGCTCAGTTCGGGGTCGTGAGGCCTTTCTTAGACTCCTGGTGAGGACCAGACTCCTGGCCTGGGGCAAATGACTAAATGGGAAGCTCTGCTGAATGCTACGCCTTTGCGCCCAGCAGGCTGGATGTGGAGAGAGCAGCTCAGAGCTGGAGTCCCAGCACAGGTTGGAGGGGTGACCCCAGCTTCATCCTCTGCTTCATGCTCAACCAGATTCTGTTCCACAGCTGCCAAACTCTAGAGGCCACTCAAATACCTTGTCCTTAAGCATGAGAAGTAGCTGTCTCCCTAAAAGCCACTGGCAAAGGAAACAAGGGTGGCAAAATATACTCAGAGACCCAGAAAATTCATTCCTGACACACAGCTAAGAATGGTAAAGAGTTCCTGCCCTGTTGGCTTGTGTCCAAAGGAGCTGCAGTCGGCTTTGCAAAAACTGAGTTGACTAGAAAAAGAAAATCACAGATACATCTCACAAGGAACCTCAGCAAGAAAGCTTAGCAAGTGATTTATTTGATTTTCTGAACCAAACTCCTGCACAATGCATAAAAATGCTAATTGGAAGCAAAGAGAAGATGAGTTCTGGTGAAATCCCGAAAGTACCAGTCCCACTCTGGCAAGACTCTGCTTTAAAGCATCGGCGGCAAAAACAACTTTTCAGAGGAGACTCAGAGTGAGTGACCGTGTGGTCCCTCTTGGTGTCCTGTTACCGGGTGAACAGTTCCTGTTGGAGAAAACCTTCATGAGACAGCAGAGCCACCGGCCTCTCACTGCAGCCCTGTTTATCGCACTGCACTCTGCGGGGCAGCTGAACACCCAGTTTCATTTGTACATAAGAAGCTTCCACACCCTGGATATAAGCAATCCCTGACTTTTCCCGCCCAGCCCGGGTGCTGGAGGACCCTTCCTCTCATCCGCAGCACTGTCCTCCAGCACAGCTTCTCTCTCTCCTTTGCAGACTGAAACAGCCAGCAGAATGGAGGATGTGAGAGACGAGAGAAAGCTGGCTTAGGAAAGTGATGCAGCCGGGGTCAGCAGCTCACAAATGATCTGTCCACTGAGAGCCAGGACAGTGGCTATGCCCTTCAGAACCCATGGGCGGACAAAAGTTGGGAAGAAAGATGAGCCCAAGGAAGACAAGAGCTGGGCAGCAGGGGGCTGATGGACTTTCAAGTGTCCAAGTGTCACTCTTGCTGGAGTGACAAGGAGAAGGAACAAAAGCATGCACTTGCCAGCCTCCCCAGGTCACCGTCCTCGCCCTGCCTTCTGAGCTGGACACCCCACCTTGTCCTTGTCCTCCCCCACCTTGGTGGCCTTCCTTAACTGTCAGAGTCTCTTCTCACCTGCAGACATCACTCTAGCCTGGTCACCATCTCCAGGCTCATGAGTGCCGTGGGTTCTCTGTGGAACCTTACAGCCCTCCCAGCCCTGTTGGCCACCACGCAGGGACAGGGGACTTTGGGAACTGCAGTTAAGGTGCAGTAAGACCTGCCCAGGCTTGAATCCCGACTCTGTCTCCGTCTGAGCTGGCTGGAACCTCTGAGCATTCACCCTCACTGCCCTCTTCTGTATGGTGTAATGCGTGAACCTCACAGAGGAGTTCACCCAGCTCTCAAGGAGGCTGAGACAGGAAGACCAAAAGTTCGAGCAAGCCGGAGCAATTTATCGTGTGTGGAGATCTCACTTGCAAAGGAAAAAAAATTTAAAAACCGTTTTAAGAGCCTGAATTCAATCCATGGGGCGGGGTAGGGAGAGGGAGAGAGAAACAGAGAGGAAGACGGAGAGGAAGACGAAAGAGAGTATCTGCTACATGGTAAACATAGAATTTGACTGACTCCCTTTATTAACTCCTCTCCTTATTCATCCTAGCCCAGAAGGGCCTTTTCAAGTCGGAATAAGCTACTTCACACAGCTCAACCGTTTCATGACTCAGATTCTCCAGTCCCGAAAGTCATCCCGACCTTTCCAGAAGTGCTCACAGTGGGCTTCTAGCCATAGGCAAAAACAGCATCACCACTCTAAGTCACAGAAAGGTCGACAGAGGGAAACTGACCCAAGTGTAAAATTGGGGCTCAATAAGAGATATATAACATATAAATGGGATTCAACCAGGAGCCTGGGGTTTTTTTTTTGTTTGTTTTTTGTTTTTTTGTCTTTTTCGTTTTTATGGGTACTGGGAATCGAACTCACGGCTGCCTGCTTGCAAGGCAGGCGCTTATGCCACTAAGCTAAATCTCCAGCCCCAAGCCTGGGGTTTTAACACCACATAGTGTGCAGGGGGAGAGAAAAGGAGAAGTGAAAAGAAATGGACGGAAGGTGGTTGGTTAGTTCATTGGTTGCCTGGTTGGTTGATTGGTTGCGTGGTTGGTTTATTGATACAGGGTCTCACTATGTAGCTCAGGCTGGCCTTGAATTTACTGTGCAGACTAGGGTAACTTTGAACTTTACATCCTCCTGCCTCATGCATATGGATGAGGCTGAGGTCAAAGAGCTGGCAGAGAACTTGCAAAGGAGGAGAGCTCAGCTCCCAAGTGCCTGAAGATCCAAACTCAAGCCTGGGGTCCTCTACCCAGGACCCTCTTCCGCCTCTTTTAGTTCCAAAGGACTGGATGACGTGTGAGCTGGAATGAAGTTAATTTAGAAGAAAACACAGCTTTATAAACTATCTGAAGCTCACAACAGGTACCAGGCCATTAAAATCCTATGGTGGTCAAAATACACATGGATGGGCTTCGTGCATATTCAGTGCCAGGCACCACACTGAGCATTTTAAATGCAGGCACCTGCTCACCCCTGCAACAGGTCCTGCATGTCAATACCATAGCGTGGTACCATGGTACAGGAGAGGAAATCGAGGTAGATTTTGAGCTCACCCAAGGTCCCAGAGATTGCAAAACCTGGAATCTGGAATGAGCCTCCTGCAGACTAGGTTCCAAGTCCTTGCTCCAAATCACTTTGATTTTAAGTTCCTACTACTTTTAAAACATTACATATTACATAGACTATGCAGTCATTTTGGAAATGTTATATAAAGGAATGATGCAACATGTAGCCCTTGGACTTGGTATTTTGTTCACTCAGCATAATTCTTGGAAAGTTTTGTGAACAGTTATCTCTTTTTGGTTGCAGAGCGGTGGTATACGGTAGAGATTACCAGAGATGAACAGTTCAGCTATTGAAGGACATCTGAGTTGTATCCAGACTTGGGACACTAGAAATTAATGTGCTGTTAACATTGGTACATGGGTTTTTATATAAACACAAGTTTTTCTTACTCTGGGACAAAGCCCCAAGAGTGAAACTGGTAAGTGGTTTGCATGGTATTCAAATATTTTGATTTTTAAGAATGTACTAAACTTATCTAGCTGACTCTATAAATGTTCATGATTACCACTTTTAAAATTTTAATTATCGTGATAGATGTGCACAGATAGTCCCCTGTGGATTTAATTTGCATATCCTTAATGCGTAAGGATGTTAAATGTGTTTGATTTGCCATCTATGTATTCTCTTTGCTCTTTATGTCTTTTGCCCATTTTCTGATAGAATTATTTCGTATTTTACCATCAAGATTTTAGAGTTCTGTTTTATGTGCTTTTAAAATAAAGTAAATTTTCTATGTAAAAAAAGATTTTAGAGTTCTCTACAAATTCCGGGCCTAGTCCAATAAGAACATGTGATCAACAAGTATTTTCCTCCAGTTAATACTCCGTATCCTCAATCTCTCCATATGAGCTTCTGCAAAGCAAAAGTTCAGGTTTTGATGAGGACCAATTCATACTTTTTTTCACTTTTATGGGTCATGCCTTTGGTATGAAATCTAAGAATTCTGCCTGGCCATAAATCCTCTTGATTTTTTCCTAGAAGTAGCATAATTTTATTACTTAATCAAAGATCATGATACAACTTTTTGTTTCATTTTTTAGATGGTATGAGGTTCACATTTGGTTTCACTGATTTTGCCTTTGAACATTCCAGTAAATCAGTTTTGTCCCGTTGTTGAAAATCACCTGAGCGTGTTTGCATGTCCACTTTTGGAACCTGAATTCTACCCAAGTGACCTATTTTTCTGTCATTTCAACAATGTAAAACTGTCTTCACTACCATAGTTATATAGCAAGCATTACTGATAGCCTTTCTTAGCCTCCTTCTTTATTCTCTTTGTCAAGAATGTGTTAGGTTTTCTAGGGCCTATACTTTAGGTAAATTTTAGGATAACCTCATCAATGCCTACAAAAGGCCTTACTGGAATATTGACCAGAATAGCACTCAGTCTATAGTTCAAATTGGGGAAAATGCACACCTTTACTATATGGTGAGTCTTTCGATCCATGAACATGGTATATCTCTTCTTTATTTGGATCTTCTTTGATTTCTTTCATCAGCATTTTGTAACTTTCACTGTATGTTTTGACAAGTATGTAGCTAACAATTTCATTTATTTTGAGTGATTATAAATGGTACTGTGTTTGCAATTTCCAATTGTTCATCATTAGCAGACAGAGTTGTGATTGATTTTGCACGTGGGTTGAACTCACATATTGCAACCTTGTTGGACACTTTATTTCTCTGATATTTTAGTACATTCCTTAGTATTTTTATAAGCAATCATGTTATCTACAAGTGTGCTTTTCCTTGATACCCTATAAGACTTTTATTTATTAGCCTTGTATTTTGTATTGTCTTATTGCTGAAATTTCAGCATTTTTTTGTTAAGAGTTTGAGAGCCAGTTCTTGGCTAATTCCAGACCTGAAGGAGAAAACACTTTTTCCAACAGTAAGAATGATGTTAGCTGCTGGCATTAGGCAGGGTCTCTGCATCAAATCCAAGATAGCGCCCTACCTTCCTAACTTGTGAGAGTTATTATCGTGAATGCACGTTGGACTTTTTCCAGGGTCTATTTTGCATCTCTTTGTAAAATCATGTTCCTCTTCACTTTGGTGGCATGGTGCGCTGTTCTGAGTTCTGAATGCTGACCATGCTTTTCATGCCTGGCATAAATTTTCACGGATGCTTTCTGTCTGGGATTCCATGAAAACATTGGTGTGGACTTTCTTGTGGGGGAGGGGAGGTTGTCTGAGTCTTTTTAGCAGCTGCACAAAATGACTTGTGAATGCTTGCTTACTCTGTTTTGGGAAACAAATGTATAAAATTGGTCATTATTCTTTAAATATTTGTAAGAATTCTCATGTGACTTTCTGTGTCAAAAGACTTCTTTTTCATAGCTTTAAATCACAAATCCAATTTTGCTAAGAGTCACAGGATTACGCGGTAGTGTCTCCCTTTGTAATGGTGTTTTGAGCATTGTGGGTTCTTTCTACAATGTCCGACCTGCTAGAAGAAAGTTCCTACCACTGTCCGTCACTTCCTTTTTAATGGCACAGAAGATCCACTGAGGGCTTCTGTGTCCCTGCTGATATTGGTTATTTTTTCCTCCTATTCCCGTTTTTGTGACTCACTGCTGGGAGAAGCCTTTTAATTTTCTTAATTTATTTTTTAAATAACTTAAGTCATGATTTTTTTCCATTGCCTGACATCAGCTTCTGTTCTTATTTTTATTTTCATTCTTTAGTCTTTTGTCTCTGTTGCTTCTCCTTTTTTAATAACTTGAGTTATAAACTCAGACAGTTAAGATTCTTCATAGTTAATACTGTGCAAGCATTTTCTCTATAAATTTTCCTCCCAACACTGTCTCAGCTATCTCCCATACTATTTAATATTTCAAATTTTATCAGTAATTCAGTTCTGTTTGTATTTTAATTTTCCCTGGAAACTTCCTCTGCAACCAATGGACCATCTAGAATTTTGTTAATTTTCACATGTCCACAGATATTCCTCTTGTCTATGTGTTACCAATCCATAAATTTATTTTATCAAGGAATGTATTGTGTATTATTTTAACATTCAAATGTGTTGTTTGCTTTATGGTCCAATATATGGTCTAATTTGATGAACATTCTATGGGCACTTCTTTTAAAGGAGTATTCTTCCACTCTTGGACAAATTACTCTGTACACATCGCTTAATGTACCAGCTGTTCAGTGCCAGCTTATCCAATTCTGAGAGAGGGATGTTGTAGCCCCAACAATAACTGTTGATTTGTCTCATTCCTACTTCAACTCTGGTTTTATTCCATGTATTTTGAGGCTCTGAAGTTTGGTGTGTACGAATTTAGAATTAGCATGCTTTCCTGGTCTATAAATTCTTTTATCATTATGCAGTTTCCATTTCAATTTATTTATCATATTCTGGAGTGTATTTCTTTTTATTGTTTTCACAGTTGCTTCAGGTATTAATAAAAACTAAAACAGTCCGTTAGCAGTGGCATTTTATCATTCTGCAGAGACATGGGGACCCTCGCTGCCGCTAGTTCCTCACTTTGAAATATCATTGTTTTAAGTATCAGCAGGTCCTGTGAACTTCGGGGAAAGTGGGGAGAGGGATCAAACCCAAGGCCTCATGCGTGCAAGGCCAGAGGGCTGCCACGAGCCCCAGCCCCACCCCAGCCCCAGCCCTAGTCCTCCGGTGTTTATCTCGCTCATAGAACATGATTTACAAAACGCATGAAGCGTAGCAGAGCCTGATGCATTACCCATCATTCTACTGTGCTGATCTCTCTTCTTGCAAAGGTTCCTGCATCTTTATTCTCATTTCCATTTTTCTAGTCAAAAGCACTTATACTGACCAGTCATTAAGGGTCAGTGTAGCACAAAGTTATTTCAGTTTTTCTTCAGCTGACAATAACTACTTCTTGCTTGTGTCTGAAGTATAGTTGTGCTAGATATAAAATTCAAAATGGCAAGGATTTTTTCAGCCCTTAGCATGTGTGTGCTCCACTGTTCTGGTTTCCATGATGGTGATGATAAACCTGCTTGTATTGAAGTCTGTGCTGCCCTGAGAAGAAGGTGCAGTTTCTCTCCGGCTACCTTTGAGTTCTTTGTTTTAATCATAAGTAGAATTCTATTTATAAAATTCTGGGGCAGTTTTTTTCAGGTTCGTCCTATTTATCCTTTACTACTTGACTTTCGCTTTTTATTAAATTTGAGTAGTTCTGAATCTCAAATTTACTCAGAGTAGTATTTCCTCAAATACTTTCAGCATCTTTGTGTCTCTCCCCTCCTTCTGGGGCTTCTTACTGCGCTGATTCTGAAACTTTGGTGGTTCCCTCAGAGATCGCAGACACTCAGTTCTTTTGCTTTGTTTTGCTTTGTTTTTCTCTTGGGTACATTTTTTGGTTTTTGTTGCTGTTGTTGATGGTGGTGGTGTTTTGATTTTGGTTTTTTGTCTTTTTGAGACAGATTCTCACTGTGCAGTTCAGACTGACTTTGAACTCACTGTGCAGCCCAGGCTGGCCTCAGAACTTGCAGCAATCCTTCTGCCTCAGTTTCCCGAGTGCTAGAATTACCCTGGGTACGTTTTTCACTTCTACTATTTTATTTCTATAGCTTCCCTTTTGTTCTTTTTAATAGTCTCATTTATTTTCTTACTTATCACTTTTTTAGTTCTCCCCAGAGAATGTTTGACTGACTGTCAGAGTATTTTTGTGATAAATGCTTTCCAGCCCTTACCAGGTAACTTCAGCATCTGATTCCTCTTGGTCTTTGCATTAATGTTTTTCATTCGGTTACAACTTTCTTGTTTCTAGACAAGATGGTGGCTCTTCCTGAGTCACAGGCATTTGCCCACAGTGCTAGAGATGCTGGGCGCTGTGGAAACCTGGGAGTCTAGCAGCTGCTTCATCTGTTTACACTGAGTGTGCTCTGTGGACCGTGCTCTGCTGGCACAGTCTTTCTGTATCGCTTTGCTCTGTTTGGCTTCTCTGCCACTGCAGGGCTGACTGGGATGCACAAGGGCAACCAGGCTGGGTCTCGGCAGCCTCCAGTGTGGAAAAAGGGATCCTCTGGATATCTAAGCAAGGGACCCCCCTCAGAGTGGCTCTCTGCACTACCTCGTCAAGGAGGTTTTCTGAGCAAGGACCTGGCTGGCTGCCACCTGCTCTCGTGCCTCCTACTGGAGAGGGGAGTGCAGGACCACAGGCTTGCAATGTTGCCCTGCTGCTGGTGCAGCATCCCGGGCTTCCAGGCTGGGTCCCTCTTGGCGGGTCCTGCCCCAGGGTCCTGTGGTGAGAGATAGGGGTCCTGGGATCCTAAGTCTCTGAGCAGGGAGAAAAGTTGTCTTTCGAGCTCTGTGCAGGAAGAGAAGTGGTTGGCTGCCCTGGGCCACCTTCTGCTGCTCAGCTGGGGATTGAGAAACACAGGATCTCTTCTTCTGTTGGCTGAGAAATGCGGAAGATGCTGTTGAGGACCCAGTGCAGATTCCCTGATTCCTGCCACCTTTTGGGGTCCTCTTGCGGCTGGCTATCCTGGTGACTCCTGGGTTCACAGTTGTGCTTAACTGGGGTACAGGAGCACGGAAAATCACGTCCAATTTCTCCTTCCCTGGGAGTCTCCAAACACACGGAAAATCATGTCCAATTTCTCCTTCCCTGGGAGTCTCCAAACACACCTTTAAATGTTTCATATTTTAGCATGTAATGCAAGAGCAGAGACTTCACCATCACCTAATGAACACTTAATGAACATTTAATCAAATAACAAATCTCTATTTTTTGCTTACCTAGTGTGTCCTAGCCAATAGATCCAGACTCCTTCCATACAGTTCTAGACAGGACTTACAGTTGGAGAAGCCAGACAATTAGTAAGTGTAAAATCAATGTAGCTGAATTGGAGGCAGCAGTAACAGTCGTCATGAACACAAAGCCATTCAAGGTGGGGGCTGCCTGACAGGCAAGGAAGCGTGACTCTCAGGTGCAACCACGTCCCGCTAAGGGACTGGTGGACACATTGCACCAGCTCTCCATGTTCCAGGAAGTGCGATGTTCCTTCCAGGAACTGGAAGCAATGTCAAAGAGCAGACTGAGGTGACCCATACCTCATCTTAGCAAGTCCAGAAGCTGAAACACTGAGTCTTGAGCTTGAAGAATTGCATTTTGTGCTTAGAATGTACCACCCTCTCTTCTTGCCTACTTCTCTCCTTAGGACAGAAATGAATTTCCTGTGAATTTTCCAATATTATATTTGGGCCACAGACGCCCTAAGATTCTTCCACCATTGAAACTAAAAGCACATAACTTGTCTGAGTTCCCAGGCTCAGAGCTAGAGAACAATCTGATTCAGGATAAATTGTTTCTTGATTTGCATGTATATCTCATTTAGAAAAGATTTTTAGTCTTCAACTTTGGAGTTGATACCAAGATGAGATGAAGACTTTGGGGGCTATCAGGGTGGGATGAATGTATTTTATGTGCAAGAAGGACATGAGTGTTTGGATAAGCAAAGGCAGAATGCTATGCTCTGATGTCCGTGTCTCCCTAAAAGACCTGTGTTGGGCTGAATCACCAGTGATAGTATTAGGAGGCAGAGTCTCTGGGAGATAACCCACGTGCGGCATCACTGCCCTCATATACAGCTTGCTGGACAGTTGCCTGCCCCCTTCCACCACATGAGGACACAGACAGTGCTTCCTGTGAACCAGGAAGGGCTTGCACCTGGACCTGGGGCTCTGCATTCTCCAGAAAGCTGAAAACTAAACTTCTGTTGTTTATGACCAACCTAGTTGCTGACGTTTTCTTAGAGAAATCCAAATGGACCAAGACAGATGTAGCTAAGAGAGGTCTCTAACAGAGACCTTTTGAAAACAAAATAAAATAAAAAGAAAGGATTTTTAAATGACTTTCTTAATCCAAAAAAACACCAATAAAATAGTAAAGATGGAGCAAAGAATAACCCTTAACGGCAGTAAATCACAAGATGTTTTTAGGAAAGACTAGCTTCTAAAAAATGAGTTTTAGGAAAAGATGAGGAAAAATTCATGCTATATTTATCTTCCAGATTGTCATCCAAACAGTTTTTAGTGTGACCTTCTTTAATCTGGGCTGAAATTTTTAAAAATTATTTGGGCGAAGTGTATCTCCTCAATCAACCTTTCATAAAATCTGGAGAGTTTGATGTTTAGCTATTTGTTCTTGGCAAAACATAGCTTCTGTTTAAGCCAAAGTCTTAGAAACACTATAACCATCAAAAGGTTTAGAGTTTCTCTTAAATTAGGACAGTCACTGAAAGATAAATAAGGCAAATGTGACTGCAGCATCACTCTGAGTATGTACTATAAAAGTTAAAATTTCAGGAGAAAAAAATGAAATTAGGCATACAGAGTTGCATGCTGTTTAAAGTATTTTAAATGGATCCTGAAAGATTTTCATGTTTATTCCCCTGTTCTTCCCCGCCCTCCTGCGTTCCTCCATCCTCAATTCTCCTTCCCCCTTCCACGAAGTCTATCTTCTGGTTTCGTCATCTGTATGCCATTTTGCTCTTCAAATGATCTATGTTTTGAGAGTTTCCTATGAGAGAAACCGTGCGATAGTCAACCTTCTGTGTCTGATTTCCATCATTTAGCATGGTGCTCTCAAGTGCTTCCATTTGCCAACGAAAGGCTCCCATGAGTCCTTCCTAGTGGCTGAGTAGCACAGACCTGAAAAGATTCCAAACACACCTGAATGCCCCCTTTTTTCGGGAGGGATGCTGTTTATATTTAAATTTTACATTGTGGGCTTTTTCCTCTCAGCCAAACCTGGAGCCTGCCGGCACATTGATGGTCTGTTGCTGCATGGAACTGCACCTTGGATCTTTATTGTGGATTTGGAGAATTTATCTGTTCGCTTCCTTTTGACTCTTGAAATGAGTACTGAGCAAATGGAATGAAATAAAATGTAAACTAATGGAGCATAGAACATATTTCGTCGCTAGATATTTTGCTGTTCTTTTACCTGGCCTTCTCACATCCCCCTCTGGTCACCATGATGTGGTCAGTATCTAGTATCTACTATTTGGTCGGCCAAAGAAACACACTTACGCTGCATCTAAAACTTGCAAAATCTGGCACTTCTACTGACTGATTCTGCAGCCTGATGCTGCTGCCAGCTCTTACTTATGATGGTTCATTGCCTCCTCTGCTGTTGGACCATTACAGGGAACCGTATTTTCTAGAACACTTATAAGTTTGGCATGCCTGTGAGGCCAAAGGCTAAGTTGTCTTCCTTTAAGAAAAATGGGTTTTTAACTAAGGCACTACTGACACAAGGCAACTTTAAATTGAATTTTAGTTTAATTTTTGGATTCTGGACCCAAGCACACTTTGATGTAGGCCAGTGGCTGGAGTTTGCTGCAAACCTTTTTCTCTCCAACCAATCTGAAAATCCAGTCCAAGTCAAGCAGCACCCAGTGTCTCTTTTGGATGGGGATTGCGATTTGGTTCCTGTGATGGTTGCCGCTGGGGTCCCAGCCAAAATGGTCTTCCCACTCCACTGCCACACTCTATCATTGCAGAATGTCCATTGTCTTAGCCTCTGTGGCGTGATTTTCTCAGTTACTGTCCTGCAAGGTGTGAGTTTGCCAGCTGGGCCAGGGGCCCTAGGGCTTCAGCTGCCGTGTTCACGACCCTCTCCCAGCTCTCTTGGCCGAATTCAGCTCCTCGAACCAAAGCCAAGGTCTCTGAGCCTTCACTTGATTCTCATGGTGCAACTTTCTGGAAGTCTTATCCTGCAACTCTTGCTGCAGGATCCCTTTGCTTCTGAATTGAGCTCTCCCTCCTGTACCTGAAGGCAAAAGCCATAGAAAATGTTTGCAAAGATCATAATTGTGATCCAGCGCATACACAACCCCTTAAGCTCCTCATCCTCCTCTTTCTCCTTTGGTTAACTATAGTGATCTCTATAGTACTCTCTTCCTCTTACTTCAGAAAAGAAAACTATACAATTAAAAAAATTCTCCCCGGGGCTGGGGATTTAGCTCAGCGGCATAAGCACCTGCCTTGCAAGCAGGCGGTCGTGAGTTCGATCCCTGGTACCGGTAAAAAATGAAAAAGACAAAAAAAATTCTCCCCCTGGTAAATGTTGCCGTGTTTCAATTCTCTGATGGAAATGAAAATAAACACTAGAAGTAACTCTTGGAAACTCTCTGCGCCAGTAGTCACAGATCCTGCTAATTATTCCTCAAAACTTTGTTTTCATTTCTCCTTTGGCGATGTGAGGCACTGTTACATAAGCCCTCGGTTCCATTCCTGCTTTGCCCTAGGATACTCTCACTGGGCAGCCACAGCCGCCCTGCTGGCTCTCGTGTGCTGATTCTCAGCTGTGTTCGCGGAAAAGTTTGGTCTCCACTAACTTCCTGCCACAACATTTGAATCCAGACTCCCAGCGAGATGGTTTTTATCTCTCATCTTCCTGGATTTTGCTTTGGCCTCTGTCCTCATCTTTTCCTTTTGTCTTTTGAATCATTTTTAAATAAATATTTAATTAATTCTCTTGGTATATTTTAGATATACATAATGATCACATTCATCATAGGGAATGTGTATCGGTATGTGACGTATTTTGATTCCTCTTTTTTTAAAGCTTTGTTTCCATTTTATCCCTTTCTTAAAGAGATTTTTTCCTTTTCCCTTCCTTCTTCTCTTCTCCCACCTTAGTTCTTCTATCCTTTGGACAATATCTTGCCATTACACAATATCTATTACATTTTTGGTCCTTGTTTATTCTTTCAGTTTCTTCCACCAGGGAGACCATGCAGCATTTACACAGCTATTGTAAAAGAAAAATAACCAATAATAAATGCTGGAGGGGCTGTGGCATCAAGGAACCCTTCTCCACTACTGGAGGGAGTGCAAACTGGTACAACCACTGTGGAAATCAGTGTGCAGACTCCTCAAGAAACTAGGATTAGAGGTCTCATTGGACCCAGCTCTTCCCCTTCTGGGTATCTGTCCAAAAAATTAAGTAGAATTTGACTCTCTGATTATGCCAAACTGTTAGTCTGAGAATAGTTTCAACCGAGAAAGAGAGATCAGTAATTTCAGGCCTTTCCAGAAGCAGCAGTGACTGCTCATTCGCCAGACCCAGCTGCTTCCCACCTGGACCCTCTTTCACCCTGGAGTCCAAGTCCCAGACCACCTGAATCTGACATATGGGGTTCATTAGGCAGCTCCTCATAAGCAAAGCTAAGGAAAAGGGTCCTGCCCCCTTTACTATCTTGGGTTTTCCCACGTTACTCATGGCCGACTGTGCCTTTCTAGAACATTCCTGCATGAAGCATGTTCCCCATTTGGATCTTCCCACCTCACCTAGAGGTTAGAAACATATCTCAGTCATCCAGTTATCTTTCAGTGTTAGCCCTTCATGATTAGGTAATTCCTTATGCAAATGATCTTTTGATAAGATTTAGAAATTTCTACAAAATGGAAATCCTGTCAGGCACGTTTCAAGCTCCAGAGGCTGCACCCCACAGGAAGTTCGGTCTTCCAAGGGGGTCACACAGAGCCAGCGTACCCTCCCTGGTCAAGCCCCTCAGTGTGGGGACCGAGGCCCGTCTGTGCTCTAGGTGGCTGTAAGGGTCTGAGGTTTGCCAGATGTAACATCACCCAGAGTGAGATACAATCAACAAACAGAATTAATATTTAAATTTTTTTAAATTATTACAGTGCAAGGCATGACTGAATCCCCCTTAAAAGATTCCTCTTCATTTCAAACACCCTCATCCATCGTACTCTGAAGATGCTCTAGGAATCCTCTGTCCTGAGCATCTTTATCTGTACCCTCCTGACTGCCTTGATGTCTTGAAGTGATTCAAAGCATTGATCCTTCACTGTGGCTTGGGGAAGAATCCTGAGCCAGTGATGAGGAGTGTGGGGACACAGTGCTGTATTCCGAAGAGCCTGCCTTTCTAGTCGAGGGCACTAGGCAGCAGCAGTCCAAATATTTTTGACCACACCTCATAAAGCCTCCGATGCTTCCAAGGGAAAATGTTGCCCCAGCTCAGGTCCCTCTGCACAGCTCCATGGAGAGATAAGAGACCCCGATGTCCTCAGTGGCCTCTGGCATTGCTTACCTCTCAAAGCAGGCTAACAAGGGTGTAGCTGTGTTATTGCTAGAGGTTGACACACTTTGCAGGACAGTCTGGGGTCGCTTTCCACTTTCTGTCCCTTGAAGTACAGGACATATGTGTGTTCCCAGAGGAGGCTATCAGAGTGGACCTGAGCAGGATGGATCCACAGAAAACAGATAAGTTCAGGAAATATTTTAAGATATTAGAACGTTTACCTAGAAGCAAAACTATTCAGACTCTTACCTTTAGCTGAATAAGTTAACGTAGAGAAAAATGCATTGGAGAAAAAGCTTGCACTGTCAGAAATTTAGAAAATGTATGTCAAAATGTGTTTTTCCTTTGTTGCCTCTGAAACAGGAAAATTCAGCCACTCACAATTCTTATGTTGAGATGTAGCTGAAGTGAGTTAAACCTCTGTGGTATGTCACATGGAAACAAAGGACCCTTGGTCACCACCCCCTTCCCGGGCATATGCGCTCAAACATAAATAAACCCTGCATACCTTCCTTTCAGCCCTCACGCCTTTGTTCACACAGCAATAAACTCGAGCGTACAATTGAGCTTACACTACACATATAAACTGTATCCAGGACACAACTAACAAAATAACAAGAAGCAAACCATAAAGTTCCTGAAATGTTTAAGAATTACAGGAACTTCCTAAGAGAAAAACAACAATATCATGCTTTGTATAACATCACTAAAGGTTGTGCTCAGAGTTATTTGGTTTGGTGAGGATGGTGGTTTTATTCATTCTGAAGGACGCTGGCTCGAATTCTAAAAATGGTGGAGCTTCCAGTGTGGAGTGACCGCACCCCTACACACACACCTTTCCACCTGCCTGGGCCAGCAGGAGGTCAGAAAGCATGGCGTGCACATGGCTTGTGCACTGGGGGCTGGCTGATGTAGGAGATCACCAGCAGTGGCTCCCACATGAGCGAGCTGAGAGGCACAAGTTGGATGTGGGATCTGCATCCATGAATGAGAGGAGCCCAAGGAGCAGACACCCCCAAATCACCCTCCTCAGCTCTTGCTTCTACACTGGGGAAGCTTTGACACAAGAATTCTGCACTGGTTTTAGCCCATGTGCCATCGGGCAAACTTCCTGCCCACACACTGACGTAGAGTGAAGACCTGCTGGGTTCCACGCACACAACACGTGTGGACGAGGGTGTCCTGTGTTCCTGCCCAGGTCACAACTGCTGCCACCAAGGAGAAAGTGAATCTCAGATACTGCGCCCGGAGACTTGTGCAGCCCTAAATCCATAACCCCTGAGTTGACAGTGCCAGAAGGTGACAGCACCAGCAGGTGAGTCCTTTGGAAGATGATCATTAAGTTGTAAGGATGAGCCCGTCTGAGTGAGATGAGAGCTTGACACTTGTTAACGTACACTTATTGATATACTGTTTTCAATTTACTATTTTTCCTTAGTGGATGAGGGTTCAGAGCCCCTGACACTCCAAGATCCAGACTCACCCAGGGCATTTAAATTTCCCAGCTGAGTGACTGTGGTCCCCACTGTGAAGTATGGCATAGGAGCAGAACAATGACAAGGCTCCTGGATGGTGCTGGTGCGCCCCTCACGAACCTGTTTCGTAGGGTATTAGTGTAAGGTGCATTCTCCAGGTCCTCCCAGTGTGGAGGATTAGGGTTTACCTGACAAATCCACCCCAGAATCCTCACTACCCTGAG
Organism: Cavia porcellus; assembly: GCF_034190915.1. NCBI lineage: Eukaryota > Metazoa > Chordata > Mammalia > Rodentia > Caviidae > Cavia > Cavia porcellus. The sequence goes on along the minus strand of NW_026947506.1, from coordinate 52,944,667 downwards.
CCTCTGAATCCCCACATCTGCAGGAAACCACTAACTGTAATGCAGATACGTTGGAGGCTGAATATTATGTCTGTGCTTGGGATTCAGCCCATCTCATGATAAGGAAACTTCTGCTCTGCAGTGAATCACACCAGATTGTTCATGTGTGTCTGCAGCCACTAATTTGTGTCTTCAGGCTCATTCTCTTCGTGTGCTAAGCACAACCAGCCAACATCACTATAGCTGAGCCTTCCAAAAATGTTTGCGAGTGGGACCTGGAGCTACAGAACTTCTTGTATTCACAAGTGGTGAATTCAGAGTATCCAGTGGGCCTACACTGTGTAAATCTAAAACAGTTTAGAGTGGATTATCAGCCCTCCCTACTTTACTAAAAGGAGTGATTACGGCAACTCTAGATCTCATCAAATCAGAGAGACAATTCCAGGAACTACTACACTCACTAGGTAAATTTAACCTTACAATTCTGATTTTCTAAAACCACTTAGGTCATCAAAAGCTGGATTGGTTAGGGTTCTCTAGTGCAAGAGGGTTCATTCAGTAGCTCGCAGGGTCAGAGGCTGCAGAGCCTGTAGCAGCCTCTGTACGCTGGAGAGCAGAGGACCCAGGAGCTGCTCAGTCCCAGCAGCTGGAAGCCACATAACAAGAGGAGCCAAGCATGCAGCACAGTCCAAGCTTGAAGACCCGGAAGCTCCCTAGAGAGTCACAGGTGCAAGTCCACAGTGAAGGACCTGAAGGAGCTGGGGTCTGAGGTCCACAGGTGGCGGCAGCAGCCGCAGTTCAGTGCAGACTGACCTCCCGCCCCTTCCCTTTTCATTTCATCCCTATTGCATGGCACCACCCACAATCAGAGTGGGGCCTCCCCACTCGGTTTGCTGGCGTAAGTGTCAATCATGTCTAGAGACAACCCCAGGCACCTGCAGAATAGTGCTTTACATTAATCTGCTGGAGTCTCTTAATCCAGGCATGTTGGCACCGGGACTAATGATCACATTGGTTTTCTATGAGGGACTGAGAGCCAGAAGTCACTGAGCACGATGCTGGGACAGGTTTCAGAAGAAGCTGGGGAAGAACTGAGTCTCTCTGCAATGCCGCTTTTTCAAGACACTGGAACCCGGGTCCCACAGGCAGCACATGGGAAGGGACCAGCCCTGCTGGGGCCTCCACTGGCCACATGGACAAGCACTTCACCCCACACTGATCTGCAGTGCTCCCCTTTTCTGTAGACCAGGCTTGGGGTCTCAGTGGTGGGTTAGGTGAGTCCTCACCCTCTGAAGTCCTGGCTCAGCCAGTTGCAAAAAGCTCTTTAACCACAATGGTTTTCTATAGCAATTACAAACTAGAATACTGTGGGAAATGCCAAGGGAAAGAATTCAGGAAAAGTGCAGACAGGAGTTCTGACTTTGGCAGTGGTGGCCGAGGTGGGGTGGGGTGGGGTGGGGGGTTATGGAGAATGGAGCTGCCAGCCACAAAGCTGGGAAATGGGCCACCTGGTTTGAGACCTCAGACACAACAAACACGTGTAAGGATGCAGACCCAGGGAACAAAACAGGACCAGGCTGTTCACACGGGAAGGAGCCTGTGGTCACAGCCACCCGGAGCTGAGGTACACAGCTGAAGGATGGCTTGGAAGGAAACCTCACCGCGATCAAGAATGTACCGTTCTTTGAGCTGTTTCCTTGAACAGCTTGGAAGGAATAATAATTAGCACAAACAGTCGTTGCTGGGCTTAGCAGGAGGCAGGAGAAAGCAGAGTACAAGATTTGCACTCCAAAGTTTAAGCAAGGTTTTTGCTCAGCTACTCTGTGTGAATCTGACAGAAGGGTGAAACCAGGTTAGCACCCCCCTGCATGGAGAGCCCGGGCACAGGCTTCAGTAATAACACCGGTGCTCCCTCACTGTTCCTAACTGCTTTGTAATTTGCAACCAGCTGACCCTCAAAGACTCAGAACACCAACCACCCCAACGGAGCTGAGATTCCAAGCAGAAATCTCCAGCACGGTAGCCACAAACAGTGCAAGATATTAAATTCGTTCACACTTCTAAAAACTATTAGCCTTCCCGGGATGCATTTAAACAATATGAAAAATGCCACATTTACTTTGCCAAGTAAATTTAAACTCCGAGAGCAAAATATAACCAAGATAGACCAGAAAAGAAAAATGGTAAAGTAAGTCCCCATCGCAGTATAGCAGCTGAAATGCTAAATGAATGAATAGCTTAGAAATAGAACACAGATGTCAGGACTGATGGTAAAGCATCATTTCCCTAACGAGGGAGAGCCTTGTTTCAGAGCAGATGCTCTTTGCTTGGGACCGTTAGATGGCTCTGATTATATGGTGCTAGAGGAGACATTATCACACGATGATCCCACTTCACTGAGGAAGTTACTGACAGCTCAGTGTGACATTAAAGATAAACAGTGTGTAGGAAAATAGGAAACTTAATTGATCTGCGTATGTGATTAAAGAGTGCAAGAGTTGGTGATACCAAGACTCAGACATTCTTGTCAGAGCCAGACAACACAGGCCAGGAGACGGGTGGGGAGAAGAGGGCTCCCATCTGCCTGCCAGAGACAAGGACTCTCCAGGACCTTCCCCGGGCTAAAAAAGAGCCCTTCCCATTGCACACTGGACCCATGATCTGCACATTCTGCACACATAGATGGATTCCTGTACCAAAGTTTATCTCCAGCACTGGGCAAGCTTGCAATGATTCCACCAAGATGCCCTGGATGTGGTTCTTGTCTAGATATGTAAACCCCCTCATTCCCACCCTGTCAGTGAGCAGGAGCCAGAGGGAGGCAGAGGAGAGAAGGCGGCTCCCAAGAGTTACAGGCCCCTCTGCAGATCGGGGGTCCGCACGGGGGGGGGGGGACAGTGTGGGGGAGGAAAAGTCTCTGCCTGGTTTGTGAGAGTGAAGAAAGAGGCGCAGACCCCTGGATGGGGCTGTGGTGGTCCACACCTGCAAATCCCCCCAGCCCACCAACAGATTTTCGGGACTCTTCCAGAGCACTGCAGAGAGAACTCAACAGGGAAAGCCAGGGGAGAATGAGAAGGCCACACTGAAGTAAGACAAAGGAGCACAGCGACACACAACAGTGTCCCAGTGAGGGCAGAGGACTGAACTGGCTCCCTACAGACGGCCATGTGACCTCAGCTGACACTAAAGGGATGGGGTGGGACAGTGAGGATGCTGGGACCCTGTTCATAACGGGAACCCAGCATTTAACCCTATTGAGAGAGCTGGGAGCCAGCAGAGTCAGCTTCCAAGGAACACTCAGGAAATCCTTCAGGGTGAAAAGAAACAAAGCAGGAAGAAGATGGTTCAAATCCCCAGCAAGGGATAAAGGAAGCTGGAAAATATGCAGGGGTATATGACAGACAGGTTGCTTTTCTTTTTGCAAGTGCTTTAAAAGATTTTATAAAGTAATCATCACCCCGCCATACTGTGTTTATGGCACATAGATGATCTCTATATGCACAGATCCCAGTGATAGAGCATTGGAGGGGAGGGAGGCAGAACGTGGTGGGGAGGGCCTATCATCCCTAAGCACAAAGTCCAGCAGAAGAGCATCTCACATCTGAAGCAGCAGATTGTCCCTGCTGTGGGGTCAGCACCTCAGCAACTCTGTGCTCTCAGCCCGAGACAGGCAGGCTTCTGTCTCCCAGTGAGAAGGAGCAGGGGAGATGGAGTCCCCACAAACCCCCCCTGAGCACTAGGTAGCTCTCCAGCTGGAGCTAACTACCAATGAATGCAAGAGCTGTTAACAAGAGAAAGCATAGGACTTGTATGAAATGTACATGCACACAAGAATCTTTGCCAGAAAGAAAAGAAAAGAAATGATCAAAGCCTGATGTTTTTATGCTTTCTCGCCAGAGAACAGTATATACATGAGGGAAAGACAGGCATAGGATTGCCAGGGTAGGAATTCTAGGAATGTTCCTAAGCGATCTGCAGAGGGAGGGTGGAGAAGCTCATGGAGGTGAGGACTACTGCAGAGCTGCCGATCCTTGGCCACTGTAACCCAGCTGCCAATTTGGTATGTTTTGAAATGCCACATCCTTAACACCTTCAAATGCACCTCCGAGCCAGCAGAAGTACATGGCAGGATTAAGCCAGGCCTGAGTGGGGGAGTGTGCTGCCCTCTACTCATGTCTACATTTGCATGCAGTGTGACTGCAGCCCTGGGAGACAACAGCTCAGGCAACTGCACTGGCCCACAGCTGCCGGACACAGCCCGAGGCTCCAGAGAGAAACTGGAAGCCCTGGCTGCAGGTCTGCGGGGCCCCTGGCTTTCTGATTCCTCCCCTGGGAGGCTGAGCTGGACAGCTGCCTTGAAACTGTCAGAGATGCAAGCTCTGAAGATTTAGTTCCAGCTGTACTCTGCTTTCTTATGCTCGAAGAGAGGGGTGGGTGACATGGATTCCCCCAAGGGTGGCTTCCTCAGCTCGTCTGATAGGAAAGAGAAAGACTGGCTGTGGTGTCCCACTGGATATTTATTTATTTATCTTTATTTTGCTTTTTGAAATAGGGTCCTGCTAGGCAGTTCAGGCTGACCTTGAACTCTCTATGTAGTCCAGGTTAGCCTCAAATTCAGCCATCCTCCTGCCTCAGCCTTCAGAGCACTGAGATCACAGGCATGTGCCGCCACATCCAGCTGAGCCCTGTTTCATTAGAATTTGTTTTTTTAAAAAAACTTTATGGATGAATACATTGTAATGCAAACATAGATTCCATTGTCCTGGCAGAGCAGTAATCGACATCCTAATTCGAGAAAGTAAAAAGAGTATAATTCAGGTTAGTTTCTAAATATGCAAAACTCACTTTAATTTTCCAGCAGCAAATCCTGAGTCCCCAGAGACTCCGGCTGCTGACCACACACTGGGTGCTTGCTTGGATTTTGTTAAAAACTGGATCCCAGAGCATGGAATGCGTCCTCTGGGATACTCTCTAGCAGGCGTGGGCTTCTACATAACTAACTCTGTGTTTATCAACACCGGCTGATTGTGGGCCATGGATGTCCCAGTTCCCTGTGACCTGTCACCTCATCTGCAGGCCGAGGGCTGGCTAGAGACTACTTCACAGCAGCATTCTAAGCACTCGAGTGGAATTAAGTGGTGGACACTTGTCCAGGGCTTGTGCACTGTGAGCTGTCACCCCTTTCCCCTTTCTGCCACCCCCTCCCCCCGCCACCTACAATCACAGACAGCAGATGTTCCCTGTTGGTCCCAAGTGGGCGAGAGGCTCACTGGCAGACCCTGAAGCCCACCCTCTCTGTTCTGGGCTCCAAGATCAGGCCTCTTGCCAAACGCTCCCCTACAACTTTTCAGAAAAAGTTGAGGAATGACCAAGGCCACTTCGTGTGACCGATCTTTGTTCCACTGCAAAATGCTAGCTCGCCTCTGCATACTAAGATAAACCCTCTTGGAAGGCGTCTGAAGGCAAAGCAAATATTTTGAGCATTGAAATACCCTCTAAATAACAAATGTCAAAGGCCTGGTTTGTGTTAGGCAACCCCACTTATCTCCAGGCTTGCAGGCTACTTTTGTTTTTGGCTCCTCCATTCGTTTATAAGTGACTGTATCATAGGAGCCTTGGACTGCAAGATAACGGTCTGCAGAGAAGACCAAAAAAAGACGCATAAAAAGTCTCCCAGAGTGGCACCGACATCTCGCTTAAAATTAATTGCCGTGCTTTAAGTGCGTGTCTTTGGATTGGTGATGTGACAGCTCAGTATTGCGGGATGGGGACATTTCAAGGACAGTGTCCTGCAGGGAGCAGAGCTGTCCTCAGCGTCCTTTTCTTCCTTGTCCCTCAGAGCTCCAGTTTAGGCTCCAGTTTGGGCTGCTTCGCTACAGCAAATGCTGGAATTTGAAGCGGATGTGTGCAGTGTTTAACTTAATTGCTACACAGAATGACAGACATCAGTTATTCAATAAAGACACTGAGAACTGATCATGTGGCCGGAAGTGCCACGTTCGCCCTCTGCCATGTGCTGTCACACTTCCTGCCTTCCGCTGTGCACCAGGCTTTCCTCCCAGCTGGAAGACGACCAGCAGAACAGCCCGAGTCCCTGGGATCGAGCCTGATTTTATCTGAGCCATGGACCCCTGGTGGACCACGTTACTTCCCAGCACCCTCCTGCAGAGTTAGGGCCGCCCCCATCACAGCTGGCAGAGCTGAGTGGCACTGTGCTCGCCTCCCAGCCACCACCCCCTAGCTCGGAAGAGATATGTCCCCAGCCCCTGGATGGCCAACCCTGCTGACTGGTGTCCGGGCGCACGTCTCCCCCCCACCTTCCCATCGACATCTAGGAACACACAGGTGCTGACCCGCACGGTTCTGTTGGCCTGGGAGAGTAACACGAGGTCAGTGTGAACCCCTGTGCCAAACGGGGTGCTTGTCTCTTCCTGGCTGCTCAGACTATTCAGCCTCGATTTCATTTTTTGTTTTTTGTGTTTTTTTTTTTAAGTGCATTTCGCAATGCAGAATGAATGCATTACCAGGAACTGCTGTATCTATGCATTCCGTTCTCATCTTTTTAGTTCCCCTTCCCCCACCTCCAGCTTCCCCTGTCCCTCGATCCCCTTCTAGTCTCTGTGAAGCACACGTTCCTATTTCCTATCATCTATATTTTTTTGCTCTTGGAATTAATTACATTTGAGAAGCCACATGGTATTTCACTGTCGGTGTCTGATCAATGTCACTTAGTTTTATGGTCTCCTGCTGCATTTCCTACAAATGACTCTAATCTATCCTTTTGTGCCTCAGTAGTACCTCACTGTGTATAGACAGAGACTGCCCAAAAAACATATGCACACTCAGGAAAAGAAAACTAGTATGATGTTTTTCAAGCAGATGGTGTTACCCTCTATGGAGGACTCCAGGGGATGTCACCTTTCACAGAAAACCCACAGCACTGACAGACTTTAGAGAAGACACTGAAAATGCGTGGGTAGCAATCTCAGTGATGGAGGTCACCTGGCAGCTGTTCACCATATCATAAACATCCAGAAGCTCACACCACCACAGTGAGCACCTCTCACAATGTAGAGATCATAGGTAGCTTGTATGAATCCCATGATCTCAATAAATTTTGTGTTCAAATATTTATACTTTTATTTTCTTGAAGTGTGTATATATTTTTGTCTCTATATATTTCTCTCTCTCTCTCTCTCTCTCTCTCTCTCTCTCTATATATATATATATATATATATATATATATCACATTTTCTTTATCATCCATCTACTGATGGGCACAAAAACTGCTCCCAAGATTTAGTACTATGGTCATACTACTGGAAAATGGGTTTTTCCTTTTTAAAACTGAAATTTTCTTTCATTTTGAACCATAAAGGATTATTCTTCTTTGCTCTTGCCCACCAGGCATGGCATCTGGTATTATTTTCTTGACCTCCTCCACCTGCCAATTGCAATATTCCAGGTCTCCTGCCCAGGTACATATCTAGAGTAAATTGGAATTCCAGGTCTTAGCAGAAGTTTTCAGCCCTAAACTGGGACAGAACAATGGGACAGAACTAAGCAGCAGGACAGACACACACACACACACACACACACACACACACACACAGAGAGAGAGATTAAACTTAAGTATTACATAGTATTAGATATCTCTGTATTCTGCCATCCTGACCTCCAGGACTGCATTTCTCATGGGCCAAACCACTGCACCGACCTCTTCCACCCTGTTTCATTCTTGCCGTCAAAGAATTTTGATGACCATACTGGTGTCTGTTCCATGGTAGAAATCTGCTAGAGACAGAACCACCAGTATAACCTGGAAGTACAATTCGAGTTGTTCTGACTCCAGTAAAGTAGGAATTAACCACTAGCTGAGGCTCAGGGCTTTGCCCTGGATCCAGAGTCTGAGTCTGCAGCTTCCAGCCCAGCCCAGGCCTCCTGACCCTCCTCCTTCCCACCAGGATGCCCAAGCCAGAGCCAACGAATGAAGAATGCCACAGTCCACTGAAGATACGGACACTGAGATCAAAATGCAATTGCATTATGAGTGATGAAATGAACAGCTACTTTGAAGAAATAGAGACACTATGGTATCCATTGCTGATTCCGTAGCATCATACTGTGAAATCCAGTAATGCTTTCATTCTCTGTTCAAAGTGGTTTTAGCCTGTTTTGTATTGTATTGTTTAATTCCAGCATAGATGAAGGCATAGACAGCTGTTTTGAAGACAAGGAGAGACACTATGGTAGCCATTGTTAATTTTCCTACTCTCTGGTTTTGAAGGCCTATAATGTCTTCCTTTCTCTCAGCTTTATACTATTTTATACTATCAGTTTTATACTATTTTACCCTATCAGTTTTATACTATTTTGTTTTGTATGAATCCATTGTGTGTGAAGATATGGACAACTATTTAGAAGAAAACAAGAGACATCATGGTAGCCAGAGATGATCCCCTGTTGTCTCTATTTGAAATCTGTGTCTCTTACATTGTTTTCTTCTTATCTGCTTTGTTCTGGTGCTTTGCCTTTTTGTTTTACCTTCTTTAAAATAAAAAATAAATTAATTAAAAATATAATTATAGCAGCTAAGAACAATGAAACAGCTAGATGTGAATCTGCCAGGTATGTATGGAACTTCCACACTGAGAGCTACAATATGCTGATGAAATAAGCCAAAGGAAGCCTCACTGAGTGGAGAGACGTGCCATAATTACGGATCCAACGGGTCAGCTGAGCAGAGGTGACCACTCTCCCCTAGTCTAACCATGGTCTCACTGCAATTCCTGTCCAGATCTAGCAAGACTGATTTACAGACATAAATGAATTTATTCTAAATATACTTAAAAGACCTAGAGCCTGGAGCTAAAATACTCTCAAACAATTGTGAAGTGAAGGGATCTTTGCTCCTGATACTAAGTCTGATTCTATAGCCAATCAAGGCTATGTGATATTTCATGAGGGATCAATACAGAGATCCATAGAACATGTTTAGCACCATTAGGATTTGGAGAAACACAAATTGGATCACAACGATCTCCACGTCCCATTAGAAGCACAGTTTCCTTCAAGTCACTGGGGCGCAGAGAAACTGGGGCTCCCAAACAGTGCTGGGGGGAATGCAAAATGGTACAGCCGCCATGGCAAACCACATGGGAGGTTCTTAAAATGTCAAACATACCAGCACTGTATGATAGTCATGCTATTCCACACCCAGGAGGTATGAAGACGTGTGTGCAAGGAAAACTTGTGTGTAAATGGTCTTAGAAGCGCATTATTCGTAAGAGCTAAGAAATGCAAAACAGCAACCAGGGTGATAGCTCAGCGGCATAAGCGCCTTCCTGGCAAGCGCAGGGTCTGAGTTTGATCCTTGGTACTCAGAAAAAAGGAAAAGAAATGTAAAACATGGAAGAGTCTGCTAACCAGTGACTATAAAATGTGGTCTATTCGTAGAATAAAATAGGATAAAAGGGGCTACTGATGTTTGTTGGAATGTGGATGAAATGCAAACAAATTCTCCATGCTGTCTGGTTCTTTTTCTGAGAAATGGAAAAAAGGCAAATGGAACTTTGCTGGAAATAGCAAAGGATGTTTATTATTTAGGGACTGAAGGAATTCGGGAATGTGCAAGTGTAGGTCGTGCTGATGCTTCACAGATCTATAAATTCCTGAAAGCATCCGATTGCACTGAGAACGAGTGAACCCGCCATGTCCTAAATCTGCAGGCCGTGTTTAGCCTTGGCCGAGATAGGATTCTCCCAAATAATTTTATTCAGGAACCCAACTTTTGTTGTTGTTTATTTATTTCTTGACCAGAAAATATGTCCCTTCTCTTATAAAGAATGAGAAATGGTGTCAAGGAAAGGGCAGGAAAAGCCCAGTCCTGCAGCTTCCTCAGGGCTCTTCGTTAAGCGCCACTGATGTTGTGAAACCAAATAAACAATGGGGAGTCAGGCGTCCCTCTGGGGAGAGGGCTGAGCGCCTCTTCTGGCACAGTGGCAGCCGCCTTCTCCCCTCTGTTTGGTCTGGGGCGACAGCTGCGAGGCTCCAGGCTCCAGAGCTCTGGGACTCTCTTGGCAGTTGACCCTGGAGGTTCAAACTCACAGCACCCCACAGCCAAGAGCCAGCTGTGCAGAGAAAGTCCCTCTGCAAACTCCAGCATGGATGGCTTGGATGGTCCACTGCAGGACCAGGGACCTCACCGCGTCCCCGTGGCTGTGATGGGCTCTCTGTGGCCAGTGTGGGAGACAAGTTGGAAACTGTCCCTTGGAAAAACCACCCAGTGTCACGCAGTGCAGGTGACCAGACGCTCCGAGGCCTGCAGGCTGGTGGGCAGCGAATAATGCTTCGCCACCTAAGCTGGGAGGCCGCTTCCGGTGTGTCGGCACCGTGATCACCACCAGATAAAATGTGGTGACCCGGATTTTGCAAAGAATAAATAACAGGAGGGACATGATGGGGAGAGGGCGGAGAGGAGGTGCATAGAGAGCAGTGTCTGGGGTAGCAGGTCAGAGCGCCCAGCTCACAGCAAAGGAGAATCCATCCTAAGACGCTTTCATTTCAGTTCTGCAAGAGGCAACAGAACGAGTTTGCGGGATACAATATATTGATTTTAAGAATACCCAGTGTAGGGCTGGGAATTTAGCTCAGTGGCATAAGCATCTGCCTGGCAAGTGCAAGGTCATGAGTTCAATCCCCAGCACCTGAAAAGAAAAAAAAAAAAGAAAGAAAGAATACCCAGTGTATTTTATGGCTTAAAAAGAAAAGTTTTCACACTGCTGCAACACTGCTAGCTGGATCCTCTTTCAGCAAAGTGGGGTCTCTGAAGATACCGGATCCTGGCAGACCCAGTGGACATCAGCCTGAAAATGTGGAGCCCCTACAATGGTTCCAAGGTCCCCTCCTCAAATCCCCCTGGAGCTTGGCCCCCAGGGCAATGGTGCTAGAAAGTGACCCTGGGAAATGGACTGTGCGGGTGTCACAGGTGGGCCAGGTCTCTGCCCTTTCCTGAGGGAGGAGGAGGTGCGACCTTGTCTCTGGAGGGTGCCATACTCAAAGCCTTGGGAGCTGAAGCTGGGCCTTCTCCAAGCACCAAGCAAACCAGCACCTTGGACTTCGACTTCAACCTTTCATGTCTTTGAGAGTTCAGTTCTTTTGCAGATAAATTACCCAGGCTGAGGTCTTCCGCCCCAGCAATGCAAAGCAGATCAAAGCAACTACTTTCTTTCCCACTTAGGATGTGGTTTCGATAAAAAAATATTCTAAAACCTGATTCCAGGATGGGAAAGATAAATGCTGAAGTCTTTCGCCATAAGAGGCTCTACAGCATCCCAGGAAGCCCACTCAGATCAACAGAAGAACCAATGCAGAGAGAGCACAGACCATGAGGCAGGCTGGTGTATAGAGCATTTTGCACACCAGCAACCCCAGTGCCATTGATACAGGAACCAGAGGGCTATGCAGACAGGTTTAACAAGGGCCAAATCGGAAGCTGGAGAGAGGCCAGCACCCCTGCCATTTTAGCCCCAGCCCAGTTACCCCCATACCCAGCCTAAACTGATAGAATGAATATAGAACGGGGCTAGGGTCTGTGGTGCCCAAATAACCTGCAAAACCCAAAGGAGCCAGAGCTGGGCTCCCCAAACACCAGTTAGATCGGAAAATATTGACAGAGTTGCAAAATGAGAAGTCTTCACCATCAAAATATTCCCTGCAAACATAACAAGGAGGTAAATTCTGCAGAAGCCGAGGTGAACTCTGAGACGCCGAGGGATGGGCCACCTACCAGGGCGGTTTATCCCACGTTGGTGGCCAGCGCTAGTGGTGAGCAGTTAACTTCTTATTTAACTTTGCATTCTTTTTGTCACAGGTGACTTCCCTGTCTCATAAGCCTCAGCAACCACAAACCTCAATCCATCCTAGATTTCCTGAGTAAAGATAACCTAGCAAGAAATATAATATACATAAAGAATATGATAAAATAGTGGGCAAAGTTTATTAACAAGCTATTTAAATGAAGTAGAAAATAAGCATTAACACTTAGGTTCCAACTCAGTGCTAATTAGGAACTGCAGATTAAAATAAAAATAAGAAATTTGTTTCTCACTCAGATATGCAAAAATTATAAGTGGTTGATAATATTCACCCATGGGAAGGTGCATTGCACTGCTTAAAGGAGTAATTAACTAAGTGATCAGCTCTAACAAAACACCCAAAATGCCTTTAACTCATTAATTTGGCTGCTAGCCAGTGGAATGTGGTGACACACACCTGTAATCCTAGTACTCAGGAGGCTGAGACAGGAGGATCATTGCAAGTTCACAGCCAGCCTGGGCCACACAATGAGTTTGAGGCCAGCCTGAACTACGTATTGAGACCCTGTCCCCCACCCCCCCCAAAAAAAATCTGCTTCTAAGAATTTGCCCAGCACCAATACATATTCTTTATAGAGATATTTACAATGTTATTTTGCTGTGACATAGTGGAAATCAAATGAGAAGAAGCCTAGGTGTCCATTGGAAGGGAGAAAAGCCCCCCCCCCCCCAGAGAAGATGTATGTTCCCCATGTAGAAAAATACTCCAGGTTAGGGACATATTTTTACATGTGAAATTAAACATTAAAAATAAATAGTCAGTGGCTGTCATCTATCTCAGGTCCCTCCAGGAGAAGCGTGGCATTGGGGAAACTGTCAGATTCACGACAGCTCCAACATTTCTGGAGACCTTAGGCTGTTCTCTCGATGCGGCATCAGGGTGGGACGCTGGGCTCTTGCTGGCCTGTGTCTGAGGTTGGTCTTCTGAACTCATCTGGATAAGAGCTTCCCCTTTGCACCTGTGGACTCCTTGGGCTGATGGGCTCTTTAGTCCTGATCCTCCTGATTCCCCGTCACCCTGACACAGGAGCATTTTGCTGGGCCGAGGCTTGGCTGTGCATCGTAGGACACGATTTCGCTTCTCAGTGAGTCTTCATGACACAGCCATGGGTTGTTCAACCCACAGTGCAGTCATGCGTGACCTGAATCCCTTTGTCCTGGTAAGGATGCCCTTCTCCTGGCCATTCCACTTAGGAGCTTGAGCCTCCCTGGGTGGATTCTCACACATATCCCAGAGCAACTTCTATGACTAAAACAAACACTCTAACCACTCTGCAAAACAGAGGCACCCAGCAACCAACCCCACCCCACCCCTTGACTCCTCCACCCCTTGGGTTTAAAGTAAGGTGATGAACAGAAATGGCCTCCTGTGTCGCTGAGGGCACTGGCCTTCCACACGCACCCTGGCTGCGCCCCCTCGTGGTTCTTACTGTCGTGAGCCACTTCCTGGGGTCACCCGCTAGTACTCATTAAGTTTGCCAAAAGGACTCACATAGTAATGGCTGGGCTGAGGGCTGGATCTTGAAATCCTAACCCCAAACCCTTCCTCCCAGTTCATCAGCACCCTCTTGGGGTCTCCCTGAGCCTTCTGCGCCTGCAGAGATTCCTCAGAACAATGTGCAGTCCTTCCCTGGCTCGTGCACCCAGATTGTGTCTGCACAGAGCCCTGCATTTCCATTCAGAGATAAGCAGGAGCAGGGAGGACCTGCTGTCTGAACTTCCTCTGAGCAGGAATCCCACTCCTTTGCTGTTCTGCATAAAGGTGACTTGAAATCCTAACCAACGGGGTGATGGTATTAGCAGAGGTCAGAAGGCATAGAGGCTGGGGCTGGGGATTTAGCTCAGTGGCATAAGCGCCTGCCTTGCAAGCAGGCAGTCCTGAGTTCGACCCCTGGTACCGATAAAAAAAAAAATGAAAAAGACAAAAAAAAAAAAAAAAGAAGGCATGGAGGCTGCAGTCCCGTGAAAGTGATCAGAGCCCAGATGAGAGAGACCCACGGAAGTTCCCCGCCACTGCCGGAAGCTGCCAACCAGGAAGCAGGAAGTAGGCTTCACCAGACCCTGAATTCAGCATAATTTGGTCTTGGACTCTCAGCCTCCAGAGCTGTGAGGAGTAACTTTGATAGAGACAGAGACAGTGCAGGGACGATAAAAACAAAGCAAAATAAGATCAAGCATTGGCACAATCGCTCCCATCTGAGTCCTGCAAGCTTTCTCTCACGGCTTTTCACTAGAACTGGTCCACGGTCAGATTGAGACTGCAAAGGTACCAGAGACCACTGCTGCCAGCCGCCAACTCGGGACTGAACCCCCTCCCTGCCTCTTTAGCCTTCTGATCGCTGACAGTGTAGAAGATCTGAATTCAAGAATAGAGATAAATATGAATTCTCTTTGAAATGCTTTGCTACACAGAAAAATGAATGGTTGTCTGACAGACTGCAAGACTCACAAGAGAAGCGTAGGCCCTGAGAAAAAGTCAGGCAGAGAGATGCACTGCAGTACGGGCTCAGTGTTCCAACTCCACCAGAGCGTAATGGCCCACGACAGAATCTAAAGACTTGAGCTCAGAACCAAAGCAACAATGGCTATATGGATAATTCTTCCAAGCTCACAGCCCTCTGACTGACCTACAAGAGGATGCATGGCTGCACCCTGACTGACCCACAGGGGGACCCACGACTAGACCCTGACTGACCACATGGGAACTTATAGTTACAGCCTGAGCCAACCCCAAGGAGCCGAGTCTGGGTAGGCTGTCTGGAAAACACACTTTCTGCATTGTTAGGGAAGACCCAGGTTGACACCCTAACCCAGGCCAGGGTGAAGGAATCATAGCTCCTTCCAAGGGGAGGAAGCTCAGATCCCAGTTAAATGCAGGAGGAGAGGACAGTAACTCTCCCTGTCACTCAAGGGGAGCCCCCAGTCCTCCTTTACTTGGCCACTGAGAAAAGAGCGGACCCCCACCCCAGGCAGAGGGAATACAAAGAAGGAGAAAGAGAAGGATGGGGGCCTCCTCTCAAGCCTGGCAGGTCCTGGACGTCCTGCTGTGTGCGAGCTTTTCTGCTTCCCCTACAGCCGTCATCCCCCTCGCGGCAGACCACACATCCGGGCCGCCGTCAGGTGGGAGTTTCTCTCCCGCCCCAACTCATGCCTCTGCGGTTCTCGAGTCAGGCCTGGCTCACACACAACGTCCTCTCTGTACCTGGACCAGGAGCCGCCGAGTAAGTGCATACGACTCAGACAGGTGGACAGAAGACATGACCTCCACTGACCTCAGGGGCATCACACATGCTTTGAAGGCCACCCAGAGACCCGGATCCACAGCTCAAGGCCCTGCTCTTCTGGTTGCATAGACTCAGAGAGGCCTCCAGGATGGAAAGGCAGGAGGCGTCCAGCAAAGACAATTGCACCCAGATGAGGGGAAGTGTGGGCCGCATGCAGCCAGGCTCAGGTGAAGTGGACACAAGGAAAAGTCCAACCAAGAGAAGGATCAGAGGGGGGAGAGGGGAGCCAAGGGCTCGGAGGTGGGACAGCCTGGGTCCCCCAGGCACAGCGTGGCAGCACCCCAGTACCAGCTCTCACCTCCAACGGCCCCGTCCACGCCCACACTGGCCCACGTACGGGGCTCGCAGAAAGCACAGACTCAATAATACCAGTAAGAAGACAACGGGTGACATTTCAGGCCTTAGCAAGAGGGAATTGAGGTAAGTTTTCAAGCAGGACAAGAGCAGAGCTGAACTTCAGGGACGTGGGAAACAGGAGCTTCGAGCCCCTGGTTTATCTCAGGACCAGGGCAGCTAGCTGCTGAGACCTCTCAGCGCTGGGCCGTCCTGGACGCTCCGTGCTCAGATGTCGCCATCTGGTGGCAAGAGCTTGCCAATGCCACCTTCTTCCCTCAGGGTTGATGCTGAGACTCTAAAATACTTTTTCTACCCAAATAATTTTTAAAATATTTTCAACAAGATACGCCTAAAACCAATGATGTGTCTGTCCTCGCTGGCCTCCTGGATATACATATAGCAATAAGGGGAAAGTCACGCCCAGGACTTAAGCACTCGAAATCAAGGATTTACACTGGTCTTTCTAGAGACTCCCGTTCCTTCCCTGGAAGAACCGTCCGCTACTCAGTGGAGCACGCTGATTAATTCAGAGCAACTTCAGTTGGTGGCCAGAAGCAGGTGCTGGGAGAGGGGATGAAGTCGGGCACTGCTGTGGGCTCAGCGTGTGGGTAGTCCCTTAGGGGCAGGGTTAGGGTGCCCTGTATTTCTGTGATGTTTGCACTATGGAATCTGGAACTACAAGTGCCACCACCTGTCCACAGGAGCAAGTAGTGGGGAGAGGGGACACGCCACACACACAGCGTCTGTGTGTTCTAAGAGCTCAGAGCCCGCCTGCCTCAGCAGCCGGTTTGGTGGTACCGCGGTGACGTCCTGTCTCAGAGGCTGCGTCTGCAGCAGGCGTTTCTTTTGCGGGAACAGAGCCCCTGTGTGTCAGACTGCAATGTTCCCCAGCAACGCTCTCTCCATTGCCCAGGAGATGCGGTGACAGTTCGAGGCTTGTCCCCCAGGGTCCTGTCTGCATTCCAGAGCCCTGCACCCCAGGAAATATGGGGTCAACTCAGCAGGCTCTTTGGTTACCATGGCAGTGGGAAAGGTCCCAGAACCTCTCCTGCGCCCCTGCACCTCCTCAGCAACAGCCTGTGCTCTCCCTGGAGAGCGACAGCTCCCTGGGGACAGCATGGCTTCTGCTCCTAACCTGCAGTCTCTCCTTCCCTGCCACCAGGGAACTTGCTCTTGTCCCTTAACTCAAACCGACTGCGAGGTCACTGTGTGTCCCCTTAGATGAACCAAACACCCACACGTCCTCACGTGAGTCAGGTGCAGGGGACTGGGTGAGGGACTGAGCCTCTGTAACAGGCACAGGGCAAAGTGTTGGGGACCCCACAGGGTAACCCCTGTGACAAGGCCCTGCAGGGCCCAGGAAGAGGCAGCTCAGAGTCATCTGCAGTGGGGCAGCGCCATCTTGTGTCTCCTCCCAGGCTCCTACTGGTCGCTGTGGCTCCCTGGCTGTCCCTATGAGGCACTCTGGGCTCCCAGACACCTGCACCACAGCTCCCTTTGCACGAGTTTGCCCACCTTTGACCCTACGGTCACCATTCCCAGGGCTTCACTCCCAGCTGTGTCCACCCACCCCCACCCCACTGACCCACCCTCCAGGCGGTCTGTATTTTGAACTTCTGCCGCCCTCAGCTGGCCATCCTGAGTACTAGGTGTGTGTTTGTTTGCATTTGTGTGTGTATGTGAAAGTATGTGTATGTCTGTTGATATTTGTGTGTAGGAATGAGTGAGCAAATGTATGAGTGTGAATGTGTATGTGTGAGTGGGGGTATGTGTGGGAAAGAGTGTATATATTTGTGTAATTATGTGAGTTGTGTTTGGATACACATACCTGTGTAGCTCACAGTAGACAAGGGCTACAAACAATGTGTCCCTGTCATTTATCTAACATGCCTGTTTCAGAAACAACTAACATTTCTTGATCACTTGATTACACATTATGTCATGCACCCACTGCAAGCCAAATCTAGATGACAAAATGTCATTCAGCTTGGTCATCCTGAGATACCACAAAATATCAACCTCCAGCAAAAGTCTAGGATATACTCAGCTGGATGTGGGAATCTATTTGGGGCAGTTCAACCCAAAACATCCCCAGTGAACTGCTTAATGAACCAGTTACCAAGTTAGCAAAGGGTATTGCTACATCCCCACAACACACGCACATCCATGCACACACACACACACACACACACACACACACACACACACACACACACATATGCAGGATATGCTATTCAGCACTTGGATTCTGTCTTGGTTACTTTTCTCTTGTTGCTGGGACAAAATACCTGGCACCCAAAATGAAGGAAGCAAAGGTTTATTTAGCTTACAATTTGTGGAAGTTTCAGTCCATAATCAGCTGGCTCCAAGGCACAGTGACATGGCACAGAAGCAGGACCACAAGGCAGCAGCCAGAAAAATCAGGCAGTGCAAAAGGGGGTGACAAGCCTCTTCTCCTTTATATTGTAAGCAGGCTACCCCACCCCTCAGGGTGGCTGTAGCACTTATAAACCGCCTCTGTGCCCTCCTCTTGCAAGGCTGAGGATATTTACAAAGTGAGGATCCTACCTCCCTGCTGAGTCTCTTAGTTAAACTTCTAAACTTCCCAAGTTGACACAATGTGTCAACCATAACAGAGGCTAAGCACCAATAACTTCTTCTTCCTCAGATCCTGCTACCAATACCTTCCTCTGGAGCCAAACACTCCCATTTTCTGAGGAGAAAAGAGTTTCTTTTTCAAAAGCCACAGACCTAACATTTTATTTGAGAGACCCCAAAGAGTTATCCTGAGGTCTAACCTCCAGAAGAGCTCCAAACAGGGATAGCTGGGTTTCCAGACCCAAACATTAGTGAGAGAACTGGGCTCTGCTCTGCCCAGCCATGCCAGTGCCCACCATAAGACATAATAAAGAGAAACCCCTGATTACCCAAGGGAAGCAATTCAGCAGGCAATAGGTTGGCTCTCCCACAAGCCAACTGCTTTGTGGGGCATCCAGGATGCAGGCCACATGGAATTTCTCTACCCTCAAACTGGATGCAGAGCTCACAGCAGAGCAGAGGGTGCTAGGCGGGGCCAGGAAATCTGTGCGTTGAGAGCCTCTCTCATGTTCTAGGACAGGGGCACCCAAGTGGGCACCGTCACCTCAGGCCTGGGTCTCTGAACCTCGGAGATAAGAATCGCTAACACCAAGGTCCCGGTGGGCTGGTTCATCTGGGAGCATATGGGTAACTCCAGGAAAACACTGAAAAACTGAAAATATATACTAATTTTAGAACACTCAAAACATATACTAATTTAAAAAAAGAAGAAAGAATCAATTTCTGACAAAATGCTACCTTACACCAAGAATTATGTAAGTCCCCTCAGGGTCTTTATAAGAAAGAAAACCAGATGCTGGAAGGGTTGGTTATGGGATGGGTCTTGCAAAGATAAGGAGTTTAACAGCTACGTAAGATGCCAGCTGCCTAACACAGCCAGGGGCCTTACAGAGAAAATGCCAAGTTCCCCTGCTGCCTGTGCTGGCACACACAGGTGCACACACACTGCACACACTCACACAGCACAAAGTCGTCTCAATAGCACCTGTCAAAAGAAGCATCCAGCATGAACAGCTGGGTGCAACATCTTTGCTTAAAACCAGCCACGCCTTCTGTTCCTTCATCTGAACTCTTGTGAAGGAGGCCATATTAGTTGCTCAAACATGAAATCCTGAGGGCTGCAAATTTGTGTCCTGTGCTCTCCTCTGCCAGCCTGGCCCAGGTAAAGTCAAGCATCTGGGAGCACCCAGGATGTGTGGCGATTAAAGGGTCCCCGCTCCTCCGGGAGGAATTCAAAGAGTCAAGGTAAGTCAGAAGCATCTGGTTCCTCAGGCGCAGGCATTTCAGAGAGGAACAAGTGAACACATTACATTTGGATTTCGTTTTCTGAATGTCCGCTCTCCATATATCTCCCATCAAAAGTGGATGTCCCTGACCTCCTGTCCTTTCCTCTGTGGTTATGAAGGCCAAAGAGTTTGAGCAAACAGAAGACAGGAAGGTAGAGGAGAGCAGGCAGCAGCATTCCACATCATCCCAAAGTCAAGACTGCTCCAAGCTCGTGCGTCTAAAGGAGCATGCAGAGCCCAGTATAGTGGAGCACACCTATAATCCCAGCACTCTGGGAGGCTGAGGCAGGAGGACTCCAAGTCTGAGCACAACCTGGGCAACTTAGCACTAAGAGACTCTGTCTCATGATAAAAGATAAATAAAATAAATGTTTAAATAAGTGGCTAGGGATGTAAGTCTGTGTGAGGACCCAAGCTTCAATCCTCAGGACTTCAAAGAAGGAGGACAGGGAAGAAGAGGAGGAAGAGGACAAGGAGAAGATGGAGAAAAAGGAAGAGATGGAGAGGGAAAACAAGGAGAAGGAGGGTTCACACATAGTGAGTTCAAGGCCAGCCTGCACTACCTAGCAAGGCCTTGCCCCAGAAATCCAAGCAGTCAAACAGACTGCTGTAGGTCAGTGGTGAAGAGCTGCTCCAGTTCTGAGGCCCGGCTGATTCCCAATGGTGTCTCAAAGTGTAACTGCTTTAAACAGCAAATGAATCTGAACCCGTTAATTTCTCTTTCATTGCTGAGACAAAATACCCGATACCTAAAGTTAAAGGAGGAAAGGTTCACTTAGCTTACAGTTTGTGGAAGTTTCTTCCATACTCAGCTGGCTCCAGGGTGATGTGGCAGAAGAGCCATGGCTTATAACAGCAAAAGATGCTAAAGAAACAAGAGCAAAAGGGGAGAGCAAGTCTTTTCATTCCTGATTGTGTAGGCAGGCTACCTGCCCTAGGGCTGGTGTAGCACTTACACCTCCAATCCCAGCACGAGACAATGAATCAATCACAAATCCTAGATTCAGCTGCCTCTGGAAAGCCTGCCCTCATGACCACATGAGGCTTTGGGAGAACATTAGACACAAACTGTAACAGCACCCCTGAGATCTCCTGAAAGTTTTTAGAGCAAAAATAAATTTGGAGACAAGTGCAGTCATGCTTGATTCAGAGGACTTCTCAAGAGAACTGATGCTGTACGCTGGTTTCTTTGCTGTATCCTAGCACTTCTGACGTGTATGTGTGTGTATGGGCTCCAATGTCAGGACCAAACACTTAGTTCAGAGAACTGTTAAATCAGTTCCAGAAAGCCCATGCAGTTGTATTTAAAAAGGGGTCAAGTTTTCAATATTATTTCAAGCTGTTCATGGAAAATGCATTGTTCGGCCTGTTTTGACATGCTGCATTCCTGTTTGTGTGCTAAGCTAGAGTTGTTTCCTCCTCCCAAACCCTCACAAGCAAATCACTGAATTTTAAAATATGCTTTGTATAAAATGTGCAGACAACCATGGTATAATTTGATGTCATAATTAAAGGGCATGAAATAAAAATAGCATCTCAACGTTATTTATAGAAAGTGTCAGCACATAGCCTGTCCCTTTGATAGGTGGCCAATAACTGGACTTGAAAAGTCGACTCTCATGAGAGCTTCTTTTTAACAGTCTAAGAATCAGAGATTTATAATTAACTCACTGGCTAGATGAAAAAAACATTCTAAAAACAGAGCAAGCCCCACGAAGCAGGATGGAGCAGCAGTGGTTGGCTTCACACTGCCTGGGGTGGTGGGGTACAGTGGCCTGGCTCTCTGGGGAGCAGGGTGGCTAGGGAACAGAGGATTCCACCACGTGATCTGGCAGACGACTTCTGGAGCTGGGTCCTAGGACTTACAGAGTATAGGGAGTAGAAGCAACCACAGAGAAGTGGTCAGAAGTGCATCCCATCCTTTTTAGGGATTTGTGGGATTTTGGGATTGGGAACCAGTACTGAACTACACCTCCAGCTCTTTTTAAAAAAAACATTCTTTTGAAAACAAATTTATGTCACTAAACTATCCAGGCTAGGCTTGATCTTGTGAACCTCCTGCCTCAGTCTCCCAGAGTACTGAGATTTGCTGCCTCATCCAACTAGAGGGTCCTTCACATGGGAGTGGTCCCATGGGGTGGCCATCGCTGCATGAGGATGGACACAGGGTGGGCTTCGAAGACATTCCACAGGCCCTGAAGGAGGCTGTCAGGCCCAGCATGGCGCCCAGGGTCTCCCCAACCCCCCCAGGTTTTGGCACAGAGGATGGGCTTCCTAGAAGGCAATTTTCCCACAAAGGAAATGGGGCGTGGGATAATTCAAGCCCCCTACACTTTTACTCACTTTCTATTTTTATCACTTTGGATTATCAAAAGCAGCACACAGGCAACCCACACCCTTCATCTGTGCAGTTCTCAGCAGGGTCAGACCTCCTCAGAGGATATAATAGAGCCTGTGTGTGACACCGGCATGGGGGTGCAAGAAACTCAGTGGACAGGTGCTGGGCACCCACTGCAGACCTCTCGCTGAGTGACTAGGCACCTAACAGGTCTGCAACCTGGGAGCAGAGACTCCATCTTGGTGAGAGGGTGCAGAGGACAGGTGACTACAAAGTCCTCAGAGGACACAGAAGAGCTGTTGGCCAAATCTCAAAGACTGCATTCACCCAAGCCCCTTGTCCTCTGCAAATGTGGGTGTGATATGGACCAGGATCGGTGCCCTGAGAGCTCGGCAGCACAGAGGACCAGTCTCCCAAGGGCTCACCAAGCTTCACTCCAGGCCTGGAGCCCAGTGTGTGGACAGCAGGTCCTGCTGGGGATAGCCCTGGCCCCTGTTCTCCTGAGAATGGCCCTTGTCAGGTTCTGTGCTGGGACAATTCCTGGAGAAAGAGAATGATATGCATGTCTAGTAGTGAGCAATCATACATATGAACCTGGAGCAGATTCACTCCACCGCGGACCAGGTGGTACAGGAAACATTACTACTAACGTTGAGCTGTATTTCAAGAAATACTCTGTAATAACAGTCATCTGTGGTGTCCATGGGGACGTCATAAGGAAACCCTCACATACCAAATCTGCAGGCACCCATATCCTTTATGTCAGATATAGGTCACATATTTGCACATAACCTGTGTGTGTCTTCCGTGCACTTCACAACCTTCCTAGATTACTTATGATCCTTGGTGCTGTGTCCACACTGTATGAACATTGCTCATAAAGTAATGTTAGAAAATGATGACAGGTAAGATTTTGGCTGTGTTTCGTACAAATACTGTTGTTTTTTTCTGAATGTTTTCAATTCAGGCTTGGTTGAATTGAGTCTATGGTCACAGACTCCACTGCTGTGAAAGCCTCCTGTCTACACACTAAAATTATATCTGCAGATATGTAAGTATAAGCAATGATGCAAAAATCTCATGCTTGGAGTAAAATTCACTAACATGGTCCTTATTTACAAGCTATCAATGAGTTACTACTAGAGTAATTCTTTGCAGAAGGTTTTGTTTATTTTGTTTTGTTTTGTTTTGTTATTCTGGTACTAGAGATTCAACTCAGGCCCTTTGCACTCAGCTATCTGAGAAATACAGGTCTTCTTATTGTGTATTTCAATTTTTCCCTAAACTGCCTAGACTGAGCTTGTGATCCTCCTGCCTCAGCCTTCAGAACGCTGGGTTTACAAACCCAACTAAGTAGTTACCTTTTCATTCCTCTTATCTCAAGCAAAAAAAAAAAAAAAAAGTAAACAAATAGCATTAAAAAGAATCAAATAAAATCTGCCTAGGGGTGCACCAGCATTGGGGTCCCACACTGCCTCTGGTTCCATGTGAGAATTCCATGATCATTCTTCCAAGAAGTGGCCAGAGGTAGACAAAGATTCCTCCAAAGCTTCAGCTGCATGCACTGTGAAGCCCATGTCACTCTGAGATACGGGTCAGTCTTCCTAGCATTTTAATTTTACTCAAACAGTTGGCAAGAAAGTGTCCTTTTCATGTTTCCCTAACATGCAGACAGAAAACAATCATCAAGGAATATCTCAGGTTCCTGCCCCATCCTGCTGATTAATCCTGATTTCCAAGTGGAACCATGACCCTGACTGCTTGCACTGTGGTTGTCTTGCTGGGTTTTGAGCTTTCTGTTGAACAAATCGGTGTGGGTTCTTTTGCACCCCCTACCTTTTTCAAAATCACATAAGGTCCAACTGCACGACTAGAATAAAAGTTATGCACTGGGTCTCCACGGGATAGGTGGTCATTTCTGAGGTGGAGCCATGTGTACTAATTCACACCCCTGATTTTACCAGTCCACAGTGCATCTGAAGTTTGTTTTTGTATAAATTAAGAACAAGCCTTCATCCCTCCTTTTCCATGTAAATTGAGAGCCATTCTCTTCTCTACTGCCCTGGGGGATCACTGTATTCTCAGTTGTGAGCCATACGCAGTGAATGTTAAAAACTTTTTTTAATTATTCCAGGAAAAGACACATGGCCATGAGTCCCACTGAAAAGCCTCCCCTTCACTTTGCACACTCCCATCCTATGGTTCCTGCCACTTTCTGCAGCAGCTCTGGAGTCCTCTTTGTGAGTGTGTTTAATTGTGCTGCTGTAGTTGCCTTGGTACCCTGAAACCTTTCCCTTTCGTGGTCACTTTGACTCTGAGGAAGAGCCAGAAATCACGGTGGAAGAGGACACAGCATCATGTTTTTATGAGTCTGCCTTTCCATTGTATGGCACTCAGCAGCACATTCATAAAGACACTTTAACTTTTGAAATAATTTCAAATTTATTTTAAAATTATAAGAATTATGCTGCGAAATATGGTATGTCTTTTCCTACAGTTCAACTACTTTTCAATATTTTTAATTTTGACATTCTTTCTTTCTATAGATAAATATCTTTTCCTAATACTATTCTTTCTACTAGCATTCATTATTTCCCAGAGCTTATTGTCTTAGTTACTTTCCTCTCACAGGTGAGACAAAATACCCAGCACCCAAAATTGGAACGGAAGATTTGTTTAGCCCACAGTTTGTGGAGGTTTCAGTCCATAATCAGCTGGCTCCAAGGCAGGATGGCATGGCACAGGGGCAACGTTTCAAGGTGGCAGAGAATAGCAAAAGCAGCCAGAGCAAAAAGGGGAAATCGAGCCTCTCTTCCTCCTTAAATTGCAAGCAGGGTACCCTTCCCCTCTAGAGTGGGTGTAGCACTCACACTACCTCTGTGCCCTCCTTCTACACAGGACAAGGATGTTTACAAAGTAAGGACCCTGGGTCCTGCTGAGACTCTTCTTAAACTTCTAAACTTCTCAAGCTGATCCAATGTATCAACTGTTACACTTATCAAAATCCCTCAAGGAAAATACTTTCTACATGATTAGAGCAATGTTTATATATTCAAGAAATTTATCATGGATGTAAAATTCTAACTAATATACAACCAATGTTCTAGTATTGTCCATTTTCCTGGGGTTCAATCTAGAATGTCTTATATCATTTCTTTATCATGTGTCTTCAGTCTTTCTAAATCTGGGTTATTTCTTTGACATAACAACGGCACTTTAAAGAAGACAGATAAGATGCTTTATCTAACATTTCTACACTTGACTTATGTACTGTCCCATCGTGCCATCTGGTCTCAGGACACCATGCCCAAGGTCACGTGACGTCCTTCTACCCATAGTCAGTTTTGAACCCCCGGCAAGGGATTGTCTGGATTCACTACAGTTCTGAGCAATTTGTGGAAGGATTTCTTCTCATCAAATTCTCCCTGAGAATCAGCACACGTTGGTGGTACTTTCTGAACTGCATTATGATCCAACTCCACACAGTCTCCATGTCTCTACCCTCGTGCTCTGCCTTGGCTTTTACGTACTAATCAGTTCAACCTCTGCCTCTCTGTCCTTCTGTCACCACTGATTTCACCCCCTCTTATTTTACCTCATGAGATATAATGCTTCATTATTCTTATTTATGCAATGCTCAAACTGCTCTAGATTTGACTGATGGGAACACCTTTGAACTGGCTCTGGTGGCTTCTTTACACAACCTCATCATATTTTTAAGCATACAACATGTTCCAGGCTCATCTTACAACCTTCTTTCCCTTTCTTTCTTAGAATCACCCACTTCTCCAAGAAGCTTCTGCTTCCTTTCTAATGAAAATTTAGTGTCTTTTAGTACCAGGACCAAGACTCTAACGGCACCCAGTGCTTCTGGGGTTTCATTGTTTCCTGACGCTTTGAACAGACAGCATTAACAATCACTCAGATACTTTTTCTAGTACTTCCGGTTGTTCTGTGGATTCCTGTTCCCTGGACTGTCAGACTGCTTTCTCTCATCCGTAACCCAGAATCCTGACACTCAGCACATTAACACCTTGGTGTTCACCCGAATCTACATTAAAGTAACTTCGGGATTGTGTACACAGATTGCAACAAAACACAGCGCACTAATTATTGGACATGACTTGGTCACAGTTTCCCTTCCAAAGACTGCAGTTTTGTCATCAAACAACCATGTCCAGCTCACCCACAGCTGGTTTCTCCCTTTCCCCTGATTATGAAGTCACATTGCATCCACCATGTCCTACTTGCATCCAGTTTTTTTTCTTATGACTTAATGTTGATTTTGACTATGTAGAATATTAATACATTCTGACGCCCAAAACTCTACAAAATGTACCCAAAAATTAACCCTGACTCTGCAATACTAGGCCTTTCCAGTAACCAATTTCATTGATTCTGGATTTTGCTTACCGTGTTTGTTTTTGTGAGTTCTTTTTTACTAACATCAGTAGATAAATGCATTTTATTTCTTTCCTCTTCTTCCTTCACAATGGATGGCATACCGTACGTATCCTTTGACATTTTTCTCAATTAGCGATACTTTTTGGAAATCACTCCAAAGATTTTTTTTCAGCCTCTAAGAAAAGAAATCATATATTTCTCTTCTGGGCCATAGTAATGAACTGAGTAGTAGAAATAAATCTTCTAATATTGAACTATTCTTGAATTAAAATCTAAAACTTGGAGTATTCCTTTTAAGTCTAAGAGGAAATTTTAGTAACATTTTTATTGGTATTGCATTAAACTTGTGAAATAATAGGAAATTGCCATTACATGATATTCCCATATCAGAAAAGTATGAGGTTTTCTATACTTTTTTAGCTTTGTGTGTCTTGGGAGTGTTTCTTTGTTTCCTTCATATAGGTATTGAACATTTTCACTTTAGTTCTCAATATTTTTAATCTATCAGTTTTAATGAGAATTACTTTTTTGTTTAGAAGTCTTTATTAAAAGGTTGCATTGATTTTTGTCAAAGATTTTCAGCCTCTCAGAAGACAATTATGATTTTTTTCTTAGACATGTTCATTTCTAAAATGAATAATAGTAAAAGATTTTCTATTAATGAATCATTCTTGAATTAAAGCATGAAACTATCTTTTAATATTCTTAATTATGTCTTCATGTGATGCTGGAATCTGTTTGCTAATAATTTATTTAAGATGTTTACATTATTTAAAATTTATGTTGGTTTGCAAATTTCTTTTTATGTTATTTTTACATGGGCTAAGAAACATCGCTATATCTGCTTTATAAAAGAACTAGTTTTTTTTAACTTATCTCTAAAAGTTTGGTAGAATTCTCCATTGGGTCTGATTGTTTTAGGTGAATGTTTCTTGATAACTTCCTCTGTGTTTTTCTGTGGAACTAAAGTTGCTTAATTATTGTTAGTTATTGTTACTGATTTCAGTAAACTGCTGCTTCCAATTCACTTTATCCATTTTATCAAGGTTGTCAACTGTAACTGACATAGACATGAACAGTGTGGGATTTTTGAATATTTTCTAGGAAATTTCTCTCTCTGTGTCTCTGTCTCTGTCTCTGTCTGTCTCTGTCTCTCTCTGTCTCTCTCCTCTCCTCTCCTTTCCCTCTCACTTTCTCCCTGCCTCTCTTTTTCCTCTTTCCTTCCCTCCTTATTCTGTGGCTTCTGATATTTGTATAATAACTCACAGGTCCTCCCTATTTTTCAACCTTTTTGCTCTAGTTGTATCTAAGCCACTGCTGAGCTGTTTCTTAAAAAGCTTATTTCCTTTCTGAATTTACTGACTTACAGTCCCATTTGGGACTGACTTCAGATATGCCCTTGGGATTGTTTTCTTTTCTTGCCCACAGTGGTGTAATTATTTCAAGTCGATGCATTTTGGCCACATTATCTTGATTCCAGTGGAACTTGTTCTCCTCTGTTGAGCCTTTTGCTTTTAGATCCTATCATTCTCTGCACACACGTGGTTGTTACTGATGAGGAATTAACATTTTATGCAGAAAGCCGTGTACAGTTTTCCTTCTCCAGAGTTTAGGTGCCTTTTCTCCTCCCAGGTGCCTAGCACAGTAACAACCCACTTCTATTTCTATCTGGGACTGAGATCGGTAGAAGTCAGCTCCTCCCAGGGCTGACGGGTCCATGTTGAATCTACCCTCCCCTCCCACTAAGGTCCAAATTTCAGGGCCCACGCAAAGCGTGGACTGGGAGGAGCACCCCGCTGGACCCAAGTTTCCACTCACTCTCCCCTTGGATACCCAGCAGGAAGATCACTCCTGAGTCTGCCTTGTCTTTCTGGTCTCCTTCCACCCTCCCCCGGTGCTGGCTTCCTGTTCTCTGCTTCTCAGCTCTCTACTGTCAGCAGTGAAGCATTGCTAATGCATTTCCTAGGAGGATTCATGAGAATTACTTACTCCGCCCTTATTGCTAATGGAGCTTCATGTGATGGTCCTGTAGAGCAGCGTGAGACTTCAACATTCCCCTCTGCGCTTGCAGATCAATGTCATGCTCGGGGCCACCGCTGCAGGTAGTGACCTCAGCTTGCAGCTGGGCCTGCTCATCTACCCGCTGCTGCTGGAGAGTGGCATTGCTTGCAAAGGCTGGGGACCGACAGTCAGCTCTAGAACATTTGTCCTGACTCACGGAGAAGGAGTTCTGCTTCTGGGATGGCATGAGCATCGCAATCATATATCACAGTCACCCATTAAAGGGTGGCCTGAGGCCGAGATCAGGCAGACGCCTGAGTCCAGGGGAGACAGCTGACTGGTGACCTGGACAGAGGATTCCAGGAGATGACTCAGGACTCCAAAATGAAGACTGTGTCCAGAGGGATAAAGGACAGGTCTGCACATAGAGTTAAAAGATCAACTCTCAGAGCAACACAACAGTGACAGTGAGTTTGGAGACAGGGACAAAGGACTCCCTATCCATGGAGCTCTTGGAGAGATGCCTGAGCTCTGACACCTTCTAACTTGCATGACCTCAGGCCCACCTCAAATATAAGCCCTAAGCCTGGAGTTAGGTATAGGAGCTGCCAATGAGAGCCTGGCCCACCCCACACCCAGCGAGGTATTGTGCAACTTGAGGGGCCCTGCACCGTTCTGCACACTTTTCCATTTCTTGCACTCTCAGTTTATTCACTGACCACGCCATGAGTTCACCAGAAAGACCGCAACCTCACTGTGTAGCTCAGTTTCACAAGAGCTGTGTTAGAAAGTTCCCAAGTTTCCGTGACCTCTGCTACCAACCCGAGCCTACCAGGGGCTCCAGTGTTTGTCCCCCAGTGCTGGTGGGAGCTCTGATTTTTAAAAAAAAAATCAACAAAAGGGATGGACACTGAGTTTGGTGTCACAGAACTTGCCCAGCATTACTTGTGACATAAAACTGGTCCATCTGCACCTACAGATGAGCTGTGTTGAGTCCCCCGTCACCTGCTTATGTTTAGGACAGCAAATGCAAGGTCACAGCCACTCATTTCAGAACATAATCTACTTCAGATTTAGACAACATGGATAAGAGCCAGGTTTTATTACATTCCCCAGGCTTCTCCTTTCATTCGTGCCTATCAAACTGCTTTTAAGAGAATTAAAGGGAGGCTGATTGTCCGGTGATTGCTTCTAACACAGATAATAGCCATGGAAAATCCCTAAAAGTCCCTTAAAGAATCACTTACGTTTGTAACCCAACATCCAGAGGAACAAAACGATTATAGTGTTTATGCGCACGGTGACCTCACAGTCAATTCAGCTACAAATCACCAATGAATTTGTTTTCTTTTTTCCTCCTCAGAGTAGAATGGAAATTGTGAAATGTCCTTGCCTTTCATCGCCATGAAGAAAGGCGTCTCCTCCGGGCTGAGGGGCCCCAGGGTTGTCCTCTAGCTATCCTCTCCAGCAGCTCCAACCCAACCACACTTCTGGGTCAAGCGAGGGCTTGGATCACCCCCAACCCCTGCCCACCTCCAAGGGACGCTGGGGTCCACTCAAGAACAAAGCAATACAGGGCTCTGGACCTCCTCACCAGCACTGGTCTTCATTCTCCTCTACCAGGGCATTAGCTACAGCTGGGTGATGGGTAGGAGAAGGCAACTCGCACAAATGAGGCCAGGGTGGGTGATTTTCCCATTCACTGGGAAGAGAAAAATTCAGACATTTGTGCGTGCGTGTATGCATGTGTGTGTGTGTGTGTGTGTGTGTGTGTGTGTGAATCTGTTGATTACTCGGGTGGGTTTAATTAAAAAGCCAACAAGTGTTCTGGGAAGTAGCTCAGTAGTACAGCACTTGTCCAGAATGTGTGAGACCTTGGGTTCCATCCCCAGCACAGCAAAGAAATAAATAAAACAAAACAGACCATGGGGACAGCATGGTGAAGCTGAACCACTCCTGGACTCTGACTCCAATTTTCACCCATGCTGTGTCTTCCTCCCACCCCTGGGCACCTCCATCTGCAGACACTTGAGCTCAGCTGTCCTCCCAGAAGCTGCTGCTTGTCATTCTTGCTCTGTTTCTCTGTGCAGCCCCAGGTCTCAACCAGACTGAGACTTCAGTTCTGCCCCACCCGCCCCATCCTGCACCTGGCCACCTTGCCCTGGAACCTAAAGCAGTTTCCCAGAGGGCCTCTCTGGGGGATCAGCCCTGACCTCCGCCCCTCTCTGCCTGTAAATCCCCTCTTCTAGAGGTTCTACCTGCCAGGCTTCCGGGAAGACGCTTTCAGGGAGAGCCATGTTTGTCTTAGTGCCCACAGAGCCCAGCACAAGGCTTTGGAAAAGACCATGACACGGGCTGGACATGAGTGTCTCCCAAAGTGCATGCCTCACACTCACTTCCAAAGGGACGGCAGTAGGAGGTGGAGATTTGGAGGTGATCAGGTCCTGAGGGTGCAGTCCTCACACAAAGAATCTTCACCCTTATGAAAGAGGCCTTGGGGAGCTCCCTGCCCTTCCACCACGTGAAGACAGATGAGGAAGGGCTACCTTTGAGCCAGGACACAGGTCCTCCTTGGACACAAACTCCCCAGCACCCTGTCCTGAGATCTCAGCCTCCAAAACTCCAAGAAAGGCATTTCTGCTGCATATAAATTATCCCTAAAGGGACTAAGGCACTATGAATGGATGAAGGTATTTTCCAATTATCTTTTAACCACAGACTTTAAAATAAGAACAACCTCATCGCTGTACATCGCTGTGTACAGACAGTAGGCCCAGCATAGCATGAGAAGGAAGCCCTCTGGGCCAGGAGGCTCATTGCTTTGGTAATTCCTTCTCCCTCCATGGCTGGGAGAAGATGGGAGGGGCTCTGAAGTTGGCAGAGCCCCACCTTCCAGGGAGAGGACAGGGCCAGATGTCTGTATCAGAGAGGGCAACACAGTGGTACAGTGCTTACTCTCAGGTGATGTATGGGGTCATATTCTTCCCAGATTTATAGAGATGTGATTAACAAAAATAGCACCTATCTAAGGTGTGTGTCTGACATAGTGCTGTGGTCTATGGGTGTACTGAGAAACGGTCACATGATCCTGCTAAGGAGCACCCATCACCTCGGGGAGTTGCCCTCATGTTTTGTGTGTGTGACAAAGACTCTTCCTGTCTGTGCTCTTAGTAAATTCCCAGCATACAACACATGAGTGTTAACTGCAGCCCCTGTGCCCTCAGCTCATTCTCCAGAACTCATTTGTCTTTTACCTGAAAGTCTGTGTCCTCTCCGAACCCTTGTCTTAGGCACAGTCCTTGAAACTGGCACACAGTTCCTGACAAGGAAAGTTAAAGGAGAAAAGTTGTGTCTGGGCTCAGGTTTTAGAAGTCACTGCCCTTGCATGTTGACAGAGTAAAGGAAGGGGCTGGGCGGAGCAAACCTGCTCACTGCATGGTGCACGGAAGGAGAGGGAAGGAAGGGCAGGGGAAGGGGAGATGAACCTCCCATGCCGCACCCCCAGTGACTCCCTCTTCTAGCTGGTCCCACCTCCTAGCAGCCAGTCAGCTATGAGCCCCACATCTGGCCCCCTTCTCAAAGCTCTATAAGCCCGTGAGGCTGTTGAGGGATTCTAGATCTAAATCACTTTCCTCCCCCAACCCCTCAAGACCCTAGCACCTCCCTTTCCTCCTCCCTTCAATCGGCACCATTATTGTTAAGATTCCACATGTTAGTGAGATCATTGGTCACTTTTATTTCAATCCTGGCTCTGTTCCTATATGCGTGATCTTGGGTAGGAACACGGGGTAACTACCTCCCCGTGGAAGGTGATAAAGGGATTAGCAGCCACCTAAAACCAATATAAGAAGAATTCTTAGCACTAGGCACAGCCCATGCCAAGTTTTGGGTAAATTTATTTGTAAAAGTTCCTGTAAATGCAGAATTGTAGTAGTTTTCACTTATCTATAGGCGATATCTTACTAGAACATTCCACAGATGCCCGAAGCCTCAGATGGT
Source organism: Cavia porcellus (assembly GCF_034190915.1). Lineage (NCBI taxonomy): Eukaryota > Metazoa > Chordata > Mammalia > Rodentia > Caviidae > Cavia > Cavia porcellus. The sequence continues at coordinate 52,912,566 of NW_026947506.1, read as the reverse complement.
CCCAAACACTGTGCAGGTGATGTTTTGTTTCCTGGAGGTACTCACCTATGAGAAAACTGAATGCTCAAATTAGGCACAGCAAGGGCTGGGGATTTAGCTCAGCGGCATAAGCGCCTGCCTTGCAAGCAGACAGTCATGAGTTCAGTCCCCGGTACCGATAAAAAGGAAAAAGACAAAAAAAAAGGCACAGCAAGAGAGTAACAACCATAACTGGAATTAGAACAAGATACTGTAACAAATGTTATTTAAAACTAATGAACCCCTTCTTTGGGGGATTTTCCATTTAATATTTTCAGGCTACAGTCGAGTTTGGGTGACTGACACCGTGGATGGTGAAACTTCAGAAAAGGGGAAGGACAGTGATAAGAGGACAAATGTCTGAGACCTCCAGAAGCTCGGAGTTCTGTGGGACGGAACAGAGTCACTGAGGCAAGGAAGCCTGGGATGGTGACAAGTAACAGCAGGACTTTCTAAGTGGGCTCTGATGGCGGCCAGCCTGTGGGTCAGGCCACAAGGGCAAGGGTGAAGGGGGATAAAGGGGCCATTCTTCCCCGCTGGCCCAGGGTTCCAGCACAGCAGGCTGCCCACTCATGGCTTGGCAGACGGACAGCAGTGGCTGTGACTACAGGTCCCACAGAGTGTGGTCTGCACCTCACGTGTCAGCTGGGCATGCTGGTTCACACACCTGTAATGCTAGCACTCTGGGAGGCTGAGGCAGAAGGACAGCAAATTCAAGGCCATCCTGGACAACTTAATGATTTACCAAGACCCTGGCTTAAAATCAGAAAGGGCTGGGCCGTGACTCCACAGATATCCGCACCCTGGGCCTCGGGTCTTATTCTCAGCCCACTCTGTGAGAGGAAGGTTGGGCCCAAACTCTGTCCCCTCCTGGAGGGGCCGTGGAGTGTCACCCAGCACCCGCCCCAAAGCCTCTGGTCTTGGGTCTGCCCCAGCAGCCCCATCTGGCTCAGTCAGGGCCCATTCCACATGCCAGAAACACCTGGACCAAGGCCAGCACTCAGAAAAAACATGACTTTTTAATGACTTTGTTTTTGTTCCACCTGCATTCAAACTCTGAGGACTCTAATCTTATTTTTGTCTTTTTTCTTTCCTTGTCATTATGATTCTGTGACCCATACTCGTTCAACCCATTTATCAATCTCACATCTGATTCAATATCATTTTACTTTCCCAGAAGTTTTGCAACAGGCTGCTGGGAACAGAGCTTTGGCAGGTGACCTGGAGAGGGTGCACGCACGCAGCCAGGGTCCTTCACCCGAGCACCTGCTGCGGGGGACACAGGCCCTTGTGCCCAGCTCCTGGAGAAGCAAGGACTTCCTTGTCCTGGGATCAGGCTCCATCATATCAGCAGGAGCGGTGCCACACGGGGACTGAGGAGCAGAAGGCTCTCGGGCCAGAAAACTGTGTTCTTTGGCAACGACCTCTGTGTTCCTCATTCTTCTCAGCAAGTTCTCATCAAGATAAAGTCATTACGGCTGGCAGCTGGCCAGCCAGACCCGAGTTCCCAGCCACTCTGTCAGAACTGCTCCTCCTGCTGCCCTGCCCAGATCCACACAGTCTCCCTGACTTGGGACGGAGGTCAAGCAGAAGAGGCCATCCACCGACACGAGGCTGGACCCTAAGAGAAAGCTCATCTCCACACCACCAATTCTTCATTTCCAATGGGAACAGTTCTGCATAGTAAGATCTCTGTGAAATACAAGTAGAAATATATACTCATGAGTGCTCCATTTGGTCCCTTATAAATTATATCCAACTTCTTGAATCAATTAAAGAGTGACTTCATGGGTATCCTACTTGGCTTTGGATACTATAACAAAATACCCAGATCAAGAGCTAAACTGGAGACATCTGTCTCCTGCAGTACCAGAAGTTCAGTCAAGGTACTGGCCAGTTCCACCACTGACCAGATATGTGATCCTGGTTGCAGACAGCTACCTGCTCCTTGGTCCTCATGTGCTAGAGATTGTTCATTCTGTCTCTCTTCTTAGAAGAGCACTAACTCTGTTCGTGAGGGCTTCACCCTCATGACCTAAGCACCTCCCAAAGTCTCTTCTTCCTACAACCATCACACTGGGGTCCAGATTTCAACAAATAAATTTAAGGGGCCATGAACATTGCAGGGGACAAAACAATCCCAAAGAGAATCCTAACTCCCTGCAAGCCTATTCTTGGCATTATTTTTCACTTGCGGTAGTATTACTCAACTTTGTGACTTCTAAGTAGTCTGCCAGCCCACTAAAAGTCAAGAGCCACCCACTTCAGTGACTCTGAGACCTCTGGTGATCAAAGCTGGGACCACCTGTGGTCCCAAGCAGGGAAGCAGCAACACCCCAGCAAGTCTCACACCCCCGAGCTTTTTCAGGGCACAGTTAATGCTCACAGGGAGCCCAGGATGTGCCAGGCACTCAGTAAACTGTCCATGCAGCAGATTGACACGAGCCATCCCGAGCAAGCGCTCTGGCTCCAAACTCACTGGTCCTCAACCCGGCTCCATGCTCACTATTCTTATTCCCCTGAGCCCTGTCCCTAGGAGCCTGCCATGATCCCTCACTGGACAGATGCCCCCATGTGGATGCCACAGCACCTGAACCATCCTCTCAAAGGCTCCCTTGCCCTCAGTGACGTGGCAGTGACCACTGTCTCCCACTAGGATGGAAACACCACACAAGTCTCCACGGTGGGCTGCCCATCTCTGGACTGTAGAATGTCCCCCAGGGGAAGCGGCCTGCTCGGGGATGAGGCAAGTGTTTACAGAGCACCCTGGAGAAGTTGGGAGCATCAGGATGAGTGTCCCAAACAGATCCAGAGGGAAGGAAACCCAGGGTAGAAAACAGGAGCAGACACCACGGAACCTGCCACTGCCCCCTGCCTTTGGGGACCAGTGCGGTTGCAGGTGGCAATCTCAGCTAGGAGATGCTGCTGCATCTAACAGGAAGGCTGCCCAGTCCCCATGATGCTTTTGACAGTCCCCATGTCCACCACTGCACACAGAGCTCTCCTGCCACACCTGTCCTCCGTGCTGAGGCTGGAAAATTCGAGGTTCCTAACAGTGGGCATGAGACCAAGTCCCTTGCAATTGGCACTTTCCTCAGTGCTGGTGACCTTGGCGTGACCTTTGTGACACAAACTGGATGTCTCTGCTCTGCTAGGCCTGGTGATGGCACTGGAGGCACAGAGGGGACTCCAAAGGAAGCCCTGGGAACAAGCATAGGAAGGTGCAGGGAACAGCTGAAGCTGGAGATGGATCACATGTGTGGGGCTAAAGCAGCCCCAAGAACACAGAAAGCCCAACACAAGCCACGTAAACCAGCTGTACCTGCTAGAAGACAAAAGGCCCAGGCCAGGCAGGAGACAAGCTGCTGAGCAGCAGGGCTGACACTGGCGTCCTCCTCCTGAGTGTATAAATAAAGGTGCTGCAGTGATGGAGCAGTGCCTTTCCTCCTCTGAGGACAGTGGGCTCCACCTGACCCCAGCTTTTGGCTCTTTATTTTTCCATCCTCTCACCTTCCTGACCCCCAGGAACATCTAGAGCTGCGCTGGCATGCAGCAGGAAGGAGCCAGGTGACTGTCACACAGGGACCAGCAGTTAACAGACTCTTGGGCGGCAGAAGCCAGTCTGCAAAGGACCAGAGTCAGTGACAGCCCACAGTCCCCACCCACAGCGGGAGAAGTCCCTCCTGGGGGCAGTGGGGGCTCCAGGACTGTGAACCCACCTCTGCTGTCCTTCCTGTCACCAGCCACAAATCACACTTCCAGTCACAGTGAACCAGCAGCTGTTATTCTGCCTTTGGAAGACCTTCACTCCTCTTGAAAATGTTGCTAATAATTAGGAGGGATCGCAATTTCCTTTGAAAACTGGTCAACAGAAGTAAACTAAGTGGGATTAGAACTCACTGTAGAGCTAATTCTTGTTGCTTTGTACCCAGTAGGACTGCAAAAGTGACTTCTATTTCATTTTAGCTTAACTTACTCTGTGGTGCTGTCTTGTACCATGTTTTATTGTACTTACAGAACCATGAGAATCTTTTTTCAAATAACCCATCAGTTAAGGCCAGGAACCTTTGTTACTCTTCATGTTGCTACCCTTGAAAGACTGAATAATACTGGGATAAAATCTCCGCTGGAACTGCTTAGAGATGGAATTCATGCCCTTGCGATTCAAAGCCCCTAACAGTGGGACAGTGTGCTCACAGCGCTTTATGTGGTTTAATTTCCTTGAGTCCTGCTGGGTCTGTGTCAAAGACAGCTAATGAGCATAATGCCCAGCCCATGGAAGGTGCTCAGTAAACACCTGTGAACAAACAGAGCCAATGCCATAAGATATCATGGTCTACAATAAAGCCATGATGGTCTAGGGGCCCAGATTTGGACAGCAGCAGGCTAGGTGCGCTCAGGAATCACTTCTGGGCAGATGTGTGCATGGACCCTGGATATGGGTAGACCTCTGCCTGGCTTCCAAGGTGCCCCCCTGTGTCTGGTCCTGACACTCACTTTAGACAAACGCTGTGCTTCTTCTTTTTTTTTTTTTTTTTTTTGTCTTTTTCCTTTTTATCGGTACCAGGGATCGAACTCACGACTGCCTGCTTACAAGGCAGGCGCTTATGCCACTGAGCTAAATCCCCAGCCCCAAAACACAGCTCTGGTTCCTGAGAGAGTGAGAGAAGGAGATAAAGCCGCTAGCTCTGCCCAGTGACACAGGTGTCCAGAGCCTGGCCAGCAGGGGCAGGCTCACAGCCTCCTCAGCCAGAGAGGCAGACACCAAGCTGGGAACCGCAGCTTTGCAGCTGAGCAGTGGGAGAGCTGAGACCACAGTGCAGGTGCTTCCACCCAAGTACACACATGCACGTGTGCACATGTGCACACACATGCTCACAGTGTGTATATATATGATACATACACAAACACCCACACGTGCCCCGCTGCTGATAAAGTTCATCTCCAACCAGAGACATCTAAGTAAAATCATTTTACAAAGTACAGACTTCTTATCCCCTGCTGTCCTCCAGCACAGTGCTGTCTTCTGCCTGTGTTGGTGGGAAGCTTTTCCATCTACCAAAGAGTGAATTCGTAGGCTCTGATTACAAAGTAATATGATGAGGCAATGGGTATTTCTTGATAGCATCTTTCTATTATGTTGATCAAAATATATGTATCCCATAAATATGCACAATTATTATCAATTAAAAATAATTTTTAAAAATTAATCATATGTTGCCAGGAGTGGAGGCTCACACCTGTAATCCCAGTACTCAGGAGGCTGAGGTAGGAGGATCATTGCAAGTTAGACACGAGACTAGGCTACAAAGTGAGCTCAAGGCCAGTCTGAACTGTTTTGCAAGACCCTGCCTCAAAAAGACAAACAAAAAAAATTAATCAAATGTTCAAAGGCCCCAGCTGCCCATTTTTCCACCTCTGTGTCTCCATCCCTTACCCTCTTACAGGATGCAGCTCCTGCCACTCTCTCTGGGGAGGGTGGCCTTGCTTCACTGGAGGAGCAAGGGTCCCCATGGGAAGAAGGCTGATGTCCAGCTCGGTGTTCCTGGAACCAGCCATGAAGCCAGGCCATGAGAAGCACGTGTGGGGAGCACAGTGTGTGCTCAGGGTAGCCATGCAGAGGTGGAAAGGCCCCAGGAGGGACTAACCAGGACTAACATGCTTGCCACAGTAAAGTGTCCTCTGGCTGTCTCCCCGCCTGCCCCTCAGCGCACTTTTGGAAGAAACATAGAGAAAGATGTTTCGAACCCAAGCCTTCACACAGACCATCAAGGGGGTCCTATGGATCAAAGCCGGTGAAACACAGGCTGCAAGTTCCCGGCTCGGAATTGAGGTTTCATGATTTTATTGCTGATTTTGCTTCTGAGTACGGTTTATTAAGAGCATTCTGAGACAGGGTCTATACCAAGGAGGGAGAGATGGCTCACGTCAGACCTACAAGGTAAGTGAAGAGGTCTGCATGGAGCAATGAATGTATTGGGAGCAACCAGGGCTGCAGAAAGAACCAGCAGCAGTGAGTCACACCTCACCCGCCACGCACCCTGAACCCCACAGACAGCGCTTGTCCTGACGTCAACAAGTTTGCCTGGTCCTGGTACCTAACATTAAGTAAATGAGCCCACAGCTAAGGAGAAACACAAGTGTGGCCCATGAAACCCACCAAGGTGTCGAATCACTCTTTGCATCACCAGCTTGAGGCTGCCCAGCTCTCCCATGACAGTGGACAGTATCACTCTTGGCAGTCATCACCACGTGCACTGGCTTCACGGGCTGAGGGCATCAAGTGGGGAAGGACAAAGGCCCAGACAGTGATGACTGTGCCATGGGCGCCAAACCATGCTGAGGAAGGTGTTCTCCTCCCCTGCAGCTCTCCTTGCCCCTCCTCTGGCAGCCCTACTCCAGCTTCCTAGCTTCGTTCTCAGGGAGTCAGGCTGCCGTGGCTGTGCCCTCTCCCAGGCTGGTCTCCCAGTGGCTGTGTTTGACAGGGAAACCACCTGATGGGCTCCAGGATGTGTCCAAGAGCCACTGAACACAGGGGGAAGGAAGCAGGTGGTTAGGGGAGGTGGGGAAAGACAGGCACTGACCTGCTGCAAGAGGGGACCACTTCAGACATGGATAACAATACAAACATGCATGAGGAACAAAGAATCCCCAGGATCCGCTGTGAGGAGCAGAGTCCAAGCCTGAGGTTCAGCACAGGACCTGAGCCCCAGGGAAGGCCACTGTGGTGAGCAAGGCAGGGCCAGAGTCACGAGGGTGACAGGAAGGCATGGCAAGGGTGATGGAGTCTGATGGGAGTGAATGAGAGGCCAGGAGTGACCTGGATCAGCGATGGAGATAAGTGCAGTGACTGAGGGCACTGTGTAAGCAAGGGATGGATGTGAAAGACAGATGTTAGACTCATCCTCTAACATTGCTGGGGTTTTATGGAGGAAACAGAAGTGATCAGAGAGGAATCTCTCACATTTCCACCTTCATTCTCTCATTATCTCTCTTGAACACATCATCTGCCTCAACTTCAGAACCATCCTATCAATTTCAATGAAAAGCATGAATACAGATACTATCATACAGAAAGCTGGGGAGACACAATTGGGGACCCCTTCACATCTTCTGCCGGGTTCTTTCCTGAGTCTTTGATGTGGTATGGAACCACTGTTGAGGTCAACTCTGTTCATCCTTTTCTAGTGGTTTCCTACCAACAAAAAACGCAAATGACTTTATTTTACATACAGCAAATTGGCTTAAGACCCTGCTTTGGTTGTGTTTCTCCTTCTTCTTCTTCTCTTTGCTTCTTTCTGATCTTGAAACCCCACTGCACAGGGTCTGACAGTCTCCACCACCTCTCCAGCCCCCGACATCCCTCTCTTCCAAGCCACTCACAAGTCCCATGGGCACCTCGCCTCAGTGCACACCCTCCTTCCATGTCTGACTCATCTGGTGTGCAGTGGTCCCTCCTGATCCCTCTGGGGAGCCCTCCTCAGGATCCCACCCCTTACATCCCTGTGCCTGCTTCCACTTCACTCCTCAAACTCCACCTGCTCAGGAGCCCACCTTCCCTGCTGTTCTGAGACCTGAGCTCCAAAAGCACATCTTCCTGAATGATTAGATCACTGCAGTTGTGGGCTGCAGGGAGGAGAACCAGATGCCAGGCCCTCCTGGAATGTGAGCTGGGAAACAGGAAGAGCCAAATCTGCCCACTGCCCCCGCCAATAAGAAACTGGCTGATCCAGAAAAACACAGGCTGTGATGCTACTACTGAGATCAAACACAACTTAGTGCTTATAGTTTAGTGTTTCACTGACTTTGCAGGTCTAAAGCCGACAATCTGATCATCTATTCAGAGGCTAACAATTTGCCTATATAGGGATCTCCTTGTGAAGGTGGTGGCCATTGTTAGTTCCCTATTATCTTGTTTTAAAGACCCATATCATTTTCACTGTTTTGTTTGGTCAGGTTTTATTCTACTTTAGCTTGTTTGATTTTATTATACCTGAGGGCATGGCAGCTATTTCAAAGATAACAAGTTCTATTATGGTAACTATTTGGATTTAGTATTATCTTGTTTTGAAGTCCTGTATTGCATTCATTGTTTTGTTTTTATTGGCTCCATTCTGTCCTATTTTGTTGGATTTTTCCTACGTCTGAGGGTATGGGCAGCTATTTTGAATTCAACAAGAGGCATTATGGTAGCCATTGTTGATTTCCTATTATCTTGTTTTGAAATACTGTGTCACTTACACTATTTTGTTTTGATTGGCTTTTTTGTTTTATTTTGCTTGGCTTTATTCTCTTTAAAATAAAAAAGCCTATTTTTTTGAATTTTTTTATTTTAAAGAGGATAAAATTAAACATAACAAAACAGAATGAAACAGATCATAAGAAAACAATTTAAGAAACCGATTTCAAAGTAAGACCACCAGAGATCTTCACTGTTTATCATATAGTCTCTTGTTTTCTTCCAAATAGTTGTCCATATCTTCACACACAGTGAATATATACCAAACAAAATAGTACTAAACTGATGAGAACAGGATAATGAAGGCTTTTTAGGTCTTCAAGACCAGACAATAGGGGAGTCAACAATGGTTGCCATACTATTCAAAATAGCTGTCCATATCTTTACATATGTTGAAATTAAATATAAGAGACTAGACTAATATCACTCTGGACAGAGAATAATAGTATTGCTAGATTTTATATCATAATGCTAAAGAATTAGCACTGGGTATCTTAGTGTCTCTTTTTCTTCAGAGTATCAGTTCCTTATATTGTGCATTATATAATCTATTCTCGTAAACTGTTTAGAAGTTCTACACATACATGAATCTCTACATGTATACCTATCCTTTCTGTATTAGAGGGAAAAACAAATCAAAACAAGACAACAAAACAAATTCCTAGAAAAACATGAAACAAAAAAGACATATAAAACCACAATACTAGGTGAGCTACAGTAGTTACTATGCTGTCTCTTGTTATTTTCAATAGAATTGTCTACATCGTCAGGCATAGTATAGTTGAACATAGCATTACATAGCAATATTAATAAAAACAAAACATTGGAGACATTATAGGACTTCAAAAGCAGTTAATAATCAAACCGGAATGGGTATCCTATCGCATCTTGTCATTTTCAGAGTAGTTGCCTCTGCTCTTAGACTTGATACTATCAAGCATTCCAAATTCAAATAAAATCAGTCAAGACAAAACAGTGATCTAACAAATCAGATTCAAATAAAATCAGTCATAGTAAGATAGTATAAGTAATACAGGGCTTCAGTTTAAGTTAGTAGGAAATTAAGGATGGTTACTGTAGTATATCCTGTTATTTTTGGGATAGCTGTCTGTGCCCTCAAATCTAATACCACAAGACAGACCGGAACAGAGTAAAATCAAACTCTGCCATTGATTCTCTACTTTTCTCTTCCTTCCACTGTCTGCCCTGTGCATTGAGGCCTCTCTACCACTGTTGCTGGAATCTTGGGTGATTTTTTTTCTCTCTCTCTCTAGAATGTCCTTTAGTATTTTTTGTAGGGTTGGGTTGGTGGTCACAAACTAACACAGTTCCTCTTCGTCATGGTAACATCTTGTTTCTCCATTAATTTTGAGAGACAGTTTTTCAGGGTACATCAATCTGGGTTGGAGGCTATTTTCTTTCAGGGCTTGGAATACTTTGCTCCAAGCTCTTCTTGATTTGATAGCTTGTGTCAAGAAGTCTGTCATGATTTTGTTGGGTTTTCCTTTATAGGTAATCTATTTCTTTTCTCCGACAGCTTTTAATATTTTGTTCTTGTGATGAATTTCTGGTTCTTGATTATTATATGTCTGGGTGTAGCTCTGTTTTGGTGGTAGCTGGAGTTCTGTATGCCTCATTTATCTGGATATCATTTATTTTCCTACACTTGGAAAGTTTTCCTTAATTATTTCTGTCATAGCCTTTGTAATTCATTTGTGTTTATTCCTGCTTCTTCACTCACATTTTTTATTCTTAAGTTATAGATCCTCTTGTTGTCTTCTAGCCTTTGTATTGTCACTTCTGGTTCCTTGTTATTTTTAAGAGATCTTTTCTTTCACAATCACACACTGCAAATCTATTTTCAAGTTTTGAAAGTCTAACTTTAGTTTCTGTCAAGGCATTTTACCAGCTTTCAGTAGAGTTTTTATTTTCCTGGTAATCTCTTTGGATCGGTTTCATCTATTCTATATTTTTTTTATGTTCTTCATCAAAGGTTTCATTCCTTTTTCTGGGTTCCTCCATTCTTCCATCTATGTCTTCTTGAGAGGTGCTTAGCATTTCTTTTGTTGGTCTTTTATATCTTGCCTCACTTGAGTTAGAATTTCAGTTTTAAGTTTGTCTATGAGGTCACGCAGGTATTTCTTTATGTCCGCTGATGCTAATATTGCATGTTTGCTGCCTTCGAACTCTTCTGTATTTACCTATCCTGGACTTATTTTCCCTGGGTCAGTGGCTGGAGGCTTTTTCTTGTTTCTTTCTCTTGTCATGTTTCTGGTTTCTTTCAGACAGGTGTATGGTGGAGGTCTCAGGCCTTTCTATATTGCTTACGGTTTTTCTGACACCTGCTGGCTAGGGGATTCCTGCCTTCTGCAGTTTATTGTTTATCTGTGAGATGCACACAGGGGCAAATGCCGCTGGCCCCTCTTCTCTGAGCCAATCAACTGACAAGTACCTTCAGCACATTAGTCTGTGCTGTGAAGACGACACAAGTTTGGGACAGTTTCGTCCCTGGCTATTGGGTCCTGACCAGGGGCGTGACCGAGCCCAGGCAGGTCCCACCAGCCCTCTTTGGGCCAGGGGCGGCTGATTGACGCCACTGCGGTTCCAGGTTCAGGCCTTGTTCTGCCCAGCTCCAATATGTCGTCCAGCCAGTCACCCCCACCGCAGGACCCAATTCCTAGCACTCACCATGGGTTAGCACAGCTCTCCACATTGGTTCTGCTCTCCCTTGCACTGCATCCTCCCACCAAGGGCCCTGGGCTCACCAACCCCCAATTTTGGTGACCTCAACTTCAGCATGACCTTGAGTTGTCCAACTCCAAGGCATGCCCAGCACAGCACAGGACTGACCCCAATGAGAGCATCTGATTCCAGCCTTTCATGCAAGTTTTTCCTTCCTTCCTTTCCCTTTTTTTCTTTTTCTTTTTCTTTTTCCTCTGTTTCTTCCTGGGTCATGAGAATCCCTCTCCTTTTGTCTGGTCTTCTCCATGGTGTTAAATTCTAGAGTCTGACTTGTTTTTTTCAGAGAGGCTCTCTGCCCAGCTACCTATCAAGCTTCCATCTTCCCAGGATCTCTAAAATTCTATTTTTAAAAAGGATTCTGCATTGCTTTAGCTGGTGCTGAAGCACCGCGACTGCATTCTTCCAAGCATGTGTTATGGAATACAAATGGTGAATCTCAGAATAGTCTTTCAGGAAATTCTTGGATGAAGCACTGACACCTGGCAGTACAAAGGCACACTTCATTTCTGCTGATGTGTATTTTTGTATAAGGTTTGATAAGCCCTAGAGAATCGAAGCACTTCTCCTCAAACTAGAGGGAGGTGTAGGCTCAGCACCCTCTCCCCCAGTCTTATCCCTCTGCTGCACCCTAACTTCTTTAAACAAAATAAAGAGGTGACGATCCTTCTTTATTCCTGCAGTAGTACCCAACATTGGGAGCTATGTGGATGTAGGTACAAAATAAAGAAGATGGGATTATAAATGGAAGATGGGGAGCCCCACATTCAAAGACAATGAACTTGGTGAATCCAGCACAACCCCAAACAGACCTGTCATCTGGAGAGGGAACCATAGCTTAGTCTAAATAGGTCACCTGAAACCTAGCATTGGTGTTAAGAATACACTAACTTGATTGATTGGCTTTTAGATAATGTTTAAACCAAACACAGTGTCAAACAACACTTGCTGTGAGCACTCCTGGACCAAAATAACAGCAAGACCATCAAGTTGGAGTAGAACTGGAGACCTAACCCTGATTAAGTTTAAACTATTCGATTTGTCTGTTATCCTTCTAAATAATATCTTTAACCCTGGAATGCTTAAATGACAGTCTGCCTTTTAATTAATAATTCACATGCAATAATATTCTCCTTAACCCTGGAATGCTTAAATGACAGCCTGCCTTTAATTAATAATTCACATGGCAATAATATTCTCACTTGGAATTAATTTCTGCTTCTCGACTACCAAATATAAAAGCTTTCAGCCCAAAAGATAATGTGTGCGTGACTTTTTCCAAAGAAATAAAGGAATTTTCAGTACCCAGCTTCCCAGACGCCTTGTGTGGTTACCAGCACCTTTATTTCAGAGTGACACTGTCACGGGTCCACACATACAAAATAAAACCCCATCTGAGATGGGGCTTGTCTTATGTAGGTGACATCCCCCAGCATTGCCAAAGGAGAATGTTGTGTGTTGCTTCCATGTGGAAGGAAGTCACCATCCTTGGCTTTTTGCTTGTTTTTATTTATTTGTTTGATGTAGAAAGATTTATTGGGCCACCCTTGGTATCCTGAGAAGTGTCCATGCCAGCATTTTCTAGTTTGTTTGCCACAGGTAAAGAAGATGCAAGATCTATGTGAACATTTAACCCAAACACAAGCACTTTCCATACCATTGCCACGTAAAATAACCTTGTACTCACTCAACAATGTACTAAGAGTCCTAAATTTAATCTGACTAGATTGTTTCCACTCCACCCATGATAAGGTTACAAATGTTAACTGGTTCTAAGTTCATTTTCAACTGCCAATTAAATGACATTTTTGCCAGGCATGATGGTCCGTGCCTATAATCCCAGCACTCGGAAGGCTGAGACAGGAGAGTCACCACAAGTTCAAGGTTACTCTGAACTACATAATGAGACTATGTCTCAAGAAGATAATACAAAAATAAACTAAAGTGACATTTTACAAAGCCTTGAATCCTTCATTATTGAAATATAACTAAGGGGGAATACTGAACCAAAATTGCAAAAAAAAAATCTTTTTCACTGTAAGTTTCCAACACTGGAATGCCACCCAGGTGGTATCAAGTTCAGTACTCTGTGACACAGAATTGTCACAGAACAATAAAATCACTGTGCCTCTGTGGTGCGTCTCTGTTTTGTTTCAGGTTGTCTGTTGCAAAAAATAAAATGTTAAATCTTACTTCAAATTCATGTTTTATCGTTTCTGCACCCCACATGCACACACACGGACACACACACACTCGGGTTAGAAACCAAATATGCTCTAGTTTAATTTTCTGTTGGCCAACCTTTACCTTCACCAGCTTATCCTTAGCCTTTGCTTCTTACTCCATATCACAGAGAGAATCCCTTCTCCCTCTCCCTGTTTCTCTTTTTCTCTCTCCCTCTCTCCCTGTCCTTCTCTCACTATCTCTCTCCCTCTTTCTCTCCCCCTGTTCCTCCCATCATGCATTAAAATAGCCATCATTCAAGTCCATGCTCAGCATTTTTGTTCCTTTTATGTTATTTTAATTTGTATATCCATTTCATACTTATATGTATATATTCCTAAAGGATATTTGTATTTATGGTTTTTTTGTTGTTGTTTTTTGGTTTTTTTTTTTTGTGGGGATTTTTTGCCTTGCAGAAAGTATTTATCTCTTCTTACAAAGATAGCACAGATGACTTCATCCCAGGTCAGGAATGCTACTCTGCTATAATTCAGACAGTTTTACGCTGTTTTCTTCTCCTTTCGTCTCTGTGACATCCCCCTTCCTGCTGTGTGACACCCCATTGTGTGAGAGACCAGAGTGCATCCCCCATCCTCCAGATGAGCATCTGAGTCACTTCCAGAATTTCTCTGTTGTTATCAGGGTCTCACTGAGCTTCACCACACACTGTATTGTGTCCTAGACTTTCTCCTAGGCAGGAGTAGGGGCAGCAGGACGCATGTGTGCCTGGCCCTAGGAAGCAAGGGTGACCTGCCTTCCACAGTGGCCCCACCACCCTAACCCTAACCTGAGGACACTCCTCACCCTCCATGAGCGGCATTTTGCAGCTTTTGCAGGACAAATCGATATGGAAAGGGAACACACTGTGCTTCTGATTTGAATTTCCCTCCTTCCCAATGCTGCCGACTTGGTCAGACGTGTACTAGAAACAGGCACCTGGTCCTCTGTGTGCTGACCTCTCCGGGTCTTCACCCTTTCTAATGCATGATTTCTACTTCCTTCAGTGATGTTCTGAGTTGTTTAAATCCATCCTCCATAACAACAGAATCCAATCATGGTATCCACAGGGACCGACTTCTCCCAGCTTTTACGTGTGTTTCGTATATTTGGGGTGACAGTCAACACAGTCATGCATATTAATCATACATCATGTAGCCTACTTCTATGTGTTCTATGCAAAGAGAATTCTGTTACATGGAGGACTGTCTTCTTCTAGAAGCTTTCAAGTTTCAGTTTTTAATTTTTAGACTATCGTGCTTGGTTCCCTTTTCATTTACAACACGTCTGTCTCCCTGTTTCCCATCATCTATCTCCTGTTTATGCTCCAGGTTTCACATGTAGGAGAAACCTTCTGGGTCCGGCTCATTTTATTTAACGTTGATGTGCAATGTCATAGTCAGGAGTCTGGTACACGCGTGACTCCGCATCTCAGTCGTGGTCTGGTTCACGTCACCCGCAGCAGGTGGCATGCAGAATTGTCCCAAGGTCTCCCTCCCACCACTTCTCCACCTTCACAGTCACCAAGCTTCCCTGATCTCTCCAGATGCCAGACCCAGGCACCCTAACCCTTGCAGGTGTTAACTGACTATTCCTTGTCTTGATTGTCCTGTTACCTTGAGAAGGTCATATGCACAAAGTCACGCGATATGTGACATTTTAAGAGAAGATTTTCTAGTCAGCATATACACCTGTGGGTATACCCATGTACTGCACCTTAACCCTTTTCCCTTCCCTTCCTTTCCTCTCCTCCCCTCTCCCCCAACCTCATATCACTGTCCCATCTTCAAGTCTTATACTTTTTAGTCTTTCTACTTCTTACTTGTCTTGAGCATGGCATGATTTCAGAACACCCTGTAGAATATCTGCCTCAGCTCCTTGTAAACTTCTGCCAGGAAATCCTAACCCTTAGCCATCTGGTGGCTTCTGTCTGTGCAACCTCTTACTCAAGAGTGTAGTCTTCCTGGGTCCAGATGCGAGGAGCTCTGTTCCCACAACTTCCACACTGGGGGGCCCCAAGGATCCTCCTCCTTTCAGGCTCCTCCAGCCCCCCAGCATCCACCTCTTCCCTGCTGGCTGCAAACAGGGACCAGGTTCCAACTAGGGCTCCATTCACAGTTTGTTTTCTTCTTTCTCATAAATGTTACGATGGTTTCTTTTGTGTGTCACCTTGTTAGATGGCGGGACACTTGGCCGGAAGGCTGGTAAAGGGTGTTTCTGGTAAAGACTGGAGGATCTAAGGATAGATATCTGGGTGAGGTGGGCATGGGAGTAGGGTTCTGAGAAGCGAAAATCAGAGGAAAAACCAGTTTTCCTTTCCTTTCTCTCCTCTCCTCCTGTCTCCTCTCCCCTTGTCTCCTCTCCATCTTCCCCTCTTTCTCTCCCCTCTCCCCTCTTCATTTCAAACCTTATAAAGATGTTGTGATACCATCTTTTCTTACTTCCATGGTTTCCATTAATAAATCTGCTGCCACTACTGTTGGTGGTCTTGAGATAATGCACCCTTTCACCTGCTGCTTTTCTGATGTTCCTTCTATCACTAACTTTGAGCAGTTTCATTATGCTACTTCTCTGGGTTTTCTTCATGTTTCTTGTGCATGAAGTTGTTGCTCTCACTGGGTATATAAGTTTATCACTCCCTTCAAATATGGAAGATTTTGGATTATTCAATATTTAAGCTTCACTGCTTCGTTCTCTCCTTCAGGGACCCCAGCTGCGTGTGTATTTGGCTACACAGCTCCCTGCCCTCAACATCAGTCGTGTTTTCCTGCTTACTCGCATACTGTATGATTGTTACTAACTCCATACATTGCAAATTTGATGCTGATGGATGCTGGATATTTCCTGTAAATATGCTTGAGCTTTAATCCCTTAAATTACTTGGAGCAGGGAGTTTTCAGTTCATTACTCATTAGCTGACCAGAATGGTGTCCATTTTAGGAGGACACCATTCTCTTTTTCCACAGAGACATGGCCTTCTGTGTCCCTCTCAAGGAATCTGGACTCTGTCCATGCTTTTGACAGGGAGCACTCCGAAGGGTGTGAGTACCAGGTGCTGCCAATCCTAACCTTTCCAGAAGCTTCTTTCTTGCGACTGGACCCACTGTACATGCTCTGCAGATGGCCAAAGTCCTCCACTTGTACTTCCTTCTCTCAGGTGCAAATTCTACCCAAGTCACCCTGGAATTCCAGCTCCATCTTCTCAGCTCGGGCTCTACCTTGCTCCACCTGGGTCCCCTTCTACACCCCGGAAACTCTCCCAGGACAGCAAGCCGGGGCAGCCTGGGGGGTCCACCTTGCTGGGCCCTGTTGGGCCAGCACCTACCAGGAGTGATATTACCTAGTAGCTGATATCTTGGTCACTATGGTTTTACATATTTTGCCAGGTTTGTTGCTGTTTTTTTCAGGCAAGAGGCAAACTCACTTCTATGACTTCATCTTGGCTCAAAATAGAATTGTGTAAGTGCTCACTACCTCCCATTTAGAAAAATTTAAAATATATATTTTATGTGCTCTTCTTAGTGAATTTTCTGAGAAAATTATTTCATAAAAATGTGATTAACTTTATCCATGGTGTCAAACAGTTGCCCTAAATTCCATGTAAAATACCATAATATATACGTATGTAGGTACATATATATTATATATACATATATATGCATTCTACATAGACAGTTTTCTAATTGATATGTAACAGTTTTGAGTGTATATAGTATATACTAAGTACAACATAGAAGACATCAAATATAAATATGTGAATGAAGTGATACAACATATAGAAAATATAAACATAAAACATAACGAAGACATTAAAGAACAAAACAAGGGAGAAACTAAGCACTGATCACTATGAAACAGGCAGAAATTCGAGGAAAGGTTGGAAATAGCATGAGGAATAATGCGCCATTTTGATAAAAGTAATCAGCGTCACAGACCTGTGGCTCCAGCTAGCATGCCACCAGCGTGTCTGAGCCTACCTGGATGGACGGTACAGACAGGAACACTGCTGCTTCAGAGACCTGAGAGAGATTAGCTGAGGACTCCCAGCTTTATCTGCTGTTCTACAAAGTGGTTGAAGAGCAACCAAGAATACTTCAGTTCATCCTCTCTCACCTCCCCGATCTATGGAGTTGCACACAAGTGGGGCCCTCATACCAAACAGCCCCACACACCCACCCCACATCCTCCCATGGGGGCAACCTCTGCCCAGTCATGTGTCACTGGTCTTTGCAGGTTCAGGTCCTGGGGACCCCAGCTTCTCTGATGCATGTGGATATTGATCCCCCCAACCAAAAATCCCAAGGTGCTGCCCTGCAGCCAGGAACTTGGGGCTCCTACTGGGAAATCAATTGGTGTACGACTCTGTACTCCATTATGCAGAGTCAATGGCCTTTTCCTGGATCTGCTGCCCCAGAGAAATAAGAAAAGACACAACATTCTAGGTTGCACCTTTAGAAGTTTGCACCACACTGCTCACCTCACTTCCACTCATGTATCACTGGCTGCAGCATTTTGAAAGACTGTCACTGCATTACAGAGATGACGCATTAGAAATTGAGCTATGTGTCTGGCATGAGAAGATCCAAGCCCATGGTGACTATCACCACGGCCATCAGAAAGGCCCTGAGATTAAAACACTGGCACAAGGAAATTGGGCCACCATTACTCATCAGAATGAACAGAACAAGTCAGAACTGTGACTCCTTGCACATGTCCTTGTCTACCCAGATCAAGGTTGTTTAGCAGGAAGAGTTGGGGGTATAGAAAAGGCAATGAACCATGCACCACCAAAGTCAGGTCGTCCAGGTCCCTGCAGCATGGTGGAGGCGACAGAGGAGTTTATGCTGACCCCTCCAAAATTCTGTGTCATAGGTGTCACAAAAGAATGGCTCTTGCCTGAGATGCACGAGATGTTTTTTAAGCATTCTTATTTATGTTTTCCTCACAGGACACCTCATGGCCTCCATGGCTCTGGGGTCTGAGTGTCACGCGGCCCACCTTCCAGGAAGCTGCGCTTGGTGGGGCATGAGCCCGGCTCATCTTCTCCCCTGGTACCCAGGTCTTGCAACAGGTTGTTTTCAGTTTCTTCTTTCTGGAAGCTCCGCAACCCTTTGCATAGTTACTAATCCAGTAATGCATTCCAACTCCAGCTTGGTAGGGCACAAAGAGCGGTAGCTTTAAATCTGCAAACGGTGTTTGAGCTTTGCTTATACTTTTCTCCTGCAAATAAGCTGTCAAGTCATCAGTTCCCTAACATGACAATTGGGATGATAGGAGTTAACTTTAAGAATTATCTGCTGCATTGAAAAAATGGTGTCCATGACTGTTAAAAAAAATTCAAACGCTGACCTGACTCCAGTGCCTGTGACCTGTCCACAAACGGTCTCTCATTGTGCTTTCTAATTTTCATGATTTGTTTCAGAATACACTCAAACTGGATGCTTTTTTTTTAACATTTATTTTTTTCCCATGAGGGGGGAGAAAATCAAATCAAACTGGAATGATATTATGGAAATTTGTCAAGAAGAATTTCAAAATCGGCATGTTAGTATTTTCATGAAAGTTCTCATTGAAAGGAAAACAACACAGATAAGATTAGTGTCTAAACGTAACAGAAGATTATGTGCTGGGGGAGAATCTGAGCTTTAGGAAATAACGCAGGGCCAAGCGGAATGAGTGTATGCACATTATCGTGGTCTCCAGGGTGTTTAAAAATCTTCCTTATTCCAAATCACATGCTGTTTATTTCCTTGACAATGACTCAGACACACAATGGTGTGACAAATAAGAAGAATCCAGAGGCTTCTGTCCATTTCTTCTCCACCAGCTCTATGCATCCGCTCGGTCATTCTCAATCTTACCCCTCTGAGAAACAAGTGAGACTCTGTGCCCGCTGGCAGGGAAGCTAACTGTCTACAGAAAGCATCTAGTTTCCAGTGTTTTCTTGAAACATGGGTTTACAATGCATTAGCATCTGGCATTACAGTTATGGCTCCCACTTTAGAGAGGTCTACACCAGGGACCTCAAACCTCAAAGCCTCCCTTGGTACTGTGCCAGTACGAAGGGAGGGGAGTCTTGATCAGGTGTAATTGATCATCCCATCTCTCTATTCAAAAAGTCACTCCTGCATCAAAGGCAAAGTCTGGGTTTATTTTATCTTATACTGGGCACTGCATGTTGAATTAAGTCCCCAGCTCCCAAATTCACTTCAATAAAATTAAATCCACCAGGACCCCAGGATATTATTTTATTCATAGATAGGGTCTTTTAAAGAGGTAACCCAGTTAAAATGAGATAATTAAGATGAATCTTAACTCTAATTAGAATCCTTGGGGTATGAGGAAATCTGTCCATCTTTCAGAATGAATCTTTTTATATGATTTTATACTGCAGCAATAACATTGTGGCAGAGGCTGCCAAGACCTCACACACTCCTGCCCATGGAGATGGGGTGGCCTTGGCCATGGCTCAGCTACCAGCACTTGGTATATTTACACCCCCGTAAACTGAGGAAACCTGGGTGCCTGCAGCTCAGAGTGAGAGCTGAGGAGACATGGAGATGATGGTGATCAAAGCTAAGGAGAAAGACCCCACGAGGAGCCAAGCCTGGCATGTGCGGGCCATGGAATTCTTCCCCCAGAGGGGCAAGCTGTGCACTGTTTGTGAGGTTGCACAGGCCATGGTGTTCAAATGGCATCACTGGGATGGACACAGGGTCACATCCTCTAGCACATTAACTACAGCACCTTGGGCCTTTACTGAAGCCACCGGGTACAAACCTTGGGCCTCATGAGCTTGATGGAGCTTCATGGAGACCCCGGGCCAAGGTCTCCCCAGGATGGCACCCAGCTCACCCACATCCTGCGCCCTCAGCCAGTTCCTCCCAGCTGAGTGTGTGGTGCAAGGCCGCCTTGGGTTCGAGAGTCCAGTTTGGGCATGCATCTACCTGGGGGTGAGCAGCCGGCTGGTTCCCTCCCCGCCCTCTGCAGAGCTGGGTCCCCAGTGCAGCCACCAGCAGGGGGCCGCCCCAGAGTAGGCCGAGAATTATTTGTCAGGCCTAAAGAATCCTCAGAGATGCCCTGCTGTGAGGTTGCAAAATAGGGATCCAGACGGATGAAACCAACACACTTCTTCAGCTACCGGCAGAGATCAGTGTGACCCTCAGAAAACCAGCTTACAGCTTCCTCCTACGTTCTGGTGTATTTCTCCCAAACACAGTATTCCTTTGCAGTCAGGCTTAGCCACCTTGGTCCTGTGAAATCCTGGGGCTTTGTGATAAGCTTTTTTTTTCTTCCCCTTGGCCAGTTCCTGCAAGTTATTTTTAAACCTGGATTGCAGTAATGGAAATTCCTTGGGAAATAACTGTTCAGAAACCTGGCTCTAATTATTTCCACTTAGAATTCTACTGACAACCTTAATCCCCACGATCGTGCTCAGAAGTGCGTTGTATACCAGAAGACGCCCCCTTTCACAGGATGGCACGGAAGACCATTAGTTTAGTCACTGTCCTTCATTTCCTTTCAGCATCCAAATTATTCAGGGGGGTTCCCTGTTTTCTCCAAGAACAGCTGAAAAAGATCATGAAAAAGTTTTATTTAAGAAAGTAGTTTTGCAATTCCAGGACTTGCCAAATGTCCTGAATCAGCATATTAAAGGGATGCGAGCCACAGGCCCTGGGCTCCAGGATTTCCTCAGTCTCTGTCCACTGTGTCAAGTCAACAACGGTGAGTTGGATTCAGGCAAGCAGGAAAAGGAGGAGTAAGGAAACGGTATTTCAAGTCGAGGGAGCAACAGGAGGGCTGGAAGGCTGGAATGAGAGGCAAAGTTGCACATGAGATAACTCTGAGCAGGAGGGTAGCTTGGGTTCTCTACCGAAGAGCTCCCAACAAGTTTGCCTCAGATGGGCGGGATGGCACACACCTCTCATCCCAACACTCAGAGGCTGAAGCAGGAAGATCTGCATCCCAGTCTGGGCAATTTAACAAGACCTTGTCTTAAGTAAAAAATAAAATGTGGGATAGGGATATAGCGCAACACGAACTTCCTGGGTTAAGTTGCCAGTGGTGTCTCACTGGAGTCCAGGCCACTTCGTACAGGAGGTAGGAAGCCAGGCAAGTGACCTAATCAATACTTCGTGAAAGATCCTGGGGCAGTAGGACTACTCATGTGAGGAGGAAGTATGGAAAAACACAGAAAAAAAAATCAAAGGCTTTGGTAGTAATCAGATGAAAATAGATAATGGTATAATACAGCAGAAATAAGGATCGAGGAAATAGGTAAAGCTAGATGGGTCAGAGTAAAACCCGAGCACAGGCCGGGTGGAGGAAGGAGGTGTGGAGACGGTGGCTCCGTCCGTCCGGGAACACCACTGCCAGAGACCGTGACCACAGGAGGGAGGGCAGTGAGCCCACCTTGAGCTGTGGTGGACTGTGGTGTGGGAACGCCAGCCTCTCCTAAAGTTCCAACCT
Organism: Cavia porcellus; assembly: GCF_034190915.1. Classification (NCBI taxonomy): domain Eukaryota; kingdom Metazoa; phylum Chordata; class Mammalia; order Rodentia; family Caviidae; genus Cavia; species Cavia porcellus. The sequence goes on along the minus strand of NW_026947506.1, from coordinate 52,890,881 downwards.
CATTCCCAAGACAGACTGGGGAGATGAATGTGTATTTGTCAGTTCCAGGTGAAATTGGAAGTTGGAGTCCAGAGAGAGCTGAGATAACCTGGAGAGGATGTACACCATGGGAAGGGAGGAAACCTGGAGCCCGAATCCGCAGACATTGTCCTCTGCGGGTTGTGAAAAGGAAAGAAATGACAGGGGACAGGGGAGGGGGAAGAGGAAGGGTGACAACCCCAGAGTGCCACACAGAAGTGAGTTTCCTGAAGAAAAGTCAGAGTTGGAAAATGACCCAGGCAGGTGAATGTAAGAAGGAGATATGAGACCTTCAGAGAGCCTGTGGTTACCTTGGAGGGAGCGCTCATAGCCACACGGCTCTGTACCAGGGTGCAGAGGTCAGATGAGGCACCTGCCTTGGCCCTGTTGGGTGGGAAAGGAAGTGAGCTCACTGAGCCGGTGCTCTGGAGAGGCGGTGTTGGGTCCCTGCCTCTCTCCTCCCACACCCATCTCCTTCCTGGCGCCATGAGAGGAAGAGTTTCCTCCACCACCAAATTTCCACCATGATGTGTGAGGCTGCCTCAGAGCCAAAGCGACAGAGCCAGGTGACCATGAACTGAAGCCTCTGAAATCATGAGCCAAACCTTTGTTGTTTATAAACTTATTCTCTCCAGTGTTTTGTCACAGTGATAGAAAGCTAACTAATGCTTTTCCAGAAGGTTAGGAAACACTGAGATAAAAGGAGGTTGGAAGGAAGTGTGTTCAATGTAAAAAAAAAAAAAAAAAAAAACACAGACATTACAGAGAGTGAGCAGTGACATCCCAGGAGGGACCCAAGCCAAACTTGGAGCGCTCTCTTACTGTTTTTATAAATTCTTCACAGATGATTTTGTTGTTAAATGTGTGTTACAATCCCAGGAGTTCTTCCACTCACCAGTGCTTTTGCTTTTTTACCGAGGGGTCCATTGCACTTGACCATGATGTGTGATCTCTTAGTATACTGATTTTTACACTCAATAGAACTTTTGTGGATTTTTTGTTTGTTTTTTAAAGTGTATGGTTTTTTGTTAAAACTGAATAGTGTGTGTTTATGAGGCAGAATGAGATATTTCAATATATGTTTAATCAGTGGCATTTTATATTTGCTAGTAACATTTTAGGAGATTTAGGGTTTGTTCATACGAGTGATATTCTTCATGATTGTATAACTCACTTGTCCTTTTGCTGCCACCAAAAAACACTGTGAAGAATCACTTTCTGCTTACTTAGGAGATTTTTCCTCACTCAGTACATCTATGCACGGAGAGTCTGCAGCCGAGTGTGACCAACTCCAAGAGCACCCCAGGTGTTTGTAGGAGGAGTGAGACTCTTGCTGGCTGGGGCACCTGGTGACCAGCCAGCGGGTACTGCTGCATGGGCTCTCAGGATGAGGCCTCCCCCTAAATAACGAGGTGTTTTAGAGCTGCGGTCAAACTTTTTCTATAAACTTCAGCTGCGACCACAAACTCTTAAGTGCAACATGTCAGTTAATAATTACTGAATGCCCAGTGCCAAGAAAGTATTCTTTACCAAGAGTGGCCTCGAAATGAGAGCCATGCTGCTTACGAAGCCAAGAGGACTTTTCTGACCAAACCGCAGGCTACGTCTCTCTGTCTCCATGGTTTGGCTTGGCTGAGTTCAACTCCACATAAAATGAAAGCTTTGTCTTCTTTATTTCTCTTACACAGCATTTCTGTTCATTAAAGCAGGTAGGTGGAGCTGCAGAAAGGAACGAGTAACTGTAACAGTTATTAATACAATTGCTTCTTTCTGTTTTACTGTACTTGTATTTTAGTTGATTTGAAAACTCTTTGGGGGGGGGTGATACTGAGGATCGAACTCATGACTGCGCGCTTGCAAGGCAGGCGCTTATGCCACTGAGCTAAATCCCCAGCCCCTGTACTTGTATTTTATATCACATACATCTTTTAGCTTTAAAATTGCAGAATACATTATATGTAACGCAATATACACATTAAAATTATTCAAAATCTCACCACCAGATAAACACACTTTGAACATTGTGTACTTGTATCAATACGAAAAAACATTTTTAAAGATATACAAGAAGGCTGGGGGTTTAGTTCAGCAGCACAAGCATCTGCCTGGCAAGCACAAGGTCATGAGTTCGAGTCCCAATACCCCCCCCCCAAAAAAAGATACACAACCAAAGATTCCTATAGAAATTATTTAATGGTTGCACAGAATGGTTGCATTGTTCAGATGTCCTATACATTATTTTACTGATTAGCTATTGCTAGATATTGAGGCTGAATCCAATTTGTACTTATTTTAAGTAATATTAATAATTTTTAGACATGCAAAAAATATATTTACACTCAAAGGAACTGGTATTTCAGGTTGAATATTATTGGTATGAGGCACACTTCTTAAGTAGCAGAATGAGTTTCAAAGTACAAACATCTCTCAGCCACCCATCATTCATTAAAAACACTAAAAATGGAGTGAAAAACTCTTGACAAAATTCCGCATGTTCCTTTGTACTGCTCTGATCTAACGTGGTCACTTCCAGAGTCCAGGCCTCCTGCAGAGTCAGGGCCTGCTCAGAAGGTCTTTGCCTTTGCCTTTTTCCTTAAGGGAACTGTCTTCTTTCTCACATTCTAAGTTCCATTTGCAAAGCATGATGGTAGAGCCAAGGTTGGCCTGGAGGAAACCCCTGCTCATGCATGGTGGTTTGTTAGGATGGGAGATGGTGACCAAAGGCATCCCTTCTGACACCGACCCACGCCCATGGGGCAGAGAGATAAGAAGGAACGCCAGATGCCTCTATGAATTCTGTGCATGTTTCCTCTCTATATTAGAAGGACAGAATCCACAGCCAGACCGCAGTGGCCTCCTCCCAAGTTCCTGGCACTTGCTATCGGTGGCCTTATGCTATCTGGGTATAGTGAGGACCCTGTGCTGTTGGGAAAGAGTCCCCCTTTGCTGATGATAGCGGAAGATGGAATGCAGCAAGGACGGCTGGCCTAAGAAGGGGACGCAAGGTCTTATCAGAAGGAAGAGAGGATTTTCTCAGTCTGGAAGAGAAGTGATACACAGATCGGAACCAGGAAACCGTTGCTTATCAGACATACAAACAGAGGAAGTCAGTGCCAAGGTTTTGGCTCAGAACACAGAGAAGAATTCTGGAAGGAAAATGTGCTGGGGTCTTGCATGCACAGAGGAGATGTGCAGGTGCATGTGGCTGCCAGGCCCTCTCTGCGGTCAGAGGTGTCCTGAGAACCGTGGTGGTGACCTGCACTTCCAGGCGTGATAACACTGGGGTTACCCATGGCCTCTGCCCCTGCATACCTGGTGCATTGGGCTGCAGGAGACGTGGAGGAGTCATGGGCCAAGTCAGAGGAGCCCGTGTGTACTTTGTCAACGCTGATTTCAGGCCGGGAAGCATGTAAACACCTCCTCTGCCTCTTTCTCTGCCTTATTTTTGTCACTCATTCAGAAACAACTTAAACAGGAAATAACTTCAAGCTGAGGGACCATGACCAGTGGAAAAACACACCGCCATTTGAGCAGCATAAAAATGTATCTTACTTTTCACCACCGCCCACATTAAATTTCAAGGATAAAGAGCAGCTCTCTGGCACCTTGCTGTCTGGTATCCATCACTGAGCACTTCCACAAATGCATAAAGAGTCACATCAGTACCACCCACGCCTTCCGAGAGCCCAAGGGACTCTTCTCCCAGACCCTCCTCTTGCCATCTGCAATCCAAGCCAGCAGTCCAGAGGCCAATCAACAAGCCTGATGCCACACAGGGTCTGTGTAATGATTGCACATGCTAACATGGAACAAACAGGCAAAGCACCCCAGCCACACATGACAACAAGTGCTTGGTGAACCAGCACCTAGGCTGGGCCAGGGGCTCACCCCAGGTCAGCTGTGGGTGACCGGAGCCCAGCTCCATGGCTTTGTCCATCTGGAACCCAAGGAAGCATGGCAAACAGAAGCCACTTTTGCAATTATCTACTGCTCCATGAAACATCCTGGGTCGACCTGAGGAGGAAAGGCTATGTGAGCCAATTTCACCTGATTGCTATGAAATACCGGAGAGAACTGACTTATAAAGAGAGAACGTCCACTTCACTCACTGTCTTGGGAGGGACAGAGGCAGGGTGCCTGCGTCAGCTCAGCTCTGGTGAAGGTGGCAAGTGGAGGCACATGTGACAACAGAGTTCGCAGAAGGAAAACGGAGCCAGCAAGCAGAAAGAGGAAGACTAGGGTCCCACAATCCCCTTTGAGAAGACACCCAAATAACCAGAGGGCCCCCATCCAGTTCTTAGCTCATAAGGGATCCAGGAGCACCAGGCTCAGAGCCACACCTTCAAGACATCCATCTTGAGGTCATTCAACTTCCAGATTAAAGCACACCAGCACTGAGGCCACGTTAGACAAGCCAGCACCCAGCCTGACTCCAGGCATCCATGAGGTCCACAGGGGCAGAAAACCACCCTGCTGGGCCCAGCCCAGATTAACAGGCCAGCAGACATGTGAGTAATGTGTGGGTCACCAGAGCACACGCTAAGTGATTCGGTGACCCCAGGCATCCAGGCTTCTCTCCATTTGAACGTTCCCACCTTGAACAATGCTATCCTGTCATGTTTGTGGAACAAGTTGGGCAGTGAAAGACCAGTGAACCAACACTAGTAATGTAGGATTGAACTGTGAAGTGGTGACGTGTGATTGTAGTTTGACTTATTTCCACCAGGACGGGTGCTTGGTGGAACAAATACTTTACCAGGATGCCCTCTCCCCCAGAGAAGTGACGGTCACTCAGTCCGTATTTGTGACATGTTTGTGCTGCCACTTGTCATGGGTGAAATTCAAAACACATTTTTTTAAATTTACTCAAAATAAAATCAGGTTATATTTCCCTCTAATGGTGACCGGAGTGGAGAAGCCGAGGGGTGGGGCAGGAGGAACACTCCTCGAGGCCTCCTTGAATTCCCAGATCTGCCTGCCCCAAAGCATCAGAAAGGTTTGCCCAAATGGACCCAGAACGTGGATCGAGGGCCCAGGAAATCCAGGTGTTCTGACACAACCACCTCTCTTGAGCCCCTCAGTAGTGAGACAAACATGAGTTCCAGAGCTCAGCTATGAATGCTAATGGTAAAAATTGTTGTACTCTAGAAAAATAGCTTCGTTATATTCGTATCATAGCAATACCTGTAACTTGGCTTTACTGTATATGTGTTTTTCCCTTCCCCCTCTGGATGACCTAACTGATATGTTAATCAATGCTCTCCTCTGTAAAGAACTGTAAAATCTTACCTAATTGATATGTTAACCATTGCTGCCCTCTACAAATAACAGATGTGGTGCTACAATAAGGTAACTAAGGTTGTTAATTGCTGTTAGACTTCTCTATTCTTTGCTGAGGAAAACAGGATTTTTTTATCTAAACTTGCTTGTATGCAGGGAGATTTGCTTGTTAGTACAACCCTTACCTGATCTTGCTCTTCCCAAGACATGTAATCGCTGTGTTTCTGTTTTGTAGTGTGCCACACCCCATCCCCCTCCTTACACTGTGTGACCAGCAGCTGTTTGTGGATTTACAAGATAAAAGCCCTGACTTTTAGCTGTCAGGTGCTCAGTCTCCAAATTGACTCCTGGAGACTGTGACGCCAGGCCTGGCCTAAAATAAAGCATTTGCTCCCTAAATTTTAATTTCTTGCTTCCTTGGATTTTATACTGGGGTCCGAGTTATCACAAAAATCAGAGCTGTTTCTGCACCCCACAATAGATGATGAGCTATTCCCTCACTGAGACGGGCTCTTTGATCCTATTCATTTCAAAAGAAGCTTGCAGTATTTAGTACTCCTGTGGTTGATGTAAGTATTTGATAAGTGGCAAAAGTACTCTAGTGTATGGGTCTTTAAAAACATTAATCTCACGTTACCTAACATCCCCAGAGACCAGTAATTCCCCATCAGTCTTACTCACGTAATGCAGAAAAGAGAGAAAGAGACTTAGCTTTGGATGCCAGTTTTGCTAGCCTTTGGTTTCATATATAGAAATGAAAATTGTCTTCAGGGACTGCGTGGGGAGAGAACAAGGCCTTACCAAGAACAAGCCCTCCCTGCAAACCAGCACCATGCCCGGACCAGTGCCAGTGGGGGGTCAGCCAGACCCCAGACCCAAACAGGAAGAGCCAATCCCCCCACCCCCTTAGCGACCAGCTGATAGGGAGAAACAGGCTACAAAGATAGCTAGAGGTGAAATGCAATTGGATGCCTGTGGTGCTTCGGTGAGACCTGCGAAGCCTCGGGGTAAGCTATTTTTATCCTTACAGGAAGAACCACAGAGTACCTGGCCACTCTAGGTCCACAGAAAGGAAGTCCGTTAGTATTTTAGCCATTTTCCTGCCCGATGCTCGGCTCTACCCTCACCACCCCAGATGAGCGATTTCTTCCATCTCGATTCTGCTCCATCATTTTAATGGCAGTGTAACCATGTCACAGGACTCTCTGTGGCCTTCCTTTGCTGTGTACCTTCACGTGCACTGTCTCCATCTCAGCAACAAAAACAACGAATTATTTAAAAATTTCAAAAACATCATTGCTTTCTCCATGCACAACTACACTGGCCCTTCTGTGTCCTTTGTTCCCACAGCTGCACGGCATGCTGGGCACCTTAGTCATTACAGCTGCCGCCACCCACTTGGCAAATATGGAGCATACTGTTCTGTCCTATTAATAGAAGCATAGTTTGGTCCCCATGTTTCTACCTGCATTCCAGGTAGAAGGTGGTATGTTTTTGTCTCAACAGAGAGTTTTGATAACAGAGTGCCAAAGAGGCAGTTCTTGGAGTTTACAAGGTCAGCCCTTGTGTCTTTGGGCTCTGAATCCTTGGATTCCACCGATCACAAATCAAAAACTGTATCTGCACCAGACCTACACAGCCATTTTTCCTCTCATTATTCCCTCAACAATATAATATAGCAACCATTTCCACATGTTTATATTGGATTAGCTATTAGAAGTCATTTGGAGAGGGGCTGGGGATTTAGCTCAGCGGCATAAGCGCCTGCCTTGTAAGCAGGCAAGTCGTGAGTTCGATCCCTGGTACTGATAAAAACAAAAAAGACAAAACAAAAAAAAGAAGTCATTTGGAGGTAACTTAGAGAGGAGGGTGTGTGCAGGTTTACACAGAGTCTATGACTTGTCACAAAGGGCCTTCAACACCTGTGTAATTTGGAATCCACTAGGTGTCTTAAAATGCATCTCTTGAGGATGCAGGAGCCAACTTACCCAAATTATGAGAGACCAGAGAAGTGAAAGAGCTCAGGAAGCTTGATCTCTGGCACTACTGATCTGGGGGCCAAGGATTTTGTGAGTTTCAAGGCAACTCTTGTGTGAGAAAAAGCAGCCAGCACTGGAACAACCTGAGACGGCTTCAACAGCTAACTCCGATAGCCAGAGACAGCTGCAGAGAAGGACAGCTTCGTGTCTGCCCCCAGTAGCAGGAAAGAAGAAATCCAGCCACATACAGAAGTGCAAGACGGGGGAGCAGAGTGGTCGGGGATCCGGACAGACATGGCTGTGACTCTGTGTGCAGGGTCTGAGGGGCAGGCACAAACAAGAATGCCCGAGTGGTGACCGGGAAAGAAAGTGCTCAAAAAGAGAGAATAGCTGCGATGGGGGAAAGGAGAAAAGGAAGAGGGTGTGTGTGTGTGTGTAAATATATACAAGATAGATAACTACAGCACTAACCTGTGTTCATCAAAAAAGGACGGTTTTCATTTTCGTTGTTTGGTTGTTCCTCCATTGTCTCCATGCTTAAATCTTATAATCTGAACAACTACTTTGAAAATAATCATATGCAATATATTAACTACCATTAATTTTCTATTATTTAGTCTTGAAATTCTGTATGTATCATCTTTATCCTTTTTGTTTGTTTTCGCTTTTTAAATTGTAAAAAAAAGTCCCACTGCCGTTCAGGGGAAGTAACCACTGCTGAATAACACACACCCGTAGACCCGAGGCACCCCCTGGTGACAGGTGAGAAGGGTGGGGTACAGGGAGATCCTAAGCTGTCAGTCAGCAGGTCCCAGAAATTAAGGGACCCAAAACAGAAATCCTGTTCAGGTATTCAAAAATAAAGTTATCTTTTATTTTCCATACCCAAGTATGGGGATTGAAATTCAGATTTGCAACATAATCAGAAGTTTCTTCAAATGCCAGGATATCCAGCAAACAGTCCTTTCTACACACAATCGTTTCATCATCCCTGTTGGTAAGCACACTCCTCTGAAAAGCTGGGGAGCAGAGCTAGAACAGGACGTGCGAGGGAGACGGCAGCTGGTGGTCACCGACCTGACAGCGCTCCGGTTCACCATCATTTTTGTAGCATCACCATCATCAGAACGGGTCTGCTCTGTCTGGTCCCCAGTTGTTAGAACTTCTTGGGTCTATCCTGGCACCATACCAGAGAATTCCAGCCTTTGTACCTTCTTTCTAGTCACCCAGTGTCTCTTGTTGGGTTTTCAACAACAGAAAAATTATCAAGTGTAATAAAGGCAAGAAAAAACACATCTGAAGAGACAAAGGAAGTGTTAGAACTGGGCCCAAGGAAGCCACAGCTTTGGGAATTATCAGGCAGGGAATTGTGAACAGCAGTGATTAACAGGATAAGATCTCAGGTGGAAAGAGCGACAGTGTAGAGTGGGTGGCTAATGGAAGTGGAAAGATGCAAAACCTAAGAAGGAATTAAAATGAAGCTTTGGAAATTAAGAGCATTATAATAAACTGAAAATGCTTTGATAAGCTCACAAGAAGACTGGACTTAACCAAGAGCCCAGGAGCTTAAGGGCAGCTCAAAAGAAACATCCTGAGCTGAAGAGCAAAGAGAAAACTGGAATGATGGGGGAATAGAACATTCCAGAAATGTGAGGCAACCACAAAAGTGTAATAGATGGATAATGGAGTATCAGGAGGAAAAAGAAGATGAATCAGAAGAAAATCGTGAGTAATAATGGCTGAGAATTTTCTAAAATTAATGGCAAAACCAAACCCACAGGTCAAGGAAGAACAGACAATGATGAGTAGAAAAAATATCCCCCAAAAATTGAAATCTAAGTGTGCTGTATTTAAATTGCTAAGAACCAGAGACAAAAGGAAAAATCCTGAAATCAGGGTAACTCCGGTGATGCCTTACCTGTAGAGGAAGGAAAAATAAGAATCTCACTACACTCCTTTGCAGAAACTATGCAGCAATATGGGAGCTAAATGAACAAAATATTAAAAACATTGCAAGGAAGAAAGCAGGCCATCGAATTCTAGGTGGGGGAAATTATTGCTCAAAAAGCAAAAAGGAGTAAAGGGTTTCTCAAACAAGCAAAAGCCAAAGGAATTCACTGCCAGTAGATCCTCCCTGAAAGGAATGTTTAAAGAAGTTATTCAAGCAGGAAGATAATGAAACAGGAACCCACACAAAGGAAGGAAGTGTATCACAGGGGAAAACAAAGTAATTTGTTTTTCTCAATCTAAGCTGATCTAAAAGATAACTGTTGCAGGTTAAGGCTGTGGCTCCTGGCAGAGCATGTACAATGCCTGAAATTCAATCCCCAAGACCACCAAAAAAATAACAATTAGGTAAAAATGAAATCCACCACAGCAGTGTCATCAGGGTCAGAGAGTGGGAGTCAAGAATTCTTTGCAAGGCAGGGTGGGGTGGTGCACACCTGTACTCCCAGCGTTCAGGAGGCTGAGGCAGGAGGATCACTGTGATTCAAGGCCAGCCCAGGGCTACACAGTGAACTCAAGAGCAGTCTGAGCTTCATAGTGAAACTCTGTCTCAAAAACACAAAAAGGAAATATTTTCAGTAAGTACTGTTAGTTTTCCAGCACAATAAAGGAGCAGAATATCAGAAAAAGTAAAAATGGCCTTTTTATCTAAAGGGTGTGGAGAGGAACACACAACCAGCAAGAGTTTGGCTTTCTCCTCTCCCTGGATATGAAGATATGGGGTATTGGTGACTTTTGACCGGATGTGGTGCTTGGGGCCGGCATTGATGGTACACGAGGAGCTGATTGGAATTTTCTTCACATGCACTGGGAAAGAAAGAAGGAAACTGTAATCAGGGAAAGAGGAAGTGGCTGTCAGAGCAAGCATCCCGATTTGGCCTTCTACCATGTTGAACTACCACCATAATGTCCTGTAATTTATTCTAGGGCAAAACTCTGACAAGTACCTGCCATATACAAGAAATGTTTCAGGATTGTTTGAAGAGCGAGTGACTTGATTGGTTAAAAATACACATTGTCTAAAGAGTTTATTTTAATTCGCTTTTAATTTTTTCACTGATCCATTATTTGCTTAAAGTATGTTGTTTAATTTTTGGGTATTTGCAAATTTTCTAAAGTTTTTCTTGTTATTAATATTAGTTTTATTCCATTGCAAAAAGCGAAGATATTTAACATTATCTTGACTTTTTAATGTGTTCAGGCTTGTTTTGTGCCTTGCCATTTTATCCATCCTTGAGAATGTTCCATGGGTAGCTGAGAAACTGTGTGTCCTGAAGCTGTTGAACGAAATGTTTACAAATGTCTGGTATGCATTTTACAGCCAACATCTCTTTTTAGACTTTCTTTCTTGATGTATGTCCTTTGCAGAAGGTGGGGTGCTGAATCTCCTTTACTATTATCTTGCCATCTGTTATCACTTCTATTCAGCATAGTAATAGAATCCTGAGCCCAAGCAATAAGGCAAGAGAAAGAAGTAAGATCTAAATTGGAGAAAAGTCAAATGATCCCTCTTTACAGACAACATAATCTTACATATAGAAAACTCTAATGACTCCACCAAAAAACGATCCAGACTAATAAATGAATTCAGCAAAGTTACAGGATATGACAGCAGCATGCAAGAATCGATGTTTCTATACATTAATAGTGAACCTGAAAAGAAACTCAAGCAAACAATGACACAGCAGCTACAAAAACAAAGTACTTAGAAACAAATTTAACCAAAGAAAGATTTTTACAATAAAAACATTGAGAAAAGAATTTGAAGTGACTACAAGTGAAAGACAGAGCCTTCCCATCAACTGCAAAGCAGATAAAAAAAAGATGTAGGGGGTTTTTTTGTTTGTTTGTTTTTGTTTTTGCCTTGTTTTGTTTTGTTTTTTGTCTTTTTTGAGACAGGGTCTCGCTATGCAGTTCAGGCTGGCCTTGAGCTCACTTTGTAGCCCAGGCTGGTCTCGAACTCGCACCGTTACTCCCACCTCAGCCTCCCGAGTGCTGGGATTACAGGCATGAGCCATCACGCCTAGCTCAAGATACAGTATTTTTATACAGTGGAGAATACTCAGCTATAAAGAAGGTAAATGGATGCAACTTGAGACCATGCTTATAAGTGAACTAAATCAGACTCACATATGTAAATACCACATTGTCTCCCTAGTGTAAAAAGCTGAAAGACTAAATAAGATACAAAATCTTCAATAAATATTGTGAAAAAGTAGGAAACTGCTCAAAGGGGAAAAATAACTTGGATAGGGAAAAGGATAGGAGAAGGAAGGGAAAAGAAAAAAGATAAAAATTTCTCAATAGCCATACAAGTGCAGCTCAAAATGAATCAACAACTTATAATGTAGGACTCAAAATTCTAAAGCTGCTAAAAAAAAAAAAAAATTACACAAGAAAGCTTCGTTCCTGCAGTTTGAGCAAAGATTCTTTGGATAAGTCTCCGGAAGCAAAAACAGACCAATGGGACTACATCAAACTGAAGAGCTTCTGCCCTGCTGAGGATGCAATCAGCCTGCGGGAGGAGAGCTTAGCCTCCAGGGCAGTGAAATGCCATGACTCATACTGCCTTCTTCTGTCCTCCACAGCTGACAATTCAAAGGGCAGCCACGATGACCATTCTCATGCCCACAGGGGATGAGTGTGCTACCTGCCTGGTACCCATGGCATCTCTCGTGACATGGAGAGTCCAGGGCTCTCTCCAGACTCACACTCTGGCTGTGGTGACCACCAGACCAAGTTGTGATCACCATCTGCTGAACCTATCTCTGTTGATCTCTTTCCTCTTCATCAAGGTGGTGACCTAAAAGGTATAAAATAATTCAATTGTCTAATAGTTTGTGATCATACTAATGTAAGTTATCTCAAAACACAAATGGCCTATACACATGGAAATGTAGCCTATGGTTGATATATTTATAATAGAACAATTAGGAAGATTTAATACTTAAGAAAAAAGACAGCTTACAATAGGACTGTGAGCTAACAGGATGAATTGAGGTCACGTGATGTTACCCCAGAGAAAAACCAGTGGTGCATCAAGCATCTCTGTCCTGAGAGGTGCAAAGCTGACACCTGCATTTCCAGAACTTTCTACCATATTCTCTGCCACAGCCCTGTCATTGGGCTTTAAAGCTCAACTTCATGTTCTGCCTCTCCAGAGGACAACAGGTCACCCTGGGGTGGCTCACATCCGCTGGGGCTGCACCACAAGGATGCACATCACTGGGTGACACAGGCTGCAGACACCCAGTGCCTCTCAGTGCCGGTGAGGGGAAGCCTGAAGCCAGGGCCACAGCTGTTAAAGACGCCAGGGAGGGGTCGGCTCCGAGCTTCAGGCCTCTGCCGAGCCTTCTCACAGTGTCTCTTCGCAAAGGCTTCCCCGAATCTAGGACTCAGTCACTTGAGACTAAAGCCCTTCCCAGGGACTCGCCCTGAGCTACATCCTCAGCCGTTGTTACTATTTTATTTAGAAGCAGGGTCTCCCTACGGCAGAAAATTGCCCAGGCTGTGCTCCAACCTGCAGTCCTCCTGCCTCAGCCTCCCAGAGTCCGGGGATTACAGGAAAGCACTGGCAGAGACCAGCAGAGTCTGGGGAGACCAGGCCTACTCCCTGTAAGAACAAAGCCTGGGGCACGGAATCTGAAAGTCAGTCACAGCACTGTATTAAGAGGATAAGATGAGGAAGGAAGGAAGGAAGGAAGGAAGGAAGGAAGGAAGGAAGGGAGGGAGGGAGGGAGGAAGGAAGGAAGGAAGGAAGGAAGGAAGGAAGGAAGGAAGGAAGGAAGAGAGGGAGGCTGCCACCACATCCAGACAGGAAAGGTGAGAGAGGGTGATAAGTGAGTAGACAAGAGGAAAGGAGAGGGATCCACAGGACCTGCAGAGGAGCCCCCAGCTCTGGCTTCTCCCCACCCCCTAATTCCCCACTCCACCTCCCATTTCCTCCAACAGCTGGGTGCAGGCTCACCATGGGAGGGGTCCCCCCAGATGTTTACCGTCCTTTCTCTGGAAAGCCACCCAGCTCCCTCCCCACCTGGCCCACAAGCTCACAGCTGTCGCGTTTGTTTTTCCAAGAAAATGACAAGATGAATGGGAGAAGAGGCATCTTCCAGAGACCCAGGGAAGAGAAAGCTCCCTTCAGCGGACGCCTGGGCCCCGGGCTGTGCTGGGGAAGCCAGGCAGCCCAGCTCAGAGGGAGTCGAGGACGTTTTGCAGAGACACAGGAGATGTCACATTGCCTGACAGCGCTTCCTCTGGGTGACACATGCCTTCCCCAGTGATCAGCACAGGACACGGCTTCATCCGGGTTTGCTTGTATAAACTCTCTGTGCAGGACCACAGTGTCCCCCACCACCACCACCCCCCAACCCCCGACGCTGTGACTGGCGGTGAGTTTCCTGGTCCCACACCGCCACCTCCTGGCCAGAAGCAGCTGGCGGCTTCTGCTTCCTCTTTTGTTCTGTTGGATTCTAAATTCTTAGCAGCAATGGGTGCTGCTCAGAGCCCCCGCTGCTGTCCTGGCCTTGATCCATGAGGACACTGAAGTGCAATGAGTTGGCTGCACCCCTCTGCTCCCCCTGTGAGCGCTCGGTGGGGTTAAGTCGCTACTTGACAGACTAGGAGATGTGGGGAGCTCACAAGTTCTTAGCAGAGGCCACAGTGAGACGCTGAGCGTCGGGTACTTGGAAAGAAAAAGAAATCAAGGAAGGATAGAAGGAAGGCAGGCTGGCAGGGCATGAGGGGTCTCTAGAACCTCCCCATCCCTACAGATGGTTTAGGGTGGACCCAGGTCCCTCCTCTGACCGCCAGGACGGAGGAGAGGATGACAGACCATACCTTACAAAGGACTGGGAGCTCAGCCAGGAAAGACAAACAGCACCCAAAGGACAAAGGCCACAAACCCAGCACAGAAGCCAGAGGAGCACTGCCCTTGGGCATGCGGCCGTCCCAGTGTGGCCTGTGGCTCCCGGGGTGGGGACAGCACCGTAACACAGCACCCTGGGCCGGGCTAACCCATCCACACTTTAGGAGCCTTGGCCACTGGGAAAGATGTTCCCAGGGCCCAAGGGGAGACAGGGTGGCAGAGGCCCAGGCCCAGGAAAAGCTGCTCCATGCCCAGAAGCCAGGAAACAGAGAAAAGGGAAGAGCCTGGAGGAGAATGCACCCTTCCGGTTACAGCCCAGCTATGACAACAACCTCCAACCAGGCCCCACCTCTAACTGCAAATCAGCTACAATGCTCCTGATCTCCAAAGCCCTCCTGTGAGTGTGTGAGGCTCTTGGAGGGCATCTAGAGGTGAACAGACCCATTGCTGACAGTCCCTACTATCACACTCGGGGGCACTGGAGACCTGGGCGTCCCTGTGACCACCTCTTCCCACCCCATCCCCACCCTTTTGCTTACAGATGGAACTTGAGCTTGGTTAACTGTGCACGAGACATGGTCATGGTGTGGGAAAAACCAGTAAGTAAGCGGGCCTCAGTTTCCCCATTATTGGAGTAAAAGGCTCGCCTAAAAAAGGAGTGACTTCCAGCTGGACTCAGGCCAGCTCCTGCTGTGTGGCCAGAGTCAGCCGAGAGCCCACAGTGGCACAAGCCGGTCAGCGCCAGTGCAGGGAGCAGACACAGTGCTTGTGATGACAGCAGGGGACACATGCGTGCATCTGCTCTCCAAGCCACCGCCACACCCGACTTCCCAGGGTCCCCAGAAGGCCTCCCATTGCCCTCTGCATGGAAGGCGAGGGTCATCTGCCCAGAGGATCATGCAGCATCCACGCTCACTGCCGTCTCTCTCCCAGGCCTGGCGCACACTTCGCTCATGTGGCGGGTCCCAGAGGACACTATTTATAGCTCCCAGCTACTGGCACATGAGCGCCTCTCGCCTGCCAGGTACTTTCTGAACTCAGTACAGCTGCCTTTCTCCCTCTCTCCCTCTCTGTCTCTCTCCCACCTGGCAGTGATTCCACATTGGAAGGAGATGCTTCAGGAAGAATGGGAAAGAGACACTTGGGGAAAAGCATTTCACCATCGCTGAGAAACTTCTGCAGCAGCATCTATAAAATCCCACACAGAAGACACGCTCTTACTTAAAGCCCGCTCAGTGAAACCATTGCAGCCAGCTGGGATGCAAGCTGAAGAACAAAAACACTTCAATGGGCCCTGCATTTCCCTTCCATGGGGGTGCATGCGGCATTCGCGTATAAGACACAGCCCTGGATGTGTGTTTGGGTTTTCACGCGCTTCAGTGAACTACAGCCCGGGGAGAACCTAGCAACAGCAGAAACAGGTGGGGGCCCTGGCTCTGTGCCCACTCCCTTGGGCCCAGCAGAGGGACAGCTGTAGAGGAAGTTCCTTCACCCGGGGGTCTTTGCACCCCACTGCAGAACGCTGTATATCCAGAAGCAGAGACTGCTTCCCTTGGAGTCAGTGATTCTGCTAAGGACACACAGGGACCTGGTTGCCCTGGAGCCACAGCCTCCGCCCTCAGTGCAGCAGACAGCTTCTCGAGGTGCCCGAACACCCGGAACCCCTGTCCAGGACACTCTCTTGCATTTTCACCTCGGTCCTCTGTCCCTTCCCCTTTCTTTCCCAACAGCAACTGCGCCTGTTTGATCTCCAAGTCGGCCCAGACACCATCAGAAGTCACACGCTTGCGTGTGTGTTTAACGCATGGCCACTGTCGACCCTGCTAGAGTGCAAACTCTGGAGCTAAGATCCTGTTCTATCCATCCTGCGCTCCCAGCATAAGAAGGACCATCAGCCATAGCCATAAATATTTGCTGAATAAAGCCAGGCCTTGATTCAGGCTATGGTCCACCCTACCTTATGCGCAGCCCTGTGTGCTCATGTCCAACCAACCGCCGATGCAAAATATTTGATTTAAAAATAATCGCTCCTGTACTGAAGGTGCACACACCTCCCTCTTGTGCTATGCCCTGAGGAACACAGCATGACTATTCCCAAGACGTTTGCTTTGCACGATGTGGTAAGAGCTATCTAGACACAATTTGAAGTCTGTGAGTTGGACAGGATCTAGGGGTTCAGAGCAATTTCAGAGGCCCAGGGACCAGTCCTCCGTGACACCTGATGCCTGGGCTATTTATCCAGCTCCTGTTGCATGTGAGCTCCCGACCTTGCGGGTGCTCTCGGACAGCTCTGTGAGACACCAACCTTCCACCAGCGTCCACCAAGCTGAGCATCACCAGTACCATTCGCAAACTCCACAGGGTTAACTGTAAGAACACAGTGTGGCCCACAGAGGCGAAGAAAGGTGACAGACACCGCCATCTGCTGCGGGGATCATGACTACCACAGCTAATGTTATGATTTAAGCCTCAGAGTCCCTCAAAACCTCATGTGTTTCGATGTGCAGAAACTTTTTAATAAGATGAGATCCCAGTTGCTGATTGTTTGAAGTCCTTCCCATGCGGTTTGAGTTTTATTCATGAGCTCTTTGCCTATCCCCTCGAGATTTCTACTCGCTTTGTCTTGTAGTAGATTTAGGGTTTCTGTCTTAATATTTAGATCTTGAATCCATTTTAACTTTAGTTTAGTGTGCAGTGAGAGACATGGGTATAGTTTAAGTTTATAACATGTAGAAAACCAGTTTTTTCAATGCCACTTATTAAAAAGACTGTTTTTCTTCCAGTGAACACTTTTGGCCTCTTTGTCAAAGATAAGATGGCTGAGTTTGTTCATAGTTGTGTCTGCATCTTCTACTCTGTTCCACTGATCCTCAGGTCTGTTTATTTTTCCAGTACCATGCTGATTTTATCACAGTGGCTTTGTAGTATAATTTCGAGTCAGGGATTGAGATGCCTCCTGCCTTGGCCAGGATTGCTTTTGCTATTCTAGGTCTCTTCTGGTTCCAGAGAAACTTTAATAGTATCTTCTTTAGATCTGTAAGGAATACTAATGGCATTTTGATCAGGATTGGATTAGATCTGTATAACAGTTTTGGGAGAATGGTCATTTTCACAGTGTTGGTTCTCCCTACCCATGAGCAAGGGATAGCTTTCTATTTTCTGAATTCCTCTTCAATTTCTTTCTTTAAGCACTGTAATTTTCAATGTATAAATCTTTTATTTCCTGTGTTAGGTTAATTCCTAAGTATTTTATTTTTTATGTTATTGGGAAGAGTACAGTTTCCTAATTTCTCTCTCAGTGAGTTTGTTGTTTGTGTACAGGAATGATATCAACTTTCAAGTGTTGACTTTGTACCCAACTACACTGCTGCATTTTCTAATTAAGTCTGGAATTCTGTTGGTGGAGTTTGTGGGGCCTTCTATGTAGAGTGTCATGTCATCTGCCAATGATAGTTTCACTTCTTTTCCTTTCCTTAATTCCTTTTATTTCTCTCTCTTGTCTAATTGCTCTGGCTAAGGTTTCCAGAGCTACATTGAATGGGAGTGATGATAGTGGACATCCTTGTCTTGTTGGCATTGAAAGAAATCACCATCGAAGTGAAAAAAAAAAACCCACGAACAGGGAAAAGACTTTTACAAACAACTCCTCAGACAAGGGACTTCTATCTAGAATATGTAAAAAAGTGAAAAAATCACGCTCCCCAAATTCAAAGACTCAATCCAAAAACGGGCATCTGAGATGAATACACAATTCACAGATGAAGAAATACACATAGCAAATAAATACATGAATACATGTTCAACATCATTGGTCGTTTGAGAAATGCAACAACACTGAGATTCCATATCACTCCAGAAAGAATGACTGTCATCAAGAAATCAACGAATAATACATGCTGGCGGGGATGTGGGGAATGTCAACTGATGGAACCTCTGTGGAAATCAGTGTGGCGACTCCTCAGAAAACTAGGATTAAAGGCTCCATTCCACCCTTTCTGAGTGTATTCCCTTTCTGAGTATTTTCACAGAAGAATTGAAAACATCACACCACAATGATATATGTGCACCCATGTTTATAGCTGCACAATTTGTAATAGCCAGATCTTGGAAACAACCCAAATACCCATCATTTGAGGAATGAATAAAAAAGATGTGGTATTTTTATACAATGGAGTACTACTCAGCTATAAATAACAATAAACTTGAGGCTTTTATAGATAAGTGGATGCAACTGGAAATCATACTCATAAGTGAAATAAATCAAACTTGCATATGTAAGCACCATACGTCTTACTAGTGTTAAGAGACAGAAAGAGTAAATAAGATCCAAAAGTTATAATTGATATAATAAAAGGGTAAGAAACTATTCAAAGGAAAATTATACTGTTCGATGAGTCTTGCATGCCTGTATCTGGTAACCTGAAGAGCTATTTTGAAGATAACAACATGTAATATAACACTGTTAAATTCTTATCCTCCTGGTTTGAAATCCTATGTTGCTATTATTTTGTTGTTGTTTTGCTTTTGTTGTTGCTATTGTTTTGTTTGTTTGCTTGCTTGCTTCTTGATTTTTGTGTTCTTTATCTCTTTAAAATAATTTTTTAAGCCTTGTGTGTTCAGAGGAGGGCTTTTGGAAAGTGGGGCAATCATGGGGTGCTATAGCTGACTTGCTGTTGGCAGGTGGGCCCCGGCTAGAGCGGTCACTGGAGGTGTGACCTAGAAGGATCCATCTCCCTCGGCAGCTCCTTGCTGTCCTGGCTCTGCTTCCTGATCACCATGCTGTGAGCACCTCTCCTCCACCACACACTTTGATCCCACCCTTTCTTCCCTGAAGCCAGCTGACCAAGAATTGAAACCGTGAGCCAGAAAAGAACCTCTCCTCCTTTAAGCAGTAGGTGTCGGGTATTTTGTGGCAGCAATAAGAAAGTGAGTAAAATTGCTCATGTCCTTTCCTGTTCACCCATCTGTGCTTTAAAGAATCTTCACCCCCAGCTGGGGACCCAGGGCCTGATCCTTCCTGAACTGGCCTGGCTGGATTGGTGGGGTCAGGAGGAGGAGGATGCTGCACAAAAACAAAGACAGGGCAGTCTTCCTGGAGAAAATCCCAGCTCCCAGGCTTCCAAGATGGTCACAAAAATGTCTGGAAAATAGGACACTAAGACAGTAGAATCAATAGCATTCTTCAAGAGCTGGACTTGGAACTAATACGAACACAATTACAAAAGCAAAAAGACTGTGGATGGGAGCAGCCCACAGCCAGGAACTACTGCTCCCTGCCTCCTCCTCCTCTTCCTCCTCCCCCTCCTCTCCCCCCCCTTCCTCCTCTTCCTCTCATCCATGGTATGGCATTTGCTCTGTGTCTGCCCAGCAGCCTTCAAGGAGCCACTTAGTACCCGGAGAGTCATGCACAAGAACTCTTGACTCCCAGCAGGCTTCCCACAGTGAGCCCCAAAGAGTGTGTGTGGGAAATGAGTCCCCAGATTCATGCGTGGACGCTAAGTGGTGGGGCCTTCCTAGTGCTTAGGATTTGATGGGGCTGTATGGGTGGAGCCCGTGATGGCCTCCCAGGCTTTTTCCGAAGAGGAAGTAGGTCTGAAGCTGGATAACTGTGTCATCATGCAGCCTGGCAGGTACCCAGACAACCAGCACCAGGTCCTTGCACATCAAGCTTCCAGGAGCATGGGAACTTCCGTTCTTTAGAAATGCCCAGCACCTGGCCTCCCATGGTAGCAACAAGAAACAGTTGTGACAGTAGTCAGCAGCAGTAGGACAGCCAGTGCACTGTCCCAAGCACCCGTCTCAGGCTGGCCCAGGTCTTCAGTCTTTTTTTTTTTTTTTTTTTTTTTTTTGCCTTTTTATCAGTACTGGGGATCGAACTCACGACTGCCTGCTTGCAAGCAGGTGCTTATGCCGCTGAGCTAAATCCCCAGCCCTAGGTCTTCAGTCTTGATACCTTTGTTTCTTATTCTTGATTTTGTCTCACCCATCAGACCCCAGGCCTGGCACACAATATTGTCCCAGCAGAAACTATGTCAGAGCTGCTTCTCACCATGCAAAGTATGAAACCTAAAAATTACTATTTCTACAGGATATGCATTTTCTAGAATGTAGCACACATCTAAAAATGATACACCACCAAACGGCATGGTTCAAAGGAAAAGACAGAACTTATCCCTGGGCTTTGAGAAGTTGAGGGGTTGGAAATACTGGGGTCTGGTCAGACCACTGTGTTCAAATCTCCTCTACATGAGGTCAAATCTAATCCTCAACACCATCCAGCCTTTACCCTTGGTCTACCAAGTTAGAAGCCACTGTGCTGTCTTAAGGGGGAAAGTGACTGCCATAGAATCAGAAAGATGTGACCTCTTTCACCTGACACATGGAAATCATTCCACACCCAGGGAGGTGGACCAAATGAGAGCACTTCTAAAGTGCCTGGGTCCATTGCAGAGAGGTGGGAAGCTTTGACCATCTCTCTGTGTGTTTCCAAAGCCAGAATGACATGTTTCTTCCTGCATAGTTAAAGCGTTATTAGCTGGGACGGCACAGCTCTGTGCTGTGCAGATTTCAGACTTCAGGCACAAGCTGTGCCTGAGCCAGAGGGGTTGTGTTCTATTCCTAGAGAGGCCATTATCCACTGGAAAACAAAACAGAAATGTTTGGTGTATGGTTTCTTTTCACTGCTATACACAGAAAAAAGGAACAGCTTTTGCAGCTGATCCTTCTGCTGTTCGGCTGGACAGGTGTGGCAAGCCCCTAGGTCCTCATGCTGTCCACTGCAGAGGTCCCGGCAGCTTCTGGGGAAGCATGGGCATGAGCAAATGTCCCACTGTGCCCATGGGGTTTTAGGTACTGAGCTGAGGGACCACAGAATTGGTGCCTTCCAAAGGGCTCAGGACCGATTGTGTGCTGTCTGTGACCTCTAGGACTCCTGACAGGGGAGTCAGCAAATGCCAACTTGGGAACTGACCTTCTCCTTGCCATAGGAGAGGTTTGTGCTGAGCTGAGGCAGAGGCATGGGTCTAAGCCCGAGCCTGCCCAGGAGGCAAGAAAATCAGATATTATTGAAAAATGACCCCCTGTCCCCCCCAGGCCAGTCTCTGGTGACATGCATGACATTTATGCCCCGTAAAACAACTCAACTTAGCCATGCCCACCTCTCTGACCACCCCTTCCTCCTGCAGACAGGTGAGGTGTATTTGCACTGGGAAATGTCCAAACACTGAAGCCCAGATGCCCCCAAACCCCTCCGTTATTCCTCCCACCCCAAACCATCCGCAGCATGAATGCAGAGCTGAGAGACCAGCGATGACCCTCATATTTTAAGTTTGAGTTTTTCCTGGTGTCCAAGGGCTTACTTTTCTCTTCTGCTGCAGAACACGTGCTATGTTCCAGGCCTGGGGTTAGGGATTTTCCAAGTATTATTTCTTAAATCCACAAAACTTTGAAAAAGCTTGTTTATTGTCCTTGTTTTCAGGATGAGAAATGTGAAGCTCAAAGACTCATAACCATCCTCACTGCTTACCACTACAGCAGAGCAGGGGTGAATGAAGAATGGAGGTGCTTCTAACTCGGGGTTCTGGAAGCTGGGATGTTCAAGAGCTGGCATCCGTGGGGACCCTTTGGCCACACCCTAACACAGAGTGTCTCGGGGTGACACAGAGCATGTGTAGTCTTCAATTCTTTCTCTTCTGGTAAAGCCACTAATGCCACCAAGGAGGGTCCACTTCAGGACCTCATCCAGCCTCAGCCACCCCCAAAGCCCACCTCCAAAGCCCACCTCCAAACACCACCCAGGGTATCAAGAACTTGGGGGTCAAGTTTCCAACACATGAACTTCTGAGGGAACTCATGGTCACGGGTACACAGGAGGCTGGCACGGAGGGAGACAGAGGCATGAGCCTGTGAGAGCAGAAAACCAGGAGAACACGGGCTTCGGCTTGGGAGCACCCGCTTGGGAGGCTCGGCGGACTGGAGCCCATCACTCAGCCCGCTGAGCTGTCTGTGCCCTCACTCATTCACAGGTTACACAAACAGCCGTTGTCTTTTCCAGGAGTAAAATGATAAAGAGCTCAGGGTGGAGAAGGGCTCGGAACCACAGGACGTACCACCAGGACGCAGGACACAGGGCAGCGTGACATCAGCACCACGGGGAACACTTTGTGTCATTAACTCCATAGAGCAGTCCGGCTGTCACCAATGGCCTGACTTACTCTTTCTTCATTTGCCATTTTAGGTCCTGATTTAGGAGCAAAAAGAAAAAAAAAAAAAAAAAAAAACAGCACTCCAAGCCTCGTTAGTAAAGGAACTCATGCGCTGGTCCCCGTCATGGTCGTATGTGCAGATGTGATCTGCGGGAGGAACTCCCGGTGAGGCTCCCCCAGGAAGCCCTCGCTGTGCCACGTGGGAATCATAGTCAGCCCAAGAATGGACCTCAAGGAGTAGGCACCATCTGCACCGAGGACAGACGCCAGGCCCTGGTGGGGGGGACTTAAAATGAGGACCATTTAGCTATCCTCACCTTCTAAACTTCACTAGCAGATGACAGCCAAAGGCCTCCCGGCAATAAACAGAGGCCTTGAACTAAGTTGCACAAAATGCAGAGCGTATGGGAGGTCCACAGGGGCATCTCCCCAGTTTTACACACGAACATGACCCAAGTTTACTCCTCTTTGCCATGTCCATCTGGCCATGACCTCCACATCCACCAATTCCAAGCTCCCCAGCTTGCATGTCCAGTGAGGGAAGATGAGTGTTCTTCCACTCCCCTGCATGGTTTCCAGAGACAATCAAGTGAGGGACCACAAGGGGCGAAAGAGAGCTCTCTCCCCGGCAGGAAGGCCTCCTGACTGCAGCTGGGGATTGGGATGGGCATCTTTTCTCACTGAATGTTTACATTTCATTAAGACAGCAGACAGTGAGGAGGTAGCCACCTTGAAAGTCTCCTTCCTGTTTGAAACATCAGCACACATTTCATTAGTATTTGGCTTTATTAAAAACGTTATTATTTCTCAGACACACCAGTACTCTGAGCTGATTGCACTGCACTGTGATTTTACATGGCTGAGCCCTGCCCAAAAATCTGTGAAATTCAGTGTTTCCTTCCCCAGGCTTGGCGCAAAGTAAACTTTCAAGGAATAAATGATCTATTAGGACGATAAGCAAAAGGATTCAAGCTCAATGTTTATGTAAACTTTTTTTAATTGATGGGAGGAGGAGGCGGGGTAGCCCATGCCTAAAACCCTAGCACCCTGGGAGGCTGAGGCAGGAGCAGCCTGGGAAACTTAGCAATTTAGCTAAACCTTACCTAAAAACAGTAATAAAAGAGTACTGACCCCGTGATCAGAGCAATACTATCTATCTGTTGACCTATCAGATAAATCCTAGACCAACTCTATGTGGTAAAGCAGTATAAAAAGAATGGCATATCAATCTATTCAGCATGGCCATAATGGAATACCTGAGGCTGGGGAACATTTTAAAGAAAACAAGTTTGTTTGGACTCGGTCTGGAGGTCCTGGGTTAATGGGTCTCACCTGGAGATGCCCTGGGCAACCCACAGTGCCATGAGGCGACTGACAGGGAGCTCACAAATGAGCATGTCTCGGGTCTCCCTCTTCCTATGAAGCCACCAGAATCCAATCATAGGCTCCACCCTAATGCACTTACCTGACCCTAATCGATCCACCTCCAGGCACCATTGTTGGATGAAACCTGAAACTTCATAATACCCCACAACAGGGGAGCACATCCCCACTGACGAATGCTGGAAGACACTCTCAACTTACCTCCTAACCATCTCACCTAGACACAGTGCAATAGGACTGGCTTCCAGGAATGGGTCAAAGCGTTGAGCTCCTGTGTGCGGTCACCCCCACTGCCACCGAGATGATGCCTTGGGGTTCCTCTGTTTGGAGCCTTTGCCTCTCTCCATACACCAGCTTCCTCTGCCATGGGCAGTGGCTCATTTTCTTCGGCACACTGGACTGTTGTATGACTCACCTGCCTGTCACTGAGACAAATTTCCCACATCTGCGGTGTACAGGAGGAAAGGTTTATTTGGACCCACAGTTTCCAGTGGGTTCAGTCCATGGTATCATGGGTCCTGGGCAGAAGCATCATGGTGGAAGGACCTGGAAGAGGAATGAAGCTCTCCCCGTGGAGGCCAGGGAGCAGAGCAAAAGAAAAGAACAAAGGTAAAAATACACGCTTCAGAGCCATGCCCTCTGGCCAGGCCCCACCTCTGAACAGCAGACTTTTGGGGGGAAATTTTAGATCTAAATCATAGTAACTGTGTGTTTCTCCTCACTGTGTTCTCTTTGCCTTTCCTTCAAAATCGTAGTGCTACACTCTGGAGCCCTAGTATTGGGTAAAAAGCCGAGGTCAGTGTGTTTTCTCACAAGGCCTGAAGGCCATGGGCTTCTCCTCTGCCCAGTAGCCTGGTGCTCTGGCTCCAGAGGTTCACAGAGTTCAAACCAGAGATCTATGTTAGGACACTGGGATGAGGCCCAGTGTGTAATCCCAAAGGATGTGTGTGCCCACGCTCGTCCTCGTGGCAAATATCTGGAAAACTGAGGGGCAGGAGGTGAGAATTCAAAACACCAAAGCAATCCTCAGGCATGAAATGAAAACCCAGCGGACTTTGGCTTCAAGAGCTGTGAATCAGCAAATCAACAGCCCATCCTCGGGCAGCAACCTGGATAACATTCCAGTGGGGCTGCCAGGCTCCTGGAGGCAGGCCCTGACCCAGACCAGCCCTCCGGGCCCAGCTGCTGGAACGGCCTCTCCAGCCTCAGCTCTGCCAACCTGTGCCCTGGCCAGCGAGGGGCTCAGTTCCCCGACTCTGCTCCTTGGTGTCCCTGAGCATAGTTTTCTATTGCTTTGCTTTTCCAACAGAACCAACCAGCTCCCCTGTCCACAGGAAGACCCTCTTCCCTCTAAGTCTATCAGAATCTTCTGGAGGGACTATGCCATATTTCCCATCCCATTCAACCAAGTGAAAGTGCATGACGGGGGGGCAAAACTGAAATACTGCACCTGCTTGGAAAGCTTTTTTGAATTGCTCTCACCATGGTCCATCTTGGGGCTCATTATCACCTCTTGGTGTAGTGAGAAGTTCACCCACGCGAGACACCTGGCAGGGCCAAGTTCACAGTCGAGTGCAGACACAGGGCGGCCTCCGCGTGAGCCCATCTGACGCCATCAGTGATCCCACCCTGCCAGCTCCAGCACTGAGCAGGTTACATCCTGTGACAGAAAGCAAGTCAGTACCTGGGGCAATGAGAGCTCCGAGACCACTAATATTTCAAGGAGCACAGCATAAAGAGATTTGCAACACCTAATATTTCCACCACACTCAGTCTTTCCAGGTTCCACAGCTTGCCAGGTCCCCGCGTTGCCTGGCATTTGCCATAGGAATGAGATAATGGGTCTTTTCTTTCATGCGCCGTTGTTTTAACAGAGAAGAAATTGAGCTGGATACAGAAAAACTTCTCGTTTCTCCATGCTCCTTCTCCTTCTCCTTCTCCTTCTCCTTCTCCTTCTCCTTCTCTTTCTTTCTCTCCTCTTTCCTGCTTTTCTCTCAATCTTTGCTTCTTTCCCTACTTTTCTCTGTCATTATACTTTTCATAGAAGTTGAACACAACGTGCATAAAGCAGACTAATCTTAGTGCATCTTGGGGGCCTTTTCTGTATGTAAATAACTGTGCATCTATTTACACTGATCAAAACTTAGAACAGCATTCTAGAAATTTCCATGTGACTCCTCCCAATAACCAGGCCTCCCTTCTGAGGGTAACCATTATGTCTAACCTCACACCATCTGTTCTCTATAGATTTTGTATCAATAAAATCATAAAACACACACATTGTCTTGTGGTTTATTTCAGTCTACGTAAAGACCCATAAGATCCATCGCCTTTGTTGGGTTTATGAGTAATAAATATCCCCATTTATTGGCTGACTTTGACAGATGTTTGTGTTGTTTCCAGTTTCAGTTCATCATAAGTGATACATATGAGAATTTTTGTCCATAACTTCGGAAGGTAATAGTAATTTCTTGGTATGCACATCATCATGAAGTTTCCAATCCCTTCCAAGACAACAAATTGGAAGGGACATTGCCAAAATTCTACTTCACATCCCTGAGGGAGTTACAGAGGTTAATGTCACCATAAATATTTGTAGGACACAGGGATGGTGACATCTAGCACCCCGGATTCATCAGCGCTACCTGGGAGTCCCCCCTTGGTCAATGGCTGCGGGTGACTGAACTGGATCCAGTCGGGGTTCCTGCACCACAGGCATTCCAGCCCCCTCTGCTCATGGCCCCCAGGCATCCTGGTCACCTTCACTCCCTGCTGGACAGCACAGAAGCCCCCTCCAAGGCAGGACACGTGCTGTCTGGAAGACAGAGGCCGTGCCTAGGAAGGGCGTGCCCATCATGGATGGCAGTGAGGCTTGAGCCTAGTGACGAACTGGGCTGGAAGGAAATCAGGAAGACAGGACCCACTGTGCAGCTGTCCGAGTGAGCCTGTGAGCCAACAGATCCAGAGACCCTGGATCCCCGCACTGGTGGGTAAAGTGGACCTGAACAACCACCAACCAGCTGCTCACATCATGGTGGCCAGGAAACAGAGAGAAGGGAGGAGTCAGGGGGAGAGAGAGAGAGAGGCACCCTTCTGGATTGTACTCCAGTGACCAGAGAGACCCCATGTCCTAACTCCAGGTCTACCATGGTTCCCATGATGTGGTTACCTTCCAAAAGCCTTGCCTCTGCACATACGAGGCTTTGGGGGACATTCCAGACCTGGACCATAGCACTCACGTTAGCATACATTCATGAACGGTTGAGACTGGCTTCAAATAACTAGGAATCAGAACTTCGCCAAAATTAACTCCTATAGCCAGGTGTGAGAACACACACCTATAATCCCAGCTGGTGGGAGGCTGAGGCAGGAGGACCTCATGAGTTTGAGGTCATTCTGGGCTACCTAGTGAGTTTAATGACAGCCTGGACTACAGGCTGTGAGACTGTGAGACTCTGTGAGACTTTGACAGAGAAAGAGAGAGGAGGAACAGGGGAGGGAGAGAAGGGAAGGGAAGGGAAGGGAAGGGAAGGGAAGGGAAGGGAAGGGAAGGGAAGGGAAGGGAAGGGAAGGGAAAGGAAGGGAAGGGATTTCTTGAGTAGTTTTCCATTCCTGGTTGTGCCCTTTGAGGGGCAGCAGAGGCAGCACTGCCCGTGCCAACAACTGGCCACGTCTGGGTCTGTTCACACGGGTTGCAGACAGCAGCACTGATTAAACAGCCCTGACGTTCCAGTCTCTAAATCCCAGGCACGCACTGGGAATTTTCTAAATTACTTGTTTGCATCTCCTGACTGCCCTGTGAAATAAATGGTCTTATTCTCTCAACACAATCAGAAAAGCTGAGCCTGAGGGAGGGTGAGAGCCCAGGGATGGCGATGACTGAGTAGGGGCATTAGCTGGCCGCTGCCCACACAGTGTCAAGGATGCTGCAGGTCTGGGAGATCCCAAAGAGGAAGGGGCTGCAAGAGGAATGCTGCCAGTACAAGGCAGGAGTGTCTCCAGCCGACAGCCTTCCACCCCTCTCCAAGGGAAAAGCATCAGAGAGACCGAGGTTCCCCTCTAATGCAAGCAGCAGCAGTGTCTGACCCTGCGCTAGAAGGCTGGAGGAAAAGGGTTGGTCCCTCCCTGGTCACCCCCATCCAGAAGCAGTCACACATATTCCGTGGGCCCACCCTGAAAAGAAAATGTCGCCCGCCTCTCCCAGAGCTTTAAAATTGGAGGAGAAAGACACAGGCAATAGCTCTGGCTCCAAATCCCTAGTATGCCTCTAGAAACAGGCTGGCATTCCAGAAGTTCCATCAAATATAGTAAGTAAATCAACCACTTACAAAAGTAGGAATGAGCCAGGACACCATGGAGCGTGTCATCTCTACAGGGGCACCATGAGGTTGCTATGATTTTCCCACCCTGTGCATTAAAGCTTTGTTCCGTGGGCTAAGACTTAGCTCCAGGGTCTGACTTGAGGTCTTAGAGGGGAAGAAGTCTAAGAAAGCTGGCTACCATGACTATCACCATTCCGCGGCTTACCAAAGACTTAGAGAAAGAAAGTCTTGGTAACTCAGCTGTCCTTGGACGCCGTGTGGGCCAGGCCCCATGCTGTCCTCATCTGCCTTCTCACTGTGCCGGTTCGTCATGACATGCCAGCTTGGCTGGGTACATCTGTGGTGCTTCCGGAAATGACTGAGGTGTGGATCAACCACCTGAGCAGATGGACCCACACTGACCGTAAAGGACACCAAGCTATGGCCTGCAGTGGCTTGTAGGGAAGGGGAGGAGGAAGCCAGCTGTCAATCCGAGCCTCCACTCTGCTACAGCAAGCCCATCTCTGGCTGCAGCAATGGCCGGTAAGTGGACATCCAACCTGTTCCGCTCCCTGACTCAGACTCACATCAGGGACGGCAGGCCCTCAGCCTCAGACCGGAATCCCTGACCCTCCTGCTCTGTGGTTTCCAGCTTCTTGGACTGAAAGCTCCAGGCCCCTCAGCAACTCCCCATGCAGGTGCTCACTGTGGTCTCTCTGCCTCTGAGCCAGAAAGTCTGCTGCAAGGCCTCTCACCTGTCACTGGCATGGATCATTGCACAGCAGAAAAGACCACCACACCACTCATCAGCCAGCCCGGCTGTGAGCAGCCCCAGAAGCGGGCGCCACCAGCAGCCTGGTGGACACGGAGCTGAGGGATCGGCCTCGAGTGCTGGAAGGTGCTGAAGAAGAACAGAGGCTGAAATGCATCTTTGAAGGTGGCGGGCTTTGTGAACGCAGGAAAGAAGGCAGCACTTATTCCCAACCAAATTCTAAATCCAATGCAAGATGAGAAAAGATGTTGGGAAGAGGACAAAAAATCAAGAGGAGGATCACAGCGCTGACAAGTGAAATGTTTAAAGAGGAGGCCTGTGGCAGCGGGGGATAGACAGACAAGGTGTCACAGGTGATAGGAAGAAAAGTAGTGTGAGGACAAAGTTCAAAATATTTTGAATGTCTTGCTGAGGAAGGTATTTAATAAAGAAGACTTTCTAAAGAGGCATGTAGATTGTTTGATTAAGTACTTAATGGTGGTGGTCACATACAACTCTAACCATTCATTGGACTTGTATTAGTCAGGATAAGCCAGTTTGTGCTTGGTAACAAACAAGCCCCACTGTTTCTGCAGCTTAATAAACAAAAAGTTACTCATTGACTCCATAAAAACTTAACGTGTGTCTCCACGGAATGGCCACAAAGCTGCCTCAGAGCAGTGGCTCTGAGGTCCAGGTGGCTTCCCAAGGACAAATCTGTCCCCCAGCCCATGACTTCCACAGCCCTCAGGAAGAGAGCTCCTCACCCCTGCAGGCACCGCGACCCCATCACCCCTCCAGCAACCTGGGGCGTTGCTCATGCTAGCAAGAAGGGCCACGGGGAGTTCCAGGGACACAGGCCCTCTACCACAAGCACCAAGTTGTTAAATCACCTCTTGGCACCGTCGCTGCTGACACAAGTGTGCCTCAGCATCAAACTCATCCCTAACACTTCTTCCCGTACAATTTTAATTTGTGGTTTTGAGATTCAGAATCGGTCCTGCTTTTCATATATTTTGCAACTTAATTTTTTGGGTTACAGCATTGGCCTTTTTTTTAAGTATTCCCTTGGCAGAAAAAAGATATTTTTAAACAGTCATTACATTGATTTAGTAGCTACTCTGTTGAATAAAAAGTTCTGGGGGAAAAACACTCTTGCTACAGAGCTGCCAGATACAAACTTGAGCCTTCTAGAATACAGTGCTGGGCCTCCATCTCCACCTGGCCTCCCAGGTGATGGCAAAGGCCCGTGGCCCTGCCCCCTGCGTGGCTCATTGTGCTCCAGTGCCCAGCCCTCCCGAGGGTTGTTGACTAAACGTCCGTGCTTGCCTCTCCACTTCTGCTATACTTCCGGGTTTCAGAAGGCCCTGCCGTTCCCCTGGGATTCTACCCCTAGTCTGTTCTCTTGACCCCAAAATGAGTGCACAAATGCATTCAGGGCCCTTCGCACCCAATCCCTCCACACACACAGAATCGGGTGGGGAACCGACACTGACATCAGTGCTCCAGGGCAAGGAGAGCAGGAAGCTCACATCCCACGATGAGGCTGGAGTGACCCCGGACGCACAGCTCACTGCGGTGATTCAGACAGTGAGATGGACCCCTGTCTGAGTCCGCCTGCAGTCTGAAATCCACAGAGGAAGCCCAGCCAGCCAGAGACCCAGTTTTCCTCTTACAGTCTTGTACACATTTTCCTCTCGTCCAGGATACTTTAGTCTTGGCTCTGGAGACCTTCAGCTGATTAGACAAGGCCCACCCAGCACCACCTGCCTCGTTCTCAGTCAACTGAGTTTATGCCAACCAGGTGGCGACAAATGGTGTGGAAAGTGACTCTCTGCTCAGGTCGGCTTCCCATGCAGATTTTAGGAGTCAGGCTGATCCAGCTGAGGAGATCCAGTTTCTGGCTTCCTGCTTGGTTTTTTTCTTGCAGTTTGTTTGTTTTTGTTCCCTAATCTTTGAGGATGTGTTTATTCTGTTTTAAGAACACTCCAATCTTTGTAATTCCACCATGTTTTGGTATATTCTGTGGTCGTGATTTATGCTCTTCGTAATTATTTTCCCTTTTGCCTTCTTACCCTCTTAATATCTATCTCGCTAATCTTCAAGTTGACAGGTTTTATTTTTCCATGTTTTTCCTATCTCTTTTGTGATTCCAGTCTGAGCCAATTTTCTGTCTCACTAGTGTTCTTCATCTATCCCAACTTTGGAGGAAATGTTTACAGATCTAATTATTTTTAATTTGTTATTGCAACAAACCCTCCTTTGATCGTTTATGACAGTGTTTCCACGTTGCTATAGTTTGGATCTGAAATGTTCCCCATGGCCCATGTGTTAAATAAAGGCTTGGACCCAAGCTTGGCCACACTGGGAAGTCATGGAACCATTGAGAGATGTCCAGGAGTGGCATCAGCCTCTTTCTTTCACCTCCTGGCCACTGTGAGATGAGCCTCTTGTTCCAGCACACAGAATGCAAGAGTTATGGGGCCTCGGAGCTGCATTCCAATTGCAGAGGAGGCCAGGGAATGTGCAACAGGGTCTGGCAAAATAGACATCTGAGTCCCTGCAAGCAGCTCCTGACGGGGTGATGCACAGAGCTGCAGTAGAGACCCAGGGGAGCAGAGATGCCAGGAACCAGCAGGAAGCTGAAGGCACCAAATGGAGCCAACACAAGAGCCCAGCCAGGTGGACCGGAACCAGCCAGGGCACAGGAGTGCAGCACTCTGAGGCTCGGGTACACACGTCCAACCGCAGTGTGACCCAGATGCCAGACTTCAGACTGCAGGATTTAACCTTTGCCCTGCTGGATTTCAGTCTCCCTTTGGTCCAAACCTTCCTTTTTATTCTTTCCTTTTGGAATAGAAGCATTTGTGCAATGCCCAAAACCAAGTGTGTAACTTGATTTTTACAGGGTCTCACAGCTCGGTTTGCCTTGAGTCTCAGAGGAGACCTTTGACTTCAACCTTTGAGCAATGCTGGAAACAGTTATGAGGTTGGGGACACTTGGAAGTGGATTGAACACGTTTCTCATGGTAAGATAGACAAAAGTCTTGGGAACAGCAGGGATCAAGAATGTCCCCAAAGGCCCCTGTGCTAAAGGCTTCGCCCCCAGCGTGGCACTGTCAGGAACTGATAGACAGTTTAAGGCCCTCAGGGTGGGCACGCAGGTCATCAGAATCATCTTTCTCAGGATAGGGGGAGTCTGGTCTCTTCCTCTCTCTTGCTTTTATGATTTCCCCATCTTCCATTATTTTATTAATATTCATTTTTACTATTTATTTTCATTATATCCATCTTTCTCCTTCCCAGAAAAGCTAGCACTGAAGTTTGTAGACCAGGCAGGAATGCTCCAATTCTGAACTTAGCCTTCTTACGTCACAGAGATACAGCACCGTGGAAGCAGGTAAACTGAGGCAGGGGTGGCCTGGGAGGGCCTTTGCCCCTCCCAAACTCCTGTAGGGAAATCTCTGATGCTGTCCCAGTGAGGAGTGTGCATAACCTATTTGAGCACCAGTGACTCAGCTGACGGGTGACAACCTGCAATCTCTCCCTGGTCTGTGGTCTGTGTTGGCTCCCAGGGCTCTGGGAGCAGGGCGGCTGCTTCCCCCACAGCTGCCCTGTTCTTAGCTATGCAAGTGTCTCGCTCTGGGCTCTATGCTGCTTTTCACACAGGTGCCTCGGATGTGGCATCCTGGCCCCCGGCACCCAGCCACAGTGCTCACAGGACAGCTGCAGCCCAGTCTCCATCACACCAAGGCTGACAGAAGTCCAAGGACTCTTTTCCACAGCTTCCCAGCTAGCAGCTGTTCCAGGGCGGCGCAAGACCACGACCAGAAGCCATGAAGGCCCCCAAACCTGCCGCTGCCTCCGGGCAGCCAGGGCCTGAAGAGCTTAGAGCTTCGTGAGCACAGCCTGCAGCAACGGCAGCTCTGTGGCACGGTACTGCAGCTTTCAGGCCAGCTGCAAAATCATGCGTGGATGAGGAGCTGAGCAAGATCCAAAATAAGGCGATTACGTACGATTTGATCAAAAGGGAAAAGAGAAGCTGCCCAGAGGGAGGCCTTCATAAGCAGTTGCAAGATGTGGACTCAAGTCCAAATACGCCTCACCCCAGTCTCTGTCAGAGCAATGCATGAGCATCCATCCCTGTGTTGGTCCAGGGGCTTCAACAGCAGAAATCTCTTCTCTCCCTGTCCTGGAGGCTGGAGGTCAGAGGGCAAGGTGTGGGCAGGCTTGGCTTCTCCAAGGTCTTGCTCTCTGGCTTCCTATGTTCTCATATCGAAGTCCCTCTGGGTACCCGTGTGTCTGTATCCCAGCCTCCTTCCTCCTCCTCATTTTTTCATGTCTTTCTTTTTCTTTTTTCTTTTTTCTAGTACTGGAAATTGACCCTAGGACCTTTGCACTGAGTCACTGCCCTATTCCTTTTTTATTTTTTAGATTTTGAGACAAAGTCTCACTAAATTGCAAAGTTGTCCAGGCCAGGTTTAATACTGAGCTTCTCCTGCCTCAGCCTCCAAGAGTGCTCCAATTACAGATTCTCATCAGTTCTTTTTACAAGGACCTGGTCCCATGGAATTAGGGTCTACCCTAAATAACTACACTAACCTAATTGCCTGTCGAAGAGTGCAGTCTTCTGCGATCTGAGGTCAGGGCTCGCACATCTGAACTCAGGCAGCAACAGTTCAGCCACCCCGTGTCAAGCAGAGTCATGATTTTCTCTCTGCCAGCTCAGCCTGACTTCAATTCCACGAACGCTTCGAGACTTCTTCGGAGCAGGCGTCACGCAGGTCAGAGAGAAGCTCTTAAAACTCGACCCCATCTCCTCCAGCTAAGTATTTCCTGGTCCTCTGCCACTTCGGCCTGTTCCAAACTGCTGGGCCGCACTGCAAATCTGGTATCATCCCTTCCTCTCTCCTCTGGGATCATCTTTCCGCAGTATTTGTTTCTGTTTCGTGTTTGCTTTATCCTTCTGCTATAAAACCCCAAACGAAGACCCTAAAACAGTAACTGACCCCAAGCCGCTAACCCTAGCCCCCAAAGCGTCTGCTGAACAGTGTCACCAAGAGACAACGTGGCCCCGACATGAAAGTGATCAGCCAGGGCAGCTGCTCCATGCCCATTTCTCCCCGTGGCTAGGAATGGAAATAAGAGGACAAGGACAAGGTCCTTTCCCCAAAGGAATGCATCACTTTTGCATCAGAAAAAGCACTCCTTCCTCCCCCAAAAATGCCTTTTGAGATGCATTCGGCAAAAGCCAGAGTCTTCTTAAGGCCCAGCCTGGTTCAGTCAAGTCAACCACCACCCTGAGATGTTTTTGCAAAGGGTGCTCCGAAATTTATTTCTCTCGAAGGACAAGAGGCGGGTGGTGTTGCCTGGTCAGCTCCACCCTGGAGCTCCTTTTCAGGTGCTTCTTATAGCCAGACCCAGAGGGGGAGATGTTTGCCATCGCCACCATGGCTTGGTGTGCTGACCAGAGGTGAAGTGGCTACTGGGTGCCCTCATGGCCAGTGAGAGTGGAGGGATAACAGGAGCGGTTTTGCGTGCTCCAGAGGCTGGGCCCCCACACCCGGCCACTCTGATGTGTGTCTGGTCAGCAAAACACCAAGAGCAATGCCAAAGCAGCCAGCATCAGCCGGGCTTCTCTTTAAGAGACACCCAGGGATGACTCAAGGGCTGCAGCCTCCGCCTCACTCCTTCCTGTGTGTCTGGGAAAATCCTCAGACCCAGCCTCAGTTCTGCAGCCGTCCTATGTTTGTAACGACCCTCGCCTTGTGCACCCTCAGAGACAGAGATCACTGTGTGTGGGCCTCACCCCCACCCCAAAGCTGGTGCACAATGTTCCCCTCGCCCCACCGCCAGTTCCAACATGGACACTGCTGCGCTCTCAGGCTCTGGGCAGGCTTTCCTCTGGGCTCGGACTCTGACTGAGTCAGCCTCCTTCTCCTTCCCGCTCCAGCCCCAGCCCTGCTCCCGCAGCTCTGCCAAGCTCCCAGCAAGCCTAGCACCAAGCCTAGCAGCATGCACATCCCTTCAGCACACAGCTGGAACTCTGCCCCCACCCACGCTTGGCCCCAGCTCTCCAGGAAAGCTGCTTGAAGCACCTCCTCGGTGCTCCTTGCCGCTCCCCACCCCCGCCACCTCCCCCTGACATCCAAAGGCCACAGGCAGCTGCGAATCATCAGGGGTATTCGCAGCAAGGTCACCTGCCCTGGGCTGCCAGTTTCTAGAAACCTCAGACCTGATTCCAGGAACAGAACTGGTGGAGAGCCATGCCAGTGCCCTGTGGCCGCAGCTGCATGCTCTGCAGGGACTCCCAGCCCCCACGTTTCTGTGTGCTGCTCCTCAGCCAGCCCTGTCCTTCTAGCGTTTAGTAAATCACTTTTAGGGTGAGGCTCAGAGCTGTTTGTCTCTGGAAAAATGTTAATTTTTGTTTTCCCTCTAGTACAAGGCTGGAGTGGGGAACAGACCCTGCTCTGAGATCTCCTGTCCTTCCCTAAATTAAGAAAGACGGATTGTCCAGGAATGGGAATCTGGTCTATACTGGCTTGGAAAAGTGTTGTTTTTATAGGAAGGAGGGTGCTGTTATGGTTTAGGCACAGACGTTCCCCCAAATGCCCCATGTGTTCAGCTGGGGCTCCTTGGAGGACGACTGGATCACAGAGGCACTATAGCTGACTTGCTATGGGGAGGTGGGGCATTCTGGGAAGTGGGTCACTGGGGGTATGACCCAGAAGGTTCTATTTTCCTTCCCAGCTCCCCCCTTCTTCCTCTGCTCCGGACCACCATGATGTGAGCAGCTCTCCACCAGGCCCATTTGCCACCCCACTTCTGTCCTTGAGTGTGGACTGAAACTTCTGAAATGTGAGCGAAAATAAACTTCTCCTTTAGCCACATGTCTGGTATTTCATCCCAGTGACAAGAAGTGATTAAAACACTGTAGGGCTGTCACATCTCACAGGGTGCTCTTAGACCCACACCGCAGTGACTCTTTAAGACTTCCTGGGAAACGATCTGAATATGTACAACAGCTGTGCATTGACAAAATATTCAAAGAAAAATATTTTTAAAAAAGTAAACCAGAGGGGCTGGGGATTTAGCTCAGCGGCTTAAGCACCTGCCTTGCAAGCAGGTGGTCTTGAGTTCGATCCCCGGTACCGATAAAAAGAAAGAAAAGAAAAGAAAAAACCAGAAGAAGCAGCCATGCAGGACCAGGAAAAGAAACAAGAAGCCAGTCCACCCTTCCCATGAGCCAGCCAGCGTGGGCTGAGAGACAAGAAGAGCCCCCCACACCTCATAAGCAACCAGCTGACTCTGAGGATCACAGGCTGAGTTGATAGCAACTGAGGTACAAAAATAACTTAATTCTTGTACTATTTGATTGCTTTGCAGGTCTAAGGCCGGTAGTCTGAGCATCAATTGAGAGCAACTGTGGGGAGTTTTCTTCAGTCTTGTGTTTGAAATCCAATATTGTTCTCACTGTTTTGTTTTGTTCCATTTTGTTTTGGTTTTCTTTAACGTTCTGTCTTGATTGGTTTTATTCTGTTCTGTTTTGTTTGCTTTTATTATGACTGATGATGCGGGCAGCAATTTGAAGATAACAAGAGGCATTATGGCAACCACTATTAATTTCCTATTGTCTTGTTTTGAAATTATGTATCACTTTCACTGTTTTGTTTGACTTTATTTTGCTTTATTTTAGTTTATTTTGGTTTTTTTCTCTTTAAAATAAAATTTAGAAAAAAATAAGTGAACCAAAGAGGAGACTCAAACTCTTCCCTTGTCCTGGTAGATTTTAATAGAACAGAATAATGGGCACAGATTGAAGCACGTGGGTGCATCTAAAACAATATTTATTATTCAAAACACACACAAACAGGGATTAGGTACAACTAGTCAACCAAGGAAGAAATGTGAGCATAACCAAAACATGGGGAAAAGTGTATCACAGCTCATCTCACATGGGACCTTATGCCTTCCTTCTCCACCAGAGTTCTGGGCAACTTCAAAAGCTTTATGAAAAATTTTCTTCTCCTCTATGAAGACCTGGACTTCAGAGATGATGAACACTACCGCTGGTCATGGTCAGTTTTTAGTTACAACCTGCTGAAGATGTACTACCCGATTCTCTTTGGGACACAAGGATTTCACAGTAAATCAGAAACTCGACATTTCATGTGACATGTTTTTCATTAAAAGCATGTGGCTTGGCATGGTGGCTCATGCCTGTAATCCCAGCACTCAGGAGGCAGTGACAGGAAGATGACCTTGAGTTCAAAGCCAGCCCTTATAAAGTGAGCTCAAAGCCGGCTTGAACTACATAGTGGAACCCTGTCTCAAAAAGACATTCAGTCAGTCAATAAACACGTGTGTCTGTCTGGACTGAATGCTTTGAAGACCTGGCCACTGTCTTCTGCATGTGTTTCTAGGCAGAAACATAAACTGAGATTCACACAAGAAGAGTCTGTTGCAGAAGATTAGTAACAGCAAAATAACGGCAGCAAACTCAATTACACAATAGTGTTCCAACACAGTCTCCACTGAAACACATCTTGCCATATTGGTACCGTGTACAGTGATCTCCCAAGTGGGCCTCACCCAAGCCTCAAGAGCAAGAGTGAGGTGAAGTGATTGGTACAACTTCCAAGGCTAAGTCACGGGGGAAACTGTGCTTCCTCCTCAGTTTTATAAAACTTGGTTTCTGCAAGACCAGCCTGGGCTACAAAGTGAGCTCAAGGCCAACCTAAACTGCATAGAGAGACCCTGTCTCAAAAAAAAAAAAAAAAAAAAAAAAAAAAAAAAAAAACTTGGTCTCTGGGAAGCAAGCTGTCATCCTGAGATCTCCGCAAGGTAGGGGAGCCCAGGTGGACACCTGAAAGGCAGGTGGGCCAGTGTTCTGCCATGGGCATGTTTGCTTCCCAGGAGAGTGCACCTAAAGAGCTGGGTCCCACTGCAGCGCTGTTGAGCCATGGTTGGGCTTTAAGAGCTGGGCCCGGTGGGACATCGTTGGGTCATTGGGGTGCTGCCCTTGGAGAGATTAAGGTCATTCTCATGGGACCCTGAGTTAGTTGTCAAGAGAGCAAATTTTAAAAGAAAAACAATGTCCTGTAACAGAAAATGCCCCCCTCCCAGCCATAATACTTGGATTTCTGTAACAGGATGATAGTTCCTGTTCCAGTTCTGGGCACTCCTGTCTCTTAGAAACAGCTGGTCACTGTGATGCATAGCTGGTCACTGTGATGCACAGCTGGTCACTGTGATGCATAGCTGGTCACTGTGATGCACAGCTAGTCACTGTGATGCATATCTGGTCACTGTGATGCACAGCTGGTCACTGTGATGCACAGCTGGTCACTGTGATGCATAACTGGTTACTGTGATGTACATTGCATAAACCAATCCCCAACTGACAAGCCATTCTGCTTCTGTACTTCTCGCTTGTTCATCCCATATAAGCCCCAGACCACCAGAGATCAGGGCCTGATATTCAGGGAATGATCTCGATCAGTGTCCACTGACGTAAATAATCTGCCTTCAAATCTTGAGTGTTGTCAGTGTTTCTGCTTGCCATTGCAATAGGACATTATCAAGAAGGGAAAAAGACAACTCACAAAATGGGAGAAAGTATTTGTAGGCATACATCTCAGGGCCAAGAATATAAGGAATTTTTACATCACCAGGTGTAGTGGCACATATCAGCCATCCCAGCATTCTGGAAGCCTGAGGCAGGAGAATGACATGTTCAAGCCCAGTATCAGCAATTTAGTGACATAGCAAGACCCTGTCTTAAAATGGAGCATAAAATAAAGGGCTGAGGATAGGTAGCTCAGGATGAAGCCATAGGTTCAATTCCCAGTACAAAAAAATTCAGCCATAACAGTAAAGTGCTCAGTGAGAAAGGGCCGAGTTTGGAAAGACGTGCTGATTAGCACCAGAAGGACTCAGCATCCTTGGTCACCATGGAAGTGAGAATGACCCTCACTGCCCTCTGGATGACTATGACCAAAAACAAGTCAATAAATAATGCTGAAGAGCATTTCAATGAGTGTGGAGGAGACCAGGGCTGCCACTCCATGCCACTGGGAGTGTTAAAAGGCTGCAGCCTGGGGAATAATCACACAGCTCCTCAAAGTGTTAACTGACTTGTTTCTGTATGATCCAGCCCTGCCTGGGAACGAACAGATAAAAGAGAATTGAAAACAGTGATCCATGCAAAATTTTGTGCACAAGTGTTCATAGCAGCGCCGTTCCTAACAGCCCAACATGCAAACAACTTGAGTTTTTACCAACTGATAAACAAATTGAAGAGTAGTTATAGAGCCACAAAATGGCATATTACTGAATGTTACCATGGAAAGGAAGGAAATACTGAGGAACACTTCAAAGCTCTGTGCAAAGTGAAACGAGCCGGGTGCAGATTCATCCTGTGTGGCTCCACCTACCTGGAGCATTCAGATTGGGCAAAGCCATACAGAGAAAAGTCACAGCATCCTCCGAGGGAAGGGGAAAGGGAAAGGCGGCAATGGAGCGTGACGGCTAGAGGACACCTTTGTCCTGATGTGATAGTGATTCTGGTTGCACAACTTGTGAGTGCATTAAAATCATGAGACCGTACACTTAAAAAGGTGAATTTTATAGTATGTGAATTATATTCCCTAATGGACCAGAGCCGAGGAAAGGAAGATGGAAACATTTTAAAGAAAGACTCAGAAGTTAAACTTGAGCCAAGTCTTAACTGACTTGAGTTGAAGAAAACCTGTCTGATTAGCACAGAAAAAAAGGGAACAAACTGAATGGTCACCTTTCAGAAGATCACAGCACAGCTGTACAACTGACCACACACCCTCCATTAGACAGGTAAAGGGACAGCCATCTCTTCTGTCACTATGTTTAGAAAGAAACCAGGCATTTCCATGTTACTTAGCACAGAAAGATACCAAGCCTGGAGTATTTTGTGGAACACGTACTCAATATGGGAGAAAAAGCTGGTGTGTGTGTGTGTGTGTCCCCTATTGTACTAACTGGAGAAAGTTTAAACATACAAGCTATAGAGCCAAGGATTTGGCTCAGCAGCATAAGCCCCTGCCTTGCAAGCAGGTAGTCGTGAATTTGATCCCCAGTCCCCCCCCCAAAAAAAAATACAAGCTATAAAATACGTAGCGTACACATCACTAATAATCTCCCTTGCTTGAGCCATGATGTTACCATCCTGGAAGGTCTTTGACACTCCTGTCTCTTTGCCTGGTGGTGATCAGGTAAACATCATTTAATATCTGGCTTACCTGGCTCAACCGTACTCTGAAAGGCTTCTCCAGGACTTAAAACCTGTGAGCATTATATGAAAGGCTGCATGTTCTGCTAGGTGGCAGATGAATAGTCCTGACTGTCCAGTGTCATGTAAGAAACCACACCAAACCCGATGGCTTCATAAAAGAAGGTCATGTCTGCATTTTGTGGGTGATTGCCCCAGCCAGGCGGTTCCTACGCACGATCTTTTATCTGGCTGCCAGGTGGGGCTGGGGCTGCATCATCTGAAGTCACTGGGCTACTGCCTCCAGGGAGGTGGCTTGTGAAGGATGGCAGGAAATATTTCTTCTTGGCTAGTCCAGCCTTTGTTACCATAATGAAATACCCACGCCGGAGTGCTTTATATAAGAAAGAGGTTTATTTAACTCTCAGCTATGGAGGATGGAGGGCCTAGAGTTGTCAACAGCTTAGCTCCAGTGAGCCTCATGGAGGATGGCATTTTAATAGTGAGGGGAAGAGATCCCACATCCAGGGAGGAAGCAAGACCAGGAGGACTAAAAGGGCAAGCAGAAACAAACAACACACAGGATTTGGAGGGAGACTTATTTACATTGACGGGCACTGACTGGAATCACTCCCAGAATACCAGGTCCCTTCCTCTGGTGGTCTAGGGCTTATATGGGATAAGCAAGCAGGAAGTACAGAGGCAGAGGCAGCATGGCTTGTCAAATAGGGACTGGTTCTTACAATGTGCACTACAGTGACCAGCTGTGCATCACAGTGCACAGCCATTTCTAAGAGACAGAAGCAACCGGAACTGGAACAGGAACTGTTACCTGGGCAACCAAGAAACTGAAGTGTGCTGGCTGGGGCAGGAGGCATTTCTGTTACACTTTGAAGTTACAAAGGATTTCATGGTGACAAACCCAGTGGATTCGATCTACCTTTTGTGTGTTTGGTTTTGTTTTGTGTTATGTTTTTGGTTGTTGCTGGACCTTTGTGGTCCTATCTCAGAAACTATTTCTAATCCAAAGAAGAAAATGTGGGTGTAGTTCTTCTAAGATTCTTCTAAATTTTATAGTTTTGCTTTTATTTTTCCTCCTTAGGCCCGTTTTGAGTTGATTTTTGACATGAGGCAAAGGCTCAATTAATTATGCACCCGTGATATCCAGTCCTTCCAGCAGCATTTGTTGAAAATATCATTTTTCTTCTCCACTGAATTATATTGTTGAAAATCAATGTTGTTTTCTTTTTTCTGGAATCTTGGCCCCATCTCACTGTCTATCTGTCTTCTCCATGCCAGTCCTAAACTCTGAATCACTTTGCCTTATAAGTTTTTAAATTGGGAGTTCCAAGTCCTCCAACTTTATTTTTTCTTTGCAGGATTGTTTCCACTATCCCAAGTTCCTTGCCTTTCTAAGTTTCAGGGTCATCTTGCCAGTTGGTGAGGGGGAAAGGGGCATCTGGGATCTGCAGGTCAACGTGGCTGTCTCAGCATTCCTAAGCCTTCCAATCCGTGGACCCCAGCTAGCTTTCCAGCACGGTGGTCTCTTTCAGTGTCTCTGATCCCACCTCCCCTCCTCACATCTCAGACCTCAGGTGACTTCTCCATCTTGCATTTCAACAGATGCAGGGTCTCAGCTCCGGGGAGGCAGGGTACAGAGGCCGCAGATGTCACACTGTGTGCCTGTATCAGTTGAGGGGTCTCTCAATGCCTTAGATTATCAAAGACTCAGACTTGAATCTGATCGTTCTGGTGCCATAAACACAGCTCTCCACTGTGCTACTTCCTCCTCTTTGGGGACATCTCCTTAAAATCAGAAGCCCAAACTTCTGAAAGTGTCCCAGGACTCGAAGGAGTGGCTCATTGAGCAGAAAGGAAAGAATCAAAGAGAAATTCCAAAGCTCAAAGAATATTTCAAGAGGAATGTAAAGGAAAG
This sequence comes from Cavia porcellus, assembly GCF_034190915.1. NCBI lineage: Eukaryota > Metazoa > Chordata > Mammalia > Rodentia > Caviidae > Cavia > Cavia porcellus. Next base: position 52,848,913 of record NW_026947506.1, on the reverse strand, counting down.
GCAAAAGCATCTAAAACTTCGCAAATCTCTTAGTGATTTGATTTTTCACACTTTAATCTCATATCGTGAAGACCCAGGAGATACAAGTTACATCCTTTTCTTATGCAAAGTAACTGAAGTTGGTAGTTTTTAAATAACTTGCACAAAATCATAGATCCACATTTAAAATAAATTCTACGCCCATAAGCACCAGACCTAGGCTTCCCGCCAAACCCCAGCAGCCACAGTAGTGACAGTAACAGGTGTGCTTCAGGGTGTTCAGCAACATGGCAGGTGTGAGTGGTCCATGCTTGGTACAGCGAGGTCCCAATGCTGGGCAAGGGATCACACCATGACTTCCGGTTACCGAGAGTGGAGTCTGGGCTCCCAGGAAGCTCACAGGCAGGGGCTGCAGAAGGAAAAGGTGTGACCCAGAACCACCTGCTATGAGGAAAAGTCTGAAAACCCGAGGTGACCAACTTCCCTGGGCTCCACCTCCCTGTCTACACAGTAAGCAAAGCGAGACCCACTTGTCTGCTGTGCAGGGTGAAACCCACACCTCCCAGCCTGCAGCCTGGGGAACTTCAGCAGGTCTTTACCAGTGTTTGACTGCTCCTGGGCCACAGGAGAGCCACCTCCTGCAGCTGTGCATCACGACATCCCTGATGCACATGCATCAGCCCCTAAGGAACGGCTGCGTGGAACCCCTGGCAGAACCCAGAGGCCTCGGGCTCATCTCAGGCTATGTCAGTTTCTCTCTGCCCACCTGCCCCATCCTGCCAAGCACCTCTGCCTCCCTGGGGAAGATCCAGGGGACACAGGGCCCAGCTGCTGCCCTTCCCACACCCTAGCTATACTGCTGGCCTCAAGTCAGGTCTTGCTCCTTGCAGGGGAGAAGATGCCTGGTCACCTATGGGTGACTCATGAGCACCAGTTTCTCCTCTTGGCTTCCCATTGCTGGAATCCTGACGGCCTCCTTGGGGCCTGGGCTGGGGGACAAGTTCCAGTGACTGACACCATGCGGAGCTCAGGAGCACCCTGGCACCCAGGCCCATCCTGGGCACCTCTCCTCTCCCCACCAGAGCTGCCCCAGGCTGGGATGGGGGCAGCAGAAGGAGCCCCCGCAGTGCTCCCCCTCGACGCCACACCCAGGACATGCAGAGCAGGGAACCAGCGCGGTGGCAGCCCAACAGCCTTGCTCAACAGCCTCTGCTGTCCCCTCGCCCACTCTTCAGCGACAGAGTCACATTCCTGGCAGAGCTGCCAGGCGCCACCAGAGAGGCTGTCTGCCGGGAGACGCTGGGCAGGGCGTCTCCAGAACCTGAGGACGAGGTGAGTCACGATGCGCTGGGGGATGGGACAGGAAACGGGGCCTTGGAGGCCAGCTGTCACCAGCTGGAGTTGAGTCACTGCAGCCCAAGCACCGGAGGATGGCTCCCGAGTGCCCTGTGCCTGCTGGCCTCTGTCAGGACAGACGGGGTGGGTATGGGCAGTGGATAAACCAGAGCACAGTGTGTCTCCCTTAGTTTCTCTTCAGTGCTAGCGATGGGACCTGAGATCGTGAATTCGATCCCTAGTACAAAAAAAAAAAAAAAAAAAAGGATTTCTTTCTATCTTTCTAGTGCACCAAAGAATAGGTTGGAACTAGACCAAGTCAACTTAAAAACAAATTTTCAAAGTTATAACAAATGTACAGCAGAAGTTGTAAGAAAAAAAGCTATAACCCAGTTACAAAGAATAACACACAATAGAATAAATCCATACAAGTTACAGGGAAATACACTACAGGGGAATGAGCTGAGGTTTTTTTAAAATACGTGAGACTATGAAATTTTTAAAATACATGAGGCCTCAAAATGAAATTCTCACACCGACCGCAACTTGGTGAAACTTCTTTGAGGACATTGCGCTTGTGAAGTAACCCTGCCCGGAGAGGACAGATGCTATGCGATTCCAGGTGTGTGAGGTCCCAGAGGACTCAAGACTGGGACTGGGCCACAGAAGGGACCAGGCTCAGGTTTCCCAGGTGCAGTCTGTGCTCCCCAAGGTGATCCTGAAGCCCTGATGTCAGGCAGCAGAGCGGCTGCCCAGCAACTCGAGTGAGCTGGGCGCTGAGCCAGACGCGTCACACAGGGGAAACGAAATGGGAAGCACCTGTGTGCCACCACAGGTTTCAAAGGATCATTTCAAAAATTGAGAGAAAAATAAATCTCACATAAGGAAAAATATACACACTACAGCACACCAGATGTTAGTAAGATCTTGTGGTTAGTGGACTTGCAGGAAAGCTTCATGTGCCTGTTTTCTGTAAGTTCGGTATTTGTACCTCTTACCTTGATAATTGAAACACCAATAACTTTACCAGAGAAACACTTCTGAAAATACTCGGTGAGCATTTAGGCTGCCCTTCCTAGCGCGCTCCAAGGTAGGAGGCAGAATGGCTCAGGCTCTGGATTCCTCTCGCCCAGCACACTCACCCCCGGATCACTGCTAGGTGACATGAGGCTTCCTCTACCCTAGGTCCTGCACTGCAGGCCCTTTCTAAGCTTCAGGAAGTATCCATCTGCAGCCCCACCTGCTTCCTCCTCCTGGCCAGCTGCTGGCTGCCTGGCTCAGCTCCTCCCCTTTCTCCTCACCGCTTCTGTCTCAGTGGTGCAAACAGCAAGTAGAAGGCACAGAAGTCTTGCACTCAAAGCAATCACAAACAGGAGTGCCATGTCTCCCCTCCAGCATCACTGGTTACCTTCTATCCCTGGGAGCATGCGCTGGACCTGGGGCGCACTGAGCAGGCAAAGGGAAAGCGGTGCGTCTGTGGGGAAAGGCTCGGATGCACCTTACCAAGGTCTCCTGCACCAGTTTGTGCTGTCTTGGACTCCACACTTGGGAGGAAAAGAACACCTCGAGTCCGTTATGTTCCTTCCAAACACCCTGAGCCCACTAACCCTGACAAGATACCAGACAAGCTCAGCTGGGGAGACACTACAAAAAGCCCTGGACCACACTCAAAACCACCACACACAGGAAGAGATGTGATGATGAAATATAAACTAGATCTAAAAGCAGAAAAGAGTAGTTCTGGGTTGGTTTTGTCTTAATAGTAGAATGCAAATAAAGCTCAAAGTAAGATAGGTTTTTTTTTAAAAGCAGGAGTAAAGCTATCTCCATTTGCAGATTTGCAGGTAGAAGAATTGCCTATGTAGAGGTCCTTCAAGGATTTACAGAACATACAAAAAAAAAAAAACCCTCCCTTGAATTTACAAAAGAGCAGGATACAAGGTAAGTATACGAGGTTTTGTGTTGGCATCGTATCTATATGACAAGTCCTGGCTTATTTTACCTTTTTCCCTCATCTGCAATGGCCTAAGGATGGGGACAGTGGTGTAAGCACCTGCCTGGCAAGCACAAGGTTGTGAGTTCTATCTCCAGGCCAAAAAAAAAAAAAAAGGAGAAGAAGAAATATCTATCTCACTTCTTTGGGTGCCACCAGGCCTGGTGGCTCTCCAAATTTTCTCTTTATTGCCTGAAAGCCATTTGCACCTTTGCCAAGGTTGCTGATCCATGGTCCCACCTCTCTAAATGCCGTGTCTCACTATGCCACACATCCTCCTACCTCCCAGAGAGTTTGTCACCAAAGACCTGCTGGCAAAAGCAAACCACAGGTCATTACTCTGGAACCTGGGCTCCAGGTGACACCCCCTCTGCACGCTGCGTATCCCAGGCCAAAGACTCTGGCCTGGACTTGTTATCTGCTACAGAACCTTCACAGATCCATCAGTCACATACCTAAACTCCAGATCTTTAGCAGTTAAAGAGCTGTCTTTATCAGGACTCAGCGGATTTCAAACGCTGTAAGGATATAAGGGGAAATGTTTTCCATCATCTCTGTAGTACAAGAGGCAGAAGAAGAGGAGGAGGAAATGGGGAAGAAGGAGGAGAAGGAAAGAGCAGGCCAGCAGGAGGGAGGAGGAGGAGGAGGACACTAACCCACTAATGGCACCACCCCACCGTGGCCTCATAACTCTGGTCACTCCCCTAGCATTTCCTCTCCAAGCACTCCCACCAGGACAGACACCCTTGTCCACGGCTGTCCATAAAGACAAATGGAGACTCACGCTTTGCTCCTGGTTTTGTGCCCAGCATCCAGCAGGCTGTGTGGCACTAGTCATTAGTGAACTGTTGGATAAACAGTGGATGAACCAATGATTCCCCTGAGTTCCAGAACCCAGCGGTGTAAGGCTACAGTGATACACTGATGGGATGCAGATGAGATAAGACTGATGCTTTCTGACCTATTAGGCCTGACATGGGGAAAGCTCAGGAATCATATTAAACATTAAAGTCAGCAATCTGAGCTCAGGGCACACGTCTCCCTGGAAAGCCCGTGTGTCGGGAGGTACTGCAAGATCATAGCATTCAGTGGTGAGGGGATTTTCTTTTTCTTTCTTTTTTTCTTTCTTTCTTTCTTTCTTTCTTTCTTTCTTTCTTTCTTTCTTTCTCTCTTTGTGCAGGGTACTGGACATTGAACACAGGGCTTCCACACTGAGCTATATCCTCTGCTCTTTTCTCCATTTTTTATTTGGTGAAAAGCTCCCTAAGTCATTAAATTGCCCAGATTGAGCTCCACCTTGCAGTGTTCCTGCCTCAGCCTCCCAGAGTGGTGGGAGTACAGTCACCCACTATCATGTCTGGCTGAGAAGGCATTTTTATATGAGATTTAAAGAAAAAGATGGAAGGAGAGGGAAGGAAGCATTATGTGCTACAAATATGTACTAATAATATGCTTTTGAGGGGGTAATGGGGATTGAACACACAACCTCACACTTGCCAGGCTGGGCTAGACTGGGCCATTGAGCTACATTTCTGGCCCAAACATGTACTAAGAAGAAGAAGAAAAAAACGTTCTTTTGAGCTAAGCTCTGCTGCACTGTGCCAATATTCATTATGATATGAATAAAATTGCCCAAATTTTATAAGGCAGGTATTTTTGCATATACTACTGTCATTACTACTTAATATTAGGATAGACCAGGGGTGGTGGGCTGTAATCCCAGCACTGAGGAGGCTGAGGCAGGAGGACTGAACTATAAACCAGCCTGAACTATAAAGCGAGCTCAAGGCCACCCTGAACTGCATAGGGAGATCTGTCTCAAAAAGAAGAAAGAAAAAAAGGCTGGGTTACAGAATTCTGGTCAGAGGAGCAGCAGGGTTACTGAGTGGCCACAACTGTAGGTATAAAATGCCTAAAAATTTTATTGAAATTGGTAAGATAGAACACTGATCTGGTCTTGACTCACCCATGAACAGGCTTGGGATGGGTGTGCACATTTCGCCTTTCAATCCAGCCCCCATCTTTTATGGATATATTCTTCCCTTCCTCTGTCGTGTTTATGCTGGGGGTCAGAGCATCGCATTTATTCCCTGGAGAAAGCCCCACACAGTGATGCAGTGATCAAGCGGCAGAAGGAGCAGGACCATAAAAACAGTGACACACTACAAGAAGGCAAACCGATGATGGAGGTCAGGCTGCAGTAATGAAAATCCTTCTCCATGCGCTGCCCAACCCACTCAAAAGTCAGAGGTCAGTTGCCCCCAGGGGATGCAGAGAAGTCAAGAAAATATCAGAAGGGTCCTCGGACTTCTGTCCTCAGCTGGATGGACAAACTGCCATCTGTGAGTCCCAAGAACAAAGCAAGAGCCGTCAGGGGAGATGAAAGAGTTTGTTTTCCACAACCCCACTGAGGGCTGTTATCTGAGTGCTGAAACTCTACCATCAGCAGCGGTGCTGGTGGGATTTCCCTCCAGAACAGCAAGGGCCAGAGCTCTTGAGAAAGACAGGAGGCTGCAACAGACGCACAGCCTGTTCTGAGCCAGGCAGAGTCTGAAATATCTGGGGGAATTAGATTGATTCTAGGTACAGCAGGCTTCTGCGGCTGGTCAGATGTTCTCACAGCTTCTCTCGTCATGTGGAGCACAGAGACTCCCTGTGGAAGCTCTTTCTCACAAATTTGGATCACTTGATGTCCAGGAGGGAGAGAAGAAACCCTAGAACCAAAGGTACTCATCCCAAGCGCAAGTCCACTCACCAGGAGCAAACGAAGAACCCTGATGTGAAACACACAGGTTAGCCCTTCCTAGTGCCAGACAAATGGTGTTTGCCCCTTCACATGTATCCTCCAAGTTAGTGTTTGTGGTGGCCTGAGGAGTTGCGGAGTTTCATCCCAAAGGGCAGGAAGCAGAGGCTGAAAGGCCACCCTGTTAGCTCCTCCATCATTTCCCATGCTCAGGTGGCTCTGGGCGGGTTTACATCAACGTCATCACCTGCAGCTCACACAGCAGTCACACTGTGCGCGCCCCGCTGCCATGGACCACCTGACCATGCACTGGACTTGTGAACCACACTGGATCTCTCCTCTACAGTGTGGGTTTCAGGTGCTGTGTCGCAGTGATTGAGCCAGGTGTGGTGGTGCACACCTGTGATTCCAGAGCTCAGGAAGTTGAGGCAGGAATTCGAGGGCAGTGACCGGCGCAGCTCCAATGAAACAGGAGACAGGAGACGCTTTTGTGGACGACAGTTAACTGCTAGTTTATTTACGCGGGCTCTGGTTTATATATTTGGCCGTGGCCAATCACAGGCTGCCACAAGGAAGCAGGGCGGGAATGGGATGCAGGCTCTGGCTACTATATCCAGCTGTGGCCAATCAGGAGTTGCCACAGAGTACGGAGTATAGCGCGGGGTGCGCACGGGTTGGCTAATTTAAAGAGGGACGTAGCGCATTGCGGAAGCTGGCGTGGTCCTTAGTCCTGGCTGGGGTATGGTATGTTGAGCGCCTGCGCCCAACAGGCAGCCTGGGTTACAGAGTGAGTTCAAGGCCAGCCTGAATGGCAGAGCAAAATCCCCAGGGGAATGGCAGCCGGCAGGTTCTAGGCAGCTAGAACTGAGTGTTACCTTACCCTTCCCTCAGGTCTGGATCTGCTTCCTTAGGGGCCCAGTGCACTGGGGCTCAGTCCATCGGCCTCTCCATGGGTCACTTAGCCAAAGTTTTCCAGTTCCCACATCCCTCCCAAAGCTCATTGTACTTTTTTAAAACAGCCATTTTTAGCACATGTGAGATGACCGTTTCACTGTGGCTTTTGTCTGTGGCTGACAATATGGTATTTGGAACTTTAAGGGCATAGATCTGACATTAAGCTTCTTATCAGAACAAACCCCAAAAACCTCAAAACAAAATGCCCAGAAAAAAACCTATGGACAAGGTACAGCCAGAAGAGGAGGCCGCTGGAAGAGGAGGCCCAGGCCCCTGCACCAGAAATGGCAGCGAGGCCAGAGGACCTCAACCTGCCCAGTGTCGCCATCACCAGCGTCATCAGGAATGCACTTCGGGTGTGGTCAGCATCCACAAGAGGCCCAGAACGCCACCTGCCGGGTAGCCAGCATCTGTGTGCTATGGGCCACATCCTGGGCCAGCAAGTCTGCAATACTAGGGAGACACAGGACAATGCCAGGGAGGTGTCCTCAACCATGGAAGAGATAGGGATCCGCTGACACCAGCTCTGGGGGTCAGAAGCAGAAAGTCACGGAGGAAGCTTCAGAATGCAAGTAGGACAAAAGCAAGCTAGAAACAGATTCAGGAGAGCAAGACAGGAGGAGGGCTGAGGAGGAGGATGCAGATGAGGAAAGGCTGGAAGAAGAAGAACAGAATGAAAAGGAGAATGTAAGCAGCTAAGGGGGCGGGGAGACTGTGGCACTGCGGGAGCTGCTGCTCTGGAACATGGCATGAAGGGAGTAGTGATTCCTTTGGTTCAGAGTTTCCCGTGGGTTCAGTCCATGGTTGCCTGACTGCAAGGCAGAAAGGATAGGGTGGAAGGGTCTGATGGGGAAAATCGGCTCATCCCACAGACACCAGGAAGCAGAGAACCAAAGGAGGACTCAGGGACAAGAACATACCTCCTAGGTCATGGCACCCTCAGGGACCACCCACAACCAGGCCCCACCTCCTACCAGGGCATTTCACTGTGAGCTCATCGGGAATCAGTGAGTGCAGGGCCCTCATGCTCCAGTCCCTTCCAAGAGCCCCACTTCTGATTCTAGGAGACTTCTGGGGGCCATTCTAGAGCTAAACCATACCCCTCACTAAGGCAAAAGAGAAGAAAAGTTGTATTTAAGAAGGAAAGAGACAGCTGCCATCATGATTTATTTGTAATTTTCACATTTTAACTCATTAAGTAAGAATATTTTAAAAGTTCCTGATGTAGAATAAAAAATTTAGTTCATCTTTTGATAGCTCAGCTGGAAGGACAGAAGACTGTAGAATAAAAACAACGAAAGGTATATGCAAAAATAAAAGATATAAGAATAAAAGGAAAGCCAATGACCTTAGGCCAGCATCTTCCCTGTGTCTGTGAAAGCTTGTGAAAATTACACCAGCCCACAGCTCCATCCTCTTCTCTCTCCACTCAGGTGGGAAGGAAGGCAAGGGTGTAAGGGGAATGAGACCAGGCCTCATCTCCTGCAGTCCAGGGCCTGGGCTTCACCCTGAGCTGAAGGACACAACCACAAGGGTTAAGTGGAGGTGCAACACACTCAGTCCAGAGCTGGGGAACACAAATCAAAATGCATTGAAGGGTAAACTTTCTGACCGTTATTCAGGTTACACCTGCGGTTGGGGACACTTCTAAATGGGGCTGGTAACACCACATCATGTGTTTTCACGCAACAGTTTGCAAATGACAAAAGGGCATAGGTGTTGTTCAAGCAAGAAAAGTGGATGATTAATAAAGAACATATTGGATAACAGGTGGCGGGAGATTCTTGCTTCTGGTTCTAAAGAGACAATGGGAAGCCATTTGGGCCTAGCCTTCTGCAGACTACAATGAAAATGCTGAAAAACACAAGAGACACCTCTCAAGGACTCAATAAATATCAGGTGGCTTCCAAATGGAAGTCAAAACTCAAATGATGATCAAGACAGTGGTGGTGTTTCTGTCAGATGGTCTCCTCTTCCCTGCCCCCTGTCAGGTCTTTTTTTGAGGTTTGATACATCAGGAAACTTGGTATTGGATGTAGTAACTCCAAAGGAAGACCATTGTTATGACCAGAAGACAAAACAAAAAGTTCCTACAAACTTCAGAGCGTGGGGAGAATCCTTGCTTTTGATCTTGGTCTGTGTCTCCGTCTCTCTGAATTTCCTCTCAATTGTATTTGTCTCTTGTCATCTGAGGGTCAGCCAGCTGTGGGCCTGCTGTCTCTTAGGACATCAGAACCATCTAAACCTCTGAAAGATAACACGCATCTCTAGATGGAGGAACCAGGAAAGTTTCCAGAAGTGTTGAGTTATGTGGTTTCCTCATTTCTATTCTCTGCCATCCTCCCTCTCGTGTGAACCTAGCTGGGCAGAACTGGGATACAGTCAGAAGTAAATGGGTGAAGCAACCCCACTTTTCTGAAGCTCTTTCAGAGGAACTGGCACGAGAGGTGCCAGGGAGAAACTCCTCAAAAGAAAGAACTAGAAGATCGGAACTTAAACTCAATGCCTGATCTAGCACACTGCACACACACATCCCAGGCTACACACATGCTTTTTTAAAAAGCATGGGAAAGGGAGAGCCTCAACAGCAGAAGGAATGGTCAGCTGCCCGCCCCCACACCTGGGAGACCTCAGAGGCCTACTGAGGTGATCACTGGGTGCCCCTCCTCCACTCTGGGAGGACTTCAGCAGCCAAGGGGAGCCTGTGCCAGCCCTCTCCTGCACCCAGAAGATCTTGGCAGCCAAGGGGTGCCTCAGTCTTACCCAAATGACCTCAGCATCCCACAGGAGCATCAACAACCCCTTCCACCAGGTACAGTACCTCAGTGAGCTGGCAGGAACCTCAGTCACCCATCCCTCCAACCCAGAGGACCTCAGCAGGCTGGAGAGTGCAGTGAGTTCCCTCGCTGTAAGCCCAGGACTTCAGTGGGTCAACAGGAGCATCAGCAAAGCCCACCAGAAGGACCTTGTTGGGCTGGCGAGAGTGTGGGTGAGTTCTTCTTCCATACAGAGAATCCCAGGAGGGCTCGCAAGAGCATTGGGAAGAGCACTGGGCTCTCTCCACCCAGAGAACCCCGACTAGGCTTCTGAGAACCCCAGTGACACAGTAGGGCCCCAGCTAGGGCACACATGATTGACAGGTGGGTCTGGCTGCCTGGAACACCCTGAAGCCATCGCACAATATGAGCTGAGGGTTGATTCACATCATTACTCGGGATAGTCAGCCTAGGAAGAACATAGAACTCACACAACTGGCTCGCAGGAGGAATTCAGGTGACTGGTCCCTCCCTACCCTGCAGGACTCAGCAACTGGGTGAGTATCAGCCACACAGTAGGGCAGTAAGACGCACATGACAGATAGTCAAGACTGGCATGATTGAAAAGATCAAAATATTAACCCAAGAGGTGGAGATGACAAAATGAAAAAGCCAAATGCAATCTCAAATGCCCCGCCCATCTGGAACAAGTACAGGAGACACAGAAATAGAGGGCACTGGAAGTCACACACCTGAAATTTCTGAAAAGACAACAAGTGAAGTAAAGAAACAGACCCATGAGGCTAGAGAGGAAATCAGATTAGAAATAATCTCTCAGGTAAAGAAAGAAATGACAATCTTAATAAAAGAATTGCTCAGTATAGCTAGAGAAGACATGGATTTTTTTTAAAAGTACAGGAGCATGGGAAATGATGGAGACCTTAAATAAACAATATAGGAAGAAATAAAGTACATAAAATAGATTCAAACAGATATTCAGGGAATTGAAAATACCACTGAAAGCTGACAAAACTGCTTGAATGAAACTGAAGACAGAATTCAGACCATGAAGACAGGATCACAGCTAGTGACCACTAAAGGAAAGAACTCTTAAAAGTAACAAGGGACCATGAAATAACAATTCAACAGCTCCAAGATAATGCAGAAACAAATAATATAAGACAGGTACCAATGAAAATGCAGGAGTCCTTGCAGATGACATAAAAAAAAAAAAACTATTTGCAGAATAGCATAAAATTTCCCAAGCATGGCAAAAGACTCTGATATACAGAGAAGTGAAGCATATAGAACTCCAAACAGCCATAGCCAAAATAAATCTACACCCAGACCTATAATAATCAAGATCCCAGAAATTCAGCACAAAAACAGAATATTAAAAGCTGTTTAAAAAAAAACAACAGACAGAAAAGGAAAGCCCATTAGAATCACAGCCAACTTCTCAACACAAAGCCTCAAATCAAAACAAGTTTAGAGTGAAGTAATTCAAGCCCTGAAAGAAAACAACTTTCTTTCTTTTTTTTTTATTTAAAGAAAAGGAAACAAAAAAAAATACATGGAGATTTTAAAAAAGGGTAGAAATAATACAAAATTACAGACAAACAAAAGGCAAGAAATTGCCGGTTGATAAGTTACACGTTGTCATCTTCGAAATAGATGTTCAGGTTATAGAATTAAAGTATTTAGAATGACATTCAAAAAGTGACCCTACAAACCATTCTGCTCTATGATCAAACAAAAGCTCAGTAATATGATTATCAGTCCTACACATTTGTTTTACATCTCAAAGAGGGTAAGATTAAACATATCAAAACAGAACAGAACATTTAAAATAAAATAAAATAAAATAAAAAACAATTTAAAGAAATACAGATTTCAAAGCAAGTCCACTGGAGATCGTCATTATCTGTCTCTAGCTTCTTACAAATAGTTGTCCCTATCTTCACCCACTTTATATACTTATTGCATATTATAGAACTAATCAAATCATTACAGGATGATGAAGTCTTTTTAGGTTCTCAAGTTCCAAATTAGGGAAGACAATAGCAACTACCATCGCATCTCTCATTCTCTTTGTGATAGCCGTCCCCATCTCTGCATATGCTGAAGTTGAACTAAAGAAACCAGTCCAATGTCATTCTAATCAGCAAACAATAGATTGCTAGAATTTATATTATAATGCTACAAAATAAGCCTTGGGTTTCTCAGCGTCTCTTCCTCAGAGTATTTGTTCCTTACATCTTGCATTATATAATCTGTTCCCGTAAATAATTTAAGAAAAAAAAAAAAAGAAAAACCCATGTGTGAATTTCTACCTATATATCTATCCTCTCTGTATTATAGGGAAAACCAAGTCATAGCAAGACAGCAAAACAATTTCCTAGGAAAACATGCAATGGATAAGACATATAAAACTACAATATAAATGATCTTCTGTAGCTACTATGTTTTCTCTTGTTATTTTCAATAGATTTGTCCACAACACTGGCTTATTATAGTTAAACATACTATCATCTATTTTTATAAAAACTTAACTTTGACTGCATTGTAGGATTTGAGAGCTGTTACTGATTCATACCAGTATGGATATCCTTTACATCTTGTCATGCTCAGAGTAGTTTCCTCTACTTTTAGGGTTGATTCTAACAAGCATACCAATTTCAAATAGAATCAGTCAAGGCCAACCAATAGTCTTATGATTCAGATACAATTAAGATCAGTCATAGTAAGACAATGTAAGTAATACAGGATTTCAGCCTAAGTCAATAGGAAAGTAAGGATAGTTACCATGGTATAACCTGCTATTTTTGGTTCTAGAGGTCTGTGTCCTCAAATCTGACATGAGTGGACAGACCAGAACAAATTAAATTCAATCTAAATATGTCACTAGGACTACTGTGTCTTTTAAATCGTTATACACCATTAGCAATGACCTCTGCTTTTTTTTAAATATAGTTTCAGAGCTGTCTATACTAAAGACTAGCTTACCGTCTCTGCCTCATGTCTGCTACTCCACTTTTCTGCTATAATTTGTCTACCTTATTCCCTCATTCCATTGTCTGTCCCGTTCACTGAGGCCTCTCTGCCACTGTTGCTGGAATCCTGATATCTCTTCCTCTCTTTCTCTGTAATATCCTTCAGCGCTCTCTGTAGGGTTGGATTGGTGGCCACGAACTCCCACAGTTCCTCCTTGTCTTGAAAGTATCTTATTTCTTCATTAATTTTTAGAGAGAGTTATGAACTTTGGTTGCATATTTTTTTCTTTCAGGACTTGGAATATTTCTCCCCATTCCCTTCTTGACTTAAGAGTTTGTGTTGATAAGTCTGCTGTTATTTTGATAGTTTTCCCGTTATAGGTAACCTGCATCTTTTCTCTGGCTGCTTTTAATATTCTGTTCTTTTGGTGGATTTCTGGGATCTCGATTATTATATGTCTAGGCGTAGATCTGTTTTGGTTGTAGGTAGCTGGTGTTCTGTATGCTTCTTTTATCTGGATATCATTTCTTTTTGCTATACATGGGAAATTTTGCTTTAATATATCTGTGAATATTTTTTGTATTTCATTTTTGGATGTTCCTGCTTCCTCACTCACATTCTTTATTCTTAGGTTATGTATCTTTTTGTCATCTTCCAGTTTTAGAATTGCTTCTTACTGGTTCCTTGTTATTTTTAAGAGGCTTTTTTTTCATGTTCATATGCCCTAAATCTCTCTTCAAGTTTCAGAAGGCTGTCTTTAGTTTCTGTCAAGGCATTTTGCCAGTGTTCAATGGAGTTCTTAGTTTCCTGATATTCTCTTTGGATCTGTTTCATGTATTCTAAGTTATGCTTAAATTCTTCTTCAGATGCTTCTCTTTCTTTTCTGATTTCCTCAGTTCTTCCATCTGTGTTCTCTTGGGCGGGGCTTGTCATTTCTTTAATTAATCTCTTTATATCTTGCCTCACTTGGATCAGGAGTACAACTTTAAATTCCTCTATGAGATCATGTAGGTACTTTTTAATTTCGGCTGATGCTGTGTCAAGTAGTGGATGGTTACTGTGCTTGTTCTCTTCAGTGTTTAGTTCTGCTGGGCTTATTTTCTCCTGTTGGGGCAGCTGGAGATTTTTTTTAATTTTTATCTCTTGTCATGTTTCTGGTTTCTTTCAGACTGTCCTGGAGTTCTCTGGCCCTCTCCGAATTGCTTAGGGCCTTTCAGAAGCATGCTAGCTTGAGTTTTTGCTGTCCTCCCCAATTTACTGTTATCTGGGGTAGGCTGGGATGCAGGGGCAGTACAGGCTAGTCTCTAGCCTCTGTGCCAGTTAATTCATAAATTAGGCTTTTTCTGGTTGTCACTGAGTTGTGACTATTTTGTATCCACTTATTGGGCCCCAAGCAGAGGCTTGGTTTAGCCCCAGTAGCTCCTGCCAGTTCTCTTTGTACCAGAAGCAGCTGAGTAATGTCACTATGGCACAGGGTTCTGCCCAAATCCCAGCCATTCTCTTCCAAACCTCTCTGTGACAGGAGCACCAGAATAGCAGATCCGCCCAAAACCAAGATGTCTCCCACTAAGTTCTCTGTGTGGAGCTGAAGCCAGCACATAATCAGGCTCTGCCAGAATTCAAGATGTCTTCCACCAGCCCTCCCTACAGGGGGACCTGGTGATGTCACCACGCTGCAGTTTCTGCCGCCAGACTAAAATGTCTGCCACCAGACTCTGTGTTATTGATTTCCCCGTGGTGGCGGGCCAGCTGTTCTCTGGCCAACCCCAGCAGCCGCGGAGTTCCCAGTACTCACCAGAGTCCGGCGCAGGTCCTCATTCCGGGACCACCGCACACCAAGCTACCCACCTTTCCTGCACTCCCGGCACAGCGCGGAACAGTGCACAGCGTGTGCTCCCGGCACAGCACTGAATGGTCAGATATCTGTGCACCGTTTGGATTTGAAACGCCAGAGCTTTGTACATCTGCTCTGGTGCAGTGGTGCAGTCCTGGCTGCTACTCGGAGTCCCAGCCCAGGTCTCAGTTTCCCGCAGTCCCCAAAAGCAACTCTGCTTTTCCTGCTGGGTCCACGGGTCAGTTTGTTGATTTAAAGGCACGGGATTTGCAGCCTCCCGTTATCAGCGTTCACGGTCTCAGCACGACTTTAAATCCTCCAGCTGTACTATCTTGGTTAATAAGAATCGCTATCGATTTGTCTGGCCCTCTCCATGTTGTCATTTTTTAGCTTCTAGTATGAATTCTCCGGAGAGACTCTTCGCTCGATCCCCTAGCAAGCCGCCATTTTTTCAAGAAAACAACTTTCAACCCAGATTGATGTACCTGAAAAAGTATCTTTCAAAATCAGCGAAGAAATAATAAGATACTTCCATGACAAAGAATAACAGGGTTTATGTCCATCAAACCAACCCTAGAAGGAGTAGTGAATGATATTCTAGACAGAGATAAAAATGGCCACAATTCCCAGAACAACAGCAGAAAGAAACCACCAGGCAGGGCAAGCATTTAAAGGGGAAAAGTGGGGAACCCACAACCAGAAAACATCTCAAAGACAAGCCCATATGTGTCAACTATATCCATCAATGTAAATGGCCTCAATTCACCAGTTAAAAGAAATTGGTTGACAGAATGGATCAAGAAACAGGATCCAACAATATGCTGTGTACAAGAGACACATCTGACTCAAAAGGAAACTCATAGACCAAAAGTCAAAGGATGGAAAGCAACATTCCATGTTACAGGAACCCAGAAAAAAGCAGACAATGTGAGCTTCAAAGCAAGAATGATCAAAAGAGATAAAGAAGGTCACTACATACATGTTAGGGGAAAACTTCAAGAGGAAGAGATAACAATATATATGCACCAAATACAGGAGCACTCAACTATATTAGACAAACACTAATAGACATGAAAAATCAAATATACAATAACACAATTGTAACAGTGAACCTTAATACCCCATTGTCACAAAGAGATAGATCAACTAGACAAGAAGTCAGCAGAGAAATAATAGAACTGGGCCTCCCCATGAGCCAGGCTCAGTCATGGGGATCCAGAAGAGACCTAGCCAGAAGACAAACCATGTCTTCCCGTGAGCCAGCTGGTGTGCAGGCTGGGAAACCAGAGGAGCATCCCACACCACACCCTCCCAGTAAGCAACTGCTGCTGACTCAAAGAACTCGAGGAAGAGCTTGATTCTTGTGTTGTTTGATTGACTCTGCAGGCCTGGGGCTGGAGGTCTGGGCATCTATCGGGAGGACAGCAGTGTGCACTGTGGCACCTGGGGGGTTTCCTTCTATCTTGATTTTGAAATCCAATGTTTTGTGTCATTTTACTGTTTTGCTTTATTCCTGTATCTGGTAACCTGAGTGACTATTTTGAAGATACCAATATGTGGTATAACAGCCACGGTTCAATCAGTATCATCTTGTTTTGAAAACCTATATAGCTATTGTTGTTTTGTTTTTGTTGTTGCTTTGCTTTTGTTGTTGTCTTTCAGGTTTGTTTCTTGATTTTCCTATTAAAATTTTTTTAAAAAAGAAATAACAGAACTCAACCAAACCTGTGAACCAATGGGCTTACTAGATGTTTACAGAGTGTTCCACCCAATAACATAAGAACATTCCTTCTTCTTAGCTTCACAGGCACATTCTCTAAAATAGAGCACATATTATCCCATAGAACATGCTTAAGTAAATTCAAAGGAATCAAAATTATCCCGTGCATATTATCTGACCATACTGCCCTGAAATTGAAAATTAATGGCAAAAGAAACTGCAAAAACTACATAAACACATGGAAATTAAATAACACCCTCCTGAACAACCAATGGGTCACAGATGAAATTAAAGAATAAATTAAACAATATCCTCCATTCAATGAAAATGCAGATACAACATACTGTAACTTGTGGGACCCAGTAGAAGTAATCCTAAGAGGGAAATGTATAGCAATGAACTCTCATATCAGGAAAATAGAAATAACACGATTAAACAACATAATGCTGCACCTCAAACTTCTAGAAAAAGAAGAGCAAGTCAAAACTCAGAGAAGGGAGGAAATTATAAAGATCAGAGCAGAAACAAATGGAATTAAGACTAAGAAAACAATACAAAGAATTAATGAATTGAAGAGAGAGTTCTTTGAAAGAATAAACAAAACTAGTAAACCCCTAGCCAACCTTATTCAAATTCATGCAATGAACAGTGAAAAGGATGAAACTATTACAGATCTTGTGTAAATTCAGAAGATCATCAATGCCTGCTTTGAAAATCTTTACATGCATAGGCTGAAAAATACAGGAGAAAGAGACAGATTGTTAGAAACATATGAATTATCACAGCTGAATCAAGAACATATAAAAATTTTGAATAACCCAAAATCAGTTACTGAAATTAAAAGCAAAAAATACTGAAGTCTTGATGTATTCACAGCTGAGTTCTACAAGAAATTTGGAGAAAATTCAACATGAATATTCCTCAAACTCTTTAATGAAATTGAAAGTGAAGCAACACTCGCTAACTTATTCCTGAAGGCATATATTACTCTGATACCAAAATCAGACAGTGACCCAACTAAAAAGGAGAATTATAGGCTAATCTCCCTAATGAACATAGATGCAAAAATTCTAAATAAAATACTAGCAAACAGAATGCGTCAAATCATCAAGAGGATTATATACCATGACCATGTGGGATTCATCCCAGGGATGCAGGGATGGTTCAACATACACAAATCAATAAATGTAATACATCATATCAACAGAGATAAAGAGAAAAATCCCATGATCATCTCAATAGATACAGAAAAAGCTTTTGATAAAGTCCAACACTCATTCATGATAAAAATCCTACAGAAAATGCAGATCATCTCTAACTTAATCTGACAAAAGCCATCTATGACAAACCAACAACCAACATCATACTAAACAGACAGAAACTGAAAGCTTTCACTCTAAAATCACAAACAAGACAAGGATGTCCACTATCACCGCTCCTATTCAATATAGTTTGGGAAAAGTTAGCCAGAGCAATTAGATAAGACAGAGAAATAAAAGGAATAAGAATAGGAAAAGAAGTGAAACTATCATTATTTGCCGATGACAAGATACTCTACATAGGAGACCCCAAAAACTCCACCAAAAGACTATAAGAGTTAATAAGCAAATTCAGCAGCATAGCTGGATACAAAGTCAACACTCAAAAACTCAGTAGCATTCCCGTATACAAACAACAAACTCACTGAAAGAGAAATAATGGAAATAGTATCTTTCACAATACCATCCAAAAAATGAAATACTTAGGAATCAATCTAACAAAAAAAGTAAAAGATCTATATATTGAAAACCATAGCCCTCTGAAAACAGAAGTTGAGGAGAATATCAGGAAATGGAAAGGCATTCCTTGCTCTTGGGTAGGAAGAACAAATATGAAAATGGCTATACTCCCCAAACTATTATACAAATTTAATGCAATCCAAATCAAAATACCATTAGCATACCTCACAGATTCAGAGGAAACATTCCTAAAATTAATTTGGAAATGGAAGAGACCTAGAATAGCAAAGGCAATCCTGGGCAACAAAGGCAAAGTAGGAGGCATCATAATCCCAGACTTGAAATTATACCACAAAGCTACTGTGATAAAATCAGCATGGTACTGGGGAAAAAACAGACTTATGGATCAGCTGGACAGATTAGAAGATGCAGACACAACTACAAAGACACCCACCTTATCTTTCACAAGGGGGCTAAACATGTTCACTGGAAGAAAGACAGCCTCTTTAATAAGTGGTGCTGGAAAAATTGACTTCCTACTTGCCAAAGACCAAAACTAAACCCAAGTCTATCACCATGCACTGAATTAAAGTTACAATGGATCAAAGATCTAAATATTAAAACAGAAGCACTAATTCTACAGGAAGACAAAGTAGGTAGAAATCTTGAAGACATAAGGGTAGGCAAAGAATCCATGAAAAAAAAGCAAACCACACAGGAAGTTCTTCAAAGAATCAACAACAGGGATCTCACCTTATTAAAAAAAAATTTGCACTCCAAATGAAATCACCAACAAAGTAAAAAGAAAACCTACAGAATGGGAAAAGATTTTCGCCAATTGTCCCTCAGAAAAAGAACATATAAAGTACTGAAAAACATCAAATTCAAACACTCAATCTAAAAATAGGCATCTGAGATGAACATGCACTTCTCAAATGAAAAAATACAAATGGAAGAAATTTTCACCATCACTGGTCATTCAAAAAATGAAAATTAGAACACTGAGACTCCATCTCACTCCAGAATAAACGGCCATCATCAACCAATCAGCCAATGACAAACGTTGGAGAGGCTGGAGGGACAAAGAAACATTTCTCCACTGTTGGTGGGAGTGTGGACTGGTGCAACCATTGTGGAAATCAGTATGGAGATTCCTCAGAAAACTAGGATTGGAGGTCTCGTTTGACCCCGCTATTCCCCTTTTGGGTGTTTTCCCAGAGGAACTGAAAATATCATGCCACAGAAATATCATGCACCCATGTTTATAGCAGCACAATTTGTAATAGCGAAGTCCTAGAAACAACCCAAGTGCCCATTAATTGTGGAATGGATAAAAAAGATGAGGTATTTTTATACAAAGGAGTACTACTCAGCTATAAAGAAGGATAAACTTGAGGCTTTTATAGGCCTTAAATGAAATAAATCAGACTCGCGTGTGTAAATATCATATTGTCTGCCTAGTGTAAAAACAATGGAAGAGTAAAGAAGATCCAAAATGTACAATAGATGTTGTGAAGAGGAAAGGGACATAAAGTGCTCAAAAAGAAAGAACAGCTGGGATAGGAAAAGAGAAAAGAAAGAAGGGAAAAGACCATTTTATATGTATATATGTATGGATATACATGTATGTATATGTATACATACAAGATAGATAACCAGGCTACTAATCTCTGTTGGTTCATCAAAAAGAACAGTTTGCGTTTTCATCATTTGATTGTTTGATCTTTTTCCATGCCTAAATCTTATAATCTGAACAACTCTTTTGAAGATAACAACATACAATACATTCAGTAATGTTAATTTCCTATTATTTTGCTATGAAATTCTGTATCAATTTCATCCTTTTTTGTTTTGTTTTTAAAAGTTTAAAAAATGGGGCTGGGGATTTAGCTCAGCGGCATAAGTGCCTGCCTAGCAGGCGAGGTCATGAGTTCGATGCCAGGTACCAAAAAATTTAAAAAATGAAAATGCACAAGAAAATTATATCCAGCCATGGGATGGCTGAACTACTGGAAAACAAAGCTGAAAAATCCTTGAAAGCAGTTGGTGTGGGAAGAGCCGCATTACACACAGTGGGCACAATACAGATGACTACAGATTTCTCATCAAAAACTGTGGGGTCTGAAGACAGAGAAACAACACCTTAGCGTAATGAGTGGGAAGAAATGCACACACCAAGTTCTACACGCAGTGAAAATACCCTCAGGCAATTACGAATTACAAAGATAAAGATACTCTCTGACACAGAAGAACTAAGAATTTATCACTAAGAACTAGTTCCAAAAAAACATTAACAAAAGTTCTTCATGCCGAATGGGAATGATAGCAGAGGGAAAGTCAGAATTTAAGGAACAAAAGCAGGCATATGTTCAGCAGTTCGGCACCTCCCTGGTGAGTTCAGCTGCCAGTACAAAAAAAAAAAAAGGAATAAAAGTATAAACCATTAATATCAGAATGAATTGTTAAAGGCTCTGTTTAGGCCAGGCACGGGGCACACATCTGTAATCTCAGCACTCTGGGAGGCTGAGGCAGAAGAATTATACATTTGAGCCCACCAAGGGCAACTTAGTGACTTAGTGAAACCCCGTCTCAAAATAAAGAAATAGATGCCCAGGCCGCCACTGGCCAGGAAACAACCAGATTCCAGCTGTGGGCTGGCAAGCAGGAAGCACCAATCTCCACCGCCACCACCACAAGCGGCCGGCTTATCCAGAGAAACACAGGCTGTGATGACAGCGATGGAGGTGAAATGCAATTGGATGCCTGTGGTGTTTGGTGTTTCACTGACACTGCGGGTCGAGGGCCAGTGGTCTGATCATGGGTTCAGAGGACAATGGTCCACAATGTGGCGTGTAGAGGCATCTCCTTCTGAGGGCTGCAGCCATTGTTGATTCCTATGATCTTGTTTTGAAGTCCTATATCATTTCCTTTGCTTGGTTGGGTTGGGTTTTATTCTCTTGTTTTGTTTGATTATGTCAAATCCGATGGCAGGAGCAGCTGTTTCAAAGATAACAAAGATATATTATGGTAGCAATTTTGGATTTACTGGTCTTGAAGTCCTTTATTGCACTCATTGTTTTGTTTTTATTGCTTCTACTCTATTCTGTTCTGTTTGATTTTTACTATGTCCAAAGTTATCTGCAGCTATTTTGAAGACATGAAAAAGCTTATGTTAACTATTGTTGATTTTGTAGTATTTTGAAGTCCTGTGTCTCTTACATTGGTTTTACTGTTTTATCCTCTTTAAAATAAAATAAAATTAAAATAATAAATTAAAGAAATTTAAAAAGGCTGAGAATATAACATAGTATAAATAGTTCACTCTCCAGTGCTAAGTAAGTACATAGATACATAAACAGCTAGATTTCTTTCAGTGTTCTTTTTACATAGATGATCATAGACTGCAAAAGTTAAAACTCTGTTTTTGGCCACTGTAACCTCATGTGCAGGGGATAAAGGAGTCTATTATACAACTTTTAAGTCTTACTTTAAGTGATAAAATACGAAGTCCAAGTTGATAGAAGTTAAATATATATTTTATCCTTGGAGCAGCCAATAATAAAAACAAATACAAGATATAGCCCCAAAAGCCAATAGCTAAGTTTAAAAGGCATGTTAAAACTTTTTTTTTGTTTTGTCTTTTTCCTTTTTATCAGTAGCGGGGATCAAATTCACAACTGCCTGCTTATAAGGCAGGCGCTTATGCCGCTGAGCTAAATCCCCAGCCCCTTGTTTAAACATTTTTAAGTGATCTAAAACAAGTTGGGGAGAGAAGAAAGAGCCAATCACAGCATAATCCAGAGGAAAATCACAGAAAAGTAATGATAAATATAACTCTCAGTGATTTCACTTATTGTAAATTACAGGTGCATGTCAATTATAAAACAGGAATTATAAGACCCAATTTCGTGCTGTCCATAGGAAACTCGCTTTTTGAAAGGTACCTGCTGTAGGAGGCATTATGGTAACCATTGTTGATCACCTTGTATTCTGTTTTTATATCATGTACTATGTCCATCCTTTTGATTTGACTGACTCTGTTTTGTTATGTCACATTTGGTTTTATTCTCTTCAAAAAAAAAGTAATAAGAACTGTGGGAGTAATAAAACCCAAAATGTGCAATTGTCATTGTAAAAAAGAGAGGAAAAGAAAGTGCTCTAAAGGATATAACTGCATGTATATTTAAGTGTGTAGGATAGAAAACCATATTACTAAGTTTTTGTTGGATCACTGAACAGAACTGTTTGCAGTCTCACTGTTTGAATATCCACTTTATATGCTTTAGTTTTGTAACTTGAACAACTATTTCTAAAATGACAATATGTAATCTATTAACTAGTGATCTCTTACTGTTTTATTTTTTTTTTGAAATCCTGTATTACTTGTATCCTTTTTCTGTCTTTTTCTTTTTCTTCTTAAATAAAATTTTAAAAAAGAAAAAAGAAAAAAAAGGTACCTGCTGTGATTGACATTAATAAAATGTGTGACTGTGGTCATTATTTCCTGATGTGTATGTATATCAAAAAATCACACTGAACACCTTCAGTATACAAATTTTTACTTCTTGATTAACCCAAATAAATCTGGAGGGAAAGAGGAGCTTGTTTTAAGTGTAATGATGTAAATAACATTATGCAGAAGTCTTAACCCATAGCTACAGATGAATCATAAGGAAAATGTCAGACAAATTAAAATTAGGAATATTCGACAAAGCTCTTGGCTGATCTTCTTGGAACTATATACGTTTTCACACAAGAAGACTGAGACCCTGCCCCAGACCACAGCTGACTCTGGAGAAAAGGTCACCTGTAGAAATGCAGAGTCTCAGACTCGATCCTGAAGCAATGAAACAGGACATAGCAAAAGTGGTAGAATTCAAGTAACCCACTTTTCTGAGGATCTAAAACAACTCCAAAGTAAACTGAGTGCTGAACAGACTGTATTTACATTAGTTAAGTAGATGACAGCCTAAGAAAAAATTCAAGGGATGAATCTGAGAGGGCATAATGATAAAGGATGAATTCCCCAAGACGATATAATAATCTTAAATGCAGATACACTCCCAACAGGCTCCCAACACACGAAGTGAAAAGTGATGGGACTAAAACAAGAAATAAGCAGGTCTACAAATCAAGTCAGAGATCTCGCCAGGGTTTACTTAGTTATCAATGAAAACACTGGGGGAGGGACCAGAAAGCAATACAAGATTTGAAAAACATTATCCGTAAGCTTGATTTAACTGACATTTATAGGACAATCTGCTTTGCAATAGCAGGATGCTTATTCCCTTGAAATATTCACTATGATAGAACTTACCCAGCCCTATAAAACAAACATTAACAAGCATGGTAGATTTGAACCACACAAATCGTGTTCTCCAACAAAATGGAATCCATCTGAAAATCAAAAACAAAGAAAAGCTGGAAAAATCCTTAGAAACTAAGTGACATATTTCCAAATAATACGTGATCAAAGCAGAAATCTCCAGGGAAATTAGAAAGGCTTTTGAATTGACTGAAAATGAAAGTACACCAATAGTGATTAGATACTGCATAAATACTGCCTAGAGGGAAATTTGTAGTACAAATGTTAATATTAAAAAACAAAAATGGTACGTTAAGCTTCTACCTTAAGAATGTAGAAAGGAAAAAGCAAAACAACCCCAAATCAAACACAGAGAAGTGATCATGAAAGAGAAATGACCGTGAAATTTAAACCAATGATCAGTAGGAAGTCAAAGAAACCAAACAAAGCTGATTCTTTGAAAAGATCTAACATCAACAAAGAAGTAAAGGCACCAACTGTGAAAGAGCAGATCACACAGCCAAGAACAGGCTAATAATGGGTTTGAAGATCTGGTCCTGGTCTGTGCATTTATCAAATAGATTTACAGAAAATGCAAGATAACAAATTCTTAAATAACATACACTACCAAAAACCTACTCAGCAAGAAATAGCCTGAGGAATACATTTAGTAAAGAAATTAAGTTTTTGTAAAATCATTCCAAAAATGTAAAAATAGTCTAGAAACTTGTTGAAAATGTAAAAAAAAAAAAAAAAACACTGTTACATTAAACTAGCTTACAAAGGTTACAGAATGCAAGATCAATATGTAAAAGTCTATTTTATTTATATATTAACAGTAAGTAGTCTGGAAATTAAATTTAAAATCTAATACATTTATAATTGCATCCAAAAGAATCATACACAGGAATAAATATAATGGTACACATTGAAAACCATAAACTATCGTTCAAGGAAATGAAATCTCTAAATAAATAGACATCCAATGTTCGTGGAAGACTGAACACCATTAAAGATGACAATGTTCAATAACTTGATCTATAGATTTAATCTAATTCCTGTAGACTCCTAGAAGGTTCTTCTTCAGCAAGTAACAAAGTGATTCAAAGAGTAGAAGCATCACCAAGGCTCTCCTCTGCCCCAGAAGTTACTCCTTGTTTTAGGGAAGGAGGTGGCTAGCTCTTCCCACGTTCAACCACTCCAGACTAACCTCCCCCACTTCCCAGGAAAGCACACTCTCCTTTGGGTGCAGGGCCATCCAGCAAGGACACGAGTCTTAGAGAATAAAGGAGGTGACACACAGTGGGATCCACGGCGGCGTGAGGAGAGGATCTCATGTGACCAGGCATCAGACATGACTACACAAAGGGCTGTGAATGGAACTGCAAGGAATTCAGCCTGATCTGATCCCCGTCCATGCTGGAGGGGTATGGAGGAGCCTGGGGAGATGCCCAGGGCAAATGTGGAGACCTCTCGTGTCAGTCAGCTGTACCACTGGTGAGACACAATGACCGATGCCCACAACTCAGAGGAGAGGTTTTAATTTGGCTCACGGCTTCAGGGCAGTCAGTACACGATCAGCTGGCTCCTAAGTAGAACCATCGTGGAGGAAGAGCATGGAGGAGCATTTGGTCCATGGTGGCCAGGAAGCACAGCAGTGGAACAACACCAGAGAAGAAGTGGTCAGAGACGGACCTGGTACCCAGGGTCACCCTTCCACAACCACCCAAACACCCAGAAGTGTGCTTCACCATCCTGAGCAAATCCCAAGCGATCTTGCCTAAAGTGGCAGGAAGTCACTGGGGCTGCAGCGGGGTGGCGTCTGAATCTCTGAATCATGGATGCAGGTCCTTCCCACCCCAGACCCTGCTGCACTCCTGTGGAGCCGTCCACGTGCACTTGTCCTGTCTGCCGGGAGAGGTGGATGGGGGCCCCAGATCCCGATGCTCAGCGCTCACTTCCCTCTCTGTGCATCCGCTCTGCCCCTTTCTTCATGGTGTTCTCACACTGGGACACTTTTTAGCCTTCTTTCCATTTACAACCTGCGTTGCTCAGGACTTTTTCTACATAGCAAACCTGAGCTATGGAAGCCAAAACAAGTAGGAGTTTGCAGGAGGCCAGGAAACGGGGTGCTCCTGACTCAACACCCCAGCATGCAACAGGTGACTGAGTGTGTGTGGTGGCTCAAGGCCAGAGAGACACTGACCTGTCCAACCCCCAGAAGCTTCACATCTCAGCTGCAGGCTTGATCTCACATCCATAGACCAGGTCATGGCCTGCACCCTTGGAAGGGTGGTGGGGGCGGAGCCATAGATCATCAGGGCTCATCTGGGGAAGCCACCTGGCTCCACACTGCCTTTGTCCCTGTGTGGGTCATTTGCCTGTGCCATTTCAAGGAGACAGGGGAGTCCTGGTTACTTTATGCTCCACACCAGTATTCTCAGACAGACAGGATGGCTATTGCAATTTGTAGCACTCTGGGAGGTTGAGGCTCCTCGGCTCCCTTCTCAGCAGTGCCAGGGTGCAGAACCCCCTCCTCCCCGGGGCTGTCTCGGAGCTTGCAAAGATGATGCCAGGCGCATCAGCTGCCCACAAGTCCTCCCAGCTCTGTAAAACCGTAGCTTCAAATTCTGCACCTTGACACAAATGGATATATATATATATATACATACGTACATATATATATATATATATACATACATACACACACACAGGCGCTTTCTAAAATGATTCTGATACCAATGATCATCTCTTCCTCTCCTCACCTCCAGATGTTTCCCTTTATTTGGTTTCTAATGGATATTCTGAAACTGTTACCATGATTGACCTCTTTCTGTTGACTTTTAAAGGGTTTTTGGTTCAATAAAAAGAGTAAAGACAGTCTAGGAAAACTGCCTGTCTTCCAAACTAAGAGGTCCTGTTATTTCCAAATTTCTTATTTGCAAAAGTGGATTTTTTTTCTTCTCTGAGCTTTTCCCAAGGGGCTCTATTGTTCCAGATCTTTCCAACACTTGGATTGGAATCGAGGCACACACTTAACATTCTTCTTTAATTATGAAATTGAAATAAACACCAGTGGCTGCCAGGTCCAACTGTCGATGGGGACAAAAGGGCAGAGCCACTGGCAGGGGAAGGTCCATCTTCGGGTGCCGTTCACCCCACGGAAGACAAGGACGGACGGTCAGCACGCTCAAAAGAAGGACCAGACAGAGAGTTTCCATTTCAGCAATTTCGACGTTTTGGGGGGAAACAAAGAGGGAAAGAAAGGGAGGGAAAGGAAGGAAGATAAGAAAGAAAGAAGGAGAGAAGGAAGGGAGAGAGAGAGGGAAGAGAGGCCAGGATTCGCAAGCATTCTGGTCACCCAATCTCCTTACCAAGCTGCAGGAGCCCTCAGCTGCCCTCCCAGCCAGGGTGCCCGGAAGGGTCCAGCTGCCACCCAAGGGCCGAGCTGCACACCTGGATGCTGGCTTTGGAGAAAGCCCAGTTCCTGTCACAATCTGCCACTCTCTGGCTAGGTCACCTCCCTTGGCCTTGTTCCCAGTGTCCAAGACCCTTCGGGGCCCCCACCTCCTCAGCCCCTCCCAGCCCAGCTCCTGCCCTGCATCCAGGGTCCTCTGCTGACCCTGGTTCTTCCTTCCCAGGTAGCACACTGGCCACCTTCACGCCAGCTGCTACCCCACGGCCCATCCTCCCTGCACAGTGGGTACGCGCTGCTCAGCAAACAGGAATTGTGTCCTGGAACTCACAGAAGCCCGCCTTCCCTCCATGGGACTGCACGGAGCTGGGACCCCTGGGACCATGCAAAGGTGCAAAGCATTGATGAGAAGGGGCTGCAGCGCTGGGAGCAGGGTGCCCAGGCTGGGCAACGCAGCCCGCTCCAGCTAGGCCTTAGCCGACTCTCTGCCCTGGTGGCATAGCTACCCCTAGGTCACGACAAGCATCATTTCAGGTCATCGTGCAGCCCTGGATCCTCACAGAATTCGTCACCACAGGCAGTGACGAGAAAGGACACACAGGAGTGGCTGCCCTGCCACTCCCCACATCACCACCAGGAGAAGAGCACAGTCCTCTTGTCTTCAGGAGGGGCTCTCTGCCTGCAAACAGTAGATGCAGGCTCAGGCTGGCAGGAGGATCCCTGGGCAGCTCCTGAGCACCTGCCCAACACCTAACAGGCAATCAACAAACAGGCACTCCAGTGTGGTGGGCAGCCCCTGAAGCAAGCTGAACTATCCTGTACTGGGCTCCTGTGACCCTAACGTCAGCCAGGACCCCCTATGGGCTGGAGTAAACCCAGCCAGCTGCAGGATCAGCTGTAGGGAGCTTCAGGGCAGAAGGTACACAACAACCCTGAGCCCACAGCAAATGGAGCAGAAGCAGGAGATTCACACCCAGAAAAAGAGCAACGCAGGGTGGGGGCTGCTCAGTGCCCGCTGTTTCTCAGTACCAACAGTTGAACCCAAGGCCTCTGCACAGAGCTGCCCCCACCTTTGAAAATTATTTTTCTATTTACTTCCTGAGACAGGGTCTAAGTTATCCAGGCTGGGCTCAAACTTGTGATCCTCCTGCCTCAGCCTCTCAGCGTGCCATGTCACTACACCTGGCTGTTAAATGCACTTGCTTCTCTGATTCCCTCCACGCAGGGCCCCGGGGTGTCGGCAGATGGGTGCACAAGGGAGCTGGGCTCTGCGGTGGGCATGAGTGACCGCAGTTGCTGTCCCTGGTCCTCTGTGATCCAGGAATTCCAGACACAGCCACCCCCGGGGCCCTGCCTGAGGTCCTCTTCACGCCCACAAGCTGTGCCTCAGCAGTCCACAGTTTTGAGTTTGACTTTTTCTTTCCCCTCTCTCCCTCCACAATCGAAATTTTAATCAAGCAGCCTCAGAGCTCTGTCCCACGGTCAACATCCAGGGCAGAAGACACATGAGACTGGGAAACAAAGTCAGTGTCAGTTCCTCTGTCAGTGTCCCCTGCGTGATGGACCCAGCACCACCCAGACCTCCCGGCGCCCACAAGAGCCTTCGCACACTCTTTGTTTAAAATCCTTTGGGTAAAGCTGCAGAACTAACTTCCAAAGACGTCTCTGGGGCGAGCACGGGCCAGGTCTCAAAACGGCGTGTGCACTTCTGACTTTTAGAACATTTTCAGATGAACGAGCGCACTTCCTTCTAGTGGGGCCTGCCACCCCTCCGAGGTCGGATACAGGAAGCTAAAACATGCAGAAAGCACATGAAGAGATGCAGCTTTTTGTTTCCTTGAAACCACTGGTCAGACCTCTGCTCAGCTCTCTAGGAGGATGCTAATGGTTTAGAAGCAGTTGGCCAATAAAATAAACACATAAAAAGTTCATGAGCTCTGAATGTGTTGGTCCGTTCACCCTCCTGCAAGACTGAGAACACTAACACAGAGCAACTAAACCAGGCATGGTGGCGCACACCTGTCATCCAGCACTCTGGGAGGCTGAGACAGGAAGATCACAAGTTCAAGTCCAGACTGGGCAACTCAGTGACCTACCAAGACCCTGTCTTAAAATTTAAAAAAAAAAAAACATTAGAAGCAGAACCTCTCCAACCTCTCATGTGGAGATCACTTCCCCCAAGCAGAGGTCACCTCACGAGGGAACCGAGCAAGGTCAGGTGTTTCACAAGACCACATCCCCCTAGGGCCTTGGGGATTTCTCAGGACCTGGGATCATGACCCCTGGACCTCAGCCCCCTGCCTCTGTGAGCAGCCAGTGTGGCCCTGCATCCCGTGACCTGGCTGCCAGCTGGGGTCCCCGCCACCACCCTCACTGCCCAGCACTGCCCAGCAAACCAGCCCATCTCACTGTCATGGCAGAGTTCATCTGGGGTGTGGGTCCACAGCCCGATGTGCGGATGAATGGCACCCTGGGGTCCTCCTCGGACACTGTCCTGTGAGATCTCTGTCCTCTGGGGACCACAGGACTCTACTGCCGCTCCGCTCTTTTCCTGAAAGATGGCTCTAAGGGGCACCCAGTCCACCCCTCCCCTACCCCTTTACCTTCTGCATCTGCTACTTCTGCTTCTTCCTCTTCGATCTCTCTCTCTCTCTCTCTCTCTGTCTCTCTCTCTGTCTCTCTCTCTCTCTCCACGCTCTCTCTCTACTCTTCCATCTTCATCCATTTCCCTACCAGTCTCCCGAGTAAAATGCACAAGTGCAAGTTGGAAGCCAGATTTTCCATGTCACTTCCTGCTGCTTACACTCCTGCCCAAATCCATCCGCATAGTTGTTTCCAGCAGCCTGACGACATCCACTGAGCAGACATCCAGGGGATTGCAGGTGACATCAGGTGTGGGCGTGGCCCCTGCCCAGGCACTGCAGGCCACTGGCATGAGATGGGCTGGAGGGACAGAACCTGCCCAGCTTCCAGGAGCCTCGGCAAATCCCACAGAGACCAGATGGTGATGGCCCTGCAGGCCCAGTCTGGTGCTCGCCTTGGCTGTGGTCCCCACCAATGGACACGGTGCAGCTGTCCATATCCTCAGACTCCTCTGAGAGACCGAAGTCCCCACCCTGGGACCTGGAGGGCAGAGGCTGGGGCCTGGCTGCTCTGACCTCCTCCTCTGAGGGTGGACAGCCGGCACGGGTGGTCCAGTCGGAACCTCAAAGAAGTATCTGGGGGCCAGGGGAAGTGGAGCCTGGCAGGACACTGAGGCAGGACAGCCCTGGGCAGGGGACATGGCTCACTGAGAGGGATGACTGGGCAGGCAACCAGCTGAGACCCACTCCAGAGCTGACCATGCATGCGGTCTTTTCTGTTTTCAGTCAAGGCTACCGCAGCTGGGCTTTCTGCCCAGAGCCCCTTCTAGCATGGTGCCTGGTCGGGTCTTCTCCGGCTCCTGACGTGCTAAACAAAGTACCAAGCAGGATCAGGATAAACCTGAAAGGGAAGACGGGATCCACGCCACAGGGAGGGTGCTGCCGGGAAGAAGAGCTCATGGCCTGCGGGGCCGGTGCTGAAGGTTTGGGTGGGATTGAGGCTCAATCTGAGGGCCAACTCCTGCCCCTGCCAGGAGTTTTTGACTTTTTACGGCCTTTGGAGGAACCGCCACGGTGTCCAGAGCCCTTGCGTCAAATCTGCATACATGGTTAGGGCTGGGGTCACCAAGCATTGCCTGACACCTGCCTGGGGACTGACGGTGTAGAAGCTAAGTTCCTGGGTCCTTTCTCCCAGTGCGTTTAGACCTGGGCATCCTGGCCCCAGGTCCATGTTCACCCCAACAGGCGGACCTCGCCCCCTCCCAATGCAGCCCCCAGGTGTGTCGGTGTCACTCCCGGCCGGCAGGAAGGACACACAACAAAGTCTGGCAGTGGACAACCTTTTCTTTTATTTTCCTTCTCCGTACAGCCTGCCCCGGGAATCCTCCCGGCCGAAGCCTCTGTTGGTCCGCTCCCCGCGGCTCCTTGCGTGCTTCTCCCTACAGTCTGTCCCGAAGCCTCTACCGGTCCGCTCTCCGCGGCTCCTTGCGTGCTTCTTCTGCTTCTTCTGCTTCTTTTTTCGTGGCGGGAGAGGCACTCACTTTTATAGGGTTACAGTGGCCAATCAGTTCAAAGCACGCGATGCGGGCTGATTGGCTAACATCAGTTGTTGCTAGGCAGACTATCTTACAGGGCGGGTTGTGAAGCAGGAGATCTTACAGGGCGGGTTGTTTACCAAGCAGGAAGCAGGAGATCTTACAGGGCGGGTTGTTTACCAAGCAGGAAGCAGGAGATAAGCGCCATCTTAGCACACTCGATGGGAGGGGTAATCTAGCTCAGGCTTTGCTCTTTCCTACAGGCCTCACGTCCGCCAAGTAAGGCGACCGGGCTCGGCCGCGGCTCCCAACACAGGTGGGCCCTCCTTTCTTTCCAGCCATCTTGTTGGCTGTCCAGTGCCTCAGATCCTGCCCAGAAAGCAGGCTCCAAGGCCGGCTGGCCCTTCACTGGGTCTCTTTTTTCTTAGCTACCTCTTCCTATCGCGGTGAACCTGAGCAGCTGTCTACACTGATTTACCATTCATGCCGTCCGATCCACTGTTATGCCTTAGATCTAAATCGTTTCCAAAGCTTCCCGTGAGCTTCCCCATGTTCAGAGGTGGTCTGCGCAGGTGTGAACTGGAAGGGTGTGTCTTCTCCTGGCTCCTCCCTCACCTCTCTCCTTCTTGGCTGCCAGGAGTCCTGCAGTCCTCCTCCCCCAGGCCCTTCTGCCACACTGGCCCTGCTTGGGGTCAGCCAACATGTGGAGACGGTTCTGAATCCTCTGAAACCGTGAGCCAATAGAAATGGCCCCTCCATTAAGTTACAGTGCCAGGTATTTTGTTCCAGCAACTAAACAGTGAGTAATCCACCCACCTGTGTCCTGGGAGGAAGCTCTCAGCATATGACCTGCTACTGTAACCACTGGGACTTGAGAAGATAGGGTGCCAGAGGCATTTACCAGGACATCCCAAAAATTTCTACGGGAATAAAACGTCCTGTGCAGAGAGGCCCATTGTCCTCACCTTAGGATGAAGACATGTGAGGCAGGACCACATGGAACACACCGCTGCCGTGGCCGCTACAGGGGACAGGGCACCTTGGCAAGACACATGCCTCTGCGGTATGCTGGTGCTGGCTGGCTTCTGTCACACCAGCTGACATTAGGCCAGAGCCCAGTCAGCCCAGGGATCAGACTTCACCCCTCACAGGACAGACTGACCTGGGGATCTCCAGGGACCACGCTGAGAAAGCCCCGCACTGTTTCTTGGATTCCACCTCTTGGCAGATACGACCTTTGGGACCAACTTCACTGGCTGAGTTAGCAATCAACACTTTCCAGAAACATGCTGTAAAAAAACACATAGCTGAATCTCGGCCAGGCTTTCCCCCAGCCCTTCCAACTCCCTGCTCTCGGCAACGACAAAAAGTCCGACTGTCTTAACGTGGGTGCTGACGATAGAAACCAGTGGCTTTTGAGAAACAGCTGATTTGTGAGGAAGAGGAGAGAGGCTAAGGGACAAGAAAAGCCTACTGCAATTAACGCTTCAGGGCAAGGAAGGCAGAAGAAACCTCTGGCAGCTCCTGGGCTGATGACACATCTCTGGTATATCAATTCTGCAAGCCAAGCCACCGTGCAGGGCAGGATTTGGTTCATGGCACAGGCCTGGCCCTGGATACAGGCAGAGAAAGAGCTGACCCTAAAATGGGAAGCCCCATGGCTCTTCCAGCCTCTAGGTCCTCTGTGCATTGTGCTGCCTCATGGACAGTTGTCTCCTACATCTTCACACAGGCAGCCCTGCACAAGCCCTGTCAGTAGGTCAGTTAATGGCACAGACGAGGATGGATGGGCGCACTTGTCTGAGCCTGTAGATCAAGTCATAGTCAAGGGGGACCTGAGGGCTCTGACAACTTCCTGTGTGTACTGGTTGGGTTCACTAGACCAACAGAAAACATATGGATAATTAAGCAAGGGGATTTATTAGGCAGACTTACAGGAACAGAGGCAAGAGAGTCTACAATAGCTGCCTACACCCTGGACAGCCGGAGGATCCAGTAGTTCTCAGTCCAAGAAGATGGAAGCCACAGAACAAGAGGAAATCGAAGATCCAGCACCAGTCCAAGGCCAGAGGTCTGGGAGCTCCCTGGTTCCGGTCTGCAGTGTAAGGTTGAACAAACCACAGATGGATATCTACAGGCCTCCGTGAAAACTGGGCCTTTTCCAAAAGAGAAGCACTTCCTTCTTCTTTCCCTTTTTATTTCACCCAAGCTGGAAGCTTATTGGTTGGTGCCACCCACATCTGGGGTGGGTCTCCCTGCTCAATTTGCTGGCCTACATGTCAATCATGCACAGACTCACTCACAGCTGTGCTGCACTAATCTGCTAGGGGGTTCTCACCCCCATTCAAATTGGCCTATCATGGTCAATGGTCACACCACGAGACTGTCCTTCCCCCAACATCTGATGGTCCCTCGGACTGAGGCAGGGTTCCTATTGGGCATCCAGGGGCTGGGTTATACAGTTCCTAGGCTGCCTCTGGGTCAGCAACAGTCAACCCACTTTTAGCAGACAGTGACAAAAATAATGTGTCTGTCCTTACTTAGGGTCAGGAGGCCACAGGTGTCCTCCTCCAGGGAGGGTGAGTGTGGGGCACCACACACACCTGTACAATGACATGAGAGGTCTTTTCACGTAAGATTCTTCTCTGTGATTCTCTACCAAATAACATTCACGGTATTTTGTAAATCTTTATAAATAGGTTGGGCATGGTGGTGCATGCCTATGATTCCAGCACTCAGGAAGCTGAGGTAGGAGGATCACAAGTTCCGACCCAACCTGGGCACTACATACCCATTAAGAGAAGATTTCTTAAATAGGACAAAAAAACATTAAAAACAAAAAGACAAAAGACCAGAGACACAGGCTAGTGAGGGTTTGACCCTCAGAGACACAATACATAAATAAATAATAAAAAACAAAAGCCCTGTAAATTGTATTGCATGAAAATTAAGAACATGTTTTATCAATAGATACCATCAAGAGAATCAAAGGCAAAACACATAGGGGATAGATTTGCCACTCAGATAATTGATGACATATTTATCACCTAAGCATATTTAGAATTCCTACCTATCAGTAAGGAAGTTACCATAATCCAAAAAGGCCAAGACAAGAGAAATAAACAA
The DNA here is from genome assembly GCF_034190915.1 of Cavia porcellus. Lineage (NCBI taxonomy): Eukaryota > Metazoa > Chordata > Mammalia > Rodentia > Caviidae > Cavia > Cavia porcellus. Next base: position 52,814,924 of record NW_026947506.1, on the reverse strand, counting down.
AATTTTCATGAAAATACATCTAAAGTTTCAAATAAACATGGGATATAGTCTGATCTTTTTAGTAAATATGAAAATGCAAATTAAACCACAATTGTATACTACTGCACAATACTTAAAGATTTTAAGACTGCCAATGAAAAACAGAATACTGTTCATATTATCTAGCAATCACTGTTACAGATTTTAATAATCTCATATTTTGCATGCATTCTCTACATCCCTTTTCTAAATTTTGTGGTTAAATTAAATCACAAAATAATTTTTCTTTTATTTTTTCCTATAATGATTTGAATAAATGCTATAATCACATCAAAAACATTTTATACAATGGTCTCCTCCTCCATGGTCTTGTTACCGGTGCTTCCAAAGGACTTGTAAGATTAAATCCTAATCCTGATATTACTGTTTCTCTCCGAGGTTTTATATTCCGAGTTTACAGCAGCTGTTACTGAGCGGACAGCCCCCTCTTGTGCCTGAAACTGTATCTTCATGGAACATAGTTTTTTGGTTTTTCTTTTTTTTTTTTTTTTTTTTTTGTATTTTTACCGGTACCAGGGATCGAACTCACGATCACAGGCTTGCAAGGCAAGCGCTTATGTCACTGAGCTAAATCCCCAGCCCTCATCATAGTTACATAACTATACTTTCAGGGAATTACAACTGTAAAGGTTTCTTGACACCAAATCATCTGCCTCATATCTTTAGTAAATCTGCGGTGGCCAGTTTGCAAGTGTAACCCTTTTCTTTAAAACTCCAAGAACCTGGATCCTCACAGCGGCCCTAGGAATCAGTGTGTGATGGGGCCTTGGCTCCAAATCGCTAACACGCATCCCGTTTAATTACACCAGGAGTGATGGGGTTCACTGCCTACGAAGCCGGAATTTACACAAATATATTTGCAGAGTAATACAAACATCACCCCACTTTATTTTAGAACATTTTTATCAGACCACAAGGAAACTGCACTTAATAGTACTGTGAACTCTACCCACAACCGAGCACACACAGAAAGCTACTGGGTGTACTGACTTTTCATACCCTAGTCATTAAACATAAATGGAATTATGCAATCTGTTGTATGAGCTTTTGTAACTGGCTTTTTCATTTAGATAATGTGCGTGAAGTTCCTCATTACAGTGACATGTCTCAGCACTGCCTTCTTTTTTATTTTTGATCTTTTTTGAAACAGGATTCCACGATTCAGTCCAGGCTGGACTTGAACTCACTTTGTAGCCAGGCTGACCTTGAACTCACAGCCATCCTCCTGCCTCAGCCTGCCATGCGCCACCACACCTGGCTAGCATGGCCTTCAATTTTATTTCTTTAAAATTTTATATTTCTTTGTACATGTTTGTAGCATATAATGATTACATGAATCATGGGAAATAGGCATACACACATAACACATCTCAAATCTTTTACTCCCTTTAAATTTTGTTAGATTGCATTAGATTCATTTATTTTATAAATCTGTATATATTAAGTATCATAAATACAGTTTGTCAGTCAGATTAGCAAATGAAGAACCATGCAAAACACACAGGACAGTTACACTAAATCAAAGTACCTCTTTTTGTTTGTTCCTGTTTTGTTTTGTTGGTTCTCTGAGTTAGGGTCTCGCTACTCAGACTGGCCTTGAACTCACTATGTAGTCCAGGATGGCTCTGAATTCACAGCGATCCTCCTACCTCAGGCTCCGGAGTGCTGGCATTACAGGTATGCACCACACCTGGCTAAGGTTCACGTTTAGATATACTGTCCATGCTACATTACCATAACTATTTTCTGGTTTTTCCCTATGGCTTGTCATCTGTAATTTATTTATACTCTGGGTTTCTCATATGAGAGAAACCATGAGATATTTGTGCATCTGATTTACTTCACTTAACATTACGGTCTCACCATACTCATAAGTAAAATACATCAGACTCACATATGTAAATACCATACTGTCTCCCTAGTGTAGGAAACTGAAAGAGTAAATAAGATACAAAATCTTCAATAAATATTGTGAAAAGATAAGAAACTGCTTAAAGGGGAAAAAGTAACTCAGGGAAAAGGAGAAAAGAAAAAAGATGTAAATTTGTATATATACACTTAAGATAGCTAAGATGATTGTAATTCTTGGAACAAAATAGTTAACACTCATAGGACTGGATAAATTTTGCATGTCTATATTTGGTAATCTGAGTAACTCTTCTGAAGATAATTATGCAAAATAACAACCTTAATTATGTTCCTATCACCTTGTTTTGAAAGTCTATATTGTCATTGTTTGGGGCTCTGTGTTATTATTTGTCTTTTGTTTCTTGCTTTTCTAGTAATTTGCTTTGTTTTCTTTCAGTTTTCCCGCTAATACAGAAAGGACAGAAGTACATGTATGGGCTTATACATGCCTAGATCTTCTCCTAAAGAGTTTATAAGAATTGATTTTATTATGTGCAATGGTATGAACAGCTACTTTGAAGAAAATGAGAACTTTTGGTAGCTATTGCTGATTTCCTATCATCTTGAAGTCCAGTAATGCTTTTATTCTTTGTTTTGATTGATTTTAGTCTGTTTTCTATTATTTGATTTCAGTATGTGTGAAGGTATGGACAGGTATTTTAAAGAGAACAAGACACATTATGGCAGCCACTGTTGATTTCCTATTGTCTGGTTTTGAAGGCCTGCAATGCTTTCATTCTTCTGTTTTGATCAGTTTTATACTATTTGGTCTTGTTTGAATTCATTGTGTGGAAAGATATGGACAATTATTTTGAAGAAAACAAGAGACTATGGTAGCCACTGTTGATGTCCTGTTGTCTTGTTTTTGAAATTCCATTTTGCTTGCATTTTTTGTTCTGATCTGCTTTGTTGTTTTGTTTGGTTCTACTCGCTTTAAAATAAAAAAATAAATTAAAAAAAAAAACGATGGTCTCCAGGCACACCATTTCCCTAGAAATAACCCTGGTTTATCTTTCATTGTGGCAGAATAGTCTAAAGGAAACATTTTCCAGTCCAATCACCTGTGGGTCAGTATTTAGGACTCTCCCCTGATTTGGTCATTATGAATTGTGCTGCTACAAATGTGGGCAGGCAGGCATCACTGTGGTCCCATGCCTAGGTATCTTGCAGGAACACATCGAGGGGGCAGTAGCCAAGCAGAATGAAATCTCTATTTTTAGTTTTTACTAATTTCCATGATGACTGTAAGTTTACTTCTACCAACAGTAACAAAGCCCTCCTTTTTCCCTAGAGTCTCTCCCGCACTTGTTAGCGGTCGATTTCTTGACGACAACCATTCTGGAGGGAGATGGAATCTCAATGTTGTTTTAATTTGCATTTTTTGAATGACCTGCAGTGTTGAACTTTTTTTCCATATATTTATTGGCCATGTGCACGCCGTCAGCTGAGGCACAACTCTTCACTTCAAATGCCTATTTTTGATGGAGGAAGGATCTAATTACTTGAGATCTTTATATGTGCTAGATACTATTCCTTTGAGAAGCAGTTGGAGAAATCTTTTTGTCATTCTGTGGGCAATCTCTTCACTCTTTTCCTGGGTGTCTTTGCAGTGTAGAAGTTCTCCAGTTTGATGTGATACCATTTGAGGATGCTTGGTGTTATTTCTTATGTAACTGAGGCTCTATCTAGAAAGTCTCCATCTACACCTATATTTTTAAGAGTTTTATCTATTTTGTCTTCTAGCAGATGAAGAGTTTGCTTTAATATTTAGCTCTCTGATCCATTTTACGTTAGTGCACTGTGAGAGGTGTGGACCTGGGTGAAGTGCAGAGCCAGTTTTCCAAGCCTCATTTGTTAAGGAGGCTGCCTTTCCACCAGTGAGAGCATTGGGCCCCTTTGTCAAAGGCAAGGAGGCTGAATGTGCCCAGAGTTGATTCTCTGTCCTCTGATCTGTCCCATTGCTCCACAAGTCTGTGAGGTTTTTGATCTGGGTGTTTCTTGTCAATACTACCCTGTTTTGTTTTGTTTTGGTTTGGTTTTATTCCTGTAGCCTTGTGGTATTACCTGTAGTCCTGCTTGCCCTTGATGCCTAGAATTTCTTTACTATTCTAGGTTTCTTCCGGTTTCATATAACTGTAAGGACGGCTTTACCTAGTTCCACAAGGAATGTTTATGGCATTTTGACTTAAATGGGGTTACATGTGTGTAACAGTTTAGGAAGTGCAGTCATCTGTGGGCCTGTAGATTCTCTCCCTTTCCCGCAAGCCAAGAGCCAGGAGCAGCTGCAGAAATGGAAATCTCTGAGCTAAAATAACCACGCACCCCAGGGTGACACCAGGGCTCAGGCATCAAGGCTTCCACCTTGCCACACAGTGACCAAAGCCTCAACTGCATCGTCAGCCCCGGTGCCGGCTGTGTCTATGCATTAAACTCACCTGAAGAGTCTGTCCTCGCCCCGAAATGATCCCGATCCGTGATCGGTGATTTCCGGTCCCCAGCTCCTCCCTCCCCTGAGCTTCTCCTACAGCTCTCGGAAAAGTTTAATCTCAACTTTATCTCTACATGTTCTGACCGGGTGTGGGCTCCCTGGGGGTCTGCGCACGGTACCCACTTTCCAATTCTTTCCAGTCTGCAGGTATGTGCCGGAAATACTTTCCCACTGGCGCAGGAAGCGAGTCCATTTTGCTTTCTTTTCATCCTGCTTTAGATGAGTCACCGGCTTCCTCCTTCAGGATACCAGCGCTTCAGACAACCCTCACCCTCAGCCTCACCCTCCTTCTCCTCCCTTCCCCCTCCCCGGGGACTCGGCCCAGGATTCTCGTGTCCACTCACAAGCAGAGGTCACACTCAGGAGTCCTGTGCCTCTCTCCACTCCTTCCTCCCGTTGGCTTCCCGAGAGGCTTTAATGCACCGGGCAGTGCACCCCGTCCACTCTCCTGTGCCACCCCTTGACCTCGAATGGCCTTTTCCTCTGCCCGCTTCAGCTTCCACTCAGACCTCCACCGTGCACCCTGTAAATCCAACCGGTTTACCAAAAGAAGGCGAGCAGAATTTACTTTTCCTCCCTTTGGCTGCGGTGGGGGGAGGGGGGAGTGAAGCCCCCTAGGGGCTGTGGTACGCTCCCGGGTTACAGGGGTGCGTGGTGCGGACGGGGGGGGGGGCGGAGCTCAGCCTGCGCCCTCGGGGCTCCCCAGGAGAGAGCACAGCAGCTGCATGCCTGGTTGCTTCACTCCAGAGGTCCTCTCCCGCAGCTGGTCTCGCTGTGGGTACGCGGGAAGGGCCAGGCCCTGCCCCCACTCCCGCCCCCAGCGCGCCCCAGAGCCGGGTGGGGCGCACGCGCAAACAGCTCCCCGGGGACGGTTCCGGGGACCCAGTCTTCCGCCCCGGCGCCGAGAGGGGCGCGTTCTCTCCGCAGCTAGGACGCATCCGCCTGGGCATTGCCCTCTCCCCGCCCACCTTGTTCGGTTTGGTTCGGTTCTGCAGGAAGGGGCCGCGTGACTTTCGGCCACTCTGACTCCGTGGCCAGCAGGGGGCGCTGCGCTGCAGCGAGCCCGCCGGTCCCGGTCCTTTCCTGCCGCTCAAGGCGCTGCAGAGCCGGGTCGCGGGCGCCCCCTCATGGGGAGGCTCAGAGGGTCCGGGTTCCCCCTGGGGCTTTTCCATCGCTGTGTAAGACGCGCACCCGGCACCGTCCTGCTCGCTCTTTTACTCGCCCCGAATCCTGCCTGTGCCTCCCCGCGTCTGTCTGAGCCGGCGTCAGCCCGCCCACAGACTCCGGGAGCCCCTACGGGGCCCGCCGTGCGGTGACAAAGGTACGAGCGGCCTTTACCTGCGGCTGCTGTGCTGTGCCCTGTGTGGTTTTGCCTCCGGCCTGTCCACCTCCCGGGAGTCACTTCCTCGGCCGGGCCTGCCTGGCTGCACCTCGGGTCACGCTATGGCGGCCTCTGTGCCGGGATCCTTGGGTGACTCTGGATGGTGGTGATGGGCACCATCAGTGCCAGGGAGGGGGTGTTAGTGTCCCTGGTGCAGATTTGGGGTCCATGGTGCTCGCTTGACCAGTCTGCAGGTATGTGCTAGTTTCTTGCAGTCTGAGGTTATGAGAGAGGAAATTTAAACATTCAGTCTTCCTCTTGTAGTCCTGCAGATACACATGGCGTGCAGGGCTTGCCCACTTCTTCACCCTTACAGCCTTCACTGTCAGAGAGCATATGGGACTTGGGGGGACACACTCAGAGATACAGGTTACCTCTGTTGCTCTAAACAAACTACCAGAGGCTGGCAGGAATGAGTGGAAGGGATATACCCACCCCCAAAGTTGGGGAGGTCCCTGCAGGACTTCACCCTGATTCCCTGTTCTTCACAGGGCTGAGGGAACCCTTGGGCCCCGCCCTCCTCTCTGGGGAGTGAGAGCCCTATGGGATAGACAGCACCAAGGCAGAGAGGACTGTGGTGAGCTCTGCTTGGCAAGGACTTCAGCTCTGCTTGGTAAGCGCTTGGGGTATCACCAGGGACACCCTGCGCACTTACAGGTTCTCCTCCTCCAGCAGGGGACACTCTTTAAAAACTCAGACCTAGTGCCACAACCCGTGCAGCTCTTGAGGCTCCTGGGGTGAAGAACCGTGAGAGGATGAGAAGCAGGGTGTAAGAAGCAGGCTAGTTCAGCACAGGGCCGTAATAAATAGTCCACTGGGAACGTAGAGCTCTCATGGACACCCACAAGCCAGGTGCTTGTCTCTATGTCTGTCCAATCTGTATAGATCATCTTTCATCTGTCCGTATTTGTCCACTTGGCCCTTCTGTAAGTGAGGGGCCACCAGTTAACCCAAACAGGGTCATCAGACATCTAAGATACCGTGGACACCGTCCATGAGGTTGGAGAAGAGATCAAGGCCCCTCCTAAAAATGTGAAGGTGAGATCCTATGGCAGCATGGTCTCTTTGGGGGTCTGTTGGAAGGGGTTCTCTCGTCCCCTGATTATTTTCACCACAATCTTGTGTGGGGAGAAGACCTTGTTGTAAGATCTGATGAGTCACTAAGCAGTCACCAGGAATGCCCCCATATCCTGTAACACATCGAGACCCCATAGATTACCTGGTATATGGGGGAGGTCATGAGGTGAGAAATGTCCAGAATGACCTTCTGCATCCCTCCGGGTTAACAACCATCTAGCACTTCTGCTAGGGAGCGAAACACTGCAGTGGAACTGTTAACTTAATTGCTTCTTTATCACTCACAGCTCTCTCACTAACTTGCAATAAGCGTGCAGTGAAATGCTGAAATTGTTTCTGGGGACCATGGTGAATAGAATTCAAATCCAGGGGGCTTCACCCCTCCAGGACAGCTGCCCCAGCTGCTGTCCCAACCTGATGGACCCTACACCTGCATATCAAAGGCGAGCTCACTGCCTGTAGGGCAAAGCATCTTCTCTCATCACCGTATCTTTTGTAATAGCTGTGTTCCAGCGGCATTGTGGGTGGCCACAATTCATAAAAATTTCCTTTCCACAAGAACTAATCCCCCAGACTTAAACATGCTTTAGCTACACCTTCCCAATCATTCTGGGCCATAACCCGCTGTCCTAGGAGCTCTATGAATGCCAGGTAAGTGGGGCTATATGGCCATAGGTGGCGGTATCATTTTTTAATTCTTTTAATGACTTAAATGGTCATTAAAGTGGTACTTTAATGGTACCACTTCTCGATGACGTATAACTTGTCCCAGATTATTGGGGACTTGAAGTTCTGTTACCCGGTAGATAGGCTGAAAACCCTCCATGTACTCCCTGCCCACCTGGCTTCCTTCAGTGCCACCTGCAAGGGAGAGAGAAGAAACAGCTCTGCTCCCTGAGGGGCGGGAGTTCCCACCTGTGATGCAGCAAAATTTGTCCGAGCTGAAAAGGTAGAGACAGCTGTTTGTGACTCAGTTAAAAGTATCAGGTATTCTAAACCAAAATTTGAAGCGAAGTTGTCTGCTTGCTTGTACGAGTTATTCCCATCTCTTCCTCCTTATCCAGCTGAGCAAAGTCGCATGACCCCGGTTGTCCTGGCAACCCACTGTTCAGCTTGTCTTGGGGCCAGGTGTTCTCCGGGCTGAGGCAGCTTCTTCCTGTGTGTCTCCCAGCTGCTCTTTGTTCTTGGCATGGCCACACCCCAGCCTTGCCCATGTGGTCAGTTTCCAGCTTTAAAGGCTCCCAACAAGCTGGATTTCTTTCTCTATAGGCTTCAAGACACATCACGAAAAATATCCTAAAAACACCTTGCACATCTCAGCAACCTCACCATTGGGCTGCATCCTGTGGGAAAGGTTTGACCCTTTCAGTCTGAAGAAAAAAACAACTTGTCTGCAGGTGTGGTGCAGTGCAGGTCAGGATAAACTAAAAACTGCAACAAGCCAAAACCTCTGCCAGAGCCTTGCGTCCCAGAGAAACTCAGCTCTCCTCCACCCCCACTCTGCTCTCAGACCACTCGAAACCAGGGACACCAGGGGTCCTGTGGGGTGTGGGAGAGCTGCGGGGTCCCAGGGGGTTCTCTGGAGTGTACTGTTGAGGCTTTGTGATGTTTGGAACGTATGACTGCTATTTACTCTTGGCCTTTGACTAGTTTTGAGGTTATTGTAGTCTCAGCTTGAAGAGTTCTCAGGTTTTGCCATCCTTAATGGTATGAAAATGACACTGTTTTGAAAATGAGCTTTAACACAGAATTAACGTGATAAATATGCACCTCTCCAATGAAGATAATGGTAAATAAATGTATGAAAAAACTGTTCAACACCGCTGGCCATTCAAGAGAATCGAATTAAAACAACACTGAGATCCCACATCGTCCCAAAAAGAATGGCTAGTATCAAGAAACCAACCAATAACAAATGCTAGAGGGGCTGAGGGGAAAAAGGAAGCCTTCTCCACTGTTGATGGGAATGCAGACTGGTGCAACCACTGTAGAAATCAGTGTGGAGATTCCTCAAAATACTAGGATTGGTGGCCTCATTTGACCCAGCTCTCACCCTTCTGGTGTCTTCCTGGAAGAATTAAAACCATGATATCACAGTGATGTATGTGCACCCATGTTTATAGCAGCACAAATTGTAACAGCCAGATCTTGGAAACAACCTAAATGCCCATCAACTGAGGAATGGATAAAAAAGATGTGGTATTTTTATACAATAGAGTAATAGCCATAAAGAAGGATAAACTTGAGATGTCTATAGGTAAATGGATGCATCTGGAAATCGTACTCAGAAGTGAAATAAATCAGACCCACATGTGTAAGCATCATATTTCCTCCCTAGTGTGAGAAGCTGAAAGAATAATGTAAAAATATAAATATATATTATAAATTATAGTTAAGAGTTATACTACTACTCTCTCAGTTCATTGAAAAGAAAGGTTTGGGGCTGGGGATTTAGCTCAGCGGCATAAGCGCCTGCCTTGCAAGCAGGCAGTCCTGAGTTCGATCCCTGGTACCGATAAAAACGAAAAAGACCAAAAAAAAAAAAAAAATCGAAAAGAAAGGTTTGTGCTAATACTGTTTGGCCAATTAAATGTACATACATCATAAAGAAAAGAGTGAGAGAACCTCTCTTTGACTCTGAGCACGCATTTCCTGAACTCTGTACTCTACTGGGCGGTTTCTCTTTTGGCTGCGGTAGCTAAGCACGGTTCCTCTGGCGGGTGGCCAGGCTGTGTACCAGGTTGCAGAAGCAGCTACTGATGTCGCCAGCACCTCTGCCTCCCTGAGGGGCTGCTGTGTCACAGCTGCTGTGCGGAGTGGCTCTAGAAGCAAGAGACAGAGAACTCAAGTTTTAGTGGCCGTGGAATATTAGTGGCGCCACTCTGCTATCAGTGTTCCCAGCTCAATGGTGTGATCACCGCCACGGCCTTACAGTTCATTTGCAGCTGCTTTAAACATGCGCAGATCCTGGAGCTGCTCCTGGGGCTTTGGATGAGCTACGTAAGCACTCTGAGCACCCAGGCTGCGTTAGAACAGTGTGAGCCCATAGTGCGAGCCCCCGGATTAATATCGACATCACTGTTACTATCATTATTGAAAAGAAAATATACAGAAGTACTGTGGTTTATCATTGGTAAATGCTGTCCAGTAGATGATACTGAAATCGCCCAGCTCTGTCAACAGTTCCCATGTTTTTCAGCAAATGTTCTGGGAGTAAAAAACCTAGATTGTTTTTGGAATCTCTTAGAGGAGTGTTTGCTTTTCGGATGAGTGGTTGTGATGGCTGAAAATCAGTAGAAAAGGAAAAGTGACCATGTGAAAGAGAGAGAGAGAGAGAGAGAGTGTGTGTGTGTGTGTGTGTGTGTGTGTGAGAATTTTATGTGGCGGCCACTTTATAGCCGTCATGAAACTGTGGTGCTTGTTTGGGTACAGGCAGTTGATAGTTAAAAGCCCCTCAGTATTTCTACGGGAACTTGGATTGTTTTAGGTCTCAGACAGAAGTTTTCTTTTGAAAACTACAACTGTCTTAGGAGACAAGCTTCCCATCGTCCCCACAGTAATTCTAGATCTGCCCTTGACAGGCCCGGTGTCCTCCTTAAAATGGTGAAATGAGCCGGTCGCTCAAGCAGGCGCTCGTGCGAGGATAAATACACACAGACCCATAATTATTTCCTGACCTTCAAGTGCTGGGGAAATTACACATACGGCAAGGTTTTCTTTACATCCAAATTCTCACAAAAGGAGTTTCTTTAATCTCCTAGGAGATTCTTTTGCAATTCGGTTTAATTCTCTAAAAACTAAAAATATGTTTCAATACAGAATATAAAATAAAAATAATGGCCCAGGAAATGTTTGCTTAGAATGCATGTAAACAGCAGATATAAAAGAGTTGCAGAAGCTTTATACAGATTTAATGATGATTTCCTGGATATTACCATGAACATTTTAAAGATGTTTTAAAAGCAGATAAAGGTGATGATTGTAAAAAAACACACAGAAAAAGAAAACTGAACTCTCTTAATGCTCTCCAGCTATCTGTGCCATGCGTCGGTATCTGAAACAATTCAGGAGGAATGAAGTTTGCATGACTCAAAAAGTGGTTTTGCAGGGCTGGCGATTTAGCTCAGTTGCATAAGCACCTGCCTGGCAAGCGCAAGGTCATGAGTTCAATCTCCAGTACCACAAAAAAAAAAAAACAAAAAAAAAAGTGGCTTTGCAAAGTCAAGAGTTACAGATGGTGGAGGTGTGTGCTGCAGTCTGAAAACATTTGTGAGAGTAAGAAATGGATTCAAATATTTTTACTGCTGGGCGTGATGGTGCATACCTGTAATCCCAGCACTTGGGAGGCTGAGGAAGGAGGATCATTGCAAGTTTGAGACCAGGCTGGACTACAAAGTGAGCTCAAGTCCAGCTGGAACTGCATAGCGAGACTCTGTCTCACAAAGGCAAAAATGAATAAATAAATAAATGAAAGATGAATCCTGAAGCGAGCAGCTGTCAGAGCCGACCCTCCACAGCAGAACTCCACCTCCTCTGTATTTTTGTTGCCTGATGTCGGTGAAAATCACCTTAACTTTTCTCTATCTTACATAAAATAGTCATCAGAACACTGTTGTAAGAATTGAAGAGATTAATGTCTGTGCATGCGGCCCCGGCATGCAGGACCTGCTGGCCAGGAAGGCTTCCAGTCTTATCTCTGATAAGCGGAGCTGAGCACCACACTTGGGAATGTGTGGCCCTCAGTGAGACCCACAGACTTGTCCTGGTAAAGGACCCCGCATCTCCGTCTGGAAGATGCTGCTCAGTGCTGTCTGTGACCATTCAACAGAAATATTTCCTAAAATACTCGGTTGAAATGGTCAGTCGTCTTGTGACCGATGGAGTCCTTTCTCCCCTCTCGCTGATTTTGACTGTTTTCCTTATCAGGAGCACTGGACGTCCTCTGTGTGGTCAGGTTGTCCCCATTCCATGTTAAACTCTAGAAAGATTATGATTTGACCAACTAAAGCCAATGAAATTTATAATTCAGAAAAACACGAGATGGCTTTCCTGCTTGGGGACAGGGTTAGGACACTCTAGGCCGAGTGTCCCCACATCAAATGCTGAACCAGGGGGTGCAAAGGTAACGTCACACAATATTTTTTGCATGTGCCTGTGTTGTGACCACTTCCAAGCCCACGAAGCTTCGGGACATTTAGGTAACAACCGTCAGGGGCCCACTCACAGACCAGGGGCCCACCAAACAGCAAAAGCTTCATCTGTGCAGGTCACTGTCAGAGCGTCCGAGCAAGTATCACTGAAGGCATTTTAGCTTTTCTGCTTCCTTCCCCAGTCACACAGTCATGACGACTGGACCTCTCCTATTACCCAAACATGTTACAGTCAAAACCCCTCTGACGCGCGGCTCATTTCTGGTCTCACATTTGCTTTAAAGCCATGAGTCTTTTCTTGCCCAAGGAAACTCAGCATCTGCTAGGAGGAAAATAAAACATCGTGCCTGTGGTCTGTAGGTCACATCCATATGATGAGGGAGGAGGGGCAATGGCCATGGATGACAGGTGGGGACAGCAGACCTGAGGGCCGTGGCATCTTCATTTACCTCTGTGTGTCAAGGCAGAGGCCAGCACACTGGTAAAACAGTGATCCTGCCCTTTCACAGGGACAGGTTTGGGTCATCTCCCACAGTGATGTTCACAACTGCTTTACTGCTGTCCCCACGACTCATTTATTTTGGGGCAGGCACACCTGCTCACCAACAGTTTCACTGAGCAGAATGTGACCTTTCCATAAGTGATGTGATGTGATATTTTTTTCTTTTTTAAAAAGTTGCTGGTTGCTGCAGTAAACTGACTGTCTGACACACAGAAATCTGGGGCAGGTTGAAGGTGGACAGACTCTGGGGACTCCTGGTCTCTGGGATCATCCTGAGGCCCACAGACGCTCTAGGACGGAGAGTCCAGTCAGAACCTGGTGGACAGTTTGGGCCACAGCAAGCCACGCCATCCTCTGGGGAGTGTGATGCTTTCCCAGAGAGGATCCTTCCGTTTCACTTGTCTTTAGCAATTAACAAAATACATCCAGGAACAAAATCTTCCTCAGAATATTTTTGAAGCAGAGGCGGTTGACTCTGTTATTTCTGTTGCATTTCCTAGGTATCTACCTGCTCAGAAAGCATGAAAATGGACCTGCTGACTTACTGGGAAAGTCTCAGAGCTTGATTTCCTTCCAGCCAGTTCTTAAGAATGGAATGGGAGCCAGGCAAGGTGGCACACACCTGTGAACCCAGCACTCAGGAGGCTGAAGCAGGAGGATTGCTGTAACTTCGAGATCAGCCTGAGCTACGAAATGACTTTAAGACCAGAGCGAACTACACAGCAAGACCCTGTCTCAAAAAGACAAAAAAAAAGGAAAATGAGGAAAAAAGCAAGATCTATCTTGTACAGGTACAAACTTCCCATGATGACTGTGATCATTATCTAAAATATCTAAATAGTATCTAAAAAAATCTAAAATCAGCTTAAAAAGTAAGAAAAATTAAAAACTCAAAATTAGAAAGAAAAACGCCACACAGCTCATTTCTAATTGAAATTCCCCACCTGAAGTGAGGCATTTCTTCAGTGCCTTTGGAATTTGGGTTCCAGGGTCAGCTGTAGCCTCTGAGTCAACTCGATGTCACCTCATCCATGGTGACAGACCTCTGTATGCCGGCCAGAAGTTCAACTTGTACTAACTAAGGAGGGAAATTGTACAGCGTTTACAAGGGATGATGCTTACAGCACTTTAACCCGTGGTTCTTTTCAGCGCCTGGAACCAAACCTGGAGGGTGCTGCCCGCATCCTGTGTTCTTTTTATTTTGAGATGGGTTTTGCTGAATTGCCCAGGTCGACCTCCAAGTTGGAACCCTACCGCCTCAGCCTCCTGGTAATTGGGAGACAAGCATGCATTCGTGTCCTGATCCAGTGTGGTGTGGCGAGTGGGCCCCAGGAGGACCAGCCAACTCCTTAGGAGACAGGCACGGTGGTTCGGGCGGAACACAGTGGGGCGGAACTGAGTCGTGAGGCTTTGGGAACAGTGAGAAGAGAGAGGAACCACAGCTGCGCACCCGCATCCAAGGAGCAAGCGGAGCCCACGAGTGAGCTCTAATTCGCTGCCTGCTCACTGAATGGGGGCGGGGGGGGGGGGACACATAGATTTCCTCTTAAAGCTTTCAGCCCACCCACAGAGACACCCTTTGTTTGTACCGGGATTGAACTCAGGACCTTGCACTTGCCAGGCAGGTGCTTAGGCCCCTGAGCTATGTCCCAGCCACAAAAACATTTTAAAAATCATAAAAATTTCAGAAATCTAAATTTGATTCCTTTATGTATGTTTATGTAAAGCATCAGATTTTGAAATTTTTTATAAATTATGAAATGGGAAATTGGATGCAGAAGGGCGCATTAAATGTTTCCTTTTAAAACACATAAATAGATAAAAATTGCGGTTTTGGTGAGGACGCCGTGGTGTTCTCCAGAACAGCTCTGGGTTTATGCACCGGGCCCCGACTTGTCCAGTGCCTCAGAGCCCGCCAGGTGGGGCCTCTGAGCCTCGAGGTGCTGCCCGGTGGAGAGCAGGACCCTGGTGTCCGGTGACGGCCAGGTGGTCGGTGAACATTTCTCCACCCGCAGGGCTTCAGGGGAGGGACTCTCACTATGACACTGGACAGAGACCAGTGCCTCACTCTTCCCTTCCAGAAAAAATAACTGAGCAATGAGTTTGAATAAATCACGACTTTGCAATTTATTCTGTCACCATCTTCCAAAGCTGCCACCTTGTTTCCATTATGAGCAGCATCCCCATGATACACTGACACAGAGTTGCTGGGGTTTCTGTTGGTTTTGCAGTGCCAGAGAGGAACCCAGGATTTTCAGCGCTGTAGGCACACGATATCATTGCTACTTTGTCTCCATTTTTTTTTAACCCACAGGACTCCTGGTCGGTGGCTCTCAAAAGATCCCGGGGGGGGGGGGGACACTTAGCTCTGTGGAAAAGCAGTCATGCTACAAACAGTTTTGGGGTCTCTCCTACCAGGGACAAAGAATGTGTGAACAGAATGACGAGAACAAAGGTGGGTGACTGCGGTGTGAAGCATCACTAAAGAATCAATCACATGGGCTGGGGATTTAGCTCAGCGGCATAAGCACCTGCCTTGTAAGCAGGCGGTTGTGAGTTCAATCCCCGGTACCAATAAAAATGAAAAAGACAAAAAAAAAAAAAAGAGGGGCTGGGGATTTAGCTCAGCGGCATAAGCACCTGCCTTGCAAGCCTGTGGTCGTGAGTTCGATCCCTGGTACCAATTAAAACGAAAAAGACAAAAAAAAAAAAAAATCAGTCACATGCATATATATGTGACTGACTGATGGATCAATCGATCGGCATGCTGGGATGGACCCAGGCCCTGTAGCACGTGCTAAGCCACCCCTCTGCACAGACCTAAACTGCAAGCCCAGCCCACACCCTCCTCTAAGTGAAGAACACTTGTGGGCTGTCCTGGAGCGATGTTTCCGTCTGTATCGAAATGTCATCTTTTAGGTTTGCAAATGAGATTGTCACGTGGAAAAACGACTCAGGCTTTACTGTGCTTTGGGAAATTGAAAATAAATCTTGGGGCTGGGGATTTAGCTCAGCGGCATAAGCACCTGCCTTGCAAGCAGGGGGTCATGAGTTCGATCCCTGGTACCGATAAAAAGGAAAAAGACATAAATAAATAAATAAATTTCCATCAAGGTTTTCTGAAGGCAACAGGACCATGTTCTACTTTTTTAAATAGCGTTTTGTAAATAGAGTATTGTGAAATTTCCATCAATAATAATCTGTCCATCAGAAATGTGGAAGTCAAATGCACATCTAAAAAGAAACCGAGTAGACTAGTAAAGGTGATACGGAGGGGTTCGTTGGTGTGTTTATTTGAATGCACATAAAAATAGATTGATTTTTAGAAGAGTCATGGACATTACCCATCGTATGAATCAGTACAAAGACTTGCTAGTGAAATAACTCCTAATAAAGAGTATTTAATATCAAAAGAGAAAGCATATCAGTATTGATCAGTATTGATCATGTATCAGTGTTCCCCATGTAAAAGCATTTAATAGGAGAGAAAACAGATGCCCAACTGCGAAGCCTGTTTATCCTCATGGGTCCTGGCGACTGAGCCCAGGGTCTCACACGTGCCTGGCGAGTTCTCTACCACCGAGCTACACTTCTAATCCCAACGGTGATATTTAATTAGATTAAGTTAACCACTCACACATTAGTGAGAAATAAATTTCAGGCGCTTTTGCGATTCTTTGTACTTTATGTACTGCCCTCTAAAACTTTGGTCTTTGAAAGATAAAATGGTTAGGGCTGAAGGTGAGTGCCTCATGAGGCAGAAGGGTGCTGCACGTTCAAGGCAGGCTGGGTACGCAGCGAGTGCAAGGCCAGCCTGAAGTGCACAGTGAGACTCTGTCCCAAAAAGCAGAAAAACGTTTCACAGGTCTGACTTAGACTAGTTAATGTGCTCACTGTACTTACTAATGTCTGAATATAACTGAAATTGCACAATCTCAGATCAGTACAGAATAGTGTCACTCTGTTTGTATTTTGAGTGTTTTATTTACTAAAATAAAAAACACAAGCAGGGGCTGTAAATAACAAAAATTCTGAAACAAAATAATTTCGCCAGATATTTTCTTTAGTGAGTAGCATAGAGGAAGAAAAAAAGACTCTAAATTGAATGTCACAATGACATAAAGCCAGAAAATTACTCCAAGTTTGGTCTCCCCATTATTTGGTACAATCAAGGACAGCAATATGGTCGATATATTCCAAACCCTTTATCTAGAAATGCAGATGGTCCGTCTGTGATGTTTCAGCTCTGGAAAGGAATTCCAAAATAACGGTAAAATAATAATAATAATAATAATAATAATGGCCGAACCAGAGTTGAAAAGAGCCAGAAAAACCAGAGACTTTTCCGTGCTACTGCGCCCCCTTGCGGTGTCTTCGAAAGCCCTCCCTCCCCCCCCCCCCCCCGCGCCTTCCACGTGTTGGGGTAACTGTAACCAGCGTCTGCCTTTCAGACCAAGTGAAATTTACTTCCTTTGGGAGAATTTGGCACCTATATTCATGTCCCTAAATTGTCCGGACAAGCTTGTTGGACACTTTGTAACCACGGGGGTGAAATGAACTAAAGAACATGTGCGTGCTACCGAGTGACTAACAGAACTACCACGACCTGCAGAGCGCTCAGACCGTGTCAGCTGGGCCCTAGACACCAGTGAGAGTTCCGGGGAAGAAAAGCAGGTGGATGCAGTATTGGCGAGAGCCTTATCTATCCATGAGAGGAAGAACTACTGGGGAACCAGTGTGGCACCAGGGCAGACCCCAGTGGGCAGAGCCCTGACTGACGCCATGGCCTCGGTGTTGGGGCATGCGAAGGCCCTCGCAGTGTGAAGAGGTCCGAGGTGCATGACCCCCTACAGACGCACTTCTGGGAGACCCCTCATGCTCGCCCCTCCTCTGGGAAGTGCTCAGAGCCGTGGAAAATGGTCTCCAGCGTCCCTGTCCTTGCGCTGACCACGCTGCATCACTCAGCGGTTACCAAACAGAGTGCATTATTTTGCAAGTAAAAGAACTTGGCTTAGGATTTGCCCTCGTTCCAGGGGGTTCGAGATCAGTCCCAGGCCCTGCTCCACGCCGCTCTGAGCCCACGCAAAGCTGAAGAGCGAGTGGGATGGAGGAGGCTCGTGCGAAAGCCCTGCCCTTTGTCTGCCCCAGGGCATCTCTTCTCACTACAGCTCGGGCTTGGCACAGACCACTGCGGCCAGGCGATGGTGCCGGCTCGGAGTGGCCCCGGGGATACCCATGCGAGCCATTAGGACTGACTTTCCCCGCGGAGGACAAAGCACTGGTTCCTCCTGGGGTCAGTCTGCGTGTTAGGGTCACCTTCCCTGGGACCACGGCAGCGTGACACTGAAATCCAGCAGGTTGCAGATGCAAAAGCAGCTGGGCGTGACTAAGAGCAAAGTCGTCTGTTCAGTGCTGACTGAAGTTTAATCTTGTTTCGTTCTTTTATCATCTGTAGTTGTTCTACTTGGGTACAAACGATGCACCGCTGTTTTCGTGTTTGTGTTTGTTTGGTGGCTCTGGTGTTGAGCCCAGGGTCCTGGTGTTGCAAGGCAAACGCCCTGCCACTGAGATAGAGCCCCAGTCCAAAGCCTCCTCATCTATACCCGAAGCCTTGTTTGGAGGTGTATTCCTGTGAGGATGCTTAGACGGTTCCGCATCCCCATTAGCTTACAGCTGCCCAAAAGTCTAAAATAGCTAAGTCTTACATGTGGATTTCCTGTTAGTTCTGTAAATTTCATAAAGCAAAAATAAGTTGCTAATAAAGAAATGGCTTCACATGCAATTCATTCCTTTTCAAATACCACTTCTCTGTGGCCATCTTGGAAGTTCAGCTTGTGGGCCTGTCTCCTTTCAGTGTGCTGCATAAGAAATGCCAAAATACCTAAGTAGACACTAAGAATTTCAAATCCAATTTACTCTAATGCCCCTTAAAATTTTAGTCAAGATTTTTAGACACTTCTTTTGAAAAAGTATTTTATTTGCATATCTAGTTATTTTAACTAAGGAATATATTTATTTTTTAGAAGATAAATGAAGGTTAGGCATGCTGGCACATACCTATGTAATCTCAGCACTCGGGAGGCCGAGACAGGAGGATTACTGAGAGTTTGAGACCAGCCTGTTACAAAGTGAACTCAAGGCCAGCCTGAACTGCATGGCAAGACACTGTCTCAAAAAGACAAAAATAAAATACAAAAACAACAGTGACAACAACAATCTAGTTAATTACATTCTCTAAAACTGACTGTTTTAGAGAAACTGACATAAAGCCAGAAAATTATTCCAAGTTTGGTCTCCCCATTATTTGGTACAATCAAGGACAGCAATATGGTAGATAAATTCCAAAACCTTTATCTAGAAATGCAGATGGTCCATCTGTGATGTTTCAGCTCTGGAAAGGAATTCCAAAATAATGGTAAAATAATAATAATAATAATAATGGTCAAACCAGAGTTGAAAAGAGCCAGAAAAGCCAGAGACTGGTTTTGGAAACAAAACCTTTTAAGTCTCCTGTACAAATCTGGGAAACAATTTTGCTGTTTTGTAAAAAGATCAGGATTTTTTTTTTTTTGAGATAAAAGACTTAATGACTTCATACTTCAAAACACTGACAGTCAGTGTTATAGAAATTGAATATTTTAAAAATTCAACTATTTGGAAATAAAACCTCTCTAAGTCTATACAAATTTGGGGAAATTTTGCTGCTCCACAAAAAAAGAAATTAAAAAGGATTTTTTTTGAAATAAAAGACCAAGGACCACATATTTCAAAGTACCTATGGTTATCAACATGGGGTAGTTTTAAAAACATAATTAAACTATTCGCATTTACTTGTACACAAAAATCCTGTCTTTTCAAAAAAATTTTAATTTTTTGCTTCTAAATGCATGATGGGTAAATCAGTGAGATATCAGAAGCTCAGAGGGAGACACCCGGCATGGTCTGTGCTGTTCCTTTAGTGAATCACTTCTTTATTCAGTACGGATGGAAAGATAGAGAAAAGCACATTACATAAGATGAAAATTGTGATTTGTATTGTTCGAAGTGATCGCTGCTCACCTTTGATTACATTTTGCCCCAAGAGTTTGGTGTGTACTTGTAATCTTCAAAAACTTAGCACAAAACTCCGAGGTAGGGGGCTGATCTCCTTCTGTATGGTGGAGACAATAATACTGCCTTCCTCAAGGTGTACTTAGGAAAAACTGAGAAACACCCTGGGAGGACGCCTGTAAGTCAAGGGTCACTACAGTGACAGACAGGCTATAATACTATATATATATATACACGTCACAAGCTAAGTTTATTATGGTCCTGTAAAATCAGGTGTGAAGCAGAGCAGCAGGGCGTGTGTGTGCTGGAGACCCAAATGACCTGGTAGAAGCCTGGAGTTCACTGCAGTGTCCAGTCTGAGGCTGCAGAGTCTGCACTGGAAGCCTGGGGATGGACACACCAAGATGATGGGAAAGACCAGCTCCTCCAAAGAAACCAAAGGGAAGACTTGTTTCTTTCCCTTTTTATTCCATTCAGGCTCAAGCTGATTGGCTGGCGTCACTCACACGTGGGGGGAGTGGGCAGGGCTTCTAGCCTCAATCCATTCAGACACACTACGCTATTCCAGTCTGTTGGGTGTTTTTTACTCAAATTGACCTAACAGTTAACTATCACAATACCGTATAGGATGTTTATGATGATGGTGTTATTAGGATCAGTATTATACTGACTACTGCATCTTTTAAAAGATTTAAGGGGAACATGAAGCCAGACTGCTATCCTGTGAAGATATGATTTTGGATAATACAATCATGTTTTATCTTACATATGCTGTAATTTGTCTTTTTCACATTAAAGGAGAAAAAACCGCTATGCTCTTTCCCATTCCCAAATGATTCCATAAATCAGAATAAATCATTCAAAATTGAAAGAAGACAGATTTTATTTGCAGAAGTGTCTTCTCACGGGCCTCTACTTAATTCCTGTAGTAAGTAATTTCTGTATCTTTTAAATGGGACTTTCTCTATCTTTGAATTAATGTTTTAACATACACCGTCGGTTCTTGTGGTACGTTAATAGCCCATTTGCTTTAGAACCACTGTAGCAGACTTGCTGCTATTTATGGTTTTCTCTGTAACCAACGGTCAGGTCACCTATGGGACACCAGTGATAGATTCCCAGAGAACTCAGTGCCAGGCCAGTGACACGGCACCGTCCTCTCCCGAAGTAAACCAGTTACAAGGGTCTGGGGTGGGGGCCGAGGACTGCATTTAGCCACGTTCAGTGTACATCATGGAAAGGCGACTAACAGAGATCGCTGTGCTGGTAGCACGGTCTCTGCACACAGGTTTACAAACCTCAGCCCAAAGTAAAACAGAGAAAAAAGAACGGAAACGTAAGATGACAAAAAAGTGTTTCCTCACATCTCCAGCTCCCATGAAACTGATCCAGGTCAGCTTTGGAGAAGCACTGATAAGTACGTGAGCTACTAAAAACTTTAAAAGTAAAAGAGGAGGAAATCAACAGTTGATCCCAAGCTGGCCCTGGTGGTTCATGCCTGATATCCCAGCACTCTGGGAGGCTGAGGCAGGAAGATCACAAGTTTGATCCAAGCCTGGGTGAGTTACTGACTTCTCAAGAAATAAGGGCTAGAGATACAGCTCAGTGCAAAGGCCCTGGGTTCCATTCCCAGTACCAGAAAGAAAACTGATCCGGATACTTCTACAAAAACTTCAGGCCCCAATCAGGGGATCGTAGCAGCTCTGGCCAGGGCTCCGGGGAGGAGCAGAGGGCAGCGCAGGTACCCACAGGCTTCACCCAGGACTCTCAGCTTTCCGGGAGACCGGAGGTCTGGGAAGCAGGACAGGGTAGGCAGCTGATGCAGGGCCACCCAGAGCAGAGCCAACTCCCACAAAGGACACTGCCCAGGGCCACAGTCTGCTCGGCGAGGCCCTGTGCCTCCCCAGCTCAGTGGCAGTGGCCCAGCTCAGGTGACCACAGTGTTCCTGAGACGGCAAAATGGTGGCTGCCTGGGCCTTCCTGAATCCCATCCCAGGGTTTGGACACCTCTCATGCAGTCTTCAACCTAGGCAACAGGTCATGGGGCACAGGTCACCCTGAGCTGAGGCCTTGGACAGAGCAGTCACCTCTTGGTCACAGAGCATTAACCACTGATCACCAGGACCATGCAATCTATGCCTTTGGTGTGGGCTTAACTCTCCCCACTTCTCAAGAATTGCTCCCGAACTGAGGACCAAGCCCAGCGCCTTCATACCCAGTCCCCAACCCCAGGGTGGGCTCAACTCGTGATCCTCCTGCCTCAGCCTCCGAGTATAGGGATGGATCAGAGGTACGCACTTCTCCTCTGAAATTGGGAGTTGAGTTCCCTTCCGGCCACAGATGTGAACAAGCGAGCTGGAGCCTGGCCCAGCAGGCCATGTGGGGAGCTGTGGGGAGCGGGTGGGGATGTGTTCTATGTATTTTACCTTTATTATTTTCCACCGCTAGGGATTAAAGCCAGGGCCTTTTCACTGAGCTACGTCCCCAGACCTTTTTGTTTGCCTTACTTTTTATTTTCCGGCCGGGCCGAGTCTCACTAAGTCACTAAGCGGCCCCGGCTGGGCTCCCACTACCCTCCTGCCTCAGCCTCCCCGAGTGCCGACTGCACAGCGTGCACTGGCTGTGTCTGCTGTGTGCTCTTCCTGTTTCCTCCCCCCAGCACTGGGGCACACTCGAGTGGCAGGGAAGTCTGTCTCCGGGTGGGCTCAGGAGTGCGGTCCTGTGTGGAGGCCCCCTGCAGAGTCCTGCTCTTGCTCAGTCCAGGTGGGGTTCAGGGAGTAGGGTGAGGAAAGCCCCCCTGCTTCCTGCAGCCACCATGGGTCAGTCCTGGGGGGCTGCTGCCCCTTCACTAATGTCTTCTGGAAGACGAGTATCCTCACACAGGTATGACAAAGGCTGTGTCCATGTGGACGCCATGCCCGCAGTCTTGGCACTGAAGGAGGCTGAGGCAGGAAGATACCAAATCCAAGCCCAGCCCAGGCCAACTCAGTGAGACACAAGTCTCAAGATAAAAATGAATAAAAATACAAATAAGGCTGGGTGTGCAGCTCAGTGCAAAGGCTCTGGCTTCGGTCCCCAGGAGAGGGAGGAGGGAGGAGAGCGACCGAGAGAGACAGAAAGCGCACGTGCATCTGGTCATTAAGGAACCCCGTTCCTCCTCAGCCCCCAGCCCAGCGCCAGGTAAGAGGCCCGGCCAGCAGGCGGCAGAGCAGCTGTGCCAAGTCACATATCCCGCTCCCCAGAGGCCCCTGGCACTAAGCAGCTCAATGTGCAGGGGCAGCCTGGGGCCCTGGGCAGCACATCGGGGCAGGTTTCTGGGAGCCTGGGCTGTGTGGGCCTGGCAGGTCCCCTGCTGCTGCTCAGGGGCCCAGAAACAGAGATTAACCCAAAAGCAGGGCAGTTCGAGCCTGGCCAGAGGCCCACAGCCTCTACCTTCTGCTCTGCACCCGCCTCCCTGGCCTGCACCTGGCAAGCCCCTAGCATTGTCATTTGCTGTCTGCCTCTGGGGGCTACCTGACCACCCCTGTGCATTCCCAGGTGGCCAGGGGTCACCTGAGGCTGCCCACCCTCACCATCGGTGGAGGGTGCCCTGCCTGGCCTCGGTCGTGCCCATGCTGGACACTGCCAGGCCACAGCAGCGCAGCCTGAGCACACGCATCACCTCCTGCATGCAATGCAGTCTGGGGCTGCCCCACAGTGACTCCACAGAGAAAATGAAAAAAGCCTGGGGATTACACAGGACAGAAGGTGCAGGCTGCTCCCGTCAGGGCACAGCTGGTGCAAACAGTAAGGGCGCAGCCCACACCTCTGGGCGCCCTCGCAAGGCTGCACAGAGCCTTAGGGAGCAGGGGCCACAGGCCACGGAGATAGCCAAGCTTCCCAGGCACCTGGGCCTCCTCTGCCTGAAGTGCATTCCCTGGCCTGAAGATCCAGGCCTGTTCCTGGAGGGTCACTGTCCTAGGATGTTACTCTCTGGGCCAGGTGACCCTTTTATCACTTTGCTTGGCACAAAATACCTCCAGCCTGCAGCTCAAGAGGGCAGAGGGTGATTCTGGCTCACCATCAGTCCAGGGCACAAGTGTCAAGGCACGGGGGTGGCCCAGTGGTGGAGAGCTGCTCACTTCGGGGTGGCCCAGAAAGGGATCTGCACCCGTTCGGACCATGCCCCAGGGAAGCCCTCTCCCAGCCCGACCTAACACTTAGCACCTGTTCGATGCCCCAGTCCTTGAACAGTGTCACTCACTGACTCGGTGACCCCCTCGGTCAATGCTTCCACATTGATTCTCCTCTCACCACCTCTCATTCCCACCCGCTCACACTGCTGCACCCGGAGTTTCTGTACACTGCAGGAAACCGGGCCACGTGTTCCCCTCTGCTGATCTGTCTTCTGGCTGGCATAATTGGATCACTTACAGCTAATGTAATGATGTGTTAAGGTAAAAATGTGTCTTTTTACTGATTTATCTGACGTGTCTCAGTTTTGTTTTCTGGCTTCTACCATCTTGCCTTTCTGTGTGTTGCTAAAATCTTTTCAAACAGATCCTATCTTGATTTATTCAGTGCAATTACACTCATCTGTTTGTATAGTTTTTGTACTAGCTCGTCTGGTTATTTTATTTTATTTTTTGGTCTTTTTCGTTTTTATCGGTACCAGGGATCGAACTCACGACTGCCTGCTTGCAAGGCAGGTGCTTATGCCTCTGAGCTAAATCCCCAGCCTCCTCTGGTCTGGTTATTAAAATATGCAATTTATCACATCTTCTGGTATCAATGATGTCTGTTTTATGACAAGGCCTCAAACTCATAGTGATTGTCCTGCCTCAGCCTCCCGGGTGCTGAGATTACAGGCATGTGCCGCCATGCCTGGTCTGGTGTCAACATTTTACATATTGAGTTTATAACAGCTAGCTCCCCAGCATCTACCCTGGTTGCCTCTGAGATTTTGCCTTAGTTATCAGGCATTTACCTTTCTCATTATGATTGCTTTTTACGGTTGTTCCTGATTGGAGTTTATTCAGCTTCTTGAACCTGAAGATCTGTGCCCTCTGGGCAAGGTTCAGCCATGACTACCTCAGCTGCTTCTCCACAGCTGTCTCTTTCGCCCTTCCTCTAATCCAGCACCTGGCGACAGTGTCTGTCATTACTGTCCTTGTGGTTGCTCATTTTTCAAGTTGATCTTTGGCACACCATGGTGGCCCACGCCTACTCTCCCAGCACTCCAGGAGGCTGAGTCAGGAGGTCTGCTGCATGAGCCCAGATTGGGCCAATCAGCAGACCCTGTCTCAAAATTTAAAAGTGGGGCGGGGACCTTAGGGATGAGATTCAGTGTGAGACAACTCTGGGTTCACGCCCCAGGGACCAAAAAAAAAAAAAAGCTGATTTTCTCTGCATGGCTTCTTCTTGAATGTATCCTTCGAAGGTCTCAGAGCTGTGATCTTTAATCTACGTTCACCCCCGGCCTGGAGATGGCACCCTGGGCCCTCAGACCGAGCCACATCCCCAGATCTTTTTCATTTCTTGAGACAGTTCTGCTAAACTGCTCAGGCTGGCTTGATCTTCCTGCTTCAGCTTCCTAACATGTGGTGGGGTAGGCAGATGTGCACCATCACGCCCGGCTCTGACGCTAACATCAACCCTGAGTACAAAGCACGGTAATCCGCGAGCCCAGACACTGACCGTGAGCGCGCAGGCGCACACACAGCGCCACTCCGCGGGGCTTGCAAAGCTCAGCATCTTTATTTACTCTGGGCAGAGGTGACATCGCAGAGCAGAGCTAGTGATGAGTGATGATACAAAGGCCTTTGCATAGCAGGCAGGAGGTGGCGCCGGGCTTCCCCGGCCACAGCGCCACCAAGGGACGCACGGGAGCAGGCGCGGGTCCACTTCTCTGACTTCCCGAGGGCGGGAGACAAAGGCTGACTTTGGCACTGAATCGAGGCACTTGCATGGGGGTGGAGGGGTTAGGCAGAGCCCATCCTGCTCGCTGGCCGCGACCCGCCCACTGCTTAGTCCCTGCGCTGCTTGCGGTAGGGGGATGGGGCATGTCTCCGCCTGGGCACCTTGGAGGCCCAGCTCTGCTCTGGGTCCCTCTGGGGTTGCCTCGAGAAGGGGTCCCCAGGGTCCAGGGCTCAGAGCCTGCGCACTGCACAGACCAGCGCTCAGCCCCTGCAGCACTGGTCACTGGTGCGCCACAACAGTGGCAGTGTTATAAATAATTTGGCATATGTAAAATATAAATTACATAGAAATGGCGTATTTTTTTTTTTTTTTTTTGCTTCCATCTCATTTCTTCTCTCAGGGTCCTCCTGGTGCTCCCCAGCTCAGCTCACAGAACGGGAATGGCACCGTGGAGCCAAGGCATGTGCGGGGGCAACTCTGCCATCTCACACTCCTCCAGGATGCAAGAAGGCTGCTACTGCCCCGGTTCTTACTGCCCACAGCCCACACAGTCCAGTCGTTTGTGTCCTTCTTGTGTTCCAGAAGGGCCTGACCCACACAGACCTTCATCAGTTAGATCCTCCTTTCTGTTCCTCAGCGGTGAGCACAGACTGAAGCGAAGGAGTGGCCCAGGGGTTGCTGGATAGCATTGCTTCTGCCGATATAAGGCGAGGGCTTCTTCCTTGGTGCCCTCCTTGCCGGGTGTTGGGGCAGGCACAGCCTGTGCGCTGCGCATGCCCGCTGGGCTGCAGGGCCACGATGTCCCTGGTGCCACCCTCCTCCCTCCTCCACGCTGTGCTCGCCTCGGCTCAGATCTTCCGGGGAGAGCCGATCATGACCTTGGACACGAAGTTGACGATGGCACTGGCGGGCTGCTCGGGGTCGTGCTCCGCGAATAGGTGGCACACGTTGTCCGTGGCACTGCCCTGCTTCCGGGCCACGAACCCGAAGACTCTGTGGGGGAAAGTGGAGGTTGGAGCGCGGGGTCAGACGACCTCGGCCTCAGTGCAGCCAGAGAGGAGGTCTCACCTGCGCGCAGCGGGGGACCCTTGGCACCGGCACTGCACGCAGCCCGCAGACTCCCAAGGTGCTGCCCCGCGCTTCCCGCCCTGCCCGACTGGGACGTCCCCCCTGCGCTGGGGCAGGAGGACGCAGTCAGCGACGTCGTTGGCCAAGCCTGGGGGGCCGGCTGTGTCCAGGGCAGGAAGCAGTAGAAAAAGGACAGTTGCACCAGCCGAGTTGATGCAGGCCTGAAATTCTGGCACTCTGGGAGGCCGAGGCAGGAGGATACCAAGTTTGAGTGCAGCCTGGGTAATTTTAATTTACTTGCTTCTTTTTTTTTTTTTTTGTCTTTTTCCTTTTTATCGGTACTGGGGATCGAACTCACGACTGCCTGCTTGCAAGGCAGGCGCTTATGCTGCTGAGCTAAATCCCCAGCCCCTGCTTCTTTGTTTTTTTAAAGCAAGGTCTCACTCTGTAGCCCAGGCTGGCTCTGAACTCCTGATGATCGTCCTGCCTCAGCCTCCCTCCCGAGTGCTAGGATTACAGTGTACACCACCACGCCTGGCAGCCTGGCAGCAGAAACGGTGTCTCAAAATTTCCAAAAGGTGGTGGTGGAGGGGGGGTGCAGGGTTGGTCCCCAGCAGCACCAGATAAACAAACAGCCCAAGCACCTCGTTTTAAGAGCTGAAGCCCTGGCCTCGATGGGCTTTTCTGAGGGCAAACCGCACATGCTGCCAGGTGTTCTCCGCACCCCAGGCGCTGGGCGCTGGCCAAGGTCTCCCTTCTAAGAAATGAAGGCCCTTTTGTTCCGCTTCCCCGATTCCACACCAGCGATTCCCCATCATCGAGGGGGACGCAGACCCGACTCCGAGCAGATCAAAGTCCAGCGTGGCAGTCAGAGGGCAAGGCATGCACAGAGCCCAGGCCTCCACTCATCCTGCCCTGCAGTGCGGAAGGAGCCAGGAGGAGGCGGGGAGCTCGTACCAGGCTTGGGCCTGGACCACGTGGAGAGCCCAGGTTGGGGCTGCCTTCAGGGGGTTTCGAGGCCCCCATACAGTTTAAAAGCAAGCAAGGGCTTGGCGTGGTGGCCCTTGGAAGGCTGAGGCAGGAAGATCGCTATGAATTCAAGACCAGCCTGAACTGCACAGTGAGCCGGGGTCTCAAAAAAACCTGAAGATAACAAAACAAAAAAGCTAAGCAGCCCACCAATAGACCGGAAAAACCAAGTTGTCTCCTGGAGGGAAAGCCTCTGGGAATCCTGTGTGAAGGGGGACTGAGAACAGTGCAGAGGGCACGGCGCAACTCACCTGCAGGAGGGGCCGTCTTTGGTCCACCTTGGGAATCAGAGAAAAGAAAGGAGTTAACTTTGTAGATGAGAGTCCAATGCAAACACCCCAGAAAAGACGGAATTCTTACTTCCTGTCCTGAGGGTCCAAAGCGCAGAAAATCACGCTGCTCACAGGGTAGTGTCGCCGGAAGAAGAGCCTATGGATGGGAGGAGAATTATGGGGGCCGGAGCAGGGGCCCTGCCTGCTCCCCAGGGAGGCCTCGGAGTAAAGAGCTCTCTGGCCCTGGAAGATGGGGTGACGTCAAGGAGCCCCAAGGGGCTGGGCGTGGTGGCTCACAGCTGTCATCCCAGCACTCTGGGAGGCTGAGGCAGGAGGACCACAAGTTGGAGCCCAGCCTGGGAAACTTAGAAAGATTCTGTCTCAGAAGTAAAACCTAGAAAGGGCTGAGGTGCAGCTCATTACAGAGCCTTGGGTTTAACCCAAGACTGAAAAAGAAAAAGAAAAGGCTCCCTGAGGGACTGGGGTGGCTGGTAGACATCTCAACAGGCCCCGAATGGAGGTCTCTGACCGCCTCCAAGCTGTAGTTGCCAGTGAGGAGGCATCACAGGTCCCACCACCCCAAGAAGGATGCCCCTGGGTGCCACAGGCAGCCGTGACAGTGATGGTGGGGCCCACACTGAGTGGTCCAGCTCGAGGCAGTTTGGTGCCAAGTTTGAAAACTGAAGGTCAGAACCTCTTTAGAGTCCCTCTTGGGAGAGGGGTAGAACCTAGCTGTCCGAAGTGCCCCCACAAGTCCTGCCCCTGCACTGGTTTGAACACTGAAAGGCTGAGCACAAAACCCACCCGAGCGCCTTTCATCCTCTGCCTGCAGCCTCCAGCAGTGTGAGGAGGGGAAGAAAGCGCCTACTTCAGGGCCAGGGCTGGGGTAAGGACCGCAGCATAGGGGATCAGGCTGGGTGGGGAGTGAGCAGAGCCCTGGGCTGGTCCTTCACCAGTGGGACTAAGTCGCCCAGGCTGGGCTCCATCCTCCTTGAGACCCTGCTGCTTCAGCCTCCCACAGTGCTAGGTTGTCAGGTTTGCACCACTGCACCAGACTTGATCTTTAAAAACAATGTGTTCATTCGTAGAAACAGGTGTCCAGGACAGATGTTCCGGGGGAGCCCCAGAGACTAGGTGAACGCCCAAGGCTGGGTTAGGCCACCTCACAGGTGGCTCAGGGTCACCGACGCTCCACTCACTTCCTCTGATTGTCCGTCAGGGTAATCCCCTGTGCTGAAACCTTGAAGTGCACCACGGTGGACTCGGGCGGCGGCTCCTGCACCAGCGTCACGCTCAGCGCCTTCTGTACTGCCTGGTGGCCGGTCAGGGACTCCATCTCCACGGAGTTCAAGTACCACACGTTGCAGGCTGAGAACAAGGGCAGGCGTCAGCCACGCCGCCGGGGACAGGGGCTCGGCCCGCGCACGCCCTGGGTTAGTTGTTTTGACACTGGGTCTGGATGTGTACCAGGCAGGCTGGCTTCAGACTTGCAGTGCCCTCCCGCCTCAGCCTCCTGAGTGCTCACTTTGAAAGGCTGGCGCCCTGCTCTTCGGTGAGCACACAGGTGAGCATGCTGGTGAGCGTCACCAGGATGAGGAAGGAAGGCGGACTGGGACCTGCAGCGCCACCCTTGACCATTTTCCAACCGGGAGGGTCCTGTCCAGGAGGGTGGGACACACAGACCCCTGGGAGGTGAGGGCTCAGAGCCCGGGGCACCGCACAATGCTATGCCAGGCCAGGGTGGGTTCAGCTCAGGGCAGAGCACCTGCCTGACCCGCCCCAGACCCGGTTCCATCCCTAGCACCACAAAAAGAGCAGAACAAACAAAAAGCACCCAGACTTCCTGAAGTAGCCGCACACACAGGGCTTCACCTGCTACACGGATTTCCGTCCACACATGCTGGCCAACTTCCCTTTACCCTCAGAAAAATAGCTCAGTATTTAAGTGCCAAAATCCAGCTAGGTGTGGAGGCACTGGGGAGGCTGAGGCAGGAGGCTCACTCTGCCTTTGAAGCCAGCCTGAGCTATGGAATGAGAAGCCCCAGTCTAAAAAAACCAAAACTGAACAAAAACAGCCTGGAAAACCCCGGAAGTAACCTAGAGGTCCCACTTCCGGGAAGACTGGAAGGGCAGCTCTCGTGGCTGTGGGGAGAGGGGACACAGCACAGTGTGTCACACTCTGTCAGTGTGACAGAGGATGCTGGGGACCTGGCAAGGGAGATGGGAAAGGTTCCGTGCCATCTCCACGGCAGTCTTAGAAACCCCAGAGCAGGCAGCGTGGAAGCACTCAGCAGGTAACTGGGCGGGCGGAGTGCAAGTGTCCAGGCTGTGGTTAGAAGGAAGACAAGGAATCCAGGCTTCGCTGAGAGCTGGAAGGCAGTGGGGGACACGGGGTGGGGGTGGGGGACAGCGGGGCTGTCATGACACACAAACTGCAGCTCATGGCCCAAACAAGGTGCGCACCAACTGTGGGGCGGGTGACGCGGAGACCGTGCTCCTCTGGGACCGCCGCACCGTGACACCGAGAGGAAACTCAGGCGGTCTTGACACTGAAGCAGTTATAAGGCAAATCTCCTACCAGAGTGACTGGCCCGGGTACTGCACAGGACCGCACGCTTCTGAACCAAGTCTTAGCTCTAAGAAGCCTCGCTTTAAAACAAACATTTAAACAGGGCGTGGTGGTCCCCATCTGCAATCCCAGCCCTCTGGAAGGCTAAGGCAGGAGGATTGCAAGTCTGTGACCAGCCTGGGCAACTGGGCCACTTTTCAAAAAAAAGCTGGGGATGTAGCTCACTGAAAAGGCCCTGGGTTCAATTCCTAGTACTGGCAGAACAAAATTAATACACATGCTATTTAAAGAGCTCGAAAAGTGTCCCTAAAAATGATGCCTCGGAGTAGGAGACAGAGTGCTTTAATTTCCAAAATTAAGGCCGCCAGAGCACTTCATTCTGACTGACGGCTTCACTCACCCATGCAGTAATCCAACATTTATTGGATCAAGGCTGGACGAGAAGGAGCTTAGGAGGAAAGCGAGACGCCGCCTGTGACACGAGATTCTCAACCCACACAGCGAAGGCCGAGAGCTGTGGCTTTGGCACTGCCGCTGGGAACCGCATGCCAGAGCTGTGTCCCCAAGATTCAGCTGCCCGGAGACCAAGGTAAGGCCCAGCCGCCTGTGTCTCTCGGGACCGAGCAGCTCGGTGGGGCACTGGCCTGTGAAGGGGAGGAGGGGACCCCACCCACAGTGGGGTGTCCCCAAAGTCTGTCCACCCAAATTATGCTGATACAAGAGGCAGTTTTCAAAATTACAGGCACAGCTGAAGAGTGGTCTGCGAATCTTGGGCCATCTCCTAGGCCAGGGGTGTGTGTGACGCCCCACAGAGCGACCCAGATTGAGGCTCCACACGCCCTAGACACCTTGCTGGGGTCAGGGACACCAGGCCAGGCCAATCTCTAAGGACAGTGGGGGATTTCTTGTCTAAACTCGACTGGAACTAGAAATTCCCTCCCCAGCATTTCTGACGGTAGAAGCTGCCCGTGTGAACAGTGTTCAGTGGGAAGGCATTGGGGTTCAAAACCAGAAAGACCCAGCGCCTTCTCCATCCGTGTCCTGACCACACATCTCCGGGGTCACCTAGTTTGTCCACAGAGTGGCTGTTTTCCCGTCTCCTCCACAGGTTCAGGGCAAGCCCAGTCAACCCTGCTTTGAGACAGGGTTTCTCCATGTAGCCCAGGTTCGCCCCCAACTCAGCATCTTCCTGCCTCAGCCTCCGACTGCTGGAATCACAGGCATGCAGCACCATGCCTGCCTAAAATCTTAGCAGATTGGCAGATATTGACAAACTGATTCTAAACTGTATATGGAAAAATAAAGACCCAGAAAACACACACACAATACAGAAAACAACTCCAAGAGAGACACAACCTAACTTTAAGATTTACCCTGAGGTTACAGTAATCTAACCAGTGAAACAGTTAAAAAAAACCAGACAAATCTTAATGGAACAAAATATGGAGACTGACTCAGAAGTACAGTCAACTACCCCCTAGAGAAAAGTCTTTTCAATAAATTGTGTTAGAGTAACTGGATATCCATTTGCAAAGAAAAATAACCTAAACCCGGGCCTAGCACCCTTCAGGAAAATCTAACTCAGAATAGGTCAGAGGCCAACATGTAAACTGTGAAAGTATTAAAGTCCCTGAAGAAAATGAAGGAGAAAAAAATCTAGGTGAACTTGGGTTTGGTGATGACATTTTAGACAAGACACCAAAAGCTGAATTGTAGTATTTTTTAAAAATATTCCAAGAGATACCATCCGAGAGTGAAAAGATGAGCCATGGACTGGGAGAAAACTTTTACAAAACACAAATCAACCAAAAAGAGCATTATCCCAACTACGCAGTGAGAATTTTAAAAGCCCTCATACTTCACCAGGAAGACACCCAGACAGCCAAGGGGTACAGGAAGAGGGGCCCTGCGTCCTGAGACCCTGGGGAAATACAGGACCCACAGTGCTCCCTGGGACAGTACCCAGCCCCTGCAGGGCTGTGGGGCAGTCACTCTGCAAATGGTTCACATAAACAAATACCTGGCCGACCGACAAACAAATAAAAAAAAAAATATTGGAGCATCCAGACGGAATGCCATCCTACATGGGAAAGAAACGAGCCCTCCAACCAGGAAAGGGCACAGAGGAGATTTCCATGCACATTGCTGTGTGGAGAAGCCAGATGGAAAATGTCCGGGTGATATGATTCTGCCCGGAGAACTCCTGGACAAGGCCAAAGGGTGGGCACAGTGAAAGCTCAGTCACCACCAGGGGCCTAGGTACGGGGACGGCTGGCGTGGAGGGAGGCTCAGGGCCTGGAAACGGCAGCCCCACCCTGGGGACCTCAGGGTGCCCCATGTCGAGCAGCTCATGAACAGTGCGGCCGTCCCCATGGGTGGCCACGCTGACCTGCGTGCGAGGCGTCTCCCTGCCACCCTCAGTCCTTCTGTGAAGAGCCAGGGCTATAAATAAAATGCTCCATGCCACAGCCTGGCCTGGGAGCCCGGGCTTGGGGGCACCGTGGGTCCCAGCACTGACTCACAGTGAGCGACGGCTGAGTCACCACAGCTGCCGCAGCAACACGGGTCACTCACACCCTGTCTCACCTGTTGGGAGCCGCGTCTGTGATAGCTCGCCTTGCGCGGCGGACGTGCGGCCTGTGGTAAAGAGCAAAGCCTGAGGTAGATTACCCCTCCCATCGAGCACGTTAGTTTCCTGCTTACCGCGTAAGCAACCCGCTCAACAATATAGTCTGCCTGGCAACTGATGATGTTAGCCAATCAGCTTGCCTTGCTTACTTTAACATGATTGGACACTGTATCCGTATATATACTGGTGCCACCCCTGGGGGGGAAGAAGCCAGGTAGAAGCCCAGAAGTAAAAGCCCAAAAGGAGCCGCGGAGAGCGGACCGATAGAGGCTTTGGGGCAGACTGAAGCACAAAAGGAGCCGCGGGGAGCGGACCAGAGGAGGCTTCAGCTGGGAGCGATCCCAGGGCAGGCTGTACGGAGAAGGAAAATAAAAAGAAAAGGTTGTCCACTACCAGACTTTGTCGTGTGTCCTTCCTGCCGGCCGGGAGCGGACATCGACATTTGGAGGCCCGCCCGGGGACTGATCACCCCCGAGACGTGGAAGTGGACAACGCTCCAGTACAGAGCTGCGAGACAGGTGAGTTGGGGATAAGCCTGGGCTCTGGGTGGCGCGCACCTACAGGGCTTTTAGACTCCCCTCAGGCTCACGCGTAAGTGGCGGATTCCTTGGGCCTCACGCGGTGAGTAACATATTAAAAGATGGGAAACATGTTAGGTAGCAACACTAAGAGCGAGGGTGGTTGTGGAGAAAGCTCTCAAGAGCTTACAAAAGTACGCAGGGTATCTGAGCAGGCCCAGTCGGGGAGCTCCCGAGAGGGGTCCGTCAAGGGGAACAAGGATGCTAAGGAGGAGGACGGGGCTCTAGCCTCGGAGTCGTCTGACTCCGAGGACGAGGGAAAGTTGAATGGCAAGGAGGCCAAAGAGACCAGCTGTCAGGAGCCTAAATCGCTCAATAAGGAGTCGCAGGGTTCTTTTCCAGCGTTGCCCCGCGAATTGCGCTCTGCTCAACCTGGTCTGCGGAGGAGTAGAGAGCTCCTGATCGCTCCTCGGCGCGAGAGGGAGGCGATTCCTCGCCACGAGGCGGCCGCCTGGGAGCTCTCTCCCCTTTCACCAGAACAGGAAGTGATGCACGGGCCCCCATTTTCCGCCCAATCACGGCCGCTGTCTTATGCTCCGCCGCCGGCGGGTCGGTATTTTTACAGGCGGCTTTGGCAGGGGGGACGCTTGTCTCATGAGGTACATCCACCTGGGATAGATAGTGGCCCCTACGGGATATTTCCTGTGCAAGTAGCTATGGGCCAGGGACGCAATGCATGGGAGCCTTTTGAGATAAAGCAGATTAGAGAACTTAAAAATGCAGTTACAACCTTTGGGCCGACTGCGCCTTACACCATTGCCATGCTGGAGAATCTGTCTTCTGGGCCCCTCACCCCCGCGGACTGGATTCAGCTGGCAAAGGCGTGTCTGCCCTCGGGTAGTTACCTGGATTGGCGAGCCTGGTACACAGAGTTCTCTGCCGAGCAGGCTGAGAAAAACGCCGGTCGAGGAAATGGGAGCTGGGGATTTAGCTTAGCGGCATAAGCGCCTGCCTTGTAAGCAGGCAATCGCCAGTTCGATCCCTGGTACCAATAAAAAAAAAAAAAAAAAAAAAAAACAAAAAAAAAACGAAAAAGATAAAAATAAAAAATAAAAAACAAAAAGGGGGAGTAAGCCAAGGCCTGCCTCCAAAGGCGCGGTTATCTATGGCAGGACAATGGATGGGCCCGGATCCAGTGGTCAGCTGGAACCGAGGCGCGGTTTGTGTTTTCCCACAGGAACCGGGACGAGAACCACTGTGGATACCGGAGAGACTGACACGGGCAACAAAGCCCTCGACTGAAGATCAGACCTGCCCTACTGGAGATCCATCACAGACCAACCAATAAGATGAATAGAAATAGCGGTGGCCCGAAATGGACAAGAAGATCCTCAGGCATATGCATGGCTTGCTCAATCGGCCCACGACCGAGTCTAGATATGGCGGGCATCCCTCATTCTCCTCCATAAGGTGACAATACACAGCAGGGTAGGTGAGTCAATGACGGGTAAGAGCGTGCCTCCCCAGCACGACTCGACCTAAGCCAGGCCCTACCCCATCCTGCACGTAAGCCGCTGGACTGTTAGATGCTGCCCAGGTCTAAATTTCTCTCCGAGGGGATTTCTTTACGGAGAGGAAATGAGTGCAAGCTTGTGTGCATCCAGGTTCCGTCCAGTTTGTGCCTGGCCCTAGAAAAAGGACGAGGGCCTCAGGGCCTTGGCAGACCATGGCATGGCCAACCAGGGTCTAAGCCAAGGACCTACGGTGGGCCTACACATAGGGCAGAAGCCTCTGCACCCAGTCCAGGAAGGGCTACGATGCGCACATTCATAAAAAATAAAATAGGGGGAGATGTTGGGAGCCGCGTCTGTGATAGCTCGCCTTGCACGGCGGACGTGCGGCCTGTGGTAAAGAGCAAAGCCTGAGGTAGATTACCCCTCCCATCGAATATGTTAGTTTCCTGCTTACCGCGTAAACAACCCGCTTAACAATATAGTCTGCCTGGCAACTGATGATGTTAGCCAATCAGCTTGCCTTGCTTACTTTAACATGATTGGACACTGTACCCGTATATATACCGGTGCCACCCCTGGGCGGAAGAAGAAGCCAGGTAGAAGCCCAGAAGTAAAAGCCCAAAAGGAGCCGCGGAGAGCGGACCGGTAGAGGCTTTGGGGCAGACTGAAGCACAAAAGGAGCCGCGGGGAGCGGACCAGAGGAGGCTTCAGCTGGGAGAACCCAGGGCAGGCTGTACGGAGAAGGAAAATAAAAAGAAAAGGTTGTCCACTACCAGACTTTGTCGTGTGTCCTTCCTGCCGGCCGGGAGCGGACATCGACACTCACCCACTGACCCTGGCCTTCTTCAGTCAGCTGCTCAATGTTCCCAGCCTGGAAGGGTCTGTCGCATCCCAGCTCCAGCAGCTGTACCCTCTCACCTCTGCGCAAGTGTCTGTCCAAGGCGCCACCCTTCCCAGCCCGAGGGAGAGAGGGAGGCATAAGGCAGCAGGACACCCGACCCCTTCCTGTTCCAAGTCTGGGAACCAGGGACCCACCTGCGCCCTGCTTCAGCAGCTCAGCTGCAGAGTTGGCCGCCGTCTGGGGGGTGCTGTCCGCTACTTCCTCCAGGGGATCTGCAGGAAGGTGTGAAAAAGTACAGAAGTGAAGGCGCTCCGACCAACACAGTCAGGCAGCTTGTGATGGAATTCCCAGGGGTTAAAAGTTCCCTTGAGGACTGGGTCAGATCCCGGAAGTCAGGATGCCGAGGTCCCATAGGTGCTTTCCTGATCTTGAACTCATTCACACGAACAATTAAAGTGGAAAAGATGAACCAGCACTACCCGAGGTTTATTGAGAATATCCTTGGAATAAAACCAAACTGGGACAGCGTAACAAGGCAGGGACTTAGGGTCCACGCATTCCGATACCAAGCAGGTGTGACCTTCTCAACGCGTGCCCTTGGTGCCTACTCCCAGAGGACCCTGGCAGCAGCTTACACCCCTCATCACCTCAGCCAATAGGGTCAATGTTTTTGAACTGCAGATGTTTAAACTGGGGCTCTCCCGAGTGCCTTGGGGCCTCCCATCCCTGGGTTTCTGCCCAGAGCACACACCGCAGAGGGAGAGGCTCCTGTGAGCACTGCACAGGAGCCTGCCCCAGCCTGACCCCTGGCCCCCAGCCCGTACCTCTCTCCGGAATGAGCAGCTTGCAGGGCAGGGCCAGCGGCGTGATGGAGTGCTGGCACACCAGTGCAGTCAGACTCCCTGCGGAGGGGACAGAGGCCATGAATGCCAGCAGCTGTGCACCACTTCACCCCCCCACCCCCCGTGAAAACCAGTCGCTGCCAGGGTTATCCTTTACCTTCAGCTACCTGCACAGCCCGAGATGTGGGGC
Organism: Cavia porcellus; assembly: GCF_034190915.1. Lineage (NCBI taxonomy): Eukaryota > Metazoa > Chordata > Mammalia > Rodentia > Caviidae > Cavia > Cavia porcellus. Next base: position 52,777,959 of record NW_026947506.1, on the reverse strand, counting down.
GCAGCACAGAACCTCAAAGAGGTGACAGATTCTGTCAGACAGCTAATTGGCCTGGGTATAGGTGCACACACCTGTCATCTCAGCACTCTGGGAGGCTGAGGCAGGAGGATCGCAGGTTTGAGCTCAGCGTGGGCAACCTGGCGACTTAGCAAGAACTTGCTTCAAAATTAACAAGGCCGGGGGCGGAGCTCGGCACAGTGGCCCTGGGTTCAATCCCCAGTAATGCAAAAAGAAAAGGAGAACAGACGGCTAAGGGCCAAGTGGTGGAAACTGCCAGCACAGACGCACCACACCTGAAGTACAGACAATAAACTGGGCGATCCCGGATCTGAAACTAAGGCTGAGATCAAGTACCCCAGCTTTCACCATGTGCGCCATCTCTTCAGGCTGCACCCCAAGTGCAGGGACGATGCCCCTTGAGTCTGTCCTGCAGCCCCCCAGCAACTACAAGCCCTGTATGACGTCACACTGGGGGCGACCTCTGCGGCCTCAGCTGCCTGAAACCAGCCCAGCTGTGGCTTCCGGCCTGGCTCTGCCCTTTGCACGTGCCCGGTTTGCAGCCAGCTTTGGAGGAGAAGCGCACTTCTGCTTTCTCCTAAAGCTGAGCGACCTCTACACGCAAAGTAGGAGCTGATCCCCAGGACAGTGCAATCTCCAGTCTCAGGGTTGCTGCCAGGGAATGTGGGTGCCCGGGGTGTATGACCTCAGGAGGAATGGGTGACAGACTCACCGAAGTAGGGTTCGTTGGAGCACCCTTTCAACCGCACGCCCTTCGGGGTGCACTCGATAAGAAAGTGCCGCACCAGTTCATTAGACAAATCCCCTGGCGAGGCAAAGAGCAAAAAGAAAGAAGAGTAATTTTTTAAAACTGACAACACAGCGGGTGAATGATTTGGGGTGGCCATGAATGTGTGTACCATCGCAGCCCAGATTGACATGTTTTGAAATTTTGTTGTAGTTTTCTTTCTTCCTTTTTAGCTTTGAAATGAAATGAATTTGTAGGAAAAAAATAAAAAGTAAATAAAAATAAAGAGAGCTTACACCAGACGTGGTGGTACACACCGTAAGGACAGCACTCGGGAGGCTGAGACAGGAGGATCACCATGAGTTCAAGCCTGGCGAGACCCTGCTGCTTTGGCAAACCCTCCTCTAAGAGTTTTCCTCAGACCGTGAAACCCAGAGGTGAACTCCAGAGGCTGGGTGAAGACAGACAGCCAGGGGCGACTCCCCCAAGGACGCCTCAGGCGTGGGACACCCTGACGCCTGATCCTCCCGTCCTCCACTGTGTCACTCACGCCCCCTGACAGAGCCCAATATGTGCCAGAGACAGGCTGCAACATCACAGCCCCTGTCTGTGTTTCCAAACAGACAACGTGTGCAGAAAGATCTTTGTATCCTCACTTGGACACACTCAGGGAGAACCAAGGAGCTGAGCGGCCCTCAGAGCCATTGCACCCCGCCAGCTCCGCTGTATTCCTCTCCCGTGTCTGCCACAGCCAGATGTCTGTCCTGAGCCATAGTCCTGCTGGCGCCTGTTTCCAGACAAAGCCTGGATGTCTCAAAACGCTCAAGCGTTCCCAGCTGGGGCACCGAGCTCATCCCTGGACTCCTCCCTGATGAGTTCAGCGCTGGTGAGGTGAGGCGTGGGACAGCACCTTTTGCTCAAGGCAGGTGCACCCCTGAAGGGGACAGTGGGACCCCACCTCTGTCCTTTCCTCTCACTTTCCTTTGCAGCCACAGCGAGAGCCCTCTGCTCGGCTGCTCAGTCCGGCCACGCTGTGCTGCCTGCCACCACCTGCCCCAAAGCAATGGAGCCAAGGACCACAGACTGAACCCTCGGAGACCACGTGTCAAAATGAACCTTGCTTCACAAGCTGATTATCTCTGCTCCCTGGGTTCACTCTCTAGTGCCACAAAAAACAAAAACAAACCAACAGAAAGAGTAGTGCATGATATACCACTTCTGATGTAGAAAAAAGGGAAAAAATGCACGTGTCTGACCCGGGCACACATCAGTCCACAGATACACGAGTGTGTGTTGTACCTGCATCCTGAAGGGAGGACGGTAGGTAGCGAGGCAGGCAGGGCTGGAAACAGAAGCGAGGTACCCTAGTAACCTGCTGTTCCATCTTCTTGACTTCTGCACAGTAGAATGCCTGCCTACTCATGAAAGTTAAGTTTGATTCTGCCACCTTGATTGGGTTTGGGAACTGCCCTGAGAATAGATAGGTGAGCCTTGGCCTGTGTCCGAGTATGTCAGAGGGGTGACTTGGGGTCCCTATTGTCCCTGGCCCCTCCATCTCCATACTGCTCCACTGTTCTCCTTCCAGGCCATGCCCCTCCACCATGATATACCTGCCTTAGATTCAGATGACCATGGACTGAATCTCCTGAGACCATGAGCCCCATTAAACCTCTCCTCTTTAAGGAGAGGTCCCAGCAAGAGGAAAGCCAACCAATGCCCTATTCAAATTTCAGAAAATAAAATTCATGAACAATTAACATTCTTTCCTGAACAGATGAATACTTAAGAAAATATTCCAAAAATAATAAATATCGACCGAGAAGAAAACCCACGAGGATTGGTGTAAGTCACCTACCACCTTCTTTCGGTCAGCATAAACCCACAGACCGCCACGGGCAAGCTGGACAGACAGACTTTGAGGACCTCACCTTTCTTGTTCAGCTGCAGGACGGAAGGAGGTGGGGTGGCAACCTTCATGGCCAGGCCGTAGGCACCCCGGAAGGAGTGACTGTCCCTCACGATGAAGGACCCGGGCTCTTTGTCTTTCAACATGGCGATGGCTGGTGGGAGGGGAGGAGGAAGGCGGACATTACTGTTACTCGTGCCCTTGCTCTGGTTTAACCAGGGCTGTGCCGAGCTCATGCAGAAACCTGAGATGGGATCGGGCACACAGCATGGGGCATTTTAGAGTGAGGTCTCTCTTCCTGTGCTCTTCTGCTTCCCAGCAGGGCTGGCAGCAGCAGGGAACTCCTCTCATTCTGGAGTGCTTGGACTTCCAGAATCTCAAGTCAAAGGGAGCCTCTGTTTTTACAGATCACCCCAGTTCAAGTGTGGGGAGACAGGGGTAGAGGGCGCCTCCTCTCCTGGCCCTGCAGAGGGACAAGAGGTCATAAGCGCTCACTGTGACGATGACACTACCATCTGACAGGGACGCTGACTGTCCTTCCAGGGAGGAGTGGTGACCTTAGAGTCCAGGCTGCGGGATCCCAGCATCCCTTGCATGCTCCAAGCATGCTGTGTGTCCCTACCAGGTGCCTAAAGCCCAGGGCAACCTTGATTCAGGCTTCAATGACCTCCAGAACCACAAGCCAAAACAGACCTTCCTTCTCTACAAGTAAATCAGTGCTTCACAAGGACAGCAACAGAAGTTGAGGCAGGCACAGGTGCCACCCTGCGCTGCGTGTCTCCCCTCCCAAGGGCCGGAACAGCCCTGCTCCCCACTCTGTCTGTCTGGGGCCCTGAAAGCGGGCTCTGAGTCTCCTCACGCTGTCTGGTGACACTGGAACGCTGGCCCTTGGCCCCTGGTGCCCAGAGATTCAGTGAGCAGCTTCCCACAAAGCCTGATTCACGGAAACCCAAGCCCTTCCAGGCCATGGGATTTTAATTTTTCTCCTTCCCCCCTCTCCCATTTAAAACAACAATGGCTTCATTGAGCTCATGAGAGAAGCACACATTCTTGCAATTTCTACTCTGTATATCCCGGGATGGCAGAATTCCAGTGAGGCAGGCAGGCTGCAGCACTGCCCGGCCACCCTGCTATTCACTGCTGGGTTTCCCGGGACAGGCGGCAAGGACAGAGGCTCGATTCTTTCCTGAGGGCCACGCGACCCATGCAGAGGGGTTGAGCCAGCTTCCTAAGGTCGTGGATGCTCACTTCTCTCACTGTTTCAAACCACCTGACTCAAGCTCTCCATGCAGCAGCCTGGGGTCCTTTCCAAGGATCCTGACCTGGGTCCCGTCTTGCTCCCACATCGAGCCCCCTCCCAGTGACTCCACACAGCCACCAGGTCTGCACTGCCAGAACGAGATCCAGGACAGGGGACAGCAGCCCTCCACAGCCAGGGAGCTCTGAGTCCCACCACAGGGACAGACGCACAGCCTCTGACGGCCACCACTGGGAGAGGACACCCACTCACACACTGGTAAAAGGGCACAGCTGGAATCCTCTGAGAAGCTGAGGCAGGAGGATGGCAAGCCTAGCACAGGCTCTCAGTGAGACCCAGACTCGAAGTAAAAGTTAAAAGGGCCAGGGATGTAGCTCAGTGCAAAAGCCCTGGGCTCAATCTCTGGTAGTGCCAGAGAGAGAGACAGAGACAAAGAGAGACAGAGATATAGAGAGAGACAGGTACAAAGACACAGAGACAGAAAGAGAGAGAGACACACAGAGACAGAAAAAGTGAGACAGAGAGAGAGAGGGAAGGAAGTGGCACACAACAGCTGCTCAGATACACTGGTGATTTCACAATGTTTAGTAAAACGGAAAAACCAGTGACCTCGAGTTTAATCATGACACCCCACATGCATGCAGGACATTATCGTGTTACACCCATAAATAGTACATCTATAGTGTAGTAATTAAAAAAGAAAAAAACAGGGGGGCTGGGGATTTAAAACAAATAAAATAAAATAAAAATTTAAAAAAAAGAGAAAAAAACAGCAAGGAGAAATAGCAAAAATGAATGATTTAAAATTCTCAAAGCCAGCCTGGCAGGAGACCGGAGCAGGGACCCTATGTGCTCAGACCCCGGGGCTTATGGGGAGCAGGGACGGGACCACAAAGCCTGGCAGTGACACCACTGCCTCACTTGACCCTTGTCCTGTCGCTTGATGGGTGGCACCCTGGTGGCTGGTGGGGCCGCCCTGCACCCTGGGAGGTTCTTGGGGGACGCCGCTCCTCACCGTCTCTCCGGCTAGCTCAGATGTTTTCCTACAAGAACTAACGGTCCGGCATCCCCACAGGAGGCGTGGCGTAAATCCCGGCCCAACCCAGCCTCAGCGGGCCACGGCCCTATGACATCGATCACCACAGCACACCCTCCCGCCAGGGCCCTGAGCCCAGAGAAGGACAACGCACGCCCCAGGATGCCTCGTTCTCCCACCTACCTTGGTCTCTGGAAATATCCGGCTTGTACCAGAACTTGGAAGTGTCCTGAACAAATTTGACAATGACAAGCTTGTCACTTGGACTATCTACAAAGCAGAATGAGAAGCAGTGACTGCTGAGGACATATTTACTGCAGCGCCTTGGTGAAATGTCCCTGCACCTCGAGCTCCCATGCCCGGGATAAGGGGTCAGATTGCCCTGTGTGGGGGTGGGGAACACCACATTTGCAGTGGCTGATTGGGAGAAGAAAGCTCCTGGTCTAGCTCCCCAAGAAACCAGATGGCAGGAACCCCAGTGGGAACTCCACAAGGCTCAGTTAACACGTAAGAAAGTCAGATGTGGTGGCACACTCCTGTAATCCCAGCCCTTGGGAAGCTGAGGCAGGAGGATCCACACAGTGAGTGCAAGGCCAGTTTGAATTTCATAGGGAGGTCTGGTCTCAAAAACACTGTGAAATCGCATCTTACTCTTACACACCTGAAATTGTCCACAATTAAACTCTAGGTTTAATCATGAACTGATTTCATTAGACAAGGAGGGACTTTCCAGGGTTAGGTCCTAGGAGTAAGGGAAAGCCTGGAGCCCTGGCAAATGCCCATGCCTTCCTCTCCTGGGGTGAAGTGAGGCTGGACGGAGGAAACCCAGGGAGGTGGGAGGCAGGCAGTAATGGGCACCCGGCGGGAGCCGACTCTGGGGTACAGTGTGTACAGCACACCTGGGCCTGCAGAGGGAGGCCTGCAGCCAGCCAGCTGGGAAGCAAAGCCGGGGCCCCCCTCCCCAGCATGTAGGCAGTGGGGCACCCACCCGGCAGGGGCGACACCTTCTCTGGTGGCCGTGAGAAGTCAGGCAGGACGCTGGGGAAGGGGATGCTGATGGTGCTGCCGCTGTGTGGGCTGGAGAAGCCACTCGACGAGGGTGACACAGAGCCCAGGGACCGGTCTCCCTCCGAGGCCCGCTTCTTCTCTGGCAGGGGCGGCTGCCCGGGCAGGGTGGGCCCATGAGCCTGCAGGCCGGGGCTGTGACGGCCGCTGTGTCCAGGCACCATGGCGAGGAAGTTGTGGGACAGGAAGCTGTGGGTGGCAGCCGCTGGTTCAGTCAGGGCTCCACCGGGGCCTGGGGGTGCCGTGTGGGCACTGGGCAGCAAGGAGCCCGGGTCCTCACTGGGCGCAAGGCCACTTGCCACTGGGGCTGCGGGGCTGAAGGTCAGGAAGGCCTGGCTGGTGCCTGGGGCAGAGAGCGTGCCTGGTGGCTCGGTCAGTGACAGCTCGTGGCCGTGGAAATTGGCCTGCAGGTCTGGGCCTGGGAAGCAGGGCGTCCCCGAGGCATCCTTGCCAGGGCCTGAGAATTCGCAGGCACCATGAGGACTTCCAGAGGGCCGGCTGCCGCCCCGCAAGGCCAGTGTGGATTTGGGGCTGCTTTCCAGCCACTGGCGGTCTGTGGAGGGCAGGCTGTTCAAAAACAGTGGAAAAGCAAATGAATATACAAACAGCTGTGTGCAGGAGTGCACACCTGTATTCCCACCACGCAGGAGTCTGAGGCCAGAGGATCACCATGAGTTCAAGACCAGCCTGGGCTAAACTATATAGCAAGATCTTGTCTCATACACAAAAACAAAACAAGACAATGAAAGTCATATAGCTACACACTGAAATCAGCAACTGTCTGTCACCAGATGGGAGACAGCTCCCCAAGGTCAACCTTGATCTGACACTAATTAAATGTAAAGTTCCTAAAATCAACAGCTGACACGGGTTAAGCTCTGCAGTCCTCTCTGGGCAGTACGATGACACGCTGCCCGGCCTGTCCCGGGTGTGACCACTCCTCTGCCCAGCAGATTACTGTGGTCCACACAGCCTGTCCATGCATCCCTCAGTAGCTCGCTGGGGCAACAGACTGCCTGTCTGATCCTAAGTCCCCGAATTTATTTAATGTCCCCAGAGCTCAAGCCTAGCAGTGCTGACCACTCAGGAGCTTCCTCCCCAGGAAAAGGCTCCTCCCTGGGACAGGTGTGGGACAGACATGGTGCCCATGGGCTTTGCTCTGTCCCTGGTCCTGGGCACCCACAGAGAGCTGAGCACACATCCCACAGATATGGCTGCCGGCCATGAGCAGAGCCAGCCCTGGACTGGGACCCACCAGCAAGTATTGGACCTGGGCCTGGGGGTGACAATGTCCCCAGCAGGGATCACTGCTAGGAGAGGAGGGGAGTGAAGAAGGCATCCAGGGAGCGCCAGGCACGGATGGACAGTGTAGAGGAAGTGACTTCCACTCTGGGCCAAGGGGGTACCCACTTCCAGATCACCCGGAGGCCAGAGTCTAGGTCTGTCCCTAGTTCCCTCCTGGGTGTCCTGTGCATGGTCCCCACACCTGCCCATGCCGGTGCACCTACTGTGCACGGACTGGGCACCCCCTGACCTCGGCCTCCAGGGTCTGCCCACTCAGCACCACACCCTGGACCCCTCCTCTCTTACCTCTCTCGGCGCTGGCCAGGGCCATTGCTGGAGACCGTGCAGGAAGACGCCAAGGCCTGCGGGAAGGTGGGCCTAGCGGTCACCTCAGCTGGCAGCATCGCTGCCTGGGGGCCCAGGGGACTCTCCGACATCCCCACAGTGTGGCTGGGAACCTCAGAGCAGCTGCGTGAATCTGCGGGGGACAGGAAGCAGGGGCTCTGACCACCCGAGGCGCAGTTCCGATTGTCCTCCTTCCCGGGTTTTACGTGAGCAGAGCCGACGTCTCTGCCTCTGGAGGTCATGGTGCTGCCAGGCACAGGAGCTCAGTCCCTTGTCCCTGCGCCCCAAAGGCAGGGCAGCTTACTCAAGTCCCGTGCCCTCATGTACCTGGTCCATGGGCAGGGCCTGCTGGGCTGGTGCCACGGCCAGCCCGAGGGCTCCACCCCACGTGCCACATCTCTGTGCCACAAAATCAAATATTTAACCAAGCAGAGTTATCGAGTCACACCAGGAAACTCCAGTGCAAACCCAGGAGTGGGGAGCTAGGTAACCCAAACCAGCGAACACGTTGTAAACCTTGGAGGTAATCGACAGACAGGGAAATAGCATCTGAGGAAACAGGAGGGGAAGGAGTGACTCACATTCTGTCAGAGAGTAGAGTCGAAAGAATAATTAAACTGAAAGCCTAGAGCTGAAGACAGGTGGGGGCCGTACCCCGGGTCTGGACACTGCGGAGGAGGTGTGAGGTCGGTGGGGGGATTGCAACCCAAGCCCCTGGAGAAAGGGGTACGCACCATGGAGGAGGCTGGGGGACACAACTGCCCCAGAAACCCTGTGACTGAAGCCCAGGAAGGGGAGACAGGGAAGGAAGCAGAAGCAGCACTGGAGAAGAAATCTGCTCAGAATGGATCTGAATTTCCCAAAACACACAGAGGCAATCAAAGCTGGACACAGTGACACTCACGGTCATCCCAGCACTCGGGGCGGCTAAGACAGGGAGACAGCAAATTCAAGCCCAACCTGGGCAACTTAGTGAGACCCTGTCTCTGGATAAAAACATGTGCCTGGGGTACAGCTCAGCGGTGGAGCACCTGCCTGAGTTCGATTCTTGGTACCAAATAAGGAAACAAACAAAAAGGGTATGAGATTAGCTTGGAGCGAAGGTCCTGGGTTCCATCCCCAGTACCACAGGAAAAAAGGAGAATCCAAACCCCCAGTTTAAAAACAAATAAACAAAAAATCCCAAAACAGGAAAAATGAAATCCACGCATCAATACTGAAAAGCACAAAAACTGTGTGACAGTCAAGGAAAAGTCTTAAGCACTGAGACTTGTCCACCTGGGGTCAAAGCCAGGAGGCTGGCTTTAGAGCATGCTTTGGTGTTTCCCTCCTACAAAATCAGGGAAGCTGGGTTCTGACAGACCCGATGGGCAGCACCGGCTTGATGAGCACCCTGAGGTCAGCACTGGCCTCTGCTGCTGTGATGCTGCACCAAGCTGGACCCTTGAGGGTTCCAGACCACGCACACTGAATCAATCAACCAGTCTGCAAAGGCGTGGGGGTGCGGGGAAAGCAAAGCTCAGGCCTGATGTGAAGAAGCCCTGAGACTCACAGCAGATGGGGTGGCCGGGTGGACTGAATGCGCTGGGGACCCCACATAAACTGGGCGCTTCCCCTACAACTGGCTGCTCCTGGAGGCCACAGCTCAGCACAGAGGCCACCTGGGTGCTCTCTGTCCCTGGCTCTGATCGCCAGCACAGCAGGCATCTGAGGACCAGAGCCAAGATTCAGAAGCCCCAAACCCACACTGTGGCGCCAGGGATCCTCCTCACAGAAGCGGGGGGTGGGGGGGGTGGTAGTTCCCCCTCACTCCGCATGCTCAAGTTCGCTGTCCCAGAAAGGGTGGGCACATTTCCCATGAAAGTGGCTTTGTTCTGGGTTCCCTCAGTTCCTTGGGCTCCCCTCCAGGGTCCCCAGCCTGTTCTGGGAAAGGGACCAAATACTTTCCTGGAGCAGGAGCCATCCCAGAACCAGGTCCTCCCGGGACATTTCTGAGTTCTGGGTCCCACAGGTGCGTGGAGACCAAGTCACTCATACAAGGTCACAGGGATGAATTGGGCTGGGACTCTCTGGCCTGCAGAGTTGTCCCCAAGTCCAGGGCCAAAACTGCAGGCAGACAGGGGCGCTGGTGGACGTGTCCCTCACTTGCGTAACAGGCTGGGACCCAATGCTGCCTGCAGGACCCTAGGGGCCAGGCCACCCATCCCAGGGCCCTGTACACTGTCCCTGCTATGAATTCACAGCATGGACCAGAAGTGCCCTGAAAATCTCATCCCAAGCCCAGAGGGGCAAGGCACAGGCTACAACCCATCCTGCACGAGCCAGGCCCCATCCTACACATCAGCCCTGTTTAACTGGGCCTGGTGCCACAGCCCTGTGATCCCAGTACTCGGGAGGCTGAGGCAGGAGGATTGCAGCAAATCTGAGGTCAGCCTGGGCTACACTGTCTCCAACACCAAAAAAGCGCTGAGTTTTCTTTTCTGCTGGAATGGACCCCAGGCCTCCTTGTGAACACAGGGCCAGCACTCCCCAGGAAGCTGTGTCCAGCTCTGAGCCTGAGAGTCACAGCTGCACTGTAGGTGATATGTCAAGGAAGCTGTGGCCCTGAGCTTGTCCTACAGTGGGCCTGCAGCTTCCAGGTCCTCAAGGAGCTGGGACTGACCCTGGGTGAGCATGGTGAGGACACAGAAGGAACAGGACGTCTGTCATGTGGCGGGGGCATCAGGGCACATGAACTCGTTAGCCATCTTCAGGCTGGGAAGGACAGGGAGGACTCCTCCGCCCTGTGCCGCAGTGGCCTCTGTCTCTGCTTCAGGCCCCTCGCTCTTCTTACACCCCTTGCTGGGGCCAAGCAGCATTCTCCTGTATTCGCAGTGCTCTGGGAGGCTGAAGCAGGAGGGCTGCAAGCTCAAGGTCAGCCTCAGCACTGCTATTTAAGAGTGCTTCTCCTCTAAGAAGTTAGGGCCCCGCTATCCCAGTCAGATCGTGGCCAGGACAGAGCCTCTTCTGCGTCCAGCCTCGATTCCTTATCTCCCCTCTGCTGCTGAAGCCCAGGGCAGGAGACCCCATGTCATTGGTGCTTAGGAGCCCAGTGTCCCCAGTGCCCCTTGGGGTCACTGCCCTTCCCAGCTGGGCGTCCCCTGGGAGCTCAGGAATGCCTGCCTCTCCTCTCTGCTTCCTCTTCCTCCACTTCCTGCACCCAGGGCCGGGTGAGCAGGGCCCCTGGCTTCTCTCCAAAGCATCTATTTTTATGCTTTCTCTCAAGCTGTGGCGGGAGGGTCCGTGGGAAGCTGGACACCCCTCGCCCGCTGCTCCCGACCTGACCTGAGGTTCACAGGGAGAAACGAAAGGAGCCTGAAAGGAGCCTGCGCTCCCAGCCCCAGGCTCGCTGTCCTGCAGGGCAGGGCTAGGGCGAGGACATGGAGGAGCAGAGACAGGGAGCCACCGGACAGCTCCCCAGCCTCCATGGGCATTCACCATTCATCCGTCCCCCTCTCACCTGCCCACCTGCCATCGTCCCGCCTCCCAGCCCACACATAGGACCAGGGCTGCTAGGGGTGACCAGGCCCCTGCCTCCACTGGAAGGCATCTGGGAAGATGGCCACAAGGACCTCCTATCCCCTTGCTCTGCTGTTTCTGGGTGTGAAACTCGGGGCTGCTGGGGGACTGGGTGTTGTCTCTGGGTCCTGATTGGGCACATGGGCAGCCCTGGGGCTCAGGGTCTTCACCCACAAAATGTCATTGCCTGAGAGCAATTGAGGGGTTACCTAAGCTCAACTCAGCCTAGAGCTTTGTATTTTATTTTATTTTATTTTTATGGTGCTGGGATGGAACTCAAGGCTTTAAACACAGCAAAATGTTGTACAGGAAGTTTGACAGTGAGATTTTTTTTTTTTTGGAGACAGGGTCTCACTCTAATTCATGCTGGCTTTGAACTCACAGCAATTCTAGCTCAGCCTCCAGAATGCTGAGATTCCAGGTGTGCACACCACGCCTGGCTAGTGGTGACATTTTTAAGCAAAGTATCCTGATTTTCAATTCTTATTTGTCTGTATCGGGCCATTTAATCAACCTTCCTAAAAGCAAAGGGAAACCAAGCAGAGACCCAGGTACAGTGATAGATAATTAGTAAAGCCCCAGCTTGGAAAAAGCAGCCTGAGCATCTCTGCACAAGCAGCAATGCGCACACCTTGAACCCGCAAACCATGCCTCCTGGAGAGCGTACACGGTCAGTTCCGGGTCTGCGCCTGGCCTTTCCTCGACCCAAGGTCATCCTGTGGAAAACTGAGGCTTGGACCTCTGGGAACAACATCCTCATCCCTGCAGCAGAGCCAGCCACAGAGCCCCCTCTGCCCAGGGCCCTCGGACCCGTCAGACATGCTCTCACACCTAGTGGCCTCACCCCTTTCCCCAAACCTGGCACCACAGTCTTGGGGTAAATCGGGGCCAGAGGGACCCAGAAACACAGATGACATGGCTCACTGCCCCATGCTAGGGCTCTGCTGTCTGCCACCCTTTGAAGGCATCCGTCCCACTTAATGAACCAGGAGGAAGATGCACCCCATACCGCTTCCTAGGTGCTTGGGTCCTGAGACACCCCCACTCCCTCACTAGGTGTGTCCCCCGGCCAGAAGCCACGGTACCTTCTCTCTTGCGCCAAACTCCTGGAGAAACTGCTCTCCTTCAGGGCAGGACAAGGGCCAGGGCTGCGCTTGGCCATGGCGTTCTGAGGCAGGACCAATAGCCCGACGGCTGCACCTGGGGGCCATGGACTAGGGGGACCCCATACCCTGCATCGAGACACTGGGGTGTGAATCTCGCACCCACAGTGGGCACAGGAAATGCCTGGCACCTCAGGAGCCCCTGGCTGTGACCCTGAGACTACATCTACTGAAGGAGACTTGAGAGATCCAAGGGAGACGTCTCAGGGAGCCCCACCTCCCAGAACCCTGGGGCGCTTGGGGTCGGCACCTACTGCACCTCTGCCCAGCTCCTTTCCACCCTGGGAGTGACAGCGGTCACAGCCAGGCGCTGCCCACTTAAGTGGAGTCTGCAGCTTCCCTGCTCCAGGTTAAATCTGCTTAACAACACCTGTGCTCCTGCCGCAGAGCCACCACTGCTGAGGGAGCTCAGCCTCGCCCTCACCGGAGCACAGCTCCAGGACACGTTGTCTTTTTAGAAAAACCAGCAAGAGACCAATGTCTTACCAAAATTACTATCTCAGAGCCGGAAGTGGCAGTGCAAGCCTGTGATCCCAGCACTCGGGAGGCCGAGGCAGGAGGATCACTGAGAGTTCAAGGCCAGGCTGAACTGCACAGTAAGACAAAAAAACAAATCACTATCTGCCTCCTACTTCACAAGTTACTGCACCTCAGAACTGCTCATAAAGACACACCCCACCATCCTTCTACACTGGCTGCCCCTGGAGGGAAACCCCGCACCCATCCCTGGAGCAGGATTGCTGGGGGTGAAGTCTGTGGCCGGGAGCCGGCAGAGCTGTTTTTTCCCAAGGCCTGGATCTCGCATGGCTTCTTCACAGTCTCCCAGGACCACCCCTCTCTTCCTCTCCCAAGGACACCCCGAGTAGCTTCAAATAGCCACGTTCAGGTATTGGCTGGGCTTCAGCATTGGGGAAGTGGTGGTACAGGTCTGGGGAGGGGTGGCCGTGTGGGTGCAAGGTCATGATCAGCCCACTGCAGGGCTGTCGGGCAACTGGGACTTCCCAGATTGGATCTAAGCCTCATGGGGAGTCAGTGACCAGTGTGACAGGCACCCAGCAAGCTCTCCAAAGATCAGTCACAGGGACAGAGAGAAAAGGTTGGCATGATGCCCAAGACCAACAGTGGCTTCCAAGGCCACCACCCATGGTTCCAGGGTCCCCTACACAACACATGAAGGGCAGAAACTCTACTAGGCTGCGCAGCCCTCAGGAGCAAATCACACCAAAAACCGCCAGTATCTGGGGAGCCCAAGCCCCTGGAGAAGCGGGGAGAGAAAGAAGGAGGAGATGGGTTCCCCCAAACCTTCCTCTTGCCCACCTCGCACTCCCAGCCCTGTGCCTTAGGAGCCACAGAGGAGGTCCCCAGAGGGTGCCCTGGCCTCCAAGCACAGCCTCTTCCACATGTCCCTGTCCCCAGGGCCCAGCAGCCGGATCCCCCAGCCTCCTGCCCCCTGCGTCTCAATTTCAGCCCGTTTCTGGGCCACCATGGCCTTGGGGCTGGCATTACTCATTATTTTCCTCACAGACGGTGCGTGTCCATGGCCATCCTGGGTGCTGCGCATCCCAACCCACAGGACGTGTCTTGCCTCGGGACTAAGTGCTGGGCCACCAGAGTTGCTGGTGTGTCACAGTCTGCATCGTCACCGCTGGCTGAGCTTGGGGAGGGGCTCTGGGCATGCTGGTGAATACAAGCCCCCGAGGCTAGGGCATAGCCTGTAGGACCCCAACATCCAGCAGCCCTGCTCCCCAGAATGACTCCATCTCACAAAGCGGAACTTTATGCATGGAAGAGGAGGAGACAGATGGGGGCAGGGCAAACAGACCAGACCAAACCAGCCTGGGCAGTCAAAACCAGCATCCATCTCTCCTGGTCTACAACCCACCCTCTGGGGACACCCCCAGCTCACCTCCACCTTGGTAAGGACTAATACACACCCCAGGTGCATCACCTGGGGCAACAGACGGATGGGCAACTTCAGCAGAAAGGCAGGTGACTCAGGGGTACCCAGGACCAGGACCTGGATGGGGAGGCTGGGCCGATCAGCTATGAAATGGAAACTGAAATGCCCTCCCCAGGCTTGGGAACAACAGGAGGACAGGACAGGGAGAAGAGACCAGTGCGGAAGCAGGAAGCCAAGGTCCAGCCATGACTGACACCAGCGCAGGGCCACAGCTCAGTGGTCTGAGGTGGCAGGGCGCTCACAGTCCAGGAAGCCCTCTCGAGGAGCAGGAACCCCTGCACCCTGTGGAGGGCCCAGCTGTGCCGAGCACAGGACACTTCCGCTCAGATGCATCTCCAGGATCACTCATGGGGCCAGTGGGGAGGAAGGGAGGGAGGTGTCACATTCTGTAGCCCCCCATGCATTGCACTCTCCCCACCACTGTGCAGCTGGCCCAGGGCTCAGCTTCCCGTGGTCTCCTCTCTGCCGCCCCAGTCACCCTGTGCTCACACCGCCCAGGTCCTGAGACCTGTGGGTGAATTCTCACCCTGGCCATCATGGCCTCCTGGCCTCATCTCTCCTGGGTCAAACGAGATTCAAAAACTGAGCAGCCAGAGACAGACCAGCAGCAGTGACTTCCATACCTGGCGAATATACTCTCCCGGCAGGCATGGGGAAGCAGGGTGCACAGAGAAGCAAACCAGCAGGTGAGCCCTCCCCGTGCCTGCCCTGTGGCAGTGGCTGCAGGACGCCACACGGGAAGAACGCAGCACAGGGCACGAGGAGGGGGTACACGCATCTGTCCTTCTGTCCTCGAGTTACCGAAGTTCCATCTGACGGTTGAAGGCAAAGGGCCACCGCCGCCCAGTGAATGAGGTGTAAGCAGACAAAACACTGAAACAACCTTAAGGGTGCAGAGGGACAGAAATAAGGAGCGTGCTCTGCACCAAGCGGTGAACTCTAATAGCTGTGATCTGGACATTTCATGCCGGGAATGTGACACGCAGTGCGGTCATTCGATGGGATCCAAGACACTGCCAGCAACACAGGACAGGGTCCCCAAAGTGGCTCGGAAAGCCACAGAGAGTGGGGGAAAGAAATCAGGGAAGCAAACAGAAAACAGGAGCCTGTATTTTCCAGTCACAGTTGTGTTCAACCCTGAAGTCAGTATTTTTACACCCCTGTCCTTTCCTTTTGAGACAGGGTCTCGCTGATCCATGCAATGACCCAGGCTGAACATCCACTCACCATCCTCCCACCTCAGCCTCCCAGAGCAAGCCTCAGCCCTGCTATTCTGCCTTCTCGAGTGGGGAATTATTCAGCTCTGCGTGGGGGAGTGGCCTCTTTTTCCCCCCACTGCCTGGCACCAAAATTCTGAGCACATACAAAACTTCTAGCCAGGAGTGGTGGCACATGCCTATAATCCCAGCACTCAGGAGGCTGAAACAGGAAGATTGATGCAAGTTCGAGACCTTCTTGGGCTACAAAATGAGCTCCGGACCATCCTGAACTGCATAGCGAGACCGTGTCTCAAAAAGACAGAAGAAAAAAGAGAAGAAAATAACTGCTCTGTGCCATCACTCGCTGGGTGCTATTACCTGGACTTTCTTTGTTCGTAGCTTGGATCGTCAATGTCCTTGAAGCCCTCAATGTATTCAAGGCCTTGTCCCCAGCATTAAGTCACTGCAAAGACCCCAGTGTCTCCTTTCTCCTCTCTCACCGCCTCTCCAGAGTGACAGCTCCAAAGCCGTGGGCAGAGCCCCCTTGCCTCTTGCAAAGCTGGACCCCAGCATTGTCGGGGTGACCTCAAGCTTGCGCATGGCTCTCGCCTCTACTCTGCACCACTGCACAGGTGCCGAGCCCTCCTGACCCACAGTCATTCTGACTCCATTTATGAAGCTCCGCCCAGACCCACACGCGGTGCTGTTCTTCCTGGAACTGAATTAAACAGGCAAGTCAGCACAACTCAGTGCCTTTAGGACGGAGCCCCACATCCCCAGACACATTTACCTGTAACTTTTGACTGCCTCTTCTCAGTAAGCATTGCAATAATTCCATCAAGAGAAATAATCGCATCACTTTCCACCATCCAGCTCCTCTAGGGCCACCACGATGTCCTGACTCGGTTCCCCCAGCCCAAGTGACGACCGAGGCAGCCGCCATCTCGCTATGAGGCTGGGCCACCTGCCCGCTGCACCCCACAGGGGACCTCATGGTCTCTGCCTTGCTGCCCCTTCCTGGTGGAGCTGGAGGTAGCATAGCTCTCCTGGTTCTCCGAGTCCCATCGTGGCCTGAGCCGGGCAGTGTGGGGGGAGGTGGACAGGGAAAGGCTGTGGCCTGTGATAGGGACATTCTGGGCCCCGCTCTCACTGTGACCTGCATCTCCAGCACCCACAGACACGGATCCCCTGGGCAGGCAGGCCAGGCGGGCGGGCATGGTGCCCTCCACAGACCACAGTGGGGCAGCCCCGGGGCCACGGGCCAGCAGCCGCCCACTAAGCGCCCTCGACACTCCTGGCAGCGTCTCAGCCCCGCAGCTGTGCCTTCGCTGTTACCATTGCGCAGTGCTGGAGAATGAACCCCAGGCCTTTGCACTGAGGGACATCCCAGCTCGACTTTTAAATTACTTTTTTTTTTCCCTGCGGTACCCGGGATTGAACTCATGACCTTGCACTTGCCAGGTAGGCGCTTGTGCCGCTGAGCTAAATCCCTGGCCCTAAATTACTTTTTTAAAGCCTGAGACACGCTCTGGCTGAGTACAAAGTTGCCCAGGTGGGACTCAAACTTGCAATCCTTCTGCCTCAGCCTCCCAAAGATATTTTTTCCTAACACAGAAGAGGACAGAATGGGTCAGAAGACAAAAACAATGAACAAACTATCCTCACTGTGTCCGCATCCTCCCCAGTGCTTGGAGCAACCGTCACCCCCACGCTCCAGAAACTTCCATAGACGCTAACATCACATGGGTCATGAGTCTCCCAGAAAGACTGAGAAATCCTGGTCCCATTAATTGACGGGTGCTTGTGCTCACAGACAGAATAACTGAAGGGAGAGGAACAGAGAGGGCTTCTCCAAGGAGCCCAGGGTACTGTTAGGCCATCTGCAGGAGTGACCTGTCTAGGACGCAGGCAGAAGCTGAAAACCTCAGAGGCATGCATGGGACTCAGGGGGTGAGGCTGGGACATGCCCCAGGGAAGAAGCGAGCACCTGAGCAGGAGTAGGGCCTCTGCCAGGTCGATGGACTCCAATGCTCCCCGCCCAGCCAGAGACTGGGAAATATTTCCATGCCGCAGCAGGCTATGCAGTGGAGCACATGTGGAATTCAGGGAACACAGCGCAACTGCCTGCAAATCGCACCACGGGCACACACACTAGGGCCAGGAGGGGAGCAGGGTGGCCCTGCCTAGCTCCGTGGAGCTTCTCCAGCAAAGGACTGCTGGTCCCCCCCTCTCCTGCTGTCCCACACACGCAGGCTGTTGGCCGCTGGCCAGCTGAACCCGAGAGCCGATCAGGCGGGAGGGTGGGCCGCGGCAGGAGGGAGAGACTGTCCTGGTCCCCCTTTCCCCCAGACGCCGAACCTCCCATCACACGTCCTGCACATCTGGGGAAGCAGCCTCAGGGGGTCCCGGGGTGGGGAGTTGGACGCACTGGCATCGGCCCAGATGTAGCCATCCAGATCCAGCCAGGTGGTCTTGGGGAATCAAAAGGGAACTTGGCCTTTGGTGACTCCACCCATGGTGGGAGGGGACCGGACCGGCTGTCTCTCTCACTTTGGGACCCGAGCCTGCCCGTCTCCCCCGACTCTGGCTGGATTTCAGCTTTCGCTGGGGCCATGCCCAGAGCTCAGGCCTCGGAAGATGCCCAGGCAGAGGACGCTTGGGCCCTGGCGCGGGTGGGAGGGGACAGCCCTGTCCGGCAGACAGGCAGGCGGAAGAACGTGTCCTGCTGGGGAGCATCCGAAAAACACAAAGGCGCAGACGGATGGTCAGACGGACAGGGACAGAGGAGAGGGGCAGATGTCCTAGCAGGAGGAGCGCTGCAGGCTCGAGCTCCGCACCACCTCCCAATGCCTGGGGGCTCCAGGAAGGCTCAAGCTTCCTGGCCCTGGAACTCTGCACTCCACCTCCTCCCTCCCCCCAGACCCAGATCAGGTTTCAATCCGTGGCTCCCCAGGTGGGAACGCGCGGGAGCCCGGGGCGCAGGGCCAAAGCTGCCACTTACCTGGGCACCGGAGGCTCCAGCCAGGACCAGGACGACACCGGAGGCCTCACAGAGGGCGCCCCACAGGGTCTGTACTGGGCGGCCCAAGTGGCGAGTGTGGTCCCCGTCCTGGTCCCAGTCCCAGTCCCAGTCCCAGCGGTGGCCCCCACCCACCCAGCGGGCTCCGGTTCCGCGTCCTTGTCCCGGGGGAGGTAGGAGGCGGGGCGGCCACCTCCAGAGAGGCCCATTCAGAGGGCGGTGGGGAAAGAATCCCGGGATTGTCGGCCGGGCGGCTGCGGGCGGGCAGGCGGCCCAGTCAGCTCCGGCCCGCCCCACCACGCCCCTCCTCCCAGCCCCTGCCCGCCAGCAAAGCGCACCAAGGCAGGCACAGCCTCAGCCCTGCCATGTCTCACCATCTCCGTGTCGACCCAGCCTGGCCCCTGCAGGACCCCAAGCAGAGGGGAAGTGTCACAACCACAGGAAGACCTGTACCCCCTTCTTCCCCTCGGCCCTTTTCCCAGGGACCCCTGCCACCAAACCTATGAGGCAAACCTTGCAGCACAAGCCAGCTAGTGAGCTCCTACACATTCTGCAAAGCCCAATGCAAAGGACGTCACAATGGTTTCACAGGGTGTGGGGCCCTCTCAGTCGGTAAAAGTGAAGTGCTCTGCTCCCCGAGGTCGGAGCTAGGACCCTGACTACAGAGCAGAGCCCAGAGCCTCCTACACAGGCTGCGGATATGGGCACAGCACTCAGGGCTGCATCAGGAGGCTGCAGAGTTTACCCTCAGCCCTGCCTCAGTCTCAGGGCCTGGTGGAGGCCACTCACGCTGCCACTTCTGTCAGCTCCGTCAGCTTCGTCAGCTCTGCAAAGTCTGGCAGCGAAGGTCCCACCGTTCCTGCTCCTAGGGACACCTCCTTCCCTGCCCAGTGGCACCAGAGCCTGTTGTATCTCAATTTTGTGATGTAGGGATGGAACCGGGCCAGCAGGGCTCACCCCCTCCTTTTCTTATGTTTCGTTTTAATCCAGGGTCTCTCTGAATCACTAAGTCTACCAGGTTAGGCTCCAATTCAAAATCCTCCTGCCTCGGCCTCCCAGAGGGCTTGGATTTAACAGGGCGCAGGGCCACACCTGGCTGGCACTCCCTTTACAGCGCCCCCAGAAGCTCAGCACATATTCACGGAGCCTCAACTGGGGCAGCTGTAGCCTTGGGGCCTTGGGGGCCCTCAACAGCCACCTCAGGAAAGGCCTAGGCCTGCCTGTCTCAGTGGGTACTGTGCTTCCTCTGGCTTGTTTATGTGACTTGTTTATGTGACTGCAGGGAGGATGCCCCGGCAGTGCCCGACCTTCTCCTTGGCAGAGGGAGGCACTGGGTAGAAAGGCAAGGGGTGGCCAGACCCAGGAAGGGTGGGAGAGCAGCAGGCCAGGGGCCAAGTCGGGGACAAAGGAAAGGAGGAGAAGGTGTAGGGGACCACCTAGCAGGAGCCCAGCTCAAACTGAAAAATAAGGGGTTGGGGGTAGCTCAGTGCAAAGGCGCTGGGGTAGCACCCAAGAGAGAGAGGGAAATTGGGTCAGCCTGATTTGCACTGGAACACAATCCCCAAGGCCCCAGGAATGCTCCAGGGAGCAGAGGACGGGGGCTGCAGTCCCGCTGCCCCAGGCCAAGTCCTTCCTATAGCCTCCTCCCGGCAGGGGGTGCTGGCTCACCCTGGGCTCCCCCAAGGTCCAGCCGGGTGAGCTGCCTGTCCCTTCCCCCTTCCTGCAGGCAGGCTGCACCAGGGGACCCCAGGAAACTGCTCAGCTGTGGGGAGCCTGTGGGGTGAGGGAAGGAGGCATGGCCCACTGGGAAAGGGATGGAAGGAGGAAGGGAGGGGGAGGAGGCGCTCTAGTATCCAACTCCACAGAGCAGAATGAGAAAGGGGTCAGAGGGGACACAGGAAGGGCTGTCCTCACCTCCTAGGACTTGCTGGGTGATGGTGGGTTGGTGTGCTCCCTCATTTCTGTAAGCTGCGGGGCTCTGCTGCGGGGGGTGAGTGGCTCAACGCCCTCCTCACCCCCATAAACGGATCAGCAGTGCTTTGCAGAGAGAGGCTTACACCAACCCACAAAACCTCAGTCCTCCAGCCCCTGCAGCCGAGGCCCCCCAGTTGCCTGCTGCTCTGTACCTCAGCAAGACCCAGCTCCGCAGGGAGCCACGGGGGCCCCAGGGCACCAGACTCTCGGAGGTGCCTTTGGACCCCAGGGCACTGGAGATGTTTCCCTTTCTTCCAAAGTAAGTGGTTCTGAGATGGCCTTTGTTTCCTTATAAACCTGTATTCCTGCTGCCTGCATGGGTTCCTGGCTCCTGGGAGGTGCAAGTGCTGGCACAGGCCTGTACCCAGCTCTGGGAGGATGGGGCAGTGTGGGCAGCTCAGTAATTTAGTAAGGACAGGAAGGGCCGGGGAAGTGGCTCAGCATGCAGACCTGGGCTCAGTTCCTCCACCCCGTAACCACGAGTCTCTGCACACACAACCAACCCAAGAGGAAATGTGGGTCCCCTGCATACACAAGGGCCTCCCTGAGTATACCACAGTAGCCTAAATGTGACAGGACTAAGATGAAAGATGGGGTGCTTCTCCACCTGATCAAGGTGTCCTGTGGTTGACACCCCAAGGCTCTGCCCCCTGCAGGTCCCAGCCAGGGAGAAATGTGGAGGACAAACTGCATGTCTGGGTTCCTGGGTCTCTCAGAAGCCCAGATGCACACCTCCACCCTCTTCTTCCTGGCTTTGTTACCAAAGCCCTGTGTCAAGTTCCACAAGGCACACAGCTGGTGGCAGTTACCTTCTGGGACCAAAGCAGCAGGTGCTGCGAAGACAGCTTAGGGCACTTGCCCAACGTGGGGACAGGATGGCTGCTCAGAGGGGCCTCAGGCACAGGAGACACCAGGATGGCTTGTGGAGAGCTTCCGGAGGGCAGCCATCCTTGCTTGGGGCCACACCGGGCTCCATGGGCATGAACCTGGGGGAGCCACATTGCCCTGGGGGAGCCTTCCTGCCCCAGCTCTGCCTGACTTGTGCACGGCTCTCAGCAAATCCACATTCTCGCCTCTACGGGCTGCTGACTATGGGGTCCCAGGCCAGCAGCCCACTCCTTCCTCGGTGGGAACCCGTGCCCTCCTCCCTGGCCCCTGTCCTGAGGGTCTTCAGCTGTGCCCTCCTGGCAGTGCTGGGCATGAAATACAAGGTCCCTGTGCTGGGCAACACCCCTGAGACAGAAGACAGGAGCCAAGGTCGAGCCTCGTTTTTATCATGCACTTTTTACAAAAGCTGCAATGTCAGGACACAAACTCTGCTCATCACTCCTGCAAAAGCCACGTGCGAACACCTAAACGCCATGACCGAGGCTGTGGTGTGATGAGAATGCTCTGGAAGGTTCGACACTGACTACTGAAATGCCCTTGAATGACTTGCTGGACACTGGCTCGTTTTATGTGATGGGAATTTTATCTCCACTTAGAAAAAAAAAAAAAAAGCAGCTATTTTGGAACAATGTGGAAGCTGAAACAGCGGGACCAGCAGACTTTCCTCATGACATATTTCCTCACTTTTTTTTCACTTACTCTGAAAACGTCAGATAAGACATAAAGGGATGATGTAAAACTTCTTGAACTCCATGGTTTTCTCTACTTTATGCTGGGGCAAAGAGACAAAGCCATGAAGATCAAAATGCAATGACTCCCGTACTCATATCCTTAAAAAGGTTTCCACTTTCAGGAAAAGCACTGCCTCTGGGGGCTCACGCGTGGGATTGGGGGTCCTTTAAAGGTACTGCCCCCAGCTCACGTGGTCCTGGGTAAGGTGGGTTATGAGGTTAGGGTCCAGAAGTCCAGTGAACGCTTACATTACTTTTAAAACAATTACAATAAAAGACACATGGTGGCGAGTCCTCCCCTGAACCCTCCCACT
This sequence comes from Cavia porcellus, assembly GCF_034190915.1. NCBI lineage: Eukaryota > Metazoa > Chordata > Mammalia > Rodentia > Caviidae > Cavia > Cavia porcellus. Next base: position 52,755,514 of record NW_026947506.1, on the reverse strand, counting down.
CTGACCATGCTCATCTCGTGGTCCCGGCCGCTTTCCACAGCCGCTCTGCAGTCCTGTCCTGAGGGTCTTCAGCTGTGCCCTCCTGACTGCCTCCATGCTTGAGTGGGTTCAGAACAGCTCCTCTCCTGGTCACTGTGACTTTGGGAGGGAGCCGGAAGCCACATGGTGCCAGATCCTGAGAATGGTGGATGGGGATGAGGCCCTGTTTGTGTTCAGCAGAAATCACCATGGGCTCTGAGAAGACATCGCCCTGGGTCACTGTCAGTGCTAAGGTTTCCCGAGCTCACCCGGGGACGTCTGCACCAGGTCCCTGTCTACCCAGAGCCGGTGGAGTAGGACCCACCTAGCTACACAGAGGACATCCCGGAGGGGCAGACAGACCCAGAGCCACCGGCTCTCAACCGCAGCGAGGTCAGGCCCAGGGCACAGGGGCACCTCGTGTGTGACTGCAGAGATGTGCCTGTTGGGATGGGAGCCACAGGACACCTCCATGGTCCACTGCCCAGGCTGCCCTGACCGAAGAGATGGCTCCTGACAACGACACAGGAATAATAACGGCACCCAGGCCTGGCACATGGATTTCAACCAAGAGCCTATAAAACCAAGAGCCAAAACAGCCAGGACCATGCACACACGAGTTCAGTGCCTTCCCTGGGCTCTGCCTTTCACAGATGATTGGCCTGTAGTGCATAATAGGAAAAAGGGGCACAATTTCTACTGTTCTGCCAGGTACGATGGTACACACCAGTAAGCCCAGCACTTAGGAGGCTGAGGCAGGAGGATCACCAGTTCTAGGACAGCCTGCACTGTATAGCAACAAAAATAAAATGCTACTCTTCTGGATGACAGAAGGGATTGAGGAGCCAGGGGAGAGACCCAACTTGTGTCAACACCAGGCAGTAAAAACTCTCACCTGGAGGGCTCAAGTTCCCAGGGGGCAACCACCCCTTTTTCCCCTCACTCACAAAGGCCCTCCCACACTGGCAGGGGTGGTACCAGCAAGGCTGGCATCTATCCCCTTCCTCATGTGTCTCCAGGATTCCAAAGTTTCTTTCATTCCCTAAGCTATTAATACATCTGGAAGAAGCTTTGCCTCCTGGCTATTTGTTTATCTGAAAGCTGCTTGTTTCCGGACAGTGGGTACAAGCTGCCTCTGGCAGGGACCCAAGGCCCTGAAGCTCCAGGACCAAGCTCAGTCAGGGGACTGACGAGGTCACCCTGGGCCTCAGGCAGGCCATCAGTACCCTGTCCTGGACACAGTCCTTCCTAGAGCCACCGTCCTCAGAGCCACCTTCTCAGTAGGCCTTGCCCAACCTCCACATCCAGCCTGGGTGAGGTGGCCCAGGCAGGACGAGTGCCCTCTGTCCTGCATGCAGATTCCCACCTAAACCCTTGGCCTTCCTCTTGCAGGAATCCTGCTGTGTCAGCTCAGCAAGGGACCCCTCTGCGACCCCAGGCAGGGCCTCCCAAGCACTTCCTGGGCTCCTGAACCCCCAGGGTGCTGCCCTGGAACTCTCTGCTCTGCCCCATACCCAGAGCCCACGGGGCAGTTCCTCCTGCTCCAGCTGCCCCCAACAGGCATCTGTCGCCTGGGACTGGAACCAGCTGTTTCCCATGGACACTGGTCCTGCTGGGTGCAGTGGCCTGTCATGGCACACTGGGCCTCTGCTACTGATATCCTAAGCCACGTCCTGCTCACAGGGACACAGGGGGGACTTCAACAGGCAGCGCTACAGCAGCCAGATGAAGACTAACAGTGATGATCACAACCAAATCCGAGCTGTCTCCTCAATCCACTCCACAGAGGCCCGTGGACCGCACCCCCCGAATTTCCATCGGACTGACTCACAACTCTACTCTGCACCACTGTGGGGGACACGTCACGCTTCTGCATGCAGCAGACCTTATGAATGCCTGCACTTGAGCCTTCCCTCCCTCTCCCGGGGCCTTCCCACAGGGGATCCTGGCCTGGCCCTGTCCCGAGGGCCACTTCCGGTTGATGTCCTGGGAGGGGAGCAATGATAGAAGCCCACGGGGACTCAGAACCAAGATCCCGCCAAGCTGGAAGCAGGCGCCTTCGCAGTGGTGGCTCAGGAGCGGGGTCACCTGGTCTGTATTTACGTTTCTTTCCACACAGCATAGTCAGATTCTCAAGTGGGCTCTGGGTGACTGGACCTGCAGGGATTCCCACCCGACGTCTGTTTACCTCCCTGCAGGACAACACCCTCCCCACTCCCCACTGGGGCACTGGCTGACCTGCGCTCGCAGGATTTTTACATTATGTATACATTTAGACAAGGTATATGTTGAGCATAAGTTTAAAAGAAGTTTTAGGCAGTTACATAGCTCACATAGAACTGCAGAGGGCAAGGTCACTGGTCACCAAGCCCCAGGGCCGCCCCAACCTGCAGTGCTGGTTGGCAGAAGCATTATTTTCCTCTGTTAGCACCATGGATTCGAATTTAGATGCTGACCTTGCCTTGAACCCTGGAGTAAACCCCACGGGGTTGGCTGTGTGATCTCCTTTATACACTGCAGGCCTCTGTCTGCCCATTTCCCAAGAACGAGCTGTGCATCTGGGTCTCTCTAGGACCCTGGGCCTGACTTCCTCTTGCCTTGGGGCGTCCATCAGGATAGAACCCGAGGCTCACGCAGGCCAGGAGTGAGCTGGTCAGCCCTGGGGGCTCCTCTGCTCTGGCGCCTGCATCTGTTTTCAGTGCCCAGGCAACACCAGCTTCATAAAATGAAGACGCACTCCCTCCCTCCCGTCCCTGGAAGGGACTGCTTGGCGAGCACGTTGATTCCTCCTTAAATACCTAGTAGAATTTTCCAGTGGAAAATTCTCCAGCTGGGCCTGGTGATCTGGGCACCCCTTAATCACAACGCCGGGTCCCCTGAGGGTCCATCCACCCATGCTCACCCCTTGGAGCATTCTCATGCTTGTTCCACACACCTCCAGGATTTCAGCTGTACTTACAGAAGGAACAGGGAAAGGAAGCCTCACCCACGCCCCAGGAAGCCAGACGGCTCCCCAGTAGCATCATCATAACCCCTGTTCGGCCGAGTGCCGCTGGGCTCAGCTCTCTCCTGCTGGCAGGGCTGGGTGGAAGCCACACCTGGGGCGTGCTAGGCCAGGGCTCTGCCTTGAGCCACACTGCAGCCCTTCACAGCCCTCCAAGATGACCCTGCCCACAGTCAGTGTGGACACATGGACAGCAAAGTCTGCACAACATGACCCCTAAGACTGCTTCTCCCCAGCAGCTCTTTCGAATTGATGTCAGATGGCCATGGCTTTTAGGGGCATGTGGGCCTAGGGTCCTGCACGACATCAGAGTGGGCACCACGTCCAGCCCACAGAGGCCACAAGCTGCAGGTCTGAGTGGGGACGAAGGCTCAGGAGGCCACGGGCACTGGAGTTGCAGCTGCAGGAAAATGAGCCCTGGATTCTCTGGCCTGGACTCAGGCTCCGCGCTGTCTTACTGATGTAGCTTCTCCTCTCTAGTGGGCCAACTTCCTCACTGGGGACTGGAGTCAGGTCACATGACTGCAGGGTGAGGGGCAATCATCTCCAAAGAGCAGGGGGAATCCTCCCCCTGCCAGCCCTCTCTGCTACCAGTTTCCCGGGAGCCCAGCGATTCCGCTTGTCTGTGCAGAGTGGCTGGGACCCCAGGCAGAGGTGCAGGTCATGAGACAAAGCTTCTGCCACGTCAGAGCTGCACAGACATGAGGCACTTTCCCCGGGGAACTTTGGAGATGAAAACTGAGAGGACTCGTCCTGTCACTTCTGCAGTCCCGGGGAGGGGACCAGGGCCTTCGCGAGGAGCTGCATGCTCGGCCCTCTCCACGTTTTATGTGGAGACAGGGTCTTGCTATGTCACACAGTTTTCCAGGTTGACCCACAATTTATGATTGATCCTCCTGCCTCAGCCGCCTCTCTGAGAGCTGCCATTTCATAGGATTAATCTCTGTGTCTGTCTTTATATTAAAAGACAAAGCCCTGCTTCTCATAGGGACATAGATGAGCACACGGACCGGACAGTGCTGCTGGCAGAGGGCTGAGTGCCCGGTCCAGATCAGAGCCCCGCGCCCATGGGAGTCACATCAGGGCCTGCAGGGAGCACTGCAGTGGGTGCAGGCAGCACAGCTCCCTCTGGACCCGCAGACATCACAAGCATGCTAAGGACATGTGCGTGGCCGTACAGAGGTGAGGCCCCATGGCTCAGTGGAAATCCACGCTCCTCTACCTCGAGCCTTGATGAGGCCCAGGGGAGCCCTAGCTCCCCATACCTTATCTTAAATTTCAGCCCCACCTACTGGAAGAGGGGTCATCATGGTGCTAAACATCAAGACTAAGAGAAGCATACAGGCCCTGAAGTGAGGGAGGCCCTTCCTCTGCGTGTTCCTGGGCCGTGGGTCACATCCTCAGCCAACAGCTCCTGGACAGGGGCCGGATAGGAACAGAACTGGGTGGAAAGGGCTCTCTCCCAGAAAAGAACCCAACAACCACAGACCAAGCCCCTCAGGTGCCCTCACCCGGACAGAAGGGCAGCCACAGAGGAATCTAAAAGCATAGATGACATCTTCTCTCCACCTACCCGGCCTGGCTTCGTCCAGGCGGAACTGCGAGGGTGTCCCTGGGCTGTGCAGCGGGGACCCAGGAAGGAGAACCAAGCCCTGAATGCAGCAGAGAACTCGCTCTCCATCAGGACTTGCCCTACACTGCCCGCCTGGCACTGATGCCCCCAGTAGACGAAGCGATTCTGCTAAGCTGCCCGAGGCACAGCAGGAAGCCAGAAGCAACTGACTTCTGCCAATGCCAGGGCCTTCACAGCCTCAGTCCGACATCTTCCCCAAGGCCCCCCCAACCCCAGGCTTGGCGTCCACATAACAAGGAGTCTCTGGGGAGCCAGCAGCCGGCACTGCCCAGACCATGCTGCCTCGTGGGCATGCTTACCGCGTGCAGCTCTGCGGACACTGGCTGGGCTGCTCACCGGGGCCTCGGGCGGGCTGAAGCCAGGGTAGTAGGGCGGCGTCTTCACTGGAAAAGAGCGCAACGGGGCTCTGTCACTTCCTTGCACAGTGACAAGCTGCACAGTGTGACATCTTTCCCCTGGCTCCCAAATGGCACTGACCCCAGGGCCATCCCATCCGCTGCAACCAGCCCTGATGTATGCTACTGTATTTCTGGGTACAGGGAGTGGAACTCAGGATCTTATGCTTGCCAGGCAGGCGCTATGCCACAGAGCCATATGCCCAATACCTTTTTTATTTTTTAGTTTGACGCCCAGTCTTGCTCAGTCACACTAAATATCCCAGGCTGGGCTTCAACATGTCATCCTCCTGCCTCAGCCTGCTGGAGTACGTGGGTGACAGGTGTGCTGGCTCAGTTTGACTTCTTTCTTACCGTATGGTGTCTCTGGAGACACAGGAAATGCTGGGGTGGAACACACAGGCTCCTTGCTGTTTAGCATCCTACCATCCATCACAGCCAGGTCTGGGGGGTACGCAGGGATCACTGCCTGCAGTCAGGAGGGGGATGGATGAAGGGAAGTCAGGGAGCGGCCCTCACCCTCCAGCCCAGACAGCAAAGAGCTTTCTGCTGACAGTGGAGGAGGAGGAAGAGGAGGAGAGGAGAGAAAGAGAAGAGAGAGGTAGAAAGAGGAGAAAGGAGGAGGAGGGCGGAGGAGGAACAGAAGGAGGAGGAAGAGGAAGAGGAGGAGGGAAGGCGCCGGATCCAGCTGAGAGCTCCACCCTCCCGCTTACCCAGGTCCTTCCAAAGCCACCCCAGCCCCTGTGGAGGAAGGGACTGCAAGCACCTCTTTGACGTCCCCAGGACAGGAAAAAGGCGCAGTGCTGGGGGCTGAATCCACTCCAGCCTTCGCCCAGACACACTTGGGGAAGGACAGCTGGCCCCCGGCCTCATTGTCGTACTGTCCCAGACTCATCTTCCGGGCTCCTCCGCCCAGGGGCTCGTCGCCAGAGGAGCCTGCGTGGAGAGAGATGTGTGGGCCGCCAGGCATGTGCCACAGCCCTGTGTGGAAACCCCACAGTGAGCAGGGTGGAACAGCAAATGCCTGCAGTTCCACAGACCCGGGAGGCTGAGGCGAGCAGATCGCAAGTCAGAACCTATGCTGGGCAGTTCAGAGACACCTCGGCTCTGAATGAATAATTTTGAAAGGGTGGGGTTCAAACCCTGGTCCCCCACACACACCTATCATGAAGTTTCTCCAGGACACTGCATTTCATCATGGTGGGCACTCTGGGCACAGAAGGGCTGAGTGGAAACCCAGCTCTCAGGCCAGATGTCACGAAGACGGGGCCTGACTCGGAACCCACAGCTCCCTGGTGCAGGGCAGAGCTGGGGTCACAGGACCAGGCTGGGCAGGGTTCTGGGTACCCAGATGCCTACACACCTCCAGTGGCTCCAGACAGGAGTGGCTCTCTGACGGATCAGCATCAGCGGCTGAGGCCAGGGCCACCCCATAGGAATGCACAGCCAGCTGTGACACTGTCCCCCTGCAAGGCTGCACAGGCCGCGCTTCCTGGGCTCAAGCCCTTCTCTCCTCCCCACCATAAGACCCCGCTGTCCTGGCACAGAGGCCTCCTGCTGTGTCCTCAGTAAGGAGCTGGCTCTTGGCAGGGCTCCATGGGGCCGCCCAGAAGTCAGTGCTGGTGCCGAGAGCAGGGCTCCCGTCCCAGGGGATGGCTGCTCAGTGCGGTGCCTGAGTGGCACGCAGACCCAGCCACCTACCCACCTGCCTCTTGTGCCACACAGCAGGGGATCCAGGACCTCATGCTTGCTAGTCAGGCACTCTGCCACAGAGCCACATTCCGCCTGGCCCAAGAACTTTATCTCCATTTTCAAAACTAAGAAACCCTGCCAGGTGTCCCTGGGTGGCACACTCCCCATCGTGCAGCCTGGGCTGTGTCCTCAGGCTCTGTAAACCACTATCTTCCTGTCTCTGCTAACTTTATTTCCTAATGTACAGAGGCGGTGAGGAAGGCCGTGCACGCAGCTAGGTGCCCACAATTGCCTCCCCACTTCCCACGCTTCTCTGATTCTGCGTGGTGTGCCCTGCTGGTTCATCCCAGGCCCAGCGTGTGACTCATCACCTTCCAGAGCCCACTCTGCAGGGGCCATGCCGAGCCTTGCCTGCTCCTAGAAGGCACTGCCTTAGAGAGGATCTCTGGTGGGGAGAATGCAGTGCAGTGAGTTAGGGTTGATACAGGGTGCAGAGTCAGACAGGTGGGGGTCACAAGTCCTGGAGGGGCTCGGTGGCTGGGGTGGCTAAGGTAGCAAAGATATAAAGAACAGCAATCTTAGAGCATCATCACCATCACTCAGCATCACCATCACCATCAGCATCAGCATCGCCACCACCACCACCATCAGCATCACCGTCATCATCACCACACCAAATGCATTAATCAGTTTCCCCTCACTGCAGCAAATACCTGAGATAACCACCATATGAAGAGAAAAGGTTTATTTAGGGTCACAGTGAGAGAAGTCTCAGGCCCTGATCAGTTGGCCCTGTTGTTCTGATCCAGCAACCAAGAGCTTATCTTGGTGGCAGGGTGTGGCAGAGCAAAATCTTCCTATCCTGGTCAAGGGGCAAAAGAGAGAGGAGAAAGAATGGACAAGGGTCCCAACGTGCCTTTGAAGGGCACACTCCTTACATGACCTACGTGATGCCATCCACCAAGACTATACAGACTTCTCTGTACACCCCATCTCTTAAAGTGCCCTACTGGAGAGGACCTTTGGCAAGGGGACACTTGCATCCTAACTGCCGGGAAAGTCACTGTCACAAGTATTCATCACCTTCCTCACTCTCATTAGAATCTCCCCATCATCACCTTCTTACCACCACCATTATCAACATCAACGCCATCCCCACCACTATCAGAATCACCATCGCCATGCCTGTCACCACCCTCAGCGTCAACAGGTCCATTACCCTCAGCGTCAGGACCGTCATCATGTCTGCCTCCATCACACCAGCATTACCACCACATCCACCACCACGGCCCTCCTCATCCAAACTGCCACACCCCGTCACCACAGCTCCACCACCATCACCACTGCAGCCAGCAGCAGCCGCCCAGCAGCCCTGTCTGACTACTTTGCTGGCATGAAACATTCTCAGCAGCGTACAGCCTTTAACTTCTGGGGCAGACCTACGGTCAAATGCTGCTGCTAGCAGAGCGGGTGAGTCAGGTGTGGAGCTCTGCGGCAGACTCAGGTGGGTACGGCCAGGATCTGTCAGTGGGACGGGCTCTTCTGAGCCTCACGGGACCCAGCTCCACAGCCCTCATCTCCCCAGCCAGGCTAACACTGCACTCAGTGTTCTCCCCACATGAGGCCTGTCCCTCCCCAGGGACAGGATGGACGAGGAGCCGGGGACCCAGGAAAGCTTCAACCTACAGGCTTTTCAGGGGCCCACCCTCTGAAGACATTCCAGGGAAGCTGGTTCACCACCACACTACTATAGGTTTCCCTGCCAGTGTCTAGGGAGTTTTGTTTGCAGCTGTTCATCCACCTAGCCTTTTCTAGGTGACACTCAGACACAAACACTGCAATATAAACTTACAATCAAGAGGGTTCTAGCATTCTCTCTACCTGTGGGTCAGGACATTCCTGTAAGATTCCCGTCCCTGCCCAGCTGGAGGGGTCACAAATGTACAGCGTCTTCCAATGGGGTTTGCAGCCATACAAGGGGTCCCAGAGGGAGAGCCAAAGGCCGGTGCACACAGGAGGCTCCCAGCTGAGTCTCAGGACTCAGCCCATCACCCTGCTGGGCATGCATCTAAAACAGGAGGCTCGTCCTGGGGATGGCATGGGTGGACCAAAGACTCAGCTGGCTCTGCCCCATCTCTGATGCTCTGGACTACAGCTGCTTTACAATAGAGTTAACTAGATCACTGCCAGATTTCCAGGTCTCAGAAGACTAACAGCCAGTTTACTCACCTGCTATCTCTCTAAGGCTCCGGGGAAGAAAGGGAAAGAACTGCCCAATGGGCAGAAGTGCCCGTCAAACACAAATGGACAAATGAATACTTAATATCTCCACATCCTATAACCAAATATGCACCCGATTTTGCTAGTTGTTGAATTATGAAAGCTCTTTGCATTCAAAATTGTAATTGTTTTGCAGTAACAACTAAAGTGGTCTAAAATTAAAACCTCAGTTATTAAAGCAATGAGTTCATCCAGCAATTTAAAAATGTGATTGTTAGAGTGGGAAACAGGAGGTGATGTCCTGAAATCCTGGGCTTCCTCCCAGGAACAGGGAATCCCTGTGGACTACATTCAGTCATCTGGAAAAACCACCAGGGCCACGCATGGAAACCTGGTCCTTGGATTCTTTCCCCAGGACACTCAGGTCCTGCAAACCCCTCTGCATCTCAGGAGAGGCTTGAACCCCAGAGAAGGCATTTCTGATTTTAGTTTTTCCAAGCAATTTAACAAGTTCAGTCGAGGTAAGCCAGGCTAACACTGCACTCAGTGTTCTCCCCACATGAGGCCTTTACTTAAACCCAGAATTTCCCAAGTACACTGGAATAAATGAGCTCATAAAAGTTCTGACTGTACTGAATGCCTCCTTGTGGCTACTCTGGTGGTCACTGTGCTTGTTACATGGCTGGAATACAGCCTGAGAACCAACTCTGGGGAGACACCACCAGCTGCTTCCCTCTCCCAGGCATCTGATACGCCCAGCCTGCAGTGGGAGCAGGGAGCAGGTTAAGGTGACCAACTCCTATGCGGGGAACGGTGGAGCACACTGCTGGCTGTTATGGCAGGTTATGGAGAGGTGGCCTTAGGGTCTACATCTGGTCCCTCTCCCCTTTTTCTCTGACCCTGTCCCCTGCCCTGCTTCCTGGCTGCCATGAACTATGCGGGGAACGGTGGAACACACTGCTGGCTGTTATGGCAGGTTATGGAGAGGTGGCCTTAGGGTCTACATCTGGTCCCTCTCCCCTTTTTCTCTGACCCTGTCCCCTGCCCTGCTTCCTGGCTGCCATGAACTAAGCATCTTTGCCCCACCACACCCTTCCACCATGCTGCTCCTGCCTTGGAGCAGCTGACCATGGACTGAATTCCCTGAAGCCAAAAGCCATGCTAAACTTTAAACTGTGAGTGTCAGCTATTGTGTCCAGCAATGGGAATGTTGCCTGACACCTCAGGGAAGGTGAAATGACCTGCAGTCCAGCAAGGATGACCCCGTACCCAAGAGGTGCCTCGGTGTGCCATCTCCTCACGCTCTCCATCACCAGTCACCAACACAAATCTTCTTTCTCACACATGGTGTGAGCAGAAATTTACAGAACACGGTCCTTTAACCTTTTTTTTTTTTTTGTCTTTTTCCTTTTTATCGGTACCAGGGATCGAACTCACAACTGCCTGCTTGCAAGGCAGGCGCTTATGCGGCTGAGCTAAACCTCCAGCCCGTTCCTTTAACCTTGCTTGGTCCCTGGGGCTCTCTGCCTGCCGAGTCCCCTCCTAGCCCTAGATGACCAGTGCCAGCTCTCCCGGCCCTTTGGCATTTGTGCTTGCTGACTCCAGGAAGCTTACAACAGTGACCTGATCCCAGCACGGTTTGAGACGCCTCCGCTCCAGCCCGGCCTCCATGCAGCCAGCCAACCCCTCCTGCAGGGGTGCACACAGGCCGCCCTCACACCCGGCCATCATCCATGCAGTGCTTGGCTGGCAACCTTCCTTCTCCAACCTAAGATTCTCCTGCCTCAGCCTCCTAAAGAGCAAGGACTACCAGCATGCACCACCTTCTCATCACAGGTCAGTACCCCGCGGACGCCAGCTCACCTGTATGCCTGGCTGGGCTCCTGTTGGGGCTGTCCAGGGGGTTGGGCAGTCTGCTGCTGGTTCGAAGCCCACCTCTTGTGCTGTGCCTGCTGCCGACCCGAAGCCCACCTCCAGCACTGTCAGAACCCATGGAGCCGTTGGCTGGGCCCCCCAGAGAGTTCATGTGGGTGGGGATGGGCTCGAAGGTGGGGTCCAGCTCCAGAATCAGCCTGTTGAGCTGCTCGATGGACTGGTCGATGTCCAGGGTGGGGGAGCCAGGGACAGGGCCTGCACTGGGCTCCATGCCTGCCCCGTTCACCAGCTTCTCATCTGGGAACCTGGGCTGGAAGGCTCTGCCAGGGCAGGGCTGCTGGGCATCAGGGGCATCCGCTCCATGGCCAATGCCCCTCTGCACTGCCACTCTGCTGCTGGGTCCTCGGGAGGGGGTGACTGGAAGCCGGGGCTGGGCCTGCACAAGGCCAGCACCATCGGTGGGGCCATGACCGCCCAGTCTGGCGTCCCCATCGGGGGCAAAGCCATACTGGTGGGCTGCCACCATCTGTTGCTGGCGCACCCAGTTCTGGGTCGGGTAGCCACTCTGCCCATAGGCTGGTGTGGGCACAGGCGCCGACGGCGTCCTCAGGCCCGGCTGTGGCTGCCTGGCCTCCCGGCCACCGCCGAACGTCTGCTCCCGCTCATAGAGGCCCAGGTTGGGCACATCCTCTGAGGGGCAGCCGAAGCCGTCGGACAGCAGGGAGTGCTGGCTGCTCTGGCGGCAGGTGAAGGGGCCCATGGGCGCTGACGGCGGCCCCTCCGACGAGGACAGCGTGCCCAGGCTGCCCATGCTGTGCAGGTCCGGGGGTGGCACCTCATCGTCTAGGATGTCTGTCTCGCGGTCCTTGGGGGCTGCGTCCCCGTTAACGTGGACCTGCACAGGCACCACGTGGCGCGTGCCCCCGAACTTGCTGTGTGCGTCTGCCATGTCCTTGAAGCCACTGCCTGTGTCCTCCAGGCCAAAGCCACTGAGCAGCTGGTCCAACTCCGCCTTCTCCTGTGGGCTCAAGCCCCTGGGATGCCCCGCGGCCAGCCGCTCCTCTGTCTTATCTGTCCTGGCCGAGGCGGTGGAGTGGCCCGAGTCACTGCTGACTGACAGGGTGTGGTCACTGTGGTCCGGGCTGCCAGTGGCCGGCAGAGACTGGGGACTGCAGGGGTCGGACGAGCTCTTCTTCCTCACCTTGGCGTAGAGGCTGCCGTCTACCGGCCCTTGCGTGTGCAGCACTGTGGGAAGACAGGAGACCGACGCGGTGAGATGAGGATGAAGGCGGCACCTCCTATCACGTGGGCCCACTCAGCTACAGCACACTCACAGAGCAACTCCCACTGCAGAGCTGCGGCCCTCTCTCACGTCTGCTGCCGGGCCCAGGGAACAGGGATGGGGCACCATCACGCACACCGAAAGTCCCAGCACTGGGGAGGGGAGGCTGAAGCAGGAGAGTCAGGGCAAGTTTGAGGCCAGCCTGACTGCACAGGCAAATGGTCTCAAAAATCCAAGCAGGGATGAAGACTGCAGGGTCCCAGAGCTGTGGTGAAAAGGAGGTCAAAGAACTCGTAGCAGGGGCCAGAGGCATTTCTGGTTTCTACGCAAAACCAGTTCCTCTGCCTTGGGCTGCCTGGCCTGGGGGCTTGAGCTCAGGGCAGCGGGTGCCTGGTCGGGGGAGCTCCCCAAGCCTGTAGTGGCTGAGGCAAAGGACCTCTGTTCCCATGTCTGACCTCAGCTGAGGGCCAGCCGTGTGTGGGGCTGCAGTGTTATTAAAACGACTAAGTGGTGCTTCTGGGCCCCTTCCTAACTGGCTTCGAGCACGAAGGACAAAGAGCACCCAGCAACTGCTCTGGCCAGAAGCCCAGCGAGGCTGCAGGCCAGTGCTGCTGCAAGTCCTGGCTTGTGCGTTGAGCACCAATCAAGTGACCGCCTGCAGGACAGGATTTCTGCACCGAGCACTAAATCTGCCAAGTTTCAAAGCAGTCAACTCCCACTGCAGAGCTGCTGCCCTCTCTCACGTCTGCTCAAACCTCAGGGCACCTTGGTGGGGAGAAGGGACCTGGGCTTCCTGCTGAGCAGGGCATCTCTAGCCACTCAGCTCTCAGGGCCCAGAGGAAGAGGTGAAAAGGGAAATCAGGCCTGCGATGTGGGCAGGAGGAACAGAATCCTTCATTGGGGTTGTTAATTTGTTTTTCGTTTGTTTTGTAGTCAGGATATTTTCGAGTAGTTCATGGTGGCCTTGAACCCACTCTGTACCCCAGGAGGGCCTTGAACTAACTCCTGATGGTCCTCCTGCCTCAGCTTCCTGAGTGCTGGGATTAGAGGCATGTAGCACCGTGCCTCAACTGCCATTCTTATGAATTAGGCCCTGGTGGCGGCATTCGGAGTCCGGAGCCACCATCTGCACGCTGGCAGCCCTGAGTCACTGGGCCACCCATTAGGCATCTCAGAGAGAGACTCCGGAGAAAGCCGGGTGTTAAGGGCCACCAAAGGTCCGTGTGGTCCACCCCCAGGGAAGTGGGGTGAAAGGCAGCAGCCATGGGAGGGTACATCTTTCTGCTCAGTGAGAATTACCCGGACCTTGGCAAGCAGGACAGGCTGATAACTACTGCACGGACCCCAGCACCAGGGCCACTCCCAAAGCACAGACCACTGGTCCCCCCAGCCGCAGGCACGAGCCCACTCGGAACAGGAACCTACTGCATGCTGCCTCTTACCAAGGCCACACATGTGTGACCCACACCGCGTCATAACTATTACTTTGCCCTAAGTTAATCGCACAATGGCTTACAAAAAAAAAGAACTCAAGACTGAGCTGTGAACATGTGAACACACACTGCTGATTTAAAGTGGGATACAGCCAAAAAACTAGCTGCCTGTCATCCCAAAGTCCTTGGTCATCCCCTGCTAAGAACAGCACCTCAAGCCGGGACATAGCTCAGCTGCACAGCACCTGTCTGGTAAGCGTGAGGTCCGGAGTTCAATTCCCAATACCAAAAAGAAAACAGCACCTTGAGAATGAAGGCACTGGAGACAGGAAATGGCAGGAGGGCCCCTTGGCTGGGAGAACGTAGGCCATCCTGTTGCTATTTTTTTGTGGGGGACTAAGGATTGAACCCAGGCCCTTTGCACTGACCTTCAGCTCTACCCATTCTTTCCTTCTTACCTTGAGACAGGGTCTCAGTAAGTTGCCCAGCCTAGTTGGAACTTGGGATCCTCCTACCTCAACCTCCCGATATCTGGAACTTACAGGTTGATACCACCATGCCCTATGGGGTGTTTGTTTGTTTGTTTGTTTTGAGACAGATGTTTCTATGTAGTTCAGGTTGGCCTTGAGCTCATTTTGTAGCACAGGCTAGTCTTGACCTCACAATGATCCTCCTGCCTCAGCCTCCTGAGTGCTGGGATTACAGGTGTGAGCCACCACACGGGGCATACCTAGGGAGTTTTTAATTTACTTTTTTCTCTTTTTATTTTTGAGATAGGTTCTCGCTATGCAGTTTAGGTTGGCCTTGAGCTCACTTTGTAGCCCAGGCTGGCCTCAAACTCACAAGGATTCTCCTGTCTCAGCCTCCAGAGTGCTAGCATTATAGGCGTGTTTTTCATTAGCAGCAGAAATATCGAAATGCCAATGGGTGCACCACAAACACCAGCATCCCTCTGTGCTGGCCATGTGCAGCTCCAGGCCCAGCCGGGATCTGAGCATGGCATGCGGGGTCTCAGGAGCCCCGGCAGCCCAGGTGGCCTTATGCCTGCGTGCTCACTGCAAGCTCAGCTGCCGGACACAGAGGCCACCCTGCCATGTCCAGGGCCCAGGACCTGGTGAGCTCTCCTGACCTGTCTGCCACACCCTGACAGTCTCCGCCTCAGGAAAGGCCCATGAATTCTGACTGCTGGGAAGCACTGTGTGAAGCTCCCCAAGCAGACATGCAGGGGCAAAGACCAAGGCTGGAGGAGGCCCAGGGGACAGAGGAAGGGAACCACTCAGCTCGCAGGCCCCTCAGCAGGGCGCCCAGAGCCCTGTGACAGGCTTGCGCCATGGTGGACAAGGTCATGGTCAGCCACAGTCCCCTCCCCACCCTTCGCTGTCCCAGGCCTTCACTTTTGTCACTCTCCGCTTCCAGACCTCAGCCCCACCCCCTGGCCACCTCTCCTGGCTTCGTTTTTACCCACAATGCACACCGATCATCCAGGGGCTCTCCTGCTTCCTGGGTGTCACTGTGCCAGGGTTGCCTGTGAACTCCTGGCACTCAGTGGCCATCAACTGAGTCACCAAGCGACAAGGTGCCACGGCTTGATCTCACGTGACAAAACCTCAGAGCTGTGCTGTTTGACAGGAGCTCAGCGCCTTGGCAGGCAAAGAAAAAAACCCAGCAAACAACCCAAAACAAACAGCCGGAGGGACAGCAGGAGGACTGAGGCTCGAAAACAGAGGCGCCTGGGTCTCCACATACCGCAGCCAATCTCGGTCTTCCCAGCAGCACAGCAGGCTGGCTGTGCACACGGGCAGGGTGGGCACGGCCGTCCCTGCTCACCTGGCTGCACTCCAGGTGGCGAACCGGAGTGGAAAAGTACCTGCAGTCGCCCGGTTCCTTACTGTGAACAACTGCAGGGACACAGAGGTCATCGTGACCCGAGATGAGTGTACGGCAGCCGGGAGACAGAAAACGGACCAGAGAGCACCGGGCGCACGGCAGGGCCCCACCCGCGGGCCCATGACAACTCCAACAGCACCGCCTCTGCGCCTCCAGTCACCTGTGCAAGTCAGGCCACGTGTGTCGCCAGGCCACGTGCGTCTCATCATGTGCCAGCCTGAGTGGCCACACTGCTTTTCATGGGATCAGAACCTTCCCCTATGGAGCCCCCGGGACCCCTTCCTATGTGCTACCAATGCCCCGGCCATCAGGAGCAGGGGCTTCCCCGGCCATGGTAGCTCCTGAGCTGTCTGTCGGGGTTGCAGGTAACCTCCTATGCCAGCGCCTGATTAGAAATCAAACATCTGTCCAGCAGGGGCTGAGGGTTCTGGCCCCAAACCACCAGTGAGAGCCAGGGTCTGCAGCAAAAGAGCAGGGAAGGAGTGCGGCCTGGGGTCCCCCTCACCTCGCCTCACGACCCAGCCACCCCAGAGTGAGGGCAAGTGGCAGGCACGGGAACCGTCCACTCCACTGTGTGCTGTGTGCCAAGCTAACGGATCCCAGGTTCCACCATTGGGACAGATTTGCATAAAAGGCAGCTTTTCATTTCTGCAGGGCACACGGCATCCACCTGGTGCCTGCCCATGCTCACAGCCTGCCCCTTCTGCCCGCAGGCCTCAGGCAGACAGGTGAAAAGCCCAGCCATGCCCATGTGCCAAATGGAAGGGGCCGGATACAGTCCCTGCTGCTCTCCAGATCCAAGGCCGGGGTTGGCAGCGCAGTCCGCAGAGCACAGATGGGGGCAAGCAGGTGGCCATCACCAGGGGCCCACACACATTCAGATACCAGTGTCGCCCAAGTCCCCATGTTGCCTGTGCCGTGAGTGGTGACCCCTAGGTCTCTCCCGAACCCCAAGGAATCTGCAGAGCAGAGAGTGGAAAGCCCATTTCACATATGAGAAAACAGAGGCCCGTGCAGCTAGGCTAACACTTAAGATTTTTAAAAGGCTCTTGAACAAAGCATCAGGGAGCCCAGCCCAACTGTACCCACCTCTGAAGCCCATGTCTCCGCTCACTCTGACCCCAGCCAAACACTCCTAGCTGAAACTAGTTATTTATTCACCTGGACATTCTTGTCAGCTTCCACAGATAGGAAACCTAAAGCAGCCAGGCAGAGCGGTGATCCCAGAGCTCAGCAAGGCTGAGGCAGGAGAATGCTAAGTTCAAGACCAGCAGAGAAACTTATGGACTTAGAACGTCCCTGTCTCAAATTAAAAACTAAAAAGGGCTGGGGTGCCTCCCATTGCAGTGGCTCTGAGTTCACCCCCAACACCATGAAAAACAAACCCAGAAACCCTAAGGCAGGCTGCACACCTGCATGCGTGTGTATGCAAACACACTCATACTCACACACACAAGAGTCCCAGGAAGCACTAAGCACTTCTTCCCTGACTGGAAACGGTTCCGAATCTCAGGCCAGAGCCCAAAGCTTCTACCAGGCTGTGCTCATGGCTTCACGCTTGGCGTCCGAAGCTGACATAGGGGACCTCAGTCCCCAGGATCAGTGGGCTCAGCCCCACCACGGGAGGCCTCCGCCCAGGCCTGGGGAACATTCTGCTTCACCACCGGCGGCCACTGAAGACCCTGCCTCCAGGAGGCTGAGGAGGGCCCGGAGCAGTAAGTGGAGGCCCACAGGGGCGCCACAGCCCCAGGGTCTCCACACAGGCCTGGTGCACCACAATTAAGATAAAGATCGTGAGAAGCAGCAAGAGCAGATCGAGTCCCTCCTGGGCACTTCCTCCCCCGTCCAGCTCCCTGTGCTCTCCCGCCTTCCTGAATGGAAGATCGCTCCTCCCCACCAGAAGGCACCACGGCTGCTCTGTGAAGCCTGTCCAGTGACACAGAGCTGCCCCACAGGCCGTCACCGGTGTGACCATGCACACACCTGCACCCCCTCTTGCACCTTCCCGATGCAGGCCCTGGCTGGACCCCACCGTGTGAACTCAGGGCAAGCGCACGATCTGTCTGTACCCTGCCTTTTCTGTCTGTGGAGAAGCCACCAGGAGAAGGGTGTCTCAGATGGCAGCTCCTGGGATGGCCAGGCAGACTCAGTGACATCACTGCACAGAGAGGGCACACATCCATCCATCTGTCTGTCTGTCCATCCACCAGGCTGAGCATGACTGTGGGCCTCCCTCCCTCTGCAGCCCTGCCACAGTGGCGGCATCTAACAGATGAGGCCGGGCACCCAGCTTGCTGCCCTCTGATCAGTCTCTAGCCAAAGATGGATTTGTGTTTTGCATTTATTCACAATCCCGGTGTCGTCCTCGTGGAACTCAACACACCCCCCACAGTCCTTGGTGCCCTTTCTCTCCACACGGTGCAGTGGCACAGACAAGCTCCTAGCAGCTGCAAACTCTTCACAGCACGCGCTGCTTTCAAAGCACAGTGACCAAGTCCTATGCATCTGGCACCCCAGGCCACTGAGGGAGCACAAGGAGGCCTGAGGTGCCCAAGTCCTCCACAGCCCAGGAAAGACACAGGCTCAGGGGGACCAGGGCAGGTGACTCAATCACCTTTTGATGACGCCCTGGGCTTCCGCTCCCCTGCCTGTGTTGGCACCGTGGTCATCCCATCCCTCCTGGACTCGCTGATCCAGCTGACCCTGTACCATGGCCCCACGATGGGTCTGTGTTTCCTCGCATGCCAAGTGGATCTGGGTGCACAGGACACAGAGCAGCCGGCAGCAGCCTTGGTGCAGGCAGGACATGACCAAGGGGTGGCCTGGACCTTTGTCTTCAATGTGCAAGCGTCTATTGGCAAGCGAGCCAGGTGGGCACAAACAGGGCACGGGCAGCCTCCAGCACAGTGAACAAGGAGATTCCAGGTTCCCAGCCAAGCTCAGGGAAGCAGCTGGCTCTGCTCAAATCCTGGGATCCCTGCTCCCCTGGGCCGTGCAGGAGCCAGACTCTATCCTTCCCTGTCAGAGCACCTGGGTTGGGACGGCCCCTTCTGAGGGCGGTGGCTTCGCCTTGTTGCTCACACACGAAGAAATCACTCTGTATTTGCACGTGGACATTTATAATTTGAGGTCCTGATTGCCTCTCACTAAGACAAGGCAAGTTTTTATTTTATTGCATACAGTTCAGGCTGTGGGCTAAAGACATCCTGAGTTCACACTGAGTCACTTTCCGATTCCAGAGAAAACCAAGAGCTCAGGAATAGGGCCCTGACATGGGCCTTCGAGAATATCGCCTTTCGTCTCCAAAACCAGAGACTGGCAGCTCTGACACATTACAAGGTGGAATGAAATGTGCCCTTTTCCTATTTTTCTCTTTTAGCACCAAGAAGGTAATAAACTTTTCTCTTGAGAAGGCAACCTCTATTTCTTGCACCAGGCAGAGTTCCAGAAATAACTGCACATTAAGCCCCAGTTCCCCTCATGGGTTGGCCTCATGTTCACCAGCACCCGAACACAGAAGGGCCTTTTGCAGGGGACACCTGCAGATGGGCGCACTGCCCAGGGGAGACTGGAAAATTCCCCACAAGGAGTGAGGCTGAGCTCAGCACTAAAAACTAGGCAAGCCTGTAAATTCTTGGAAAAATAGCATGGGGGAAATTCACAAGAGCAAGAATCGGAGCCACACTCATGCGGCCAGCAAGGGTCCCTGGTACCTGCCCCACCCCAGCTCCTACGGAGCCACGGGCAGTCAGGAGCCCGCAGATTCCAAGCACTCCAGCTTGGGGTGAGGCAAGGAATGTGGCAATAAGGAAGGGCTGGGTGCTCGGTGGAGCTGTGACAGGCAGGTCCCAAACGTGGCCAGGCACACATCAGGGTGGACCCCACGCTCCACATGTCTGCAATCACTCAGGCCAGCTCCCTGAGGACACAGCTGACAGGGAAAACAAGGTGCCGCAGCCCAGAGGCTCGGCATCAGAGCCTCCCAGACTGGGCTCTCCCGGGGAGATAAACAGGGACCCCTCCAGCCTGTAGGCGACGAACCTTTGACACCTGCCCCCAGGGAGCACCAGTGCAGGCTCCGAGCCATACCCCTGCCCTCCCTCTAGAAGTCCCGGTGTGTGAGACTCGATCACGGGCATCTGTATTTACATGCAAGCATGCTCACACACACACACACACACTCACAGCTCAAAGCCCTTACCTTCCACACTGACACCCCGAAACTGCAGTAGTCTCTGACCTCAGGCAACATCTGGTGGTGGGGACCTGCTTGCTGTTCCCCTCCAGATGGGGAAGAAGGTGAAACATCCCTGCGGGCTGCTGGGAACTTGGATTCTGCCAAAAAGCCCAGTGCAATGCAAACAGGAGGGTGGGGTGTGGTGCAATCGACTTTACTGAAATTTGAACTCTGGAGGCCAAGGAGGCGGGGCAAGAACTCCTGGAGGAGCCTGGCCAGACTCCAGGGCCTTCTGCAGGACATGGGAGCCCTATACCACATTCCAGCCTCCCCTCGCTTTCCCCAGAGTTCCAGCCAGAAATCCCACACATGTGCCATCTCCTGGAGCTGCTCCAAGGACAAGGAGGTGGCAGAGCTGATCCACACAGCGTTTAGGGCAGTTTCGCCAGCAGAGCCTTCCATCTGCCTCATTATCTTCCACTTAGGTGGGCTTCAGCCAGCAGCTCTGCCCCCACCTCTGCCGGGCATCAGTCACAGCACAGCCACGGGCGAGCCCCCGCCAGAGAGAATTGGACATGCTGGGACACTCAGGCGACGCCCGCTGGAGGCCCAGCACAACAGGGAGCCTTGTCAATGTCACCCTCAGCCTGCGGCAGGGACACGGGGCACTCTGGGCTGGGAGCAGATGGAGGGTGACACGCAGGTAGCTTCAACACATCCCTCAAAACTCGCACAGAGGCAGGCGTACTCGGTGGATAGGAAGGCAAACTCCATGGATGCCTGAGAGAAGCCACAGTGCCCCTCTCCTGCAAGGAGCTGGGACTGGGTCACGGTGCTGCCCCACCCCTTCCCTGGAGAAGCGGGTGACCTCAAGGCTCCCGCTCTGCAGACAGCCAGCTCCCTGCCAGCAAGGAAGGGTCGGGCTCAGCAGGTCCCATGGTCGCCTCCAAGAACGGGCACCAAAAGGAGCAGGCCCAGGACTTCGGACTCGGACAACCCTGCTGGGGACCGAGACGCGCAGCCCTCAGCCTCCCTGTACTGTGGAAAAAAGTGCTGCTCGGCGCCCTGACAGGGGTCTCCTCTCTCCATCTGAGCGGAAGTGACCACAGTGATACACTCGGAGGGGTTTCTGCTTCTGTGGTGCTCCACACCAGATCCCCTTGAGGGTCTGGGCTTCATCCCTCCTCTTTACCGCCGTGGCTGAGGGGGCCTTTTCTCCGTGTCCAGCAGAGCTGCTCCCCCCTCACCCATCACAGGGCCACCAGCACCCTCCTTGGCCTTGGGTCTGCTGTTCATGCTGCCGGCGGCCCCGAAGCCACATGGCTGGAGTCCTCCAGTGATTCCCTGACCATGGGTCTAGAAGACACAGAGTCACCTCAGAGGCCGTGAGCCCTAGCTTCTCACCAAACGACTCCAACTCCATGGCTCAGTTGTAAAAGGCTGCAAACCTTTCAACCCTGAAAACTTACAATTCTAGAGGTGAGTGTGACCAAGGATCCCAGCACTCAAGAGGCTGAGGCAGGAGGATCTCTGCCAGTTCAAAACCTGCCTGAGCTACACTGCCAGACTCTGTCTCAGAACACCAAAAAAAGGAAAACACGTTGCCACTCTGTGTACATGGGATTCTGTATCTAGTGTAGAATCGCTGGAATGAGTTTCCCAAGTATCTCTGAATACTCAGCTGGCCTAGGGGCCAGGGGAATAAAGAATGTCTAGCATGAGACCTGTCAAGACTTCAAGACAGAAGAACATTCACAAAGAGAAACCGACTGAAAAAATGGTAACAGTACGGGAGCCAGGAGTGGTGGTACCCACTTATCATCCAATATTTGGAAGGCTGAGGCAGGAAGACTGCAAGCTCAAACACAGCTTGGGCAATTTAGGAAGCTAGGCATGGTGGTGCAGGCCTGTAATCCCAGCACTGGGGAGGCTGAGGCAGGAGAGTCACTGAGAGTTTGAGGCCAGCCTGGGCTACATAGTGAGTTCAAGGCCAGCCTGAACTGTACCAAGACCCTGTCTCAAAAAATAAATATGAAGAGGCAGGCAGGAGGGGGTGCAGCTCAGTGTTAAAGCCCTGGATTCCCTCCCCAGTTTAAAAAAAAAGTGGGACAGATGAAAGGTATTTATACCTAAGGTCAAAACGAACACACAAATGTTCCTCAGCCACGTTATATGGATAAGAAGTGCCTGTCGCACAGATACACATCGGCTGATGGACAGATATCACAGCATGGCCCCTCCACTCGGGGGACAGGACAGAGTCACCGAGAGGGCGGAGGCCACAGCCTGCAAACTCACAGCCAGGGAGGGGCTCACAAAACCCAACACACTTCTGCACAAGGACCGGCGGGAGAAATCCACGCAGAAGCAAGACAGGGGAGGAACAGTGGCCACCAAGATGTCCTGAGAGACGGCGGCGACCATTTGTCCACCTGGGAACGCTATGGAGCAGGGAGAGGGTGGGCTGATGCTCCGCAGATTTGACCTCAATAAAATCTTAAGTGACAGGCAACAGGCCCTGCGGCTGAGGGGCACCGGGTCCCAGGATGCGCCTAGGGGAAAGAGGATGGAGTCTGGGGGTGCCTCACCCTCGGCTTTCCCTGGAGATAGCTGAGGCTGGGAGGGGACAGTGTGGGACTCCAATCCTGGGCACCCAATTCTAGCGGGCAGGAGGCACCCATGTCTGGGTGCTGGGCATCAAACTGGAGCAGAGGTCTCAGCGGTGGGGAGGGAATCGCCTCCCTGCTCAGCCAGGGTGCAGTTTCCAAGGCTACTGTCCAGTGGAAGGCTGCAGTGGGGCGAGCAGGGCCATCAGGAAACCTTGGCAACTGGAGTAAAGGAAGCAGTGTCCCCCGCCAGGAAGTCCTGACCAGCACCATGCCCGGCCCCCAACCCTCACACTCCTGCGGTCCCCACCGCTCACTGGCCCTGGGCATCCTGACTTCCTGTTCTTCCTCCCGCGCTCACCCCTCCAGTGCCAGAGTGCCAGCCTCTCCCACCACCTGCTGGACCTGGGGCCCCCACAGCCACCCAAAGTGTATGACCCCGGAGAGCCTGGGCCTCACTCAGCCACTGTCCCAGCCCCTGCTTACCTGTCCCACACCCACTGTGAGCCCTGGGCCAGGCTTGCCTGGCTCAGGTATTTATCTCTGTGCTTCCTAAGATCTGCGGTCTGACTGGCCCTGGCCTGGCCTTCAGGAACACCCACCCCACCAGTGCAACGCACACCCCTCTCCAGATTGGCAGGGGCCCCACCCACTTGCTCACCGCTGCCCCAACACCCCCTGCTTGATCCAAGCTGTCCCTGCCCCCAGGGCACCCACAGCCCTCCCAGCACAGAGCCATTCTCGCCCTGCCCAGGTATCCTCCCTCTCTGACCCTGCATCAGACCCGTGTCCCCACCTGTCAGGGAAGAAGCATTCAGCCAGCGGACCAGGCCTCTGCTGAAGCCATTGGACTGGGCATGGTATATACCATGTGGACCAAAGCCAGCACCTGGGCCTAGGTTCCTCCAAGTCACAATCAGGAGCTGTTCAAGGAGCCATCTCAGCCGGGACAGGGAGATGGCCAGGGATCTAGGTCTGACCCTGCCACGCAGGCCATGGGGTTCCCTGAAGGCTTCACCCCCAGGAGAGCTGCCCACGTGCATCCTTGGTGAGGGATCAACAAGAGTATGTGCAGCCCAGCCCGGCAGGGCTGGAAGGTTAACTCAGTCCCCAACCAAAGTTGTCGAAAGGATGGGGCCTCCCTCCCTCTTCTGCTCTCCGCAGGGGCCACTCCCTGTCCACAGGCAGAGCACAGATGGGACATCACCACCAGCTGAGAACGGCTGCCCGGGCCACACATGGCCACACAGGCTTGGGAGCCTGAGACCGGGTGGCAGAAAATTCCAGGCCAGCCTAGGGGGCCACAGAGGGTTAGTGAAACTCTGTCTCAAAAGAAAGACTAAAGAAAGGGCTGGGATGCAGCACGGTGCGAAGCTCTGGGTTCAATCCTCGGCACCAAAAAAATAAAATAGACTGCTGAAATCCTGGCTGAATTCCACAATCAACTCCAGCAATCCCAGGTATCACCAGGGCCTGACGGGGGTAATTTCACTGATAACAAGTGCGGGTTTCCAAAGAAAGTTACCTCTTCCTTGAACCTTGAACTATTCCAGTTTTTTGTAACTTAAGTCCACACAGCAGTGTCGCAGAGCACAGAGTCCTGGTTTAAAACCTGTTACCACAACTCGTGACTCTGGCTTCTGGGATGTGGAAGACGCTTCCTGGGCACTCGTGTCCACCCTGTCCGGAGCCTCTCAGATGGCCAGGCTGTGGGCAGAGCTGAGTCTCCAGGCTGATCGCTGTGCTGGGTCCTTTTCTGTTCAGCTGGTCATCTCCCGGGTCATTGTCACTTAAGTCTCGGTCCCAACTGCAAGCGCAACACCTGCCTGGCTGCATCCCTGGACACTGGCCTCTCCTGCCCCCAACATCCTCATGTTTTCCTTCCCAATTCTTCTAACCACACCACTGGCCCCACCCTCCCTGCAGGTCCCCAAGAAGTATGAAGCTTTGAGGGAACACCAGTGTCTCATGGCTTTTCTCTGACAACACATACACACCTACATGCAGATGGCACAGGGTGGACAGACAGCGTCTACTCACAAAGGAGTCCGAGGTACACAGAGTCTGGAGACCCTGGAAGCTCACTCGCCCTAATTTTCAAAGTCCAGCTGGATGACTTACAGCACACCCTCTACCATCCATGCTGAGTATAAGAAATAAATTCAAACAAGGAACAGCATAGAGAACAGGAAGGAAGCAGACCCAGGGGACTCCCGTGCCGTCTGTCCAGGGGCCCTGGGGAGAAGGCGGGCAGCAGAGATTCTACAGGTCAAGACGGGAGCACAGGGTGAGAGTCGCAGGGACGACCACACACACGGTGGCTCCCACTGCATGGTTGCTGGGGGTGCAAAGCTTTTTACGCTGGACCCAAAAGAAGTGAAGCAACAGGCAAAGGAGGGCTGGGCGGACAGGGCAGGCCAGACTTATTGGAGACTGGACTTCCACAGCTGCAGAAGGAGAGCTTGAAAGCCACAGACCCCAGAAATATCGGGACCCCCAAGACTGCACCGGTCACCAGCGGCAGGGGAAACCTCTGTAAGTGATGGCGCAGCACAAGGGGGCAGGGCGCTCCACAGCACAGAGGCCTACGTGCAGCCCGAGGTGGGCAGGAGTGTGCCCTGAGCCTGGGCTTGCCTGTTACCATGGCAACAGAAGGACCCAGTCAAAGGGCTGCCCCCGGCTGGGCTGTGCCTTCCCACAAACACCTCTCTCTGCGCCCACAGGCTGGCGACCTTCCCTGCCCACAGCCCCTAGCTCCTCACTGTTTCTCCTTTTTTTCTCTGCAGCCCTGGGAACTGCACCTATCTATGACCTTCACACTAGGGGAGTTCCATCACCACCGCTCTTATTTTTTTGAGATAGGGCCTCTCTGTGCTGTTCAGGCTGGCCTTAAACTCACTAAATAGCCCAGGCTGCCCTCAAGCTCTACTCGTGGCCATCCTCCTGCCTCAGCCTCCAGAGCGCTGGGATGGCAGGTGAGCGCTGTCATGCAAGGGTCCTGTTTACGCCTCTTCCAAAGGAAAAAGTGGGGCTGAGGATTTAGCTCAGTGGCATAAGCGCCTGCCTTCCAAGCAGGCAGCCCTGAGTTCGATCCCCGGTACCGATAAAAAGGAAAAAGACCAAAAAAAAAAAACAAAGGAAAAAGTGTGTAACACAGTCCCATACGCAGGACCTGAAAGGCTCCCGGGCACTTTTCCCAAGCTTGAAAGAGGAAGACAGGGTAGGCCTAGGCAGAGGAGGCTGGCTAGGGTGCTCCCCAGAGTGTGGACGCCCACACTCACACGCGGGAAGAGAAGGCACCCGCTTTTCTTTACCCCCAGGCCCACTCCCTCATTCTTCGGGTTCTGTGTATCAGCTCTTTCAACCGGACATGGCAGAAAACCTGAGGGGTGACCACAGGCTCTATAGAGGGGACACTGAGCTCCCAAGGGGACAGGGCTTCTTTCCCAGGAACAAGGCGAGGAGAAGCCAGGAAGGTGTGACCCGGCTGGGCATAGTCACGCTGCCAACTCGTGCTGCCCACAGCGGGGCCAACAGAGGGCACCTGGGAGAGGGTGTGGCTCTGGGTGTGGGCACAGCTGCAGGGGAGAGAAGGGGCACCTTGGGGACCCCAGCTTTCACCCCTACCCCCCAACACATGGAGGGCAACACTGCACACAAGGGGGCCCCAGCACCACATGTGGGACCTGGAACCCAGCAGGGCTGCAGCAGAGCCTCCCAGTGGGAACCAGGGTGCAAAGGTCAGAACACAGGGCAGCACGGAATCATTGCTCGTGTGTGGGCAGGCTGGGCGTGGCCACCAGCGACACCCTGAACCCACAGCGCAGCAGACACACTGACTGCAGGACCTGCCCAGGGCCACCGTGGTGCACTGACAACTGGCAGTCAATTGTTACACCCAGCAGAGCTGAGCTGGTGAGGTGCTGGGCGTGGGCGGTCAAGTGAGGGCCGCTGCTAACAGCACAGGAGAACTGCGGGGTGCTGCGGCTGGCTCTCCTGGAGGAGGCTGCCGGGCTTCTCTCCTGACAAGAACTCTCATCGTCAGAAAGCTCGGACCTTGTCGCTGGAGGGTTACCCTGGTCCTTACTTTGAGCATTGCTTCCTGGCTCCGGAGGGGAAGAGTGTGCTGCTCAATCACCTGGAGATGCTGTCACACTGGCCTCCTGACATGACCTCCGCTGTCATCATCAGAGGAGGGACCTTGTTGTCGCTGAGGATGGCTGTGGTACTTTCAGGGGGACTCCTGATCCTTGAGCATCACTTTCTGGCTCCAGAGCAGATCCCTCAGCCTGCTGGCACAGCTCCTTCACCTCACTGGCACAAACTTTCTAGCTTCTGCTGACCTTTGGGCCTTCCCAGCACAGATCCTTGATGCAGACTTGCCTGAGACAGTGTCGTGGGCTCCAGGCCTCCAGCTAGACTCATGCAGACGTTGCTCTGGGTTCCGGGCCCTTGGCTGGATTGTGTGGGGGTCTCCAGTGTGTGGACAGATTTTCCGCACTTTTTGTACTTGACTCTTTGGGTGACTACTGTAAAATAATTCTATATGCTACGTGTCCTGATCAAATTGCTTTCCCTGCAAACCGTGAGTATAACAGCCACCTCCTATCCCTCCTGCAGACCCATCCAAAAGGACACTGAGGACATGGAACAGTACCCAGCACACAGTCTCGCTTCCTCCTGGACGCAGAGGAGGACTCAGGTCAGGTCCTATGTCAGTCAGTGCCTTGGCCGCCAGCCCCAAGTGAGGCTGCTAAACACCAGGGCCCGAGAACGAGACAAGCTGCAATCTGACAATGCCTGGGTGCGACGACTAAGGATACCTGTGTGACAGCACAGAGCGAGGCTGGGAACTCACAGCACCACGCTACGGCTCTCTGATCCGTCCCATCCACTTCTGCACAACAACAACCCACCACGGCCACTGTACCTGGGTGACCCCCCAAAGGCTTGCGTGCTCAGAGGTGGGGTCCTGGGAAGGTTTCTGGATCAGGGAACGCGATAGCCAACTGGCTGTTAGGAGAGGAGGTCACTGGGTTTGGCCCAGAAGGGCTTCCCTCCCTCCCTGCCTCCTGCCTTCTCTCTGCTTTCTGTCCACCATGAGGTGACCAGCTCTGCTCCATACAGGCCCTTCCACATGGTCCTCTGCCTCAGAGCCTACCACACAGGGACAGAAATTCCTGAGACCTGAGTCAGAATAAACCCCTCCTCCTTCAGCTGTATCAGGCATTTTTGTCCCAGTAATGAGGAACGTGACTAAGATGTCCCACACCCCTATTAAGGCTCAGGACACACGGTGGCCATCTCAGGTGCTGCCCCTGTCCCTCATGGCTTCACACCTGGATCCTGGCACGGTGACAGGCAGGAGGACTTGCTGCTTGGTCAGTGGGTCACTCTAAGGAACAGTGGCTCCCGGCCTGCAGTGATTACCAGGAGCAGGAAGAGCCCGAAGTACCTCACTACATATTCACTACATAGCTTAAGATGGCCTCAAATTTGCAGTGATCCTCCTGCCTCAGCCTCCTGAGTGCTGAGATTATAGGCACACACCACCACACCCAACTGCTTTATTCTTTTAAAACCTCTCCTTGCCTGAACCTTTTGAACACGATCCTATTTTACTATGGATAGTCCCCCACTAATGCAATTCCAGTCCATTCTGTGGAGAATCTTTCCCTCTGGTGTAAGTCAAGAGGAGCAGAACCTAAAGATACCTTCCTCTGTCTGGTGCAGAGTGAAACCAGTCAGTGAGTCTCCACCACAGCCAGACCTGATGGGAAGAGGATGCATCTGAAGATGCAGTGCAGCAGCAGCTCCTCTGCCCCATGAGGAATCGGCAGCAGCCCACAGAGAACAAGAGTGCAGCCAGGCCCACCTGTGGGCTCCCAGCAGCCCTTCCTCCTGCTGAATTCTCAAAAGCAACTTGCTTCATTTTTCATAATCTGAAAACCCCAGTTTCCAGGGAGAACAGCTTTCAAAATTCAGCCAGTGGGTCACAGCTTGGTACACACACCTATGGCCAACTTTGCCTGCTGTGGCCGGTGCTTCCTGACCCAACGTGCCCCACTTAGCCATCCTGGAGTCGGCACAGTGTCTGGAGCAGAGGGCATTGGAGCACCAGGACTGCACCTTCCCATGGAGGGCAGAGCAACTAAATCCCCTCTGATTGTCTGTGCTGGGAACCTGTGCCCCGCAAATGTTTACAAAGGCCACCAGGGGAGCTGATGCGAAGCCGCCGTCCACCCTGGCTGGTCCTGCATGGCCCTTATATCCAGTCTTTCTGTGGACCTATTGTCATTAAAGTAGCCGAAGCTGCCACCTCCAACCCCTGGCAGCTAGTTGCATCTGGTTCTTGGCTAGGGTCATGGTTTGAGTCCAAAGTGTCCCCCAAAAGGTGCATGTGCTCAAAAAATGGGCTTTCAGGAGCTGGTTAGATCTCAGGGCACAACACCCATCCACAGATTAGCTCTTCCACAGCTCACACAGCTACTGAGCAAGGCAGGTGAGGAGTCACGTGGGATCCAGCAGGAGGAAGTGGCCCTGGGAACGCACTCAGGACTGTGTGTCCTGTCCCCAGACCCTTCCCAGGGGACAAGGAACTCTCCCTGACTAGGAGGCCTTCAGGACGATCTCAGGCTTCTCGATCCTTCTCAGTGCACCAACCCTGCAGCCGCCGGACCTGCACTGTCAACCTGCATAGAAGCAGGGGTCAGTGTAACACTTCCCGGTCAGCCACAGCACCTGGGCCAGCTTCCCTGTGGCTGGGACACAACACCCACCACCCACAAGCTACAGGAAGATGGACCTGCTGTGGTTTGGGGATACGGTCCATGGCCAGCTGCCTCCAAAGCAGGAACCCCATGGCATGAGGCACTGTGAAGGAAAAACCTCCTAGATCACGGTAGCCAGGAAACAGAGCACAGGGGAAGAAAAGCAGGCACCGAGGTCATGCCCCTGTCACCCAGCTAGGCACACTGGAAGTGCTTTCCCAGTCTCTGCAGCCAAGCAGGTTGACGGTACACACAAACCACCACTCCCGGCCCACAGCTGTGGCCTGCAGCTGCCTCTGGCAGACCTGGTTGGTGCACGGCTGCCTGGAGTGAGAAGATGCCCCATCCGCCCTGCACTGCCTGGGGTGAGCCGTGGCCTGAGTCCCACCTGTTGCAAAACCCTGTCTCAAAAAACCAAACCAAACCAAAATAAAGTGTGCCTGTAGACTTTTCTCCATATAGTTTCTTAGCACAAAGCATTCACATTGATGGCATTTTAGGAAATCAAGGCCAAGTGTGGTGGCGCACACCTGTAATCCCAGCACTCAGGAAGCTGAGGCAGGAGGGTCACCAAGTATTTGAGGCTAGTTTGGGCTACATATCAAGATTCTGCCTCAAAAGACATAAAAGAAGAAATCAGGAGGTGACTGCTATTGGGTATAAGGCCAGAGATGACTGAAGTTAAAGACGAAATGAGAAATCCATATGCAGATACTACGCTCTTTTCTAAAGGGATCTGAGTGAGCACCCAAAGGTCCTGGAAGCAGGACCTGTGCCACAGCAGATGGCTGCCCACAATGCATAAAACTGACAAACTGCATGTACGGTGATGAGACCTCACAGACTTGGAGGATACCAGGCGATAGACTCGGGGCCATGCAATAGACGGCGTCCAAGCGACACGCAGCCAGATATACTAAGGTGGCACAGAGGGAACACTCCCTGGGCTGGCAGCGAGGGGCAATGGGTGGCAGAGCCAAGCTGCTGAGCACAAGAGGGAGAGGGCCAGGTGCAGCACAAGGAAAGCAGAGCTCGGAGCCAGGAGCATTCTGGGAGACTGAGGCAAGAGGGTTACAAGTTCAAGCCCAGCCTGGGCAACTGAGCAAGATCCTGCCTCAAAATAAAAGGAGTGGGCATACAGCTCCGTGCGAAGGTCCTGGGTTCAGCTCCCACTTCCCTATGACAACAACAG
This sequence comes from Cavia porcellus, assembly GCF_034190915.1. Taxonomy (NCBI): domain Eukaryota; kingdom Metazoa; phylum Chordata; class Mammalia; order Rodentia; family Caviidae; genus Cavia; species Cavia porcellus. The sequence continues at coordinate 52,725,330 of NW_026947506.1, read as the reverse complement.
AAAAGGAGAGCAGCGAAACAGAGACAGACCCTGGGGACAGAGGGCCCAGCAGCCCTCCCCACGTGCAGGCCGGTGAGGCCATGGCCCTACACCTGTCCAGGTGACTCCCATCCTGACACGGGGATGCCCCCAGTGAGCAGGGCTGCCTGACTGGCTCGTCCTGTGTGACTGAGGTTGAGACAGCAGGCCAGGACGGGGAGGGCTCTCAGGGCCCACGAGCACTGAGCTCCGGTCTCCTCCAGCCCTGCTCTCACTGGCTTTAAGCTGGGCTCCACATCTGCTCCCTGCAGCTGCTGCCCAGAACGCCTAGCCTGGTCCCAGTCCTGGGGTGCTGAGCCCCTTCACATGTGCATCCAGCCCAGCACCAAGGGGCAGGAGAGGCCAAGACCTCGAGCATCTCTGGCTGAGGGTGGGACGCGCTGACCCTGACCACACTGTGCAGGACCTGTGCCACTGCCTCTTGCAGAACACGGGACCCCAGCCTTGACAGCAAAGGCAGCCTGTGAGCAAAGGCTTGGGCCAATGAGACCCAATGGGAGGTGGGCATCCACCTCCACACTTAGGGCCTTTAACCCACAGGGCTAGGGTGGCGGATTGGACATAGGCTGGGAGATAGTACACTGCGGCCTGAAGCAAAGGTCCCAGAGGCCACCAGGCCTGGGCTCCTGAGAGCCCTGGGACCACTGCTGCTTGGGGCTTTGCCCCTGGCACAAAAGAGAGGTAAAACATCACTTCCGGCCACCAGGGACTACAAAACTAAGACATCACTTCACCCAGGGACTGTGGCCCCGACCAGGGCAAGAGTCTCAGCAGAAGCCAGCCTCGCCCCTGGGTGCCCAGGAGGAAACTCCCCTGGCATGGGTTTTCCCAGCTCAGCAGCTGCCACATGAGATCACCCCACGGAGAGTGTCGCTGGTCACGTCCGCAGGCCAAAAACACACAGCCCAAGAGCACTGAAGTTTAACTTGCTTCTCTGGCTCACTCATTCGGCATGCACACAGCCCTGCTCAGGTGTGGACACCTGGCCCATCCTGCCTCACCGGCTGAAACCCGACTCCCAGGGGCATCGTCAGGATTGGGAGCCCCAGGAGATGCCATCAGTATTAGTGCCCTTGTAAAAGGGACCCCCGAGCTTTCTGCCCTGCAAGCACACAGCAAGAAAGAAGGCCACCACGCCCAGGCGAGGGGCTGTGGGGGTGTAGACGTGGTAGCCTCTGAGCCTCCTGTGTGTAGAAGGTGTTGGGGGCATGGGACATGGTCCTATCAGCAGTTTCATTCCTGGTGGTATTGGAGGAGGGGCCAGCTGAAGGTGGTCATGTGGTGTGACCCAGAAGACTGGGTTCTGGTCCCGGCTCCAGCCTTCTCTCTGCTTCCTGGATGTCGAGGCCATAGCAGCCAGCTCTCCCTGGCCACTGGCCACTGGCCACTGCCCTGTGCCTCACAGCCAGCCGACCCTGCCCCAGGAAGTGGTGCATGCTAGGTCCTCTGGCCAGCAAGGGGAAGTGGTTAAGACAAGAACACAGAACACCAGAACAGTCTACCTGGGACTTCCCGCCTCCAGTTCCTGCTGTCCCAGCCACCCTGCTGTGCCATCTCGATAGCAAGCCAGGTTTAGTGGTGCATACCAGTTTTTCCAGCACTGAGAGGCTGAGGCAGGAGAACTGCCAGGTCTGAGGCATCTGGGGCAACTCAGAGAAACCCCAGCTCAAAATACCAAGTAGGCAAGGTCAGGATGCAGCTGACAGTGCAGCCCTGGGCTGAAGCACCGGTACTGCAGGAGAGGAGAGGAGAGACGGAGAGGGACCAGAAGATCTTTCCTGTGCTTCCTCCTAAGTTCTGAACTCCCTGGCTGTACCGCTGGCTGCACTGTAGCTCTGGGAAGTGAGGCCGTAATGACAGTGGCTGGGCTTCCAGGATGATCTGGCCGGAGGCAGCCCTGTCACTCAGGGCCCAGGACAGGGCCGCTGGCAGTGACCCCTCCTCTCGTGTCACCTGCACCTTCACACCCTTGAGTTTCGGGCACCAGTATCCATGAGTCCTCGAGTTCAACGTCACCCCCAGGGCAGGCACAAGCACACACCTCCCCAGCACACGCAGAGGAGACCATGGTGCTGCAGGGCATGTGGTCAGGGTCCCTCCAGAATCATGGGCAGTTCTACAAGGTGTTGCTCCCCAAAATTTCTTCTGTCCCGAGGGAACCAAACAGACAAAACCCCTGATGCACCCTTGAAAAGGTTCCAGAGCTTAGGACACACTGCAAAGCTTAGGAGACCCCAGGAACTTGAACATCTGTCTCTGAGCCACCCCAGAGGGCCACGGGCCAGCACCCTTCTCCGTCCTTTGGGCCAATCGAAATCAGAACTGTGCATTTACCGGGCGAATGGGAACGCTCACGACAGCAGGAGCCCAGCAACGTGGCTGCAGAGCCAGCCCCAAACAAGGGAGCAGTGGGGCTGGGGATTTAGCTCAGCGGCATAAGAACCTGCTGTGTTCGATCCCCGGTACCGATAAAAAAAAAAAAAAAAAAAACAAGGGAGCAGAAACACAGACATGGGCCCACAGCCCACAGCCCAAGCACTTGGGGATAGCACATGAGCACAGCCCCAGGCTCCTGGATGTGATCCCACCGGCCAGCCAGCCACCCATGATGGCTTGGGCAAAGCTCCCATTTAAATCCACCAAGCCTACCTGGGCACAACGGTGTACACCTGTAACACCACAATTCCAGGAGGCTGAGGCAGGAGGATCAAAAGTTTAAACCCAGCCTGCACTATTCAGTTAACTTGGCTAGGTCATGCCTCGAGGCAGAAAATAAGAGTTGTTGGGGACATAGCCAGAAACACCCACCTTCGCCGTCCGAGCCCAGGTTCTCGTAGGAGTCCCAGCGGATGAGTGGATCTGAGGTGTTGAAGTCCACAATAACACTGTGGTCATTGTGCAGGTGCTCGGAGCCTGGGGGACACAGTGGGGTGTCAGTCCAGCGATGCCCAGCACCCCTCCTGCAGCCCTGGGAGGAAAGCCCCGGCTCACAACTTTAGGGTGAAGGCAAACCCTCTGAGCTTCCTCCCTCGGCCTTCCTCCCTCGGCCCTGTCCCCCGTGGGGCCAGGAGGGGGACAGTGCCCTTCCCGCACAGTGCCGACCAGGCTCTGAGTGCGAGTTGTGTGAAACCTTCATGTGGCACAGGGCCCAGTTCTCATTATGTTTATGCTAAAGGAGAAAAAGCTCTGCAGAGCTTAGATCCCCCCAGGGACAACGTGCAGTGAAGTAGCACGCTGCCCAGCAGAGGGAGGACGGCACACAGGGACACTAATGAGGTCTCTGCCATCCTTGGTGGACCAGCCCGGGGCCCGCTGTGCCATCCCTGTTTCGTTTTAAGGAGCCTCCCAGAGCGTTAGGACAAGTGTGCACCACCCACCCAGCCAGTTCTAGCTGTGTCCTTCATGTCTCCAAGCCACCTCCTCCCTGCTGCCCAATGTCCTCTTTTTTTAAAAAAAAATCTCAGTTACACAAGTTTCCAGGTAGCCCAGAGGTAGAGACTGTACCCAGCAGCCCAACCAGCTGCCCACCTGGGATCTTCTCTGGCGTGGCCGAGAACACCAGCTCCACCTTCCCAGAGTCAGGGAATCGGTCATCTGGAAGGGAAACCACGATGGAACAGGCTGGTCCATCAACCCGCAGGGATGCCTGCCGCACCCCAGGGACCTCAGCCACACTGTTCCAGGGCCTTCCCTCCCAACTGACTGCCATGTTTCCTTAGGTCCACCTCAGTGGGGTCAGCAGTCTTAGGAGGGGTGGGGACCAAAGACACCATCCTCACCGCTGCAGGCGCCATCCAGCTCCTCCTTCCCCAGCACCAGCGTGTAGCCCTGCACAGAGCCCGTGTGGAACTGCAGGCGGAACACAGCATCGCGGGTGGCGGAGCGGTACTTCTTGTGGTAGCATTTCACCTGCCGGAGTGGGAGGGAGGGACAGGGGACAGCTGAGCCACAAGAGTCGAGGGCCGGGGACCTTGCAGGGCCCACACAGGGCAGCGCGACTGGGCGCTGACCCGGAATCTCAGCCTTGGACGTGGGTGGGCAGGGCACCATGTGAGTGTCTAGCAGCTGGAGTCTCGGAGGTCACCCTGACCTTTCAGAGGACATCTGAAGAAAGAAACCCAGACGTCTCTTCCCAGGTTTGACACTTGAGGGCGACACGGGTGTTTTCCAGGCCTCCAGGCTCCACCAGTGGCACCCAGTTGGCACAACAGGAAGTGGCCATCGTAACTCTGCCATGTCCTGCATGAGGCAGAGGCAGCAGGACAGAGCAGGACGGAGGAAGGAGACATGACCCAAGGCCGGGACAGAGACAGACACAGAGATGGACAGAGGAGCACTGATGCCAGTGCCCGTCACCCGGGTGTCCAAGAGGCTGTGGTTTCCAGGGGAGCCTTCCCGGTCACGTCACTGGAATCTGAACTCAGGCTGCAAGGAGCCAGCTCCAGGGGTTCCCAGGGCATGGCATGAGTTGCCCAGCAGCTGTGCCCATGAGCCTGGTTAAGGCATCACCTGGGGCACTGGCCAGGGCGGGACCCAGAGTGTCCTGTCCAACATGTGACACATGTGGGGTCTCTGACCAGGTCTCACTCACACAGCACCCTCTGGGGACCGAAGGTGGGGAGGGGGGCCACTGTTTCTGATGTCAGACGGCTTTAAACATCTCACACAGCCCGGCTTGGGGACACACACCTATAAACCCAGCACTGGGGGAGGCTGAGGCAGGAGCATGACAAATTCAAAGCCAGCCTGAGCAATGTGGCAAGCCATTCCTTGTCTCAGAACGGACCTTTTAAAATAAAAAAAAGGACCAAGGATGTAGCTCAGTGCAAAGGACCTGACTTAATCCCTAGTACCGCCAAAAAAAAAATCTGTTTGAGAAGTAGTAGCAGCAGTAGCAGCAGCTGACAGGTGAAGTGCTGACGGGTGACACAGGACAGTGTGCAGGTGACATCTCTATCACCCAGGCAGCAGAGAAACCTTCCTGCAATCAGGAAGGAAAAGAAATCCCACCTAGAAGACTACACAGGAGTCGCTGAACACTGCGATCCCTCAGGCAGACACAGACTGTACTAGGCCAACAAAAACATGAAAGTAAGCCTCTGGGGGAGCACTTTACACCCCCGAGGGCTACGGGACAGGGCCCAGGAATGTACACCCCGCCCCTAACTGCAGTCAGCAGAGGAAGGAGGAGGGGGGATAAGGAAGTAGGGGTGGGGAGGGAGAGGGGGATGAGGAAGGGGGGATAGGAGGGAGGAGTGGGGGATAGGAGGCAGGGTGGTCCCTGCACTGGCCCTGCCCGCCTGACTACAGTCAGAGCTGGGCCCTCTCTGATGACCTGATGCCCTCAGATGCCAGCAGGTGATTTCAAGGATGACAGTGCCAGGATGACAGCGTGGCCCTCCCTGTCCCCAGAACCCAGGCCGCCCATGCCGTGTGTACTCTCACAGCCCGGGTTTTGCAGAAGCACTGACTCATCAGCCAGGAATCTGGCTGGGCCCAGGCAGCTCTCCAGAGGAGGGAAGAGGCCAAGCATGAGGCTGGCCCCAACAGCCCCAGGGCCAGCTCCCAGACGCCCCTCAGCACCCAAGGCCACCCAATTCCACGGGACTCAGCGCAAGGCCTCAGGCTCTCCTGGGCTCAGCGAGGCAGACAGCAGCAGCTCAGTGCTGGGTGGGCCCTGCAGGTAGGCTCACATTCCAGCTGCCCAGCAAACTGCCCCTCACCCCTCCCACACGACCAGCTTTAATGGGAACCTGAAAACACAGGATCCTCCCAGCCTTGGACTCCCGGCTAGCTGACCTCGAGGGGAAACCAGCCCCCCAAAAGGATGCCACATGTGTCCGCAGGGCTGCAGGGTGCCCACCATCGAGTCCCCCTCTCAGCAGCTAGGGACCAGCACTGAGCCTTTCTTACCCCTTAGCAGGACAGAGCGACAGTGAGGTCTCCTACAGAGCCGCGCTCCCCACCCCCCAGGCCCTCGGGCTACACCACCCTTCTGGTGGTGTTCCGATGTTCTCAGGACAAGCTTTTCCTGGGCCCCTCACCTCCAAGGGTCTGCAGCCCGGTGCACCAGCCCCAGCGTTCTGGCATGAAAAACTGCAATTTCCTGGAGAAACTGCACACCGCACAACTGCAGTGCCCGCCCGGGGCTAACACCTTGTACGGCCGGAGACCCAGGCTGCCAGGCCGTGTAGGATTTCACGTCCTGTGTGCGACACAGTGTGCTGGTACCAACACCACCCTCAGTGTTCTGTTAAACAGACTTCACGAGCACTGCAGACAAACCCAGAGCAAACCCAGCTACCCACGGTGACTTCCGTCTCTACCAGCAGCCAGTCCCCTGCGCCCGCCAGTGCCACATCCCCATCTACCACCCGTGGGCAGAAAACATTTGCACAAACGTGGTATCTGCTAGAAATATGTGAAGCCTTTTCTCCTCCTCATTATTCTCCAAACAATAGAGAACAACGCGGTTTTTGTTTTGCTATCTTAGCAGTGCTGGGCATTAATCCTAGAGCCTTTGCACTGAGCTGTTCTTTATCTTTCATTTTGAGACCGGGTCTTGCTGGTTCACTACATTACACAGACTGAGCCTCACGCACAGCCCACAGAGGTTTTTAAATCCAAGAAGGGCATAAGCACGTGCACACACCGTGCAAATGCGAGGTCATCTAACGTGGCTCCTGGGGACCCTGGGGTTTGGGTGGCTACAGGGCTGCTGAAGCTGAGCTCAGGGCCCGCTGAGAGGGGGCTGCCTCTGTCACTTACAGGGAGTGAGCTGCCCCAGGCCCAATGCTTGGGACTGGATAATACTTCCTGGAGGTGGGAAGGGTTCCCCCTCTCTCTGCCTAAGGACCCGGAGGACGGATCGACCTCGTTGGCCACTCACCCACCTGCATAACTGCCGAGCTCAGCGCAGTCAGGAGGTCCCGAATGGAAACAGCAGAAATGGGCCCAGACCTCTGCGGGAAGACTCAGAGGCTATAACCTGGCTTTTGGGGGTCACTGCGACCACCCCTTGGATGCTGGCCCTTCTGTTGGTGAACTTGGTTCCTGCCAGCTTTGTTCCCAGGCCCCATGAAGAAGGACCTGGGAATCTCCACACAAAGCAGACATCAGCCAGCATCAGGGAGGACGGGCCAGCAGGGAGGACGGGCCAGCAGGGAGGCCAGGACACTTTCGGAAGGAGCTGGGGAGGGACAGGGCCAAGCCGAGAGGTGAATTTCTACCCTGTTGAGGCCTGGGCACAGAGCTCGAGATGCCCACCCTGCGCTCTCTCCTGGGGACCTTCCCAAGCCTGGGGTCCTGCCAAGGCCTTCCTGGAAATCGAAACTGCTGCTTACTTGAGCTCTGCCCAGGCAGGGTCTCTAAGTCTCTTCCACAGGTGAGACCGGTAGGGGGCCGAGCTCCGCTGTGGGTAGACATCAAGCCATCCTAGGCTGAAGGGGGTGGGTGGGTGGATGGAGGGCAGGCAGTGGGGTATCTGGGTCCCCTGAGGGTGAGCTGGGGCTCCGGAGGAGGAGCTGTGAGGACTCCGCATTTTCACACCTCTGGACCCCAATACAGTGCCAATACAGTGCAAGGGGCGCATCCCCCCAGGGAGCCCTGCAGGCAGGTGCACACCTGCTTTGGTTTCTGACCAGAGGCTGACCGAGGCTGCGTCCTGGCAGAACCAACAGCACCAGGCCACTGAGTACAACGCAAACTTCTATGCCAGGATCAGTCCCTGGGCCACCATTGCCCGGGCTTCCTACCCTCGATGGCCACTATCTCTGCTCTACCGTGAAGCTGTTGCCCACTGACTAGCTGGACACCAAGGGTAAGGTCCACACACGCCATGTACCCAGTGCTGCATCCCTGGGACCACTGAGACCAGCATGGCCAGGTCCACACACGCCTCAGGTTCCACCTGCTGTGTCACCCTGTCCAGGCCGCCAGCTGTAGGCAGCTATTCCCTCAGGAATGCCGGTGACCAACCAAGTCTGAAGGCACCCGGCCAGCAGCAGGCGGAGGGGCCCAGATGCCATCTGGAGATGAGGGCAAGGACAAGTTAGCTGGGACCCCGGCTTAAGCCTCAGCACTGGTTCAATTCTCAGCACTGCAAAAACAGATTTTAAAAGATAGGACTGGCTGATCAAATGAACCCCAGACAAGGTCCTCAGAAGGAAACGAGCTCAGAGTTGATGCTGAGAGGGACAACCTTGTGACCAAGCTGGACAGAGAGGCCCTGGGAGAAAGCAGCTTGGCCAATACCTGGACCTTGAACCTCCAGCTTTCAGAACACCGCAAGAGAAGAACCCTGCAACCTGCAGCACGAGCCCCGCAGTGCTGCACTGAGGTCAGCCATCCTCCTGGGTTTCTAACAAGCTAAGCCCTGAGCTAATCACTTTTGCAACCAGAGCAAGGAAAACTTAGCCTCTGTGATGGAAAATCACCCTCCTCAGCCGCCACCCCCGCCACCACCTCCCACCTGATAACGCTGCAGAAATAACCACGGAGAGGACTGAGCCGCCAGCAAACAGGAAGCATGGGTCAAGGCGAAGGCACCTAAAATATCCTGTGTGCGGGAGGAGAAGGGGACAGGAAGGAAACATCACAGCAGAAGCCACTGTCTCTCCCAAGGGGTCAAGAATCTTCCCTGGCCAATAGGACTCACAGGAAGGAATCCTTGGAGACAAGGGGACCCACGACAGGAAGCAGGCTCCTCCAGACCCCAGCTGAACTCCACATCCAGTGCCAGCCTACTCAGCCTCTGGTTCTCACTTCTTTCTATCTTTCTTTTTGCAAATCAAGGAGCTGAACCCAGGACCTTTGCACTGAGCTACAGCCCCAACTCAGTTTTATTTGTATTTTGAGAAAGGATCTTGCTGAGTTGCTAATTTGCCCTTGCTGGGCTTCAACTTGGGAGCCTCCTGACTCAGTCTCTCCAGATGCTGGGATTACAGGTATGCACCATCATGTCCAGCTGCTCCCCTGTTTTTCCAGCTCATCTGTAGCTCAGGGTGAATGAAGGTCCTGGGTTCAAGGATCAGCACCAGAAATACATAGAAGAATAAATAAATAAAGTCTAAATCAGAAGCAAATACAGAGCTCAGGCAAGCAGGGGGACAGCGGCCTGGAGATGACCAGTAAGAGGGAGAAGTCCTGCTGACCAGCAAGGACAAGGTCACTACAGCCAGGGGCAGGGGCATCCCTGAGCCAGGAGGGGCTGGGCATGAACTGTCCTTTCACGAAACCTGCGTAAGAAACAGAGAAGCGAGCAGGAGTGGGCACACAAAGGCCCAGAGGGTGTCCAGCAGGACAGGGGAGGGGGACAAGGGTGACTGCAGGTTTGGGGTGAAATCCTCACCCACAGCAACAACACCAGGAGGAGGGATGAGGGACGTATCCAGCCAGAGGTTGGGGCTTCATGACAGGGACGGAAACTCAGGTGAAAGGGACCAGGGCTACTGCACACTTTGTATCTCATGGGAATTAAGAGAGGGAACCTCACCAGTACCAACTGGACCTGTCCACACCTGGACCCTGGACTTCCAGCCTCCACAACCATGAGGAATGAATGTCTATGGCTCGGATGCCCCCGGCCCACTGTGTTCTGTAAAGGTGGCCTCAGCAGACTAAGCCAGTCTTCTGCTCTGACCCCTGCTCTGTTTCCCAGCTGCCTTGAACTGAGAAGCTCTGCCCCACAAACCCTCCAGCCATGAGGCTCCTGCCCTGCACCTGCTGACCATGGACTGAGTGCCCGGAAACTGCGACCTAAACCAAACCATTTTCTCTTTTCATTCGTGAGCACTGGGTACTGGGTCCTCTGATGGCAAATCTGACAACACAGTGTCCTTTCCAACAAACGCCCACACTCGCATGGTGCCAGTCTCTCCAGCCCTGGGCGGGGCCCGGCAGGCAGGGCCACCCGACTCCTGCTCCAGAAAACGCCTGTGTTCCCCTGCTCCTGGTGTGAGAGCCAGCACTGCTTGGTGTCCTCCTGTTCTTTGGGGTGCTGCATCCCAGCCCCCCACAGCCTCCCCTTTGGGAACATCAGCAGGAAGTGACACCCAGAGCCCCCAGGCCCCATCATGCCACAGGATGGGCCCCCATGAACCCAGGTGCTGGAAAGGGGTACCCACAGGGTGTGGAGCCCACACAGAAGGCCTTGCTCCCCGTAGGTCTCCAAGGGTGCCTCCCTGTGCAGGGCCTCAGCTTAGCACTAAGTGAACCCCAAGTTTGGGATGGAAATGAAATTTCCAGACACTGCAAATAACTGTGGATGCAGACTTGCTGGAAAGGGCACAGCAGCTGCGGGTCCTACAGGGACCTGGCATTTTAGGAGCTGCTTTTCCGCTGCATGGCGCTCGGCAGCAGCCTCTGCTGCATTTGCGACCCCATCTCATAGAGACCCTCAGGAAAGAGGATTCCAGAGCTGCTGCCAAAAGCAGCGAGGACAAAGGGATCAGTGCGTTCAGAGGTAGGAGGATTTGTGGCAAAGCGTCCTTTATGGTCACGATTCTTCAAACTTCACACATTCGCTGTATTTTGATCACACTTTGTAAGGGAAACAGCCGAGGGCCACAACACTGGAGGACAGGGAGTGGATTCTGCATACTTGGCCAGCATCACACTCCTCTGAGGGCAATCACAGGGCCTCCAAAGCTCCCAGACACCCCACCAGGCAGGCGCCAGGTCCAGGTTGGCTCCTGAACACACTGCCTTGCCTGTTCTGGACCCCTCAGCGACTCAGTGACAGCCATGTCCCGTCACTCCTAATGCCAGGACCCCTAGGTAAGATAAGAGGGACGGCAGACCCAACCCACAGAAGTGGTGGTCCAGAGCCACAGCCCCTCTGCCAAGTGACCCAGGGGTCTGGAGACCCAGCCCACCATACCCTCGGGACAGAGAAAAGCAGCTGGGCCAGTCTGTGTCCCCTCCTCACCTATAAGCTGGGACATCCCACTTCCGGGGCCTCTGTCCTAGAGCGGCAGAAGGGAGAGGCGGGGAGACAGGGTGGGACCTCTGGTCCTCTGCCCACAACCGTGGTGAGGATGGAGATTTTGCACACAGCCGAGCACGAAGCCTCACAGTGTGTGAACCCTGCACTGTCCGCCTGGCCCAGGCCTTCTCCCCTGCAGAGTTCATCCCAGGAGCGGGACCCAGGACCCCTGGCTCCACTCCCAGCCTTTTTGATTTTTTGAGACAGGGTCTCACTAAGTCACTACATTACCCAGACTGACAATGAATTTGTGGTCTGCCTGCTTCAGACTCCCACAATGATGGGATTCTTAGAATGCACCACCATGCTGGGCTTGTGTTGATTTTTCATTAAATTTTGTAGTCAGACAACTAACCAAATGCCTTACGTTCAAAGATAGCTTCCATTTTTCCTACAATTTGTTTCTGGTTTTTTTGTTTTGTTTTGTTTCCACAGGGAACCAGCCTTCCCTTTGGTCATTTTTACTGGGACAGCAGGCACAGTGGCTGCCAGCACTCACCATGATATCCCCCTTCAGCAGCTGGGCTGGCTCTATGGCAATGCAGATCCTGTTCGGGCTGTCGGGGCCAATGTTGCTTTGGAAAAAGCAAAAGGGAGACCATAACAATGATGTTACACACGGGACATATGTTAAAAAACACACATGTAAACTGAAAACTCAGGACACCGCACAAGAAGTTCCAACGGCTCTGCATCCCATTTCTGAAAATGTGCTCTGTGCAAATGTGCCAGTACGCTTGCCGGCCCGAAGGCCCCAGGTGGCCTGACCCACCCCACCCCACCCCTGCCTCTCCAGGAGAGGCGGGAAGGCCAGGCCACTTACTAGATCCCTGACGTGTACACGGGCTGCATGGCCTGGTAGAGCTTCAGGAAGGGCCGGCAAGCTGCAAGAGACACAGTGGTCGTGAGCATGGGCGTCATAGCACACAGGATGCCACCCACCTGAAGGCGGGGACAGTGGCAGCCACCACGAGCTGGCAGAGGTGGGAATCCCGTCCTGCCTGGTGCCGCCCAGGCCCTGGAGCTGCAGGGCGACTTGGCTGAACCTTTCCCAGGGCCACAGGGCTGAGAGCAGGGCCAGGGTCTCAGTAGCCATGCATGGCTCAGAAAAAGCCATTTGGTTTTTATGTTAGGCTCGTTCATCCCTTCATTCTTTCATTCATGGTGACATTGGGTGTAATACCTTCCCATGAAGCTAATCCTGGGCCCTTTTTTATTTTTTATTTTGGGCCAGGCTCTCCCAAAATGCCTCAGTTGGGCCCGATCTCAGCAATCTTCCTGCCTCAGTCTCCCAGAGTCCTGGGATTACAGTCGTGTACCCCCCACTACGCCCAGCAGGATCATTTGAAAGAGTAGAAGCCATTGGGACCCCTGCGGGGGGAGGACACTCCCACGCTGGCCCCCAGGCAACTGTGCCACTGACCACAGGGCTACAGGGCCCAGCCAGTGACAGTCTTCCAGAGTCCATACCAGGGACATGGAGTGTCTGTGACTCTCACCTCCCAGCCACCTGTCCTTGGCCTGCTCAACAGTGTGGCGCAGAACCACATAGCTGGGGCTCTGTGTGCACACAGAGGCTGCAAGGGTGAGCAGGGGGCCCAGGTACAGCCCTGAGCATCTTGCAAGGGGGTGGGGCAGGGGAGGGAAGGGGAAGGATGGAGTGGAGGGGAGGAGAGGGGAGGGGCACCCAAGTTCAGTTGAGCAGGATCTGCCCCATGCAGAAACCGTCCTGCCATGACCCACCTCCACCAGTGTCAAAGTTTGGGATGCCGTGCAGCACAACATGGTGCAGGAAGAGGGGTGCACCGTTCATCTTCACGGAGCCCCGCAGCAGCCCGCTAAGGAACTGTACGTACCTGCAGGGGACAGGCAGCTCAGAGCTGGAGCCTCCACCCCACCCCATCCCACCCACCCCCCACACTGTATGAGCACAGCGCAGCCCACCCACCCCAAGGCCAGCCCTGTAAGGAGCACCATCTGTCAGGAACACAGGAGCACAAAGGGACCAGCACCCAGACACGGCACCCCCTAGGTGGCCTTGTCCCTACTGGAACTGGCAAGGAGAAGGCCCAGCACCAGCATGGCTGGCCACACACCCCTGGCCGAAGGGCAAACCCAGTCACTTAGGGCCCTGAAGCAGCTAGCCACCTGCAGAGGACAGGAAGCAACTGTGCCCAGCACTGGGTCCTTGCACCTGCCTCGAAGTCCCTGTGGGGACCAAGGACCATCACACCAGAGCAGTCAGATCTCCCTTAGACATGCCAAGGCCAGGCCCCTCATCAACCGAGCCACTGAATTTGCAAACTACACTGCGTGCACTTTATAAATAAAGTAAGTGAAACCCTGTTTGGAGCCCGGGTCCAGGAAAAGCACAGAAAACAGCACTGGCAGCTGCACACTCAGTGGGGCGCAGGGAAGGGTGCCCACCTGGTGCAAACCACCAGGGAGGAGCCTCACAGAAGCCACAGACCTGGTGTCCCCCGAGGCCAAAGGTAGCATCCAGCCACAGTGACTTCCTTCAGGGCCTCAGCCAGAGCAGCCTCCAGCCAAGCTCAACGCTGAAGTTCCCAGTCCAGGTTTCTGGAGTCCTGTGACCTCAGCAGCTGTCTCACATCTACCACACACAGCAGCTGGGAGGGATCCCACTCACATACAAAGGGCCAGGGCACAGGGCCCCCTCTCCAGGACATAAAGCCAGGCTGCAGTGGCCCTGGCTGTTCCTAGAAAAATCTCTGCTGCTTGGCTCAGGACAAAACTGCAAAGCTACCCCGTGACAGACAGGCCCTGTGTCACAAATCGCTCCTTCTGCCTCCATACCTCCAGATCTCAAGTCCTGCTCCCCCTGACTCTACTCAAGCACCTCTGGGCACACAGAGCAGAAGAGATAGGCTCGCCTCAGCTTCCAGAAGCTCTGGATATGAACAAGGAGCCCAGCTTATGGGGGTCCCAGGTCTGTCTGTGTCCATAAGGTTTTAGCAGAACAAAGCCAGGGGTCACTCGCTCCAGAAGCCCACAGGCCCTTTCATAAGAACAGTGGTGAGCAAAGTTGATCCTGGGCAACAAAGGCAAGGCAGGCAGCATTATAATACTTGACCTAAAAATTATACAATAAAGCTACTGTGATGCAATCAGTGTGGTAGTGGCAGCAAAAGAAAAACAAACACATGTGAAAATCAATGGAACAGATTAGAAGTTGCAGAAACAACTGCAGACACACTAAGCCACCTTATCTTTGTCAAAGGTGCCAAACACATTCACTGGAAGAAAGACAGCCTCTTTAATAAACAATCACAGAAAACTGCTCTGCACACACTGAAGATTATAACTGGATGCGTATTTTTCACTATGTACTAAGCTAAAATCAGAATGGGTCAAAGATCTTCATATTAAAACATAAACACTAAATCTGCTGGAAGACAGAGCAGGTAAAACTCTTGAAGACACTGGTGTCGGCAAACAGTTTACAAAACAAACCCCAGCTGCACAGAACTGTCACAAGGGTCAACAACTAGGATCTCACCCTACTAAAAAGCGTTTGCATAGCCAGAGAAACCACCAACAGAGTGAAGAGACAGCCCACCAGGTGGGAGAAAATGTTTTCCAGCTGTTATACAAAGGATTACCATCAAGAACATGTAACGAACTAAAAAAAAAAAATTGTTCTCCCAGATGTAAATACCCAACCCAAAAATGGGCATCTGAGAATACACACTTCTCAGATGAAGAAATATGAAATGCAAATAAATATGTGAAAAACTGTTCAACAGGACTGACCATTCAAGAGATGCAAATTAAAACAACACTGAGATTTTGCCTCACCCTAGAAAGAATGGCTGTCATCAAGAAATCAAGGATTAACAAATTCTGGCGGGGCTGTAGGGAAGGAGCCCTTCTTCACTGTTGGTGGGAATGCAGACTGGTGCAACCACTGTGGAAATCAGTCTGGAGATTCCTCAAAAAATTAGGATTGGAGGTCCCATTCAACCCAGCTATTCCCCATGCTGAGTATCTTCCCAAAGTGATATATGTGCACCCATGTTTATAGCAGCACAGTTTGTGATAGCTAGATCTTGGAAACAACCTAAATGCCCATCAACTGAGGAAAAAAGATGCAGTTTTCTACAATGGAGTACTACTCAGCCATAGAGGACAAACTGGAGACTTCTATAGATTATTTTAATTCTATAGATTAAAATAAATCAGACACGCGTGTGTGAGAAGCTGGAAGAACATATGCGTGTATATGTATAAATATAAAACTGTTCATAAAATGGAATTAAGACAGTTTTAACTGTGGTGCTCTCAAGGCTGCAGAGCCGGAAGCAGAATCATCCTCCTCAGGCTGTAGGTTAGGTCACCATGACCACCTAATGGCAGCCTGCAGGGCAGGGATCCCACCATGGGGGCCTGAGGAGGGGTGCTGGCCTGCAGCATGGGGCTCCCACTGACAGGACAGGTGCTCCTTCCCACCCCGTGGCCAAGGACACAACCCAAGGATGCTGGTGGGGTGCTGTAGAGGGCAGAGAGTGCCCTCCCGTCCTGCCCTCTCAGTGTAGACTCCCACCCACTCCTCCCCAGGGGCCAGGCTGGAAACCCACCGCTTCTGGGAAGGCTGCATCAATGCCGAGACTTTGTCATCGTAAAACTTCTTCATGGCAAACCTGTCCAGAGCCTGGTCAGCACTGGGGAACAGAGAGAGAAAAGGGGCTCAGCTCTGTGAAGCTCCTGCTTGGGGCTGCCCCTCCGCCCACTAGGGGCTCCCCTCTTCTCCAACAGCTGTGTGCATTCATGCAACTTCACATCCCTCTGGGAACGTGGCCAGATCCAAGTGGCAGCAGTATCTGGCAGTGCAGCCTGTAATCCTAGCACTCTGGGAGGCTGAGGCAGGAGAATCACACGTTGGAGCCCAATCTGGACAATTTAAAGACCTAGCAAGATTCTGTATCAAAGTAAAAAATAACAAGGGCTGGGATCAAAATTCAGTGGGCAGATCCTGGGTTCAGTCCTCCAGTGTCACAAAAAAAGGTAAAAGGAGCCACACCCCCAGGGTCTGAACCCAGTGTGAAATCCCACCCTTTCCCCACGCAGAACCCAAGGTGCACTGCACAGGGGCTCAAGGACAGAGGACCCCGCCTCTGGACGGCAGGCCTGGGGGAGCACACCCAGAACACACACCCAGGAGGCCCCAGGAGACACCCAGGAGACATATGGGGACGCTCCTCAAGGCACCTAGATGCTAGGGCTGGGCTGGGGGCGGTGGGGTGGGGCAGGTTAGGTAGAGAGGCAGAGGTTGGCAGGAGGCGTCCAAGTCCCCAGCACTGTACTGCTCCATGCTGGGGTGGACATGGGTGCAACCTGTGCCTCAGCACCCCAGTGCCACGCATGCCAAATGCCCTGCCACACCCCACAGAGTTCACGCTCCTGACTCTCCCACCCCTGCAGCCCAGCATTGAGGCTACCAGTCCCGGATCCGAGCTCCGTGTGACCGAGCGTGGGAGGCTCGCAGCTGGACCTGTGAGTTCTGGCTGCCCAGAAAATTGGACACGGTGGGGGACTGCCCCTTAGGAAAATGTCCATGTGCCCCACAGGATTCATGGATATTTGGAGAAAACACGCAGCGGGATCCGAAGCCAGCCAAAGAAAACTGATCCAAAATCAAGCTCAGAGGACATGGTTTTCCCTGCACACTATTCGGCCGCTCCTGTGGTGCTGGCATCCTCTACCCTGGGGATGCAGACCGCGGGGCTTCCGGGGAAGTTCCAGTTGAGCCCGAAACAGTCACGCAAGGCGTGGACAAAACCTCCGCGGAATGGAACCACGTGGTTACAGAGCACCCTCGGGCTGGTGAGCATGCGCGCTTCCAGAGTTCACTTGGTTCCTTGCACACCAGGAGCGCTCGCGAATCAGTGCTAACACTCAGCATGCACAGCGCCATCATCACCGAGTCCTGACCCTGCCTGACCCTCCTCACTCCCCTCGGCCTCCAACAAGACCACTCTCACTCGGGGACCCAGAGCTTGTCTCCTGTGATTCCCGTGATCAGGGCTGGGCGTGAGTCTCTGCTTCCTAAGGAGAAGCAAGCCCCCGCCTTCCCCTGCAGACAAGTCGGGGTAGGGGATATGCACAGAGCAAGAGCCTGCTCCTCAAGGAAGCTCGGAGGAGAAGAGGGGAGACAGCCCGGAGCAGCCTGATTCCCAGGAAAACGGGAAGCAGCTGGGCAGGCAGAATCGCAGGTGCTGAGACCCCTAAGCTGTGTCCATGAGGTGACATTCAGCGGCCACTGAAGCAGGACAGGGAGAGGCCAAGGACGCTTGTGCCAGGAGTAAAGTGCTTCCTTCTGCCTCCCAGGTTCCCTGCAGGGGCCGCCACCACAGGGTGTCAACTGCCCAGAGCCTGCCCGAGGACGACTGGCTCCAACCCTTCCCATACTCTGCCAATGGCTGCCCACCCACCATCCGGCACCCCGAGGTCTGTCCTACCTGGCCGAGACGTTGGTGAAGTGCATGTAGGACGAGATGACCACACCGATGCGTCCTTTCCCGCCCTGCAGGGACAGAGAGGAAAGTATGCTCTCTGGGTCCCCCCACACAGAGGCCAGCTGACCTGAGGATGCCGAATCCAGGGTGGCCAGCAGGGGTCACCCAGCCACGCAGGGGACCGCCTGAGATGCCTGCACCCTGGCTGCGGTGAGAAGAGCCAGCTGCTGCAGACGCAGCCTGCCGATACCACAAGCCGCTTCCTGACTACTGCTGAGAGGCAACGAGCAGGCACGTGCAAGCCAGGAGTATAAGGAACCAGCAGTCACACTCAGACACTGCCAGGAGGTAGCCTGTCTCTGTCCCGGGCAAGGCAAAAGGCACCAGCTCGACTTCTAGGCCTTTGCAGTTTAACACTGGCACGTAAAGTTAACAACCAACTGCAAAGCTTCTAATGTGCTTCCGGAGGAAAACTAGACTAGTTTTAAGAACAGAAATCCAGCCAGGCATGGCAGCACACGACTGTCATCCCAGCACTCGGGAGGCTGAGGCAGAAGGACTGCCGAGAGCGGGAAGCCAGTCTGGGCTATGAAGTGAGTTAAAGGCCAGCCTGAGTTACACAGTGAGAGCCTAAGTTCACCTGTGAGAAGAGAAAAGAGCCCCAAACAGACAGATGAGTGGTAGCTTTCACTGCTCATATGTTCAGTCAATTATTTTTGTAGCACTTTATGGATAAAGAAACTACTGAGAGATTCTAGGGAAGAGAGGCAGCAATGGAGTCAAAGTAGAGACTTCAGTGCCCACCTTCACCAGTGGACAAAGGTCAGACACCAGATCAATCAAAAGAAAGAAAAGCACCCAGCGGTACTGGCACCCGGACCCGCTCGGGATGCGCACCCCTCTCTCGGGTCCCAGCAGAGGTCAGCAGGCTGCGGGGGAGCGAGTCTCTGCCGGCTGCCCTGGCACAAAACCATGAATCTGTCACAGCAGGAATCCTGGAGAGATCACAAATAGCTCCAACAGCCAGCTCACCAGTAACCGCTGGGTCACAGAAGAAATTAAAAGAAAACAGAACTGTAAGGAGACACCTGGAATGCACGGGATCTGAGCAAAGCAGTTCCCAGGGGGAAGCCCAGAGCTGAGAAGCAGACAGACCCTAACCTGATACCTGCAAAAACCAGCAAACATGCAAGTCGGTCCACAGTGAGCACAACTAAAGACACAGCAGAGATCAGGGCAGCACAGAATGCTCAGAGAACAACAGAAAAAGATCAATGAAACGGAATTGTTTTTTAAATAAGGTAAACAAAACTGATGACACTTTAGTGAGGCCCACTAAGGGGCAGCTCAGTTAGATGACAGCTAATGAAAGGGGATAGGGATGGGCAGGGTCCCCAGAGACTGCTGCAAACCAAAGGGCACTGTTGGGACAGCCTCACAGGAGCGGACCGACTCCTAGACACAGGCTGCTCGCAGTGATGGAGGACAGGAAGGAGGCTGACTGAATAATAAAACGTCTCCGGACAAGAGAAAACCAGCTAGCTTCAGGGATGAGTTCTAGCAGTCCAGTCAGTGGCCTCGGTCTTCAGACGCTTCCAGAATACGGACGGAGAGGGAACACACCAAAGCGCCTTCCTTTTCCAGGCCGGCCTTATCCCGATTCGGTGCTTTCTCTTTTTTGTTCTCTAATTTTTCTCCCTATGAGTCCGTGTTCTCAGGAGTGACAAGCCATCACACCGGGAGCTGGTACATGTACAGGACACAGCTTCACACTTTTCAAGTCCCCTTCCCTGACAAAGTTTTTCCTTGAAAGAGCCAGATGGCAGGTATTTGGGGGTTTGCAGCCCCTGGGCTCCTACTGGAGCCCTCTGACCTGCGGGTGCACAGAGCCCACGGCTGAGTTCCGGTCAGACTCTTGTGTGAAACCTGAGCCTCCTAAAATCTTGATGTAGGCAGGGGTGGCACGCCCATGACCCCAGCACTCGGGAAGCAGAGGCAGGATGATCGCCCTGAATTCAAGGTCAGCCTGGAGCACTCAGCGGGACCCTGCCTCAGAACACCAAAACCGTTTTCCACCTATTCCTAACCTGAGGCTCGCAGGTGGCGGAAGGCAGCTCTGCTGGGTGGTCTTTCCCGCAGAGGGGCACAAGGCAGCAGTGCTTAGGGCTGGGACGGTTCTGAGCTGATCTGAGCAAAGCTGCAGAATCGCTGACCTCAAAAATCTTCTGTGTGTCCTGGTCCCCAGGACTCCCAGATGGAGGGGAGCTGCGGGAGGGAGGCTGACCCACCCGGCAACACCCGCAGGAGTCAGATGAGGGAGGGGGAAGGGAGGAGAAGGTGGCCGTCCCCACCCGCCCCGCCCCCAGCCCCGAGGGTGAGCCCTGGCATGTGCGGAGGCCTGGGCATTCTGCAAAGCTGGCAGATTCCGGCCCGAGTCAGCAATTCCGCCCACCACCGTCCCCCTTGGCGATGCCACAATGACAGGCCTGGGCTGGAGACACAGCCCAGGGCGGTCACTGGGCAGGTGAACATCTCAGTGTGTCCTGAGGCAGTCCTTGGGCAAAGGTAGGGTGCTGAGGAAGCAGACAGCATAGAGGTCTGGGCATGGCAATCCCTGGGCCCTACCTCCTTCGGGCATGGTGGTGCAGGTCTGTGATCCCAGCACTACTCAGAAGGCTGAGGCAGGAGGGTCACGAGAGTTCAAAGCCAGCCTGGGCTACACAGTGAGTTCAAGGCCAGCCTGCACTACCTACTGACACCCTGTCTCAAAAAAGACAAAAATAAGTAAAAAATAAAGGGGAGAAACCAAAGGGAGAGGGGGAGTGAAGATGACCAAGATATGACAGGTGCACATGTCAAGTCCCTGAGATGAACAGAATTGCTACACATTGTGATATATACACTGGAGTACTACTCAGCCCTCAAGAAGGATAATGAGTCAGCTGCAGGGAGACAGATGCCCCTTGAGACCGTGACACTACAGGAAACAAATCAGACATGGAAGGGTGATTGTTGCCTGGTTTCTCTTACATGAGAAGCCCAAAGCATAAATGAAATGACTAAAGGGCAAGATAAAGACAAATTTAGGAAACAGTGGTGTGGGATCTGGGGACAAGAAGAACAGGAAGGGAAGAGTAAGATGCAGGTCACATGCCACATCCCCAAGGTGAACACAGTCAGCACATACTACATTCCGTACCAATAAAAACATAAGACAGACATGCTCATATACATACATACATACATACATACACATATATACATACACACACACTCCAATACTTACACACCGGACTAAGCACTGTGTCTTAAAATTATGCTTTCTAAAAAAACACAAACTACAAGGCCAGGTATGATGTCACACTTCTGTAATCCCTGCACTCGGGAGGCAGGAGAATCGTTGCAAGTTCGAGACCAGCCTGGGCTACAAAGTGAACTAAAGGCCAGTCTGAACTGCATCCCGCAGTTCAGTCTGAACTAAGCAAAACCCTGTCTCAAAAAGACAAAAGAATAAATAAATAAATAAATTTTAAAAAATCAACTACGCCTGCCCCAGCAATCTGAGTGCAAGGCACACCTCAAAGAACCGGACCAGCTCTGTTCACACAGCCGAGCATGAAACCCACCCAAGGCCTGGGACGAAGGGACAGAGAAAACACCACCTGCTCAGGGTGACCAGAGGGAGCCCGGCCACGTGCAGCTCCGTGGAGACCTGGCAGGGCATCCTCAGGCCAAGCAGGAAACCCTGCCCTGCCCAGCAGCGCAAGGGCCACCAAGTCCCAGAGGCATCGCAGCGCTCACCCTGCAATGGATGACGACCACGTGCTGCGGGTCGCTGTTCAGCCAGGACTCCTGCGCCTTGCAGATGGTGCACATCTTGTCCAGGGGTGGCGCGTGCAGCTCGGGCCAGCCCACGTCCATGATCTGCAGAGGCAGAAACAGAGAGACATGAGCCCTGCCTCAGTTTCCCTCTCTAAAGGCCTAGAGCCCCTGCAGGCTGCCTTCTTCCCTCCGCTGCTGTGAGGACACCAAGATGCCAGACCTCGATTGTGGGGAAAATTTTTAACTCTAACGCTGGAGACCAAGATCGCTTAAGATTCTGGGGCTCTGGAATATTCTGGGGCTTTTGGAGGACTCACACACTCTTCTTGGTTAGCGTCCCTAACCCCAAAAACCGTGAAATAAAGGGAGGCAAACAGCCAGGCATGGTGGCGCACACACCTCTCATTCCTCGGGAAGCTAAAGCAGGAGGATTGCCTCGAATGCAAGGTCAGCCCAGACTACATAATGAGATCCTGGCTCAAAACACAAAAGCAAAAAAGGTTCTGAAATTGGAAATGTTCCATAATCTAGAGCTTTTTAAGCATCATGTCACTACTCCAGATACTCTGATTTCAGAGAACTGTGGACTTGGGCTTTAGGACTATGGACGCTCCAGCTGTACTTTTTTATGCCAAAGGCTGCAAAATATTCCAGGGTATAGAACGTTCCAACACGTGTGCTATGTGTCCACGTACATAAGCCTGTTGTTTGTGAGTGTGTACACTATTTAGACTTACACAGTTTTTTGTTGTTGTTGTTTTTTGTCTTTTTTGAGGCAGGGTTTCACTCTACGGTTCAGGCTGAGCTTGAACTCACTTTGTAGCCCAGTCTGGCTTTGAACTCTCTGCAATCCCCCTGCCTCAGCCTCCCCAGAGCTGGGATTACAAGGGTAAGTGTTATGAATTAAGAACTGGTGGTCAGGGGGCTGGGGATTTAGCTCAGCGGCATAAGCACCTGCCTTGCAAGCAGGCATTCGTGAGTTCGATTCCTGGTACCGATAAAAACGAAAAAGACAAAAAAAAAAAAAAAAAAGAAGAAGAACTGGTGGTCAACTTAACGCCAGCTGGACTACATCAGCATGGCACTGGGCGAAGATGTTCCACCTGAGGAAAGTTGCCAGAATAAATAGGTGGAGAAGGGAGATGTGGAGGGTTTTGGCGTTAAGGAGGCATTGTGGGTTCTCCTACGAGTTGCTGTCTGAGCTGTTGGTTCTCCTGGAGAAGCTTTGGTCTTCACATCGAGCATTGCTTCCTGGCTCCGGAGGGGAAGACATGTGCTGCTTGGTCTCCAGGATGAACTCGTCACGCTGCTTCCTGGCATGTACCCGACTGTGCTTGTCATCGGAGGAGCTCAGGGCCTCCGTGTCACAGAGGACAGCTGTGATGCCTTTCAGGACAGCCCCGCTCTTTGTTGTGAGTGTGACTTCTCAGCTCCAGTGTAGAACCCTCATCCCACTAGCACAGTTCCTTCATCCTGCTGGCATAGACTTTCTGGCTTCCACTGCTGACCCTTGGGTCTTCCCGGCACGAATCCATAAAAGAGACTGGCATGAGTCCTTCTTGTGGGCTCTGGACCTCCAGTTGGACTTGTAGAGGTGTTGTCCTGAGCTCTGGATTTTTATCTGGACTCATGTGGGACATTGCCGTGGGGTTTGAGCTCTTGACTAAATAATCTATGCTTTTGGTGTTGCGGATAGATTTCCTGCATTTTCCTGTATTAACTTCCGGTGACCATTATAAAAATATTATAAACTCCATGTCCTAATCCTAGTTGTTCTCTGTGTACAACCCTGACTACTACAACAGTAAGCCACCACGCCCAGCCTTACATGGTCTTGAAAATCTTCTTTCAATCTTTCTACTGAAGGCTGGACGGGTGCTCCGTGGCTAGAAAGAGGCGGCAGGAGAAAGTGTGGAGAGGCAGGAGTGTCCTCCCTGCGGTTACACAGGAGGAAGTAGCAGAGAAGTGCGTGTGCGTGCACACAGAGGAAGTGTGTCGGGAAGGAGTGAGGGGTGCCTGAGGCCCATGGGGGCGCTGGCCTGGTACCACAGGGTAAACCCGCTTCCCTAAACGCTTGCAGCCCCACGGGGTGGGGGTCTCCGACTTTAGAACCCCTCGGGGCTGCACCCCAAGCCCACGCGAGAAATCCACTGGCGTCACATGCACCTGAGCCCGATGGCCTAGCACTACCTCCACTTGCTACCTTTAACAACCCTGTGCAGGAAGCGAAGTTTCACGGTGTGGAACCTTCCACCATGAAACCACATCCACAAAGTTCAGCACGGGGAACCCAGTTAAGGGGGACACGATACCTCTAGCCACTATCACCGTGACTTCTTTTTGTGTGTGTCTTTTTCCTTTTTCCTTTTTATCGGTACCACGGATCGAACTCACGACTGCCTGCTTGCAAGGCAGGCGCTTATGCCGCTGAGCTAAATCCCCAGCCCCTCACGTGACTTCTTATGGAACTGTTATTACTTAAACTCAAACACACATATCCTTAAAAATCCCAGCTGGTGCACACCTGTAATCCCAGCACCCTGGAAGGCTGAGGCAGGAAGGTGACAGGTTTGGTCCCGGCACTACACAAACACACACACACTCACACACATGCACGCACACGCTACCCCATACTGAGTTCCTGATGCTGCTATCAAGTGATAAACTACATTTGCACAAGCAAAACAAACACGGCTTGCATCTCAGGGAACTCGGGACAGGAAGGGAAAAGTCCATACCTTTGCGTTGAGCTTCGCGAGGTCAAACCTCTTCTCAGAAAGGTTTAACACCTACAAAGAAGAGTGGCTTTTAGACAATATCAACTTGAGATGAAAAATACACAACTGCCGCTGATCGCAGTGTACCAACAGGTCCCTCTGGTCATGGGACACAAGCCCAGATGCGCAGGCTCCCCCAAATCCTCACAGAGCCCACCTAGTATGAACCCTGCTTTTGGTAACTAGAGCTAAAGCAAGCGATTTACCACAGTACTGTTTCTTTTACTCTACTGGCCACAAAATATCCCAACGCACAGACAGGGGCAGCTCCACAGGGCTGCACAGCTCTGCTCCCCTGGCCCTGCCCAGGTGGTGGCAGGCGAGTTCTGAGGGCAGCCTGTCTGCTTCAGTACAGATGTAATGGGACAATATCAGCGTGGTGGTGCACGCTTGTAACCCCAGCATTCGGGAGGCTGAGGCAGGAGGCTCACCATGAGTTCAAGGCTAGTCTGGGCTACACAGTGAGTCCAAGGCCAGCCTGAACTGCATAGATCTCAGAAAACAAAACAAAACACTCACTACAACAAAAGACACATTGCTGTGAAGCCCTCTTAACGTCCTCCCCTCAGTCAAGCACATTTAGGCCCTTGCCCCTGCCATTCCCTGGAGCCCCTTTTCCTGAGGGTCTTTAGCCATGCTGTCCTTGCTGCCTCAGTGGTGCCAGCTCTGGTGAAGAAGGTGGCTGAGCACACAGCGTCAGGACTTTATAAGCTGCCTTTCTACAGAATGGCACTTGACAGTAGAAGTCACCATATTTTTGATTGCACCTCATAAGGACGCTCAGGAGAGAGGTCTCCAGAGCTGCTGCAGAAAGTGGCCAAGACAACGGGGATGAGTGTGCCGGGAGCGAGGCTGAGCGTTTCGGGGAGGTCTGCGGCAATGCGTGTCCACCTGCAGCGGACGCTATCGTGAACACTCACTGTGGATCCCCATTACCCCTGGCTCACGCCAGAGACAGACACAACTCCTGACCCAGGCATGTCTCCCCCAAGGCCCTGGAAAATCAGAGCTGCTGCAGGGTCTCCCTCAAAGCGCAGTAACATGGAAGTGGTAACACAACATGCAGCAGCCAGCGGCCTCAGAGATGGCGCGGGAGGGGCTGGGGCTCCCTGAGGTCCCCGGCTGTTTTAGCCCAGCCCCGCCCCAGCCCCGCTACCTCCTGGGCCTGCTCCATGTCCTCTGCTGGCATCACCAGGGATGCTGGTGACCCCTCCTGGAGGTTCCAATCTAGCGTCTGTGTGTGGAAGGCATCGCCACACACAATTGTCAGTGGATTCAACTGTGTATGAACTCATGGCTGATTATGCTGTGGCCCCCATCCTCTATTCTCTCCCAGATTCCTGCCCTCCACAGGGTGAGCACCTTTCCCTCGGCCTTGGAACCAGCTGACATAGACTGAATTCTAGGAAACTGTGAGCCACAATGCAGCTCTCCTCCCTGAAGCTGCGGTGCTGGGTGTGTGTCGCAGAGACGGGAAAGTGACAGACACAGTCCCTCTGCGACAGGCCCTGCCAGGCAGGAGGCTGGGCTGCCCCTTGCTGTCCATGGTGTGGGTGGGGAAGGTGACAGCACCCTCTCTGTTGCTCCCAAGGTAAGGGATGAGCTCGGAGTGCACAGGACCCACAGGGACCCGAGGTAGGAAACAGAAGTGATGCTCTCCACAGGCCTAGGCAGAGTGGGTACGGCGTGGCATGGTTCTGTGGTCCCCAGGTCCTGGAAAGGAGCCACCTTGTGCCCCAAGGCAGCCCTCTGTCCCTGGGCCACCCTCCCCAGTCCCCAGTCAGGCTGTGTGCAAAGTCCCCAGCTGTCCTGGGCAGTGAGGGGCCCATGGTGGTCCTGGTCACTCACCAGGTAGTTGTCCCCGTGCTTGGACTTGAGCATGCACGTGACCTCTTGTAGGCTGTGCAGGTAGGACTCCTCAGAGCAGCCGGCAGGGAAGGACAGCGCAATGATGCGCTCTGTGATGTAGGTGAGGTCCAGCTGGTGGCCATCCGCCATGGTGGGGCTCAGGGCCGTGGGCCTGGGGGAGAAGAGGGTCCATCAGTGGAGGGGAGAACGGAAAGGGGACAGTGGTCACCCGCCACCACACAAAGACCTGAGAAATAGGATCCCGGGGCCGAGCTCAGTACATCAGCCTCGATGGCTGCCCAGGAAATGGACACTGACCCTGGGGTCACCATCGGTTACTGAGGACAACATGGGGCAGAGTCTGGGGCAGAGCCTTTGCCTGTTGCCCACAAAAACCTGAGGTCTCTGCCCAGCACCATGAGATGGGGACGGTGTCAGGGCCGAGCCTCCTCCCTTGGGAGCCTCCCATGGCCAGGGACGTGGTGACATGGGGCTCAGGGACACTCACTGCGCAGGCTTTTCACTGCAGACAGGAGCTGGTGACGCGGAAACAGCTGGGGTCTGCAAAGGACAAGACAGGACCCATCCTGAGGCTGCCTCCTGTGCAGTCCACAAGGGCCTTGCCACAGCTGGAGAGGACCACGGCCAGCGGTGCCACATTAACCTGCCACCCTCAGTGAGCCAAGTGCCGCCACCTCCAGGCCCTCTCCCGGCCAGGGACTCCAGGCTGCCCAGGGACACAGCTCCATGACCCTCAGCAGGACAAGGCTAGCCCAGGGCAGCTGCAGAACAGGAGACACCTGTCACCGTGCCAGGCTTTGCTCGGGCACAAGAGGCACTGACATCAATGCCGCGACTTTCTGAGTGACCGTGATTCCAAAGTGAACGGCCTGGACTGAGAGGTCAGGGCAGGTTAGAAACGGGTGCAGGAAACACCCAGAGTCTCTCTGGCCTGTGCCTGGGGACCCCGAGGGACACATCGCCCTCTGTAGCCCCAGAGCTTCCTACATCCTGACACCTGGTGCCCCACCCACCCATGAGGAAGAATGGGATGGAAAGTGAACCCCAGAGGTGGTACAGGAGCAATAGGAGAGCCGTGCCTGCATCAGCACCCCTGGGCCCCTACGGCAGGAATCCCACACATGCCCATTGTCCACCAAGATCCCCGCTCCCTGCCTGGCCCCTCAGGGCTGCCCCAGGCCCAATGCAGTTCCACCTGGCCCAAGGGACCATGGTACCACAAAATCCAGGCCGAGTGTGCCCTGCCCCTCCAGGAAGCTGGGACCCCAAACCCTCGGGCACACCCTGGGTGGCTCCAGCCACCTCTCTTCTTTCAGGCTCCACAGTGAGTTCAATGTGAGCCAAAAGGACACAGCAAACAGTTTCAAAAAACCCAACTGAAACAAACCATAAAAAAGACTTTAACAGAATGGCTGGGATAGGGTTATGGCTGAGGGTACCTAGCACAGCCAGGGGACACAGTGGCCTCAGAGGGTCCAGTTGCACCAGCAGGGCCAACCAGGCCCCCTGTCCTCGCCCTGAAGCCCATTTCCCTAAGTGGCCACATCTCTCTCAAACTGGACACTGCATGAAGAGTGGATGGGTGGATAAATGAGATCCCAGGAACCCCACCAAGCCCAGATGAGCCCCAGACGTCGCTGCACCCCTCCATATGGGGCAGTTTGTAGGACTCAGCCATTGCCACACAGTCGAGCACAGGACCTGGGAATCAGGAGCAACGCTGGGCCTGGCTGAAGCACCCCGGACTCGTAGTTCCCACACGACCCAGGACATGGCCACTGCTGGGTGGCTCAGATCCGCCTCAGGGGATCCCTTCCAGGCACACCTGGGTGGGTCATGGAGATGTGACCTCGGGGCTATTGCCTGGTCCCCGCCCCTGGTTGCCTGGCACCGTCCCCTGCTCTGCTCCTGGGCTGCCATGAACGGAAGTTTTGGTCCTCCTCACCGTGGTGCTGTGAGGCCCTGCCTTGGAGCTGGCTGACCGTGGACTGAACGGCCTTCAATCGTGAGCCGAATAACCCTCTCCTCCTCTAAGCTGTGGGTACTGGGATTGTGTCTCAGCGACAAGGAAGCTAGTACAAAAGGGTTCCACCACATCAAGAAAGGCTTCCCACAGCGACAGCTAAACAGGCCTTCGAGGAGAAAGGGTCTGGGCAAACCTACTACGATCCTGCGTCACAGCTAAGCCTGGTACGGTCTATGGACAGTGCCACCTGACAGTAGCACATGGCCACAACTCAGCCACTCAGCCAGCAGTGTCCATCCCCACTAGAAATTCCTGCCAAGGGCCACCCCTCCCTGGAGGAATGTGGGGCTGGGCCGCAGCAGACTAGGGGGCGATGGTGCGGAAATCTGCATCTTCACATTGCACACACAGCCAGAATAAGTTCTCAGATCTAAAATTCTGCAGTTCCCAAGCTTGCGGTGAACAGGACAGCCCATCCCACACCCACGATGCAGGCACTCTCGGCTTTATCCCATATTGGGACCTGCACAAAGGGTCGTGGTGAGGCCAAGGAGTTCCTAAGATACGGTAGCCCCAGGGCCCTGTCACTCACCCCGCTCATCATGCCTCCCATACACTGGACCTTACTGGGAGAAGCTGACGTCCAAGGAACCCTCTGCTGGTGCCCACGGTGAGCCACTGTTAATAGCCCACTTCCCTTAGGGTTCTGCAGAGGCCCTGTGTTCCCTGAGGACCTGCAGCCTGGGGCCACAGCGCTGAGCCCCTCTTCAGCTCCAGGAGATGGAGACTGGGTCACTTTCACTGGGCCGAGGGGTCCAAGCAGCCTGGCAAAGGTCAAGCCAGGGAGATCCAGCTGCATCCTCTCCCGGGGACTGGGAGCTCCTCTCACCTGTGACAGCATCCTGTGGAGCCCACCTCCTGACATAGATGAAACCACAGCTGTGCACCAGTTCTGGGGCCACCAGCAAAGACAATACCACAGAAGAAGGAAAGAGGACCCCCCGCAACCCCCTACACAAGATCGGAATGGCGCCTCTTCTTCCCAGGCTGCTGCTGGCTTCTACAAGATCTATAAAGCAGGGACCCCTCCACTCCTGCTTCTCCAGGGGTCTCTGCCAGGCACTCAGCCACAGGCCAGCTCCCACCTCAGGGACACCATGTAGAATAGGAACTTGGGTCTCCTCAACCGAGCGCAGCCTCCTGGAATTGCAGTGGCCCGAGACCGTCATCGCCTGGAAACCCCACATGGAAAATTCCAGGTACAAACAGCTCCAAGGCCACGTCACAGTGTCTATCACTCATCGCTCCTCCCTGCAGCCCAGGGACACCTAGAGCATCCCATAAGACCCCCAGGAACAGGCTGAGCCCAGGGCATCTGGAGACCCCAGCCCTAACTGTCACACCCGTGGGCATCGGAATCAGCACGCTCATGGAACTGTCATCAGTCCGTGACTTTGTTTTCCAGTACCAGGGATAGACCTCAGGGCCTTTGTGCAAAGCCACATATCCAGCCCTTTTTTAACTTTTTTTTTTATCTTGAGACAGGGTCTCACTAAGTTGCTCAGACTGGACTGGAACT
This sequence comes from Cavia porcellus, assembly GCF_034190915.1. NCBI lineage: Eukaryota > Metazoa > Chordata > Mammalia > Rodentia > Caviidae > Cavia > Cavia porcellus. Next base: position 52,695,818 of record NW_026947506.1, on the reverse strand, counting down.
TGGCATCCTCCTGCCTTGGCCCACCAGTGCACTGGGATTACAAGTGGGTGCTGCCTCGTCTGACCTACTGTTAACTCTTACCGTTCCTGTTGTGTAAATTCCACTCCACCACAGGTCTGTGTGTGCAAGTACAACATGCACAGGCAGGGTTTGCACTGCAACCGTGCACAGGGCTGGGGTCTGGGGACACAAGGGACAACTGTAGGACCTGGGCCAGCTATTGTCACACTAGGGTACCAGCATCTCAGAGAGGTCACAGGTCTGAGTCTCCTCGGACACTCTGGTTTCCAGTATACTTCAAAGACCACCCAAACTGCCATGGTGGCACACGACTGGCATCCCACACTGGGGAGGCTGAGGCAGGAGGATCTCTATAAATTTAAGGCCAACTTGGGTTATATACTAAGACCTTGTTTCAAAAAAGCAAAAAACAAACCAGAGCCAGGATTTAGCTCAGTGGCATAAGTGCCTGCCTGGCAAGCACAAGGTTGTGAGTTTGATACCCAGTATTCAAAAAGAAAAATCCAAGGCAGCAACCAAGCCAGACGTGGTGGTACAGGCCTGTGATACCAGCACTCTGGGAGGCTGAGGCAGGAGGATCATGTGGGCAACTCTGTGACTCAGCAAGACCCTGTCTCAAAATAGTACATAAAGCTTGGGCTCACTGTACAGGCCCTAAGTTAATCCCTGGTCCTGGAAAAATAATAAAATGAAAAACAGTACCAAGGAAGGCTGCCCAGTGACAAACCTAGAGGCACTCCTGGCTTTCCTCGCTCATCCCTCGATGCTGGGGGTGGAGGAAGGGGCAGAAGATGAATGACAGTCACTGGAATCCCAAAGCCTCGGTGTGAACACAGCTTTACAACACCACGTCCCCCCACCCACTCGGTTTCCTCATCTGCAAGGGCAGCTCGAATGATGCGACGTGAAAGAAAATCTGGGCAGAGGACCCTGCTGAGCAAATACCTGCCTGGTCCGGCAGCTCCTGGAGTGGGGCTGGGGAGACTACAGAAACGCACACCCCCAGTACCTGGGTCTCAGCACTATCACCCAGGGGGGAAAGGGCTCTGGGAGGGACAGTAACCCCTCAGCGGTCACAGCCGTGAGACCCTCTCCTCCAGGACTGCCCAGCTCATGCGCACCCTCTGAGCTTTCAAACACTGCCCAGCTCATGCGCACCCTCTGAGCTTTCAAACGTGAGCCCTGAGGGCAGGATCAGCAGCTGGACCAAGCCTGCAGGGCCCCCCAGGAAGCTCAAGGCTTTCGGGAGCTACAGCTGGATCACCAGGAATGAGCAGCAACGGCTCCTCCCCAGGCCAGGCTGGCTGCCCCGGAGCCATATGGAAGCAGGGACCAGGAGGACAGAGAGACTGCCGACCGCAGAGCCCAGCATACATAGAGCACACTCCAGACTCTCCAGAAACAGGCACCTTCCCAGGCTGGACCAAGGGCACCAAGGGCCCGGCAGGTGCGGGCTGAGTGGACTCACCACGCGGCTGCTGCTACTCCAGGTAGCTCCTCCTCCTCCTCCTCCTCCTCCTCCTGCCACCAACAGCACGGAGCAGAGCGCACGTCCCCTCCGGAGGGAGAGGACAGGGCAGGTGGGCGCTTGAACTGCCCAGCGACGCAGGCTGGGGGACACAGCCAGGAGAGCGGCTGAGCGGGCGGAGACCACAGCACCCTGGGCCAGGGCCTGCAGATCCGCACGGCCAGACCAGGAAGCCGCAGGCTGTGTGCTTCCCGGGACTCGGCTGGCTGCCCAGGCTTCCCCAGCAGCAGCCTGGGGCGGCAGCGAAGGGCGTGCACGCCTGCCTCCCCGCCTCCCCTGCCTTTGCTTCTCCACATAGTTTGTTTTTCCTTCGCCTTATTCCAAACAGAAGTTCAAACAATCATTCAGGAATCTGGCATCATTCAGCAAATTTTAAAGAAACAGAAACAAACCACCCAGCCAGGTGCAGAAGTGCACACATCTGTACTCCCAGCACTCTGGGATGCTGAGGCAGGAGGATCACAGGTTCCAGTACAGTCTGGGGAATTCTTGGTGCAAAGGCCCTGGGTTTGATCCCCAGAACTGCACAAACAAAATGAGAAAAAGACAGAACACCCAAACACGGACAAAGAGCAGGCAGGGAGACCACAGAGAAAGTGCCAGTCGCCAAACTGTGGTCTGGCCCCTGCAGGTGCTCAACCGGTTCCAAGGGTTCCAAGCTTCCTGCACTGCAAGACACAAAGGCAGATTGTGGCCAGAGGGACGTGGGACGGGGTTTGGGCACAGCCAGTGGGGACCTTCAAGGTCACCTAACCCGTCTGACGCGGTTTCACCCTGGTCACTTCACACTCAAGGGTGGCAGAGGGAGGGCGTGGCCAGGGCAGCTGGCCAGGGTGGCTGCTTACCAGGCCTGCTGCAGCCGCCCCCACCCCCGACAGCTGCCTGTGTTGGGCTTTCACGTGCCAGGGCCCACGCTGTTCCCCATGTGCACCAGGACACGCACGTGCTCCTCATCTCTGTCAGCAGCTGCACAACAAACACACTTCTCCACCCAGAAAAAGGACCACAGCCTGGGACCCCTGACCCAGGAACGGGGGCATCACCACCCAGGGAGCACACAGGGCCCCTTCTAGCCCGAGTACCAGGGCTACTCCAGGGCAGTAGGCCAGGATCCTCCTGCCTCAGCCTCCCATGAACAGAGCAGGGATTACAGGAAGCCTCCATTCCCGATCCAAATGCTACCTTGTCTCTAATTTTCTCCTCCTATAAATGGCATCAGAATTAGGGTTGTTTTCTGGGGGGTACAGCAGAGGAAGCTTTAGGGATCAGTCACACCAACCCCAAACACAGAAGGCCTTGCAGTGGGGCAGGGCTTGGGACCTCCTCCCCCACAGGGAACTGGGACCCTCAAGCTCGAGGGGCTAGAAGGGTCGGGTGGTTATGAAACCAACACCCGGAGCACCAGGGCATGGACTGTCCCCTCCCAAGGACAGTGCTGACCCATGAGGGACTATACCACACCAGGTTGATGAGCTTCAAGGTAGAGGAGCCTCACAGAGCAGACACCCTGCCACTGGGCAGGGCTCTTCCTGTTAAGGACCAGAATTCCAGGGTGACCACTTGTGTCCCTGACCTTACCTCCAACATCCCAGACCCGTGCCTGGGGACATCCCCACCTGCGGCACCATCTCTCCTGCCTGAGCAGGTAACAGCTTCAGGGGGCAAACACCGTCCTCTCTGGAAACTTTGGCTGAACCCAGGTCACCATGGTGGGCTGGGGGGGGAGCGGTTTACAGGACTTTCCAGCTGTGACTGCCACAGGGCAGAGCAGACTCTTACAGCAGGTGTAGCGCATGGGCACTCATCTGGGTGATGCCCATGACCAGCCCGACCTCTGCTCTCCGCGGGACACCTACCATCCAGGGCCAGGGTTACCAACTGCACCCCAGGGAGTGCCATCTGCACCGCCTCCCTTCCAGAGGATGCCTGAGGCCAATCCCTAGCACATCACTTCCTCCCAAAAGATCTGTCAGAGCACAGTGGAACACAACTGCGATCCCACCACTCCACTCCAGGAGGCTGAGGCAAAAGAGTCTTACCAAGCCCTGGCTCACATCCCGAGGAAAGGGCTGGGGGGCAACTCAGTGTGAAGCCATGGGCTCAACTCACAGAGATACCGCGGGAGAAAGAGAAGGGGAGGGGAGGAGAGGGGAGGGGAGGGGTGGGGAGGGGAAGGAGAAGGGGAAGAGAGGAGAAGGAAGGTGGGACGATGTCAGCACCCTTAAAAGATGAAAACAAACAAATAAAAAAACAGAACCCCAAAATACTCATACTATGAACAAATTCCCTTGACATCAGAAGTATCTACTCCGTGTTCAAACTTCAAAACATGTATTTTTGGTTTTGTTCTTTTGCAATCTGTTCCTGAGTAAGGACCTCAATAAACCTCACTCCACCTGTCTCTTTTTAGCAAAATAATTTCTTCCTAAACCGGGCGTTGGGAGGCTGAGGCAGGAGTTTCAGACCAGCCTGGGCCCAAGTGAGCCCAAGGCTAGCCTGAACTGCATAGCAAGACTCTTGTCTCAAAACAAATAAAAAAATCTGAACTTCTTCCTCCTCTTTCTTTTTATCCTATTTAAGATAGGATCTTGCTATCTAGTTCAGTATAGCCTCAAACTCTGGGAGCTCTTCCCATCTCAGCCTCCTAAGTGTTAGAATCACAGGCTTAAACCACCATACCCAGCTCTTCCTCCTCTTTGAACAACTCATGTCAAAAAGCCAGGGTCATCTTGCCCAGGACAGTCCCCTTGAGATCTTGCAGAGTTCTAGTCTCACTTCCCAGACTCCTCCAGCCTTAACTTCCTGTTGGTGTGGACAGGAGGGGCTAGGTCTGATTCTCATCTGGCTACTGCCGAGGACACAGCTAGGGCGTCCTGCTCTCCCTCAGAAGCCACTGGCCCTGGACCCACTTTTCCTTTGGGTCAGAGAGGTCACCCGGTGTCCTTCTGTTAGCTGCTGGCCCCATCAAGGGCACTGTTTCAAGGCTGTTGCGGCCGCTGGGGTTCCTCTTCCTGTATTTGGAGAGCCCCACGAGGAGTTTCCTGCGACAGGAGGTGAGGGGGGGACAGGGGGAGCTGGCTGGAGCAAGCACTGCCCTAGCCCCAGGGCCCACTCAGCACAGCCAGGGTTAAAGGGAAGACTTCGGAGCTCCTGCTTCTCTGTACTTATGAGTATTTAAGATAAGCTGGTTCCCTAGTAGGTTCCCTAGAGTACCTACAGAGGGAAGATTTTTGGTTTTGTTTTCCTTACAGTTTCCCTAAGGCCTCCCACAGAGCTACGACCCCAGCCCTTTTTCCTTTTCTAATTTTGAGACAGGGACTCACTGAGTCACTAAATTGTCCAGGTTGGGCTCCCACTTGCAGTCCTCCTGCCTCAGCCTCCCAGAGTGTTGGGATTATGGGCACAGTGGTTTTCTTATGGTAAACTGCACTTTTTGGGGTCTGTAGTACAAACCAAAACCAGATCCCAGTCCAAGTGACAAAGCTAACAGCTATCACACCTGGCCCCAGCCTGGCCTTCTAACATCCCTGTTTTTGATCTGCACAGCTGACTTGACAAGGTCCTGCTCAGGGCCAGGGATGCAGCTCAGCGGCATAGCACCTGCCTGGCAAGCGCAAGGTCCTCAGTTCAATTTCTGACCAAAAAAGTAAAAATAAAAATAAATCAAAAGTGTTGCTCCATCGCTGTAATCCCACTCTGGGAGTCTGAGGCAGGAGGCTCCTGTTCATCTGATAAGGGCCCAGAGGAACGGCCAGAGGGACTGTTGGGCTGCTGTCACTGTCACTGTCCCTGCACTGGAAGAGTGAGAGAACTCGCCTGCACTGAGCATTCCCCACAAGCCCTGCTGTCTTTTGGGATGACCAGCCTCCACACGCAACACCAGCTCAGGGTGCATCCACATTAGGGCCAGGGAGTTACCTCCTTCAGGAAAGCTCCACAGTGCAGCAGGAACCAGCCTGGGTCACCCGCCTCTCAGGTCAGGACTCCCAACAAGGAGAGGACATAGAGCATGTACACGACCATAGCTAGTGGACAGGCCATAGGGCACCCCAGAAGAAACAGAGTGGAAGCTGCTGGGACGGCACAGCAGGGTGGGGAGTGCTGCTGGCCCAGAGGCAACACAGTCAGGTGACCTAAATGCCAGGCCAAAACCAGGCGTGATGGAACACACACACTAGGACTTGGGAGGCTGAGGCAGGAGGATCACCATGAGTCACAGGCCAATCTTCGTGGCATGGTGAGTTCCGGGCCAGCTTGGACGGCAGGATGAAGGAACACGGGCCAGTCCAGCCCCTTCCCCGCCACAGGCTCTGCCACTCTACCTAACATGCTCCAATGCGAAACACAGAAGTATGATGACTACAAGCATCTGACTTCCCTTGGGCAGTGATGTCCTCCCTTGGGGCATGTGGCCACTGTCTCCCAAAGCCACCACACTGAAACCCAAGGCGGATGGAGAATTCATGCGTCCACAGGAAGGGTTTCCTGCCCAGGGCAACTGACTTCCGGCCATGGGTTTGGAGGACACCATTCACACACACATTGCTGGCCCCAGGGTACCGGGGTACCAGAGAAGCAAAGGATGAAGAAACTAAGGAGCAAAACAAAGGAGGACCAGAGGGAGGGAGGGAGGTGGTCCTGGGGAGGTCTGGGAGAGGAGGCAGAACAGAAAGGAGATGTGCCTGGCACCCACTCCCCATCTGGCGAGGTCTAGTAAGAAATAAAAATGGTGCCAGGCGTGAGGACACACACTTGTGATCCCAGCACTCAAGAGCCTGAGCCAGGTGGTTTGCTGTGAGTCTCAAACTGGGTTACACATCCTGGGTTACACAATCAGATTCTGCCTCAAAAAACCAAAACAATAAACAAATGAGATTAAAAAGTAAGCTAATGAGAACCAGAACCCTCAGACACAAACCATTCTATTTACTACTAGGAGAAAACATGCAAGTCATACACACTGATGTTGTAAGCAGCACCGCTCCAGGTGCCTCTGGAGTGGCCCTCAGGAGGTGGGGGTGGGGTGGAAAGCCCCAGCCTCTGGCTTCGGGATGGGATCCAGGGGGTGTGGGGTCCGGGTGCGGGGTGGGAACCCGCTGGCTGCCGCAGGTGCACCGGCAGGCCACGTCTCGAAGGTGTAATCATTAGCCCGGGTGGGTGCGTGCGTGAGCTCCCGGGCTCCAGCGCCACCCCGCCACCTGCGGCGAGGGCGGACTGGCGGGCAGGCAGGGCGGCGGGGGCGGGGCAGGACGCGGCCACCCCGCAGCAGCGCAGCCCAGGGGCGTCTTGCCCTCCCTAATGGAGGCTTTCCTGGCGGTGCGCACCGCAGGGGACCGGTTAAGGTGACAAGGGTGCCGGGAATCCTTCCCGCCCCCTCCCTTTCCCAGAAACCCGCCCCCACCCCCTCTGGAAACAGGGGACTCTGTTGTTTTAGGTGTGGGAGGAGCCGGCGAATCAAAGCGCAGCAGGGATCAAAGTGTCCCCTGCGGCCCAAGGGCCTTGAGTGCAGCCGCAGCCAGTAGCTGGGACACCCACGAGGTCTGGGCCTGGACCTGGGCCTGTCTGCCCCAATCATCAGAGACATCTGGACAGGGATGCTCGTGGGCATGGTCCGCCCTCCTGGAGGGGGATGGAGGGGTCAGCGTGCGCCCCCACTCAAGTGACAGACTGTGCTGCCGCCCTTTCTCAGGGAGCCCAGGCCACTCTTCTGTCCTTCCATGGAGCGAGCACTGTCCTGAGAACCCATCCCAGTGCAGGCCGCAGGGTCCTGGCCTCCTCCCTCTCTCACCCCAGCACTGCCCCGCCTTGAGGACCAGGTCAGCAATGGGAGGGCTTTCTCATGACTCCGTGGGCGCAGAGGGACCTCAAAATGACAGTGGACCCACAGGAGTCCCTTTCTCAGCTTTCCTGGGCTGGATCTTGTGATCCTCCTGCCTCAGCCTCATAGACTGCCAGAGCACAGGTGTGCACTACCATACCGTTTTTACAAGGCCACAAGCTGTTGGGCGCCCCCTTCTGACCCTAACATCCTCATCTCCAGTTACTCCAAACCAGGTCCCCAGGGAGGCTGCAGGTGGCTATGGATCTTAGGGACACAGCCGCCCCACCCTGCCTCACACAGCTGCGCCCTGGGGCCTAACAGAAGCGGTTCCTTTCATCAAACAAAGCCACCAGTGTGTCTGCTGCGCCCATGCCACAGGTTCTCACCCCTCCAAAGGCTGATGGTGGCGATCACACCAGGAGTGTGTGACAAGGGCTTCTAGCGTTCTCCCTGGGGGAACCTGGGCCTCAGGCACCTCCTTCCCATCCAGAAGCCAGAACAGGGCCTGGTGCCTGCTAAGGAGACCAGCCTCAACGCTTCCCCGCTCCAGCCACCCTCGACACTCTACCCTGCATGCTGATGTGCCTGCAGCACCTTGCTGGGGTAACCTAGCATCAAGATGAGATCTGTTTTGTTTTTATTTCTGGTTCCTCCTCGGCTTTCGCCAAAGCCACGAGGTAGAGTTTGGTTCTCTTGGTCAAAGGTTACCTGGACCCGACCCAAGGTGGGTCTGAGCACCTCTCTGCATCTTGGGGGCCACTGGAAGAGTCCATCTCCGCTAGCCTGGCCAAGGAACCAAACAAGTACGTGCATACAAGCCTTCGTTACACAGGGCCTGGCAAGCATGCATAAACAAGTACGTGTGTGTATAAGACCTGGCCAGCATGCAGGTATACATGCGTGTGTGTGGTAATTTTCAACAATCACAGACTGCTGCGCAGCTCTAAGATTCCCAGGGTCATGAGGCCCCCTCCCTCGTTTCTGAAGTTTGTCGCGGAGGGGGGGCGGTAAACACTACCAGCAGGAAATCACCAATGTGGAATCCATGCCCAGAACTCTGGGCCATGAAGACAAACCAGAAATTCATGTAGAGACGGCTACAGACCAGGGCTGACCTCAGAGACGTGGCCCTGGAGCTCAGCCTTGGATGGGCCATCCGTGCCTGGGGAACCGAGGCTCAGCACCCTTGTAGAAAGCCCCCAACCCAATCTCTGGTGGTGGGAAGCTGGGTGTTCAGCTGGAATCTGCGGCTGCTTCATGTTCAACAAAGCAAGAGGCTGAAGAGTTCCCGCCCCTTCCGAAATCTCTCACCTGGGTGGTGCCGGTTCCACCCCAGCTCCATGCCATGGAGATGCTCAGGGGTGCTGGTGGACAGCAGGGAGGGGACAGTCCCTGAGCTGCTGCTGCTGCCGCTACACAGTCGCCCTTGTCCTTGGAGAGCCTGCCCCACAGGGCGCCTTCTCTGAGGGTCCCGAGAGCTCAGACGAAATTTACTGAGCAAGGTGCCAGTGTGCACACTCCGTACATGTGGACCACACACACCATGCATGCACAGACCTCAGACAGGTGTGCACACACAACACAAGCACAATACATAGACATCACAGTGCAGGCATGCCTATGCACGCCAGACCTGCACAGACATGCTCACATACACACCACACACAGCACAACAGGGAGATGCACACAAACCCCATGCCAGCACACAGCGCCACACAAACACATGCACACACATCACACCGGACACACATGTGCACACCATGCATGTGCATGCACATATAACAGCACAGAATTGCATGCACACACATGCACCACACCTGACACCCACACTGCACACACACACACACACACACACACACACACACACACACGGACAAGAAGGCTGCACTGCCACAATCCAGCGGGCAAACTCCAGCCTCAGACAGTGTAACTTGACTCCCAAGGTCAACGCCACTGACAGCTGGAGGCTGTGGCTTCCATTACACCAGGAGAAAGACACCTCCCCAGTCAAACCCAGTTCTCCCACAGCTCCCACGGTGGAGTGCCTGGGGCAGGCACTCCATGCACCTAGGCATAGGAAGGGCTCCACACCCACCCCCTAGCCTGTCAGCGCACTGTCCCTGATGCTGCTCATCCGTAGCCACCGGAAGGCAAGGACGCAGGCTGGGCCTGCTGCAAGGACGGCTGCACTGTCAGCAGTGCTGCCCTCCATGGGACTGGCCCTGCGGGGGCTGCTGAGGAGACCTGGGTGCTAGGCAAGGACCTGAGGTCTCCACAAGCCACCGCATGCCCGGACTGACTGACACACTCAGGACCAGCACCCCAGGGTACACTAAGGCGAGGCTGAGAAAGCAGTGAGCCTCTGAGGCTGGGATGAGATCAGTGTGCAGGAGAGGACACTTCCGGGCAGCATCCTCCAAGGACACCCCCCACCCTGGGCTCCCTGTCCTGGCTCCAAGTGGGGTCACAGGACCCAGGCACAGAGAGCACCCAGGCCCTACACCCTCGCTCTCCGGAAGCAAAGGACAAAGGGCAAGGACTGCAGCCCAGCAGACTGGTTCCCTCCATCCATCCCTCTGCAGCAGGACAGCAAGACAAGACACACAGCTGGGAGCACAGCTGCGGTGCTCAAACAACCTCACCCTGTCTGTCAAGGATCCTACACACATCCAATCAGCACCCATCCCTTTACTCTGTCCTTACAGAGCCCCTCGAGGAGGGAAAGGAGCCCCAAGAGACAGAGCAGAGCCCGTGGGAGGGGAAGGGCACATCTCAAGGTCACAGGGCTCCCAAACCTTCCTGGCGCCGCCCACTCTCGGCACCATTTCACCCGTCTCTCAGGAACCACAGACCAGACATGAACACAGGTGTAGATCCACAATCAGTCCGGGTCACTGGCCTCAGTACCCAGCAGCCAGCACTGCAATGCCAGGCCAGCACAGTGGGATGAGGATGGCAAAGTCAGGTGTCTCCTCCCAAAGGCCCTGAGGAGGCTGTGCAGTGACATCTTGCTCCAAAACAATCACCCTGCTGCACCTGGGAAGTGCCAGGACCATGGAACGCGTGGCAGTGGGCAGAAGGCTCTGCTGCCAAAGAAGGAGAAAAGCAGGCATCTGGGTGCCAGCACAGGATCAGTCAGGCGTGGGTGCACACTCAGAGCCTAGCACTCCAGGACGCTGAGGCAGGAGGATCCCAAGATCAAGCCTAGCTTGGACAACTGAGCAATTTAGTAAGACCTCATCTCAGAAAGGGGCTGGGGATGCAGCCTGGAGACAAGGTTCTGGGTTCAAGCCCAGCACTGGGAAAACAAAAACCAGCAACCAGATGGATGTAGAAGGACCACAGCCTCAGCTCCTGCCCTGTCCGAGTCTCCTGACCCCCAGGAGGTTGGGAGAGCTGCCATGTCCCTGCTGACAAATGAGCCAAGCTGCAAACGTTGTCATGGTGATGGACGCCCCCACAGGGAGCCAGGGCCATTGCCACGTTCTGCTGCAGATTAAGCTAAAGAAGGCAAAGAGAGTCCTGGCCCAGCCTGCGCAGCTCTGGGATCCCAGCAGCTAAGTGCTCAGGCTGATGCTGGGGGAGAAAACCACACTAGGTGCAGAGGCCTCCTCAGAGACCTTGTCCTGCAGGAAGCAATGGGAGGCCTCAGAGCCCACCTCCAGCCACAGCCACCCAGGAGCACCGGAAATGCGAATGGGCCGCCTACCACCAGCCCCAGAGAGAAGGTGAGTCCCAGCTCCTGGTGCAGAGGGTCTGCTGGCCTGGGAGTGGCTGAGGCTGTCGGCCAGAGCCACATGGGAGCAAAGGGTCACAGGTCACAGGTGAAGGGTCGCAGGGAGCTCCACAGGACACATGCACAGGTGTCTTGGGGAAACACATGGACACACCTGTCACTGTCACAGGCACTGACACCTCCAAGGCTGAGGCAGTCCCCTAAGATTTCAGAGAAGCTGCAAACTCCTGGCACCTGGGGACGATGTCCTTGTCCAGCGGTCAGGGCATCACGTGTATACACTGGTAACCCTGCATCAGCTGGAACAGCAAGTGTGTCTGTGCCTTCCTTTGTACTAACGACAACCAAAAATCTGCATTTTTAAACATGAAAACCAGGCTGTATCCTACGTGCAGGGCTGGGTCAGGGTGTCCTCTGACATGAACCAGACAGCCTCTCGATCACGCATTTGTCAGGAACTGACACTAACCATGCACACACGCTCACGGACACCCTGACACGCACGTAGTGGTTATCCACAGTACACACACACATTCAGATACACACACACTTTCAGATACACACACACACTAACATACAGACAATCACAACAAAGATTCATATGCGTAACAATGACACAGACACTGTGCACTTATACCTTTATACACAGTGATCACAGGCATGGCATTCACACACTAGACATTCACATATGTGTAACAAGTACATACACACTTATACACCCAATTCCACACGTCAGGTACACCTACACCCACAACAGCTACGTGTAAAATACAACATCTACATATTCACGCGGTCACACCCTCACTGTGCTGTGTCTGTGTCTGTACACACCCATAAAAGTTACATGCCTAACACATATTCCTGTACACATGACAAGCACACACACCACCACACACATACACCAAGTATATAAGACGTGGACGCAGAACTAAACAATGACACACACAGTGCCTGGTCTACATGTCATGCTGGGATCCCAGTGTCCCCAGAGGCTCAGCTGTCCAAGGCTGGGTCCCCACTGCAGCAATGTCAGGAGTGCAGCTTACTGGAGGTACCAGGACCCTAAGGGCTCTGACCTCAGTAGAGGTCACTTTACTCATGGGCCGGTTCCAGACAAATTATTGAGGGTAGAGGAAAAATTGGGGGTGGGGCCTGGGACTGGAAGTGGGTGTCAGTGTGCCATCTAGGACTAGAAGTGGGTCGCTGGAGGGCAGAGCAGTGTCAGCAGCAGGACACACACCTGGGGCTCAGTGACAGGAAGTGGCCACGTTCAGGATACCGTAACAGCTCACCTGTGACACACCTGGCCCTACCACCCTCTTTCAGTCATGAGTGAGGTTAAGGAGCTCCCAACCCTCACTGGGTCAAGAAGGAAACTGAGGCTGAGGGAAAGGATCTGAACCTGGTTTGTCTCAATAGTGCCACTTCACGCGCCTTCTGCAAAGGATGTGCTGCTTCCGAAAGGCAGAACCAGCCTGGGGCCCTGAGGCCTTGGGACTAGGCTACAGACACAGGGCAGCAGAAGACAGGCCACACCCTGAGATCCTTGGGCACTGCCTGTGGCAAAATCAGGGCGGAGGAGACAGGAGCCCTGTCTGGTTGGGGATATACAAGCTGCACATCTGTCAGGTTCCAAGGGACCCCAAAGCCACACCCGCCTCTCTCCCTCCCCTCCAGGCCACTTCTGAGGGTCCCACAGGAATCACATATGAGATAACATGTCTCCAAAACCAAACCCCTTCATCCTCACTGGGCAGAGCCAGAACCCAGGAAGACGATGACAGTCACAGCAGCATCATTAAAAAGCAGACAGAAGCCTGGCGTGGCAGTGCTGGCTGTCACCCCAGCACTCGGGAGGCTGAGGCAGCAGAACTGGTGTGAGTTTGAAGGCACCATGGACCACATAGTGAGACTGTCTCATCTCAAGAAATCTCTATTAAATAAATATCAAATAAAACTCAGACAAAAACTCATATTTACCTACCAACAAGCCAAAGCAAAAGTGCTGCCATATATCATCCCCAGATACACAAGAGGCACTGTCAGAGCTGCATGTTCATAAACCTGCATGTTACCTTCCATGGCTTCATCACTGAGGCGGCCCTTAAGGAAATTGAGCCCTTGAGGTCACTCTCACTGACCAGGAAGGTAGATCCTACAAAGGGCGCCTCAGACTCTCTCCTCTTACAGAAAATGAATGGCCCAGCAAGGAAGACACAGGTGACCGAACTCCCAAAGAGGAAGAACAGTCCTAATGGACTCCACAGACCCCTGAAAAACATAAGGACTCACCTGCTCCTGGGGGGCTTGCAGGCCACAGGGGGTCACCGCCTGCAAAGGAGAACAAACAGGTAAGCCCTTGGCAGAGGCAGTCTCATAGGCAAGGAGGCCCGGAGCTCAGACTGCCTCCCACTAGGGCCACAGCCACAGAGGGGCAGCACCCTGAGGTGGACAAGCCCGGTAGTTAATGCTGCCCCCTTCTTATTAACGTCCAAGAAATCGAAATCCAGGTCCCTTTTTTAGAATTTAGTGAAAACCCTGGCACGACAGAATTTCACCTCAACTTCGAAAAACTGATGGGCTCTGAGATAAGAACTTGAGTCTCTCTAGCCCTTCCTTAGCAGAGAAGAGGCAGAGTTGGACCCAGAGAAAGTAGAGGGCTCTGCAGCAGTATCTGAGGTACCCCAGCTTCCCATTCCCACACCGGTGAAGGGGCATCTTTTCTGGAACTATTTCTACACGCGGAACTGTAAAACCATCTAAATGTGTTACTGCTTTCAGCACGTGAGACAGTGGAAGGGAGTCCCTTTTATAACCTTGTCCTGTGAAGAGCAAGTACAGTGCTCAGTAAGAAAAACACACGCCTCGGGGAGTGTGGCCCCACACACCCACAATCCCAGGACCTCAGCCAGACAGGTAAAGGTACCAAGACGACTGACCCAACGACGATACGCAGCCCATCGCTGCCGTCCAGTCTGGGTCAGGCCTCTGCCTGGAACCTACCACCTCCAGAACCTTGGCCTTGAATCTCTCTGACCTCAGTTTCCTCATCTGAAAACCAGCAGTGGCAGCAGCACCTTCCTCTCAAGCTAGTGGTGAGGTCTAGGAGATAGTGTCTGAGCTCAGAGGGGTGCTGGCACACAGCAGGTCCATTCACAGGCACACAGAGCTCTCCCCGGGGAGGAGGGGTCGTGTGCAGCTAAGGGATCGCAGCTGTTTGCTGCTTCTCCAGGCGGGAAGGAGAGTGCCGGAGAACAGGTCCCTATAAGCAGGATTTCATTCCCCCACGCCAGCTGCCTCCACTTCTTCCCGGCTCTCCCACTTCAGGAGCCCTGGCTCACTTCCAATCTCAGAGAGCTTTCTGAACATGGGAAAGGAAAGAGAAACCCAGGCCCTGACTAACTGTCCTGTGGCTGGAGTGGGTGTTGCTGTGACCTTGGTTCTTGGGGATGGCAACTATTTATAGCTCCTGCCCATCTTACTCAGTGAAGTTCCTCAGAGACTGCCAGACATTGTCTGGGAGGTGTCATTACTCCACCCCGATTCTGAGTCACAGTCTTGTCGGGGACAGGGGTCCCCACGCAGGGAACCCGTCCTGCCCTCCAGGGGAGGCTGTTCCTTGTGTGCATACAGCAGCTGGCACAGAGGAATACATCTTTTTCCTTTTAGGTCCTCACCACCACATTAAGAGTTTGATGGATGGAGGAAAGAAGAGACATATAAATGGAATGGGAAAACCAAGGAATGGCCTTGGAAACACAGGAAGTTACAGAATCTCTCGGGATAGTATTGCCTCCAGCAAGGGAACCGGTGGTTTGAGACAGCACTGTGACCGATGTCACCACAGGTCCTTCGTGCCCGGGTGCCTCTGGTGACTCACAGGCAACAAGTGTGCAAGAACAGATACTGCCTTGAGAGCCTCATCCACACCCCGCACAACACAGTGCTACTCCTGGATGGAAAGGAATGAGCCGGGAAGGCATGAAAATGCAGAGAAGCCAGATTCCTGGTGAAGGGTGCATTGAGCAGCTGCGGGAGATTCTGGGAAGGCGGCTGGAAACTCCCAGTAGAAATCAGCGGTCACCAGGCGCCGAGGGTTGGAGGACTGTGAGGGCCAAGGACCGTTTTTAGGGCAGTGAAACTACCCCACATGAAGCAACAGTGGCGGCCACATGTCACTAACAGCTGCCCAGACACCCACGGTAAAGCCCCAAATCAGCTCTGGACATGGGTTCATAAGTCTTCTATGCGTGCCCAGGTCTATACAGCACAACTGACAGGAGCTGAACCTTGGAAGCAGCCTACGCATCCGTCAGCAGCTGAACAGATAAACGAAGCCTGCACTTACACACGTTGAGACCATAGTGCTAAGTGAACTAAATCGGACACTTGAGCTTAATCACCACATGGTTTCTCTTACATGAGAAGCCCAAAGTATAAAGAAAAAGTAAAACAACATAACCGGAAGTAGAGAAAGCTTTCTAGAAGAGGAAAGGGATCAGGAAACGGAAGGCAGAGGAAGGAGGGGAGGGAAAGGGGATGAAAGAGGAATTAAAACTGCACACATCAGTCCCACATGGTGTACTGCACATTCACACTAGTGCGAAAACAGTTAACACGTGGGCTCATCATACATAACGCACACACTGCAGGAACGCACGTGTCTGTACAGGAGGGGCAGGGAGTGTGCCAAGTATTTCTATAAATCTAGAACGTTCTTTAAAAGGTCACTTGATGGGTTTTCCATTATCTGGGAGCATAGGATATTGAGAGCATGGCAAAGTTCAGTGGCCTATCAGAAATGAGGGACTTTATGGTGAGATGGGGCAGGGACTGCTGTCGAGTTTTTGGGTTTTATTTTTTTTTGAGGCCAAACTTCACTATGTAGCCCAAACTGGCCTTGACTCACCGAAGTCCTACTGCCTCAGCCTCCCTGGTGCTGAGATTACATGTGTACACCACCACACCCAGTTTAGAAGAGTTTTAGCAGTAGCAGCAGACATAGCCTGTTCTGGTGTCCCCAGCAAAGGAGAGTCAGGTCACACGGCCTGGGCCGTCTACAGCTGAGGTCACCATGGCTTGCGTCCCGCAGGGTGAATCTGGGCCAAGCTGACATTTACTCTCTGCATGTGGCCACAGCATCTTCTGCATGCAAACTGCCCAAGTGGAAACATCATCAAAAAGTGAGCCAGGCCAGGCGTGGTGGCACATGCCTGTCATTCCAGCACTCGGGAGGCTGAGGCAGGAAGATCACTGTGAGTTCGAGGCCAGTCTGGGCTACAGAGTGAGCTGGGGTTCCAAGTAGGGAGGCTGGGCCCCTGGCTCAGCAGTGCTGAGCATCTCTGCACCTCTGTGTGCTCTAACTCCAGCCTCTCCTGTGAATCACTCTCAGCCCCCGTCCACTCTCACCCAAGCTGCCACCAAGCCCGACAACAACCACCCCAACAAAGTCCTTGGCAAGAGCGGGGCCAGGAACAAGGCTGCGCTTGGCGTGTGCCAGAGAGAAGCATGCTCCAGAGACAGCACCGCTGGCCTGGCTGGCAGACCTGGAAGGCAGGAGGCTTACCTATGAGCGGCGGGAGTCCCAGGACTTCCCTAAACTTAAAACTCTCTCTTGCAAATGTCAGAGCACATGCATTTGTTGAGAGAACGAAACATAACTAATATTTGCCCAAAAATTGTAAACCCGCAAGCGGGTGTGACAGTGCACGCTTGCCATCCCAGCAGTGCAGGAGGCTAAGGCAGGAGGATCAAAGGTCTGAGCTCAGCCTTGGAAACTTAGTGACTTCTGGAACCACTGTCTTAAAACCTAAAAAAAATGAACAGTTGTGTAGAGCTGGGCATGGAGCTCAGTCCACAGGCTCCGGGCTTGGTCCCTAGTACCACACGCAAGCACACACACACACACACACACACACACATAAAGAAGCAGGGATTCAGCAGAAAGTGCCTCTGGTTCCACCTCAGGACAGGCTCCTAAGTGTGCCTGAGCCCAGGCTGCAGGGCAGCAGCTCCCTGGGTCTCCACTGTTGCATAGCTGGGTGCCACCTCCAGCCCAGCACCCTAGGGCTTCAGGCCACGGCTATCTGCACCCTAAAAGATGAGGGCCAGGGAGACACCCAAAGGTGGCCATCCAGGGCACACACGAAGCAGCCCCACAAGCAGCCTGTGCCCTAGTGACAATGCCAGCACAAGAAACTGGGGCTCAGCTGGGCCACACGCAGGGCCTTAGAGGACGACACCAGCTGCCCAGGGGCTCCGCTGTGCTCCCTCGCCTGAGAGACGCAGTGACAGAGGGGACAACAGTCCCTGAGAGGAGACAACGGCTGCTGGAAGGGGGCTGCAGGCTCAGCCAGGGATGCAGAGGCCCCTGAGACAGCCACTCTGCTTGATACCCTTCTCTCCACTGAGGCCTAATCTCTGCGGTTACCTAGGGCGACCACAAACAAACATGCCGCGCCCAACCCACACCTGGCTGCGTGGGGACCAGAGCCTCCAGAACACAGGACCCAGGCAGGAGGGGTGCACCTACACCCAACCTCTCCCAGGCCTGGGTGTGGGCGTGAGTGTGTTTAAAGTGCAGGAGTCTGTGTGACACAACGCAGGGTATGCATTTGAAGGTGCTGTGAGTGTGCATGTGCCATGTGGGTGGACATGTGTGTGTGCTCGCACCTTGGAGGGGTTAAATGTGTTTGCACTTGTGTTTGTGTGTGAGCACCTGTGCTTGCCCATGCAAGTATGCGTGTGTGCACTGGCAGTGTGTCTGTCTGCAGCTGTGAGTCTATGTGTGTCTGTGTGTCTCTGTATGTGTGCACAAACTGACCACGCACAGACAGGTGAATGACAGTAGGGGGCCAACAAGCATGCCGAGGTCCCCTGGGGAGCCCGGTGTGGTCCCTCCCAGAGGCACCCGGGAAGACTGCCAGCCCTGCCACCCTCCCGCTCCCCGAGATCAAAGTCGAGGGGAGAGAAAGGACCATTCAGCTCCACGCCAGTCTGCAGGAAATGTGTTAATTCCCAGGAAATGAGACTCTCACAGAGCCACACGAACCGGGTCCTCAAAGAACACCTGGGCAGTGTGGCCGAGTGGCCCCACCCTGAAGCAGTAGGACATAGACAACTCAGCTCGGTCAGTCACCAACCACTCCCTGAGTCTCAGTAAGGAAGCTGGGAGGGCCCAGCAGGATCTGGAGCAGGAACTGGGGTGCACTCACTCCCAGCGTGTTTCTGCAGGAGCCGGGGGCCTGCTGCCCTGAGGGCCACTTCTTTTGCCTGTTCTCCAGGTCATGCTGCCCATAGGGGACTCGCCTGCACTGCCCTCCGGCAGGCATGGGCAAATCTCTTGCATGCCGGGATTCCAGGCCAGTGAATCAGCTGGACGGCGTCAACAAAGAGAAATTCAGACACACTCAGGAAATGTGAACATGGACCAAAACTAGGCCACTGGCTGTCACTCAAGACTCCAAGGTAGCAATCAGGGTGGACAAGACAGAGCCAGGCACTGGCCTGCCTCAGCCCTGCACAGGACAGACAGCAGGGTCCAGCCAGGTAGAGGCCACTCTGTATGCGTGAGGTCCCAGCCTTCCTGGTCTGGGCTGGGCTACAGAGGCCACACAGTGGCCACTCACTCCAGCATCTCGGGGTCACCCTCTCTCTCCTCTCTGCATCGAGTAGCAGTCTGGGGAGACAGAGGTCAGAGGCTTTGATGGAAGGGCAGCATCACTAGTTTAGAGCTTTTATAATTCAAGTTGTATGTCACTGACCAAAAAAAAGCAAGATATTTTCATTCGCCCATTATATAGATGAGGACAATCATTCACTTGTTTTAGTTGTTCTTTCTTTTTTTGGAGACAGGGTCTCATTACGTGTCCCAGGCTGGACTTGAATTTGCAGCAGTCCTCCTGCCTCAGCCTTCTGAGGGCTGGGATTACAGATGTGCGCCGTGCCTGGCTGGTTCCTGTTACCATTTATGACTAATAGTGGCTGCAGAATGAGGAGGAAAGCCCCTCTTCCTGGCTGCCAACCATCTGCAGCTTGGGGGCCAGGAATCTGTTCCCTTCTCATGGTCCCAGAGGCAGGATGTCCCAGATCCAGGGCTCGTGGGTAACATTACCTCTGTGTCCTCATATGGCCACCCTGACCCATGCCTGTGTCCTCCCCTCCTTTTCACTGAGGATGTTGATCTCACGGCTTAGAACCCACCCTAATGACTTCATTTTAACCCAACTATGTCTCCAAGGCCCTGTCTCCAACCCAGAGACAGACTGAGGTCCAGGTCAGGACTTCACCACTCACCCTAATGACAGCCAGCGGAGACCAGGGTCAGAGGGCTTGGAGCTCCGGCCCGGTTCTGGGTGCCACAGACGGGGAGGCACCTCTCTGGCATTCCTGTCCTGCCCCGGGCGGCTGCCCGGCGGAGGCTGGAGACCTCCGCCAGCCACGGGCACAAAGAACCTGCACAAAGGACCGGGCGGGGGCCGCTGGAGGCTTTGCTGACTCCCTCTGCCCTTTCAGAACTCGCCCTACCTCTGAGTCTGTGTCCCTTTGTGGGGCCTGACCCTCGAGTCCCCAATTAGGCTCGCATTCCTCAGGACGCTCTGAGCCTTGGAGAATAGAACTGATTTAGCCGCTCCAATTCCCAGGGGAGGCAGCGGGACTCAGCTGGGACCCAGTCTGCTTCCAGCTTTCTCCTGGGAGCTCCTACCATCCAAGAAAAAAAGAAAAACCCGGCACTCCCAGCTCTCATCTCTCCCGGGCTCCTGGAGCCTCAGTTTCCCCTGAATCCAGCCCTGCAATCCTCATGTGTATAGGAAGAAAAGAGCCACCTAGACAGGACGAGGTGGGCCTGGATGCTCCTGCTGTACATGGGTCCCAGCAGCCCTGGGGTGGCCTGGGCTTCCTGGGTTGGGAAGACAAGAAAAGCCCACAGGGACAAAACAGAAATCAAAGGGAGAGCTCCCGCTCCACATCCACCACGCTCCCAGAGTCTGTCCCAGATCAGAAACGGCACCGGGCCAAGGCTGGAGCTCAGAGCAGCTGCACCCCACACTCTTGTGCCCAGACCAAGGCTGGGCCCCACACAGGGCCGTATAGCTAGCTGTATCCCAGCCCCTCAGGAAGCTGAGGCAGGAAGACTACAAGTCCAAGGGCAGCCTGAGCAACTCGTTCCATTACTCAGACACTGTCTCAAAACAACATACTGTTCAGAAGTGCTGGGGATACAGCTCGGCATGGAGCAGCCCTGAGCTCCAACCTTGGTACTGCCCAAAATGAAACAACTGAGGCAGGACAATCTCCAGTCAGAGCCTAGCCTGGGCAACTTAATTAAGACCGTGTCTAGAAAGAAAAAAACAACAGGAAAAAAGGCCTGGGGATGTGGCTCAGCATGAAGGCTGCAGGTTCAATCCCCAAGTACTATCACAAAAAATAAAACGAAACAGGCCAGCCTGCTGGCCAAGGCTACCAGCCTCCTATGTCACACAGAGAAACCTAGATGAAAGGTCAGGGGCAGCTGAAGTGCTACTGGCTCGCTAGACAATCAGGGAAATCTCTGCCAGCCATCCACGAGGCAGGTTCAGCCCCAGAAGTCTGAGGATGGAGAAAACAGCCCTACCACCTCACCTCACTCAGGTGTTCTTTGGAAGGTGCTGCCGGGTTTGCTTTTGCGCTGGGGCGGAGGCGGGGCCTGAAGGGCGGGGGGGGGGGCATGTGGGCGGGGCCTTGAGGGATCCGCCCCCTCCCGGCTCTCCGCTTCCCAGAGGCCAAGCAGCTGCGGCCCCCGCCCCACCGCCTGGCTGCCCTGCCTTGGCGCCGGGGCACCATGGACTGTAACCCTGTACCCGAATAAACCTCTCCTCCTCTAAGCCGTGGGTGTTGGGTGCTGTATCCTAGCAACGAGGAAAGTGACAGAAACAAGTCATATAAGACACCAAGGGTCAAAGGTAACTGGCGCAAAGGGAGTAGATCTGTTTCCAGCAGGAAAACCTCGGTCTCAAACTGGCTACCTCGGGGAAACGCGTCACAGGCAGTCTGCAGTCACTCCGGAGATACAAACCTGGCCATGTCATTTACACCCCCCGCTGATTAGCGGTCAATGACGGTCACCTTGACTACGATCACATCCCCGCAAGCCTCTTCCAACCTGAGCCCAGCAGAGCCAGCAGGCCGTGCTAACGAAGGACCTCACACAGAGTCCGTGCAAAGTGCCTACTGCCCCGTTCATGGCAGGATCTGTCCCCGCTCCTGAACCAGGGCCCATCAGGGGCCCGCTGTCACCTGCAGACACAGGGAACTTGTGAGGCTGAGCCTTCAGGAAGGATGTGGCCGCCAACGCCACCCTGGCGGAAGCCAGCACAGCCCTGTGGACAGCGACACAGGGCACTGAGCCATCCTGGCAACTGTCCAGTGCCAGCTGCCCACAACGGGCAGGAGGGTGCCTTCACGCCCCACCCCAGTCTGTCACTCTTCCTCTCTGACATGCACGCATTTCGTCTTGTGCCATCTCTCAGTAAGGTATCTCTGCATCTCTCTGCCCCCGCAAAGTTAGGGAAATCACTGTGGGCAACAGGGCGCCCTCTGCCTTTCATAGAGCAGCTGAAACCCTTCGGCCTAAATGAATACAGAGGCGAGGAGAAACCACCCCAGCTCCAGGACAGCCAAGGTCAGCTTACTTCCCTAGAGAGAAGCTCAGATAAGCTCCGTCACTCCGCCACTGACATCCAATATCCAACTTCAACCCTAAGCCCCACTTCCCAGTCACAGCCTCCTGCACAGGGCTCCTAGGACCCGAGGCCCTGGTCGCCCCACACAGCCCCTGGGACTGGGACTCTCACCTAAACCCAGCAACAGCATCTTGGTTCAGCACCTAGTTCCCCCAGGCCTCTTGGCTAATGGGACATAGAGAAAGTGGCCTTCCCCAGAGAGAGGTCCACAGGGCCTCACAAGCAGTGGCAAAAGGAAGGAGCCAGGAGGTTCTCCAAATTCAAGTGGTCTCAGCCCCCTCATCCTCCAACCACCCACCCGTCCATTCATGGATGCAGAGCACAGATCAATGCCACGCCTCAGGGCACACCAACCAGACAGCAACTGTCCACACCATCCTGCCCACAGCCCAAGACCACCGAAGTCCCGCCCTGCCTCACTTGTGTGACTGGTGGGGGAGACCTCTCTCTTCACACTCAAGGGACACGAAGTCCCTGCTGACCCACATACAGATGGTCATTCAAATTTAGGCTACCCAAGAGGGACAACATAGGGGTTGAGAATTTAGCTCAGTGGCATAAGCGCCTGCCTTGCAAGCATGCAGTCGTGAGTTTGAACCCCGGTACCAAAAAAAAAAAAAAATTTAAAAAGTATTTTGATCAAGACTCTGAAGTTGGAGGCTGGACATGGTGACACACACCCATAATTCTAACACTTGGGAGGCTGAGGCAGGAGGATTGCTGCAAGTGCAAGGTCAGCCTGGGCTATGAAGTGAGTTCAAAGCCAGCATGGACTGAATAGTGTGACCCTGACTCAAAAAGACAAAAAAAAAAACCTGAAATCAGTATTTCTGGATTGCGTGCCCAGGACAAGTGTCTGGTGGCAGGGAGAGCTAACAGTCCAGATCCTCAAACCAACTCCACCAAGAACAGACCTGCAATCCCAACGAGATGGGAGGCTGAGGCAGGAGGACTACAAGTTCCAGCCCACCCCAACAATTAATTTAGTGACTTGGGGAGACCCTGTCTCAAAAGATAAAATAAAAAAGGGTTGGGACATAGCTCAGGAGGGATGCTGTGGGTTCAACACCCACACCCCGAGAATAGGACCGCCAGGGAGCTGCTCCCACAGGAGGGCACCCCAGGAGCTATTTCTGGGCTCATCGGAAAATGGGGGTGGGCACTTTACTTCCTGAGTTCTGGCCTAAGATTAATAGCTTTACTGTAATAGGGAGGAGGCCTTGAGGAAACCGAAGCTCATTTCGGAGTCCTTGGAGGCAGGGAGCAGACTCCAGTTACGCACTGTGCCCTAACTATCACGTGGCTGTCAGGGGCAAGTCACAGCCTCCTGGCAGCCATCAGCACAGGCCCGAGGTGATGGTAGGGACGGCACCAGGCCTGCAGTTGCCCCAAGGAGCTGCTGGGGACAGACAGGGCGGCACCCACAGTCCCGTGCTGACACCACTGCCCTGCAAACAGCATCCCTGACCCTAACCCTGGGCTGGGCGCCAGGAGCATTGAGGACTGAGCCTCTGGGGAGGGACAGGACAGGCTGGGAAGAGAGGGGCTACAGGTCCTCAGGGCTGGAAAGGCACTCAGGAGGCCTAGGTTTGGGGCTCAGACAGCCAGAACCCTGGGGGATGTCTCTACGAGGATTCTGAAGTTTGACAAATAATCAGTGGTGAGAAAGAGAGGCAGAAAGGAAGGGCATGGATGAAGGACATCAGCTCACACAGGAGCGCAGCCTGCAAGCAGTCCCAGAAGGAAGAACAGTCCCGAGGATGTGGCCAGCGCCTGAGCCAGCTGGGGCCTGGTGGAAGGGAGATTCTGCTCCCTCGGCCAGAGACAGAGGTCACCAAGTGCCCAGGAAGTGATCACGAAGTGGGCCGGGTACACAGCTTGGAATCACCCATCGAGAGGCCAGAGTCGGCCCTGCAGGCAGCTGTGAAGGCCTAGTGAGGGCTGCAAGCTGCCGGAACCAAGGCAGCAGGGAGCAGGCTGACCTGGGGCTTCAGGTTTGCCCAGGACACCGGGAGCTCTCTGAGGTCAGCCTCCAGGTCAGGCCCATCGACGGAGCCAAGGAAATGCCCTTAACAGCAGGGAGCACACAGAGACTGGGCCCCACATTTCCAACTGTGGCAGTCACTCCACAAAATCACAGAGACGTCACAGGCCTCGCACACCCCAACAGTGCTAACTTCCACACCCCACATGCAAGACCCTCAGAGACAGGGAGCCAGATCCTGCAGCAGCCCCAGCCTTGCGACCTGGACGGCAGAGCCCTGCGTCGGGAGGTGGAGTCCAGATCTGTAGTTTATCCCCGTCCTATACGGGTCCTCCAAGTTTTCGGGGTGGTCCCCCATAGCAACGCAGGGTCATTTCCATTTTCCACTTCCTCCCAAAAGAGGCCAGAGAGAGAAATTAAATGACCACAACTCCGGGGCAGAGCAGGGCAGTACCACAAGTCGAGCCTGCTTCTGTCTGTCTGCACTGGGGCAATCTGATGTACACCCCACAGGCTGCCCCGAACCAAGGCTCCAGCACACTCAGAGCCCAGTGCACCTCCCGTCCAATGGCCAGACAAGCGCTCACACCTTGGTCACCACTGTCAGACAGGCTGTGTCTCACACACCCTGGTTCTTCCATGACCATAGCTGGCCACTCGAGAGTATGGCGCTGTTTCCTCGCTGAGCTGAGCAGGCCGAGGCCTGCTGAAGTGGGACAGGGGTGACACAGACCCAGTCAGCTGTGAGCTCTGTCACCCATCTGCACAGCAGGGCCTGCCAGAATCATCTTCCTTTGTTAGGCTTGGTTTGGACCACGGCGGTGGAGCCTGCAAGCCGGTTCCAATGACTGCAGCATCTCGGCACCAAGATACACCACAGCTACAGTGGGTCTTTGAGATCCCACACAATGTGACAAGACGTCCTCCAATGACAGACACTGCTTCAGGCCAAACCCAGGACAGAGGGTGGCACCACGCCTGCCCTCAAGACAGGCCAGCACGTTGGGGGAGAACCAGCTCCTCTTGGTGCTGAGCTGTGGCCTGCCAATCTGCCACAACACAGCAGAGACAGGATGGGTGGCTCAGACAGGGGTGACCCCGTGGGGTCCCCTCACAGCCATGTCACTGGAGGATACTGCCCAGGGCTGCTTCCTGGGGTCATCCAGGGCCTCACACTGCTGCATGAACCTTACACTCCCAAGACTCAGCCAGCCGCAGGGACCCCAGGGGTCACCACTGTCATCACCATGGCAGCTGTGTTACATGGCTGTGATCTGCCTCTGGGGACAGGGCTGGGGAAGCCAATGCAAACACAGCTCTGACTTCAGCCACCCTTGGGAGTGAGTCTGTCCATGCACGAAACAGCCAGGTCCTGCCAGCCTGGCCCCACACCACAGGTGGCTTCAGAGCCCCACATCCTGAGCCTGGCTCTCCTCCCTCTGTCTTACTGTAAATACAAGACTATTCTAAAAACAACTCTATTAATTTTTAAAAGAATTTTAAAGGTCAGCTGTCAAACATCAGGACCAACGTGGAAAGCCACCTTCACCAAACAAAACAGGCTCCTGCTGTGTCCTGGGGCTGCAGGCCTGGCTCTTTTCCTGTGACAGCAAGCCACACCTGGACCAGCTCCAGCCGCCCACGGTGGCACCTGAGAAGTGTCTGTTCAACGGGCTGGTTTGAAAAATAACTGCCTGACTAGGTCTGGTGGTAGCCCTGTCATCCCAGCACGCTGAGGCAGGAGGATCTCAAGTTCAAGGCCAGCCTGGGCAACTTAGGAAAACTCTGTCTCAAAAAGAAGAAAGGGCTAGGGGTGTGAATCGTGTGAAGGCCCTGGTTCAAATAAGGAAAAGGCCTCCATCTCAGAGCAAGGTGGACAGGAGAAGGGTGCCACTATGCTGGGCCATTCCTGACCTGTCTCCCCCAGCATAGCACAAATGAGACCCTGGGGAAGGAGAAGAGGGGGTAACAGAGGCGGCCATGCCCCTCCGGGAAGGGTCACCGTCCAGCTGGGCTGACACTAAGGCTTCCAAGTGGTACCCAACTGTCCCTTCACCTGGTGACTCAGCCCACAGTCAGCACAGGCCTCCCCACCAGTCCTAAGCAGAGACAGGACACAGTTCCACGCCACCAGCTCAGGCAGGGACCCAGGCCCACGGCCAACATCCCTGAGGCCCCTGACCCGCACTCAGCTGCAGAGACCACCACTGGCTCTCAGGAACATCCCACAGATGTCCCCAAACCATCCTGGGCACATAGCACCAGTTTCAGGAGAAGTCTGCCTCCTGCACGGTAGACTTCTGTTTGACTTTGAACCAATGGTAAGGTCAAATCTGAGGATTAAATTTAGACTAATTCGGACCAAACGGCAAGCTTAAATTTGGCGATCACAGGCTTGAGAATAGACCAATCAATGACAGGTTCAAATATAAACCCATCACAAGCTCAGATTTGGACCAATTAGTGGGCTCCAATGTAGACCAATCATAGGCCTGCGGCTGCTATATAAGGCGCATTTCCTGGTTGGTGGGAAAGGTCTCCACATGTTGCTGGGGCGCTGTGCCAGCCAGCTCTCCAGCACATAAACCTCCTTGGGATCCTCATCCTGGGTAGTCTGACCAGACCCAGAACCACTAGTACTTATCCCTGAAGCGGTCCAAGCTCAACAGCAGAGATCAGAGGTGATGAGGATCCTCTGCACCCACCAGGACTGGCCAGTGGCATCGGACAGCGGCAGCAAGACCAGTGGTGTTGGCCCGTTAAGTGACACCATCCAGAAGTAGTGGCACTGTCCAGGGATGGCAGAGACCAGGGACTGTGGAGGGCACAGAGCTCAGCAAGCCACACTCTGCCCAGCTGGGACTCCCATCTCACTAAGGGCTGGTGACAGCCATGCAAGTACCCAAGAGGACCAGGAAAGCGAGAAACACAGCACACAGCAGCAGGCTGGGCCCGAGGGCTAGGTTCCTGGGAAAACCATGTCAGCTCTTTCTTACTGACAATATGGGTCACATTTGGACAGATTTGGGTCTCCAGGACAAAAGCGCGTCCCTCACACACCGGGCGGGGGTCAGACTGGATTTTAAATGACCTGGGCACAGCTGCTCTGCCACAGCAGGGCTCAGGGTGGCAGCAACTCAAGGTCTCCCCCAAGGCCATACAGACCCTGCGCCCTGCAGAGCAGAGCTGGCAGATGGCACTGGGGCTCTTGGGGACCTTGGGGACAGTGATTCCAGGCACAAGCAGCTGGGTTTCTGGAGAGGCCAGGACACTGCAGAAGACATCAGACCTGGACGTACAGTGCCAGGGTAGTCAGGGGCACCTGGAGCCCAGCTAGCTGACATGGGCATCTTCCCGAACCCACACAGACACCAAGGACAGAGACACCACTCCTCTCACTCAGGCTCCACTGGTTCCGCTGGGCCCTAGGCCCACCACCAAGGGGCCTTGGATGTGTGGTGAGGTCTCCAGAGGTCTGCACTGCCTCTGCCAGCTCAGGACAAAACCCCGCACAGTCCCAAGGTCAGAGAGGACACAGCCTGGCGAAAGTAGAAGAAGCCAGAGCCGCAAGGACAAGGTTCCCAGGCCTCGGGCTTTCCGTCCTCTGCCCAGAGCTCCCAAGTCATGGGGACGTACCAGCTACCTCTTTCCCTTCCCCTCGCCAGCATCTGCTGCCTCTCCCACTTCTCCTTTCCCCTGCCCGTGAGTCAACGACAGGAAAACAGCCGGTCACGAGGCCCCTGCTCACGTGACTAAAGGGGACAGAGCGGCACCCCAGGAGCAAGGCACTGGACCCCAACTGTTCAGCTTTCACCTGGATCCTGACATTCCTAGAACCGATGTGCTGGTACAGTGCCAGCTAAGATAGGTCATCTCCCGGCCTCGGGCCTGAGGACTGAACTCCAGGGCCCTTGCGCTGAGTGACAGCCCAGCCCATTCTGCATTTTACCTTGAGACAGGGTCACCATCTGGGTTGGCACTTTGAACCCTCCTGCTTCAGCCACCCAGAGGAAGTGAGGGTCACTGGTAGGTGATGGGGAAGAATCAGACTCTTATGGCCTAACTCACTGACACAGCCCAGGCTGGAAGGCGTGGGCTCATTGAGCAAGGCCCCCCATCTCCAGAGGTCATGAGTCTGCACCCTATCCAGGAACTCTGACCACAACAGGGACCCTCCTGGCCTCATGCAGACCACAGCCTGGGGATCCGCCTCTCTCCACCCACCAACCTGTGTGGCTACTGCACTCCTGGCTCAGTAGTGACTCCGCTTCCCTGCTGATTCTGCCACCGAGGACTCAGTCTCCAGCTCTACAGGACGGGGTCCCACAGGCTCGGTGCTAAAGGGATCCTGAAGGCCTCACAGGGACAGCACAGACCCATGACCACAGCGGTTACCTCCACCTCGCATCAAGCAGGACCTGAGTGCGGGGTGTGCAGTGGGTGGCCTGAGACCCTGCCCTCCCAAAGCCTCAAGAATGCCCAAAAGCCCTACTGTATTATAGACACACACACACTCACTCTCCCTCCCTCCCTCTCCCTCCCCCTCCCTCCCCCTCCTTCCCTCTCCCTCTCCCTCCCTCTCCCCCCTCCCCTCCCCCCTACCCCCCCCTGCATCCTAGAGAGAGCTCCAAACCCAGACATAACTGCAGGCCACAGTCACCTGTGACCCAGCTCCACGCAGCAGTGCAGAAAGAGCCATGGAACTACATCCTGGAACCACATCCCATTCGGGGAGCAGCCCTGCCCACACTCCAGAAGCCACTGGGAACCCAGCCCCGATCCGTAACCCCATCGCAATGCATTTTAGGAATGAGAAGGTGCTTTGTTATTGCCAGCGGGTTTTCTCCTGCCAGTCAGAGCTATGTGATCAGAAAGCAAGAATGTGATACCTTTCCCCTCAGCCGCATCTGATAGGTCATCATGAATCCCTCAGCACCTTGCCAGCCGCCGCGGTGAGAAATCAGCCAGCAGTGAGTGCTCAGGCTTCGGGAATGTTCTTTGAATCCAAGAATTCAGCCCCTAAGTCGCCAGGAGGGCAGGACACGGGCAGGCTGCTTCTGCAGCAGTCAGGCAACACAGAAAGGCTACGGGACAGGAGGATGGACAGCGCACCCCTTCTCTCAGCCCCACATCAGTGACCGGGCAACCACCAGACACTCCACAGGGCAACCACCAGACACTCCACAGGCGACAGGCGCTGCGAAGCCCCTCAAGGGAAGGGGATCCTGCAAGTCTGAGTTGCATCCCAAGGTGGGGCGACCTCTACTCACCACACACCTGGAAGCCCCACGTGGACACAACTGCTGAGGAAAAGCGGGTGCAGCACAGGGAGGGGAGCCCTGCTGGGCACGGAGCCCTGAAATACACCCAGCCCAGTGCTGGCCCCGCCTACTGCACTGCTGCAGGATAGAAAGATTTGCCTACTGGAAAGGGGAAGCCTGCAGAGAGGGTGCAGAGCCTGCAGAGGCAGCACATGACCTCCGGGAAGAGGAGAGGTGGGGAGGACTCAGGAGGGAACAGCTGCACTCCAGGAAGTCCCTGAGAAGGGGCAGTCGCCTGTCAGGACAGGAATGGGGCCAGGCCTGCCTGCTTCTTCCACCTGCGTGGGTCTGTGTGTACATGTGGGCACATGCATGTACCCACGTGTACACAAGTGTGGACATAAGTGTGAGCATATGTGTGTATATGAGTGGGTTTGCATGTGCACATGGATGCATGTGAGTGCACGTGTGCTCGTGTGTGCAGGTGCTGGAGGAAACCTGCCCTCTGGTTCCCATACAGCCTCAGCCTGGAGGAGATCAGAGTGGAAAACTCCAGGCCCGGACTCCACTTGGGGTGGAGAACCTGCAGAACCCCAAGTCTCTAACACCCAGCTGCAGAACCCCAAGTCTCTAACATTCAGAGTCTCCAGCCACAGCTGTGGGGCATTTTGCTGGGACAGCTCAGTGGCACAGGGTAGGGTGAGGCCCTCAGTTGGATCCACAGCCTATGCAGTGGCACCAAAGGCCCCGTCAATGTTTAAAATTAGGTTTCTTTAAATGATTAAAGGAAACGACACATTGCCAGGGATCCCCTTCCCCAAACCCCCCTGGCTTCGAGCACACTCGTCCCATCATCCTTGCTGCTTCCTGCAGCAGCTCTGGAGCCCTCTTTCCTGAGTCTTTAGCTGTGCTGTGCTAGCTGCCTCAGATTCCCCAGTCTGTTCAAAGTGTATCCCTGTGTGGCTGCTTTGACTCTGGGGAAGAGGCAGAAGTCACAGGGGACAGAGGCCACACACAGGTAGGCCAAGCACAGCATGGTTTCTCAGCTGCCTCTCCCCGGGATGGAGCTCGGAAGCAGCAGTCACTCTGTTTTTGATCGCACCCTGTAAAGCCCTCGGGAAAGGGGACCCCAGAGCTGCTGCAGAAAGTGGGTCTGATCGAGTGGGAGGATTTTAGGGCGATTCATGGCAACGTGTCCTTTAGCATAAGTTTCAGAAATGTAAACATTCTCTGTATTTTTGGTCACCCACCGTATCTAGGAAACTTGGGAGGACAAAGGAACAGCCACAAGCTCTTCTCCAGTGTCCCCCCCAACTCCATCTTCAGTTTAAACCCAGAAAAGCCAAGTGTCATGACCTGCAACCCTCAGGGACTGCTCGGCACCCAGACCTCTCTGAGGACGCACAGACCCACGTTACCACCTCTTGCTCCATGGTTCCCGGTCTCCAGGCAGCAGGGACCTCTGCACTCCCACAGAGTGAGTCGTGCTGTCCCTAGAGCCCGGCCTGCCCCTCAAGCCTCTCCATAAGTTTCCTGGTGGCCCGAGGAGCGGCTGCCAGGCAAGCAGAAACCAAGGATCACCTGTCACACAGAAGCAGCCCAAGGAAAGGCACCGAAATCTCATCTGAAATCAAATTCCTGAGAATTATTTTCTATAATGAAAACACGGATCCCAGAGCTCTCGGGGCTTCTCCTGGACGCCCCGTGGCTGCCATCCAAGGGGCCCTGCTCAGTGTATCACTCAGCAGCCGCCGGTTTGCCGCTAAAGTCCCACGGGAAGCACAGAATGCTCACCTGGGCTTCACATTTCTTGTGGCAGGAATACTTGCAGGCTGGAAGAAAAGAAAAGGGAGAATGTGAGCATGTCCAGCGGCCTTGGCAGTGATACCTTTCTGTTTCTTTTTTGCTGCACTGAGTTGTGAATCTAAGGCCTTCGCACTGAGCTCCCTAAGAAAGTCCAGTGTGAAGATCCCAAGGCAGCCTGTCCCTAACAAAAGCAATTTTGCTGTCATTGCTGTTTTGTTTTTTGAGATAGGGCCTCATTAGGCAGCCTAGACTGACCCAGCTTGTTCTCAGATTCAGAGATCCTCCTGCCTCAGCCTCATGAGTATTGGGATTATAAGCGTGCAGCACCATTCCTAGGGACAGAAGCAATTTTGCACTTCAGACACAAGGCAGAGGAGAAAGAGAAGCCTTGAACCACGCCACAGAGTGGGAGTGCAGCTCAGACCATGAGGTGTGTTCAGCATGCATGAGGCCTGGGGTTCAGGCCCCAGCACCAAAACAACAAAAGGAACCCAGGCACAACTACTCCGTCAGCAGCAGCTCTACAGGCAAGGTGGAAATCCCAGGAGCAGGGTCCTCCTCGGAAAACAGGGACTTTTCAGGGTGTGTCCAGCCAAGCTGAAGCCCTCACGCCGGGCGGTGAGCTGGAGCTTAGCAACCTTTCCCAGGGCCTGGAAACGGCAGCTGGCTGCAAAGGTGGAGAGGAATGTGCAGAGGGCCTCCGAGTTTTCACAGCAGCACCTATGGGCGTGAGGGAGTCGTGCGCATTGGACAAACTTCGGTCTGAGCCATGACGGCACCTTCCACTGCGGCCCTGGTGAGCTGCACAGTCCTGCTTCATAGCTGTAACTAGTGAGAGGGAACCCCCCACCCCCGCCAGCTACCAGAGCAACTCAGGATGCACAGAGCACAGAGGGCAGCATCCAGACTTCGAGGGGTCCCTTGTCACACTGGCCCACAGCCAGGAGCCCTGGCAAGATCTGGTTTCTGAAAATGTGGGGGTCCCAAAGGAATCGGAAGGGGAACAAGATGATTTTCAGGAAGCCCAGACGTGCCCAGGGGCAGAATCTGGGCAGGTTCTGACTCTGCGTCTCCAGCCCACCAATAAAGTCAACTCCAGGAGCCCTTGATTTCCAGGCAAACCCTGAGCCCCCGTGCCCTGGGGACCCCAGTGAGTCCCAAGGAACTGGCTGAGCCCCGGAACCCCGCTCCATCTCTACAACACACGGCAAGTTCACAGTCATCGGGAGGAACACAAACAGCCCCTCTTCTGCCGTCCCTTTGCAGCAGGTGAGAGGCCTCACATCTCCTGAGCACAAAACACAGTACAAGTCCTTCCTGGAAACGCTTGCGTGCGACCCAAGTGTCTCAGATGTCAAAGCTGTTTTTCCATCCTGGAATGTTCACATTTAACTGCCTTTAACCCAAAACTCCAAATCGGACATTTTTTAAGCACCCAGGTTTTTGGATCTTGGAGCGTTTCTGGAAGGCAGACTGTCCAATTAGGGACACAAACTTGTGTGTCACCTGAGTTATTTTCTAAAGGTAGGGGCCTCCACTCCTCATTCCTCTCCCCCTGGGGTCCTGAACACCACCCTATCTGCCTGGAGCTGGAGGACACGGGGTCCACGCTCTGGACTCGGCTCCTTTGCTGTGAGAGGTTGCAGGGGCCCCAGTAAAACAGCCAGTGCCTGTAGCCTGCACAGACAGAGCCCGCCACAGTGGCACATAGTCCTACATCCAGAAGGCTGAGGCCAGGCTGAGGCCATTCTAAAGAAATCTAGTCTCGAAATAACTGAAAAGGGGCTGGGAGTGTAGCTCAGTCCCCTGCACAGGGTGACGAGCAATTGTGGGACAGGGCGGGCACAGTGCTCGATCGATCCACGCTGTCGCCAGTCGCCCAGGGCTGCAGATGCTACTGATGCAGACCTGACCTGCTCCAGACCTGCACCTCCTGCCTCAGGTTTCTCTGTGTCACCACCTCCAAGCCTGTGGGCATTGAGCACCCAGGACGCCTCAGGTCCGCACGGCGGGAGAGACCCTCCCACGGCCACATGATCACGGTGCCCCAGCTGTCCTCTACCACCCCTCCCACACCCACGTGGAGAGCTTTGCCACCCTAATTGGACAGAGCAGGTCAAACCACTTCTGAAACTGCACCAGGACACTTGTCTCGTCTCCTCCAGGCGAGTGCGACAGGTAAACCTACTGCCACCCTCCTGGCATTCGGGTGGTGCCAGCAACCCGTGCGGGACACCGTGTGCTGACTTTCCAAACGTGCCAGTTTCGGTGAAGAATGTCCTAATGACACTGCAGACAGTGTTCATTCCAGTCAGCCCAGGGCCAGGCAGACACCTCAACAACGGTGTTACTGTGGGGAACCAGGCAGCCGCCAGGCACTCTCCTGTTCTCTGCAGCACCCCTGCCAACCAGAAGGACTCCCCCAGGTTCCTTCTCAAGGTGACACAATGTATCAACCAGGACACCACTGATTCAGCAGCTAGGGGAGCTCCTGTCTCAGATTTTGCCTGGAAATGAGACCTCGGGAACATTTGTGTCCCCCAACAGGAGCATGATGACTCCTGGCACATCCCTGAGAAAGTCACCAGGGCCAGTAGCACGCGTGCAGACTCCCAGCGGCGGAAGGAGAGAGGCCT
The DNA here is from genome assembly GCF_034190915.1 of Cavia porcellus. NCBI lineage: Eukaryota > Metazoa > Chordata > Mammalia > Rodentia > Caviidae > Cavia > Cavia porcellus. The sequence goes on along the minus strand of NW_026947506.1, from coordinate 52,662,304 downwards.
AGGACCTGGCCACCGATGCTGCATCACAGCCCAAGAATTTCCTAACGACCAGAGAGCAATGGTAACTATTGCATAAAGAGACCCATGGGAGGTGCAAGGCAGGCAGGCGGGTTCCAATAAAGCAGGAAGGAAGCCAGGTGCAGGCCCAGGGCCCTGCACAGCACCCTGGGAGCAGAGATCAGAGCCTGGAGCCCAGGTACCTCCATCAGCACTCACAAGTGCCAGCCCTGACCCAAGAATCGCACCTGTACCCCCTTCCCTCCGGGACATCCTGCAGCCAGTTTCCAGCATATCACCTTGTCCGTAAAGATCCCAGTCACAGCTGGGCGTGGTGGTAACTGCTGCCATCCCAGTGTTCAGGAGGCTGAGGCAGGAGGTAGTGAGTTCAAGGCCAGCCTGAGCTGCACAGTGAGGCCCCATCTCAAAAACCCAAGCAACACTGGGAGCCGAACAAGAGTGTGTGAAGGTCTGGAGGACGTGGGAGCACTATTAAAACACTTCCTTCCCTCTCCGCCTTGCGGGGTGGGGTGGGGGCAAGACCCCTCCCAGCACCTCCAGCAAGCAGGCACCAAAGGTACACTCAGCCCCCATGTCTGAAAAGTCACGTCTCATTAAAAATAATATTTTTGTATTAACATACAAGGGGTTTATTCACTGCTTCTGTTTCCATTTTTAGTCCCCTTTCATTCCATTTCACAGTGCTGCTGCGGGGAGGCCCCATCCATGGGGCTCTTGGGGTGTTCAGACATCCCAGAGGTGGGGCAGCCATCTCATGGCAGCAGCACTGTCCCGGTGGGTCACTCTATACTGGGACCCCATCCTGACCCAGGGAGATCCTGGAGCCCACAAGGCTCTGGTGCAAGGGCCCCACTCCTGGGAAAGACCTACGATAGGAAGTGGCTCGTCCAGGGGTACAGTCCACTCTGAGCTGGAGCTGGACCCAGAGGGGGCCCTGAGGAACGGAGCTGGAGCCCAGCACCCTGGCCAGGCCACACCTTCCCGCAGAAGATACGGGCACAGGGAGGGAGTCACCTGCTAGGGTGGTCAGAGTGCAGGGTCAGCATGCTGGGCCTTGAGGTCTGCCCAGCCATCAGTGGAGCTCACCTCTCTTATGTCTCATGGGCCATGGTGGGGGCGGCCTTGGGGTCTGCTGTGTCCCTGCCCCTCCACTCTGGCACTGTCCCCCTGCTGTGCTTCCTGGCCAGCAGAAACTGAGCAGATGTATCCACTGCACCCTCCCACCCATGCTCTTACTGCTTTGGATCTAGCGGACCACGGACAGACCTCTGAGACCATGAGCCTCTCCTCCTTTAAGCTGTGGGTGTTAGGTACTGTGCTCCTATTCAGGAAACAGACTGACAGACCAGGGGTCATGATTTAGGAGGTGGAGCTGGCTGCCAGCCCAGCCCCACACACATCACGGAGAGCAGGATTTGAAGACTCACTGAGCCAGTAGGCAAAGGCTCTTCTGTGCCTGGTGCTGTGTTTGGGAGCCACACTCACTGAGCCAGTTAACAAACCCCTGCCAGGACCTATGGCAGTGTGGAAAGATGCTGCCCCCAGACCAGAGGGGCTAGAAGGTGAAAATCAAACAGCGTAAATGACACAAATTGCAGAAAGCAGAAATGAAGGCTGTAACAAAACACCAGGGGCACCTTGTTGATGCTGGTGGAGGCCATGCATCCTATGGGGTGGAGCAGGAACGGGAACTGAAGGGAGGCAAGGCAGATGGGGGCAAACCAAACCAGACGACTTCTGTATCGGGAACCGAATCAAGCCAGAAAGCCACTGAGTAGGAAAGGGAGGTCGGAGATTCGGAGATGGCTAAGGTGAAAAGATAAGCACTGGCTATTTGTTTTGCAGAGGTTAAAACCCATTTAAAAAGAAAACTGGCAGGGTTTTGCCTGATGTACTTTTTAAAAGATATTTAGTATTCCTGGTATAAGGAAGTCTTAGAAACCAAGATGAAAAAAAGTAATTTTTTTTTTTTTTTTTGGTATTGGGGATGGAATTCATGACCTTGCACTTACCAGGCAAGTGCTTGAGCCATTGAGCTAAATTCCCAGCCAGTAACCTAATTCTTAAAAAGAGAAGACAGGCTTGAAGCACAGCCCTGGAATCCCAGGACACTGAGGGCCGGAGGCAGAAGCAGCTCAAGGTCAAGGCTGGTGTGGGCAAAATAAGAACACCTGCATCAAAAATAAAAACACCTCTTTTTTTCAAAAAGGCCTAGGCATATAGCTCATTGTGAAGGTCTTGCATTGTATCCCCAGTACTGCAAAAAGGAAAAGGAAAAAAAGACTTTAAAGTAAATTCTTTTAATGAGCAAAGGGAATCAGCCATAGTGGTACACACCTATAATCCCAGTACTTAGGAGGCTGAGGCAGGAGGATCACCGAGAGTTTGAGACCAGCTTGGGTTATAAGGTGAGACTTTGCCTCAAAAAAAAGGAGAGGATGGGGAATCCTGGCTGCCACTGCAGGGGGTCTTGGCCAAGTAGCTCGAGGGGTACTCATAGCTCCAAGTTGCCCTGGAAGTGCCCTGGAGCGAGCACCTCCCATTCAGCTGCATCCTGTGCCCCAGGCACCATGCAGGCTGTGTCCACAGCCCCTGCCAGGCTCTCCCTCCAGAGGGAACCCGAGGACACTCTGCTAGCACCTCCCTGGCCTCCTGGTGGGGCTGCTCACACCCACAGGCAGGGGCAGCTTGGTCTGCAGGTGGCTGGCAGGCCCAGAGGGCCGTGTGACCTGCACAGGACTCTAGCTAGAGAACTCTATGAAGTTGTCATGGGGAGTCTGAGGACTGAGCCCAGAACCCTAGCCCTGAGCTACATCCCTGGCCTGTGCTTTATTTCTGATGTTGATAGGGGGGTCTCACTAAACTGCTAAGCTACCTGGGCTGGACTCAAACCTGCCAACCCCCTCTTAGACACAACATGCAGCCAGGCACAGTGGACACGCCTGTGGCCCAGCATTATGGGAGGCAGAGGCAGGAAAGGAGCCAAAAGTTTGAACCCAGGCTGGCCAGTGTGGGAGACTCTGTCTCAGAATAAAAATAAAGAAGGCCAGGAGTAGTAGTACACAGCTAGGGGCTGAGTGCCCCAAACACCAAGGCAGGAGCATCACCTCTGGTCTAAGGCTGGCCCGGCTATACAGTGAGTTCAAGGCCAACCCAAACTACAAATCAAGACCCTGTTTCGAGAACTGAAAAGAATAAATAAATAAAAATTTTTAAAAACAGAAAATAAGAAGGGATGGGGATACAGCTCAGAGCAAAGGCCCTCACTCCATCCCCAGGGAGAAGAAAGAGAGAAGGGGAGAAGAAGGAAGGAGAGCTGCAGGATGACTGTTCAGGGCATTCATCAGAATAAGTCGACTGATAATCCACCATTGCCTCTGATAAAGGCAGAGGTGAGCCCACAGCCACTCACCTCGAAGAGCTCTGGCCCCGGGCACTGCGGTCCTCTGGGGACAGTCTCCATCCCACTGGAGAGCAGTTGGATCAGGGACCAAGATTACCTCCACCAGCCAGGAACTCCCTTCCCGATGGACCAGGCAAAGCCAGGGTCCCGCAGGCATCCCAGAGCGGAGTCAAGTCAGCCACATGGGGCCAGGCCACCCCCTTGGGGTGTTGCACACCATGGGGGGCTGCAGCCCAGGCCGGGAGCACCTGGCACACCAAGGTCCCAGGGCTACGACTGGAGAGCCCAATGCTCCACAGCACCCCGAGCCCTGGAGAGCCCTGGGATGGTGGGGCGATGCCAATACCCACAGAGCCTGGTCCTGAGGGTCCCCCACGCTGCCATCGAGAGCAATCCCAGAGGCAACTGCGTGGCTGACTACAGGCCGTGCAGAGCTGGGCACCCGGTGTCTCCCACGGTGAGATAAGGGGTTGGCATGTCCACTCCCATCCACTCCCAGGGACAAAGCCCCGCCCTGCCGGCTCTGTGTCTCAGCTCACTCTGGATAAGATAACTCAGCCAGTGGAGCTGACAAGGCAACATCCACGCTCTAATGACCTGAGTCACGGGGGTCACCCTGGGAGCCGGCAGCGACTGCAGACCTGGGTCCTGGGCCCCTCTGTTCAGGTCCAGCCCCCGTCCTGGACGAACCGGTCACACCACAGGGAGCCCACTGTGCCACATGGTCACTCATGTCAGCTGATCCCGGGTCCCCACTTCCCAAGGCCACCCTGTCCCGAGGCTTTCTTTCCTCTGGGTTGGGGAAGGGGCAGCCACCTGCACCCCAGGGCACCAGCAGGAACTGCAGCTGGGCTGTGCCCCTGAACTCTGCCTCAGCCCCCAGGCAAGGAGGGCAGGAGGCCCAGGACAGGAAGCCAACCTCAGCCTCACTCAGGGTCCTCGTCCTGTTCCCCTGAGCCAGGGGCGTAGCCAGGACAAGAGGGGTAGCACGCACCATGCCTGGAGCTCTGGTAGGAGGAGGTTGACCACCAGGCCCAGGGTGGCAGCTGGGACCCAGCACAGGGCAGGAGGTGCAACAGTGACAAGCCAAACTCCAGCCACATGCTTCGGACCTGAGTGCAGAAGGTGGCAGCCTCAGGGAGGCACAGGGCTGCCTTCATGCCCTGGCATGGGCTCTCTGCCTCACACAGGATCCCAGGAGACCCTCATGCATCAGCTGCCTGTCCCAAGGGACCTCCTGCTAGGTGCCAACACCCACAGGACTCCGTGAATTTACCCAGAGAAGTCAGGTGTGGTGGTGCATATATACAATCCCAGCACTCGGGAGGCTGAGACAGGAGGATCACAGTACACTAGAGGCCAGCCTGGGCTACATAGGAGACTCTGCCTCAAAAAGCCCAAATCAAAAGCAAAACAAAATGAACAGGAAAGGTAAGTCCAGCCACCAAGGGAAACCAGGGAGCATGTGGAAGGTCAGGTGGCCACCTCCCGTGGGCCCACCTCCCTGTGTGCTCCTGGCCCTGGAGTGCAGCAGGCCCATGCCAAGGGCAGCCAGGACGAGGGGGAAGAGGAGGGAAATTCCGAGGCTCAGCCCTGGGAAACTCCCCAGAGCCCGTCCTGACTCCGCGATTTGCTCCCCGCGGCCCAGCTGGCAGAAAAGTACGAGTGTGGTGCACTCACCTCGGCACGAAACCCCTGGGCCGGCGATGATTTCCTCACAGACTCCACAGGCTCTGGGTTTTTTAAAAGCCTTTTTCTTGAAACTGTGCAGACTCTTGGGAAACTCTTCTGGCTGCAGAGAAAGGGAGACAGTGTCAGCTCGCCAGCAGGTTTCTGCTTTCTCTCTTTGCTGCCTCCCAGGAACTCATAAATCTAGCAGCGTCTACAGGGCAACTCGAGTCTCCGAGCACAGAGAGGGCAAAATGCACAGTGCCAAGGAGAGCGAGCACCGGGGTCCCAGGTCCTGAGCACCCTCGGGGCCACCAGGGCTAAGGCCATGGACCAGAGCCGCTCCTTCCCGGGGCTGGGCTACAGAATAGCGTTCAGGAGTCACACGCACAGACTGTGTACACACGACAACACAGGTGAACACGGAAAGTGTCACGCTGAGGCACAGGAAGAAGTCAAACACAGCAGTGCATGGTGGCTCACGCCTGCCATCCTGCACTGGGAGACTGAGGCAGGACGATCACTGAGAGTTCACGGCCAGCCTGAAATATGTTGTGAGAGTCTGTCTCTAAAAATCAGAGACACGGGGAAGCAAGAAGGGAGGGAGGGAGGGGGATCAAACACAGAATGCTTAGTCTACTTCCAACAGGTTCCCTACCAATGACGAGTGACCAATGCCAAGGTCACCAGGACCACTGTTCTGCTCATGCAGCAGAGACCTAGCCAGCGAAGTTCTACAGCCAACACCCAGAAGGGAAAATAGCAAACTCTGAGGTGAGGTGTCTCCCACATTGGATTCCTGCAGAGGGCAGAGGGTAAGGCACCCCCCACATCCGATTACTGCACAGCCCGGGAGCCCTGGGCAGTCAGGAGTCAACAGACACAGGGCAGGAACCTTTTCCAAAATAAGCAGATAGAGCCAAGAAATTTAGCAAACTTCCTGCACAAGACAGATTCTTTATACGTGCACATGACAGTTGCACTCCAGGGGAAAAAAGAAAGTCTTGAAGTGGGTGTGGTCAGGAGGCTGAGGCAGGCAGGTTCCAAGTGAGAGCCCACCCTTGGCAACTCCCCAACACCCTGTCTCAAAATGAAAAGGAAGAAAGGCTGGGGAAGCCACTGAGTGGTAGAGCACTTGGCTATCACGTGTGGGGCCTAGTCAATCCCCAGCACCCCAGGAAACAAGAAAAGCTTAAAGGGAGCGGAGGGGGGAAAAAAAGACACACCACATGTGGGAGAACAACTGCTAGGCAATTTCTCACTAAAACAGAAACTGCCAGGCGTGGCGGCACATGGCTGGAATCCCAGTAATCAAGGAGGCTGAGGCAGGAGGATCACACTGAGTTCCAGACCAGCATGAGCTACACAGCAAGACCCTATTTGGAAAAAAAAAAAAAAAAAAAAACAATCTGCAGAGAGTGAGGAGGTGGGGTGGGAGTGTCCAGAAGACACCCCACAGTCCACCCCTGCTTTCAGGCTTCTTGCCTCCAAACCCTGAGAGAGGAATTTTGGCTTTAGCCTCCACCAACTTTGGACCCTGTGTCTTGTGGAGCAGGTGAGACCCGGCTGAGGCTGTCCTTGGTCACACAGCCTAGCCAGGACAGAATCCCGGAGTTGGTGGCCAGAGATTACACTTTCTTTCCGTGTATCTTTGGGCGCTCACTAAAGTGAGTCTAATCTGGGGGCATAAACAAATCTACATAAACCCCAAAGTGTGCAAGTCCTACTAAAATTCTGCTCTGACCTCAGAAGGAAATCTCTGGGAAATCCCCAGTATTTTGCAAGCTAAAGGACACACTGGTAACCAACCCACAGGCAATCCAACCTGGCCCACAGCAGACTGTATCACGGAGAGCTGGGTTTATGCGAGGACTGGAAGCTTGGGTGTATGTTCAAAGATCAGCCAGTAAAAAAGTAACTGTCCTGGTCAATGCAGAAAGGCCACCAACAAGATCCAACCTCTCCTTCCTCATTAAGACTCACAGCCCACCAGGAATGATGGCGCACACTGGTAATCCGAGAACTCTGAGGCTGAAGCAGGAGGGTTCCAAATTTAAATTCAGGCTGGGTAACTCAGTAACTTGGCGAGATATTATCTCAAAAACAAATGAAAAAACGTCTGGGTATGTAGCTCTAGGCGAGTTCTGGGTTCAATTCCCAGTACTGTTAAAAAAAAATCAAGAGATAAGTAGGAATAGAAAGGAACTTCCTTGACCAGATAAAATAAATCTATCTGAAAGCTACAGCAAACACCGAACTTGGTGATAACAGACAATACTTTCCTTTAGGGTCCGGAACAAGCAGAGATGCTTGGTCAACGCCTCTGCTGAACATGACTGCAGTTTCTACCAGTACCAGGGACAAGAAAAGGAAATAAAACTGGAAAGGAAGTAAAACCGGCTGGTTAAGGATGAGGTGAAAATCCTGATGAAATCGACAAAAAACTTCTGGAACCGACCGGGGCATGTGGCAAAGCTGATGGTGTGATATCCACATTCAGAAGCCACTCTGCTCCTGCATGGTAGAGATCATATGAAAATGCCTGAAAAGGCCCCCCAAATACTAAATATTCAGGGATAAATTCACAGAACACAGAAAGCACCTATAAGACAGTGAAGACCTAAATAATGAATAGCCCACAGAGTGACAGATAGGTTGGGGACTGTGTAACGGCCATGGGGTCTTCCCCATAACCTACAGATTCAGTACACTCTCAGACAAAATCCCAGCAAGACTTTCCCCCTGGTACTGAAGACTGAATCCTTGGTCTCCCCCACTGAGCTACATTCCCAGCCCTTTTGCATTTTTTATTCTGTTGCAGGCAGAGTCCCAAGTCGCTAAGTTGTCCAGGCCAGGCTGGAACTTTGAGCACTCCTGCCTCAGCCTCCCAGAGTGCTGGGATCACAGATGAGCCCCACCCCCTCCTGCACCAATTTTTTTTAATTGCAAACTGATTGTGAAAGGCATGCGAAAGTGACAAAACAGTGATAAACATGCACACACATCAAGGGACAACAGGGTCCTTTCTGCACTGTATTCAGAAAATAGGTCTTCAGTCAGAAACTCCTAAACTGGGTTTCAATCCGAAGGCGCTCTTGGAGTCCTGTGAAACTCACACCAGGGTTTGGGTGAACACCCTGAGTTCTCTCCTTCAACAGAGAATTCTCCTGAGATGTAATTACAATCTCTCTCGTAAGGTTCTGCTCACAACTGCATCCCTCGGCCCTTCACACACACACACACACACACACACACACACACACACAGCTGATGTCACAGTTTCGGTCCTCAATGGCCCGGAGCCCCAGGCCCAGACTCAGAGATGACAGGACCACTGTGCCGCTCCCACTCAAGGCCGGCTCTGCAGGTCATGCACCTCCATGTGGGTCACCCCAGAGCCTGGAGCTTCCCACAGTGACCCACTCTACATCCAGCCTGGGAGCAAATCCTTCTGTATCTCCACCCTTGCTCATGGTGTGTGCACCGAGACATACGGAACTATCATGCCAGCAGGGTGCCAGGAACCACACAGAGGCCCATGTTCTGGTCCTGCCCCCCGCCCCCGCCCGCTGTGCTTCACCAGAGCTGAGCCTGGCCAGCCACGGATGGCCACCCACAGGTGGCCACCCATACCGGCACGGCTGTGACCCACGGGGACTGCCTGCACCCACTGCACAGGAACGACTCAGACAGATTCTGCAGCAGCTCAGCCTGCACCACAGAAATCGCACCACAGAAACCCCTGGCCCTGGGCGAGGTGGGCTGAAACCCGGCGATGGTTTCCAAGCTCACCTGGGGCCTCAGTAGCCAGGCCTGAGAACCAGCAACACAGGACAGCTGCAGGTCTAGGAGAGAGGGTCTCGTAGGGCTGGTTCGCTGCCTCTGGCTCAGGATTTCAAGGGGCTGCCCTTGCCTCCCACTGAGCCAAGGCACTGAACATTTACTCACATGTGGCTGCAGTATATAAGGGACAGTGACCACTGTAGGGAGCTGGCACCCACTCAGAACACATCTTAATTTTGTCTTTACTCCCACTCGCTCTCCCTTAACAGAGTCCCTTCTTTTTCCCTTTTTTTTTAAAACCCAGGTGTGGTGGTACACACTTGTAATTCCAGCACCTCAGAGGCTGAGGCGGGAGGAGTGCTGTGAGCTCAAGTCCAGCCTGGGCTACATGGCAAGATCCTGTCTCAAAAACAAGAGACAGACAGACAGACAACGCCAGCCCTTTTGGCAGCAGACATCACGCATTCAGCACCCTCCAAGAGCAAGACAACAGAGAGCTAGTCACCAAGACAGACCTCAGCAGGAGGCGTCTGTGTCGCCCACCCGTCTCCACCCTGCTGCAGATGGGGACATGAAATGCAAGGCAAGGCTCTTAACTCTGTGGTCCAGGGGCGTGGCACGGGGCACTCCCGGCTCATGCCTCCCACTGTGCTAACAGGAGCTGGCATTCAAGAGCCGGACAAACACCCTGCCTCCAGGGGCAGAGTCTCCTGTGCCCACACCCACTCTGCAGAGCAGGCCTGCATCTCCCCGCAGGCAGGACCCCGAGACCATGGCCTTTGTCCACTGTGGGCCCTGCCAAGCTGCCTCAATCAATATCTGTGCAGCACATGAATGGCCCACAGTCCGCAGGCCAAGGAGGAATACTGCGCCCAATTATTCTTCACAGGCACCTCTACTGCGGCCCAGGAGAAGGAGCCTCTGTATCCCTACAGCCTTCTGCACAACCGGGCCCAGCAAGAGGCCTCACAGGACACAGGACACAGCTGTGGCCCTGAGCTGCATGCTCAGCCATTCTGGGTTGCCTGACAGAGCTGGAATATCCCCACTGTGGAGGAGACCCCGGGGTCAGCCAGCTGTCTTCACCTGATACCCACCTCCCCTCCCACCCGTCCCATGACACAGGGGTGGCCGCTGTGACCAGCCTTTGAGCAGGAATCCAAATTGCCTTTCACTGCCAGGGTTAAGCTTTGGAGGGGCCGCAGTGGGCTGCGGAGGGGGAGGTGCTACCGGAGGGAGTCACGGAGGTTGAAGGCCCAAAGCCTCCAAAAACAACTGCTCTGCCAAGCTAGGTAGGGAAGTGCAAGCGCTTGCTCCACAAGGGACCCATTCCCAGTGCCAAACCACCCCGGGGTGCTCTGCTAATGGTCTCCAACAATGCTTCCCGGAACGAGGTAGACACCGACCTGGACGCGGCCTTGCTGAACCTTGTTATGCACTGGGCGAGACACCAACACGCAGATCTGACCTCAGGCCCCTGGAAACCTCCCCCTCCGCACAGCACACACTGCACCCATAGGAATGCCCCGCAGCGAAGAGCAGAGCAAGTAATCTGGCTGACCTAGGGACAAGTATGCACTCTTCCAAACTTTGTAAGTTTCCAGGAAAACAAACACAAGACAGCTAAGCGCCTGCTTACTAAGACTTCAGCCAAACGGGGGGGGGGGGGGGGGGGCTTGCACCCCTCTATTTGATTCAGATCCCAGGGTCCTAGGTCCTGTGGGCCACGGGGTGCCAGATGCACCCACGCTGGCGGGAACCTCGGCTTATCCGCGTCTCAGCACCACCCGGGCGCCTTTACAGCTGCCAGGAAAGCGCAGGACAGGGAGCCTGCGCAGTGGCCGCTGTCCCACATCCATTCCAGAGAAATGAAGCCGAAAGGCTGCAGGAGGCAGCTGCACTGACGCACCCAGAGTGAGTTAGTTCCTCAGGGCCCCCCATGAGGCCAAGCCATCTGTGTCTCCTGCCTCGTCCATGCACGGCCCCGAGTACTGAGACCGGCGTGCGGTCGTGCGGGACATGGGCACACGCGTGCAGGGCACGGGCCCGCCCCCCAGCCGTGCACTACCCCCCACCCTGCACCTCCAGGCCATGAGTTCCTAGTCCTGCGCCCGTGCGCGCCCAGCACTCACCTGGTGCCGGCGCCTGCGCGCCCCGGCGGCCTCTCGCGCTGCCCTGGCGGGTGGCCCCTGGGTCAGGGCGCGCAGCCGCATGGCCACGCTGCGCAGGGAGCGACCCGCCCTGGCCGAGATTGGGGCGCAGGCTGAGGTCCCACGGGCTCCCCGCGAGTAGAGCTGCCCAGAAACGACGGAGCCGGGAAGTCCGCGCCGTCTCCACGGCCGAAGTCAGACGCCAGGAACAAAAGCCAGGCGCGAGAGCCGCCCGCGCGCGTCCCGGCATCTGACACGAATTAGCCCTCCCTCCCTCCCTCCGCCCGCCGACCCGGGCGGCGCGGCCAGGCACCCGGACGTGGGTGCAGCGCCGCCCTCCGCGGGGGAGGGGGCTCCCCGCGCCATCTGACCCGAGTTACGGGCTTGGCAAGGGGCTTGCTTTCCTAGGGTTTCAAGCCTCTGGAGCACGCAGACCAGGGGCTTCCAGGAATCGCAGACCGGCGGGCTCCAGGCTCTGGGAGGCCTCGCATCTGGATGTGACCCAGTAAAACCCCGCAGGGGCCGTAGGCGGCCCGCCGGGCACCAACACCACCCTGCAAGCGCCCATGTAGATGGAAAGCCGAAAGTGCTAAGGCAGGAAAGTTATTATTTTTTCCAATCTGGCGCCTCAAGCAAAAAAAAGGGGGGGGCATCTGCACTGGAGGAGCAGACGACCGGGGAGTTCACGCAGAAAGAACCTAATGCAAAGGGCCAGCGCAGTTGTGCCCCCTCAGGACGCATCACAAACGGGTTTGGGGAGGGAGCAGGACCCCCGGAGGGCAACAGGGGAACCGAAGGTGTCACTTAGAAAAGCTGTGTTGTGCCAGAAGAGCTCCCCAGTGCCTGTCAGGCTGTCCCGAGCAGCGTGGCACCTCCCAGCTGAGAAAGAACCTCTGGCTGGAGGTGGGGGGCGTAGCGAACGGAACCCTGTGCGGAGCCCCCACGGCTGGCGTGGCCCCAGCTGTGAGCCTGGCTCGGGCCCAGCCGGCCAGCGGTCCTAATGACCCGCCACGTCCCGGTTCCAGGCTCAGGCACGGCAGACCGCACACTGCAGCCCAGCTCTCTGCCCCACCCCCACCCCCACCACCCCACCACCACCACCACCCCACCCCCGCGACATCGGGTGCACTCTGGGTGGGCCACGCAGGGCCTTTATGGCTACCACATGTTGCAAATTCCAATCCTCAACTTCCATCTTCCCGTTCCAGCCCGGGAAAGGCAAAGCCACTCTTTACCTTGCAGCTGCACGTGACAGGGGAGGAGCCCCCCTACCCCAAAGCCAATCCTTACTCAACTGTCTCAGCCGCTCCTCACCCCAAGTTCTGTGCCCTACCTTGGGGTACGTTTTTTGCTGCAGTTTATTCAAACTCATTTTTGCAAACCCCTGGGTCACATTCCTCCATATGCACCAGGGAAGAGCCCTCGAATCTGCAGGGCACTGACTTCAGACTCCCACCCCTGACCCAGCCAGCACCTCCACCCTGCCAGTCCCCAAGGGCCCCCTCCTGCCCTACTCCCTAGGCTTCCTGCCCTGGGCTTCCTCAGGGCTTCTTGCCTGGCCATTCTCTGCCTCCCCAGCCGGTTCATCACCTCCGGGGGTGGACTCTGCGTGATCACCCACCCCTGTCTGTGGGCCTTTAGCAGCACTGACAACCTTCCCTGGCCACCCCTATCTGCTCCCAGCCCACCCCAGGGAAGTGAGCAGAAGTGGAAGGTCTGGGGGTCCAGTGAAAGCTGTGCTTGATCCTCCAGAGCACACAGATCTGCACCCAGAACCCACACAGGGACTTGGACTCAGACTTGTATGGCCCTCTCTTGACAGCCATTGTAGGCGGGCTGGTTTCTGCCCAGCCTGCGGTTTCTCTTCTGCTTGGCCTCTGTGCCTCTCCCTGGCCAGAGGCCTCTCCCTGGCTTCCACTGCCCCAATGTTCTTTCCACAGAGGACAAAGCCCAGACAGCCAGGGAGCCAGCAAGAGCCCAAGACCAGGGGAAGGCGGAGGGAGGAAAACACAGCCACCCTGGGGAAGAAAACAAGGCCAAGCTGGGAACTTGGACAAGACTTCAAAGCCAGGTTACAGCTGACTGTGGTGGCACAGCTTGTGATGTCAGCCCTACAGTGCACTTGGGAGGATGAGGCAGGAGAATCACCACAAGTCTGAGGCAAGCCCGGGCTACACAGTGAGACCCTGTCTCAAAAGTCAAACAACTGGGCTGGGACTTGCTGCCCAGGTACCCCCAGGCCAGGAGGTGTAGCACACACAGGGGCTCTGGGGAGAGGAGACCATGGGGCTGCAGTGGGGTGCACTGGGGTGGGGGTGGGGACACTTGGAGAAGCAAGCAGGGGGCTGCAAGTAGTAGGGAAGGAGGTGACCTGACACCCAGCAGGGCTGGACCCCAGGTCAGCAGGGTCTCTGCAGAGGGTCCGGAAGGAGCACTGCACATGCGTTTGCTTCTAGGAGTTCCCTGGACACCCGGGAGCATGGGCAGAGACCGGGTGAGGGTGAAGACGGTGGGTGGAAACCCTGAGACAGGGAGGGGGAGAGGGCCATGGAGAGGAAGGGGGCTGATTAAGAGTTGCAACATGAGAAATGAGGGTACCCTCCTTTGACAGTTAAGTGTCAGGGAAAGGGGCTGTCTCTGTCCCCTCCTGCCACTGGAACCCAGTACGGATACCCGCAGCTGGAAGAGGAGGAGAGGTTTACTGTGGCTCGCAGGGCAGAAGGGCCTGGTGGAGGAGAGCTGCTCACCTCACTGTGCACAGAAAGTGGGGGGCAGGGAAGGAGATGGGCTCTTCCAGGTCACACCTCTGACCACCTCTCCCGAACAGGCCGCCTCCTAGGAGCAATTCTGACCTGAGCCCCATCACCCAACTGCACACGAGGCTCAGGGGACACCCAGATCTAAGGACAGGGACAGAAACCAGCAACATCAGACAGAAAGTGGCGATCCGGATCTCCGGAGTGAACACCACATGGAACGGTACTTTCCCTCCTGTCATTTGTGGGAAAAGCAGCTGAGTGTAGTTCCCAAGCCGGCCAGATGCAGGCGCTGTTGCAGCTCAAGAGGCCAGAAGTCAGCAGCCCTGTGGGGTCCAGAACCAGAACCCAGCTTTCCCTCATCCCAGGGGCAGGCCCTGCCTGGGGGCTGCGGGAGCCCTGGACACAGGCCCACAGCTGGGGTTCCCGGCCGGGGCCTGCGTCTTTCCCAGACCCCCGCTTCCCGGAAAACTGCTGCCGCGGATCGATGCCCTAGGAAGAGCCCCTGACATCAGGGCCACCAGGATGCCTCACGGCCGCAAAGCACAGGGTGGCCGGAGGGCCAGGACCCAAGGCAGCAGCTGTCCCCGTGACGACCAGGTCTCAAGGCTTCTGAGGAGCAGAGGCTGCACCCAGGGCCTCTGGGTTTGTGGCCCCCACCTGACGGAAGAGGGGAAGGAGGGGGAAGACAGAGGATCCGGGCATCTCTAGCCTCTTGGGGATACAGTGGACACCAGCGTCCTGCAGACTCAGGGATGCTAAGGGCGCATTTCCTAGGACATGGGCGTCACTGAGGCCCAGCAGTGGCCCTGACCACAGGGGCCCTGAGAGCACCAGTCAGGGACAGGACCACCTTCATTCCCTCACTGAGGTGACTGGTGACTCAGTTTAAGACAAGGAAACAGAGACCACAGAAAGTGTAACCACCACTCAGCCCCAGGCCTGTGCCACTGGCCCAGAGATGAAATTAACACAAGTGTCTGCAGTGGATGAGAGAGTGAGCAAAAGGTGCAACACATTGCAGTAAAGGCCTCTGTTTCTTCTCTCTTGCAAATTAAAGAACCTCGCATACACTGTGAAATACTACACAGCCTTAAAATCCTAGCAAGGTGAATGGAACTGAGGTCATTAAGTCAGAACAGGAAAACACACACACACTCCTCCTCCTCCACCACCTGCCCTCACACCTGGGTAGAATCTGCAAAGCAGGACTCAGAGAAGAGTGGACAGGTGGCTAGCTGAGGCGGGGAAGCAGGAGAGGTGCAGGTCATCTGGCATGAAGTAGCTCAGGAGGGCACAGTTGGGGCGAGGACAGCCAGCACTGCTGTTCTGTGGGTGCCAGGTAGCTGGAAGGCTATGGCTATCCCCACACTGATCACGCACACTTAAGGTGGACAGCAGTGTCTGGCAGGCCCAGAGCCTTCCCAGAGCTCAAGCGGCCCTGCATCAGTCCCGGGCCACACACGCACACACACTCAGTGCCTGCACAATCAAATGTACGCAGACGTGGGCAGTTCCCATGCTTGGCCCTGTCGGGGTGCCACGCACCTCCATTTCACCCAATCCTGCCCCCGGCCAAGTCTCCAACCACACCAGAGCGCAGTAGGATGGGGCCACTCTGGATGAAGCCCTCACCTGTGCTGCCTGCTGCCTGCCACCGAGCGACATGGTCCCGGCTGGGCAGTCCAGGACCACGCCCAGCTGTTGGCCCTGTGGCTCTTCACCCACATAGCCCAGAGGCTGCCACAGCCACAGCTCAGGGACCTGGGTCACAGCACAGCGGGCACTTTAGTCCCTGTCACCAGTGCAGGGCCTGAGCCTCAGACAGGATGTGTCCCCCACAGCCAGCGCGGCATTCCTACCCGCGCCCCCATCCACCCCTGAGCCCTAGGAAAGCACCTTGCACCCCGCTTACCGCTGCCACTTCTGCACACATGCAGTGAAGGGCCATACAGCCAGAGCTGTCCTTGCAGCCCACACCTGGGTCCTCGGCCACGTGTGGACGAGACAGGGAGCCGGGTGAGTCAGCGTCAGAGCTCAGCCCCGGGCCTAGGCGACACACCCCCGGCACACCTGGGCTGGGTCTGGAATCCCAGCCCTATCTGCTGCCCTTTGAGTCTCTGATTAGCTGGGTTCTGTCACCAGCACTGCTCAGCCCAGCCTTTCCGGGCCTCGGGCCAGATTGGGGGTGAGGGAGGGGGGTTAGGCCTCGCAGGGAGGAAGAGGAGGGGGAAGGAAAGAGGGAAGGGAGGCCATGGGAAGGAGGAGAGGAAAGAGGAAGGCACAGGACGGGGAGAAGTGGAAGCAGGAGAGAGGAAGACGGAAGGAAGGGGCAAAGCAGGGGAGGACAGGGGAGGGGAGGCTCTGGCTCTGTCCACAGGCGCAGGGGGCAGAAGGCTCTAGGCCCCAGAGGAGCGCGTAGGAGCGGGGTGGGAGCGGGACAGGATGGGGGCTCCCCCACCGCACCAGGCCTTAGACACAGGTCCTGTTGGGCCCTGGCAGGCAGAAGACCCCAGTCGTGCAGCTGAGAGGTGTGGACCTGCAATCCTAGGCTAGCCAAGGTCAGAAGGACCCTGGGTGCGACCTCCGGGCAAAGCCAGGTCCAGCAGAGCAGGCAAAACAGGCATGACAAGGCCTCCATCCCAGAGGTGAGACAGATGCACAGGCTGTGATGGCCGCGTGGCTCCCGCCTTGCCTGGGCAACCGCGCTATCTCCCTTCCCGTGCCCGTGTGAGCCCCAGAGCCCACCAGCCTTTCCACTCGGCCTCCCCTCCCCCCGCCACCAAGATGGAGTCATGTGCCACCATCCTCGCCTCCCTGGGGTGTCCTCGCTCCCCCTAGCAGCTCTGCATTCGGGGCCTGAGGCCGGCAGGCTCCCATGTGCACCTCCCCAGCCCTGCTGTCACCTTCAGCCTCACGGTGGCCCCCAGCTCTGCCGGCCTGGCCCCCGTCACCTCTACATTACCCCACCTGGCTGAAGAGGACTTGAGGTCCTCCCCTCACCCTGTCTGCTGCCCTCGACTCCAGACCAGGCTGAGCACCTCTTCACTGGGGGCAGGAGCCCTGCAGAATCCACCCCAACTGCCGCAGCAGTCTCATCTCCTCTCTTCTCCCTGGGCCACCGATAACCGCACTTGTCCCACAGTGTCTGCAGACCGGATTCAGGGAGGGGCAGCATTCCAGTGGAAGCCTCCCCACCTTGAATCTACAGTCTAAATGTAGTCCATGGCCCGCAGGCCAAGGTGACACAGCCCTTGCCCTCTGGCCTTTTCTCCAAACTGCTTCCTGCCTGTGGCCACAGGACATTTGCACAGAAGGTCACTCACCTGCGTGCAGCTCTCGCCTGTCTACCAACATTGCAGATGCCCATTCCCAACGGCCCACCCTTGTCAGCCTACAGAGCCTGGCCTGCCAGCCAGTGCTCACCCCACCCTTACTCACCACAACCTCCCATAGTCACCAGTGTCAGTGTGTCTGGGAAGTCACCTTTGAGGTTCACACAGACCCAGAGCAGTGCTCAGCACTGACAAGGGAGGGCAAGGTCAGAGATGTCCTGCTCTAGTCCCTGCTGTCCCATCTATTGTTCCTGGAGCCTGAGTGATCTTGCAGGAAATGGGGCCAGACACTGCCCAGGGTCCCAAGGCCAGCAGTGGCCACAGGGAGCTTGTGACCGGCCAGGCCCTGTATCAAAGCCAAACCACGAAGATGAGGGACAGAGCTCAGGTCCTGAGTAGGAAGCAGGAGCCACCAGAAGAGACCAGCTCAATGCGGCAGGGACGCCCACCGTCCAGCTCTTAAATACAAAAGCTCAACCCCCTGGCTCCTTCCCATCCATCCAAGGACCATCGGGGCCTCTGTGAGGGACAGGACGCTGAGGATGGAGCCACAAGCCCCCGGGTGCAGGGACATCATTTAAAGTGCTTTAAAGGTCCCCCTGCTGGCCTGTGGCCCACAGGCCAGTGGGGCGTGAGTGTCGACCTTCGGGAAGAGCTTACTGACTTTAGTGGCCCAGGTAGGGGACACTGGGGGGCCAGGGCTGCAGGGCAGGGTACCTGGACCCAGCAGCTCCTTCAGGCAAGATGAATGGCAGGGATCACAGGTCGGTGACATATGTCCCATCCTAATGTCTCCTGAGCAAACGGGAGGCAGGACCAGGCTGGGATGCAGGAAGTCCCCTATGGGGAGCCCTGGGGCAGCCCCAGGGTTATAAGGATGGGGCACACAAGTGCACACTGCTGGACAGGCTAGAGCAGCAAGTCCAAAGCCCCACAGCCAAGGCCTGGCTGAGATCCGGCTGTGCACACGTGCAATGGGGGGAGGGGGGGGATTGAGGATGGGAGCTCCAGGCATCCTTAGCCTGCCTGCCACACTGTGTCTTTGTGCAGAAGAAGCGGGGGTGGAGCCCTGCAAACCCAGAGCCCGTGGGTGTTTTCCTAAGGAAAACAAAACCCAGGAACAGGCCCAGGAAAGCAGCCACACTATTACCCAAGTTTACCTGCGCCCCCACCCAGAGAAACCTCTTGGGTCTGGCCTTTCTGTTTCTCCAGGCTATTTTGGCAGCAATGCAGACTCTTAACAAAATAACAGGGATTTGACAAATAAAAGGAATGGAAGGAGGGCTGCCTTTCCAGTCGCCCACCCGGCTGGAGCTGTCTGGAGTTCAGCCTAGGAACCAGGTGCCATGCGAAACAGTTTCCCTGCAGAAAGAAGAAGAAAGTAACAACAGCTTGCAGGAGGTCCAGCACTGGGGGTGAAGGCAAGGCAGCTCCCCACCAATTTTGTAACTTAACTAGACTGTCTCCAAGTAAAACTTCCAGAAGGGTTGGGGAGGTGACTCAGTTTGAGGCTCAGGATTCAACCTCCAGCTCAGTGCTGCAAGAAACCAAAGGGGAGAAAACCCCCGATTGTATTTCTGAAACCCGGAAGACACACCTAGGACACAAAGACATATACATGGGCCAGCGTCCACACAGACAGGCACAGAGATACACACCTGTGTGCGCTTAGTACATTTGCACACGTGCAAATCCATGCAGCCAGGAGTGGTTTGCATGCCTGTAATGCTAGCATTCTGGGAGGCTGAGGCAAGATGACCTAGCCTTCGAGCTCTGCCTGGACAATTTAGTGACTTGGGGAGAACTCATCTCAAAATAAATAAAAAATGCAAGAGGGCTGGGGATGTAGCTCAGGGCAAAGGCCCAGGTGCAACTCCAGTATCAGAAGATAAATTTTAAAGAGTGATACTGAGGACTCCTCCAGAGTAAGTCGACAAAGCCACTCTGGCTTGGTGAAGTCAGGGTAGGAGGCAGGCAGTGAGCCGGCCAGTGACCGCCCGTCCATCTGTCTGTCTTGCCCTGTTGTGTGGGCGCCACGCCCAGCACACCCAGGATGCGAGCTGAAAGCACACAAGCCTCGGGGGAACTGGCTGTCCCTCGGGGTGCAGGCCCAGGCAAGAGGGTGCTGATCAGAGCCGGGTGCCCCCGGGTCACCGCACATGGGGCTCCTCTGGGCACTGTTTTCACCCTGCTGTGCTCTTCCCTTGGCAAAGAGGCCAGTCCGCCCCTCCACACCCGCACCTACTTCAAAGGGGCCACCCACCACCCCACTGGGCTGCACCATGCGGGGGACCTGAGACCCTCTGCCCTGCCGGCCCTGCCCCAGCCCATCCCACCGGGGATCTCACTGCACCCCAGGATGGCCGCAGCCCCCCAGCCTGGGGCAGCTGAGACAGGAAGATCCAAGTGCGCACCCAGCCTGGACCATGTAGGAAGACCCATGTATTAAAAATGTAAAGGAAGCTCTGGGGATAGCTCCCGCCCAGCCACCTCGAGGGGTGCCAGTCACCCACCCCAGCAGTGGCGGACAGCAGCCCTTCTGGGACCCTGCAGAGGAGGTAAAGAGGAAGCACAGAGCTCGGCCCAGCTGCCACACAGGGCCCTGGCTCCCTCTACAGACCCTGAGGACTTCGAGGTGACACGGCAGGGTCACTGCCACGGAGCCTTTCAGGGACTCTTCCTGGAGGACTCAGCAAGAAACCAGGTCGTGGCCTCTGCTGCCTTCCACCCTGTCTGCTTTTCGTGTTTTGAGACAGGGTCTCGCTATGAACTTCCAACATAGCCCAGGTCAGCTTCCTCCTGCCTCAGCCTCCAGAGTGGTAGGATGGCAGATGTGCACCCGGGGTCCAGCTGTCGGCTTTTCCCTAGGACACTGAGCCCAGGGACCTTTATCCTGCTCCTCCGGACCTGCCCACCCTCTGTTGGCCTGATTCGCAGTCAGGAGGAAGATGGAGTCGACCACTTGGAAGGCAGGGAGGAGAGAGGCTGAGGGTGGGTCCCAGGGAGGAGATGCCTCATGAAACCCAGCCTGACCTGTGTTACCTCCCATGTCCTAATTCCTGTGAATCCAATAACCACCCGCTGGACCCAAGAACCTTTCACATCCCATCCTTAAGACACCAAGTGGCAGTGCCACCGTGTCCTGCTGGGACAGTTAACTTTCCACATTTTCCTGGGCAGGTTCAAACACCCTTCAAGATGCTGCCGGTCACATATTGTTTAGGCTCGGTTAACATTTAAGTCCAGAAACTGCGACCCTCTGCAGGGTGGGCAGGCCCTGTCCAATCTG
Source organism: Cavia porcellus (assembly GCF_034190915.1). Lineage (NCBI taxonomy): Eukaryota > Metazoa > Chordata > Mammalia > Rodentia > Caviidae > Cavia > Cavia porcellus. The sequence continues at coordinate 52,641,902 of NW_026947506.1, read as the reverse complement.
GAACACCTGACGAGGAGGAGAAGGTCAAGCGGCCTCCAGACCCGGACCTGCAGACCCCAGACTCCGGACCAGTGCCTGCACAAAACCCCAGCTCTGGGGGGCCTGACCCAACACAGAGGTGCAGGGACGGGAAAAGCACCCCGAGGATTGAGCTGCTCCTGAAGGGGGTGGGGCCAGCCCCTCGGCCAGGCCACAGGAGACGCCACAGATGACCGATAGCTCCTGTCACCTGCTGCGGTGTGTGGGAGGTCGGCCTGTCAAGCACATTCTTCTCTCCTTTTGATGATACCCGGCATTGAAGCCAGGGCCCTCGCACTGAGCTACCGCTTCACTTCTACTTTATTTCTTATTTTAAGATAGTCTCAGCAAGTCATTAGTGCCTAGGCTGGGCTGGAACTACTCAGCAAGTCATTAGTGCCTAGGCTGGGCTGGAACTTGCAATCTGCCTGTCTCAGCCTCCCAGAGTGCTAAGATTACAAACACGCACCACCATGCCCAGCTTAAACATATTCTTTTCTGTGGGGGGAGGGGTTTACCAGTATGGAACCCACCACCACCACACGCCTAACAGGCAGGCACTGTGCGACTGAACTATAATCCCCAGCCCTTTATACATATGCTTGACTTGATATTTTCAATTTACAATCGGTTTTGGGGCAGTCACGAACACACACATTAAGTCAAGGAACATCTGGATAGGAATATCTGCTAATGGCTTCATGTCTCTAGAGAACCCTGACTGATTACATACCTGCTTTTTAAAATTTAGCTATGTATTTTTATTTTTGAAGCAGGGCCTTGCTATGTAGTTATCAAGGGTGGCCTGGAGCTCTCAGAGACCCTCCTGCCTCAGCCTCTAGAGTACTGGGATTATGGGCACAGAGCACCACCAGGCCCACATGCCATAGCCCCGCCCTCTGATGCAACCAAGCCGTTTACAATCCCTCCCTGCCTGAGCTGTTTCTGAAGGATACAGATTCCTACTGTCCAACCCCACTCTCTGCTGTGCTGCCCAATCGCAGGCAGAAATTCAAAGTGGGGGTTCAGGGTGCTCAGTGAAACCCGTCTAGGTATAAGAAGCATAAACCTCGGGCCCCTTGCACCATGTTTGAGGCCTGGGGACCGCAGCCACCCACAGAACGCTGTGTACCAGCCCTGCAGAGCCCAGGGGGAAGTTAAAACCACCTGCCTTAGAGTGGCCTCCTTGAAGTACAGCTGCCTCACAGGCTGGAGAAAGATTAGCCCTGGAGAGGTTCGGAGCCACCCAGAGTCTGCCACAGGAGTCTGGGCTGGAGCCCCAGCCTGTACTTTTTTTCTGTTTCTTTTTTTTTTTTGAGGCAGGGTCTTGCCATACAACCCAGGCTGACCTCGAACTCACAGCAGTCTCCTGCTTCAGCCTCCCAAGTTCTGGGACTACAGGCATGCATGACCATGCCAGGGCTCTGGCTGGCTTTTCTAATCACTCCCAGTCTGAAGCTGGCTGGGGTCCCCTCTGCACAGCCCGAGGATACCTGGCACCTGGCAGGGAGTTCCCAGGGATATCTGCCCTTGGCACGCAGCTACTTCACCAGGCCCTTGGAGACCGAGGAGGGTCCCCTAATGTACCTCGACATGCAGGGCAAGGGTAAAGAAAGGTGAACAGAAAGCAAATTTTGTTTTGCAAAGTTTGCCAACCATCCCGGGAATAATCTGCGTCTTATACTGAAAAGCTTTCTGCCCCAGTGAAAAGGACTGGTAAGCAAAATCTAACTGCAAGATAAGTGTTTCTAAAATGCTTAGAAACTGTGAAAAGTTCCCACTTCCTAATCCCCAGCATAATAACAGACGCAGCTGGAGATTAACCTGGGATGTCAGAACCTGTGGGCAAAAGCTGTTAGAAAGAGACAGTTCCAAAACCTGATGCTGAGAAATCTATGAGTCTTAACCAGGTGACAAAACCTCATTGGCCAGCTGTGGACACCCCACACTCCTGCTGCCAGGCAGGCAGAGATGCTTCACCACACCAATTAAAATCTGCTTACCCTGAGTCCAACACAAGGCACCTGCATCACACAAATCCAGCTATGTGGCCCCTTACTGAAGAACTGGCCGGAGTCTAAAAACGTCAACACCAAGGAAGAAATAAAACTATTTACATGCCTGTAATCCCAGCACTTGGAGGCTGAGGTAGGAGGATCATAGCAAGTTGGAGGCCAGTCCAGGCTACATGATGAGTTCAAGGCCAGCCTGCAATGCACAGCAAGACCCTCTCAAAAAAGCAAAAATAAAACAACAACAAAAATACTGGCCCTATATTCAGAGGAGGTGAGTATCTAAGTGGGGAAATCTACAAAAGAAACTCCAGGATCCAGTAAATAAATGTAGCAACGTCAAAACAAACAAGGTAAGTATATAAAAATTCGGAGTCTATATTTAGCCACGAGACCTGGACACAAAGATGTGGAGGAATCTAACAGGAGAGGCACATCACCTTCGCAGACAGAAACATGAAACACAGCAAGGCCTCCCTTCAGGGACACAGATGTTGCTCCACAGGACAAAGGAAAGATTACTGACAGAGTCAGGGTGATTCTCCAGAGGAAAGCTCAGAGGAAGCACCAACCCAAAAGGTGCCCTCTGCCTTTACAGAAGCAAAAGCCAGGCTTGAGGGGGTGTTCGGATGGGAGAGCCAGGAACCTGGCCAGCAAAGTGCCGCCAGAGGGCTCGTGGTGAGGACAGAATGGTTTGTCTGGACTGTCACTGGCAACATATTGGCTCTAACACCGTCATTCACTTTTCATTTCGAGACTAGGTCTCTCTAGGTGATTAAGGGTACAGGCTGGGCTGCAATTAGTGATCCTCCTGCCTCAGCCTCCCAGAGTACCGGAACTGCAGGTGACTACCACCTGCTGGACTCTGCCAAGCCTCAGTTTCTCCTGCGCTGGGAGTGTTCAGTGTCCCTGGAACACTGCTACGTAGAGAACGAGGAGGGGATACATGACCCAAGGCAGGCAGGAAGGGTCTCGGCCCAGGGCCTGTGCTCAGCCCAGACCCACACGGTGCCGCAGGCTGTGAGGGGGAGACACCGAGAAGGAGCCGGCTGAGCAGGAGCCCAGGGTCCACCTCAGGAGCAGCACAAAGGCCACGCTGCCAGGGACAGGACAGCCTGGTGTCCTGGACCTCAGGGGTGACACACAAGGCACCCTCGCAGGCCTGCGCTGTTCACTGCCCTCAAGACGGCAAGTGGATGCCTGGAGCTAGGACGGTGACCCCAGGTCACAGAGGCCAACTTGGCAAGGTGCCGGCACTCTCCAAATAGCTGGCAGCATTTACTGCAAGAGCTCCAAGAAGGAAATGGTGACCCTGAGAACGGAAAAACCCTAGAAAATGTACTCACTCTATCTCTCTCATTTAGTAAAGATCAGCTTCTAGAACATTCTCCCATCTCCTTTAGGAAAGATCAGCTTCCAGAACTTTCTCCCATTTCTCTCCTTCAGTAAAGATCACCTTCCAGAACATTCTCCCATCTCTGACCTTCAGGAAAGATCAGCTTGCAGAATGTTCTCTCATCTCTGACCTTCAGGAACAGTCAGCTTCCAGAATGTTTTCTCCTTCAGTAAGACCAGATTCTGGAACATTCCTGGCAGACACAACTGTCTCCCCACCCAAAGCAGGCCTGGGACGGAGGCTGGCCCTGTGGCTGTCCATCACGGGCGGGGGGCCCCAGGAGCAGTGCCTTGCCTGAAGATGAGGCCACTTTTGTGTCTCTTCCTACTGCTTACCCTGCTGGACAATGAGAAGCCACAGCCTGGCTCCAGTTCTTGGGGGCGGCACCGTGGTGGGAAGACGACTCGACACATCCCGACCTGAGGATGAGCGAAATGCGCATGGGCCTGAGGGCCGCTGTCCACCTGAGTCCCCTCTGGGGCGGCCGTGGGCACCGGGGCCTATGTGCCACAGGCATCCCCTGGGTCGGGGGCCCCTGCAGCGTGGGGGTGACAGATGGGACACAAGCCACAGCCGGGCCTGGCTTCAACACTGGCCTCCCTTGGGCACAAGGCTGGCAGGCACCCAGCAGCCGGGGGTACACAGAGCATCCAGCACCGCCTCCCCGGGTGGCCAGCGGAACCAGCGCTGCACAGCAGCAGCAGCAGGGAGGCAGCGACTCCAGGGCCAGGGCTGCAGGACAATGAGCCTGCACTCAGCCAGAGCCTGCGACAGCTCCACCTGCCTTCTGGCTCATCCCAGCAGAAAACCAGGAGCCCAGCCAGGCCGGAGCTGTGCGTGGCTGGGGCTACACTGAATTCCACCCGCCCCAGCCAGACTCAGACCTCAGCCAGCCTCACACAGACTCCCAACGGGCATGGACAAGTCTGTTCTTCACACCTGGGGACACAGCAGGACACCCGGGGAGCCAGCAAAGGGGAGCGGGGTCAGCAAGGCAGACACAGTTGCTGACCCCAAACTTCAGCAAGGCCGGGAAGCAAACAATCTGGCTTCGAAGGCAGTATATCAAAGGTGAGCCTCTCCCAGTGCATCCCTGGCCAGGCATCACACCTGCAATCCCAGGACTCTGGGAGGCCGAGCAGGAGGCTCTCAAATTCAAGCCCAGCCTGGGAAATTTAGGGAGGCTCTGTCTCAAAATTTCAATAAATTTTAAAACAGCCAGGGATGTTGCTCAGTACAAAAGCCCTGGGTAAAATTCCAGTACTGTAAAAATCAAAATACATTTTTTTTTTTGCAAATGAGACTGGAATTCGGGACCTCGAGCGCTAACCCAGGCAGGCACCATACCACTGAGCTGCATCCCAGCCCCAGAGTAAATTTTAATAAGCATATAATCACCCTTTCTGGTGCTTCCTATCCTAGTAACAGACAGTGTCTCTTCCTGAGACCTCTAATTTTGGGTTCTTTCTACCTAAATGGGGTGGGGGTGGTAGTCAAATGGCACGATGGCCAATTTAGTGGTGCTCCAAGTACTCATGCGCCCCAGTTTTGTTTCTCCCTGGACCTTCACCGAGAACTACATCCCCAGCCCTGTTACAGCTTTTGAGACAAGATCTAGCTAAACTGTTAAATCATCCACTGTGGGATCCTCCTGCCTCAGCCTCCCAGAGTGCTGGGGTGTCGGTATGCTCCACCGCACTGGCTTCCCTCAACATTGTCAGGGGCATAATCCGCCCCTGAGAAATCACAGCCTGCTGGCGGGAATTGAGGAGGGGTCCAAGGAAGGAGCAAGGGCAGCACAGGCGCGGGACCCCAACACACTGCCTCCACATGGGCCGGGCAGCCGGAGATGCAGCCCCTGTAGGGCTGGAAAAGATTTCTTGGAATCCCCAGACCGTGGTCCTCTGTGCAGTGGACCTCAGTCAGGCTGGGTGAGCAGAACAGCCCCGCAGCACTGGCCTGTCATCCCAGCACTCTGGGAGGCTGAGGCAGGAGGATCGCCCCCTAGTGGAAGTCACAGGGAGCTCGGCTAGGATGCCTCCCTGCGAGCACAGACGCTTACGTCTCTGGATTCCTGCTTTCAGACTCGGTCTCTTACTCCCACCCTAGTCTCACCAGAACCAACAGGTCCAGCAGATTCTGGACTCTGGGCTCTGTAAACCTCTCTTCTTCACTCAGCTAGCCTGCCGGGGGCATTCTCTAACAGTCACACAAAGGCAACATCTGCACGCCTTCCTGCCCGAGTGCCCAGGCCCTGCCACCTGCAGCTCCACACGGCCTCACCCCATCCTATGCAGAGCAGCGAGCAGCCCACAGCTAGGGACACGGAGACCCTGGGAACAGGGGAGGGGCCGCCCACCCTGCCTCTCTGAAGGCCATGGGATGACGCTCCACAACTCCGCACCACAGATCGGGGAGACCTGCCTGCTTACTGCAGTCTGCGTGCAGGTAACCTCGGGGCAGGTTGCCACTGCCCCGCGCTGGCTCCCCGGGTGGCTCCCCGGCTCCGCTCCCACCAGCACCCCACTATCGGCACTGCTGCACCACCAGTAAGGGCGGGCCCAGCCGTGCCTGGGTTTCCGTAGTTGGTTTTTTTGTTTTTGTTTTTTGTGGTGCTGGGCATCGAACCCAGGGCCTTATGCGTGCAACCAAAGAGCTCTGCCACGCAGCCACATCCCCAGCCCGGTTTCCCTAAAGCTCAGAATTCAGCACCTTCCGCAGTCCTCCCCTCTTACCTCCTGTAAAGCCCCTCTGCAAGCAGGAGACCTCACCTCCTCCCCCAGCTGCCAGGGGAGGAGTTCCTGCCACCCCGCGAAGCTGCAGGAATTTTGGGGTCCCTCCCCCCTCCTTCCAGAGCTCACCAGTGCCCCTCTGGGAGAAGGATGCCAGCGATTCTGGTCGAACGTGTTCCCGGGGAAAGCAGGGCCCGTTTGTTGACATTCCTGACTTGGAACTGTGGCGGCGAATGAATTCTTGGAGGTAAAAATTAACCAGCGGCAGCCAAGCAGGCCGTCAAGCCCGCACAGCGCTGGCCCCGCGCGCCCTGGCGCTGATCGCAGTGAGCACTTCCTCGCGGGGCCGGGCCCCAGCGCCACGAACAGCGCCGGGCCGAGCCGAGCCGAATGGGGGGCGCTGAAGCAGCGCCCGGGAACCCCCGCGCCCTGCGTAATTGCGCTCCTAGATCACAGCGCTGGCCTGCGTTCCCCAGACGGAAACATTTATCCAAATTAAAACCATTCTCTAAAAACAAAATCAGACGCTTTTAATTGAAAATAAAACCGAGCAGCCCCGAAGGCTTTTTTTCTTCTAAATGAAAGACATTCTTCCTGCTTTCTCATTCCATTAATCGCCCGGTTTACACCGGCTGTCAGAGCCAGGGAGCAGCCTGCTGGATCCCTTCCTGCGGACCGGGCAGCTGCCCATCAGCACAGAAGGCAGGTGGGCAGAGGGAGAAGCTGGCAACCACACTTCTCAGCAACTGCTGGTCACTCCTGCGATCCACCTAGGACAGGAGGCAAGGACCCTATACCCATGTTTACACCCAGTGCCCAAAGAGGGAGGCAGCCCAAGCATCCACTAACTTAAGAATGAGTGGCTGAAATGTGGCACGTCCATACAAAGGAATATTACTCAGACTTGAAAAGGAAGATTGGAGCCCGCGGCCCAATCCCAGCACTCTGGGAGGCTGAGGCAGGAGGATGATCCAGAGTCATCAGGGCCATGGAGGTGGGAGGCAGCATGGAGGGGCCAGGGCCAGGGCAGGGGCACAGAGTAAGCATTTCACAGGCACACAAATGAAGCTGGTTCCAGGGACGATGTTCTGTGACTTTCCAAAGGAATAACAATGAATAAAACTCTAAAATGGTCTGCAGGTTACATTTTATGTTACCATATTTTACCACAATAAAAGCTGCTTATGTTCTTTGATCCCAACCTGCAGAACAAACTAGCTGAACTCTGCCCAAAGACGGCCCTGCGAGGGCGAAGGAGACCGAGACCGCAGACAGAAGGCCAAGGCCACAGTCTCAGCTGGACCACGCCCCAGCCTCGGGGCCCTGCAGAAGGTCACAGAGCTCACCCTACCTTAAAGATCCTCCCAGGGCCAAGGAGGGGGCATGTGGGAGGCACTGAGTTCGCTGGGATCCCCGGAGCCCCGAAACACCCTCTCCATCTGCTGCCTATTCGGACTTTGTCACAATGAGGAAAAACTGACGCCGATGCCTCCTGAGAGTTCTGCCTTCTCCAGGCTGGCAACGAGCTGGTTATTATTTTTCAGGGAAAGTCACCAGCGAAGTAGGAAACAGAGACACAGCCACCATCACTCAGGAGGAGCCCACTGTCCCCGAGGTGCACAGGTGACCCCAGCACCCAGCTCCCAGCCACAGTACCAGGGACCAGCACACTGCTGGCAGCTCAGCCTGGCAAGGTCCCTGCTCCATCCTAGCTACATCCAGACACAAACCAGGCACACAGACCTGTGCCCATCCTTGGGAACACACAGCGCCACATCGGCCACCCCTGGGCCACCCTGCCACTTCGGGCCAGGATCAGAGCCCCCTCCAAGCACTGGATATCTTCTCAGGGTGGTGGGCAGTTCTTGTCCCCCGGCCACGGGATGTTGGCAGGACCAGAGTGGCCGGGGCCTGGAGCCGTTCCCAGAGAAGGGCACCAAAGCAACACAAAACAGCCTCTCCGGGTCCCACTCAGCTTAGCAAGGACCAGCCCTAGGGACCACAGGGGGCTCTCCCAGGTTTGCGGGACACCAGCTTGGGGACACCGTGGCACTCCTCTGCCAGGGACCCATGGAGAGCTGAGAGGGTGACTGGATGATGGGGTGGAGAGGACCACATTCGGAGACCTTTGTTCTGCAAGGAATGTGCACAGACCAGAACTGGCTCCCGCCCAGTGTGGCCCCAGGCTGTCTGCATCCGCCAGAGGTGGCTGGGCGATTATGGGGCACCCCCAGGGAGCAGGAGTGGGAGAGAAATGTGGTCCCCACAGCTGTGCCCAAGGCCTGGGAGCAAATCCTCAGGCAGGCAGGGCGGGACAGGAGTGCCCTGCCAGGTGGGCAGGCAGCTGTGAACTGGGGAGGAGGAGGAGAAGAAAGAGGAGGAGGAGGAGGATATATATATTCCCCCCCCCCCCACGGCTCTACCCTCCAGTTCCAAGGCGCCCCCTCCCAGCCACACCTGTCTCCCACACCTTCAAAACAGCAAAAGCTGGCTGCAGTCCCCAAGGCGTGACTATCAAATCCAAGTGCACGGACAAGGAAGTGCTGCCCTTTGGGCCACCTGGAAGGGTGCCCAGTGCCAGGACGCAGGTCCTAGCTGAGTGAGCTCTTGTCACCCGGACCAAGGGTCCTCCTTCAAAACTCCGGGGTGCGGGGCTGGAGGTTTAGCTCAGCGGCATAAGCGCCTGCCTTGAAAGCGGGCAGTCGTGAGTTCGATCCCCGGTACCGATAAAAAGGAAAAAGACCAAAAAAAAAAAAAAAAAAAAACTCCGGGGTGCAAGCCTGGTGCAGTGGTGCGGGCCTGTACCTCCAGCACTCTGGGGAGGCTGAGTCAGGAGGGCTGCTAGTTGGAGCCCTGCCTGGGCCACTTAGTGACTTGGCAAGCCCCTGTCTCCAAATAAAATTAAAACTAAAAGTGGCTGGAAGTGTACTTCAGTGTTTCAGCCCTGAGTTCAGCCTTCCTATACCTTGAAACAAAATAAAACACAACAAGACACCTTCCCAGTGGAAGGTGTCTTTCTCTGCCATCTTGGAAACCAGGCAAGGTGTAAGAACTCGGCAGCCTCTCCCAGAGGAGGAAGCGGAAGAATCTTGGATTCAGCACGCACCAGAATTAGCCCAAAGAAGGAAGATGAGAGATGAAGGTCAGCAGCCCGGGCCTCGAGGAAACAGCTGTGCTCCAGCCCCAGCAGCAGGGACCTGAGGGTCACCAGATGCCCCTCACCCAGCACTGGCCCAGGCGGGGGAGGGGACCCGAACTGGGCATGTAAACAGACCTGGGTGCCAACCCAGGACACAGCACCAACCTTTCCAGAAGATGGGGACATCCAGAGCGGGCCACACTCACCAGGGTCTCCCTGCCCAACCCCTGTCAGCAGCAAGAGAAATTCTCTAATCCAGCCCTCTTGAGACAAAGCACAGCAATGCTCCCTATCAGCACGGTACCATGGCTTCTTTAAAAAAAAAAAAAAAAAATCAGCATGATTTATTTTTTCTTTTGGAGACAGGGCCCCACATGGGGCCCAGGCTGGCCTCGAACTCACAGTCCTCCCGCTTCAGCCTCCTACGTGCTGGGCCAACAGATGTGCCTCCCATGCCCAGCCCTGCAGAATTCTCTTCTGAAGAGCACAGTGATTATCCAACATCGTGCCCTCTGTCGGGTGTGGGAGGCTGAGTTAGGGAGATCACAAGTTTAACCCCAGCCCAGGGGTAACTTGGGAGATGCTGGTTCAAAATAAAAAATAAGGAAGGGAGTGGGATGCAGCCTGGTGAGGTGTTGGGTTCCATCCCTTGCATGGCAAAATGGAGAGACACAACTGTCCCCTCCACAGGCCTTACCACCAAGCGACAAAGCCTCCTCTGGGCCCGGCCAGCAGCTGATGACCCAGAGCCCAACCAGGCCAGGGCGGGGTGCAGTGGGGCCTCTAGGTTCCCCAGGAACAGCAGAGCAGAGCAGGGACCACTGCAGCCCCTGAGGTGCATTCCGTGTCCCCTGGTGCAGCTGCAGTTGACAAAGCCCAGCCTGGGACCCTGGATGCAAACAGAAAACCCACAAAACGCAGGTGTCCTCTCCTTGTGCTCCTGTCGGTACTCGGGGTAGCTGAGGCAGGACAATTGCCAAGTTGGAGCCCAGCCTGGATACCTTAGGGAGACCTTGTCTCAAAATACCAAAGGGCTAGAGCAAGGCCCAGGGTTTAAATTTCAGTTCTGCAAGAACAAAACCATCAGCTCAAGTTCCCACTGCCTGCATTCGGAGAGGAGGACACTGGGGCATCAGGTCCACCCGCAGACCTCCGGGAGTGAGCACCCAGCTCCATCCTCTCCCGGTTACGACCACGCTAAGTTATGAGAAATGACCAGGTCATGTGTTTCATGACCTACAGTAACCAGATGCCTCCTTCACCGACTGACCGGCTGCCCCAAGGCAGGGCAGGGACAGCCGCAAAGGACTCTGGGTGGAGGGCGGTGGCTGTCCGCTAGGCAGCTTGCTGACCTCACAGTCCGGGCAGCTGAAACCCCACCCCAGTGCTTAGCCGGGTCCTGCAGAAGGGGCTAGGGATCCCTGCATCACCCCCCTCTTGCAGAACTTCAGCACAGACCCCGCCTACCAGCCCAGCTCCCCAGGTGAGGGGTAGACTACCAAGTGCCCCATGAAACGGAAGTCCCCTCTGGAAGACACTCAACATCCTATGTCCCCACAGGGACTCCACAGCCTCGGTTCCCAGGATGCAACAGAGGCTGTCAGGGCAGGGACCAAGGAGGGACACCCTGCGCCTGCCACACACGTTCAGTCAGCAGGAGCAGGGCATGGTGACACTTGCCTGCCATCTTCAGGAGACTGAGGCAAGAAGGTCCCCATGAGTTGGGCCAGCCTGGGCTACGTAGTGAGTTCAAGACCAGCCTACACTACATAGTGAGGCCCTGTCTCAAAAAACCAAAGCACACACAAAACCACAAGAAAACAAGAAGTTCAGCCAAAGGAGAACCACAGCCTCCCCTACACCTCAGAAGGGGCAGAGCCCAGAGCCAGGGGGCAGGGCTGGCCCACACCTCCTATGGTGCGTGGACTTCAGACACTGGCTCTGCATCTTCCTGGTCCAGTGTGCAGATGGAGCCAATCCTCCCTGGCTCCTAACAGGGCCACCAGCCCAGGAGCCCAGGAGCCAGTGTCCACCCCGTGCCTTCAGCCGCGCTCACATTTCCGACTCCAGCAGTTCCCCTGCAATTCAAGGTGCCCTGGTAACGCTGTGTAAGAAGCCAATCCACATTCAGGAGCCTGACACCCGGGCTACTGTCTCCTGTCTTCTTTGGTGGTTTTAAAGAAATCATTCAACTGCAGCTGACAGCTTGGCAGCCTCAGGCTGAGGAATTGCTGTCCTGCCATGCAGGAGAATCCGGCTGGGAGACACAGGCCGTGGGCCAGGGCTTAAGACTGAGGACCCAGGACCCAGGACCCAGGACCCAGGTCCGGGGTCCTGGAGTCCTGGGCCTCCATGCACCCACCTCCCTCCCTCCGCACACCTGTACAACCCAGCTGCTACCGGTGAAATAGAACGCAGCACGTGCTCACCGTGCACGCTGCATGGCCCTCCTGTCGCCCGCGCGAGGTCACCCTTACTTTCAGGTCCTGGTCCGCTCCCGGTCCGCTCCCGGTCCGCTCCTAGCCACCCCCACCCCCGCCCCCTCCCACCCCCCACCCCCACCCCTGCCCCGGGCGTCCAGCTCGGGCCCTGCAGCCGCGGTGCTTCCAGGCCCCTCCTGGCCTCCTAGGCCTCCGCACAGAAAAAGCAAGCCTTTCCCAACACGCGTGGGCCGATATGCAAACACAGCTTCTCGGCCCGGGGGGAGGGAAGGAGCAGAGCCCAGGGCGCGCACCGCTTTCCACAAGGAGGGCGGCGGGTACTTTCTATGGCGCCCCGAAGGGCGAGACCACTCTGCAGCGTGCTTTTTAAGAATCTGTGTTAAAAGCCTCTCTGTGATCGTGCGCTCAAGCGGGGGTGGGGAAAGTTGGGGAAAACTGTCCCAGAGAGCAGGCAGCGCCAGGCCGGGCCAGGCCGGGCGGGAGACCACCTCCCTCCTCCTGGAAGGCGCTTTGTGACTTCCGGCCGCTCTGCGGAGTCCCTGTCACCTGCTGGCACCGTGGGGGCCGGTGCCAAGAGGCCCGGGTCTTCCTACCTCGGCCTCTGGCCAGGACCATCCCTCCCTCCCTCCCTCCGCGCCGCGGGGATGCACGTGCCACAGGTGCCCCGCGCGCAGCTCTAGGGCGCAGGGGCCGAGGCCGCCCAGCCCCCAAGCGAAGGGGCCGGGCCGGGGTCGGGGCGCGCGGGGCACTCGCCTGGAACGTGGTTCCCGAGCCGGCCGCCGGCGCACAGCCGCCCCGAAAAGTCCCGAGCAGGCCCGGCGGCTCCCGGCCGGACGCAGCCCCCGAGCGAAGTCCTCGGCCCGGACGCCACAGCAGCCGCACCGCCCCCGGTCGCGGTGCAAGGCGCCCGGGCCTCGTACCCGCTCCAATCCCAGGCCCCGCGCCCCCACCGCGCCCGGGGTGCAGGGACAAAGTGCGCGGCCCCGGCCCGACTCCTACCTGGCAGGCGAGCGAGCGGCGCGGTCCGGAGGGGCGATGGCCGCGGCGAGGCGGGCGCGGGGCGGCGCGCGGCCCGGGCTCCTCCAGGGCCCCCTCGAGGCGGCACGGGCAATCACCACGGCCCGCGCCGGGCCCCGCCGGTCACCTGGCTACATGCCCGGCGAAGGCGGGCGTCCAGGCAGGCGCGCTCTAGGACCGCCCCGCCCCTGACTGACCGCCGTAGGGACCGGACTCCTGGGACTCCCGGCGGTGGAAGGGCCCCTAGGGAGGCTGGCGGGTCATTCTGTGCCGGGGGATGAAACCCAGCCCACCACTGGCAGAGCACAGTACTGGAACATGTGCGCCCTGCAGCACTCAATGCCGAAGAAGCCCTGAATGCAAGGACAGGGTCAGGTTAGGCTTCAGAGGAGCGCATAACTACTCAAGTTGGGCCAGGACAAAGGGGCAGGGGTTAGGCAGGCTAGGGGCACAGGAGGACAGTCCTCATTGAGGGACTGGGGTATACACTTGTAATTCCTGTAAGCCGAGGCAGGAGGATCACCAGGAGTTCAAGACCAGCCTGGTCTACATGGGAGGTCAAAGCCACCTCTGTCTCAAAAAAAAGGAAGTCCCCAGTAGAGAGTCAGATGAGCTCCAGCCTGCAGGCTGGCCATCCCCAAAATCCAGAGGGCCAGATGCAGCCTCTCAGCCTTGGTTCCAGGTGTGTGAAATCTGGGGAATGAAGGTCTCAGTGTAGAGTGCATGCAGCACTCTTGGGGTCACTGAGGAAGTTTCAGCAATGTCTCTTCCCCTGCACCCCTTTGGGCATGGAGACAGTTTCAGCGGATGCCCTGCCGGGATCCCATAGCACACCGGGCTGGAAGGGAAGTCCTGGGGTCTCTGCGGGGGGGCAGGACCCAGGTGCAGCTCCACTGTTAAAGCTTCCCAACCAAAACCCTTTCCAGACCCGGCAGGGGAACAGGAAACTTCAGGGATGCAGGTTGCAGAGGAAAACTAGGAATCATCCCAGCACCTGGGAGGCTGAGGCAGGAGGATCAACACAAGCCCCAGACCAGCCAGGACTAGCTATATAGCAAGTCCTTGTCTCAAAAAACAAAAATAAGATGTGAAAACAATGAGATGAAACACAGAGTCACCCATGGAAGGCTGATTTAAAAGCGGGGGTCAGAGATGCCATGTCCAAAGTCAACCAGTCTAGGGGAAGGACACCTGCTGATCACAAATTTCCTTTCTGAACTCAGAGCCCAAGCCACTCTGGACCGCTCTCAGAGGCTGGAACAGACCCTGAAACTCCCTAAAGCAAGATTTCTGTGTGGAGACCCCCATCAGCCCCAGAAGGAGGCAGGGTTGCCCTTTACTTTTCTTTATCTCGAGATGGAATCTGGTAAAATCACTAGGTTTCCCGGGCTAGGTTCAAACTTGAGCCCCTCCTGCCCCAGCTTCCCAGAGTGCTGGGATTTAAAGTGTCCACAGGAATTTGAACTTGTCAGGCTGTGCCCTGGTGGAAACCAAGGTTGTAGGGTTTGGAGAGCTCTTGGGGTGCTCCAGCACCACCTGTCCTTAATTCCCTCTTGGCATCCCCAAAATGGGGGCCCAGCAGGGTGACCCTGGCCACACTGCTGAGCCCCCGAGACGCTGACCCAGCTCCTGGGCCTCCTCTTCACAGGCCGCAGCCTTCAGTTTCCAGGAATTTAAACAAAAACAGTGCCTGGCCAATTATCTGAAAAAGAAATTAGGGATTTTTTTTTCCACCCCTAGCCTCCAAAAATATCTCACCGGCCAAAACAAAAGTGTCGAACCAATTTAGCTGAAGAAATATCACCCCTCCTGCCAGCCCGAGCAGGGCAGGGGGTCGGGGTCTGGGCCTGAGCCACCAATTGCCACCCGCTGCTTCCCTGGCAACCTTGGTTGGCTTCAGGAGTGGCTCCTCATTGTCAAACTGTCTTCCCCAGCCAAGCCTGGTAGCTTTGTGTCCCTACCTCAAAGGCTCAGACACTTTCGTCAGTCCTTATTCCTTTCACTGGAAAGCAGGGCATGGTGGTGTAAGCCTGTGATGCCAACACTGATGCCAGCACTTGGGAGGCCGAGGCAGCCCATACCCCTTGTTTTCTGACAGTCTCACAGTGTGGCCCAGGCTGACCTCAAATTCGCAAGGGTCCTCCTGCCCCAGCCTCCCAAGTGCTGGAACGCCAGGCATGCACCACCACACCCAACTTCACCCCCAGGTGATTGACTCCTACTTAGCCCATGGTCACTGCTGGGCATCCCTGGGGGAATGGACAGTGAGTAGCTAACTCCTCACAGCCAGGCCTCCAGGGAATGCATTTGCAGCCCCAGCTGTCTCCTGCACTGGCAGCTCCAGGCCCTGCCCTGTACCCGACTGCCTGTGATGTCCCTACCTGACTTCCGGTCTAGACTGCTCCCCCACCCCCATCCCGAAGGCTGCAGAAACCCGGTGACTGCAGGAGGCTGCTGGATGGGAACCAGCTCAGGCTGGACATGGTGGCGCACACCAGTCATCGAACAACCTGGAAGCTGAGGCAGGAGGGTTGCTATGAGTCTGAACCAGGCTGAGTTCAAGGCCAGCTTGACCTATGTGGTCAGGCCCTAACTCAGAAAACAAATCAGTAATTCCATGTACGCATGCAACCTGTGGTATTCACCTGCCGACCATGGTGACACAGTCCTGCCCTCCTTGTGTGCAACCTAATCATAAGCACGAAGGTCACCCCGCCAAGGGCATCCAAGGAGAACACGCAGCATGGCAGTGTCCCCTACAGGTGTGCTCCACCCTGAATTCATCAGAAACCGGCTCAGCCTCCCCAGCTCCTCCCAAAGCCAAACTCAAAACAAAACAAAACAAAACAAGAGAAATGCCTCCTGGCTCAGGCGGGGCTTCCCAGGCACCACTAGCAGCTGCAACCCTTTGGAGGTAGGAGGGGGTCAGGATTGTGCAGCCCCAGGCAGCCACAGCCGTGCTGAGGTCTGGAACCAGAGCCTGACAGGGGATCGGGTCCCCTGCTCTGTAGGGTTCGCCCCCAGACCTGGCAGGGAGGATCCAGAGCAATGCTGGGACCAGCGCCTTGTCGCCTTGTCCCCAAAGCAGGGGCGAGGCTGGTGCTGTGTGTCAGTATCGCCCTGGGGTGGGCCACCAACACCCAGCACGACCCAAGGGCACTGCCTGCCCTGTACTGCCCTGACTCTGTGGCCAATACCCTTGCCCAGTCTGGCTCCTCCCATCAAGCAGCCGGGGGAAGGTGTCCACACCCAGGACACTTGGTTTGCGATGCCTTCAAGAACAATAATGGGGGATGGAGCCCAGGGTCATTGCACTGAGCAATTTCCCCGCCTGTGGATGCTTTTTATCCGATGGTTCTGCTAATTCACCAAGTCGCCTGGGCTGGGATGAATCTGGAAATCCTCCTGCTTTAGCTTCCTGGAGGTGCTTGGTGGTGCATGCGCCATCACTGCCTGCTTGGGTGCCTGGCACATAAGCTTGATTGATTGCAAGGTTCTGCTTTTAGGGTGTAAATTACAGTGCCCAGAATTACAGATCCGCCAGAGGGGGCTCCCACTTCTTGGGGCCACGATTGCCCCACACACGGGCTCTGTCCTGGGCCCCATTCCTGAGCTGTGCTTTCCTGAGGATGCCAGTGGCTGTGCGGATCCAGATACCCCTTGGAAGCCACAGGTCACACTCAGATCCCCCAGAGCAGGCCGGGGCAGGTCAGGGAAGTGGCCAGCGAGGGCCTCCAACTGACTGCCCCCCTGGGGTGGAGGACAGGGTTTATCCTTGAGATTTCACTTCAGTTTAACAACAACCAGTTTACTGTATCCTGGCCTGATAGTGCACACTGTAACCCCAGCACTCGGGAGGCTGAGGCAGGAGGATCGCCATGAGTTGGAGGCCTGCCTGGGCTCCATAGGGAGTTCAAGGCCAGCCTGGACTGTTGGGGCCCAATTAAAAGGTAAGAACAGAATGGGCCGGGGATTTAGCTCAGTGGTATAAGCATCTGCAGAGCAAGCCTGAGGTTGTGAGTTTGATCCCTGGTACCGCAAAAAAAAAAAAAAAAAAAAAAAAAAAAAAAAAATCTATAAAAGTTAAGAACACATTTATAACATAGCAAACCTGCAGGTATTCCACAAAGAGCAACTAGACACCTCCCACCAAGCTTCCACCACTGAATTCAGTTGACCTTGACAGTGAGTGAAGGAAGTCCAGCTGCACCCTCTGATAAGCGCTGTGTCAGCAGTGGTCAGGGCCTGGGGCAGCTGGGGTGGTCAAGGCCACCTCCAACTGCACTCTCCCTGTGAGGGACCCTCCCAGGTTCCCGGAAGGTCTCCACATTACCACAGCAATTCCTTTGTTTCAACAAATCTGCTCAAGACCAGTCTGCTGGTCAGGGTCAGCACAGACTCAATGCGCATGACCAGTGATGTCAGATTTGGTTCTTGCTTCGAAACTCCCACTTCCAAATCCTGGAGAAACACAAGCAGGGCGGTGCTTTCGGGACTGTTCTTTGCCTTCTTATCTGCTTGGCGGGAAGAGTCTTCCTTTTGCTTTTACTTGGCAATTTTCCCACAAGAGGACTATTCAGGGAGGCCCCGTCTCAAAATACCTAGATAAAGGCCAGGGATTTAGCACAGCCGCTTAGACCCTGCCTGGCAAGCTCGAGATCGTGAGTTCCATCTCTGGTACAAAAAAAAAAAAAAAAAAAAAAAAAACTAAATAAATAAATAAACTAAGAGTTTTGTAGGCCTATAATCTCAGATATTTGGGAGGCTGAGGCAGGAAGATCGCACATTAAAGCCCCGATTGAACAACTTAGTGGGGTGACAAGAACTTGTCCCAAAATAAAAAATAAAACAGGGCTGGAGATGTAACTCAGTCAGAAGGCCCTGGGCTCAGTCTTCAGTACTGCTACTGAAAATAAATAAACAAGTAGATAATAAACGAGGGCTTTCCATAATTATCTTCCATGTGGGGACTGAAGCCAGGGCCTTTATGCTGAGCTACTGTGCTGCATTTGAGACAAGGTCTTGCTGAGTCCCCTAGCCTGGGAATTTGCAGCCTGGGCCCCCAGCTGGTTCCGGCCGCCGTGGCCCCTGAAGTTCCCATAGAACTTCTGCAGGGCTCTCTGTGTCCCATTGCCCACGTCTGTCTCTGGACTCCTTCTCCTGCCCCTCCTGGTCAGCCCTGCAGCCACTTCCTGTAAGGACGACTCCCTCTTCCCACAGTGACAAGAAGCAGCTGCCCGCTGCCGGGTCACAGCAGCCCTGTTACCCTCACAGGGCCTCCTTCAGGCCTTTTGGCAAGTCCCACTGGCCACCGGGCTGGTGGCCTCCCAGTCAATAATCTCTGGCCAACATCCTCTGGACGCCTCCGGGGTGCAGGCTGCAGAGTGGAGCCTGTCTCACCTGAGCTTGGCGGGGGGGGGGGGCAGAATTGGGGTGCAGACCCCCCCATGAGTACTCAAGAGGAGCCTTTAGTTCTAGGTGACAAACCCCAGCAGCTGGACATGATGGGCACACCTGTCATCCCAGCACTCAGAGGCTGAGGCAGGAAGATCCTTGCAAGTTCAGACCAGCCTGGGCTACAAAGTGAGTTCAAGCCCAGCCTGAACTGCACAGCGAGACCCTGTCTCCAAAAGACAAAAACAAAAAATAAGATACAGTTCAGTAAAATCACGTGGATTCAATTCTCAGCTCCACAAACAAAACAAAGCAAACACATTTTTAAGGACCCTGAAATCACCTTGCTGTAAAATGCGCTCCTTATAAAGTCTTCCCAGTTTTGGGATTTTTTTTAGAACAGGTTTTTCCCAAATGGAGAATTACTGGGAGGGGATTGTTGAAAACCTGGAAAAATTCCTTAAGGAGACGGAGTCCTTTTCTTTGAAAGTTCACAGAGGCCACTCCCTCCCTCCCTGGGCTGTGGCTGTCACTGTCAACTCCAAAGTCCCCCCCCCCCAGCCTCACCTGCTGCTGCCTTCAAGGATGGAATCCAGGTGCCTCCTGCCTCTCACCCCCTCCATTCCTGTATCCCCCCTCCCCTTTTTCCCCTTTCCCTTCTCCTCCCCTCTCCTCCTCTCCCCCTCTCCAAATGCACCCAGCCCTCAGCTGGACACACATGGGGACCATAGTCCTCTTATTAAATCCAGGACACAGAGTCAAGGCCCCTTGGATTTCTCTTGCAAGCTTGGTGGGTTCAAACCCCATCCCGGGGTTTTTCCCAATGGGCTCAGGAGGTACCTGGTAGCCCACAGTGCTCCTTCCATCCTGAGGAGGAGTCAGCAGTGACACCCCAGAGCCACCGCAGGCAGCAGGTAACTCTCAGAGATTGCACCAGTTCTGGCCATCCAGAGCTTCCGGAGAGGAGCTTGCTGCCCAGAGTGCTGGACCACACGGCTACAGCCCTGTCCCAGTGGCTCCAGAGCCCAGCGGGTCTCACCAGGCAGTTCAGAGCCAAGACCTGATTTAAACAGCTTTCATTTTGCTAAGTATGGTAGTGCCTGTCTTCCAGACCCCTGGGAGGCTGAGGCAGGAGAGTCACAAGTTTGAGCCCAACCTGAGGATGTTAGCGAGATCCTGTTTTAAAAGAAAAATCTTAGAGAGAAAGAGAGAGAGAGACAGAGAGAGAGAGAGAGAGAGAAAGTTGCTCAGCGTTGCAGTTGCTGAGAAGAGCACACATACCATAAAATGCCCAGTGTGATGTAACGGGGCTGCTTGAGTGTGTGCACGAGTGTGTAGGTGTGTAGGTGTGGAAGTCTCTGCCTCTCAGCGTTTTCTCCTGTCGCAGCCCCGCATGTGCCGGGACAGAGCGGGTGGGGTGGAGGCCGATGTCTTTCTCACACTCTATCTTCCTTAGGCTGCTTGGTGTGCCATTTTGTTTACTTATTCGCAACACTGGGGGCTAAGCCCAGAGCCTGGACACACCCAGCACTTTGTCTTTATTTGTGTAAGACAGGGTTTTGCCAAGTCACTAACTGGCCCAGGCTGGGCTTGAACTTGGGATCTTCCTGCCTCAGCCTCCCAGTGGCAGGATTATAGGCGTGGTGCCACCACACCTGGCTTTGCTCTGGGATCCTAAAGCCCAGGAAGCCCAACCCCCCAGCTCAGTGGACACAACTGCATATGGACCCCCAGCCCCTCATTCATCTCCTGAAACATGGAGACCAGTATCAGGAGATATTCTGTTGCACACAGGCGCACACATACCCATGCACATACACACACACACACACACACACACACACACACACACACACGCTGCAGACGGCTGCAAGCCCTGCTGGTCTCCGGGCCTCAGTGCAGGACATGGGCTCCTCGGTGCTCACCCTCTCTAGGGTTTTCAGAGCCCCTACTCCTGGCCAGATGCCTCCCTGTGTCTGCAGTCACCAGTAGCCCCCTATAGCAACAGGCTGTGCCTTGGATTCCCACAGGGCTGGCACAGGCAGGGCTGGCTGAGGAATCAATTATGGGGGCGGGGGACCCTTGCTCCTCCTACCTCTCCTCACCTTCCTGTTCCTCCTTCCTCTTTCCAGTAGGTCTAGGATCCAGTCCAGGGCCTTTGCACTGAGCTACCTCCCTGAACGTTTTTAAAATTTGAGACTGGTTATATCATTAAATTCCCCCAGTTGGGCTTGAATTTTTTTGAGACAGGGTCTTGTATAGCCCGGGATGACCTCAAACTCCCAGTATGATCCTCCTGCCTCAGGCTCTTGAGCACTGGGATTACAAGCATGTGCCACCGCACCTGATTTGAACTTTTTTTTTTTTTTTATTCTTTTTTGTCTTTTTCCTTTTTATCGGTACCGGGGATCGAACTCACGACTGTCGGCTTGTAAGGCAGGTGCTTATGCCGCTGAGCTAGCCCTGAACTTGCTTTTTTGAGACGGGCTTTCGATATGTAGTTCAGGCTGGCTTCAGACTCCTAGAACTCTCCCTCCCTCTTCCTCCTCAATGCTTGGATTAAGAGCACGTGTCCCCACACCAGGGCTGGGCTTGAACTTGAAATTCTCCACCTTGGCCTCCCAGGGTGCAGGCACTGCAGGGGCTCACCACCAGGCCCAGCACCGTTTTCAACCTGCACCTCCTCGTGGGCTGTCACTGAGGAGCCTGTCGGGAAGGAGGGAGGCCCACAGGTGCCTTCTGAGGTCACAGGGAGAGGAAGAGAAAAGTGCAGAGGTGGAGGGACTGGCAGGACCCTGCGTGGGGACAAAGGTCTCCGGGAAACAGGCTCGGAGGAGGCCTGCGTCCAGGAGAGGCGTGTTCCCCTGAGCACAGGAGGAGGCCGAGAGTCTGCCTCAGATGTTACTGTACAGGCTGCCTGCGATGAGGACCTAGGGACAGAAGCTGCACCTGCTGCTCATGCATATTCACGATGGGGCGGGGCCTCCTGGCCCAGGCCAGGCACCCGGAAGCGCCCTGCGCCCAGTTCCCTGGCTGGGGTTGTGCGGCCGCCCATGGACGGTGCCTGGCACCAGTTCCTGCAGCCATTTTCCGTGCACGGATGGATTCTTTTTCACCAACCTAAAAACAAATGGGGCCAGCTGTGGCAGTGCACGCCTGTAATCCCAGCACTCTGAAGGCTGAGGCAGGAGGATCATTATGAGTTCCAGACCAGCCTGGGCTACAAACTGAGCTCAAGGCCAGCCTGAACTGCGTAGCGAGACCTTGTCTCAAAAAGACAATAATTAATTAATTATTAACTAAATTTAAAAAAATTACAAACCTGGGCTCATCATCAAACATTTGAAATGAGAACTCCAGGAAAAGAACAGAGGAAGATGCCTCTCAGTGACTTTGTCTCCTGAGACTGGTACGTGGCTTTGGGAGATGAGTTGTGAAGGGCTCACACACACTGTCCCCACACCCCACCAGCCCCCCGGTCTGTGGAAGGGTTCTGCTGGGCCACACTGCCTCTCGAGTCTATAAGCCCAGCTCTGCCAGCTGTTCTGATGTCACAGGACCCCGGGTAATGCTGGATCCCAACAGTGGACACAAACACTGCCACTGTCTGATGCTAGCTTGAACTGGGCACCACAGGGCCACCCTACTGGGAGCTGGGTCTCTGCTGCCGGTCTCTGAGGGATGCTGGTCTCTAGAGCTCTGTGGGGTCTGAGTGCCTGTTCCCTCTGCCGCACCTCTCAGGATAAGATCCTCTGTAGACCCACAGGGCTTTTGGAGCCCACACTGCCCGAGGAATAAATCCCGAGCAGGTTTACAGGACACCACAGCGAGTCTTTGTGGTAACGGGGTCGTGCTGCAGCACTGGAGCCCGCACACAGGGGGGAGCCCTCCTGGACTGCACCCTGGGAGCCTGGGTAGGCTGCGTGGGTAGCTGCTGCAGACCTGGTTAGTGAGGCTGAGGGCCCAAGCCAGGGAATCTTCTGGACAGCCTGCTATGAATGCTGGGTGTGCAAATAAGAGACCCAGATCCCACCTTTCCTGCTCTCAGCCACTCCCGGGCGCCCTCTCCATTCTCCAAAAGGCCACAGTGTGGACCAAAGCAGGGGACCCACATGGCCTGGCTGGCTGTGCTCATGTCTGAGCCTGATCCCGAATGACATCTCGCCCATTGCTGGCCGCTCACTCCAGAGGGCAGGCATGATGGCTGATCCACCCCTTTACCCTGCGAAGAAGCCTGCAGGGAGCCTCAGAACCACAGTCTGCCTGTGGCAGGAACCTTGTCAGCCCAGGCTGCTAACCTCTGGCAGCACTTGTTGAAGAACTGGAAGAGACGCTGGAGCCTCTGGCAAGCCGTGCACCTTGGGAGGCCGAAGGCTTCAGAGCTGCCAGGAAACTCAGCGGCAGCTCGGTGAGGGGAGCTGGCCAAGCCCCACTGTCACTCAGTCTGGGGACCTGAGGCAGTGGCCTGTCTTCCTGCAACTGTAAGCTCTGTGTTAATAGCTAACACACTGAAGGATGCTGGGAAAATGAAGTGTCACACATGGAAGGCAGGAGTGGTCGGCACTGAGTCTGTCTTCCTCACTTGCTTGTTGCTCAGACAAAATACCCAACATCACAGCCCTAAGGAAGAAAGGTTTATTTCAGCTCATCATTTTTCGAGGCTTCAGTCCACACTCTCCTGACTCCAAGACAGGGCAACGTGGCAGAGGAGAAACAGTCCATTGCAGGGCAGCAGGAAGCAAAGAGACTTCCTCCTCCTTTCCCTTTTTATTCTATCCGGGCTGCAAGCCTACTAGCTGGTGCCTTCTGGCTTCAGTCAGTGGCTCAACTTGACACAAGACTATGCTAAGTCACCCAGTGGACTAACCCAGCATTGCACACCATGATCTAGTCACTACCAACAGCTCCACCTAGGGGTGCACCAGGCTGGCACGGGAGGCGGCTTCTAGGTACCCAATAAACTGCAGCAGAATCCGAGCACCCCACCCCGAAAATATGTAGGCATGTGTGTCTGAGTCTGAGTGTGTGAGTGCCAGAATGAAGGCTTGTGTGGTTTGTGTACATGTGAGAATGTACGTGTGTACGTGTGTGCACGTGTGCACTTGTGGATGTGCTGTGAGTGCTTGCATGCCCCAGTAGTGGCCTGGCTTGGCACCTTCCCTCCCTTCCTGGCTATCCCTAATGAGGCAGCATCCTCTAGCAATAACTCAAGCCATGCATCAGGGCTGCTGGACGACAACTAATCCTCTTTCCTTTGATTGCCTGTCTCTCCCTAGGCCTTTCTCTTCTCTCTCTCTCTTCTCTCTCTCTCTCTCTCTCTCTCTCTCTCTCTCTCTCTCTCTCTCTCTCTCCCCCCTCATTCGTTTTTTTTTGAAACAGGATATCACTATGTAGATTGGCCTCAAACTTGCAGCTATCCTCCTGCCTCAGCCTCCCTGGTGCTGGGATGACAGACGTGTGCCACCACATCCAGCAGCCTTATCTCTTTGCAGAAAAAAAATAACATGGGTGTGGTGTGGGGCAAGCTGAAGACCCCACTTCTGCTTTCTCAGCAGCTGCTACCTGAGGGCAGCCTGGCTCTGTGCTGCTCTTGAGGGAGAGACAGCTCCTTGTGGACCCTGCAGGACAGGGGCGACAGAGCCCAGCAGAAGCCAAGCATGAGGCTCAGGAGCAGCTCCAGGTGGGTCAGCCAGGCATTTACAGAGCCTGTGTCCTGAGTCACACCCATGGCAGGCTTCAGGGTGCAGGGGCAGACCAGTGACTATGCATAGGTGGCCTTTGGATGGTGGCCATCACAGAAGTCATGGAGAGAATGAAGGAGTCGCCTTGAAACCCGAATGCCTCTGTCATTTAGAATATGATTACCTTTGAGCCAGGCATAGTGACACACACCTGTCATCCCAGCACCCTGGGAGATTAAGGCAGAAGAATTGCAAGTTCGAGCCCAGCCTGGGCAGCTTAGTGAATTAGAGACCCTAAATCACTCTTAGAATAAAAAGCACAAAAAGAATTTGGGCCAGGTGTGATGGCACAGATCTATAATACCAGCACTTGGGAGGCTGAGGCAGGAGGATCACCCTAAGTTCAAAGCCAGCTTACACTGCATAATAAGACTCTGTCTCAAAAAACCTGAATGCTGGGGTTGCAAGCATGCACCACTGAGAATGGAAATTCTGGTCAGTGGCCTGAGGGTGGCCCTGAGGTACGAGTTTGTCTTAAGCATCCACCTAACAGCAGCTTCACCCATGGGAGAATACCCAGAATGTTTGCTCACCTTGTCTATAGGCTGCAAGGTTTTCCTGTGCTCTAAAGAAGCAAGGGAGGAGATACTTGATTTGAATGGGAGATCGGAGGACTGGAAGCTCGGGACCCCTGGACCTGCTGCCCCTGATAAGCGTGAGTGGCCTGTTCCGGCTTGCACCCCAAAGGGCCCCAGAGCTTCCTGTGTTTGGAGGGAGGTTGGTTTAGGGGTCTGACAGCTGTCCGGTGGTAGAAGGCGGAGCGGAAAGGGCGGTCCTGTGGGTGTGGCCAGGAAGGGCTCCTCTCCTCCAGATCTCGCCCTTGGCCCTGCTTCCAGGTACATGCGATGGGAGCCCCGTCCTCCACCCGACCCCTGCCACCACTTAGCACCCAGGCAAGGACTGAAACTTTTGGAACAGGAGTCACAATGCTCCTCTCCTCCTGTAAGCTGTGGGGGTCGGGAATGTGTCCCAGTGGCGAGGAAAGTGACTCAGACGTTACCAGTGTGAAGGCACCTGCAGACTGGCCTGTGGCATCTAGATGGCAGCCAGGCTGGTCCCCCAGCGCCCCAGTCGCCCTGCGCTCTCAGCCGTGCACGCAGCATCTGTACCTGTGAAGAAGGCCGTGTCCTGCCATGTCCTCGTGGGCCGGAAAGCCGCTCCAGGGAATGTGTTCCCGGCTACTCCAGGCTGAAGGGGCAGCAGGGGGTGAAAACGACAGTCGGTACCTGAAGGTCACCGGGGCCCTGTGTCCTCGGCAGACTGCACCTGCTCCCGTTCCTGGGAGCCTGCTGAGGTGGTCGCGTCCCCGGATGGCAGTGGCCGCTGAGCAGGGGTCCTGGGTCCTCCCGTCCTCTGCACAGCAGCAGCGATGGCTCCTGGGTCGCCAGGGGTTGCTGACACCACAAGTGGGACCGTCCTTGAGCCGGGGAGCTTTGCACATGGACAGATGGCACCATGTCCTCCTCGGGACAGCTGACCTCATGGCGTACACAGGAGGTGATACACAGAACAGAGGAAACGGGGCAGCAGGGGTCGTGCCCACCTTTCCTCCCGGGCCAGGACCAGGGTCGGCATTGCCCAGCGAGATGTGGCGCAGCTAGGGCTCTGTCCTTTCTCCATGCTGCCCATGCAGCACCTAGTGACTCCTTCGTCTGAGATGGTGCTCGTGAGACCACAGGTTGTCAATGTTCGTGGCTGAAGTAAGCTCCTCACACCTAAGGTCTTGGGAGCTGCCTGGAGCTCTCCCGAGGCGGGGTGGGGGTGGAAGTGGGGGTTTTGTAGTGCACGGGTAACCCCGTTGCTTCACTGTCATCAGCTCTACGCAAGACAAAGCCAAAGCCACCCGCACTGTCTGTGCCCAGAAGCAGCTCCAGGGTGGTTCTGTGGGCCACTTCCTTCCCAGAGACCACTGTGGTCGGCAGCCCAAGTTTGCCTGGGTCTGTTCCCAGCATCTGCGTCTCGTGACCAGAGAACCCTGAAGCCTGTCTGTCGCCTGCTGTCCATGCCAAGTCATTCCTTGTCCCCTCTCTGGGCTGGGTTGGGATCCCTGGGAAAGATGAGGGAGGGAGATGGAGCCACAGGGAGAAGATGCCCTGTCCGTGGTCTTCCACCGGGCTATTTTAGGCCCAGACCACGTCCACCCCCATGGCAGCTCTGTAATTAGAGGGTCCCCATGGGCTCCATCCGGCCCTCTGGGTGCCAATACCACACCAAAGGGAGGCGGGCAGGGTGGTGCTGGGCCAGGAAATCACAGCACAATGTGATTTCCCAAATGCTGGGATGACAGGCCCAGAAGCCAGCAAACTGTGGCCACTGCAGGAAGGACCGCATGGACGGGAGAGGCCTAATGCTTGGATGCTCACCGGGTTCATGGCAGTGCCATAGTGCAGTACCTCGGATCCCCTCTCTGCTGTCGCTGCTGTCCGGAGCAGAGGTTTTAAAATATTCATGCTTTTGTATCTGAAGCTTGTCGGTTAACTCAGAAATACTCGGGAGCAGTTGGAGATGAGGAGGAAACTGGGCAGAGGGGTAGTGATGGACCTGCTGCCCTCAGGGCTCTGGAGATCCGGGAGGAGGACTGTCCAGGAAGGACTGCAGTGTCAGCAATTCGTCTATACACAGATTCTAGACATTGGTTCTTCACCAGCTGAATTAGTTTCTGTAGCGTGTGTGTGTGTGTGTGTGTGTGTGTGTGTGTGTGTGTGTGAGCGAGAGACAGAGAGAGAGAGAGAGAGAGAGAGAGAGAGAGAGAGAGAGAGAGACACAGGATCTTGTTATGCAGTTCAGGCTGGCCTTGAACTCATGGTGACCCTCCTACCTCAGCCTCCCAAATGCTGGGATGACAAGCGTGTGCCCTCATGTCAGGCTCCTAGCTAAGTTTTTAAGTGATTCTTCCAAAATGTCTATCCTAGTGCAAAACCCTTGAAGGGTTTCAAGTGGAAGCCACCACCAGGCGGGTGTGGTTTTGATCTTACTCCATTTCTGTTGCTGTAACAAAACACCCGAGGTTGGGCAGTTGTTAGAGAGAAGAGGTTAGTTCAGCCAGCGGTGTTGGAGTCTGTGGTGCCCGAGTTTGGGCAGTGCCAGCAGGCCTGGACACGGTGCTGCAGCACCGCATTGGGAAGGCCATCGCAGATCATTCCTGGAGCGGGGGAACCACGGAAGGGGCCAGCCTGGGTCACTCACCGACAGGTTCAGCTTTAATAGCATCTGTGGGTGGGGCCTCGACTTCATCACCTCCAGCTAGGCCCACCTCTTAAAGGGGCCACACCTCTCATCACTAACATCAGGACCAAGCTTCCAGCCCATGGAGTGTGGAGGATGTGGGGGATGGAGCCACAGCTGTCTCTTCTATCCAAAAAGTCCCCCTTCAGAGACATCTAGGGTCATGCCGGAAGACAGAAACCCCAACTTTGAGAAGCTATCCATAGCCTGAGGTGGAGTATTTTGAGCATCAAGGGAAGAGAGGCTGGTAGGGACCAGCCCTGGAGGGGGACTCTCTGCTGTTCCCCACCTCAAGGTTCAGGTGGCACAGGGGCAGACCTGTGGCAGGACCGACGTCATAGTCTCCTGTCTTGGGGAGCAGCCCATTGGGTCAGAATCAGAGGTTTCCACTGTCTTTGTAAACACTCTCATGTGAACCAATCTCACTTTTTTTTTTTTTTGTCTTTTTCATTTTTATCGGTACCAGGGATCGAACTGACGACCGCCTGCTTGCAAGGCAGGTACTTATGCCGCTGAGCTAAATCCCCAGCCCCCAATCTCACTTTTTAAAAGTTTTATTTTCCAGTCCCGGGGAGTAAACCCAGAGCTTCTGCACTGAGCTGCACCCCCAGCTCCCTCCCCCCTTTTTAAAAATTTTACTTTTGAGAGAATAAAGTCCAGCAAAATAAACCAGAATAAAACCAATTCAAATAAGACAGTGTCAGTGACACAGGACTTCAAAACAAGATCAAGGAAATCAACAATGGCTACCATAATGCCTCTTGTCTTCAAAATAGCTGCAGATACCTTCAGACATAGTAAAAAATCAAACAAAACAGAACAGGATAGAGCCAATAGAAACAAAATAATGAATGCAATACAGGACTTCAAAACGAGATAACAGCATATCCAAAATGGCGACTATAGTATATCTTGTTATCTTCAAAAGAGCTGCTCCTGCCATCAGGTACAATAAAATCAAACAAGACAAAACAGAATAAAACCCAAGCCAACAAAACAATGAAAATGATACAAGCTTTGAAACAAGATAGTAGAGGATTAACAATGGCCACCATCCCCAGCAGGAAACCCCATAGATGCCTCACTGTGTATTGCTATTCTCTGAACAGATGATCAGACTGCCGGCTTTAGGCCTACAAAGTCAGTGAAACACAAAACACTACAAGTATGAAGTTGTATTTTACCTCTTTAGCCATCATCACAGCCTGTGTTTCTCTGGACCAACTGGTCTGCCACAGCAAGGTGGGGAGGACATTGGCTATTCTTGCCTTGCTGTCCATGTGCTGGAAGGGGCTGGCCTCTGGCTCTCCTCCAGTCAGCCCGCGCATGGCCCCGACTCATAGGAGGTCTTAGCTTCTTACTGACTTCAGGCTCCCCCTCCCCACTTTCTATCTTTATTTTGAGACAGGGTCTCGCCAAGTTGCTAAATTTCCCAGGCTGGCATTGAATTTGAGATCTTCCTGCTTCAGCCTTCCAGAATGTTGGGATGACAGGCTGAACCAGCTTCACTTAGACTTCTCAAAAATTCCATGGCAGGGACAGGGACATTTAACAAATCAGAAACTGAGAGGCCAGGCCACAAGACACAGAGCCACTGGACTCCTCTCTGTCCCACGTTCCTCCATGGAACCAGCCAACCTCACTGTCTCCTGAGGGGACCCTGGCCTTGGCACAGCCTTGTACCTTCCCTAAGGACAACTGGCCACAGGATATCGTGTCTGAATGTTTGAAAATGTTCTCAGGACAACTCCAGTTACTATACAATCATTTCAACCCAAAACCTCAAAACACACCCACGGGCATTGTGGTCTAAGTGCCCAGTTCCCAAGAATGTGGGAAAACAAACCATGGGTCATCTAAAGTATTTCATGCATGCAGGGGACAGATCTGAATTCCACACCCAGATCAATTTCCAGAGTCTCAGCACCTAAGGAATCTTCGGGACAAATGTTTAACATACAGACTTCAGGAGATGTATCAGCCAGGCGTGGTGGCACACACCTGTAAACCCAGCACTCTGAGAGGCTGAGCCAGGAAGATTGCAGGTTTCAGCCTAGCCTGGGCAACTTGGTGAGATCCTGTCTCAAAAAATAAAAAATGAAAAAGTGCTGGGATTACAGCTCAGTATGAAGGTCCTTGGGTTCCACCCCTAGGATCCTGAACAAAACAACAAATGACCCGGCTAAGGACAGAGCATAGCCAGGCAGAGCTTGTGCCCAGCCCACTGGGCAGTGCAGTGCAGATGACCAAAGCTTAAAGCCCCACACGCCCACAGTCTGGTCAGTCACCCAGCCTGAGGCCCAGAGCTCCTGAGTGAAGAGCGGTGGGGTCTCCACCTCTAGGCAGGGCCCCTAACTAGAGCAGGGCTGCAGATGCAGGTGGAGGGCGCCGTGAGTGCCCGGGGTCCCTGCCTGGCCCAGCTCTGCAGTGGGGCTCAGCTGCTGCCCTGTCTTGCTCCAGTGCTGGGACTCTGGCAGGGCCAGCAGCAGAGCCGAGCCCCCTGGACCTGGAGGACAGCATCCTGTGCCCACACAGAGGACTGAGGGGCCCTGGAGATGCCCAGAGCTGTGTGGAGGAGCTGGGCTGGGATGGTCATGGAGACCCAGTCCCAATGCCCTGGTGGGGTACATGGGCACCCACTTAAGGCTGCTACTCAGTCAAGCTGAGAGAGACCAGACTGAATTTCTGCCAGCCTACCAGGAGGGGAGTTGGAACTGTGTGTGTGGCATGGTCAGAAATATGGTGAATGTGTACTTTTCAAAATTTATCACAGTAAAAGACACATAGGCACTAATGTTCCTCAAAATCTGCCCCCTGACTTCAACCCCCTTAGCTGATCATTCTTGTCACTTTCCAAAGAAGTGGGTCTGGAATCCTCTTTCCAGAATGATGCTATGAGATGTGATTAAAAAAAAACAAAAAACAAACAAACAAAAAAACCCACAGTGACTACCAGATTGTGGCGGCACATTAAAGTTATAAACTCAAAACCCCAAAATGTGCTGTACTCACTATAACTTGTTCTCTTCCTTAAAACTTGTGTAATTGCCAGCAAAGTTGCAACCTTTTAACATACCCACCATGCAACCCCCTCTCTGCCTCCATGGTTCCTGTAACTGCTTGTTCCCCCCTCTTTGGTTCTTTTTATGCAGACAAACTAATCCAAAGACCCTGACCCCTCCCCTTGTGGCTTGCTACTTTTTAACTCCCTGCAGCCCTTGACTGAAGCACACTTCCCTGGCTGCTTTCTGGGACAGTATTGCTGCTGAGCTCAGCTAATAAAGCACTTCTTTTTAATTTTTGGAGTCCGTCATTTTTCTGCCCATATCAGCACGCACCTCTCACCCCAGCACTCTCGAGGCTGAGGCAGGAGGGCCACTGTGAGTCCTCTGTTGCCTGGCCCCAGACTGCACTGTGCCCCAGCCAGTAGGGATCCCTGGTCTTCTGCCCTGCATTGGGTGCAGGTGGTGCTGCAGGACACGCTGCCCATGAACTCCTGGGCTGCTCAGGGCCCCGAGTCACATGAGCAGGCATGGACCAAGAAAGAAAATCTTCACCCTTTTTGCTAATAATCAAAGGACGGGACTGAAAGAATTTTGCCTCAGATGGGACACTGTTGGGGGCGGGGGATTGGGAGATGGAACCAAGGGGCTCTATCTTGAGGTCACCTTTTAACCTTTTACATCGAACAGTAATCGTAATTGGTTCCAAATTGTAATTGTTTCTCAGTCATCACCCGAGGCACGAGTGGAGAATGGAGTTCCCGTGGATTACAGTAACGGCTCTGCCGAGAATTTAAGGGCTTTGCCTGGAGCTAAAGGCTCTGCCTGGGACTCTAAAGAGATGTGAGAGCTTAAAAGCTCTGCTTCAAGGCTGTCTAAAGACGTGAGAGCGCCACTCGAGTCCAGGGAACGGGAAACCCACGTGGGGCTTGGCCCAGTGCCGAATAATCTCTGGAGGTTGCTCATCTGCGGTAAATGAATTAGACCGGTGTTGTCTGCAAACCAGTAGTGACAAGTTTAGCAGCTCCTGCGTGTTGAGAAGCGAGGAATTAATCCAGCACGCAGTCTGGTCTGTGAAACTGAGACCAGCACTTTCTGGTCTGCTGTTCCCGGTCAGGGAACCATCTGATAGGGTTTTTGGTGCGGCTAAAAGGATAAGAAGTATAAAATAAAAATGGCCTTTATTTTAAGAATGTGGAGAGAGACTTTATGACCTCCAGGGTCTGGCATTCTCTCCGCCAGACATGTGGTATGGGGGCATACATGTAGCTTAGGTTTAGGGTGGTGCCTAAGGGGCATTAGTGATGCACTGGTAGCCCATTGGTATTCATTTCGCACCACAAGTTAATTGCCTAGGGGGTGGGAAAAGGTGCCTTCAAGATAGAGCCCCCTGGTTCCGCCTCCCAGCCTCCCTCCGGGCTACAGTGTCCCATTTGGGGCAAAATTCTTTCACCTTGATGTGAGACTCCAACATTTCTTGCATCTGTGCCTTTGCTCCTCACAGCGGAGGCCAGGCAACCTGGAAGCTGCCCCTGGAGTCCCCCAGGGCAAGGATCCCCTGCTCCCTGTGGCCAGCGAGGGTGACCAGTACATAGCCCTTGGCCTTCATCACCAGAGGGGACCACAAGACAGGAACCTCAGAACTGTGCTGGCAGTGACCCAGGGGACCACGGTGCCAAGCAGGGCCCGGCTGGGGCAGGACACAGGGCATGATCTGTGCCTTCCTTAGCCCTGTCCCTGAGCTGGCAGGTGGTGGCAGCTCTGAGTCCAGGGTCAGGGCACGTTTGACAAGAAAAATGCTCAGAAACGCTGATTTTAGTGGAGTTGAAGAAAAAGTTGCTAGCTGGTTGTGGTGGCTCATACCTGTCATCCCAGCATTTGGGAGGCTGAGGCAGGAGGATTGCTGTGAATTTGAGGCCAGCCTGGGCTACATACCGAGGTCAAGGCTGTCCTGAACCACATAGTGAGACCCTGTCTCCAAAAAAACAAAAAATAAAAAATAATAAAATGTCCTTCTTTCCCAAGAGAATACTGGTCTCCTTCTGCAGACTTTCTTACTTTGCTGGGATGCCAGGGGAAAGGCAATGTCCCAGGGAGACCCTGCCCCAGAAGTGTGAGACCAGCTTGGAAGTGGCCTGGGAGGACCCCAGGCACCTACAGAGCCCAAGGACACTGCCTGGGGAGCAGGTGGTGGCAGGGTCGGTGTCTGGCTGGGAGCTGCCTCAGAAAGGGGCCTGGGGTACCGTGGAGTTGGCCATGAGCCCAGAGGGGAATGGACTCGGGTTCCACAGAGCCACAGTGTCCACTGACCCTGGACAGGCCAGGGTGGATCTGAGCCCAGAGAGTGAGATAAAGGGAAGGTAGGTCGCCCACTCGGGGGTGCAGAGGTCAGCACAAAAACAGGCGGCAGAGGCTGCAGGGACTTCATCCTCTTGATGTGGGGCCCATCCTGGCCCTGACTGCAGTGGCCGTGACACCGGTGGAGGTGGAGATAGACAGAACTGGAGAACCAGAATGCGCCCATTCAGGCTGCAGCCCAAGCTGGGGAAGGCTGGGGAGACAGGCGGGGTGTTCTCGGGACCTCGCCTTTCTAACTCTGTGTGTTCCTGTGGGTTCATCATGGTCACTACATAAAAAAGCTAAATAGAAAAGTCACCAACCCCGAAGGCTGCAGGAACACAGGATGCAGTGGAGGCTGAGTGACAGCTCCCAAATGAGAAGCCCTGGAGGCTGAAGTCAGGGCCTCACAGGAGCTGCTCTACACTGGGCTTTCTGGGCCCTAGGCCGGTGTTCAAGTGAGTAAGACGGAGGTATCAGAGGTGCATCTGGCAGAGACCCAGGCAACCAGAGGGCTGGTAGTGGCTGTGTCTCAGCTGGAAGAGCAGACTGCACAGGGCTGTGGTCTCTGGGGATACAGGGGCACAGGACGGGAGAAACCTCATCCGCCTGTCACCCCTGAGCAGGAGCCAGGGGACCTCGAGTGCTGGAACCAGGATTGCATTTAGTGACAGCAGCCAGGAGGGCAGGAGGCTCCCACTCACTGGCCGCCCGGGTTCCTGCTGTTGGAGCTCAGGAGGCTAGGTCTTGGCAGTCTCAGCAACTCCCAGCATCTCCCATGAGCCCAGCACTACCCCCTGCAGCAGCGAGCACAGCTCTGGCCTGTGGTTGCAGGGCTGGGAGGCCGCAGGAGAGTGAAAAGCAAGACCCCAGTGCCCGTTAGGCTGTGACGCCAGCCCACGCTGCTGAGGCAGCTGCCCAGGGCCAGGCCTGCTCTGCTCAGAGGTCTTTGGGCTCTAAGCTTGGTCCTGAGCATGAGACCAGAAGCCTCACCCATTTTCTATTCCAGATGTGGGGGATGGAAACAGGCTGTCCACACAGAGAGAGACGCAGCAGAAGTATGGGTAGCACAGAGCTAAAAGCCAGGGTCTGTGGCACACATCTGTAGTCCTAGCCTCAGGGGAGGCTGAGGCAGGAGGATCACAAGTCCAGGCGACTTAGTAAGGCCGCTGTCTCCAAATAAAAATGAAAGAAAAGGCCTGGGTTCGTGCCCTAGAATAGTAAATAGGTAGTAAGTATCGGAGTAGAGAATCCTGGCTCCCAGCGCTCCTCTGTCCCTGGCGCTGAGGGGAGTCGTAGTCATGCACCGAGAAAGCAACCCTGGGGCAGTGCGGCCATCATGGTGCTCAGAGCACCAGTTTCCACTTTAGAGGACAAAGTTGGCCTAAATGTCTTCCCTAGCTAGACATCGCTCGGGGGCCCAGGCACACAGTGACTTGGGTGTTCTTTTGCCAGGCTGAGGGACGCCTTAACGGCTAGCGTGACGTGGTTTTGGGGTGTCTGGGGCTTTGGAAGAGACTAACAATGTCTGTGTCAGTGGCCGGGATGGGTCAGCCCTCACCAGCGTGGGTGATGGCTGATCTCAGACCAGGCGTAGACTGTGGGAGGGAAGGACAGGTCTCTTCTGGAGCCAGGACACTGCCACTTCCTCCTGTCCTCGGGCCCTGGTGCCCAGGTCCCCGGGCCCTCAGACTGGGGCAGATATACAGGGCCACTTCCTGGGACCCCGGCTGCTGGCCTCCTGAGCCTGCCATGTCCCTCTGTCCTGCTGGTCCTGTCTGCAGAGCCGGGGCTGACACACTGGTCCCTGCAGAGTTTATAGCTGAATAGTTACACAGCGGTTTAAATTTCAATATGCCGCAACCTCTTTGGAACGCCAGGTTACTCTTTAAATTCCCTGTAGGGGGTTGGGGAGGCGGTGGGGGCTGCACCCGTTACCTTGGAAACTACGGCTTTTCACAGACTCCGCAGCTCTGCCTTTTCCTGGAGGCCCTGGATCAGGAACACACAGCAGCCTTTCAGAGAGGTGTCCGCGCCTGGTCTCCCCATCTCCTCTCGCCCCCAGCACTGGAGCCACAGTGGGAGGGGTCCTGGCTGTTCTAACAGGTGTGTGTGGGGGACACTGCTGATTTGACTTGCAGTTCCCGGGTGACAGCCAGGTGCCTGTTTTGTCTGACCCGTGCTGTTCTGTTTTTGTTTTTACGAGGTTTTTGTTTTTTAAGATCATGGGGCTTAAACCTAAGCCTTGGACCTTCTGGGCAAACCACTTCTTCACTCTTTTTATTTTTTATTTTGAACATAGTGTCTTAGCTGCTTTTCTCGTGTTGCTGAGACAGAATGCCCGATGCCCGAGGTTAAAGCAGCAGAGGTTTATTAGGCTCGCACTCTGCAGAGCTGTCAGCCCATCACTGGCCGGCTCCGAGGCAGGGCAGCTGCACAGAGGAGGGGACTTCATGGTGGGCAGAACGCAGCAAAGGCAAGGCTTTTCACACTGATCACACTCAGCACGGGGAGCACGTGCCCGTCCGTGGTGCAGTGTGATTCCTGGTTTCCCTATTCCCCTCCCCTTCAACTCCACTTCCCCTCACTACATACAAAAAACTCTGTGTCCATGTTTCCCTTCTTTTTTGTCTCTATTTTTCCTTCCCTCCCCGTCCCTGGCTCCCCTTCCGATTTTGACATTTTCTTCCTGCTTCACAATACCTATGAGACATTGTGGTCCTTATTTTTACTTCCGGTTTCCCCCACCAGGGAATGTGGTATTTCTACATGGGCGTCCAATTTGTTTCACTTGAGAATGGTCTCAAGGTGCATCCATTTACCTAGAAATCTCTCAGGCTCATTCTTCTTCACGGCAGAATGGTACTCCATTGTATATTTAAAAAGTCCCGCATCTTTATCCATTTATCAATTGATGCGCATTTGGGCTGTTTCTGAGTCTGGCTACTATAAATTGTGCTCCTGTAAACACAAGGGCACATATATCACTGTGGTTATGATGCTTTTAATTCTTTTGGGAGGACACCAAGAAGGGAATACCTGAGTCGAATGGAATCTCTAGCTTTAGAGGACTTTTCTGAGGACTCTCCACACTGACTTCCACAGTGGTTGCACCAGGCTGTACTCCCAACCACAATGGAGAGGGGCTCCTTTTTCCCCACATTTCTCCCCAGCATTTGTGCTTGGTTAATTTCTTGCTAACAGCTGTTCTTTCTGGAGTGAGGTGGAATCTCAGCATTGTCTCAGTTTGCATCTCATGGACGACCAATGAAGTAGAAGATTTTTTTCATTCATCTATTTAGAGACTTTTTAATTCTGGGTGTGTATGGGTGTGGTTCTGGTAATCAAGCCCAGGGCCTTTGCACTGGGCTATATACTCACCCGTTTTATTATTATTCTTTTGTCAGATCTGAATCGGGGCCTTGCTAAATTTCTAAGCTGTCCAGTCTGGGCCCCAAATTGCAAGCCTCCTGCGTCAGCCTCCCAGAGAGCTGGGGTACCACCCATGCTCCTCCCTGTCCGGCTATGGCTGCTCTTAGAATCTTCCATTTGCTGTGGAGGAAAGCTGTGACCTCGGTGTCTGCTTCAGCCCTCACTGCCTGGGGGCCTGGGCCTGGTGGCTTCCTTCGGGGTGGCCCAGACACCTGGAAGATGACAGGAGGCCGAAGCTTCTCT
Source organism: Cavia porcellus (assembly GCF_034190915.1). Taxonomy (NCBI): domain Eukaryota; kingdom Metazoa; phylum Chordata; class Mammalia; order Rodentia; family Caviidae; genus Cavia; species Cavia porcellus. Next base: position 52,605,773 of record NW_026947506.1, on the reverse strand, counting down.
TCTTCACGCCATCTCCAGGTGCAGGTGGATGGAGAAGGAAGGAGGCTGTCTCGGGGACACCAGAGAGCCGGGCTGGACCTGGAAGGCTCCACCGGACCAGAAGGGGGCTGAGAGGAGAAGCTACCAGCACTCCTGCACAAAGAGGCTCTGTCCTGCAGCACCGGCCCCCGTGTAGCTGTCTAAACAGAGGACATTCCTGGGCCACCACACGCAGGCCGCCCGAGACAGCCACGGGGGGACTGCAGTTTATTAGCCCGGCCAAACTCATAAATCCTGGCTTGGAATGCCGGCCGCTCCCACCCCGTCTCCTGAGACACTCCAGGCCAGGGGTCACGGCCACCGTGACTTTTCAGGTCACCGCAGCGTAAACTCTTTGCTGCGGAAACGTGAGAAACTCTGAAATCAGGGAAGGGGAAGTAGAAATCACACACAGAAGCTCTGTCTGCAAACAGCTGTGGAGCACAAACAGGGTCCTTGGGTGCCTGGGAGAGCCGGGGTGGGAGGAGGGGACGGCTCTGTCCAGCATTTACTGTGAATGCGGCACTGACGGGCAGCAGTGCAAGGGCTGCCGCCAAACAAGGGTGCCTTGAACGCCAGCAAGCCCTGGAAATGCCTCTCTTCCACTGTCCCTGCAGTGCACCCCAGCAGAACGCTTAGCTTAGCTGGTTGCTGAATTGTGTGAGAACAGCACACTCCTGTTTACCAGCTGGGATCAAACTGTACGGTGAATCGGTGATGGGGACCAGGCTGTGTGATAATTATGGGGGGCTCGACAAGGTGACCCGAGTTGGGGTGACCTTGTTTCGGGAATGGGGAGAGCTTTGGAAGGCCACATGCCAGGGCAGGGGGTGGGACGCTAATAACCAGGCACTCTTGGGTCAAGATAGTGTCTGTGAGGACAGTTGCCAAAATACTGGCGTTTCAGTTTGGAGAAAATCTGGTTCCTCATGATTTAATCTTTAACCACACATATTCTTTTTTTTTGGTATCGGGACTGGAACTCAGGGCCCCGTGCTTTCCACCCATTTTCCATAGTTACTGTTCCATGAAACCCATGCTATGCTCTTCCCCGCACTTCTTGCTGGCCAACAAACAGGGCCAACCTCAGAGGCTGCAGATCCAGTCCCCTAGAGGCGAGCTCCTCCCTGTCCCTGTCCCCTGAAATTTGTCTCCTTGTCTGTCTCTGTTCCCCACTGTCCCCCTACAGGTATCCGAGGGTCTGATCAGTCCTCAGTAAACGTTTAAGTTAAAAGAATAGTTGATTGCAGTAAGAGACACACTGCGTGAATCCCCTTCACAGCCCTCCCCTCGCTTTGAGCACACCCAGTCCCATGGTCCCGGCTGCTTTCTGCAGCAGCTCTGGAATCCTCTTTCCTGAGGGTCTTTATAGGGTGGGGTCCCAAACATAGTGAGTGCTGCTGCTGAGTACCGTACAGAGGAAAGGCAGCTCCTAAAAACAGGACACTGCCCCTTCATCCACCAGATCCAGCCACTGTGACTGCCAGCTCTTCCCCCAGACTCAAAAGGACCACAAAAGGGATCTGTTCTGAGTGGATTTCGGACTTCAAGGCAACCCAGATGGCACTGCTAAAGACACTCAGGAAAGAGGACTCCAGAGCTGCTGCAGAAAGCAGCCAGGGCCCTGGGCTAAGCATGTTCAAAGAGAGGAGAGCACTGGGACAGGGAGTTATGGCAATGTATCTTTTACTGCAATGAATTTTAAAAAAAAGACTTTTAAATACTCACTGAGGTTTTTTTCTTATACCAAGGATCAGACTCACAACCTTGCTCTCACAGGCAGGTGCTTACCATGGCCCTCACTGTGGGTCTTTCTTTCTTTCTTTCTTTCTTTCTTTCTTTCTTTCTTTCTTTTTTGTCTTTCTGAGACAGGGTCTTGCTATGTAGTTCAGGCTGGCCTTGAGCTCACTTTGTTGCCCAGGCTGGTCTCGAACTTGCAAGGATCCTCCTGCCTCAGCCTTCCGAGTGTGTGCCTTCTGATTACACCTTGTTTTGTTTTGTTTTTGTCTTTTTGAGACAGGGTCTCACTATGCAGCTCAGGCTAGCCTTGGGCTCACTTTGTAGTCCATGCTGGTCTCCAACTTGCAATGATCCTCCTGCCTCAGCCTCCTGAGGGCTGGGATTACAGGTATGTACCACCAAGGCCCGCTGTTTTGATTACACCTTGAATGTACCGTTTCTGGTGTCTTTTGTACACTTCTATTTTGCGGCTGACTCTGTCTACCTCTCTGCACAGACCTCTTTCACACTCCTGGCTGCACACTATGCCTTTTAAGCCTCTGTGCTCTCAGTGCCTCCTTTTGCTGTAGAGGGACAGTCGCTTTTTCCATGCCGGGTTTGTGAACGTGATGCAGCCCTGGCTCCAGGGACCATGCGCCCAGCCTCTTCCCTGTGTGTGCCTCATACACAGCATGCTGTGTTGTGGGGTTTTGTCTCAGTGTCACCAGGACACAAACCCCGACACCCATGACTTAGAGGAGGTTCACAGTTTTGGAAGGTCCAGTCCATGGTAGAGGCTCACGCTGAGAAAAAGCGTGGTTCAGGGGCCTGCTGTGGAGACAGCTGCTCAGGTCATGGAGGCCAGGAAGCAGAGAGAGGAGGGAGGAGCCAGGACAAAGACACGTTTCAGGCCATGCCCCCCTGGGGCCGCAGCCAATGAGGACCCCCTTTAACAGCAGGTCAACTGCTGGATCCACTCACCTCCCAAAGCCCCGCTGTTGACCCCAGGCCCTCAGAGGGCATCTAGATCTGAACCATTCCAGGTTGCCAAAGAAGACACTGCTGTTCATCCACTGGTTGTACAAATTTTTCTTCCAACTGTTCCCCATCCCCCAAGATTTGATGCTGCCCGATATCAAGTAATTCTCTAATGCATGACATCAACACACCTCAGGGATGTTTGCCATGTGGGAGTCAGGTAGTGTGTGTGCACTGTTTGCCAAATAAAGGTTCCTGTGAGATAGGTCAGACTAGGTGATTGCCAGGATCTGTATCTCTATTTATTGTGATATAATTCGCTGACCTCTTTTATATAACTATTGTACAGCTATGTCTGGATAACTCTGTGCTATTCCAGATGCAGTCCTGTTTGGTATGAGTTGCATCTGGCTCACTGTTGTCTATGCAGGTTAGCTGTACATTTAATTGTTTTAGGTGACTAAAGGACTTCAGTTAATATAAACAGCCCACTTTGAGGGTCCATACATCATTTTTCATTTGTAATCTGAGGATAGCAATTCTTGCTTTGTAGAATTGTTAGGAGTCCCATGAACAACCAGACAGGTTTCTGATACATGGCAAGAATTTGAACTCACGTTCATGACCTTCCCCCGAAGTGTAATTGCAGAGTGGTCTGTTTATCTGCGTCCTTTGGTTATTTAAGTTGGAGATAAGGGCATTCCTTGTTCACGCATCTGCTTCCAATCACAGGACTGGAGGGGTTTGTAACCTAAATGAAATCCTATCTGCATTGAAGAAAACAGCTTTGGCCTCTCGTTGGGTTTGTCTGTCTTCAAAACTGCTTTTTCTTTTTATGTGCCACCCAGTCCCTCATCAGTCACCCGCTGGTTCTTGCATGGAATGGGCTTTTTAAGGCATGCGAACATTCCAGGACAGCTACGCCCAAGAGTGCTGGTGGCCGGGCCTGCCAGGCAGATGCAAAGAGCTGCCCTGCGTTTTGTACGCTTTCCCTGAAAATGCTTGAAGATGAATTGGGTTTTCTTTGAATCTAGTGTAGCTGACACGGAGCTACGCCATGTGAAATATTTTGAAGACAAATGATAAGATAATTGACTTAGAACTTTGCTGTGTAACTTTGGGTCATTAATTATGACCTCCTTGGATCTTACATTAGAAAAGTATGCTCATTTATTATGCGAGAGGCAAGGAGAAAATTCATGTTTTTCCAAAAGCAACACATGAGTCTTAGTCATATTTTATTTATATTAAGCATGTGGTTACTGCATTACAAAAAAAATAGCAAAGTAAATTATGACTTCTAGAGAATCCACAATTCTGGTCCTTATTTTTAAAAAACTAAGGTGAGGATTGGCAGGAGGAGTGTTCTTGCCTGGTGATTTTTCTTTGGATATTTTAGCAAGTCCTTTTATAGAAAGCTCATAAGTAGACAAAATTTGTCTTTTGGTTGTAGAATGTGATTTTTTTCCTGCAAATTTCAAATTTCTAAGATTTTAACACCCGATTGTTTGTTTTTAAATAAAATCATTAAAAATGCAGCCATGAGAATAGTTCTGTTTGTTTAGCTTTGCTTTTGCAGTGCTGTGCGTGGAACCCAGGGCCTCACGCTAGGCGAGCACACCCGAGCTGCACCCCAGCCTGAGAATATTTTTAAGGAGTATGTCAAAGAGCTAATGAATTAGCATCATCTGCTGCTTTTCAAAGTATCTGTTCTTTCCCGTGTGGTAGAATGAGCCTGGGAGAGTGGGAAGATTGTGTCTGCACAGGCTGGGGAGGTGAAGCACATGGTTCTGGAAGATGTGGCCGGGTGGCGCCCCAAGGCCCAGAAGCCCAATGGGCTGCAGCTCTTGCACAATCTAGACCTGGAAACAGGCCCGTCCTCCTGCCCCTGGGACCTGTTCTCATCACTGTCCTTGTCAGTGAGGCACAATGCTGGACACCCAGGACTTAGAGGAGGGCAGGGTTATTTTGGCTTATGGTTCCTAAAGGGTTCAGTCCATAGTTGGCTGCTCCAAGGCAGAGCGATGGGACAGAGGGACCTGATGGAGGCTAGCTGCTTGTGGCATGGGGGACAGGAAGGGGAGAGAGAGCAAGAGAGAGAAGGGAGGTACAGGGGAGGAAGAAGAACCCTTTCAGGCCCCTCCCCTAGTGATCCCTACTTCTGACCCAGACCCTGCTGACTAATAGTAAATTAGCTATGAGCCCCATAATCCACTCAGCTACCCAAAAGCCTTGCCTCTGAGTGTGTGAGGCTTCGGGGGACATCTACATGTGAACCCTAACAGGGCACACCACCCACTTTCTGGTCCTCCCCTGAGCTGGCTGGAGTGTGCTTCCTGTGCTGTGCCTGCCGTCAGGTCTTCCTTGACCTGGAGGACACCAGCCTTGGTGGGGTGGTGGCTCTTCAGTCTAAGGCTGCCACTGTCACCTGCCAGTGGTCATCCAGTCCCAGGCTGTTTCCTGAGCCTCAGGCCTTGGTGCGCCATTGTCCAGCTTGGCCACCCACTCGGGCTGAATGCTCTGGGCCATGGGCATCACCAGGGCCTGAACCATGGACATCCTCCCTGCTCCTTGGTGTGGACGGCATCCCTGACTCATCCAACCAGCTGCTCCCCTCGGTTCTGTTCTGCTAACCTTATTTCCCACTTTAGACTCCAATCTGTCCTCTCCTCTGTCCAGTCCTAGGCTCTGTTCTTCTTTTAAAAGCTGCTTAGCTACTTTCTCTTCCTCCGGTCTCTCCCTCTCACCTTCACTAGCGATCTGCAGAGGCACAGGGATCTCTGGAAGCACAGGTCTGATCGCATCTTTTCTCATATTGAGATGGATCCTTGACTCTGCACCTCACTAGAAAAGGCTTGACTTCTCCACACAATGGATAAAGTGAGCCCTTGGGTGGATGCTGGGCTTTCCTGCCTGGATTCTGGGGTGCTGGGTTCATGGGAACATTCCTTCCTGGTGTTCAGGGCTCCCCGAGATCCATCCCGTGCTCAAGACTTCATGGAGCCGAGACACTCACCAGAGACGCCACCAAGCCTGGCTCCTGGCTGATCCCTGGCACATATGGAGTTTTGTGCTCAGAACTTAAATAATGTTTCATGGAAACCTGTAGAGAATTTATAGTCTACTACAAGGAGCCTTGCATAAATTCCTCTGTGAGTTCCGTTTCAGGAAATATTTAGTCTCTACAATTGGAGGCATCTGTTTTCTGTTGTCAAAAATTTAAATCCCTGTAAGCCAGTTCTCCTTTGGCTTTAACATCCAGAAAACTTGGAACCGGATCCTTTGTTCAGAACTGTGAAGTGCTGAGCCTGCTGTCTGCGGTGAGGGACCCCTTTAGCTGCCTTTCATGGATTCCTGGCCCTGACCCCTGAGAAGCATTCCCCCGAGGGCCCCCCGCCCCCATCCTCTGACAACTCGAGAAGACTCGGGATGGCAGAGAGCTCGGAATCTCAGCTTGTGGCTTCCACAGAGTGACTTCCCCTGTTTCATTGCCTCTTAGTTTTTATTCATATACGTCTTACAGAGTTGTGGTTTTGCACATACCACAAGGAGGACCATGGAACCCCTGCTCTCTTGACCCCATCCTGGCTCCTTCTTGCTCTGAGCACTTCTAACCTGTGGTCTAGACCGTCGGGATTTCCTGTTGGGGTAACTTCAGTCTTCCTTTCGAGTCCTTGGGACCTAGAGACCTCCGCTGCCCACCCAGCTTCTAAATCACCACCAGAACCATCTTTTGAGACTCTGAGAGATGGGTTAGAGGTTTGAGGAGAGCTTTTAAAGTTCTGTGCCTAGAAGAACTCTTATGATGCTTTGGGAACTCGCATGGCAGAGGTGATGATAGATAAGGTTTGGACTTGGCCCCAAAGTCTTCCGTGTTTGGCACTGCAGCTTTGTAAGGGGATTGGCTCACGGGGCGCCATTCTCACCAGTGGATTGGGCCACTGATGACTTCAAGGTTGGCGGCTTAGTGAGGAGGTGGGGCCTGAGTGGTAGATGGCTCCCCGGGGACGTGGCCTGGACAGGGGCTCCTCCTTCCCTAGTTGGTTCCTCCCTTCCCTCTGCTTCCTGCCCCCCATGAGGTGAGCAGCTGTCCTCACCCAGGCCCTTCTATCATTCCCTTCCTGCCTTGGAGCCACGAACCAGACAGAATAAACCCCTCCTGTAAGCCGTGGGTGCTGGGTACTTTGTCCCAGAGGCAAGAAAGTAGTGAGTAGACAACAGGACTCAGATCAAAGATATGCAGTCTAGAAACTTCCTTGAGCAGACCCCACCCCACCCCCGCTGACATCCTAGGTACAAGAGGACTTTATGACAGAGACTTCAATGCCCAGATAGAGACACCTCAGGGCTGAAAGCCATCCTGCAAATCCTGCATGGAGACTCCTCATCTTCCTCCAGCAGGGGTGAGAAGGGCAGGGAACAGTGCGGAGATTTCCAGAGAGCAGGTTCCACTTTCTACCTTCTCAGTTATGCTGGTCAGCTGTGGCCTGAATTTTGGGAGAGGGAGAGACAGAGACAGAGTCAGAGAGAGACAGAGACCACATTCACTAAACTGTGATTACAGTATATCGTTAGACTTGTTCTTTATTGTTAGTTGTTGTTAATCTCTTGCTGGGTCTAATTTGTAAATTAAATTTCACCATCAGTTTGTACTGGATGATCAAAATGTGCAGTGAAGTTAACATTATTTTTAAAAAGTATGTGTTTTAGTGAAGACGTATTGCTTTGAGCCCCTTCAGCATCTCCCCTGGCCTGGACCACATTTGTTCAGCTGTTCAGCCACTATCTGAAGCAGTTCTGAAAGTCTTCGTTTGGGATGTTTCTACGAGGTGAGATAAAAAGTTCGGTGATTGCCACCGCCAGGCACCACCCAACAGAAAAGCAGGCTTGTAAAAAACCCTGTGTCAGCCCCTTCAGTCACCCCACGACTTCTGGTTCCTCCCCAAAGTCACAGTGACCATGAGAAGAAATGTTTTGAACCAGTTCAGCACGTCAGCAGCCAAGACAGTGCAAGTAAAGACCCTCAGGAAAGAGGACTCCAGAGCTGCCGCAGAAGGGGGCAGGAACCATGGGAGGGGTATGCTCAGAGCCTGGGGAGGACTTGGGGGAATTCAAGGTGCTGGGTCATTTACTGTAGTATGGTTTTTTTTTTTTTTTTTTTTTTTTGTCTTTTTCCTTTTTATCAGTACCAGGGATCGAACTCACGACTGCCTGCTTTCAAGGCAGGCGCTTATGCCGCTGAGCTAAACCCCCAGCCCCCTATAGTATGTTTTTAAGTTTAAACGCGCAGTGCATTTTGGGATCACACCTTGCATGCATGGAATAAAAGCACAGCATATGTAGGGGCTGGCACTGTCTGTGGGGGGCTGGGAATGAGCCCTGGGAGTCAGGGGAGACACCTGCATGGTGCGTTTGCCCCCTTCCGTAGGGAGGAGATGAGGTCCCCCTGTGCCACCCAGCCCCTGAGGCGAGGGTTGGGCCTGCGGACAGCTGCACAGGGGCCTCAGCGTTTACAGCAGCTGAAGTCCCACCCTGCGTGTCACGGTGGCTGGAGGCTTGAAGCCGGAAGAAGCAGGAGGGGACCGCATCCCAGGACAGAGAGGCTGAGGCCAGGGCTTCCACAGCTGTGTGCAGAGTCGGTGGGATTATCAGACAAGGAACGGGCAGGCACCAGGGAGGTCACTGTGTCATTTGAGGTCAGATAGTGCCTCAGCTTACCTGTTCTGACCTTTAAAAGGTGGGCGGAAGTGATGTGGTCACTTCTGGGTAGGATTTTAAGAACTCATGAGTGGTTTAGCATCTTCTGTCTCCATCACCGTCACCGCTGTCACCAGAACCATCAGCTTCGTCTGCACCACCACCACCATCATCATCTCCCACATTACCATCGGTGTCACCATCAGCATCACTTCAGTCACCTTCATCCTAACCACCACCACCACTGCCACCACCATCGCCAATACCATCAACACCGTCACACCCTCAGTCGTATCAACAACTATAACCCCAGGTGCTGCCTCAGGCTTTCCTCATGTCGAAGCCCAGCTGACTGGTTCCCAGTGCTTTGCAGTGTGATCTCAGGACAATGAAAATGAACAAAAAAGGTGGTAAAATCTCTCAGAGAGAGAAAAAGTCACTCATGGTGATGGGGAACACTGCTGCCACCAGACCAGCAGTGTTCATTTTGCTGTTAGAAGGCAATGAACAGAATTCCAGCATTCTGAGGGAAAATCCTTGCAAAGTCCACTCTTGGAGACACTGCTGACCAAGCAGGCAGGCTCGATGGCTCTCTAGAGGCAATGTCAGAGCCTCCTTCACAGGGACCCCTCTGCCGGCGGGAGTCTAGGAGCAAAGACATTGGAGATTCAGTGCTCTTCCCCGGGCTTCCACCCACGTGGGCTCAGCAGACAAACCCGGCACAGAAGAACCAGCGCCCATCACCCACATTCGCTTTGTCTTTTTGAGGCAGGATCTATATGGTTCAGGCTGGCCTTGAGCTCACTCTGTAGCCCAGGCTGGTCTCAATCTCTCAATGAATTTCCTGCCTCAGCTTCCCGAGTGCTGGGATTCCAGGCGAGCGCTCCCATGCCCTGCTGTTCACCTGGCATTTATGAGAGCTCTCCACTGGCCAGGAGGTCGATGTTTCCCTGGGTGCAGGGTGGTGAGATTTTACAGTCACAGGCTAAAATTGTAAAATTGGTTCGATTTATTCCAGGGCACTGGAGAGATTTTGGGCAGCTGGGTGCCACTTTTTTTTTTTAAATTTTATTTTGAAAGTAGTAAAATACAACAGAACAAGATACAATAAAGCCAACTAAGATCGTATAGTGAAATTGGCACAGAACTTCACAGCAGGTTACTGGGATAACAGTTATAGGTATCACAGTATATTTCGTTATCTTTATAATAGTTGTTCTTTCAATCACATATATCAAAATAAAATGAAATACAGAACATTATAGAACTTATCAAAACAGAATATTGAATAGAGCAGTACCATTAATCAGAATAGAGCAAAACAGTAATAAAAATATTTGCCTTCAAAGAGATGGTAGAAGGAAATCCCCCTTATTTGCTGTGGTCAACCTCCCAGGAGATGCTCAGATTTCTGGTTCCACCTTTAATTTGCACTCAGGCACCTGTTCATTTCGCTCTGTCAAGTAGAAATGGAGGCTGGTGATGCGTGCATGTAATCCTAGTACTCGGGAGGCTGAGGCAGGAGGATCACCTTGAATTCAAGGCCAATCTGGGCTACGAAGAGTTCAAGGCCAGCCTGAACTGCACAGCCAGACCCTGTATGAAAAAAAAGTACAAATGAAACAGGGAACACGGTCCCTGTGACCCAAGTATTGCTGGCATGGCCTCTGGGGAGTGACTGGCTTTGGATGAGGGTGCATGGGTGGGTAGAGCCCATGGTGGGATTCAGGTGACTTCGTGAGAAGATGGACAGAGACCAGAAACACTGAACACCAGTGGGTTCACTCCACATCCCTGGCCCCAAGCAGCCTGGGAACCTAGCAGTGAGAAGACAAGGGTCACGACACTCAGCACCATGCCCTTGAGTCCCCAGAATGCTGAGCTAAAACAACCTGCCTTCTTTAGAAAGCGCACCTGACCCAGGCATTTAGTTACAGTAGTGCACATGTGAGTTAGGGCAAAAGCAGAAAGCGGTGTGAGGCTGAGGGGCGAGATGGCACAGCACATACCGGTGAGAATCCTCTTTCTCCATGCCTCTGCCTCCTGGGTACTGTGGTACACACCTGTCATTCCAGCTGCTAGGGAGGCTGAGGCAAGAGGATCACCTGAAACTGAGAGTTCGACCTGGGCAACTTAGCAAAGACATGGCCTCTAAACAAATAAACAAACAAACAAATAAGCAAGACAAAACAAAGCCCCACTTTGACACCAATGAATAGGGGTGAAAAGTAGATAGGTTGATAATTCTGGAAACTAAAGAAGAATTTCCCCCCAATAATTATCAAAGAAGTTCTGTTTGAAAGTTTTAAAAAGATTATTTCCACAACCCTTCTCCTCCTCCTTACTTTTTTTTTCTTTTGTGCTGGCGTCAAACCAGGATTGATGTTGCTAGGCAAGTACTCTATCCCTGAGCTACACACCCAGCCCTAACTCAACGGTTTTACGGCAGTATCTGTAGCCCCGGTGCTGATATTACCCAGTTTTCCACATGAATGGCGTGTTGTGGGGCGTTTTAGAATGCAATGTGATAGGAGTGTCCCAGGTCGTAAATGTACTCCGTATTCTTTGGCCCTCTAATCGAATTTCAATAATTTATCCTCCAGAAATACTCCAGAAGAGATGATAATGTAGAAGAAAACACTGCGCTTACATAGCATTTTGTGCCAGTGGAAAAAGACAATCATTTGTTGGAGGGGTTGGCAAGGGGTCCCATGGGCCAGCCTGGCCCTCTGGCTGTTTGAATAAAGTTTTATTGGAACACAGTCTTGCTCATTCATCAACTCGTAGGTGCGGGCTGCGCTCACCTGGTACAGGCAGACTCTGGCTCCTGAAGCTGGAAAACCTTCACTGTCGGATCATCCTGCAGTGTTGACTTTTCAAAATCCCGGATTATGATGTCACCAGCTATTCATCAAGTCATCTACTTTACATCCTTCTGTAAATTATGAGTCTAAATGTAGGTGTTTTATGCTCTTTTTTAAAAAAAAACAATCATGGATGGGATGCTTTTTAAAAAAATGATATTCTCTTTACTAATGGCCAATGTGGGAAGAGTTTTGGATTTCTAAATATTTACAGTGTGATCAGCCACACTCTAAATCTCTCATTCAGCTAATGTTTACTTGGTCCTCTTAGAGGTTTTGAGCAGAGGAAGTATGTGGAAGCATGATGGTGATACTTCAGGCCGTCTCCCGGGTTTGTTTCCCCTCTTCTCGGTGGCCTGTGTCAGCTGATTTTCCAGGGCAGAGGCAGAGTCTGTGCTGGGGACCAGCCCATTGTCAGTGCTCCACTGCTGTGACCAACGGCTTGGACAAATCGACTTAAATTAGAGAAGGTTCCTGTTGGCTCACGGTTCTGTGCTCGGTCACCTGGCTCCGTGGAGGGGAGACAGAACCTCACAGCGGGGGCCTGTGAAAACCAAGGATGCCCCTGTCATGTGCCTGGAAGCTCAGAGAGAGACAGGAAGGGGCGGGGTGGGGCGGTGACCTTCAAGGGCATCCTTGAATGCCCGCTTCCTGCAGAGGGACCTCCTCAGGGCTGCACAGCCTCCCGGCAGGCCAGTAAGCCACAGACCCATGGACAGGTGAAGCCAGTGGTGGGATCAGAGCCCCGATGACCCAATCTTCTTCCAAAGACTCCATCCTGGACACTGCTGCAGAAGCAGCCTTCAGCACTTTGGGAGGACATTAAAGATTCGAACCATAGCATGCATCAGTCCCTCAGTCTGCATGGCCTTGACCCAGCCATTTGGAGGCCAGGAGCTTCTGGTAGCTGTAAAACCCCAACCCCAAGAGCTTTCCATTCCCCAGAAGACTGCAGGAGACTGGAGGAGGACCATGCTGTCTCTGTCCCCTTCTGCCTGGCATGGGCTGGTTGGGGAGGAACCGCAAATTCTCTGTGCTCCTGAACCACTGTGGTATTCTGGATGCTGTATTGGGGGGGGGTGCTACTGGAAATTGAACTCAGGACCTCATGCCTGCCATGCAGGTGCTATGCCACTGAGCCAAATCGCCAGCTCCATGATGGCATTTGGGATACGTAGGGGTGTTTTTGTTTTTGTTTTGTCCAGGCTCACAAAGACAATATAAATTTCAGAAGCTAAACAAGTGAAGCGATTCTTTCAAACAGAAGAGGACTGCATGCAGTGCTAATGGTGGAAAAGTGGGATGCAGTGATGGGCACAAGCTCTGTCCGGCTCCTCTAGATGAAGCAGCCCTGCCCACCAAGTCTCTCTGCATCTCAGTTCTCTCAGCTGAAAAATGGGAAGTCGTTCGGGAAGTGTAGGTTGTGAGAATTAAAATAACTGACATGCATGGTGAGAAATAGCAACGGAACCTACACAAAGCCTCAACAACCCCCGGCCCTTCCCAGCCTTTGGAGGAAATTCCACTGAGACTTCAGTCATGACTGTCCCCTGACACATGGAGTGTCCTAGGGGACAGGCTGTGGTCTTGGCCATTTAGGTGACTTCTCTTTTAAAATTCTTCTCTTAACTCGCATGCAAAGGAGCATTCAGCATCATCAGAGGAGACACTATCTCAGTAACTGGCTGCAGCACGTTCCCCTCAGTAGGAATGGTCCAAGCTTTTCCACGCATCAAAACCTCCACCGCAATGGGGTGCACACTCAGGGATACACAGGGCAGCCTTCATGGTAGCCAGAGGCCACTGAGTTCAGTGGTGCCTCAGGGACCATGTGTCACCACTGGGATACACAGACTGGGCTGGCTCTGCGTCATACACATTTCTGAGAAGTGCTTGATGATGGACCCAACTAAGAATCACTGGCACCTCCTGTCACCTCACTGGCTGTACCCCCTTTTCAACACATTTTATTGCCTTTCTTTCCAGCTGCACCTGGTGTCTCAGATGTCTAACCTGAGACGGGGAAAGGTACACTATTATTATCCTTTGTGTGGAAAATAAAGTTTCTAAATTTCTTTGGGGGGCGTTTTTCACTTAACATATTTAATAGGTTGAATCCTTTTTCCTTTAAAAAATGTACCATGTTACTAGCAATAAATGACAAATGGCATATTAATGATGGCTCTTCCCAGATGTGGCTGCACACATGTATAATCCTTAGCAATCTAGAAGGCTGAGGTAGGAGGACTCCAAGTCTGAGCCCTGCCTGGGCTTCTTAGCAAAACCCTATCTCAAAATAAAAAATAAAAATAAAGAGGACTGGGTATGTAGCTCAGAGCAAAGGCTCTAGGTTTAGTTTCCTATACTGCAAAAACAATGTTAAAGAATGGCAAAAATTATCATAAATTAAAGTAACACAAAATTGCATGCATTGTCAAGGTGAAGAAAATATTGGGAATTATCTACCACTTTTCACATGTATATCAGATAAATCAGGTAAAATGTTTATTCTACTTCTGCCAACTTAACCCTCATAACAGTCTATAAGACAAAAGCACTTGGATTGCTCCTGAGCCTGAAATAAACCTGTGTACTTATGCTCAATTAATTTTAATTTTTTTGTCTTTTGAGACAGTGTCTCACTATGCAGTTCAGGCTGGCCTAGGGCTCACTTTTAGCCCAGGCTGGCCTTGAACTTGCAGAGAGTTCTCTTGCCTCAACCTCCCAAGTTCTGGGACATAGAAGTGTGCCACCATGTCTGGCTTTTAAATTAATTTTAAATTAGAGCACAAAGACAATTAGGGAAAGGACAGTGTTTTTAACAACTGATGTTGTAACAGTATGCAAAAGCATGAAATTGTACCCCTAATTCACAGCATATACAAAACTCATCTCAAAATAGATTAAAGACTTACACATAAGAGCTGAAAGTGTAACACTATTTTTTTTGTTTTTTGAGACAGGGTCTTGGTATGCAGCTCAGGCTACTCTTGAACTCACCATGTAGCTCAGGCTGGCCTTGAACTCATGGCAACCTCCTGCTTCAGCCTCCCGAGTGCTGGGAGGTGTGTGCCACCATGGCCAGTGCTATAACTCTCAGAACAAAACCTAAGGCTTACTCTTTATGACTTTGCATTTGATGGCGGCTTTTAGATATGACACCAAAGCCACAAACTAAGAAATACAGACAGGTCAGATTTCATTACAATGAAAAGTTTTTATGCAAAGTGAAAGATAATCCACTTGATAGAAAAATATAGTATTTTCAGCTCTACATCTGATCAGGCTCTTGTATCCTGAATATGTAAAGAACTCACATAATTAAAAAATAAAAGTTAATTGAGAAATAAACAAAGAATTTGAATTTCAAAAGGGACAAAATAATTTCAAAAGAGACAGACCAATAACTGATGCACACCTGAAAAGACAGTGTCACCAGCACAGCGTGTTCCTGGGAGCGTGAATCCTAATGGCCACAAAGAAGACCATGGCCAGATGCTCACCAGGGGGTTAAACAGACAAGCAAAGTGAGGTCTGTGCATATAGTGGTCTATTATTTAGCCTTAAAAAAAAAAAAGGAAATGCTAGCCAAGCGTCTTAATTACTTTTTCTTTACTGGAACAAAATACCCAGCACCCACAAGTTAAAGGAGGAAAAGTTTACAGTGATTCTTTAGTTTGTGATTCTGGTTATGAACAGAATCAGAGTCATTGTTTAGACTCAGTGCTGACCTGATGAAGAAATCTGACTCAGTCTGCATCCAGTTCATTTGCAGCTAGAATCGTGGAAAGAACTAAGCTCATGAGCTGAGATTCCACTGCACTGTGGCCCAGTTTATAGAGGTTTCAGTCCATGTTTGATTGAGTCTGAGGCAGGGCAGTGTGGCAGAGGAGAGACAGTCCATGGCATGGCAGGCAGGACACAGGGAGGGATCAAGGGAGGAGGAGGGAGATGGACCTTCCCGGCCACACCCCTGGGCAGCCACACCCCTGGGGATCCATCTCCTCCAACCAGGCTTCACTTCCTGACATCACACTCAGCTGCAAACCCACCAGTGATCTAATCCAGTACCACACACCCATCACCTAGTCACCTTCTGAAGGCCCCTCATGTGAACCTGAGGCTTTGGGGTACACATCTAGATCCAAACTGTAACACTGGGCACCTGGCACACAGCTACAATCTCAGCACTCTGGGGAGGAGGGCGAGGCAAGAGGACTGGAAGTGTGAGCTCAGCCCGGGTTGCACAGCACTTTAATAAGACCCTGCCTCAAAATAAATAAAAGATAAAAAAGGGTGAGGATGTAGCTCAGCAGAAAGGGCCTGGGTTCATTCATCCTCCGGTAACACACACACACATGCACACACATGCATACATGCACACATATGCACACACATGTGCACACATATACACATGTACCCATACATGCCCACACACATGCACACACAAAATACACACAAAAAGAAAAAAATGAAAGGACACTGGACAGAGGCTGCTCTGTGGACAAACTTCAGGGAAGCTACAATAAGACAAGTGGGGCCAGGACTGTGGGGACTGAACCAGTTTTACCATGAGAAGCTGTAGAGGTGGCTCTGATGACAGCTATTTGGAAACTGGAATGGATTTCGAGGCGGCTCACACTCCGCATGCACCCTTGAAGCATCAAAGGTTAGGCTGTGGGCCCCATCACTGTTTCAAAGGCAAAGGCCTGGAAGTGTCATCAGCTCAGCTGCCTGGCACGGGAGCCCTCAGACCCAATGGCCCTGGGGACATGGAGGCCGGGGGTCTCCTCCTCCCCAGCGTGGTGGCCTCTGATGGCTGTTCTCCAAGGCCTCTTGACCGGTTCTTGAACTCGCTGCTGTCTCGGGGCCCATGCTGGCCCTGTGGCTCTCATAAATAACCGCGCCAATGACACCAAGAGTCGGGATGTGGGGGGAGGCTCTGCAGACAGCTGGGCGCTGGGGACTGAGGAATGTCTCGTCCTGCGCCTGCTCTGTGTCCTCGCTGGTGATAAATCATAATAATGAAATACAGGTCCGTGTCATTTGGAATTCATTCCTCCCGTGCCACATATTGCTGCTGGGAGACCAGGGAACAACCTGGTCCTTGTGCTCTACATCCTCAGCCTGGGCTGGCGGGGTGCAGGGTGCTACCAGGGATTTGTCCCCTGGCTCGGCTGCCCATCCACCTGCATCCCCCACAGACAGCTCTGGCATCCCGTGGCAGGTAAGGAGGCTGTGGGCCTGGCCTGGACCTGGGCACCCAAGCATGCTGTCCCAGGGGGCTGAGGCTGTGCTCAGCATGGCTCATGGCATTTCCTGGTCACAGCCATCCCTGTGTGAGCCTCTGACCCGGAGCTGCTGCTTTTGCCTTTGCCATGCGTGTGGGACGTGGGGAACTAACCACATCCTTCTGATCGGCAGACTGGCACTGTGCAACTTTCGCTCCTCCCGAGGTCAAAATGATCAGAAAAGGGAAGTATTAATTCATTCAGAACATTCAGCCAGCCAGGACAGCACAGCAAGAGACCCTCAGGAAAGAGGACTCCAGAGCTGCTGCAGAAAGTGGCACAGGCAATGGGATGAGTGTGCTCACATCGAGAGAGGGGACTTTAGCCAGGATTCATGGCACTGTGTCTTTTACAGTAATACGAATTTTTAATGTAAACACCCATTGTGGTTTTTGATCATACCTCATACCTGGGAGTAGTCCCAGCCGTGCACTTTCCAAACCTCTGCTCTTTCCTTTTTGAGGCAATAACAGCGCCATTTGCCAGGCTGACCCAACAGACACGTATGTACCCTCCTGGACTTTGGTGTCTATGGTCACGGCGTGGGCAGGGTTCCTCCCCTGGGGCCTCTCTCATGGGCTTCAGATGTCCCCTGGGACTGCACGAGCGTCTCTCTGGTTATGTCTGTGTCCTAATGTACTTTCCTAGAAGAACAGGGGTGCATGGCGATGGCCTGTTCTCTTTTCTTTTACTCTACTTGTCTGTTTCTGCATCCTGTCTCCAAATATGACCCTGGGTTCAGCCCACGGTTTTGGGGACTCAGTTAGGCCCGAAGTACTCAGCACTAGACGTGAAGATCAAACCTCGTGATGGCTGTATCAGTGCAGAGGGGAACTTCATGCCTGTCCCACCCTTTCCAGGAGTCACGCCCTTCCACCCGTTTGCTGGCCCCCTTGAAATACCCTCTTCTACCCACATCGGCTTCTTGGCCAAGGGCTGAGTATATCTGAGTAGAGGAATCAAATCCACAAAACCAAAATTTAACTTGTTATTTTCTCCACTTTCATTCATTCCGGGCTGGGAACTCAGGGGCCTACACAAGTTCCTCTCTGACAGAAAAGCATGGCCATTGACGTCCAGGGAAGACAGAGGTCTAATCACATCCAAGGGCTCCCTGGGGACAACAGGAGACCCACGCTGGTGATCTCAAGCCCAGCCACAGGGGGACGGTCAGATGCCACACCCTGGGCAGCAACTCTGCGTGAGCAGCGCCATCTTGGGTGTGCCATCCCTGGCCAGTGCCAGCACTGCTGTTCAGGTGACCCTAGCCAATGTCCCAAAGTGTACAGGACACAGCTTCGAAGCTGTCACCTGAGTGTGGTGCGCTGATGGTGGGCAGCTGGGCCATTTCCTCCCCAACACTGGACATGCAGTGGCCTCTGAGAAACAAGCGCCTCCCACTGGCTGTGCCCATGTCTCCAGCTGATCCCTCTTGCTGGGGCTATGGGGACCCACAGCAGCCCTGATTCGGATCCCCACCGGGTCATCCCCTGGGCCTCCCCACATCGCTCCCTCCAGCCTCTTGGCTATTCCACCACCTCAGCCAGTTCTCACACACCAACCGCTGAGGTGTACGCAGCTCTGTTAACGTAGGTCCTTGGATCCCGCACTCGAGGGCCCTGGGTGGAGAGAAATGCATGGGTGGTGTCATCAGTGTGGCTCAGAGATGGCTTAGCCCTGGGAAACTCCTCAGGAACTGCTCCATCTTCCAGGAGGCTGGCCTACCTTCCTGCAGGGTTTGTTTCTGTTCCCTGGGCCCCACCCTCCTGGTCCTCACCTCTCCAATGGGCCAGGTGTCTGATCACCGGACACCAGATACTGACTGCAACAGTGCTGGGAGGGGCCCTGGGTGGAGGGGACAGCCCCGGCAGGGCAGGGCCTCGTGTGGTCCAGGCCGAGCTCCTCCAATGCTGAAGGCCACACCCATCCACACTGAACTCAGCCTAGGACTCTGGTGGCCCGTGAAGCCCGTGAAGGAAGCGCAGCAGAGCCCGCCTGGTCAGAGAGCCGCAGCCCTGGCACCACGGTGGCCCCACCATGGTCCTTTTGAAGGCTACCATTCAAAACATTTGGAGGTGAAGTCATGGGATTCTTTCAGTACTGCTTAGATCTCTGGTAACCCGAAACTCACAGAAGCCCGTCTCTGGCTGTGGATTAGAAACACACACAAAGCCAAGCAAACACCCATGTCCCCTGTCCTTTGATCCAGTGACACTGCGTCATGTTTGCTCATGGAAGCCCTGGACACAGGCTCCAGGCCTGCCTGCTTTGTTCTAGAGCTGGTGGAGGAGTGGATGGACAGCAGGAGAGGATGGACAGGAGAGTGGTAGTCCCCAAGCCACCTGCAGGAGTTGTACGAACAAGGCTGTGTCCCCAGAGCCCTGAGACCTTGCTGAGCCATCCTGGTGTGACTGCTGGTGTTCTGGTAGGGAGGCAGTTTGTGTCTGAGCACGTGGACACCTGGCTCAGGACTGGCTCGGTGACTCCTTCCTGGGAGCCCCTGTGGATCCTGCCATGGCAAGAGGATGACTGTCCTTCCACAGGGTGCCCCTGACACCTAGGACACCAGTGTTCCATGCTCAGCCTGGGTCATAGCATCCTCTCCACCAAGCCTTGTCCCCAGGAACACGGCCGAAGACCTGCTCCTTCCGGTTCTTGGTGGATGTTCTTCTAGGAGCATGACACTTAGGATTCTGCAGGAGGATGCAATGGCCCGTTTCCACTGGACTGTGTTTCAGCTTGGACAAGTCTCATCTTCTTAATTTAGATTGGAACTGGCCTGTATTTGTGATACACAACACCGAATTTCTCCTGGGACCGGCGCAGGCCCAGAACTCGCTGGCCTCTGGGCCCATCCCTGGGTCCTATTGGGAAACATCTCAGTGGCATCACTTTAGCTTGCCCCTTTACCCACTTCTGTGTGGGCATCAGGACAACAATCAGCATTGGCAGGCATCACAATTAAGAATCAGATTTTTTCTAAAAAAGTGAAGATAGTGTTGGGACCTCGATGTCAGATACAACCCCATGTCCCTTGGTGTGTTATTTGAGGTATCTGCACCTCAGTCTCCTCCAGAGAAATGAGCCATCACTGAGCCAGGTGTGGGGGCTCATGCCTGTAATCTCAGTATTCGGGAGGCTGAGGGAGGAGGATCGTTGCAAGTTCGAGACCAGCCTGGGCTACAAAGTGAGCTCAAGGCCAGCCTGAATTGCATAGCGAGACCCCATCTCAAAAAGACAAAAAAAAAAAAGAAAGAAAGAAAGAAAGAAATGAGCCATCGCCCCCTCTGCTTCTCAGGCCAAGGAGGACCATCGGGTGAGGGGGAGAACGTGAGCGCTGCGCCCCATGGGCCAGGTGACTGATGGAAACCAGCATCCGTCTGTCAGGTCCTTGCAAGGTCAGGGATCCCCCCCCCACGCAGCCACAAGTTGGGGACTGTAGGATGCTGCCTCTCCCCAGCCAGACTAGCAGGCACCAAAACCACTTCCTGGTCTGTTCTTTTTCGGTTTTGTTTTTAAAACCGGGAAGCCGCTGCTCCCCCAAAGAGCCAGCACGCATTATTCTGGTGGGGGCTTATCTTCCTTGGGCAATTTAGCATCCAGCCCCATGCCAACTGGGAGGGCCTGCCAGACTTTGAGGGGCTAAGCCGATTACCTCGCTTTGGAGGGGCCTGTTAGCGTGTGCTGGGCCTCAGACAGTGCACGCTCAGGGCAGGAGCTGCTGATGGAAAGCCTGACTGTCCTGAACTCTGCATAACCTGGTAAAATTGTAAATGTCCCATTAGGAGGAAATGGAGGCTCTGCTGGACTAGTTATAGATTAGCGAGACCAAATCTTATTATAAAAGCACAAGGCGATTTCACATTTCCTCCATATGCAAAGCAGCGTCAGCCAGGCATGATGGACTTGTTTGCCTTTCAGCACAGAGCCCAGGCTTTTACTGGCATCGTGATGAACTTATTTTTCTGTTCTTACCACAGGGCACAGCCCCCACTGCTGGCAGGATCCACTTTTATTTGCCTGGAGGCCTGAAAAGGGATGAAGATGCCGGCTCTCTAGACTGAAAATCCTCTGTGATCCCTCATGCCTGTTTGCTTCTCTCTAGGCATGTCATCTGTTATGATTTTCTTTCTTGGGTGGGGGGAATAGTTTTGAAAACATTATTTCAGATGAGCAGTTACCGCAAGGCAAAGGACCATTAGTTGAACAATAATCTCAGGGAGGGGTACCTGGAACTCTCTCTCTGTTTTCTGTTGTTTTTTGAGATAGGGTCTCCCTGTGTAGTCCAGGCTGGCCTTGAATTTACTGTATAGCCTTGAACTTGAGGCCATCTGATTGCTGGGATTACAGAGGTACCACCATGTTCAGCTTGGGGGCTCATCCTTGGGGCAGAAGATCTGAGAGGTAGGTGCCAAAGGAAGGGCAGAAGAGTTACTTGTGGGGCTGGGAGTTTAGCTCAGCGGCATAAGCACCTGCCTTGCAAGCAGGTGGTCCTGAGTTTGATCCCCGGTACTGATTTTAAAAAAAAGAGCTACTTGTGAGCAGAATCCTCGAGGCACATGGTTAAGGTTTCTGCCCGCATGTATCCCTGGCACTGCAGTCTCACTTCTGCTGCTCGCCTGGAGCTGGTTCCTGGGAAGGGCACAGGTGTCCACCCTTCCTTCCTCTCTGGGTTTCGGTTGACATGGGTGCTAGATCTGTGCTTAGGAAATCTTTCACAGGTCCCTGAGTTTATTTTCAGATTGTTGAGATCCGATGAATCCTATCATCCTCCCAGCTCACTGATTCTTTATCCTACATTCTCTTGAACGCATCCACCGAATTTAAAATTTCTCTTTCTGTATCTCTTAGTTCTAAAATCTGTTTGGCTCTTCTTGGTACCTTTTATTTTCGTCTGTTCCTTTCTTCATTTCTCCCAAGTGTGCTCAGAATTGCCCACGGAGGCATTTGAATGACGACTGCGTTTAAACTCTTGAGTGTCCTGTCTCGAGCATCTGCCCCATTCAGTGCGTTGGCTGCAGGGTGGGCTCTCTGGGGACATTGCCTGTCAGTGCCCTTGGATCTCTCTGAGCCCTGGCTTCTCCGTCTCCCTGTCTGGGACAAAGAGGCAAGATGGTAGCCTAGGGAACTCAGCACTGGGATCCACAGCCTAGGTCTGTCCCTTTCTTTCCATTTAAGAGCCTCATATTGAGCAGGGCCAGCTAGCTGCGCAAAGAGTAGGGGAAATCGTGCATACTCACTTCCCGTAGGCGGAGATCCTCTGTTGTTCTTAAATATATATATATACACGAGCACACATATTCAGACAGTGGATGCAGCCAAGTACAAAGTCTATCAACAGACGCACAGCAGAGATGAACGTAACGTAACGAAACGTAACGTAACAAAGCATAATGTAACGTAAAGCAACGCAACGCGTCATAATGTAACGCAATGTACCGTAACAGCGCAGTGTAGCGTAACATTACACAATGCAATGTAAAATAACGTCACATGATGTAATGTAACCTAAAGGGCCGTAACGCAATGCAACATGACACTGGAGAGCTCGCCGGGACTGAAGCCCGGCGTTTCTTGAGATGCTGTGCTCTGGCTTCAATGCAGGGAGCTGAGGTTTAACCGCGGGCTGTCCCGCTATGGAAGCAGAGTAGTAGAGGAAAAAAACCTGGCTATGCCAGGTGCTTAAACGAAAAAAACACAGCGGTTCGTGCTAGGTCACATTTTTAGTGGGAGCGTTGGTGCTGCGCGATGCTCCCTGCCTGCCTGGGTCCTACCCTCCTGGCACGCAATGACCCAGACTGAGGAGCACTCGGCTGAGCAGCGGGGCGGAACCGGAAGCAGCGAGGCAGAAGCGGAAGCGGAAGTGTCGGAGCAGAAGCGGAAGTGACCCGTTGCACAGGGCCCAGTGGTGCACTGGTGCAGGTGGAGCATTGGTGAGGAAAACTCATCAGAAACCTGCAGGAGACTTTGCAAAGCCAGAACCAAACCAAAACAAACAAAACAGCCTAAAAAGTTGAATAGCCAGGAAGTAGTGATGTGGACCGTGGAGAGAAAGACTTCGGAGCAGGCTGCATAAATTCTCCCAGTAGTCCCAATTCTGCTCGATTCGCCTTCTGTCCGTTGCTCACTGCGCCTTGTTTCTGTCTGTGTCTCTCACACACAAGAATGCACTTGTGTACACAAAGCTAGCCCTACAGTTTAAACACACAAGTGTGTTAAATGCCAGGGGAATGGAGAATCAGAAAAGAGAGTCACAAGCACAAAATGAAACTAAATATCCAGCTACGTTGAGAATTTTTAAATCAACATCTTCCCTCCAAATGCAAAAGCGAACAAAGAGCTCCAATTCCATTCCTGAAGAGTAAAAACGTTTTAAAGCCTTTTAAAATTTTTTTAAGGAATAGTTTATGATTTAAAGATCCAGATGTGCTCATGTTTAAAAACATTGCTTTTAAGACTAAAAGTGACTGCCCGAATGAAAGACTCATAATTTTCTGTTTAGTATAGTTAAGAGTTTAGAAGAGAAGCAGAGTATTTGTAATCTAGACATGCTTTAGTTCTGGAGATTAGGGGTAGATGCAAAGTTTTATAGAAAGAATGTTTGAAATTCAAGACAGTGGGAACCCAGCAACTTTTATGCAGTATTCAAATTGGAGCCCCAGAGTGGGAACACCTTGGACTACAGCTCTGAGCATTTCCTTAAAGAGGCCTTACAGCAGAAACTCTAGTTGGACTTCAGTAACTACATAGAAAAGCATGTCTATCGCATGTGTACTGTATGCAGGGCCATCACCGAGTGTATATAAATGTACCCTTATAAGCTTTCTCACTCAGGTCAAGATGTTGACAGCGTCAGTACCTTGGGGGCAGGTTCCCTTACAAGCTACATCCAACTTACATGACACAGATGGTCCTTGGTGTTTTGAAGTTTCTATACAGGAATTATGCAAAGAAGCTTTTGGCTGTGCTTTTCTGGGTGACTTCCTGTTGAAGAGCTTTAGGTGAGACGTCACATGAAGTGCAAACTCCTAGGCTTCTGTTCTAAGGGCTGGGGTTCTCTGGTATACACCAATTTCTTCACCGTCTTTTCCCTGAACACTGCAGGTTACTTTTCAACCCCTAGTTGTTGGTTTTGCAGCTGTAAGAATTCTTAAGTATTTTCCCATGTGCATGTTCCTGCTTTTCTATGACCCTAGATTTCTGTTCTTTTACCTAAGAGTGGATTCTGCATCGATGGATATGAGGAATGTTCAAATCCTCACCCTAGGTGCCTGCTGGATTTCCCTCCCTTCCTTCTTTCCTTCCTTCCTTCCCCCTCCTTTCGTTCCTCTCCATCTCTCTTCTTCCTTTACCTCTTCCTCTTCTTCCTCTCTTCCTCCTCCATTATCATTGCCTCCTCCTCTTCTCCCTTCTCCTCCTCCTCCTTTTTAAAAAATTTTTTTGGTACTGGGGAATGAACCCAGTCCTGGCTGCCTCCCTAGCCTGAAGTTCTTATTTTGAGACAAGATCTTGATAAGTTGCTGTGTTGCCCAGCCAGGTGGGGCTTGAACCTGTGATTCTCCTGCCTCTTTCTAGTGCATGGCATTGCCACAGTGCTCGCTTCTCTCCCAGCCACGTCCCTTGTCTGAAAGCTCCAGCACAAAGGTATTCTTTCTTGTGTCTCCCAGTTGCAACACCGACCAGCCCATTTGAGTAAACCATACAACTTCTGTGCCTCACTTTCCCCTCGACCCTTGCTTTTTATTTTATCCAGGTATGATTTGCATACATAAAACTCACTATCTAATGCATGCAGTCTTCATAAGGCTGTGCAACCATGGACACACAATTCCAGAACATTTTCTGCCAGAGACTCTGGCAGACAACCCGCATTCCACGTTTCCCCTGGCGACCGCGCTCTGCTTACTGTGTCTGTGGCCTGCCAAGCCTGCTCTGTCGGTGGGAAAGGGCTCGCTGTGTGGAATGTGGCTTTGTGTGCCTGGTTTCATTCACTCAGCACAGCACTGGCTGGGTTCACTCAAGCTGTTGGGTGCTCTGGCTTCCTGTCTATCTATGGCTGGATTGCTCCCCCTCCCCACCATGCACGGGTGGCCTCACTGCCCTCTGGGAGCAGGGGACCCAGCTGGCCCTTGGCATCGTGTTGCAGTGGCTGGGTCCGCATAGGTCTGGTGTGCACCGGGGGCTTCAGTGTCTTGGGTGTGGGCTGAGGAGCAGAGTTGCTGGATTGCATGGTGTCTGTGAGATGCCAGCCTGCTGTCTAAAGTGAAGGACACCTTCCATGTCCCAGGTATGGCATCCACGTCTGAGCCTTCCAGGTCTCTCCAACCTCACCCTCTTATGACATTGCTGTAGGGCCAGCCTGGGGGGCTCACATGCACTTTTGCAAAGGAATTTCCCCAAGTGGATTTCCATGAACTTGGAATTGGGACCAGTTTCTTTTTATTTTTCTGCAGGAAGGGAAATCCAATGCCCTTCTGTTTAATGCTCACAGAAATGCTCACAGGTGGAAAACTTGACCAGTAAACACACCCCCCCCCCAATCTTCAAAGGAATCCTCCTGCTTCAGGCTCCTGAGGGGCGGGATTACATGTGTGTGCCACCATGCCCAGTGATGTTTTCAATCCTGAGACCCTTGGCATCTGTGCAGCGTTCCTTGCTCATAATTCACAGAGACTGTCCTGATATCTCCAGGGTTGGTTCCTGAAACATTAACACCCATGTTTCCAGCCTTGTATGTTTTAACAAGAGACCTGGTGTCTTGGTGCCAGCTGGGCTCTAGGCAAGACAGGCCCTGCCCTCTTGGCCTTGGTCCCTGTAAAGAAGGGTCCAGGGTATCCCACAAAGCCAGTGTCTGTCTGCTTTGTATTCCTACAACAAAATAACAGATGCTGGATATTTTACAAAGAAATTTATTTAGTTTCTGGATCTGAGGGCTGAAAGGGCCATGTGACGTGGTGTTGGCATCCTGGTGAGGGCCCTGTTCATGTCACCACGTGGGGAAGGCGTCCCGTGGCACAGCTGTGAGTGAGCACTCACACAGCTGGGCACGGGGAGGGAGGGGGAGCGATGACCCAGGGGACCAGTGACAATTGTGCTGTGCCAGGGGCTGTGGCACCTAACTCGGCATGCTCAGCATTTACTGAAAAAAAAAAAAAACAAAAAAACGCATTTGGGGGATCTTGTCCCCCAGATGCACGCTGATATTTGAAAGCCAATCTGTGGGTGCTGAAGGGGAGCTGGCGTCTCAGACACAGGTGTGATTATCACGCAGTTCAGGGTGCCCCACAAATGGACACTTGGTATTTCGGAACTGTCGCTAATTTTTCTGCTCTATTCCAACCGATCAGAACAACGTCAGGGACACGTCTTCACACATGGGTGTCCCACGGACCCAAGAAGCAAATTAGTCACAGGCCACGGAGAACGCTGATTGTGAAGCCAAATACCTGAGTCTGCATTTAACCCCTGGAGCTGGGCCTTTGCCAAGCCCTCGCTCTTTATCTTGAGGGGCATGAGTTGCTATGTCTCTTACGCAAGCCCTTACTCAAGGCATGAAATCTTTCCTTTCAGTGAAATGTCATGCTGTTACATGGAAAGGTATAATCTTGTGCAGAGCTTCTAACAATGTGAAACAAAAGCTAATTCTCGGCCAGGGATTTAGCTCAGTGTCTCAAGCACCTGCATGGCGTGCACAAGGTCGTGAGTTCGATCCCTGTGCAAAAAACAACATCAACAACAATAAAACAAAAACAAACTAATTCTCTGGGAGAAAAGATATGTGAACTCTTAGCCAGCTGTGGTGGTGCACACCTGTAATCCCCACACTCGGGAAGCTGAGGCAGGAGGAGGCCAACCTGGGCTACAAAGTGAGTTCAAGTCCAGCCTGGACTGCATAGTGAGATCCTGTCTTTAAAAAAAAAACAATTAATAAGTTCTTAGTCCCCTCTGACCAGGAACGTGATCCTCTGTGGAGCTGGGTCTTCATGGGTGTGGGGAGTAGGAAGGGTCAGGCAGTGGGCCTTACACCTATATGACTGATGCCTTTCTAACAGCAGGAAATTTGGGCATGGAGAGGCATACAGAACCAGCATCTGGGGAGCACCAGGAGCCACAAGAAACAGAAAGGCAGGCAGGACCCTCTGCTGCACCCTGCTGCACCCTGAGTTGTGGACTTCTGGCCTCAGGTTATCAAGGGGAAAGAATCATATTGTTCAAGACACTTGGCTCCATGGACTTTGTGATGGCTGCTCAGGAAAAGGGGGCAGAAGGAGGAGTGTCTGGGCCTCCAGATCGCCTGGCCAGATGGCTGGGGGCAGCCAGGAAGGGTCACAAGCCGCAACTGCCCCATGGCCCTGTTCCTGGGGCCTGTGCCTGTCCTCACTGCCGCTAACCATGTCCTCTGCATCTGACTGACAGCCTGAGGCCTGGGTGCATCTCAGGGGGTGAAGGTATGGCCGCAGAACCTGGGCTGGGTTAGCAGTGGTGCAACAGACATGAATGAATGAATGAATGAATGGATGGATGGATGGGTGGGTGGGTGAGTGAAGGTGTGGATGGAGACTGAAGGATTCGATGGCTGGCTGAATAAGCAGATGGGCGGATGGATGAGGGAATGGGTGGATGGGTGGGTGGACAGATGCATGAGGGAATGGGTGGATGGACAGATGGATGAGGGAATGGGTGGATGGACAGATGGATGAGGGAATGGGTGGATGGATGAATGGATAAATGGATGAGTAATCAACAAGAGTCCAGGAGCTGGACATTGGGACCTACAGCAGATGCCCTGCACCATAGCCACCCAGCCACCCCTCACTTGGTGAGCCTAGTGACCTCAAGGGGTTTTATGTTGTTTGGCTTTCTTTTCTCCAAAGGAAATCAAGTCGGTGCTTCCTGGAGGAAGCTCCCATGGACCCTCTCCAGCCCACCTACTTCTAGGCTTCAGTTGGGCAAAGGACACAGCAATTCCTCGGAGACACTGGCAGGGACACTGGGGAGTGTCCTCACTGCCTCTGGACAGAGGGAGCCGGCCATGACCCACACTGGCTCGTGGGGCCATCCCTGGTGTGGAGAAGGCCAGAGCGACTTCAGCTCACCGTGGGCACAGGGCTGGCACTGCTGCCTACACAGCCATGGCCAATGCCAGGTCCCCCTCTCTGTGTGAGCCCTGCTATCCCTGCCAATTGCCGGTCTCTCTGGCACCTCCTGGTGGTGGAGGGGAAGTTTTGGGGCTACTGCGCTGGGTGGGTGGGGGGGGACCATGCTGGGAAGAACAGTGAGAGTAATGGCAGCTGCCTGTCAAGACAGAGTTTAACATGACCTTGACCTTGTTGCATGAAGCACCTTCGGCCACCAGCCTTGGGCTGCCCTGTGCAGATGCTGGCCCGAAACTGATCCAGTCCCACCCAGGAAAGAGCTGGCCCACGGAGGTGGGGAACGTGGCCAGCCGAGGGAGCTGTGGGTCTGGGGACAGCAGACTGGAGGCCTCAGGCCAGGCACAGCCGGTCCCAGGCACCTCCCTGGGCTCACTGGTGATTCCCGTGTGTCCTGGTTGTGACTGCTGCCCCCAGCACGGGGACCTCTGTCTTCCGTGTAGCGTGGCTGCTTCTGATGGTCTCAGCTGCTTATTTCCACAGCTGTCACCTTGAGCTTCACATCCAGCCCTCTGTCTGGACAAGAAGAGCAGGTGAGGAGCCCGAGCCCCGGACCTCGGCTGGAGTGGGCAGGCAAGGCTGTTTCCCACAGGGCCAGACCTAGGTGCGCCCTACTGGGCAGAAGGGGAGTTGACCTCTGCTAAGCAAGAGCACACAGATGGCAAAGGAGAGCGAGGGTGACTGTCTTCCTTGTTGTGAAGTTGGGATGCAGAGGCAGGACATCTGGAGAGCCGGGGTGACTTGAGGGCCTCCCACAACCTTGGGTCCTTTTCCCCTTGCTTTGCTACTCATAGTGGACAGCTCCCACCTTACATGGGCTTCTCGTGGACCAGAATGGCTGCTGGAATCCAGCTGTCAAACCCATATTCTAGGCTAACAGCAGGAGAATGAAATAGGCAAAAACCAGCCAGGCCGACACTCTGTCTCTCTGTTGAACTATTTAGAAACCTCAGTCACAGATCTCAAAGTGCCTGTGGAACCGTGGCTCAGGCACCAGGACAGCCAAGTCATCAGCTGTGCCCGGGGTCTGTAGCATTTTCTCAAGATCAGCAGTCATGGACATTAGAGATCCTGATGAGGTCGGGGCTGCAGCTCTGGGGGTGAGGAGGGAGGAGCTCGGGAGAGGTGGGCCTTGGCTCCTTCGGGAGGCCGTGCGTGGCTTTACGTTGCCTGTGTTTACTTTCCCATGAAATAGCTCGCAGTAAGAAATCGCGGTGGCCCTTTCTGTCTCCATCCTCGGAAAGGATAGTGTGCAAAAAGGGGGGTGTTTCTATGTCCACACACGCAGGGCTCACTCCACGGTCCAGTGTCGGATCATCAGTATCCCGTGGAGGAATTTAACGTCCTTCGCCAGCACTGCTAATGTGGTCTGAAAACCCCAAGGGTGTCTGGGTTATTTCCAGATTCGTTTTCTACATAGTTTTATTATTATTATTTAGACTTGTTTCTGTTGGCCGTTTTTCATTACAGACCAGAGGATTTTCCTCGAGGAGATTTCTGATACAGGTTTCGGGCTTGAGGACCTAAGTGCCAGGGCCAAGGCCCGGGCGTCTCCTGAGGTCCCTGACTCATGTGGGGGAGAGCTTGATGGGGACTGCAGTATAAAAATGTCCTCCTGGCCAGCAGCTTTGTGCAGCTCTACGGACAGCCAGTGATGTGGACGTCTGATGGTGGGCAGTGGGGAGGACCAGTGGCCAGCGTGACCACCTCACCGGCTCGGTGCACTCATCTCCATCCTGGAGGCGATGCCAGTAGCTGCCGTAACACACTCCGGTCTGCCCACCTCTTCCTTTGGTTTTTTGGCACAGTGTGCCTCAGGCTGGCAGTTCACAGACCCCAGGACTCTGAGTCTTTTCGATACCATGCCTGTGGCTGAGTTGCTTCCCACAGAATTAACCTCAAGGAGATATCACACCTCCTGGTAGGAATGGCCGAGATGGAAGGACTGGAGGATGTGGGGAAGAAATACTTATGGGCTGCAGATGGGAGCATAAGTGTAGCCATTATGGAGGACAGCATGGAGGGTCCTCAGAAAGCTGAAGACAGCACTACCATACTGCACGATCCTGTGACCTCCCTGCTGGTGATATATCCAAAGAAAATAAAATCAGCCTGTCCAGAGATGCCCATATTTCCATGTTCACCGCAGCACTGTTTGTAAGATCCAAGTCACGAAACAGATTTAAGTGTTCATCACCAGATGAATGGGTAAGGATGTGGCACACATACACAAGGAATATTACACAGTCACGAGAAAGGAATTATATCTTATTTGTGATGACACAAATGGAAAGGAGAGCATTGTGTTAGGTGAAATAAGCCAGACACAGAAAGATGGGCACAGCCTGATCTCACAGAAGTGGAGTGTAGTGGCTGATACCAGAGGCAGGGTGGTGGGGGCAGTATTGATCAACAGGTACTAAGTTGCAGTCAGATGGAAGCCAGGAAGTACCGGGGCTGCTGCACAGTCAGGTGCTGGGCTTTGCTGGTTGCCTTCAGCAGTGCTGGGGACAGAACCC
Organism: Cavia porcellus; assembly: GCF_034190915.1. Lineage (NCBI taxonomy): Eukaryota > Metazoa > Chordata > Mammalia > Rodentia > Caviidae > Cavia > Cavia porcellus. The sequence continues at coordinate 52,575,534 of NW_026947506.1, read as the reverse complement.
CGAGGAGGCTGTTGCTCAGTGGGCGCTGCTGGAGCTGGGTTGGAGCCAGCCCTACAGGAGGAGAGGCTTGCTGGAGGCCCCTCGTGCTCAGGCTCGTCTGACTGACCTGCTATGCCAGCTGTATGTGGGAGGCACAGGATGGAGTCAGAGCTGCCACCTGCTCCTGGGAGGACACCGAGGACAAATTTGCCAGGCACAGCTGGCCGGGGGGCACGGCCTCTCCACTTCACCGGGGTAGATCGGAACCGCAGCCCTCAACGATGCACTGAGCCTCCCCAGGCCTCTCCAGCCCCGTCGGTCTCCCCTAAAGACTCCGGATCCCCAGTTCCCAGGGCCTCTCAGGGTGGGGAAATCAGATTTACCGAGGAGAAAGGAAGAGCCTCAGGGAGGAACAGCACGGGTAATCGAGTTGCCGGTCGGCGCCTGGTGGTTGGCACCTGGCAGGTGACACGGGCCGGAGTGGGCTCTGCCTCTGAGGGGCCTGGGCACCAGGGCGTGGGCCCCGGGGACAGATGCACTGGCCTGGCAGAGCGTGTGGAGCCGTGGCTCAGTCACAGCAGCAGACACAGTGGGGTGCTGCCCGGGACACCTGGCTTAGTGCTCAGGAATCAATCGAGGATGGTTGGGTTTGGCCCTGTCCTGTCTGTCCAACTATCTGCCAGTCTGTCCGTCCATCCAATCTGTTTAGCTATTATCCATCCAGTCTAATCTAATCTAAATGTCTTATCTATCTACCCATTTATCTATCATTTCTGTCTCCTTATTTATTTTTATTTTTAGGTACTGGGAATCGAACTCAGGACCTCACAGGTTTGCCAGGTGGGTGCTATGAGCTGGCTCCCTGGTTGGATGTCCCAATCTAACCCTCCCACCATCTATTCTAATCTGTCTATTCTATTCTATTCTAATGCAGCCATCTCTTACCTATCGGAGCCGTTTGTCTGTCCATCTAATCTAACCCTCCATCTATCCACTTGTCTCCTTTGAGTCCACCTTCCTGTCTGTCTGTCTATCTCTTATCTGTCTCTCTCTGGTCCATCTATCACAGTCCTGGGAGTTGAACCCAGGGCCTTCGCGCTGAGCTACACCCCTCGGCCTTTCGTCATCAGTGGGCACCTCCTGGTCCTGGTGTCCCTCTCAGTGTCTGATGACGTCCAGCGCAAAGGTGTGAACAGGCTGGCTGTTGTGAAAGGCTCGGAGCGGCCCACTTCCTTGGGAACGAAGGACAGTTCCTAAAGCTCCCCATGTGAGCACTGGGCTCCTTCAGTGCTGGGAGATCACAGTGGAGCGGTGGGGAGGCCTGCAGCCCAGGGCGCAAACATCCTGAGGCTCCTGTGGAAGCAGTGCAGGCAGGATGTGTCCCTCAGAGCAGTGGGTGGCCGCGCCCCTGAGGCTGCGTCCCTGCAGAAAGCGAACTAGGGGTGCAGGGACCTTTGGAGGGGAGGGTGAGGGCCACAGTGGGCAACGGCCATCTGCAGTGAGGAGGGTGGATGGCCGCACGCTCTCTCTCCATCCCAGGAACACCCAGCCCTCTGCAGGCTGGCCTCAGGATTCTGCCCTCTGGAGGCACAAGCTGGGGAAGGCGACTGCTCAGGGCACCTCCTTTCTGGTATTTGGTGAGGGGAGTCCCAGCAAACTAGCACGAAACTGGATACTGAGCCAGGCGTGATGACTCAGGCTGCAATCCTGTCACTTGGGAGGCTGACGCAGGAGGGTTAGCCAGAGATTGAGGGCGTAATATTGTAGACAGTTAAGTCAGGGAGAAAGATCACAGGCAGTCAGCCAGGGCTGGGCCCTCAGTGCAGAGGATGAGAACACAGCACAGCGGGGGATGGAGGGGTGCCCACCAGAGGTGGGGCTGCAGGGTAAAAACGGAGGGACTGGGCCTGCAAGCTCCCGAGGGGTGAGCAGTAGACTGTGACTTGGCTTACCTGGGCCAGTAAAGTCCACATAGACAGCAGCCACCTGGGAGGGCGGGTGGCCAGGACCCTGACCCACCCCTTCCGATCCAGGTCTTGATTCTTTCCATGCACACTTGCCACGTGACCCGAGTCCCCAGCAGATGGGCACTGCCTGAGCGCTGTGCTTTGGCCTTCTTGGTTACCACAGCTCCGCCACCCTTGGCACCTGCCTCATGATTTCACCTTACCAGACTTCCCCTGGGAAGCGGGGGTCCAAGGTCACCCACTGGGGTCCCCTGTGGTCTCTCTCAGGGGCTGTCTCACCCTCATAAAATCTCCACTCTTACCCTCCCTTGTGCCTTACAAGTCCTCCTTTGATTTTGGGGATCACAAGCTCAGTGTATGGGACCTCCTATGGGCTGGGAGTCCCGCTTATTCCTGTGTGACCTGAGAGTCCCCCATGGTCAGGAGACTGTATCGGTAAGAAGTGGAGCACGCAGGCCGAGGGCCCACAGCAGGGTGGACTCAGCCGTCACGCTAACCAGGGTCCCCAGGCCACTGGGCTTGGAGCCAGCCTCACTCAGCCCTTCCCTGGGGACTCACAGCCCCTGGACCACCCTGACCCGCAGACAGAGTCAGCCTCAGCCTGCCCCTCGTGTATGGGGGACCCCTGAGCCTGGTGGCCATGCCTGTCCCTTCTGGCACCCATTGGCTTTGGAGACTTCCCGGGAGAAAGAAATTCTGGGTGGAAACAGAATCCCATTGTGTGGCCCGCCAGGGTCTCTCAGAATGGCCTTGTTGACCCCTGACCCCTGGGTCTTTCCCCAAAGCGAGGTGTGCATTTCTGAGGCGACTGTGGCCTAGCTGGACAGGAATGGGCCTGTGCTGGTTACATTCCTGCTCCCCAGGGCCCAGGGCAGTGAATACGACCCCATGTGACCTGGCTCCTCTCATGTCCTGCACTGATGTGAAGGGGAGAAGCTCTGAGGGTCCCTCCCAGCAGAGGGGCGGATTGGGTTTCCACTCCTCTCCTCTCCTCTCCTCCAGGGCACCGGTTCACCTGAATGCTGTACTAACTTGGAATGCTTCTAGATTTTTAATTCTATTTGTATTAAGTTTGAAATTTAGATTTCTTGTTTTCCTTGTGAAATTGATTAGATATTTCTAGCAATTAGTTTGCTTTCAATTATGTTGAGATAAAGATCATAGTAATGTTTTACAAGTGTTTTAATCATTATGGTGCCTGAATTCACATTTTTAACATTCTTATTTATTCGTGATATCTCTCATGACAATAGTTCTATATCAACTTTGTTACAGATGTGTTTAATTAATTAATTAAAAATCTTTTTAACATGCTCTTGCTACGTAGCCTAGGTTGACCTCAAACTCATCATGATGGCCCTTCTTATTTTCCTAAGTGCTGGGATTACAGGCGTGCACCACCACACTTGGCTTTATTTTATTTTATTTGTTATTTGAGACAGAGTCTCACCATGCAGTTTACACTGGCCTCAAACTAATCCTCCTGCCTCAGCCTTCCAGTACTGGGATTACAGGGCTAGGCCACGGTGCCCTGCATATTTTTTTGAGTGTTTAAGTTAGGCTCTCTCATAGTATTGGCTGACCTTGAATGCACTGTGAATCTCCTGCCTCCACTTCCTGAGTGGTGGGACTATGTAATTTGTCTTTATCAAAAACCTAATTCTCTTCTATTTTGTTGTTTTACATTTCAGGGTCTTCTGTGATTTTTAATTTTTAATTTTTTTGGAGACAGGGTCTTGCTATGTGGCCTTGGCTATTCTCAAACTCATGGAGATTCTCCTCCTCGGCCTCTTGAGTGCTAGAGCTACAGGGGCGCCCACCACGCCTGGCTTCTATTTTTTTCTCTGTCCTTTATGTACCCTTTATTTTTCCTCTTCTGCATCCTGAGTGTAAACATTACCATTACTTATTTTGATGTTTTCCTGGTTTCTAATTGATGTTTTCAGAGCATATATTTTCTTCTACATACGACTTAAGATTTGTCATATAAGATAATTTGTACTGTGGTTCCCATTTTAAATCGTGAGTTATTTTGGAGCACTTAGAAGTCGTCAGTTGGAGCGTTGTTTTTGAGAACTCTGTGCTCTGCTGGGTCTCATGTTGGGGTGGTGACCAGGGGGCCAGCTCTGGTCTCTCCCCTGCCACCTGGTGTCCCTGGTGTGTGTGCCAAGCAGCCAGGCCTTTCCGGATCACTTAGCGTCCAAAAATATGATCCAATTCAATAATCTGCTTGGCAAATGCTGGCAGCCTACGTAGGTTTTAAATGAACGCAACCACAGTGGCCTGGCTGACTTCAAAGTTCAGCTCTAATAACTGTTTTACGTTGAATTAGTAAAGTCAGGAAAAATGGGAGCTGTTATCCTAACCAAATCCCATTGTCCGCTTTAGAAAACCAGGACTGTATTTCCAAAGCCGCAGTCAAATATCAGAATTCCGGCGTGGTCTCTCCCATTGACTTGATTAGATCTGTACTGTCATTAGCAGAAATAAATACGACCGGGTGAGCAGACAGCCTGCCTGCAAAACAAGATTTCAGGCTGGTCCTGCATCAGTAGATACAAAAAAACAAATGAACAGACCCAGGCAGGACCTCAAGGTGCTCCTGGGTCTCGGGGTGGGGATGGCAGAGCCCCGCCCAGCTCTGGCTCTGAGGATCGAGCTGAGATAAGGCCCAGTGCCCATGAAGCTGCGTTTACACCAGGTTCCCAGCCATTCATCCCCGAAAGGAAATCTGGGCATCCTGGGGCTTGGGGTTGGGGACCAGGGTCTGTGCGTGTGAGCGGAGATCTCACACCGAAGCCAGCTCCAGTGCCCCAGAGGGAGAGGCAGGAGGCCTCGTGTTTAGACCGGAGGTGTCTGGGCTCGGAACTGGCTGTGTGGGCTTCAACCCATCAGCCCCCCTCGCTGGGCTGCCTTTCCTTAACTACAGGGCACCAGTGAGGAGTCCACGCGGGAGATCGAAGTACACGGTGAACATTTAAACCAGAACAGGTGGATACAGTGAAAGAAACACAAGCAAGAGCCCCCTAAAATCCTCTTCCTCACCCCATCATCCTCGCACTTCTGCAGCAGCTCCAGAGTCCTTTTTCCTCAGGGTCTTTCTGAGGCATGGAAAAGTTAGTGGCTGCTGCCGCCAGTGCCATGGAACAGAACAGCAGCTCATAGAGAGGACACTGCGTCCTCGGCCATCCGAGGCACCTGATCCGGCCCCGCCTGACTGCTGACCCCTCCCCAAGTCACCATGTCCATGAGAGGAAAACCCCGCAAATCCACTGGGATGTAGAGGCAGCCAGGACCCTGCAACCACGGACACTCACCTTGGAGTCTACGGGGGCTCTGGGATGATTAAAGCGCATAATGTCTGCAAAGAACTTAGAAAACCACCTGGCTTCTGATAATCTCCCTCTCCCTCCCTCTCTCTCCTTCTTCCCCCCACATGGTTGTATTAGCATGCAACACAAAGCAGTTCAAAAGCAAGAAGTAGATGTCAAAAGATAGGTTTATATTCCTAATTTTAGAGGTATTTTAGAAGTCAGCCAAAAAGATAAATGTTCAGATTGAAAAATAGGGCAATGAGATAAATAAATGATTTATTTTTTTTTAATTGCAACCAGAAAGCATATATAAAGCCGTTCTCCTCAGTAGTAGCTGAAGCCAGGCAGACCAGGGCAGTGAGCCAGGCTCTACTGAGTCCTGGGAGTGTCTGCTGGATGCTGAAGACCAAGCTCCTTCAGGGTGGTAGCACAGACCTGAGGACTCACCAGGACGGTGACAGGGAGAGGCAGAAGCCCCACCTTGGAGGGTCCCTGAGTCCTCGCCTGGGTTCTGGCAGGTGCGGGAGGGAACCCCAGGCACCTGGGCCACCGCTGGGCCACCAAGTGCTGGCTCCTTGGCGGGAGCGGCGAGCCTGCTGAAAGCTGCCCAGGCCCACGGACATCGTCAGAGCAACAGCTGGAAGGCGAGATGCATCCCAGGGATGCAGCCGAGACCTGGGACAAAGCGCAGGAGTGTTTCCTGGAATCCGGAAGCCCTGGCCACGGACAAGGTAGAACCCACGAGCCTGGCATCAGTACTAATACCGAGCAGCTGGCATCACAGCAGACTGACAACCACAGCCCATCACAGCGGGAAGGGTGGCTGGGGATGCGAGGCACACCATGATTACCTGCTGCAAACACAAAGCGATATAAAGCTTTACACAGGAAGTGGTGACACAGAGCACAGGCAGAAGCTCTACAGTGACCATCTGAGGTGCAGGGGAGGAAACGGAGATGCATGAGGAATTCATGTCATTTGGGACCAGGGAGGAGCAGACTTGGGGGAAGAAGGCGAGGAGCTGAGGGTCAGCACTGTAAAGCATCCGTGTGGGCTCGGGGCAGCTGGAGCTGCACGGTGCGACCCTGTCCCGGAGAGTCAAAAAAGCAGGAAAGAAACAAGAGTCACCCAAAGAACTTAAATGGGAAGGCACCACTTTACAAACCAGTGGTGCCAGGTGCCGTGGTTGTCACAGTGTCAGGAGAGCGGGCTTTCTGTGCTGGGACAGGGGACACAGGGGTGGTGTCCTGGCTGGCTGGCACCCATGCTGCGACCTATCTGGGCATGGCATGGGGTAAAATGTGGCTAAACCCCCTGAGTTTCCAGCTCAGCCACGGTGGTGTATGTCTGTCCACGGCTTGGGCCGCTCCCTACTCCTCTTCCCACCGCAGCTCCTGCTGGGGCGCCCCTTGGAGATACTCAGTTACTGGTGCACACGCAGGTAGTCCTGGGATGCTGAAACACCCAGCGTTTCTGAGCGTGTGTGTGTGCGTGTGTGGTGATGAAAACTGAACCCAGGGCCTTCCCATGGAACTGTATCCCCAGTACCCCTGTTATTTCACATTCTGAGACAAAGTCTTGCTAAGTTGCCTGGGCTAAGCTCATTGGGTTCAATCTTGCTATCCTCCTGCCTCAGCCTCTCCAAGCGCTAGGATTACAGGATGCACCACCACCCCTGCCTGAACCCAGCTTTTCTGTGCTTCCAAGCATGACAAGGACCTTCACAGGCTCTCCTGTGGCCCAGGCTCCTTCCTCACCCAACCTGGGTACTGGTCCAATAGAAAGCGGATATAGCCTCGATAGGCCCATGGTGAGGGGGCTGGAGTGCAGGAGGTGGGCCCCAGGCAATTCAGGGAGCCAGCTTCTCCCCGAACTTGGGGGCCTTCACCCTGTGGGACATGTGCCCATACAAGGTCATCGGGGAAGGAATAAAGCAGTTTTCGTGGTGTCCAGAACAGGTTTTGTGATGCATACTCCTGACTGGGGTCATTCTCTGGCCTGTGGGAAAAGTCATGGATACCTTTTACGGGTCTTTAAGTTAATAGCATCCCAAGACATGTTAACTTTGCATTTGCAACAGTCTTAAATTAGCACTGTTATTATTAATTTTCACAGAGCTGGAGCTCAAACCCAGGCCTCCTGTGTGCCTGGAAAATGCTACCTCTGAGCTACACAGCCAGATCCTGAAGCATTTTTAACCTCATCTTTTACTTTGATTTCCACGCTGCTGTAAGAAATAATACAGAAAAACCCCGTGCACCTTTTACCCCTGTTTCCTTCCGTGGTGCTATGAATCTACTCTCAATGTCTATGCTTCTGTCACTTCAAGGCTGTCACATAGCTAGGAGCCTACACAGGCAGGGGTCCCCTATCTGAAGTGCGTGGGCCCAGCAATGTCGGACTTTGGGTTTCCAGGTTCAGGGATATTCGTGTGGACGTGGAGGAAATCCCGGGTGGGGCCCAGGTGCAAACATTGAATGCACCTATGGTTCTTGTGCACCATGCACATGCAGCAGGGTGACTTCATGTAACGTTTTAAATAGTTTCACACCCAAAATCCAGGATCATGGTGTGGAATTTTCCACGTGCGGGGTCAGAGTCTGCATTTTCAGACTTAGGGCTATGCAACCTGCAGTAGGGCTGAGGCCTCTGTGGCTGGCTTTGCACATTCTATGTTGCTGCCTGGCCACAATGCGGGTGACAACTGTGCTTTTGCCTGCACTGCTGAGTAGCTTCAAGGTATGGTGGGACCATGGCTTGTTTAGCTACTCTGCCAGCAGGTATGGGAGGGCACTCTTTGCAGGGCCAGCAGGGCCACCCGGGTACAGGTGAACAAAGGCTTCATTTCTCTTAAAGTCAGCATACGACGGACACATCTAACATTGTGTTTACTGTGCCATGATTTACAGTAGCTGAGGTACGAAACCATGTGGGAGCCCATCACCTGACAAGTGGCTGAAGAAAATAACACAGGGCTGGGGATGTAGCTCAGTGGGACAGCACCTGCCTGGCAAGCATGAGGCTCTGGGCTTGACCCCTGGTGAGAGAGAGAGAGAGAGAGAGAGAGAGAGAGAGAGAGAGAGAGAGAGGAAAAGAACACAGTGGAATATTATTTAGCTATGAAGAAAAAGATTTTGTCATTTGCAGGAAAATGGATGGATCTAGTGATGGCCGTGTTGAGCAAAATTGGCCAGAATCAGAAAGTCAAATACATCATGCTCTCTTTAACATGGAGAATGTAAAATAGATGACAAGGAACTAGAGTGGGGGACTATCGTTAGACAAGAGAAAGGGAAGCAGTGGGAAGAAGGGGGTGTCAGGGTGGGTAATAGGGGCACGAATATGTCTACATATACTATAAGCACCAGAGTCCAATATTCTGTAATAGTAATAAGCACTGAGAATAAAAGGGAAACATTCTTTAAAAAATCTTAAAAAAAAAAAAAAATCAAAGTTGGAATTTCTGGGCCCTAAAGTGAAATGTTCACATTTCACTTCACAGGAAACCACCAGCAAGGTCTAGACCACACAGTGTCCTGTGTCAGCTGGTGTTTCTGTTTACATTCCTCATGCGTGCTTGTGTGTGTGCGTGTGCGTGTGCGTGTGTGTGTGTGTGTGTGTGTGTGTGTGTGTGTTTCATCTGCTCGTCCTCCTCAGTGAAATGTCCACTTATTCTTCTGGATTGTTTTCTCACTGGATTTTTTCATCTTTTTACTCCAGCTCTGAGTGTTCTTTATATATCATGCATATTAGTCCCTTGAAGAACACGCAGTTTGTAAATAGTTTTGTAAATAGTTTTTTCCAGGATGTGAGCTGTCATTTCATCTCAGCAGGGTTGTTTTCTGAACAAGTTTTTAATCATGATGAGATTTATTTATCATGATGATTTATCATTTTTTTTGGGGGGGGGTACTGAGGATCAAACTCATGACCTTGTGCTTACCAGGCAAGTGCTTAAGTCACTGAGCTAAACCTCCAGCCCTTATTTATCGTTTATAAATGTCTGATTATCTCCCTTTTTTTTCCTCCTCCACCATTTTCAGTTTTCAGATTAGCATGTAAGTCTAAGATCTGTTTTGGGTTTCTGTACACAAGGTGTGAGGCGCTGGCTGCAGGTCTGTCCTTCTCTCTTGCTCCTGATGGCTCACTGTAACCACGCCACTGTCCGAGAAGCCGCCTTTGCTCCCTGAAGAGCGCCTATAGTTCTGTTCCCGACACAGACACCGTGTATCTCTGTTCCTGTACCTGTGTTCTGTTCTGTGATCTGTGTCTTCCCCTGTGCAGGCCATGGAATCCTGATCTCTGTAGCTCCATGCCCAGAACAGCCTGTGCTGGGCACAGATTTGCTTCCCCCCTCTCCACTCTGATTCACTGTCCAAGAGTCACAAATTGTGTCTTTCAATTTGTGAAGAAAAAGGGACTCAGCCCTGCAGTCAGCACACATTCCTCAACTTTCACGATCAAACTGCTTTCCTCCTACTTGGACCAGAATGATGGTAAAAGAGACAAAAACAAGGCTAGTGTGGTGGTGGCAGGCTGGTAACCCCAGCACTTGGGAAGCTGAGGCAGAAGGATCGCCATGAGATTGAGGCCAGCCTGGGTTATACAATGAGTTCAAGACCAGCCTGAACTGCATAGCAAGACTCTGTCTCAAAACAAACCCCAAGACAAAAGATATCCCCCCAAACACCAGTAATTTTAGAAAGTAGAGATTGCAAGAAAGAAGCCCTGATGAGCTTGGGTCTCTTGAACATTACTCAGCTCAGACCAATTACCAAGGCAGCTGTTCTGAGGTCTGCTCTTTCTCAAGGCCTCGGGTTAATAAATCTGTAATGTTTTGCTGGTTCCGGAGCACAGAAATCTACACTAGAGAGGAGGAGGAGGTGGTCAGAGGAAGGCGGTTCCTTCCTACAGTCCCACGGGTTTGCGTAACTTTGTTCTTTATTCCTTTGGATTCCAAAAAGCAGATAAAATACGTTATCACACGGATACAGTGGCCGGTGAGGTGGGGGGCTGTGGCCCCGCTGTATGGATTGGAGCAGGGTGCTGGCTGTGCTGGGGAGACCCCTCTCCTTGCTCCTAATTATAACCCATCAACTGCTCAACCCTCTGGCTTGATGCTGGGTAGCAAATCACTTAGGTCACAGCTGTTGTACTGGGGATTCCAAAGCACTGGGACACAGGTTCGATATTGTCCAGAAGGTACTATGGTATGAAGAGTGTGTGTGGGACTGCTCATCCTTCTGAAAGGAGTCTCCAAAGAAGAGGTGCTGAGGAGCCCAGCTGGGGGGTCTGCTGTGTGCTTGTGTGTGGGAAGCTCCCACTATATTTATTCCTGCTTACCACTGTTATTTTAGCTGAGTGTGGCACTGCGTACCTAGAACCATAGCACTTGAGAGGCCAAGGCAAGAGGGTTGCTGTGAAAAAATCCAAAAGAAAGAAAAAAATTTTTTTTGTGTGTTAAATAGAAAAAAAATTCCTCTTTGAGCTGAGGAGAGAGGATCATTGTGAGTTCGAGACCAGCTTGAGCTACAAAGTCGGTGTAAGGTCAGCCTGAATCGTAGTAAGGCCCTGTCCCAAAAAGGCAAAAAAAAAAAAAATCCTCTCAGAGTACTGCCTGATCTTCCCCAGGGTCTGAAATCCAAGACGCCCGTTTATTAGACAGTTTCTAGGACACACACTAACACATACTCATCATTCTTAGAAAGGCGTTCCCCAAAGTAAAGATCCATACACAGCAAAAAAGACAGTGCAAAATGTTTTGAGTACTTCATTTTACTTTCGGGTTAGTAGCCTTTCTCTGATCATTAGAACGAATGAAAAACCAGGCAACTCCTGTTTTCAGACAGCCACAGTTGTGTGCACAGATTTGGGAAGTGGTGAATTTTGTCCTTTTCCGAAGAAGACAGTCCAAGTGCCAGGCCCCGGGGCCTGTCAGTGTGACTTTATGAAATTAAGATGAGGTCATCACAGGGGCTGTCATCCAACACAGCCGCGCCCTTACAGAAGAGGACGCGTGGACAACCAGGAGTACACACGGGCGGACTTGTGAGAGGAGCCAAGCGCTGCAGGAAGCTGGGAGAGCACAGCCCCAGCCTGCACATGTGGACCTTGGCCCACCAGTACCGGGATGGAAGTGAGGCCTTTCTGTGGCTGACGCTGTGCTGTGCAGCCCTTGACCTCCTGCTCTGGGAAGCGACGGCTGGATCTGTGCTGCCCGGAGCACACACAGCACCATCTCTGAGAAGCCAGCCGACCGAGCACTGTCTTGGTCACCCAGCAGCCTTGGGCACCTGGGAGATAATTCAGGTCCAGTGAACACAGCTCATCCTTAGAGCAGCACGGAGGTGCTGGTTTCTGATGTGTCACCAGCACCAGTCTGGTACGCATCCAGATAAAGGGGGCAGACAGTAGGATTTCAGCCTATTGGCGCCGAGCCTGCCAGGCCGGCTGAATCGGTGGCAGTGCCTGTGGATCCCCCTCTGCGGGCTCCCAGCCATCTGCAGACAGGAGACGCAGCTCCGAAGCCGTGGGCTCCGGCCTGTCTGCTGGGGCTCTGAGTTACACTGACTTCGAATATATTCTGCGTTTGTAAATCACATTGAAACAGCTCTTTTGAGTTGAATTACTTTTCTTGTGATGTCTATCCAGGGGAAAAAATTCCAAGACAAACTTAGAAGTATGGAAAACGTTAAGAAAAAGCAACAAGAACCATTAAAAGTGGCCATTTCTCTCAACTATAGCTACATCATCTTGTCATCTCTTACCCTTTAAAAAGGCTTTTCGTTGGGAAAGAACTTCAGATTTATGAAAACATTAAACAGAGCTCACACAAGTCCTTTTGCCAGCGACGCCTATTAATCCTTTGCCTGGCCTGGTTGATAATTTGCCCTATTTTAAGCCAGCACATCATCCGTTAATCGATTGACTTGACATTGGCCAAGCTCTGGGCTTTGTGGAAGACAGCGGAGGAGACAGAGTCCACCATCCGGGGGAGCCGGGCTGGGAGGTCACAGCGGTCAGACCCAGGAGCATGGCGATGTCTGGAGCAATCGGAAAGAGAACACCCCGAGGCCCTTCCCAGGTGGCTGGGCACAGCCTTCCATAGCATCATTAACGACTACTCTCCATTCCACAGGAAGAAACAGATGCAGAGGCAAGGGCACCCCGCATGGCCGGGTTTTTGGCCGGTTGAGATTCCTGCCACCCAGGCTCTGCCAGCCCCATGTCTTCTTGTCGGCTGTAGCTCATGTCCAGGTCAGTGGTGCTCACTGGTCACGTCCAGGTCAGTGGTGGGACCATGCCTTGCCCGTGAGCACTTGGTGAGGGAGTTTTCATAATCCTAGAGCATGCAGACTCATTCACGGACTGCTCCCGGAGGACCCTTGGGATGTTCCCTGGTGCCCTTTTGGAGAGAAGAGGACAGAAGGGTGCAGAGTTTCCTGCTGAGTTTCCAGCCCACAGCTACCAGCCCCTGTGCACAGCTGCATCGCCTCAGGGAGGGGACCCAGCAACTACACTGGTGCCAGCAGGTGTTGACCTTGAGCTAGCTCAGTGGGTTCAGACCCACCAGGCAGAAAGCACTTCGGGTGACTGACACCCTGGGACTCTTTTTTTTTTTTTGTCTTTTTCCTTTTTATCGGTACTGGGGATTGAACTCACGATTGCTTGCTTGCAAGACAGGCGCTTATGTCGCTGAGCTAAATCCCCAGCCCCCCACCCCGAGACTCTTACAGAAGCCACCTGTAATCACTGATGCCACAGGGCACGAGGGCAGAGCTGCACCCATCCCCAGGCAGTCACACTGCTGTGGCAGGCGCTGGGCAACTTGCGGGAAGCCAAGCGACCCGGCCCACCTTCAAACTGCCCCCCGCCCTGGCACAGGGAGGGGAAGAGATGCCAGAGAGTCTGCCCCATAGGGCGCTTCCCAAGTGCCCACGAGCAGTGGTGTGCAGAGTTGAGTCTGCAGCCCAAACCAAGAGCAGAGGCCTTGGGGGAGGTGCATGCAGGCTCCACCCACAGCCACGCTCCAAGCTGTGGGCACTAGCCCAGCGATACAAGCTCTGAGGTCTCCTTCTGGGGGGCTGTCCCTGCCTGGTTTCTCTGTGCTCACCAGAGAAAAGAACAGAAGTCAAGGAGCAGAAACTCTCTGCTTGCTTTACTGGGGGACTGGGGACTGAACTCATGGCTTAATGAGCTACATCCTAACCTCCGGATGTTTTGAGACATGGTCTTGCTATGTTTTAAGTTACCCATGATAGGTTCAAACTTTTGATCCTCCTGCCTCAGCCTCCTAGAGTGCAGGAGTTAAGGGCCATGCCCCCATGCCCCGATGCCCCCAGCATCTGCATAGTGGCTTGGCCAGCTTCTGCAGGGTGGGGAGCTCCGGGAGTGAGAAACCTGGGCCCCTGGGGAGCCAGGTGGGCGCTTTCCTTTCGGGTAGACAGAGGACGCTGTTTGATGAGCAGGGGTGGCGAGCAGGAGCCCCAGTGTCCGGCAGCCATGAGTCACTGGCCACATGACATGTGCAGGTGGCCACAGATGGCCCTGGACCAGTCCTTCTCATTTACAAAGATACAAATCTTAATTATTAATGGCTAAGATGAAAAAACACACTGCCCAAGTTAGAACATTCAGATGGGCTGTTTCCTGGGTTCCCCTGCACAAAGGGGGTCTGTTCTGCGACATCCAGCTGGCCCCACTTGTGCCAGCACCAGGGTCTCCTTGTCAGGGCAGTAACTGGTGCTGCACAAACTGGGTGCTTCAGCACATTCACCCCCAGGACCTGAGGAGGTGGGACCTGGCTGCAGAGGCTTCTGGGAAATGGAAAATGCCTTTGAAGCCATGGCCCTGAAAAGAGCTGAGCTTTCTAGAGAGCAGAGTCAGCGTGGGGACTGCACCAATGGGAACCTCATAGGCACAGATGGTGAAGCAGCTTCAGGTGGGGCTGAGGAGTTATTTGCTAAGCCCTAGGAAGAGAGTACGGATTCCATTCCATCCTGAGGGCGTAAGTCCTGCTGGCCTCAAGCTTTTTGGGAATGCAGAGCTGGGGTGCAGACACTCACAGGAGGAGAGGGATGGAACCCTTCAAGATGCTGACCAGGGCCTTGGCTGCTGCCCAGCAGCAGGGCTCTTGGGTGCTGGAGGCCCTGGGTCCAATCCCCAGCACAAGGAAAAGGAAAAAAAACCCCAAAACAAAAAGTAGTCCCCCAAAATGAAAAATAAACAAAAACTGCAAATTCAAAAGCCAATGGATTTTCAAGCTGACAATCTTTCTTTTTATTTAATCTCGAGAAGACTGTTTCCAATATTGTATCAGCAGCTACATTACTACCTTTAGAGATGGGTTCTTATTTTAAAAATTACCTCAATTCATGCAGAGTATGTTTTAGATGAGGGGAATGGATGTTAAATTTTTTCAAATGCATTCATGCAGGAAAAACTCAAATGATGGGTCCTCCTTTTTCAGTGAAGGTTGCTAATATATACTTTTAATACTAACATGTTTCTATTCTTGATTTAAAACTTACAATTGTGGGATATTGTTCTTTTAGTCTGTGCATAGATTGTATTCGATAATATTTTATTTAGATTTTTGGTATCAACCTCAGTAAAACTGGTGTGTCTTCTGTTAAAATGTGGGATACTTTTTGTCAATGTATTGAGTAACAATACATTGCTTTTTTTTCTTTCTTTCTTTTTGTCTTTGGCTTTTTGAGACAGAGTCTCACTAGCAGTTCAGGCTGGCCTAGAACTTACTCTGCAGCCCAGGCTGGCCTCAAACCTGCAGCAATCCTCCTGCCTCAGCCTGCCCAGTGCTGGGATCATTGCTTGTTTCATAAAACAAGCCCTGCTGCGGAAAGGCATGCTGGGCAGTTGCGTTTTGTATCTTTCCGGATTGTTTAGTGAATGTTGCTGAAGTTGCCTAGCCCTCTGGCTTTGCAGGTAGATTCAGGCACTGGTTGGATTCTGCCTTGCCTCGGAGCAACCTGGGCACCACAGCATGGATTTTGGTCCACCTAGCCACCCTCCCTCTGTGCCACAGCCCTGTGGCGTGGCTTCAGGCCCGTGAGTCGTGCATGGCCTCATCAGTGGCCTCATCCAGGAGCGGTGCTTTCCAGCGTGACTTCCATGTGCCCTGTTCTTTCGTCACCGCTGGCCCCGATATCTGTGGCTCTGGGGTCTCAGAAGACTCCTCTCTGCTCCTTGGTCCGCTCCTAGGAAGCCCTCAGTCCATGCTGAGCCTTGGAGCCCTGAGCTCCTAGAAGAGGCTCCCCACCCCCCACCCCGCTCTGCCCCGGGTTACTGATCGCTATCCAGGCCACAGATAACTTATGTTTCTGGATCATGGCATGTGCATCTCTGCTCCCGGTCTCTCTCTGGATTCCAGCTGTAATTGTAAGTGACAGCACAGGCAACTGCCGAGGTAGTGGGGCGAAGCAGGACGTCTTTTACCCATGAAGGGTCCCAGCGCCCCACACAGTCCTTGGCCCTGTGCAGGATGCTCCTGCAAATAGGCTCACGTTTCCGGAGCAGCAACTACTTCAAGCCAACTTCAGAGAACTAAGAAAATTTCTAAGGAAGCAACAGACACAAGTCACTGTGCTCAGTCTTACCCTGCCAGATGGGTAACCAGAGATGGGCATTGTGGGGGGAACTTCTGCCCTGGGCCCCGCGGCCCTGGGCTCCTCTGCAACAGGGGCTTCCAGGCCGTCAGACAAAGCATTTATCTTCAGCAGAAGTTCATCTAGCAGCCCGGAGAACTCGTCCAGGTAGTGGTTCTGAGGAGCACAGAGGTGCATGGGTAAACGTGCTCTAGGACATCCACTTCCCTCACCCCATCACCTGAAGCACTGTGGGCCCCTGACGTGAGAAAGACAGAGCTGCCTTAGGAGATGCGCTGGGCTTGGCCTGGCCTCGAACTCCGTCTCTGTACCCCAGGATGGCTAGACTGCGCCTCCCGACACCCGTATCAATGCTAAGGGTGCAAGGCCACATGGAGGATGAGTGGACAGACGCAGTAGCAAGGATGAGACAGGAAGCAATGAAGACTCAAAGCCCTGTGCAGAGGGCCAAGACCACCAGTGTGGTGATGGGCTTCAGAGCCACTCAGGGTGACAACGTCAGCTGTGCACGTGAGTGTGACCCAGCTCATAGAGGGGGTGCCAAGTGTCAGGCAGAAGCTTGCGTCTGATACCAATGCAAGTGACTTGGTCTAAAGATGCCAGCGAGTGTGTGTGTGTGTGCATGTGTGTGTGCGTGCATGTGTGTCCAGGGAGGATCAGAGTTCACCTTTCCAGCCACACAAGGCCATTGTGAGGACGCAGAGACTGAGTGGAGGAGAAGGGACTTGGGAAACTGTAAAGTGCATTAGGATTTCAAGGGGAGGTCCTCGGAACTCACCCTGGATGAGAACTGACCCTGGCTGCTGCCATGGTGCCTAGCACAGAATCGCAACACCCCTGCGATCGTAGGAAGCACAACCCTGCAGGGACAGCATCCTCCCAGGACTCCGTGGTGGCTTACCTGCTCCAGGGCCACCCCAGCCTCTGCCCTTGCCGGCTCTTCCAGCCCCAGGAGGGCGAGCGTCTTCCACCAGACCAATGCGGCGACCTCTTCAAGTCTCACCGGTGATTTGCAGTGAAAAGGTTTTCTCTTTTGGAAACAAGTCAGGAGGGAAACTCTCAGCTGGAGAAGAGAATAAGCAAATTCTGCATCAGAATTGGTTTTGTTAGTTTGCTAAAGTAGAAAATGGAGCCTCAAAATCGCAAAACTGAAATGTTTTTAGATAGGACCCCAGACTCACAAGCCACACACATACAAAAAAAGAAGAAAAAGTGGCTTTACCAAAATTAACAATTACGGCTCTCCATAGACACTGTCAAGAGGATGAAAAGAGAAGCCACAGTTGAGAGAAAATATTTTCAAATCCCCTAATAATAAAGGCATTGTAGTTAAAATATAAAAATTGCTATTATGATTTATACTCATGTCCCCCCCATAGACTGCGAGCCTCAGGCAGCAGGAATTAGATGTTGGTACCTTATTTCACTGTTCCCTCACTCTGACAACCACTCTGGACACGGATGTTGACTGAATACATGAACAAATGGGTAGATGGATGGACAGATGTGCAGAGGTAACGATAAACAGTTTGGTGGGACCAAAGGTGAAGGGGTTAGTGGGTGGGTGGGAGGACGAGCGGGGAGGGGAAGGATGATGAAGAGGTAGTGATAAATCATTAGGTGGGATGAGGTAGAAGGATGGATGGGTGGATGGATGGAGAAGTAGTTGTTTGGGTCAGTGGGTAGACAGCGCATAGACCGATGGATGAAAGAATGGGAGGATGGATATAAGGATGAACGGATGGGTGGATGAACAGATAGCGGGCGCGAGTGGGGAGTTAGGAGCAGCTGAAGGAGCACTCAGGCCTGGTTGTTGCGGGGTGTGAGGATGTGGGGTCCCTTCCAGTATCACTCTATTCAGTCCAAATTATAAAAACTGCAGAGTTTAAGTTGCTTATGAAGCTCGACTACCAACTCCTCCTGCACGTACTGGGCTCTCCACGGATCAGAAGCCCCTTTGAAGAGGGACGTGCTGGTCAGGGCACTGGTGCAGGACGAGGCATGCCCGGGCCCTCAGGGTCCAGCCGCTGGATACTGGGTGCAGGAAGGCTCCCTGCTGGGCACTGTCTGGGAACAGTGAACAGTGCTAAACCCTGAGTGGGTGCAGGGTGGACTCACAGCAAGGCCAGGAGGGCCGGGTGGCTCCCACACCCGAGCTCTCCGCTGAGCACCTGCTGGGCTGCCTGACCAGAGCTGCAGGACCACCGCCTGGGGTGTGAGGAGTTGTGGGGGGAAGTTCTGGGTGGAGGAGCACTGAGACTGGGGCCCGCAGGGGCCAGGGCGATGCAGGATGTCATGTTTTATTTTCATTTGTGGTTTCATTGTAAGTGTTCTGCACAGCTGCAGGGGAGTGCTAGCATTAATTATTACTCATTCACTGAAAATTCACAGCGACTCGGCCCCTTGTCCGGGGCGCTTCCTGCAGCAGCTCTGGAGTCCTCTTTCCTGAGGGTACATTAGCTGTGCTGTCCTAGCTGCCTCTGTGTCCTGAGTGGATTCAACACACCTCCCCTTCATGGTGGTTGTGACTTTGGGAAGAGCCAGAATCGAACAGTGCCAGAGCTGGTAGACGAGATAGGGGAGGACACAGCCTTGCATTTTAGGAGCTGCCTTTCTGCTGGATGGTGCTCGGCCGCAGCACTCACTGTGTTTTTGATTGCATCTCGTGAAGGTGCTCAGGAAAGAGGACTTGCAGAATTTTATCAGACAAAAAGGAACAAGGCTTTTGACGTGAGGAGTTCACAGCAATGCATCTCTGACCATGATTTGTAAAAAGTCTAAACATTTGCATGTATTTTGATCAGACCTCATTGTTCAGCACAGAGCAAGACCCAGGCCGGCTTCCTGGAGGAGGCAGCACCGGGAGGCCGTTGTCTTGCTGGACTGAGGAAGACTCCACCAGCGGGGCGCAGCCCCTTCCCGGGGGCCTTCACCCGACTGGGGCAGCAGGTGGCACTTCCCCAGCCCTGACTCCATGACCAGGCATCTATACCCACCGTTCCCAGGCACAGCGTGGCCATCACTATGGCGAGGGCCCCCAGATACCAGGCCACGGCTGGCCAATGGGAGGTGGACAGGGCCGGGACTGAGTCTTCCTGGCTTCTCCTGGGAAACCCCAACGGCAGCAGCAGCCTGGTGTCCAAGCGTGCAAAGGTGCTGGGTGGCAGCGCCCAGGCTGCACTGAGAAGGTGGTGCAAGTGGGCATGCGCGGCCAGCACCAGGACCCCCACCAGCTGCAGGGAGAGAAGAGCCACACGCTGAGCTCCCTGCAGTGGGTTGAGGCCTCTTTGGGGCTCCCTAAGTGGATTAAGAAAGCAGTAAGGTGGCATTGCACATCTGCATCCTAGCACCTGGGGAGGCTGAGGCAGGAGAATCTCAATGTTGGCCCCGCTGGATCTACTTGTCACTCAGAGGTCCTGTCCTTCCCCTGAGCTTGTCTGAGTATCAGCGACTCTGGAGTCACCCAGCCTCAGGGGACCATGGGAGAAAGCAGGCACTGTTCGTGGGTCCTGATTGCCACAGACGCAGCGGGAGGTGGGACCCTGGGGCCCCAGCATGTGTACTGTCCGCGTGGTTTGAATTCTGTGCCCTCTGTGTGTTTATTCCTGCGCCAGGCTCCTCTCCCTTACAGCAGAGCACCGGTACACATTGTGAAGGGCAACCTGCTCTTCCCTGATCCCCAAGGCTGCACTAGCGAGCTCATGTGTGAGCGGGAAGCTGTGGGTCGGGCCGGGGCCTTAGAAGGCAGCAAGTGGCTGCAGCAACCAAGATCCCAAGCGTCCAACCTGAGGGCAGCCCTGGCCCCTGCTCTGAGCCCCTGAACCCCTGGGTTAATGAGGTAGTAGTTTATGAGAGGCCATGCATCCTTTCTGACCCCCGGAGGACACGCTGGAGGTGAGGTTCCCACTCCCCATGCAGTTGGGAACTCGGCCCGTACTTAACAAACCACGGCTATTCCTTCCATGACCGTGGAGCAGCAGGTGGCCCCCAAGCTCAGTGACCAAAGCCACACTGCAATGGATTTGGGGACCAGGACCCAGGATGGGGCCTCCTGGAGACATCTGCTCTTTTCCCATCCAAGAGGCAGGCTGCCATGCAGCTGGACCGGGATGGATGCAGCTAGGGGGACTCCTACCACGGCTGTGGAGGTGCTGGAGGCTGAGTCTCGCACCCACACCCGGGGACAGCAGGACATCGCCACGTCCAGGAGACCAGGGAGAGAAATGCATTTCAGCATCCAGAGGAACAAGAGCAGTCCCTGGAGGCACCGAGCCCTCTGTAACAGGAAAACAGAGCAGGTCAGAATGACGGCAAAGGACACAAGGCGTGGGGACTTCAGGACATCTGAGCTCATGTGTGGTGAATGCCCAGATTTGATGGCGTTTTGTGGACTGTGACCTCTGCCCTGGGGGCCACGGAGCCCGATGTTTGCAGGGAGGACAGTTCAGAGCCCCAGCCCTCGGCTGCTTCTACAAGACCTGCACAACAGGCCTATGGCCTCGCAGGATGCCAGGCCCACTGCCACACAGCCCTGTAGCTGATCATATACAGTGTTTAGACGTGGCTTGGGGTGCACTGGCCATTTCAGGCTGGCGCCCCTTGGAAGCCAGCTGAGTCTGGGGAATGCAGATCAAAACAAGTCTGAAATTCCGTCTTACTCCAGCCAGGACAGCTGTCATCGGGAACCCACAAAATGCCAATGCTGGCAAAGACATGGGCAAAAGAAGCCCTCGTATATTGTTGGTGTTCAGACCTTGAGGGAGAGCAGCATGGAGGGTCCTCATGAAGCTAAATGGGGAAATCCCACTGGACCTAGCTGTATTCTCCTGGGCATGTGCCCCATGCGTTCCAGGTTTACTGCAGCACGACTCAGAAGAGCCACCTCTGGAGGCCCTGGTGGCCCTCAACACAGGAATGCAGGAAGAAGAGTGGCGTCCAGGATGGAACCGCGTGATTTGCAGGGGAACAGCGGGACCCCGAGACCATGATGCTACACGGAAAGTTTAGTATTAATGGTTTCTCCAATGTGAGAAGCCAAAATATAAACAAAGAGCAAAACAGAGGGCAGAAGTTGGAAACGGGGGCAGACTTGAGGGGACGGGGATCCTTCCCTTAAGGAGAGGGGTGGGGAGACTAGAAGGAGTCACAGACGGCTGAGCTATGATTTCCACAGCGACTGATTCTCCAGAGCCAGTGTCACTGCCTGTACTGCAAACGTATGTGGCTTTACCCGGAGGAGGAACTGGGGATCAGCCCAGGCTGTGCAGGACCCCCAGGGAGTGAGTGTTGTGGGTACAGGGAGGTTCAGAGGGGGTGCTGGCCCACGGGACGCATCAGAAGACCCTTGCTAAGCGTCACCAGGTGCGGTGCTCAGAATGATTCCTGCGTGTCCCGTGCCCCACCACAGGTAGGGCTCTGCCCAGTGTCCTGGGCCTCCTAGACCACTAGGTGGACAACCTCCCGGCAGTGCAGGGTGCAGGTGAAGGAGTCTGGGGCAGGACTGAGGCTGGACTTCACCCACTGCGACGCCCACCTGTCCCCAGCCCCAGCCGTCACACCTGAGCCACTGTGCGGGGCCCCAGGTGGCCCAGGCTCAGGTTGGCTCTGCTCAGGACTACACTGTGGGCCTTGGCTTCCTGCTGGGGCCCATCACCTCCTCACCCAGTTCCACAGTGCCATGGGGCGCAGGTCCAGAGCTGCCCGGCACGGTCCCTGGCGGATCTGGTCAGCGAGATCTGCAGCAAGACCAGCGAGGATCCCGGTGGCCACATAGTAGGCGAGGGCCATGCTCACTGTGGGCAGCTGTGACACAGAGGAGAGACGCTGCCCAGGAGGCCCAGCGGGCGCCCAGGACAACTACAGGAACCCCAGGCGGCTGTCAGAGCTCCAGCACCACCCCAGGAGGACATGTGGCTGGCGGGCAGCGCTGTAGCTAGCATTATTTCTTTTCAGATAGAGACATTGTTTTCCCAGGATGGGGAGTGGAGCCCAGGGCCTTGGCACTGCACTGTGTCCCCAGCCCTCTTTTAGTATTTATTTTGAGACAGGTTCTTGCTGAGTGACATGGCCCAGGCTGGGCTCCAGCTTGTGACTCTCCTGCCTCAGCCTCCCAGAGTGCTGGGGTGATGACAGCCTGCATCTCCAGGCCCCGATGCTTTGCTACGAAAAAGACCAAAAAAAAAAAAAAAAAAAGAAAGTGAGCTCAGGTCCTACCTCCAGCCAGTTTCGTGGTTTTCGCCAGTAGCAGAGGGCGCCCCCCTCAGCCATCTCGTAGAGCTGCAGACTGAGGTGAGCCAAGCTGAGGACCAGGAAGGCCAGCTGGTGGACACGGGTGGGCGGCAGAAACAGAATTTCAGACAAACCATTCGGAGAGTCCTGCGGCTTCCTGACAGGCCCCTTAGCTGACCCTTATGGGCCACTTCCTGCTCTGCTGGATCTGAGGATGCACTCGCCCTGCCCCGTGCCCACAGTCCTGCACATTGTGTGCAGGAAACTCTCCGGAGCCCAGCTCTACGCTGCGCACTGAGGCCTCATGGCCCACAGCCTCCAGCTACGCACAGGGGCGCTCAGCCCGTGGGAGCTCGGGCTCATGGGTTTCATCTCCCACACATTTGATATCTCGGCCAAGCAGAGCCTTTAAAAGCTTCTGTAGTCAAGATTTCTTCATTTTTTCAAGTACTGGGTACTGAACTCAGGCCTTTCACACTGTGCTACGCCCCAGGCCTTTCTTTTTTGTTTTGAGGGTTTAAGTTGCCCAGGAACTGAAGTGAGTTTTCAGAAGAACACAGATGACCAATAAATACATAAAAAATGTTCACGACCTCTGGCCACCAAGGAAAGGCAAATTAAAACACCACTGAGATTTCACCCTTCTCCACAAAGAATGGCAGTCACAAAAAGCTCAGTAACACGTGTGTAGGCACACACATGTGATTGTGTGTACGCAGGACGGGTAACTACACTACCAGTCTTTGCCAGCTCATAGGGAAGTCTGATCGTTTTTTGTGCCTAGATCTGGTAACCTGAACAACTAGTTCTAAGATAACAATATGCAATATATTAACAAATGTTAATTTTCTACTATGGTTTTGAAATTCTGTATCATTCTTATCTTTTTCTTCTGTTTTGCTTTTCAAAATAAAATTAAAAAATAAATCAATAAAATGTGCAGGAAATGCTGTAATCCCACCCCCAAAAAGCAACTGGTGATGACAAATGCCGACGAGGCCCTGGGGAAGAGGAAGCCCTTCTGCCTCATTGTTGGAGTGTAAACTTGTATGGTTGCTATGGAAACCAGTGTGGAGATTCCTCAAATAAAACCTCCCCTTCTGCTGTCTTCCTGAGAGCACTGAGAGTAGCACATTGCAGTGATCCATGTGTGCCCATGTTTACAGCAGCACAGTTTACAGTGGCAGCTCGGAGCTCTGGTGGCCCCCTCTGCACCCCTGCAGGAAAGCGAATGTGACCCTGAGTGTGACCTTGAGTGACCAGGTTCTTCCTGCAGAGGTGCTCAGTGAGCCTTGAACCTGGCAGGGTCACAGGGACCTGAGGTGACTTGTGGGGCTTCTGATGCTCTTGGAGGTGCATGAGCTGCCCTGTCACCCACCAACAGGTACCAGCGGGGAGACTGAAGCCACGTCCTGTGTCCCTGTGTGCAGCTACCTGAAGGAGGTGACTCAGAAGAAGGGACTAGGGGAACTGAGGGCGAGGGGTCCTGACGTGGAAACACCTGAAAGCCCGTATGGTCCCCTTGTCCTCGGCTGCAAAGGGCCTCACTTGAGGACACGGAAGGGACAGTGGCCATGACCCTAGGGGACAGTGGATCCTCACACTAACCTGACCTTCTGGGAGCCTTGATCTTGGACCTTCGGCCTCCAGAACAGGGTCAGACAGACGCCATTCTCAAAGCCACCAGCCAGAAGACAGCCACTGACCCCACCTACGATAGGGCTACCTGATCAATGAGAGACAGTAAGAGACCACCACAACCTGGGCTTGGGGTGCATGCCATGACCCCAGCCCTGAGGGAGGCCGGAGCTGAGGATCTGAGTCTGAACCCAGCCGGGGTAACTCGGCAACTCAGAAAGGCCCTGGATTCAATTTCTAGTACTGAAAAAAAACTATAACAACTAGCAATAAAGTAGAACAATGATAACCATGTGCTGTGACAGTTATTTACAGCTGTGTGAAATGTTTGTTTCTAGAATTCCCCATCTGACATCTGTGAAGCCCCCGAAGTGGTGTGGCTGGATTTCAGGTGACAGCCAAAGCCCACAAAGATGCCGGAGTGTGCTCTCTGATGTCACCAGTTCTCCTGCAGCCCACATGGCACCAGGAGAAAGCTCTATGCTGTCACTCCCAGGGGACACCTGGTACAGAGCCAGGGGGTGACGGGAGGTGACATCCACAGTGGTGGAGTGGCCAGCAGACTCCCACATGGGAGTGCCCAGGGGGAGCCCCGAGTCCCCGCATCACACTCACCTCAGGGATTGTGCGGTGGTACCAGGTGGTGGAGCCGCCTCGGAAGACCCTGAAGGACTCCACCCAGGCTGAGGGCACCGGCCGCCCAACGGGTGGGGTGTTTGCGCTCAGGGTTATGCTGGTGAAGAGCTGGGTGGCGGGATGGTAGAGGGCGAGGTGCACAGTCTCGGCCCTGGTGCTGCTGTCCAGCCAGCCGCTGGCCCTCAGAGCGGTCAGCACCATGTAGGCCTCGAGCCTGCAGGGAGCCCATTCTCAGGGGGTCAGGAGAGGCTGTGGGATTCCTGGCAAGCTCCGCACAACCCAGAAGGACACCAGAAGTGAGCCTCCATTGGGCAAGGGCACCCTCTGCCTCCAGGACACGCAAGGGTCCTGTGCCTCCTTCCTTGCTCTGCTGTCCTTGTGGCAGCAGAGGCCTAATGGGCAGACGGAGGCCGGGCCATGAAGAAGGCTGCCCAGCCCGCCCCAGCCTCGGGGCCGCGCGCTTTCCCCTTGGGGCAGTGGAAACCGTGTCTTCCTAACCCACATTTCACACCATCGTGTCCTTGTTACTATTTTCTGTGTCCCTAGAGTCTGCACAGACGCCCTGCTGCTGTGAGCAGAGACTCTGCAGCAGCAGGCGCCCAGTGGACAGGACAAGACGGCCAGGTCACCTGACCCAGGCCTGGCACCATTTGCTACTTCCTGGTGGAAGCCTCCACCCCAGCTCCTGAAGGCCACAGCCAGCAACGGACAGACGTCCCTGCCCCTTGTGCCATCAGTGACTGTGTGGCCACTGTCCTCCGGCTGAGGGCCTGCCACTCTCCTGGCCCTGACGTGCAGGACACTTCTGTCATCTCACGGGACCTGCATGTCCTGCTCAGCCTGGCTGTGACCTGTCCCCTCCCATGCCAGCTACACATCACTACCCCCAGTCCCTGGCTTGGCGCTGCCCAGTGGGTCCAGGTGGGCCAGTGCTGCCCCTACCTCACAGACTTGATTTGACCCAGGCCAGGCCGGTTGGCTTCCTTCCTCACCCTGCAGCTTCGGGGGCCACTGTGCGTCACATTCCGGTCCTCAAAGCCTTTAGCTTTGGGGCTCCATGGAGGACGGGAGTCTTCCGGGAGTGTGGGAGATGGCCAGAGAGGCTGGGGAACAAACCACAAGTCAGAGGACGTCACCTAGCCTTGCACCCTCCCAGGGCCACTCTGCACGCTGCATGAGTCCAGGCTCTGCTTGTGGGAGGCCAGCCCTGGACACCCTGCAGTTGCCCCATCCTGGGATTCAAGGACTGGTCTGTCTGGGGCACCCAGCCTGCCAGAGGAGAAGCGGGGGTGTCCGACCTCCTGCTTTGCCCTGGATCCCCAGGGATCTTACAGCCACACAGTGAACAGGACAAAGCCACAGCCAGGGTCAGGGCCAAGCCCAGGACAGGTGCTTGGAACAGGGAGAAAGAAAGACCTGTGGTGCGCAACCTCAAATGGCCCCCCGTCCTCCAGGAAGCTAGCATGACCTGCGGGTTTCCTGCCCCACTGTCTCCCAGGCATTACTAACTTGATAACTTGATTTATTTCAAAAGCAGGAACAGGGCAGGCCTGGTGGTGCACACCTGTGATCCAGGAACCAGGGAGGCTGAGGCAGGAGGATTGCTGAGACCTCAGAACCAGCCTGCCCTATGCAGTGAGTTCAAGTCCTGCCTGAACTACACAGTGAGACCCTGCCTCAGAGAAAGAGCGCGCATACCTCGTGTAAACTTCCCGGGGTGCTGGTCAGTTGCGTAGTCACCAAAGCACCTAGCAGGTAGTACTGTCCTTCTAGAGCTCCTGGCTGGGAGAAGATGACTGGCTCATTGGGGGCGCTGGGCGGCGCGTGGGGTGACCGCACCCACTGAACCTGAGTCCGGAAGCCAGGCCAAGGGTGCAGCCGACTTCCTAGGACCCAGGGCCTGCCTTGAGCGCAGCCTGCCCCCAGCACCCGGTGTCAAATGACGCCTCCCCAGGCTGCCACCCGAGGAGACACAGAGAAGCGAAGCGCAGGGTTCGGGAGGTGGGGTGCGGGATTCACCCACCTGAGCCCCGGCTGCCCTGGCCACAGAGGGGCCTCCTGCGTGCAGCCCGTCCCGCAGCGAGCTCGGCCTCCGGCTGCCCCCATCCCCGGCACCTGGCGAGAACCTGATCCTGTATCACCCAAGACAAAACAAACGCCCGTGGTCAGGGACGAGGGACAACAGAGGATCTCGCTTGTCTAAACTTCAGGCACTTTGCAAGAATGAAACTAAACCCATCTCCAACGTGAGGTGCAGCCCGAGAATTCACTGTGCCCCTCACTGGCCAGAGAGAAGGAACAAGAGTGGGAAAAGCACTCGTTCTCTCGCTTGCTCAATCAACAAACGTCACCATGCGAGGGCTGAGACCCCTGGCACGAGGAAACGGAGAATCAAGTCTTCCGCCTGGGCGGGGAAGCAAATAACCAACCCACTACACAAGGGGTCCTCAACCTCGGGGCTGTCCGCGGCTTTGCCAAGCAGGCCTGGGGGCAAAGCTGGCGCTGTGGTTCACATCTCCGTGGTGCCCAAAGCCCCAGGAACTAAGGGGCAGGTGTGAGAGGCACGTGGGAGGATTAATCTGCTGAAGGAGGACGCTGGTGTGCGGGCCGGAGGGCTCATTTCCCTCCCTGGCTCCTCCCTTCTCTCTGCACTTCCCGGGCGCAGTGACCTGAGCAGCATTGCCCACAGGCCCCTGTGCGCTGCCCTTTGGGCGTGGAGCTGTCCATGCGCTCAAAGCGTGCAGCAGGACAAACCTCTCCTCTAAGTGGTGTGCTGGTATAGTGGCCTAGTCATGAGAAAGAGACCGGGACGGTTGGTCTGCAGAGGTTGGAAGGCCCAGCCCAGCCCAGCCTGGGAGCTATCCAGGGCCTCTGGTCCCTCGGACTCTGCCTACACCCAGGGAACAGGAACCTCCCCGGGGAAGCTGGCAGCACATGCTGGGCGTCAGAGCATCCGTCCCCACGCACAGATGGGATGCTTGCTGCTCCCCAGCAAACGGCCCGGGTGGGAGCAGCTGTTCGAGATAACTTAGAAAAAGGGTTTAAAGCCTTTACAGATAGCCCAGCATGATGGTGCACGCCTAAAATCACAGCATTCTGAGAGGCTGAGGCAAGAAGATCACCGAGCCACACATTCACACATTCAGCATGGGGCAATTTACCAAGATCTTGACCCTAAATAAAAATAAAAAAGGACTGGGCCTGTAGCTCAGTGGGAAGGCCCGGGGCTCCATCCCCAGGACTGGAAACCACCACATCTTTACAGGCCTGCCAAAGCTAGAGAATGCAAAAGAAAAAGAAATCAAGGACAAAGAAAGGTGGTAATATACAAGTTAATAGATGCAGACACCTCAGTCAACTTATGAAGAACTTCAATGTGGCTAGAACATGTCCACAGCACCCGGGAGTGAATAACAGTCTGTGGGCCGATTTATCTGGCTGGCTCGACTTCCTCTTCCTGTAGAGCGCTTTTCTCCCGAGCATTCAGGAATCTGCTCGCTGTAGGCTTTGTATTTTTAGCACCTCATCTATGCAGGCTGCTGCTGGAAGCTGGCGTCCTTCGAATCCCAGCGGGGTAGCATGGGAGATGCGGGGGAGGGGGGGAGTGGAGCCCTGCTCAGGTGTCCAGAAAATGGGATGAGGAAACTGAGGCATGGGGCAGGGGAGGGGGCACATGGGGTAAGCACAGAGTAAGCGGAAATCCCTCCTTGGAGGGAAGGGTGACAGGAGAGAGGGAGGGAGAGGAGACTTCGCTTCCCACCGGGAGAAGTGTTAGTACCTGCTCTCTGGAGCGAGATGATTTGACAGAAAAGCTGATTTTACATTATGGCTTATGGTGCTCCACTGTATGTATTTTAAAAAATATTTTAGCCACATTGGGCTTGCACAATCAATAGTGTGTGCGTGCCCTGCATGCATGTGTTGTATGCACATGTGTGTGTACCTGCATGTGTGGTGCTCTGTGTACCGCAGGCTGGTGCTCTAACCACCGAGCTGCACTCCCCACCCACATTCACGCAGCTTCTGGAGAAAGGTTTGCCCTTCCTGCACCTGCCACCTGCCTGCGGGGAGTGACAGGAGGGAAAGTCAGGAAGGACAGGTGGGACCCAGGTCCCGTGCCCAGAGGCAGCACAGCCCTCTCTCTCCAGGAGAATCCTGGCCTGTGCTAATTACAGCAATTACACAAATCAGGGCCGGAGGCTGAGGCTGCCAAGCCAGAGCCGAGATAAAAATCAGCACTTCTTTTCCATGGGTGCGGCTTGGAGAGCCTCTTTCATTCACTGGAGCTTCATTCTATAGTTTATTTTGGTTTTGTTTGACCTGGAATTTCAAGGAGCTTTTAACTGAGTTCAGAAACACTTCAAGCACAATTCAAACAGGACAGGCTCCAGTACTGGGGTGACCTCCGGTGAAGATGCAGAAATCCTGTGGCACAACTCTCTGCTCCACAGAAATTCCGCAGCTCAGAGCCAAAGGAGCCCAGGCCCTGGGCCCCTTTCTACCCATCTCCTCTGCAGGGCAGGGCTCAGCCCCTCTCTCTAGATGCTACCGACCAACGCTTCAGGAGCTGCCGACCTTTCAGGGTTAGGGACTGGGGGTTTGGGGGAGCAATGGGAGCCCACTCTAAACACCCCATTAGGAACCAGGACACATGAACACCTCTCTACCAGGCACAGGGGTGTGTGCCTATAACCCCAGCACTCAGGGATGCTGAGGCAGGAGGATTGTACATTTGAGCTTAGCCTGGGCAATTTAGCAACTTGGTGATATTCGGCCTCCAAAGTTTAAAAAGGGCCGGAGAGGTAGGTCAGTGCAAAGCTCTGGGTTTGCTCCTCAGTACCACAAAACAAAACAAAGCAAAGCAAAGCAAGCTACACCCCTGGCTGTTGGTCACGGCACCCAGAATTGGTGTGGATTTGTGCCCTTGTGGGAAGGAAGCCTAAGGTTTCTGCAGTGCGGAACTGGAGTGGTTCCTTGAAGCCCACCTAAGGGTCTATGACTGGTAAGATCTCACAAGCATTATCTCAGCTGCCACATTTTTTGAGTATCAAGATGCATCGATTCCCAAGAGAAATGTCACATCGTGGTGACTATGAAATGTGAGGTATCACCATCACCACCACCACCACCACCACCGTCATCACCATCACCACCACCACCACCATCATCACTACCATCATCATCAGCTAAACCAGGCTTTCAGGCTCCTTTCCATTCCCAGGCACCGTGGCCCAAATTGTCTTTGTTTTGCCCACAGCTCCACCTACTGGTGAAATCTGTGCAGTTGCCAGGGTTGAAGTGTTCTCCAGAAATAATAGCCTTTAAAATACTCTTTGGAGAAAGACAGTAAAACCCTGAGACACCGAATTACTTCACCTTTTGTCACTGAAAACACATAAATGACTGACATCAATTCCTACTGTGAGCTTCAGAGTTCAAAGCCAAGCTGCCCTGAAAGAATTATCAGGGCATTTTCCACAGGTGAAATAAAAGTCTGACTGGTTTTGACGATGACTTTTGTCAGCCTGGCAGTGCACAGCTGTAATCCCAGCACTGGGGAGGCTGAGGCAGGAGGATCCTTTTGAATTCAAGACCAGCCTGGACTACATCATGGGACCTTGTCTCAAGAAAACCAAAAAACCCAAACCAAACCTAACTGCTCCCCCAAACTCAATAGTAAGAAAGGATGGAGATTTCACAGACACCGGGACGCAGGAAGGAATACGGCCTGGCAGACGCTGCCCTGTCTGCTTCTGCCTGGGTGGCATGGAGCCTTCCTGCTTTGTGCTTTCTGGCCCCATGTCCACTGTGAGGAAACGCTACCACTTTAAAGGAGAGAGAAGCAAACCAGTGCCTGTAACATGGCCGGGCTCTGGGGGAGTGGGTGGGTGGTGGACGCTGGGGTTACCTGTTGTGAAGCCCAGCCGTGGCCTCTGGGTGAAGAACGCTGATGTTCCTGCAGAAAGGAATCTATGAGAGGCTACTTTGGTCTGGGTCCTCAAGTGCCCAGGAAATCTTCACCCCAAATAAGATGTAGGAACAGGCCCAAGCCTGTGAGTAGACTCTGTGTGTGTGTGTGTGTGTGTGTGTGTGTGTGTGTATGTGTGTGGTAGGGGGGATTGAACCCAAGGAATTTGCGTTAAGCTACATCATCACCCGCTTTTACATTTCATTTTCATTTTTATTTTGAGACAGGGTCTCTGTCCAAAAATTGCAGCCTGAACTTATCCTCCTGCCTCAGCCTCCCGGAGTGCAGGGGTAACAGGTGTGCGTCTCCACACCTGGCTGAAGCCTCCCATTAACACTGGGGAAATAGCATCTGCCAAGTCACCATGGCAGCCGCTTCCAGATTTCACAGTGGGATGTGGCAAAGACCCTCGTCTGGGCCTCCTCCTGGTGAGGTGCAACCCAGGAGGGGCCTATCGGGTAGGTGGGTCCCCTGCTGAGACAGACAGGACCCAGGCAAGGTCACCGAAGGAAGGACTCCCGAGCCCTGCTTCCCTTGGGGTCGTCTTGGCCAGGAATAGGGGGAGCGTTTGCAGTCCTGGAGGCGCCCCAGGTCTCCTACCTCTGCAGTTCCTTCCGGAGAGCCCGGCTGAGGGAATGTGCGTCCTCGGAGAAGGTCACATAAGTCAGCCACAAGAGCAGCAGCAGCGACAGGACGTGCACAGCGATGTCCCTGGGAAGAGATGGCAGCCTTGGCATCCCCCAGGATGCAGCGGGACGGTCCTGAGGGAGCCAGGCTTTCCCATCCCCGAGCGGGGCTTGGTACCAGGCGCGAGGAGCACTGCGGCTGCTTCCCCTCCTTGTTCTTTTTGCAGGGACTCCCTGTCTTCCCCTCTCCCACCACTTCTGAAGAAGACCGGTCTCTCTTGTCCAGCTGTCTTTGCCGTGAAAGCCGCTCACGCACAGTTGCGAGTGTCTGTCTCCGGGCGCTCTGCTCTGCACATTGATCTCTGCGGTCTATGTGGTCCACAGATGGCACAGGGTCGTGGTTTCCGTGGCTTCCTGTCACATCCGAGGCCCGACGGGGTCAGCTCTCCGACACTGCCCCGTTGTGGCTGCTGCGGGCCTTTCTTTGTTCTCCACAGCCCTCTTCAAGTCGGTTGTCAGCAGCTGTGTGTAAGCGCGGGCAGGATTTGGGCTGTGACCGCTGTGCATCTCTCCACTGACTTACGTCTCCTTCAGTTTCTTTCACTAGGGTGGTGTAGGCGCAGCACACAGATTCTGCCTGTTTCTTGAAATTCCTATCTAAGTCCTTCATTTCTTGGGTGCCATGGTAGATGATATTTTAAAATTTCAACTACTTATTGTCGATATAAGGAACAGAGTTTATACTGACTTGGAACCTGTAAAAATGCTAAACTCAATTTTCTTTTCCTTTTTTTCCTTCCTTCCTTCCTTCCTTCCTTCCTTTATTTATTTAGTGGCTACTGGGAATCGAACTCAGGACCCTACACTTGCCAGGCAGGTGCTGTGCCGCTGAGCTACATCCCCAGCCACGTAGCAGTTTTTAAAGGCTTTCGGTACATTATTTGGAACTTACTCTGTGGCCATGTCATCTGTTAGCAGATGGTCCTATTTCTCCCTTTCAAATGTGTGTTCTTATTTCTTTTTCTTGCCAACCCCACTTGCCGGGTCGTCCACTGCTAGGCGCTCTACGGCTTCTTTGGTGCTGATCTCCACGATGATGGGCGTGCGGGGTTTTCAGGGACTCCACTGTTAGCACGGGAGCTCAGCTCTCCAGCTCTCATTTGCTGACTTGGGAAGTTTCCTTTTCCATGAAGGAATGTTTGATTCCACTGATCGTCCTGGGCGTGTCTAAACTAATCCTGCGGATTTCCATGCCGAGGACACCGACACGGCCAAGCTACAGCTCCAGACGCTGGGCTCTCCTCCTTTCTTCCCTCTGGCTGCTCTGCTCTGCTCTGCTTGTGTGGAAGTTGGCGCTTGCAGCTGCAGATCTCTCAGTGTTGCTCCCTCGCACCATGTAATGTGTTTCGAACTTGCTAGCTGCAGCACGAGCTGTCCTTGCCTTTCCCTAAGATGATGCCCCAGGTCCGCGCTCCCAAATCCAGTTTCCTCCCCTGCATCTCACACGCCGGGGCCGCGGGGTGACGTATGGGAGAAGAGCCTTCCACACCCCGACACGCTCACGGCAGCCAACAGAGGTTCCCGCACAGGCCCCAGAGCAGGCGGGGCCCCTGCACCCACACCCACCTGAGGGCCAGGTGCGCATGCCACTCTCTGCGCGTCCTCTCCCTGACGGCCCTCAGCTGGGCTCTGTGTGGTGGCTGTGCCCGGCGCAAGCGTCGCTCTCGTTGCCGGGCAGCCAGGACCTGTGGACAACGTGCCTTGAGCCTCGAGGCTCCTGCCACACCCGGCTTGCGTCTTGCATGGTGTTCAGGACACAGGGTGTTGGGGAGGGACAGTCCCCGGGCAATGTGTCACAGGCAAGCACTCTGGCAGGAAGTGAGGCTACCAGGGGCCAGGGCGCAGCTGGTGAAGGAGCCCAGCAGTTATCTCTGGTATCTGTGTGGTTTCGGAAGATCTTCAAAGTCTGGGGGGCCACTCTGAAGTACGGTATGGACTTAGGGAAAAATGATCCTCCCACTTTTTAAAGTATCATTGTGATCAGGCTGAGTGTTCACATGTCTATAATCTGGGAGGCTGAGACAGGAGCATCACAAATTGAAGTCCGGCCTGGGACAACTTAGTGACTTCATAAGATTGAGTCTCAAAATAAAATAAAAAAGGGCTGAGGACACAGTTCAGTGCAAAGGCCCTGCGGTCCAGGATGGCCCAAGAATGCATATGGCTTCACACGGCATCTGCTAACGCTCAGGGGGTAACCACAGCCAAACAAGCCCATCAGAAACATGAATTCACTCATTTCCCAGTTGTGTGTTTGCTCATTCAATACACATTTGGGGCGAAGCCTGGGGAAATCTGAGCAGTCAGAGGTCAGGAGGTTTGGAAGGAAGGAAGGAGAAAAGGAAAGAAGGGAAGAGGGGCGGAAGTGGTGAATTCTGGAGTCCACACAAACAAACAGCCTAAATTTCTCCAAAGTCCAGGCCAGGAGCTCTGTCTCTCATTTGCATTGGTATCTTAAAATGAGCCTTTTTTCCTTTTTTAAGTTCGGAGGCTCCGATTTCACTCAGGCTGGGAGTAGGCTTGTGCACTTGACTCTCACCCCGAGTGTGTCAGGCACACAGCAGGGAGCTTGTGCCCGGGGTCTCCCATGCCCCCAGCCCACACGCAGCCTCTGCGGGACACAGGATGCCTCCCGCAGGGCTCCCCACCCCAGTGTCTCACCTCCTCGAGCCCCACCGTGCAGTCTGTAGCGCAGGGGCCTGGAGAAGCCAGGATGCGAGGTCCTGGTCCCTGTCCCAGATACTCTTCCTGCCCCGAGCCCAGGTGCCTGGTGGCTTCGTGTACAGACGCAGCAAAGCACTGGCTGTCTCCTCTCCTTGCCCAAGAGAAGCACAGTGCGGCACAGCAGATCTGGGGGAGGGGAGACCCAGGCCGAGGGTGACCCTTCCTCATGGCCACTTGCCCGTCCGGCTGCCTTGGTCTCCCCCTCCCACCCCGGTACCGACACCAGGGGCTGCTTCCCCCGTGGCCCGGCCACTCAGCAGCGGCTACTGCCTCCCTCATCAGACTCGCAAACTCGAGGCTTGATCCCTCAGCTGAAAACTGGCGGTGAGAGGGGTCTGCTCCTTACATCCCCCTAGTCCATCCTGGCCACTGAACCCAGGGCCTCTGCACCGAGCTCCACCCCTAGCCTTTTGACATTTTAAATTGTGAGGCAGAGTCTTCCTGTGTTCCTAAACTGCCCAGGCTGCACTTGATCTTGAGATTCTCCTGCCGCAGCCTCCCAGAGTGCTGGACCACAAGTGTGCACCACCACACCTGGTTTTGAGGCTTTTTCATGAGGACCTAACTAGCACACAGCTGATTCTCACCAGGAGCGGCTGGGTGACAAAGGCACAGAAGACCACGGACAGTGACAACAGCAGCAGCCACCCCATATTCTGCACTGGAAGGAACCTGCGGGGAGGACGGGAGAGGCCATGGGGCCAAACCTGCCCCTCAGCGTGGCTCCCGGCCCCCATCATCTCTGGGAGACCCTGGCAGGAAGTGGGGCCGGGCGCACAGGTGGAGAGGGAGGCATGATGGTCACCATGGTGATAAGAGAGGCAGGACCGGAAGCTGGTGTCAGGGTCACTGGGTGTGTGGGGGCACATGGGTGGCAGAGTAGCAGGAGTGGGCGTGACTGGAGCTTCCTCTGCTCCCGAGCCCTGTGGATCCGCGTCCATGGACACATGGTGGAGGCACGGAGGCCACTGGGCACCTGCAGTCAGCAGGAAGGAGCCGGCAACGGAGCCTTGGAGATGCTGCATCTCCCCGTGGCCTGGGGACAGCTGGGTCCCCAAGCCCTGCACTGCAGGGCTGTGCTCCTGAAGCCATTGCCTCCTGGGGCGGCTTGGTACCCAGGACTCATGCAGGCCGGGTGGTGGGTGCTGACCCTTGGGGTTGGCCCAGGGCACCATTACTCCAGGAGGCAGCGGGGATGAAAGAGAAAACAGTGACGGTGATACCGGTGCTGGAGGAGACCCGAAACCACTGCCATGCACCTGTAGCCCAGAAAGCCTGTCCCCAGTCCGCTGGCCAGGGACACCAAGCCGCAGATGGTCCAGGCTGCTGCTCTTGGCCACGGTGGACGAGCCCTGTGCCCCAGGGCTACGAGTCCTTCACGGCTGTGGCTGGGGGCTGCGGGACAGCAGGATGGACGGGTGTTAAGAAATCTGGGTCTCCTGTGAGGTTAGGACCTGGCTGGGATTGGGGAGTTCTGGCCCCACAGAGCTCACCCCACACACAGCAGTGTCACCTTGGGAACCCAGAGGTCCATGGCGGCTCTGGCTGCCCACCCTGCCGGCCTCCTGCTCCAGGGCTGTGTTGCTCCCAGAGTCCATGGCTGCTGCAGGCTGCTGGAAGGACAAGGTTAGGCTGGGTTCAGTGCCCAGGTGGTCATCTGTGTCCTTGATGGTTGCCTGGGGGACAGGAATGGCGGGGTGGGGAGTGAGGAGGGAGGACAAATGTCAGACCCGGAGCCAATCCACAGGCTGTGGGCTCTGCACACATGGGGACAAGGCTGGTGGCCAGATGGGGGCTGCTCAGCCAGGGAATAAAGGGGACTCAGCCAGGAGAAGCAACGGCTGCATGGGGGCCCATGGTGGAGGCCGGGGCAGCCCAGTGCTGGGGCGGGGGGGGGGCTGGACAGGGCACTCCGAGGAGGAGCCGGAAAGAAAGCCCAGTGATCCTGGGTGCCACAGGGAAGGGCACCATCACTAGATCCCAAACCAAACTCCCCAGGACGCCGCTACCCAACATCGGAGACCTTGGAGCTCCAGAGCTGCAGGGCCCAGGAGACTGGACCCTAAGAGGACTCTGGGGGGGTCCCTGAAAACCTTCCTGCAACCCCTTCCTGCCTCCTGCCTCCACCAACTCCTCCGTGGGACCACCCGCCCATGGTGCACACCCTTGGAAATGGGCCTTCTACCTGGAGAATAGGCGGACGCACAGCAGGGTTGGCCTGGACCCTTTCCTCACCCTCCCCCCCATGAAGGACCCTGGCCACTGGACAGGACACAGATCCAGTGGCCAGCATTTCATGCTATAGAGTGGCCGCTGCCCCGAGCTACCAGTTACCTTGGAGGGTGCCTGGATGGCCGGCATCCTTCCCTGGGAATTAGGACCTGATTAGAAAACAAGAAAAAAGAAAGCCAGGTAGGTGACACACACCTGTGATCTAAGGGAAGCTGAGGCAGAAGGATCATCTTGAGTCTGAGGCCAACCTGGCCTGCATAGCCCCGTGCACATCCTAGGGGCTGACATGGACCCAGCACCCAGGTAAAGGGCTTCACAGGGCCAGGGAGACTGAGGCAGAGGGACCGGGAGCCCCTGGAAAACAAGAGTGCAGATGGGCAGTACGCAGGGAGACCATGGCTGTGTGCTGCAAACATGCACTGCTAAGACAAGAACAAGAGGAGGAGGAGGAGGGGTGAGCGCAAGGGCCCTCGAGGATCCTGAGACGGCTGGGAGCTTCTGCCCTTCCACACGTTACCTGGAGGTGCCTCCATCTGTGTCCTCATCCTGGGAGGACCCTGTGGCTCGGCTGGGTGTTCCTCAGCTCCCTGCAGAATGGGGGCGCTGGTTAGAGGGGCGATGGAGGTGCTGCCTGCAGCCCGGGGCCCGAGCAGAAGGGTCACCCTCGGACCTGGCCATATCTGAAGAGCAGCAACAGGAGCTGAGCCACGCAGGAGGCAGTGAGGGCGCACAGCAGCCCCAGGCCAAGCGTTGCAAGGGTGAGGTCCGTGGGGCCAATGTCCAGTAGGAGCTGCGACAGAGTCACGGGGCGGCGGCGTCACCACAAGGAGCCCTTTCCGGCCCTGGGTGCTCTCACACAGATGCATGTGTAGAACCAAGCCCCCTTCCTGCCTCCCCAGGCTAAAGGAGCAGAGGAAATCACTGGGTTTCCGCCTGGGCAAATGCAAGCCTGCTTTTCAGAACGTGCAGCTGGGCTGATCCTTGCTGGGATCCAAGGAGGAGTCCCCTATGCCACTGGCAGAGGGGAGGGGACATGGCCCCAGACTCCACGGCTGTGCGCAGTGGCACCACAGCTTTTCCAGGTTCCGAGATTTCCCGAGTAGGGTGGTTCCTGTCTGCCACTTTATCGAATTTCTTTATCATCTTTTTATAAACTCTACCAACATGACATTCTTTTTTTTTTTTTTTCAACATGACATTCTTAAAAAAACATTCTGAGCAGGGTGCAGTGATGCACACCTATAATTCCAGCACCCTAGGAGGCTGAGGCAGGATGATTGCAAGTTCAGGTCCAGCAATTTAGGGAGACCTTGTCTCAAAATATAAAATAGAAAGAAGTCCCAGTGTGGCGACTGTGGGCTCAATCCCTAGCGCTGCCAAAAACAAAACAAAACAAAACAAAACAAAACAAAACAAAACAAAACAAATCTACAATGTCCCCACCCCCCACCCTTCTGACACCTGGCACCTTGCACAAAGCTGTGTCCTGCTGTCCTGTGATGGACTGGATCACTGAGTTCTGACTCTGAGACAGACCTGTTGCCACATTCTCCAGCTGCACAGGGACTCTTGATCCCAGGGGAGGCCATGGTGTACCTGAGAAACCAGTCTGCACCCTTTGCCCCTAAGGTCACCCCAGGGATGCTGGGACCTGGCCAAGTGCAGGCCCACACCCTGCCCTGCAGCCCTTGCTGCATCCTGGTGGCTTCAGCCCTTCTCTGGGCACAGCACTGTGGCACGGGGAGGAACCCACCTGGCCGTGTCCTCCCGCAGTGGCCAGGGCAGTGAGGCCCATGTGGGTGCACAGCAGACAGAAGCACACAGCCAGGTGCTGCATGCGTGGGGGGCCTCGGGAGCTGGGCGGGCTGCACAGCGACAGCCAGGTGTGGCTGCTCTCCAGGGACTCTGAGAACCTGGTGCAGAAGAGCTGGGACAGAAGCAGACATCGGGCAGGTCCCTGAGGTCAGGAGATCAGGTAGGGAACAGCCGGGACCCCCTTGCCTCTGGACTTCTCCGTCCTGGCTGGCCGGCCAGGTGACACACAGCCAGCAGGAGCAGGTGGCCACCCCACAAGGCCCCTCGCTGGCTCCTACTCCCCCCCACCTCCTTGGCTCCTTGCTATGTGCAGTCCCCCCACTCCTCCTGCCAGGCCTGACCCCCACACCCCTCCACCTTGGCTCCTTGCTGTGTGCGAACCCCCCACCCAACGCCTATATGGGGGAGCAAACCAGAGCTTTCACTCAGAGCTACATCCGGCCCTTGTCATTCCCTCTTCTGAGACAGTCTTGCAAAGTCTGAGTCACTGGGTTCCCCAGGCTGAACACAAGCTCCTGCCTCAGCCTCCAGAGGGGTTTCGGGTGTGCAGCATTGCAGTCAGACTTCCTCTTCCTCGAGCTCCCGAGAGGTCTCTCACCCATGTCCTTGGCGTCCAGCGCAATCTGCACGGCCCTGCGTGCACCACGAGGTGGCTGCCCCACCGCATCCGCCCCCACAGCAGGTCCTTTGCTGCCCCTAGGACCGCACTGAATTCTGAAAGTACCAGTACAGCTCAAGAACAGCAGGTGCTGCACATTGTTCTAGAAAACACTGATCTACTGATCCACGGTGTGGATGCTGGGAAAGCAGGTCGGGGAGAAGCAAGAGCCAGTAAACCAGTCTGCATGGGAGGAGAATGTGTGATCTGTGTGCAGATCAACAAGTGAGCTAGTTCCTGGGCACAGTCACACGGCTCACAAATAAAGGAGGAGCAAAGTGCAGGTTTCTCACCAAAACGGCTGGCCAGGGAGCAGTGGGGCTGCCCTGCTGTCACGGGTGAGGCGGGCTCTTATGTGGCAGAGATTGCACAGGGAAGTCCCAGGCAAAGCAGGCCTGCCTGCGGCTTTAGGTGCTAAAGGATTCTCAAAGGGGGGATCAGAGCATACAGTGTGTGCTAAAATATTTAAAACGTTTATTACAGTGAAAAAATACATTGTCACCAGTTTCCTCAAAACCCTACTTCTTGCTTCCAACATGTTATCCCATCGGGCTGGCCACTTTCTGCAGCAGCTCTGAAGTCCTCTTTCCTGAGGGTCTTTGTGAGGTGAGAGTGTAAACACAGTGAATGTCACCACCGAGCGCCGCCCAGTGGGTCCTCACCCACCTTATCTACTGGAGCGGGCACTGCGTGATTTCCAGTTCTCTTCCAAAGTCAAACTGACTGTGAAAAGCAAATGTTTGGAATCAGTCCAGGACATCGAGGCAGTCAGGACATGGCAGCTAGAGGCCCTCGGGAAAGAGGACTCCAGAGCCGCTGCCGAAAACAGCGAGAACCTGGGATGAGTGTGCTCAAGCAAGGGGGAGCCTGAGGGGACCCTGGCCATGGGTCTTGGTCTGTAACACATGGGTTAAAATTTAAGCTCTCACCCTATTTTCTGATCACACTTTGTGTATGCCGTGGCTGACCACAGACCCATGCTCCACTGGGCCCCATTTCTCACTGAGTTAGCAGTGTCACTCCTGAACACACCCCATCACAGACCCTGGTACTTCTCGTCACCTGGCAATGGGATGCGACATAGGATAGTTATGACCTTAGTGGGTTAGATCTGCACAAGGCACTGAAAAGCCTTTATACGGGAGCTTCTGAGGCCCTGAGCCTGTTTATTTTCGAAATGTCACTTCTGTTGCCCTCAGAGGGGGATGCAGTGCTGCAAAGGTAACGCATGTGAACAGCACGCATTGCTGCACCCGTGGGTATCTTGATGGTTAACCAGGAAAAGAGCGAAGCCTTCCTGGTACTGCAAGCTTGAAATCCCAGCACCCTGGGAAGCTGAGGCAGAAGGATCACAAGTTTAAGCCCAGTCTGGGCCAGTTAGTAATTTTGAGAGACCGTCTCAAAATAAAATAATGACAAGGGCTACGGATGCAGCTCGGTGCAAAAGCCCTGGGTTCATTACTGGGCAAAAGATGAAGACAGAAAAGACCAGGACCCTGGGTTTTAGGGGGGTGTGAAGACTCAGCTGTGGCCAGTCCAGCATCCTCAGTCACGGGGCGCGGGGGCACCGGGCACCCACCTTCCTGAAGCCGAGGCCTTGGCGCAGGCAGGGCAGCTCCCGCTCCACGCGGCCATCCCCCCGACCCGCTGCCAGCCAGCACCGCGCGGGGAAGAGCCAGGCTTGGCCGGAGTGCAGCTCCTTCACTATCACGCTGTCCAGGAGCCAGCTCGGGGCCGGCCCACTGCTGTCGTGCCAGAGGCGGACCCTCCGGAGTGGGCCCAGGTAGGCAGGGGCGCTGGGGACACCAAGAGCATCATGTCAGCCAGGCAGCACGGCGCAGGGCGGGTGGCAACTCGCCGACCCTGCACAGCCGCCCACGTGGTAACTTCTGGAAGGGACAGGCCATGCATTTCCAGGGCAGGACAAGGCTGTGGGTGCTCTGGGTGCTGCTGGTCACTGATCTTGTAGGGGCCCAGCTATGTGTGCTCAGGACACACAGCCAAGGGACAGAGCTCAGTGCTACCTTGTTCCCGGGGGTCTCGGGACACAGTACCGGTCATTAGAGTATCTACAGCTTGGGATCTCACGGCAGAATAACAACCTCTGTTATTGGCTTAGGGTTTGTGACAATCACCCCAGTCCTGATGGCCTCTTTACCGAGTCACGGGTTGGAATATTCTAGAATACCTCAGGATAAAGGTGTGCCTGGAATTCCTTTTGAACAGGGTTTTCTCTGGACAGCAGAGTTCTCTGGTTTCTGAAAGTCCATTCTCGCCACATAAAACAATGAAAACCTCAAAACAGACAGGGTGAGAGGTCAGGGGTGAAAGGTCAGGGTGAAAGGTCGGTGGTTACCTCCCATAGGACCCCTTTGGGCAGAGTTTCCCACACTCCCTTTTCTTCTCTGTCCACAGACCCCATGCGCCACCCTCTGTGGAGCTAGGGGACCGGAGTCCCCACAAGGCCTTTCCAGGGACCCCAGGAGACCAGATGTAGGGCCCAATTGGGCCAGGTGGTTCCTCACACATCTGACCCAAAAGTCAAGGTGCCTCTGGGCATCTGCCCATCTCAGGAGGGAAGGATGAGGGTGGGGCAGTTTCCTGGCCCTGTGGCCCTGGAGGGGGTACCATGGGGTGCACCTCGGGGACATGATCTCTGTGTGGTCTTGTGGAGTCCCCTGCCTCCCCCGCAGACAGACACCGCTGGCTTCTGAAATGCTCTCCCATCCCAAGACACCACCATGTTACCCTGAGTGACCTGTGCGCCCTGTTTCCTCACTCGCTGTGTTTAGTTCACTGGGGTCTGGGTTTGTGTCTGAGTGAAGCAAGGTTGGACAGGATGCTTTCCCATAGAGCATCACCCCAGCCATGGGCATATGAATGAGACTTACTTCACATGACTATCGTAACTATTATAGGTCAACCTGAGAGAAAGGCCACGCAGAAATACAGGCTGGGATCCATAAATGTGTGCTGACATTTTAGCGACATTTCTCACTTTTAAAATTTTTTGGTGCCAGGGATTAAACCCAAGACCTGCATGCTGAACTACATCTC
Organism: Cavia porcellus; assembly: GCF_034190915.1. Taxonomy (NCBI): domain Eukaryota; kingdom Metazoa; phylum Chordata; class Mammalia; order Rodentia; family Caviidae; genus Cavia; species Cavia porcellus. Next base: position 52,534,006 of record NW_026947506.1, on the reverse strand, counting down.
CAGCCCTTAAAAAAATTGGTTTTAAAATTTTTGAGGCAGAATCCTGCTAAGTTGCCCAGGCTGGGTTCAAACTTCCAACCCTCCTGTCTCGGCCTCCCAGAGTGCTGGGACACAGGCGTCAGGCCCATACCCGGCTGCCATGGAGGTTCTGGGCCTGCTTGATGAGTTTACTGCGAGGCTCCGCAGCCTGCGGCAGTGATGGCACCATCTTGTCCCAGGTTACTTGGTAGAGAGGGGACCTCCGCTTTACAGGGTGACCCTGCAACCTTTCCTGCTGAGCATCTACCAAGCTTCCTAGGTGCTCCTGGTGGCTCTCATGAGCCCAGTGACCCGAGAACCTCAGACAGCCACCACCTACTGGCTTCTGGGCGCTGGTAGGTCCCGGATACCACCTATTTCTCCACCACCCCAGGCCCTCTCCACACAGCTCCTCAGAGAACAGAGCTGCCCCTGGTCAGGGAGAGCCCTGGGTGGCTCTGCTGCCAGTCTCAGCCCTGCCTCCTCCCACCATAGCCTTGTGGCTGCACTCCACGGGGACACTGGGAAGAGGGAGGGGTGGAGCTGGTGACAGATGAGGTCCTGCATGTGCCGGAAAGGGCGGCCCCGTCTTAGCCAGGAATACGAAGGCCCTGCTGGTGACAGTGACCACACAATCAGCTGGACAGCTGCATCATCACATGGCCACCCCAGGAGCCCCACTCACCCTGGAGGTGAACTGCACTGGCGCCCAGAAGCTGGTGTCCACGACGACCGCGTAGGGCAGGTGTCCGGGCGGCATGGCTGCCTGCAGGAAGATGCAGTCAGCTTTCCTTTCCGAGCGCAGAGCTGCAAGCCTGCTTTTCACTACTGTGAGCCCACAGAGGACCATGAGGACCACCACACACATGCCGGGAAGCAGGTTTCCTGGGTGACTGCAGAGAAAGGGAGAGAAATAAGGAACGCTGGTCATGCAACGGACACCTGGGGGACATCACTGCTACCAGACCACAAGACGGCCCTCCCTGCCTTCAGGGGCTCCTTTCCATTCCATTCTCTTCTTTTCCTTTTCCTATTCTGTCCTTTCCCCTCTCTCTCCTCTCTTGGGGTACGGGAAATTAAACAAGGTTCTTCACACCAAACAACCTCCTCAGTCCTTTTTTAATTTTCTGCTTTGAAACAGGGTCACCTTGAGTCCCTAACTTGCTGGGGCTAGGCTCAGACTTGCAATCCTCCTGCCTCAGCCTCCCAGGGTGTGCCATGGTGCCCAGGGTCGAGATATATTTTCAAATGTGGGCCACAGGCTGAGTAGGCAGCAGGAGCTTCTGGAGACATGGCTACCTGTGGTCAGTGACCAACACCTCATGGCCAGTACACTAGAACGGATGGGCCTGTTGTGCACCAGTCTCTGTAGCTCCTGGTCTCATTGTGCTGATGGAGAACCAGTGACACGACACAGGCAGGGTGCCCCTGACCCGAGGGTGCAATGATGCCTGATCCAAGCAGAGCCAGCTGGGGGCCGACAGCTGGCAGGGTTCATGTTACCTGCTGTTGGTCATGGCTCCGTTGCTGGCCTCTGCGGGTTAAGCTGCCCTGGACCCAGTGACATGCAAGGACCCACAGAATGGTGTCCATGTATCCCTTGCACTGGGACCTTAACATGGTAAGGTGTCCTTCTGGACTGTAGCCTCTAGATTGCTGCTAAGATCCCCTCGGGAGGCCCTGGATCTGTGCTGCCCAGGGGACTTAGGTCCCTTGCCTCACTCACCTTTGACCCCGTCTGGTGCTGGCTGCAGCCCGGCTGCCAACTACCTGTCCCTGGTCCTTTCAGTCAGGCAGGACGAGCTTACCATGGGTGCCTGCTCATCCCTAAACTCCAGCTGCCCCATTCGCCAGGAATCTCTTAGGGTCAGGCCCAATGTCCCTGTCCCTGCTCTGCTGGACTTCCGCCTGGATGGCCCAGAGCTGTTCCCTGCCCCGTCATTTACCCCTCTAGCCCTGACCTTCGGTGGCCAGGAGCATCCTGGGGCTGGCTTCTCCTGAGTTGTCACCAACATCGGACCCAACAAGTAGATACTGCCGAGGCTGGGTGGGGACACAACTAGTGCTTGACACCCCGGGAAACACAGACCTGACCTTGTGAGTTACACGGCAAATGTTGCCAGAACCTGCAGGCCGGGCTGGGTGTCAAACCTGGGGGGGCAGGAGGGAAGGACAGGGAGGGCCCAATACCTGAGGTGGCCTTGGACTCACCCCCATTTCAAACTCTGAGTGCTGTCATACCATGGAGCACAGCTGCTACAAAACCAGGGTGTGTTTAAAGTCTACTGTTTAAAATAGGGTATTGTCAGGAATTTATCTCAGTGGTGTAAGTGCCTGCCTGGCAAGCACGAGGTTGTGAATTCAATCCCCGGTACAAATAAAATAAAATAAATAAATAAAATAAAATAAATTTAAAAAAATAAGATACTTCTGCTGGGCGTGGTGGCTCACGCCTATAATCCCAACATTTGGGAGGTTGAGGTGGGAAGGTGGCTACAAATTTGAGACCAGCCTGGGCTACAAAGTGAGGCCAGCCTGAACTGCATAGCCAGACCCTGTCTCAAAAAGACAAACAAAACAAAACAAAACAAAACAAAAACCCTATTAAATAAATAACTAAATAAATAAAATGGGATACTTCTGAAAGACAAGGAGGGAGGTGTCACTAAGCAGGCCATGACCCTAAGGATGAACCAGGACACGTGGACTGGGTGGCATCACTGTGTGTGCAGACCCGAGCGATAACAACGGACCAGATTCATGCTGGACTGAAGCTAGGTTTCACAGAAGAATGCTGATTTTCTTCTGCTTATGAATCTCATGCTGGGAGGTGGAAATACAGACTGACAACTAAGTATAATAGTCACAGGCAACGATCTCCTTCCAGTCATGCTCAACAGCTAAAGAAAACGTGGTGGTACCACAGAGTACTACTCAGCTATGAAGAAGGCCACGCTTGCATTGTCTGCACCCGAGCCCACGACGCTGAGGGAAACACACCAGATACACAGGTTTCAACGGTACACGGACCTGAGGAACCTCCAGTACAATGACTAACAGAGCAAAGCAAAAGGCAGATAACAAGAAACAGGGAGGATCTTCTGCAAATGGACCAGGAGATGGCAGAGTGGGAAGGGAGGAGGGCAGGACCCCAGGAAGGATGGAGATGAACACACAACACGGAAGGCAAACACGTACTTGTAAAATAAAGATAAAACAGATCAAAGCAGGGACTCCGACATCGAGCCTCTCCTTGGTCATGCGCTGGAGTCTCAGCAGGCAGCCACACCATGAGGGAACTCACCCCTGCCCCTGGGAGACGTCATTGACTTCGAAGCTGGAGTTCAGCGGCCTCCGAAGGATGGAGAAGGGCGCAAAGCGATCATAGCTGGGAGGGAGAGTGGGTGACATCGTCAGAGGTGGCCCCAGGGGCTCTCACAGGGCTCTGGAAGCTCCAAAGGAAGGTGAATTCCAATCTGAAGCCCCAGCTGCGGGGGGGGGGTGACAGTGTCTAACCTGGGGGGGAGGGGCTGCCTTGGTGGCCCTTCTGACTTGTGGGACCAGGTTGTAGCTATGTCCCAGCTATGGACCCAGATGTCAGAGGGCACCCGGGGCCCGGCAGCCCCTCAGGGTGGGGACAGCTCCTTCTGGACACCCTGGGCACAGCCTCAGGGCCTCACACTGCTGCCCTGGCCTATATCTTGCTTCAGGGACAAAGCCCTGCAGCTGGTGACCACGACCACTGCCATCAACAAGCCTCAAGGGAGGTAAAGCCTTCTCACCCTGCTGCCCTGAGAGCAGCTCCCTGAGCGTTTACCTCCTCCCCAGGCTCTCGGGGGGGGGGGCAACTGAGGGGGACCCACTGCAGTACTGGGCTGGGACCCACTGGCGTGACTGGCACCATGTGGCCACAGACGGGAGACAGAGGAAGCCAAGAGCAGTGATGGATGTCACCGAGACGGCGCCCTCTGCACTCATGCCCTCCTACAGGAAACCCCTGGTGCTTTAACATGATTTCTGTCTCAGATGCCTGTTACTGTTAACCCCTGTCTCGGCAAGAGTCAGGTCAACAAAAGCCCTGAGTCAAGCCTCTGGTAGAGTTGTTAACTTTGCTCCTGACAGTAAAGAGTTCCCAGCTCGGACCATGACTCGGACACAGGCGAGGCCGATGGCTGGGGTCTGAGCAAAGATGACTCCTGCCCACAGCTCACAGTCTGTGAGCCTGGCCCTGAGGTGGGGTGTGGGTCCCCCCAAAAGAGGTGGGGTGGCGATGACCCGTGACTCTGCCTCCCAAAAGGCGCTGGCTGCCCAAGTTTCTAGGTTCCAGTCCCTGCTGAACCTCAGCCCCCTTTTCTCCCCAGCGGCCCGCACCTGCAGTTCACTCTGTCGGGAAAGGTCCCTGCCCGAGGTGGGGAGCGCCCCGACTGCCAGTCTCTCTGATCCCAAAACAGGCACCGGAGCCACTGGAAGCGGAGGGTGTAGTTCACTGCGCCCATGAAATGCCTGTTCAGGGCTCTTTTGTCATAGTCAGCGTCCAGTAAGGACAGATATCCCACATCGGCTCCTGAAGGAAAAAAGATAGAAAAAGGGGCCACCGGGGGTTTGCGAGAGGCGGGCCCACTGGGACTCACACTCTGCACAGCCCAGGAAGACGTGAGCAGAACCTGGGAGAGGTGGGACCAGGCAGGGCACAGGGCCACATGCATGAGGGGTCCCGGTGACCTGGCTTGACAGGGGCTATGCTTGCCGAGGGGCTGGGGACCTCACAAGTGTCTGTGGGAAGCGTCTGTCCACACGGATGTCCAGGTCACCAACTAAGGAAACTCAGCACAAGAAGGCGTCCCGACCACCAACCTGGCCCAGCAGCGGCCGGGGCGTAAACTCGCAGGCTCCGAGCATCCCAGGAGTGGGTCTTTTGCACCAGGAAGTCCGAGGGGCTGGGCCTCCTGGAGAAGCTGGGGACAGAGTGGAGCGGTGGTCTCGCCTCTGCCCCTCTCGCCCTGAGCGCCTGAGTCACACAATGGGCGTTCTTCTCACTGCAAGGTGGCAGTATGGGCCCAACACACCAGAGCAGCATGTGGTGGCACCTGCCTGGCATCCCAGCACTCGGGAGGCTGAGGCAAAGAGGGTGCTATGAGTGTGAGGCCAGACTGGCTGCATAACGAGTTCAAAGCCTGCCTGAACTACACAGTGAGACCCTGACTCAAAAACAGAGCTACATAAAAGAAACAGAAATGGTGGATGTGCTCATCCATGGCACCAACTGGCCTCGTGATGAAAATGTCTACATAACTTGCAATGAAAAATTAAAACATCAGTTCATACAGGAAGAAGAACCAGCATGGAACAGGCCCAAGGGCTCCAGGCTAGGCCGGGCCGTGCATGTCTATAATCCCAGTGCTCTGAGGCACCGAGGCAGGAGGATGGTGAGCCCAAGTCTGGCCTGGCCTGGCCGGGTCAGTGAAACCCCGTCTCAGAACAAAAGTGGAATGTAAAAAGGGCCAGGAGGCAACTGAGTGCAAAGGCCTGGGCTTGGACATGTGAAGGCCTGGCTCAGGGCAGATGGAGAGTGGCCGGTGGGCAGGATTAGTCCATGTGCCAGGCTTCTGTGTGGCATGTGTGTGACAACAGCCCTGGAGTCCCCTGTGGATTTCTGGAGGACCTATCTAGACCAGCAGGCGCAGGTGGATAGCCGAGCTTTCTGCCTCAGAGCAGAGGTGACGCAGGCCTGCCTGTCCCGGGGGGACTCAGCCACCCAAACCTGCTACAGAAGTTACAATAGTGGCCCTGCCCCCCCCCAATGATGAGCCCCAGTACCCATCCAGAGCTCCTTCCCACAGCCCCAGGGACCCCAGAGAGGAAGATGGATCACACACCAATGGATCAATATATGTGGATAGACTCGAAAACACATTCTCCACTCAGAAAAGAAAGGAAATAAGAGAAACCCTCTGGCCCCTATGGATTCTAAATGAGATCACACATGATCACAAATGGAGATCAACCTCCATTTGTCCAGCACTCAGAGACAGACTAGCAACAAGCCTCCTGCTCATTATTAAACCTCACAAAGGAAAAAGGCTGCTTTGCTAAATAACAAAATATATCACGTAATTTCTTTTGACAATAACCTGCTTAATTAATACTTTAAAAACAGTTTACCTCACTGGTTTGTTCATAAAACATTTCTTTTTAGCAAGAAATTTCGCACCCACATGTGGAGCCTCACACAGTGAGCCCTGGGGAAGGGCCCGGTGTTGGGAGGCTCTAAAGCACCTGAGTTACAGGGAGCAGCGGGGCTCCTGGGAGGCCAAGGGAGGCTGGCACGGTGACCTCAGGGACAGGGCGTCCTGCTGCCATACCCTCTCCCCGTGGCAGTGCCCAAGCGCACCTGAGGAGCAGCAGCACAGGAAATGCTCTGGTCTCAGGCTCGGCAAACTCAATGCGTATCTGCAGCACCTCGTGGGGGTGCTGAGCCAGCCCTGCAAACCGGTGCACATTTACCCGGTCCTGATGCAGCACAAAGGGGCCTTCGCAGGTGCTGTGGTCCTGCCATGGAGGAGAAAATGAGCTGAGCGAGAGCTGCTGGAAAGATAAATGCCTCAGAAGGCAGCCACCCGCCTTGAGGGGGCAGCAACAGCAGGGACGGCCACCCTCACCTGTTCATCTGCAAACTCCACGGTCACGGGGGTCTCCAGCCGTCGCCTGGGGATAGGGCTTCTGCTGAGGCAGCTGTAGAGGGTCAGGTCCACGACGCTGCCCACCTAGGCAAGCAGAGGCCATCGAAGAAAGAGAGGCAGCCACTGACTCAGAGAACCGAGGTCCCCTCCCAGGAAACGGTCCTGTTACCCAGGAACCAGGAAAGAGTCCTGCTTAGATTTTCTCAAAGCTCGTGCCAGGGGCCCTGCTGTGGGCACACACTCAACCCAGCTGCTCTTTGCATCCCCAAAGCCTGTACCTGGCTGGCGGCCGGGCCCCCGGGGTACGGGCTCTTCCTGAAGAGCATGAGCTGGCTGATGTAGCACGGACTCTGTGTTTCCTTGCTGGCAGGACTGAGCCCGGCCAGGTCCCCAGGCAGGTGCACCAGGATGGGGCCCAGGCTCTGCGTGGAGCCTCGAGGATCATGATGACGAAGGACCCGGAACTCTATTTGCCCAGCACTCAGGGACAGCTGCTGCCCGGGGCTCAGAGACAGCACACCCTAACACAGAGCATGGGATCAGACACTTGCAAGGCAGAGGAGAGGGTCATTCTGAATGCAGGCTAAGGGAGAGATGGGAATCACTTCCCATGGTGCCAGGCATGGGGGTGCATGCCGGTAATCCAAGCACTCTGGCAGGCTGAGACAGTAGTGTCTCAAGTTTGAGCCCAACCTGAACAACTTCGCAACTGAGTGAGATGCTGTCTCCAAATAAAAAACACAAGAAGACTGGGGTACAGCTCAGTACAAGGACCCAGGGTTCAATCCCCGCTACACACCCAGCTGTCAAGGTGGCCTGTCTGAAGTTAGATCAGCCCGAGCAAAGAACCTGATATGGGAACACAACAGCAGATAACAGATAACTGGAAAGTGTTCTCTTTCCTGGCACAATCACTGTGACATCTTCATGTTTAAACAGCTGCTTCTTGGGAGTCCCAGCCCATCTGTAGAGAGTGTTAATGACGAGCTTATTTTTTAAACCCAAAGGCTCAAGTCCCGGCCCAGGATGGTAAATACCCAGTGATGCTTTTCAGCGCGCCAGTGTGTCCTGAGCACCACAGACTCCCACAGAACACAGATTTGCCATCTAATGTCCCAAGTAGTTGGGCAATCAACACCTAAATAAACCAGCAGGCCGGGACCACGGGAAGGGGAGGAAGCTGTGTGCTAATCACTGCTCTGGAAAAACGTCGGCTGTTTCCTAGGCTGAAGAGGAAAACACTTGAGATAATTTCCTGTAACCAGAGCACAAGTAAGGCACATTTTTAGTAGAGATCAGCAGGATTCCCTGTCTTTTCTTCCCTTTCTCTCTCTCTCTCCTTTCTTTTTTCTCTTTCCTTCTCTGTATCTTTTCTTTCTTTTTCCCTCCATCTCTCTCTTTTCTCCTTCCCCCTTTATCCCCCCTTTCTTTCTCTCTTTCATACTGGAAATCGAACCCAGGATCTTTGCACTGGGCTGCACCTCTGGCCCTTTCCCTATTTTTTGTTCTGAGATAAGATCTCACTAAGTTGCCCTGGCTTTGCTCAAACTTTTGGATCTCCTGCCTCAGCCTCCCAGAGTGCTGGGATTACAGGTGTGCATTTTAATTAATTAAAATTTAATTAATTTTAAATTAATGCGCCTAAGAAATCATTTGCATTATTTTCACCATCACTCAAAAAACAGAATAAATGATGGGATAAATGATGTTTTTCAAACTCACACACCTTCCCAAATATTCAAACAAAAACCTGTCATCACTGGGGACCTGACACTGAACACACATACTGAAAGTCCCAAACAGAAGCTTCCAAAGAGCAAGCTGCTTCCCAGAATCCTGAACACAGCTCCTCGGAAACTGATTCTGCTTCCGGCTGTGGGGCATGATTCCACATGGGCTCAAAAGGGGAGGCGGACTGCGGCAGTGTCGCTGCTGTTGCGTCTGTCTGTGGTTTGGTGCTGGGGATCGAACCAGGGCCTTTACATACTCTGCACTCTCTGCCCCTGGGCCAAGCCTCAGTTGCAGCTGGGAGGAATCTTCCTGGTACCAAGGGTTGAAGTGGGGGCTTTGCACTGAGCTACACACACCCACCTCTGCCCCCTTGTACAACTTTGAGATGGGGTCTGGCTCAGTCACCAAGTTTCCTAGGTTGGTTCCAGCTTGCCACCCTCCTGCCTCAGCCTCCATTACAGGCCTGAGCCATACCTCTGACCCTTTACGACTTCATTTTTCTGGCCTGAGAAAAAGTCTCACTTACGAGCAGCACCTCCGAGATGACCTTCAGGCCTTCTTCTCGCATATAGTTCTGATGCCTCGATTTCCCGGGCTCGGAGGCCTCCAGGACTCCGGAGATGAGAAGGATGAGCTCAAGCCCCAGGCCTCTGTCACCCACAGTTCTCCCTGTGAGCTGGGCTGGGTCTTGAAGGAGCATCCGGGTGAATCTGAGGATGCGCGTTGCAGTTGGAAGCCTGAGCTGTGGGCGACAGGGCATGCGTGACACATGTCCCAGCCTGGGTTAGATGCTCTGGCTAGTCACAGTCACAGAGCAGGTGGGCTGCTGAGTTCAGGGTCGAGAGAGAGGCCGACCCCACGTTTGGTCTGGTTTCCCATGCTCTGCTCCCCGATGCTCTGATGACTGAGGACAGTGAAGGTCCTTCACACCAAGTCCCGGTGCTGGGAGACACTGCCTGGTTTGAACCCAAAGTCACCTCACAAACTCTGTCACAAATCGGCCCTGACCTCCTTTCCCAGCCTCTCTCCATCACCCATGAACATGCTACAAGGTGTGACTGAGAAAATACGGGGAATGCTTAGTTTAAAAAATCACTACAGTAGGAGCTGCCTTGCCACGAATCTTCCTCAGAAGCCTCCTCCACTTCGATACACTAACCCTCCCTTCTTGCACTTTCTGGATCCTTCTGGAGTCCTTTTCCTGGGTGTCCTGGCCACCTCGATGCCCTGAACTGACTCAAAACGTTTCCCTTTCATGGCCATTTTGACTCTGAGGTACGGCCAGTGGTCACACAGTGCCAGATCTGGTGACTGAGGTGAAAAAGGATGCAGGGGCTCATTTCTACAAGCTGCCTTTCTGTTGGCAGCAGCATTCAGGGTATTTGTGATCCCACCTTGGAAAGACCCTCAGGAAAGAAGACTCCAGAGCTGCTTTAGAAACGGCGAGGACGATGGGACCTGTGTGTTTGAACTGAGAAGAGATTTTGAGGGGGATTCATGGTGATGTGGCTCTGACTCTGTTTTTACGATTTAAATATTCACACTATTTTTCAGGCAACCTTGCATTTCTAATCCAAGTATCACAACATAACTATAGACTGTAAATCTGTTTTACAAGAACTGATCACAGGCCTCAAGATTGGGCAAAAAAAATGAGGAAGATTCTCTGGAAAGAAGTAGCATGTACCTTGATTGGAAGGCTTATGAGGTTCCTCAGTGTAAGCACAGAGTCAATCATTTCTTCCTGAATGGTAGAAACAAGCAAACAAAATAGTAACAAATAGGACAGATGAATTATTAGCATAGCTGTGGCTTGCTGTGCAGAAGCAGCAGACCACATGCTTCCCAGTGAAGACAGAGCACAGAGTGACTTTCTCAAGCAAGAGTGTGACCTTGATCCTGAGCTTCCCCCAGCCTAGCATCTGTCCTCCTTCTGTGCCCACCAGTGTCCCCATCAAGGTATGGACATAAGTGGGAGGGGTCGAGAGAACAGAACTATGGAAAACTTCGTAAAAACAGCAGAGGACGAGGCGGGAAGAAAACCATCCATTCAAGCAAAGCATCCTCGCAATTACAGTGAGCAGGAGGGACCTCTGTGGGGGTGAATGTCTGCAGTGACCACAGTAAGGCAGCTGCAGAGATGTCACGAGCAGGTGTAGCTACCTCAGAATACATGACCATCTCTTACGAAGCTGTGCAAAGTCAGGACTGATGTTCTAGGACACTGTTTGCTATGGTTTAGGTCTAGGATGTTCCCATTGAAATCCCAAGTGTGCAGGATTGGGGCTCATGGAAGGTGATCATGGGGTGCTATACTTGGCAATGGACAGATCCGTGACGAGCCCACAGTTAGCCGTGGGTCCTTGTTGGCAGAGTTGGTCACTGGGGGCTGTGTCCTTTGAGCATGCATCTCCTTTCCCAGCTCCTCCCCTCTCTCCTGCTTCCTGGCTGCCCTGACGGAAGCAGCGTTTCTCCCTGAGGCCCTTCCGCCATGCTTCTTCTGCTGCCCATGGACTAAACCCCCTGCACTGTGAACCCATTAGACCTCTGCTTCTAAGTTGTGAGTATAAGGTATCGCGTCTCAACAACAGGCAAGCCAAGACATCGCTGCTAACAAGACAAGAACAGATTAGATTTATGTTACTCTGCCTTGTAGAAATGGTAGCAGAATTATGCATAATAATGATGGACTTTTTTCTTTCCTAAACCAGCGGCACTCATTGGAGAGATGTATCAACAGGGGAGAGAGGGTGGGAGACACACCGGTGCCAACCCAGTGTCCTTTCTTGCCTGTGGTTCTTACCCATGACCCCTTGCACATGAGCCAACCAAGCCCAAGCCTTCTGACCAGGTCTCGGCTCACAGACACAGACACCTTAGCTCCAGGCCCTACCTGATCTGCAACAGCTGATTGGCACACTGCAGAAATCAGCATGTCCTGCATCGGTGACCACCAGTCACAGGAAGTGCTTGTGTCCTCCTTAGCCAAGCGACTCAGGATGCTGGTCAGCATGGCGACATAGTTCCTGCTCTCCGAGTCACTCCCCATCAGCTGGAGGGTGGACAGGTTCCTCAGGCTGGAGCTGTACCTGAAGGAAACCCAAGAGTCATTGCGGCTGTCACCGCCACTGCTAAGCTCTTCACCCCACCTGCTGAGACGGGGGTGCAGTCTGATCTTCATGGTGGGCAGAGAAGAGAAAGATGCAATTGGGAGTCGGTCTGGGCAGAGGAAGCTCTAACTTTACACCCAAGTCCAGTCCAGCCCCTTAGCTCTGAGCCGGAAAGGCACAAAAACCCAGACAGACAGGCACAGAAGCACCATCGCCAGTGAGGACCCAGAGTCCAAAATCCAGGATGCCAGCCATGGGGGCTGCCGCTGGCTGATGTTCCACGAGCATCCTAATAATCAGGAGGTGGGACTTAGACCCCAGGTCCCTGATGGAGGGCACATGAGTAGACGACCTCCTCTTTCAATGGCTGCATATTTATTTACTTATTGTAGACTGTGCTTCACTTATTTGCCTTTGGGAGGGCACACTGGTGTCACCCTGTGCCTGAATCCAAAGGCCACTTCCATTCCTTGCTCAGAAATTTTCTTGTGCTGGCACCTCAAGCACATGGTTTAGCAGGAATATTGAGCCCAGATACCCAAACAATGTATGTAAAACAAAAATTCCAGTTAATCAAGCAATGCATTATAGGCACTGAGGCACACATATGCCTAGGCACACATCTGACCAATGTACGATTAACAGAACAAAAAAATCCACAGGAACCTGGGATAAAGCTAAAAACCTGCAGACAAATTGCAGCAGAAACACCTCAGGCTCTGTGCCCGGGAAACACACTTCACAGGGTTAGCTCTGCCAAGTCAATAAACAAGAAAGGACAGGCATACAAAACCAATGACAGTTACTTTAAAAATGTTAGCATCCATTGCATAAGCAAGTATCTACGAACTGTTATTGTGGGGCTTATGATTCAGAGCAAGGTGGTGTGACAATAACCGTGTGACCAAGAGGGCAGCAGTGATGCCACGTCAGAATAAACACGTGACGTCCAGCAGTGCCTGGAACCTACGGGCAGATGCAGAGATGCCACCTAGAAGGTTAAGGCACTTTAAAGCACTCCTAAAAAACACTGTGTCCCACTTTCTTTACTAGTTTTTCTCTGAAAAAGATCATTACATAAAGAATAATCATGACATTGTAACACTGGGTCTATAATATATAGAGACATTATGAATGTAATAATGACTCCCCTCCCTGAAAAGAGAAGGAAACAGCTATATTGGAGCGAAGTTCCTACATGGCAGGAAATAGCTAGGCTGGGGACACAGGAATTGCTGCATGTGACAAAGGCCTGGGTTTGGTGAGGTGAACCCAGGCTGTGTGGATGGTCGCCTGGTAAGGGTCCTGGGCAAGGCTGTACTTCTTACTGAAGTTCAGTTACAGTTAGTTTGTAGTAGTTTCTAAGGAGCTAACACGCAAACATTACACGAGCACCTCAAAAAGTACTTAAAAATCATTAAAGGAGGGAAATAATCCATTCGAAAACGTGCACTTCAGAGAAAAAGGTTTGTAAAGGAGGAAGAGAACAGAATGACCATGAGATACAAAGTATCTCATGTAGAAACAAAGTAAAATGGCACTTATAAAGTCAATCATATTAATAACATTAAACATGAAGGACTCAGACAATCCAACCAAAAGACAAAGACTGCAACACTGGATGCAAAAGCAAACACCAACTATTTGACATTTAGTGGAGGGAGTTTGCAGATGACACCCCAATACAGATTTCTAAGATGAGGAAAGGGCTTTGTGGGCTCTGGAGCAGGAGTACAAGTGCCTCGCAGATGTCAGGTGGCAGGTCTGTCATGGCAGCAGGATTCCTGTGGTATCACCCTGACCTGTTCTCCTGACCACCCTATGCAGAGTTCCTGCCACCCCTTTCTGCACCCTGTCCCCAGCTTCCAGGGAAATTTGAATGCTGCCATGAGTGGTTACTCACAGGTCCTCATTGAGGCAGCTGTTCCCATGGTAATGGGGCATCACTGTCACCGCCAAGGAGCACGGCTGTATCCTGGAGCCCTGGCCGTCTGTGATCTCAGTGGTAACCATGACTGTAAGGAAAGAGGACACAGGAGAGCCATCCTGGCACATGCAGGCTGCAGTGATGCCTCTTTACACACTGACAGGGCAGCGCCATCCTGGCCAGGCTCAGGAGGAGAAGGAACCTCAAACTGCCTTCCTGCCCGAGGTGCCACATGGTGAGTACCAGCAAGTTAGGTACGGAACCCCTGCCGACCTGTGGGTCTGTGTCTCATGTGGCACCGAAACCTGGCAGGAAAGGGAGGAGGAGTTCAGGCTGTCCCTGTCTCCAGGGAGAACTTATACTGGACATGAAATCTGAGCACCCACACAGGGGATGAGTGCCAGTCAGGGGGAGATGGCTGCTGTCCCCCAGGACAGCTCTGCCCTCTGGTGCATCCCCTCCAGAGACAAAGAGAAATGCTGAACTGGGACATCAGCCCTGGGGGAGCCTAGAGCATGAACTCCAGATGCAGGGATTAGGGCACCATTTAACGAATTCCGGATTTAAAAGGCATTTAGAGGCACAGAGGGACTCTGACTGGGGGAAAGTTTGCACGGAGACAGGGACCTGGAAAGAAGTGGCCATGCTGGGGACCTAGGAATTCCTTCCTGTGATAAAGGGCTGGGGTGGATGGGGGTGAGGCAGGCTGTAGGTGAGCTCAGGTGTGAGTGACAGGTAGCTGGTGAGGGTCACAGGCATGGTCAGTGAACTACAGGGAGGACTAGATGTCTGTGTGACACCTTCCACTCAAAACCCTGTGCTAAGTGTTGGGACCGAATCAGGAGCTCAGAGCTTCTTGGGGCGTGGATCCTGGATGCCTGCACCCCAAATTACCCACAGGGAACTCAGGGCTATGTTTCCCTGAGGTTTGAGCTGGCAGATGTAACGTGTCCCCTGGGGTAAGCGACCCCACGCAGGCACTGCTGAGCCTGTGAATGGAGACTGGGAATGTGAGAGGCAGGCCAGCTTTCGGGAAGACGCTAATGGGATGTGAGGAGCCTGCACCTCGTCCCTGTACACAAAGACAGGAGAAGACAGCACATTTCACATTGGTTATGCTGCACGTCTGGCTCACGTTTGTCCCTTATAAACCCTGGACCCAGAGGTCTGTGGGAAAGGACCAGGGTCACAGTGGCAATAATCTACAACTACACATGAGGGGAGGAACTAAGTCACATCACTGACTCTCCTGCACTGCTCTTGGACTGGGACCTGAGGTTTGGCTCTGCAAATTTGTCAAAAATTTCTCTTGTTGGGGATAAAGCTCAGTAGCACAAGCAGCTGCCTGGTGAGCTCGAGGTCCTGAGTTCAGTTTCTGGTACCAAAAAACAAAAAAATCTCCTTTCTTCCAAGGCAGAGCAGAGGCTTTTCCCCGAGGTGTTCCATTTGGACATTGGGAGGGACCCACGGCGGTGGGCACCTTGGGTGGAGGCCATCCCATCCGGACTCAGCTCACGGGATCTGGCCACACGGGTGGGTTAGCCTCGGAAGAGATGCCAGGCAGATGGGGTGAGTGCAGACTGGGGACACAAGGATTTACCCGTCAGGCCCATGGGCAGTGCCTCCAGCTACTCAGCCATCATTGGCTGTGCCCATCAGCCTCTCAGTCTCGACGCTTGACTTAAAGAGAAACCTTGAGATCAGCTGGGAATGCAAAGTGATGGTGATTTTTAAAAAAGCAGACAGGAGGCTGGGGATTTAGCTCAGCGGCATAAGGGCCTGCCTTGCAAGCAGGCAGTTGTGAGTTCAATCCCTGGTACCGATAAAAACGAAAAAGACAAAAAAAAGTAAAAAAGCAGACTATGATTATAAAGCTCACAAGAAGTTCGCTCAGTTTGACCTGATGTCCCCCAGAGGAAGGCCACGTGTTAGACTTGGTTCCAGAGTACTGCTGTGGGGAGGTGGAGAGCCTTTAAAAAGTGGAGCCTAATGGGAGATTGTGGGTCACTGGGGGCGTGGCCTTGAATGGATTTCAAGATCCTGGCTCCCCATCTTTCCGTCTGTCTCTCACACTCAGCCGATAGGTAACCAGGCCTCCTCCTCCACACTCCTCCACACTGGATGGTGATGGGTGCTAGCATTGTCCCAATCAGTTATGGAATAGAACCTCTGAGACCATAAACCAAAACAAACCTGTCCTCATTTGAAACTGGTTTAGTATTCGTTCTAGGATCGGAAGACTGGCTAACACGAGCACTATAGCTAACTCAATAGCACTTTACCCCACGTTTTCTTTTCGGGGGACGGAGTATCTTGATTTGGTTTTATCTCAGATAATGCAAGATTCACCAAGATAGCATATCTTCACAGTAAACAAAGGACATCTTGATCCCGTGTACTTATACACAAAAACAGTACTGGGCATTCTATCTCTCATATTATATTTTAGTTACAATTTAAAATATAAAACCAGTTTACAGATGATATTCCTAATGTTCTGTGTGAAAAGCTAGATTATTAGACTACACTAAAAAGTATTAAACTTACCAAGGTGATTACATAATTTTAAGTTTTCAACAAATAGTGGGGTTTTTTGGGGAGGATTTTTTTGGTTCTTGCTTTTGCTTTTTGAGACAGGGTCCTGCTATGTAGTTTAGGTTGGTCTTCAACTCACTATGTAGCCTAGGCTGACCTTAAACTCACGTCATCCGCCTTCCAAGTGTTGGAACTGCAGGCATGCCCCACTACACCTGATGTAGATGTAGTTTTAAGGACTTCTAGTTTGTGGAAACCAGGAGAGGTCTGTGACCTTGGGCACAATCAATCACCCCAGTTCTTCCAGTCACTTACCTCTGTAATTATCCAAGGGGTCTCCAGCAGGAAGGGCAAAATAGTACTGGGTGTCTCTCCCTCGGTATAAGGTGTGTCTGGGGGCGTTTCCTACCCGGTAACTAAATTCATAATGAAAATCCTAGGAGGAGCAGAGACAGGAGAGTTGAATACATTGTGGATAACATCCTGGATAAGTGCAAGTGCACCTGCAGCCTTCATGGCACCCAGAGGCACATTCTGCAGCAGAGTCAGGGTGAATCATGGCAAAACATGGGCCTTGGTTACATGGCACATGCTGCGGCTTCCTGCCCTGCGGGACTCCCCTGTCCACTGCCCAAGAGCTTCTTGCAGAAAGCAGATGCCTCACTTGGTGCCAACCAGCTCTCCTGGCCCTGCAAACTTCTGACCTTCAGGAGTCAGACCGTTGAGGCCCCTGGGCTGCATCTTAGCATCCAGCTGCAGTGACACAGTGGGGACACAGCGCCCAGAGTAGCAGTCACTGGGGCCAGGTCCTGAGGGGAGGCCACGGCCCTGACCCGCATGGGGACAAGTGAAGGCTTTGGGGAAGGAGCGGCAAGGGTGGTGAGGGGGCAGGCGGGCCGGGTCCACTGTGAGAGTGGGAAGGTGCCCGGGACCAGTGTCTTGGCCTCCTGCCTCACACTCGGGAGGGGCACTGCCTGCTCACCCTCCAGCACAGCTGCAAGTGAGCACCGAGCACCCTGTGAGGCCCGGTGGAGCTGCCCTCCTCTCCTTCCCATCCCCACAGGGCACCCTGCTCTCCCCTCGTCAGAAGGAAAGGAGGGGACCCCCGTTTACCCCAACTTTTCAGCACTCGGCTGCTGTCTCAAGTCCTTCCAGGGTGGGAACTTTCCTGCCTCAGCCTGCCCTGCAAAGAGTGGGCTGAAATTTTCAGGGTGGCCCAGGCTGTCCACGTACCGGCGCCCCAGACATGCAGAAGATGCTGAAGACAGTGAGGGCCTCGAGACCGTGGTGGGGCTGCAGCTGGCAGTTCACCCCCTGGGGCACAGGGCGGACGGGTACATACAGCTGGGCACGGCCCCACACACTGGGCCCTGCAGCTGGGAGAGAAGAGGTGGGGTGTTCAGCCACAGGGGACCCCAATCAGGGCAATGGGTTACACTTTCAGAGCTCCCATCTTACAGCAGGGTCTGGAAGTGGGGTCCCCAGACCGGCGGCCTCAGGGTCCCTTGGGAGCTGGTCAGATGGGCAGCTCCTTGGGGCTCACCCCACACTGAGACCCTGCAGCAGGTGCCTCCACAGCCCTTCAGGGGTGCTGTGCCCGTGGGGTGGGAGAACCCGCGATGAAGGGTGCAGTGATTTGTACCCTGCAGCAGGCGCTTTCAGAGCCCAACAGCGAGGGTGGACAGGAAAGACCCGCCTGGGTGTCACCCCATTCATCGGACATCATCTGCTGGACTCTGGAGACCATCGTGTCAAAAGAACTAAATCAGACACACAGGTGACATCACGTGGTTTTTCTCACAGGAGAACCCTGACATATGAAGGCATTCAAGAGCAAGATAAGAGACAGGTGACAGGGGACAGACAGGGAGACAAAACCTCTGCAGGGGTTGCCAGATGGAGGGAGTGGAGGAGAGAGGCACAGGAAGAACCAAGGCGTGTTATGCGCATCACCAACCTCACAGCACGGGTAAGGTGTGCATATTAATACAGGCAAGAGCCTCAGCCGCACATAGGACAGCTAAGGGGACCTGTGCCATGGACGCAATCTCACTTTTCATTAACTGCATTACTACCGAAAGTACTTCCAGCCAGGTGTGGTGGGGCATGCCTGTGATCCCAGCACTCAGGAGGATGAGGCAGGAGGATCGCTGAGTGCAGCCTGGGCTACACAGTGAGACGATGTCCCAAGGTAGCTGCGCAGGGCTTACTGTGTGAGCGCTGTGCCGACCCGAGGAGGAGGCGCTCAGGGCAGTGCCAGGGTCCAAGTGCTGTCTTAGAACTGCATCACCTATCTTTTGTAAGATTTTGTAGTTTCAGACAAGGTCTCGCTAAGTTGTCCAGGCTGAGCTCAAACTCGAGATCCTCCTGTCTCAGCTTCCCCAGGGTGGGTTTTTTTTTTTTTTTTTTTTTTTTTTTTCTGGTACCAGGAATCAAACACAGGATCTTGTGCTCGCCAGGCAGGTGCTTATGCCACTGAGCTATATTCCCAGCCCCTCCAGGGTGGGTTTTAATGAATGCAAAAACATGGTTGTTAGGTCAAATCTAGGTAGAGACATAAGGTTGACTCTTCAGTGGTTGTTAAAGGGAACCAAAAGCCTCTCTGGAAGTCATCCAAATGACCATCGCAGATTGAGCTGTGGAAGTGGGAGGTGGATGTGGGCCTGGGTTCACACCCACCACCCACAGAACGCCAGCTGGCACACCTGGTAGGAGGTTAGATAAGAGGTATGGTCAAAAATACAGTGAATGCTGAAATACAAATTTTAGAATTAACCCTTGCTGTGAGTCAGCAGTGGCCATGCAGGGCTGGAAAGAGAATCAAGAAGCCAGGCTGCCCTTCCCAAGAGGCGACCACTGTGCAGGCTGGGAGACAAGAAGAGACCCCACCCCCACCCCCACCCCCACCCCCATCCCCACCCCCACCCCCACCCCAGCAATGGGCTGGTTCAGAGAATCACAGGCTGAGCTAACCACAGCTGAGGGACAAAAGCAACTTAAGGCTTATGTTCTCTGCTGGACTCTGCAGGCCTGGGTGGCGGTCTGAGTGTCTGTTTACAGGATAACAACACGCAGCACAGCATCTGAGGCGGTTTCCTTGTCTTGTTTTTGAAATCCAACGTTGTTCTCACTGTATGGTTTATTCCATTTTATTGTTTTGTTTTCTTCAAAGTTCTGTTTTGATTGGTTTTATTCTGTTTTTGGACTTTATTATGTGTGGTCAAGTGGACAGCTATTTTGAAGATAGTAAGAGGCACTGTGGTAGAAATGTTGATTTCCTGTTATCCTATTTTGAGGTCCTATATCGCTCTCACTGTTTTGTTTTGAATGGCTTTATTCTGTTTTATTTTGTTTGGTTTATTCTCTTTAAAATAAAATTTAAAACAAACTTTTAAGCATTATCACAGTAACAGACACCCTGCCATGAGGCCCCCTCCGAATCCTCCCCGGCAGAGAGGAAGGGGTGAGGTAGAGCCAGGACCAGGGCAGGGGTGTTTTGGGGTGAAGGGCGCCACTTCAGGGAAAAACACCAGTGAGACAGGACACAGGGGCTCCCCCACGTGCCATCCAACCCCCAAGATACTCACCCAGGGATGCCTGTAAGACGTAGGTCTCCCCACTGCTCAGGGAGTACGGCTTTATGGTCATGGTGGGCTCGCTGACACCTGGACAGAGGGAGGTGGCCTCAGGACACTCGGTCAAGCAGCTCCAGGGCTGGGGCAGGCGGGTCCCAGAGCAGCCTCTGCCCTTGTTCTGGGCCACAGTCAAATACACCCCGGCTCCACATCCCATCCCTGCTTGCGGATGACACTGGTCTGTGGGTCCCCTTCTTTAGCGCTGGGCTCCTATCTGTACCCCGAGAAGCTCTGCAGAGCAGTCACTCCTGGGCAGGAGCCGACCCTGAGCTCTTTACCCTGGAATCAGGAGGAAGCCGGGGCAGAGCCCAGCGACAGGAACAGGACAGGTTTTATACCTCGAAGTTTTGCACCAGCATTCCTAGATGCAACTCCAGGACAGGGTGAGCAGGGGCCATTGGGCCATAGTGTGAAACTCAGCCTCCCTGGAGGCCCATGGGCAGCCTGGCCACAGGTGTTGGCCATAGGTGTCCTTAGGGAAGGAGGTAAGGATTCCACCTCAGAGTCCCAACTGCAAAAGGACACGCCCACACCTACCCCCTGCGGTGTAGCTCTGGAAGACTGCATGGCTGACTGGGGCCTTGGGCCAGTCGATGTCGAGGACTGGTGGGGCTCTGTCCACTGAGAAGAAGGGGCCCAGCAGGCTGTCCCCGTCCCCAGGGCTGCCCTGGGCAGTATCCATTTTTGTGCTGGGTCCTGACCCCGGGAAGGGGCTGCTGTTGCCTAAGGGGGAAAAAAAGCCCTGTTAGGAAGCTAGTGGGGACTTGGCAGGAATGGGGAGGGGTTTGAGAGGTGGGGAGACAAGGAGAAAAAGAGGGAGATAAACACAACTCAGGGGATCCCACATCGTGTCACACAGCTGCTGTAAAGATTGAGGTGGCAAAGTCCTGTTCGTGTGTGATGATCTGGTCTAAAGTCAGTCACTGTTCCTACACTGCTGGACTCTGCTTGTCCGCACTGTGCCGGGGTGAGGGCATGAAGGGGCACAGCATTTAGGGTGTGGCTCCTGAAGGGACCGAGATGTCACCAGGCTCACAGTAAGAGAGGTGCCCACTCGGCCCACGCAGTGTCCCAGCAGCCAGGACACTTTTCCTTTTGGCACCCGAGGGCGCATGGAGAGAGAAGGCATCGCCCTGGCGCCCACAGAGTTGCTCCAGATTTGGGGATCTTTCCAGCCTCGCTGGGTTCCAGGAGCCGAGTGGGCGTCAGGTGTGTGGGGCTCGCCTGCCCTACATTCGATCTCAGATTTATAAACAAACAAATGATAAAGCAGCCCCAAAACATGCATTCCCAAGTCAGAGCAAGGGTGCGCGGTCTCTCCGAATTCCCTGGCCTAATTCCACCTCCCTCCCTTGTTCTCCTCCCGAAGGTATTTACTTCCTCGCCCCTCTGGATCCGGATCTAAGAACCAATGGCAGCAGTGTCCCTGCCACCGGCATGTGGAGGGGAGGAGGCCAACCCCGGGGGAAGGGGCGTGTGCAGGGCTGGGATGGGAGGTAGACACTGCGTGTGCAGAAGGAGACGGAAGCGGGACTGCCGGGGACTCACTGTCCACTTTCCCTGGTGGACAGGTCACCCAGAGGTGCTGCCTGGGCCCTTAGGGGTCAGTGCATGGCTCCCTGACCATCCGGTCACTCACTAGTGTCCTCTGTGGGCCCTGTGCCGCTGCTGTGCCGTTTCCTGGGACTTGGGTGAGCTGGCCATGGCGCTTTCCCCGAGACCTGGGGGCCGCGCCTTATACAGGTAGAGCAGGTTTGTGTGAGGGGAGGCTGAGCCATCAGAAGTGGGAATGGAGGGGAGGAGCTGTAGGGTGTTCCTGAGAGACCACAGGGGCCAGTATGTCCCCGTAGGGCTGGGGCCACCGTGGGGAATGGACAGCAGGGTGTGAAAGGGGCAAAGGGTGGACCTGTGGTGGGGGGGAAGGGCAGATGGGGTACAGGAGCCTGGACGGGGCGGAGTCACCTGGACGTCGTCCTCCTGCTACCTCTGCTTCTTGGATGTCGCTGTAAAAGGCCTCAAAGTCTGTAGGAGACAAGACCAGGGACCTGCTGCAATCCACCCAGGGAGCAGGGGCAACCTCAGGAGGCTTGTCCCACCTCTTGGTGCAGCTCTGTTCCTGGGGAAGTCTGAAGTGCGGGGACAAGGACAGGGACAGGTATGTCACACTCACCGTCCAGAGGAGGAGAGGAGCCGGGCGGGGGCTGGCTCTGCACAGAGGGGCTCTTCGTGGCCGGCTGTGGGCCCCAGGGGGCACTCTCCAGAGCATCCTCCAGGGCCATAGCATCACCAGCAGCGGGGATCCAATCACGGTCCCCCGTGGGTCCCACGGCCGCGCTCCCCGGGATGCTGAGGACCGCCCTGTGCTGGGCTGCGGCCAGGGAGTCCGGTAGGGAGGCTTGGCTGGGCCGGGCACCCAGCAGTTCAGGCTCTGGCGACTCCTGAGTGGCCTTGAGAGCAGCGGAACCCAGCAGCCGTGTGGTGCTGCAAAAGGGAGCTGAGACGCATGCGCAACCGCGTTAGCTCCAAGTACCAGCTCGTCCTCGGAGTTTACGGTTCACGCAAACACAGTGCTCTGCCGAGGCACGGGATGATCGCAGCTGGCCGCGTGAGGCCAACAATGTCTGCATGTAGGTAAAGGGGCTCACTGTGCTCCCCCTGGAAATGCTACCTGCAGGCTCTGTGCAGCCCTGGATCCAGCATGGGCCGCTCAGGTGTGCCCCACAGATCACCTGGGACCTTTCCCTACTCCTGACTCCTCCCTCACCCTGACCCCAAGGCTCTCCCGCACCACCGGTGTAATTGCCTGTTAGAAACGCGAGGAACAGGATCCACAGCAAGGAGAGAACCAGCTGGGACACGGGGTGGGCAGACAGCACCGTTGCCGTCCCCAGGGCACCAGGCCGGACCCTCTGCAGTGCGCCTCTGCTCAGAACCTGGAGGCCCAGCGGATGGACCAGGACGGCAGCTCTCGTCTGGGTGGGTGCCCCTGCGTCCCTTCAGCCAGCACAACCTGACCGAGGCTGCACTGTGGCCACCCACTCCGTGGAGTGTGTAACCTACGACAGCTCAGGCTGGTCATGGGGGCTCACCCCGGTGGTCCCAGCACCAGGGAGGCTGAGGCAGGAGGAGGCCATGAGCTCGAGGCCAGCTTGGGCTACATAGTAAGACCCTGTCTCAAACAAAATTTTTTATAAATGTAAAAAACCAAACTCAGGCACCTTGGACTTTTTCTAGGCAACCAGAACTTTCTGACTCAGGTCTGAATCAGCTGTCCTCGGACTCAGTTCCTCTCCACTGGACTTGGGTGAGGCACACAGACTCCCTGTCTCTCACCCAAGGAAACGGGCGTGGAGAGGAAGCGAGGCTCAGAGCCCGGCTGCTCAGCGCTGCTGCCTGAGGCCTGGCATAGTGCTGGGATCAGGCAAACAGGGGAGCTCGCCTTCCACTCCACTCTACCCCACAGATCCCGGCTGGGACCCCAAGGAGTGGGATTTCTCTGACCCCACCAGCAAGCTACAGGCAGCAGGGGCCTCCAAGTCCTGCAGGCCCCACTGTGTCCTCTGGTCCCTGCTGTGTCCTCCGGGAGACGGCATGGGTTCCCTGGGCAGGGCTGGGTCCCTGCGACTGTCCCCACTCCCCACGTGGATTTCTGGGTTGCTGCCCACTCAGCTGTAACCCAGGGTCCCCGCGGTCACCTCTGGAGGTCTAGGGAACGTCCTAAAGAGGCAGAGCTGGGGAAGCACTTAGACAGGGCACACTTCGGGGAGAGGCAGGAGGAGGGCAGTATTCAGGTCCCAGGGCCTCGGCTGTCCACATATCCAAGCCCTGCCCATCTGGGGTCTCCCTGAAGCCCTCAGGATACAGGTACCACCGACCACACCATATGTGTCAGTGATCAGCAGGGACTGGAAGCCCCAGTCTCTAGTGCTGCCTCTGTCTGTCAGTGGTTTGGCCACCCTGGAGCTAGCGGGGGCGCCACCTACAGCTCACTAGCCCATGGAAAGCCACCAGTCACACTATAACCTGCTTGCCAAGAACTGGAGCCCGGACTGGACATGCGCCCTACGGTGTTGGGGGACAGAGACTCAGCCCCCCCAGCACACTAGGGGTGGAGGAGGGGTAGCATCAGGAGCTCCCCACTTCTGTCCCCAGGGCAGGAACAAGGCTCAAGGTGAGCCCAAGTGGTCGCCAGGGCATCGCGATGCCACCTCGGCCCCTCGGGGGTGAGCCCCAGCTCCCAGGGGAAGCCTGTGTCACTGTACCTGTGACCCTGCTCTTCTCGGTGGCGTTGACCAGGAAGAGCTCCCAGGAGTAGGTCAGCCCCGGCATCTCACCACAGGAGTCGCACACGGCTCGGAGGGAAAATGCCTCATTCCAGTTAATGGATGTGTCCCTGAAACTGCCCCGGTCAAGGCGCAGGAACCTGGGAGGACAGGGAGGGCGGGTCTGAGGCCCGGAAGGGTGATCGGGGCTCTAGCTGCATCGAGTGTGCTGTGTGCCCCTTGTGGCCGAGCTGGCCTGGCACTGGGTGAGTGCACAGCAGTGGCCTGGCCAGTGTGACCCAGGGCCTCACAGGGGACACTGTGTCACCTGAACCACCCAGGACCTGGCTATCACCTGGCCTGTACTGCCCGTCACCCGCAGCCTTTGGTAGCGACCTGCAGGGCCCGGGGTGTGGTACCTGAAGGCCGGGTCCTCGCGGGTGGACAGGAACACCTGGGCCTCAGAGGAGCTCCGGCCCCTGCTGGCCACGGTCAGTGTCACAAGGAACTGGTCACAGCACCTGTTGAGCTGCTCTGCTGTGAAGGTCAGGGTGGGGGCCCTGGAGTCCAGCGGATGTGGGCCTATGCCGTCAAAGCAAGGCTGCCCGGGCGAACGGGCTGCAGTGCAGGTCCAGCGGTAGCTGGGGGAGAAGCCGTACAATAAGGACGTGGTCCCTGTTCTCCAGCGCAGGCCGGGGGTCTGGGACCTGAGATGTGGGTGACCACTGTACACTGGAACTGGACTTTCCCAGCACATGTGACCTCTCTGATCACAGTTCTGTCCTCACCAGGGTCACACGGCCCCATCCCTGGGCCCTCCCCAGACAGGAAGGAGATGCATCTGGGGCACCTGGGGAGCAGCCCTGTTCCTGTCCTGTGTCTGACAGTGCAGGACACATGTGCGCCCACCAGGTTGGGATGGAAGGTGAGCAGTGCTGCCCCCAGCCCAGAGCGGGCCTTGCTGTGCAGCGATGATCGGGTACACTGGCCCAGAAGTCTGGAGCAGACACCTCAGGTGTGATGGTCTACGGCCCGAATGGTCTGAATGTAGGAAGGGGCTGCAGGGTGGGGTGGCAGGATAGCTCGGGTGGGGCCTGGCTCAAGGCTAGAGCCTGCGTGGATGTGGTCAGGAGTGGGGCCCCACAGGGGTGCGACACTGTCCTCCCCACCCCCAGACCCTGCGACGGTGGCAGTGACACCTCACATCCCAAATGGCATCCGTACAGCAGTATTGGGCATGTAGGCCAGGCTGCACACTGACTGGGCTCTGCTACTGTCACCCCAGCTTTCCTGAGCAGGGTCTCAGCAAGTCCCCAGGTGGCCCAGGCTGGACTGGAACTCGAATACTCCTGCCTCAGCCTCTAGGAGTGCTGGGATTACAGGCCTGCACCACCACACCCTGCCCCAAATATTTAACAGATACATTAAACACTACCTGAAAAGGCCATTTACACTTTCCTCCTTCCTAAATTACCTGCAATCTGACCCTAAATCAAACAGTTGAGCTTCTGAAAGCAAAAGCACTTTCATACCTCTAACCCGTTCACGGGTGGCTTGTCACTTGTGCGTCTCGCTGCTGGGCGGCCCTGACCCTTGGGGTACAGGCATGGCTGTGCCATCGCCTGCCCTGGTGACTGGAGCCGGCAGGAGGGCGTCCAGGTACCTCAGGGGGATGCTACAGCCACTCCCTCTCAGAGTCCCTCAGGGGGGCTGGAGCCCTAGGAACCCAGAGCTGCCCCGCCGGGTGGCCTCACCTGAGAGCGGCCCCTGGGTGGTCAGGGTCGTAGGACAGGGTCCCCCTGAGGGTGACAGGCACCCCAGCAGCTCTGGGGACAAAGAGGTGGGTGCCCTCTGAGATGACAGCAACAGGTGCCTGGGCCCACACCTCCACGCCCACCGTGTAGTTGCTATGCACTGCGCTGCCCCGGATCTGCACCTGTGGGGGGGACAGGGGCGTCGGCTCAGCTTCTGCTTCGGTCCAGGAAAGACCCCAGGCCGGAGCCAGGCTCCACCACAGCCGGTCCCCAGATCGGGTTGTTCCTTCAGCTTCTTTACTTTCCTTCGGCCCAATTCCCTCTCACACCTGAGCCCACCGTGCACGCAAGGAAAGGTGCATGTGATTTAAGACAAACTCTTCTATGTTTGGGACTCTTTATAAAGAAGGCTTTTGGCATGGTCTTTCAGAAGCTTGATGCAGTCTGAAAAAATACGGTGTAGGGTTTGTGCTGGGGTGTGGAAGTCATTCTGATTTTTGTTAAGGCCTGGGGTTGGATCCAGGGCCTTTGCACTGGGCTATGTCCCCACCTACTTTTTAGCATTTTCACCTCCAGACAGGGTCTACCTATGGCTCAGTTGCCCTCCTCCTGCCTCAGCCTCCCAGCCTGCTGGGATCCCAGACCGGTGCCACCACTCCTGGCTCCATTCTAGGTTTCTTTCTTAGCGATGCACATGACTCCCTGCTGCCAGTGTCCTCGTAGGAACAGAGATGACAGAACAACCACAACATCAAAACTCCCATCTACGCCTAAGGGCTGGGGTTATCAGAAACATGCCAGGAGGTGGGTGGTGGGCGAGCACCACCAAGGGTTCCAAGGGCTCAGGCCCAGCCCCAACCCTCGACCCTGCCTCCCTCAGCACTGGTGCCCTCACACCCGGGAAGCAGGTGGAGGAAGGGGAACCCCGTGCCCATGCTGGCAGCCCCTCTTCCTGATTTCTGGGTCAGGAACAGCCCTGAAGAGCAGTGAAACCTAGCCAGGCAGGGTGGTGCAGGCCTGTGATCCCGGGGCTCTGGGAGGCTGAGGCAGGAGGATGGCGGGGTGGAGCCCAGCTTAGGTAACTGAGTGACTCAGGGAGGCCCTGACTGGAGCACAGACAGCGCTGAGGACAGAGCTCAGTGTCACAGCAAAGGAGAAGACCACGGGTGGCACTGTGCACTGCTTACGGTAAGCTTAAATACAATGGACAGATGGACGGACGGACGGATGGACAGCGAATCCCTGCATGCTTTGGAGCTGCGAGGTCCAGCCCACTCCCTCCCATCTGGCCCCTGGGACGGGAACAAGGAACTGTTCTTGCACCCATCCACTTGGGGCGGAGGCTACACCCTGCTCCCCTCGGCCTGGACAGTTGCACACAGCCTGCCCCTGGGACACACGCACCTCCACGCCCCTCTCCACTTCCCCAGGGATGCCACAGTGCTGGGGGGGGGCTCTCGTGTGGCCCTGGCCCCTGGTGGATGCCCCAGGCCTTTTAGGGGCTTGGAACCCCAACACAGAGACAAATCCTCTCCAGACACCCTGGGCCGGCAGAGGGCAGCCCTGTCTGACTGTGTCTCTATAGGGGTGGGCACGGCATATGCATGAGAGGGGGTCAGGGAAGTGAGGCTGGGCCTCGAGGTCACTCAGGTTAACTGGTCATGGTGTGCTCAGCTGGAATTGCCATGCTTAGGCCTTGCTGGGCGAGCTGGACGGGGCTGGGTTATTGCCAGGGTTTGGTCGGGAAAGCTGGAGGGCTCTTAGGACACACCACTCACACAGGCTGCCACACTCGCATGCACACACACACACACACACACACACACTCTCTCACATTGACTCAGCACACACTTATTCACACTCAGCCACACACTCTCCAGGGGAGCAGAGCTCCCCCGTGCTGACCTTGGCGATGGCCGTGTAATCCCCGCTGACCAGTGTATAGCCCGGCAACACGAGGATCTGTCTGTGGGTGCTGACAGCAGCAGGCAGGGCCACGGGGGACCCCTCGGCATCCACGAGGCTCCAGGCGTAGGAGAGGCCTCTCGAGATGTCACAGAGGACAGCAGCTTCGAACGTCACCCCCAGCCGCAGGGGCTGAGTCCTCCACATCTGAGGGGGACAGGATGGCGGCTCAGAGCCAGGCCTGTGCTCTCCGAGGACAGGCCCCAAGCTGACCCCGCCAGGGCAGCACCCAAACCAAGACCATGTGCACTTTACATACAAAAGCAACAGTGGGGAAGCCAAGCAGTTACACTTACATACACGTAAGGAAAACCATTTTCCAGGCATAAGGGTCATCGAAAAATATCAAAAGAGAGTGTTAGTAGATCTGATTACATAAAAATTTAAACTTCTGAATGTCAAGAATGTAAAACTTAGCTATGTGCAGGGGTGCATGCCTGTAATCTCAGCTTCTGAGGAGGTTGAGGCAGGGGATTGCAAGTTCAAGGGTACCGGAAGCTACTCAGTGAGACTTCATCTCAAAAAAGGTGTGTTTGCGGGGGGGGGGGGGCGGGGAGCTGGAGGACACAGCTCAGAACCCTGGGTTTAATCCCCTGTACCATGAGAAGGGAAATTAAAAAAAAAATATTTGCAGTATATATGAGATTTACTCGATTTTTCTTTTCTAAAATATTCTAAACTCATTCTCAGAAATCATGACATTTAACCTCCAAATACCACAAAGATGTAGCTATAAAAACTTAGTGTTTCAGTGTTTTTTTTTTTACAAAAAAAGGACAAAAATGATGATGGAGAATTTCAAAACAACATAATAGAAGATTGACAACGGTTAATACCTGTGTACTGTTATCTTCAAAGCAGCTGCTCAGATTACAAGATAGAGTGAAATAATGATCAGTCAGTGAAAGCACAAACCATTCTTTAGATGAACAGAGATCAGTAGCAGAATTATCTGTCTTGTGTATACATAGATAATCTTATCCCTCCCTCTGTTCTCCTCTCCCCCATCCTAGTTATTCTTTCCTTTTGAGCAGTTTCTTCCCCTTTCAGTTTCATAATACCTACTGTGCATTTCGGAACTTACTCACTCATTCAGTTTTTTACACTAGGGAGACAATATAACAGGTACACATGCGAGCCTCATTTAGTTCACTAGTAAATATGGTCTCAAACTGCATCCATTTACCTATAAAAGCCTCGAGTTTATCCTTCTTTGTGGCTGAGTAATACTCCACTTTTTTATCCATTCCTTAGTTGATGGGCACTTAAGTTGTTTTCAAGATCTGGCTATTGTAAATTGTGTTGCTATAAACATGGGTGCACATATATCACTGGGATACAATGTTTTTCATTCTTCTGGAA
This sequence comes from Cavia porcellus, assembly GCF_034190915.1. Taxonomy (NCBI): domain Eukaryota; kingdom Metazoa; phylum Chordata; class Mammalia; order Rodentia; family Caviidae; genus Cavia; species Cavia porcellus. Next base: position 52,505,027 of record NW_026947506.1, on the reverse strand, counting down.
AAATACGCAGAAGGGGAATATCTGGGTGAAATAAGATCTCTAATCCTAGTTTTCTGAGGAATTTACACATTGATTTCCACAGTAGTTGCAACAGTCTACACTCCTGGTTGGTTGGTTTTTTATTCTGCAGTTCAGGCTGGGTTGGAACTCAGTATGTAGCCCAGGCTGATCTGGAACTCACAGCAACCCTCCTGCCTCAGCCCCTCAAGTGCTGGGATTATAGGTATTCCTCAATACGCCCCACTAGATATTCATCTTTAGATGCTCAAAGTGCCCACTTGCGCGTGGAGAGTTAGAAGGCGATAGGTTTGCTCTGGTTCTGTTCACACCTAAGAACCTCCTTAATGGAAAGCTGGCTGTAGATTCTAGCTCATGGATGTGTGAAACGCACTGCAGACAGCAGTGTAAAGAGGGCACTGCTACAGGGCACACACCATCCTCTTAGCCCCTAAGCCCCCAGCCGGGCCAGAGGTCCTTCAGTGAGGTTGGCCAGGCTGGGGGCCCGTCCCACCCTGCCTCCACCCAGACCTTTGTCCCCTGAAACCTCCATAAACATCAGAAAGGGGAGGACTGCAGGAGTCAGGAAATAGGGCTTCAAGGCTCTAACAGGAGTCTCAGCCTCGCACTTCCCTGGTGGCTTTCGCCATCACTTAAGGAGTGCACGGCAGAGGGCATCCCCAGACTGGGGGCCCAGGAGCGCTGCCCGCCTGCTGGCCCTGTGACACCTGGCAGTGACCCTGCAGGGAAGCCACAGGGAGCAGAAGGATGGAGAGATGGACGCAGAGACCGGTGCTGCCCTGGTATTCATAGACACGGAAAATGGGAAACTACCAGGTAAAGGATGCAGATTTGTGCACCTCACTTAATACCTCCTGCCCTTCCTCCACATTGGCCGTTGTGGTGCACACCTGTGATCCCAGCATCCGGGGAGGCTGAGACAGGAGGATGGAAAGTCTAAGCCCAGCCTAGGCAACTTAATGACTTAGAGAGAGCCTGTCTCAAGATAACAAATAAAACAGGCTGGGTGTAGCTCAGTGCAAAGGCTGCACGTTCAATCCCCAGGGCCATAAAATAAGTAAAAAATATATATATACTTAAAACAGAGAGTAAATTGTCACACTGTAACCCAGCAGTGTTTCTGGATTTTATAAGCACCCTCTCAGGAAGCACAAATACACACACCCCATACCCAAAAAGCCTTGGAGAAAATGGGCACAATAAAGACGTCCAACAGCCTTTTTCTTTATGAATTTAGGAAATGTATAAAACGAAATATAAAGAAACGAGTTATCAGTAATGTTTTCTTGGTTTCATAAGTGAGAACACTCAAATGAAACCACTGCATAGATTAAAAAGCCAAACTCAGGACAGGTACCCTTTTTCTGTCTTTGTGTATCAGCTGAGAAACAAATTCAGACGAGATTTAAAAGGATGCACCTGGAAACCACTCTGCTGGGTGAAAGACGTCACACACACTCACTTTTGAACGACATGGTTTCTCCAACACAGAGAATCCACAGTTTCAATCACTGTGTTTTCAATCAGAGTTGGCTGAGGATTTAGCTCCCTGGTGCAACACCTGCCTGCCAAGTGCAAGGTCCTGAGTTCAGTTCCCAGTGCAAAACAAAGTCTGATATTATTGGCATTTTAGATACACATAATTTAGATACACACTCATCATAGGTAAACAGTGACGTAAAAGACGGCAGGCAGTGGGGAGGCAGACCTTCCACAGGGAGGGAACGAGCGGGGTGCAGGGCAGGGGTGCTGCAAGGACGAAGCTGAGTCCATGCCAGCTCCAGCCCTCTGTGATGCGGGCGACCATGGCACCCCACAAACCTGGACTCATAAAATCTCACGAATCAGGAACCAAGGCTGGGTTGAGGCTCAGCCTCACAGTGGGTGCCTGTCCTGCCTGGCTACATCCTCTGCCACCTCAGTCCCTCCTGCACCCCAGGGGGCCAGCGCTGCGGCCTCGGCCTTGGTCCTGAGGGCTCGGGTGCTCCGGTCTCCACCCCACTCTGCCTGCCTGCACACCCCAAATCCTGGCCAGCAGTGCTTGGGGCTCTCTGCCCAGCACAGGCAGCCTGGACTTGAGGTACCCTGGGAGGACTCGGGCACTTTCAATCCAAGCAATGTAAGAAACTTAATAATGCAAAACAGAACCCTTTTCCCCTGGTTTCTAACCTGTAGCTCGCACTCAACATCTGACCCTTTCTTTTCATTTTGGTGCTGTTTTTGTTTCTAGTGAAAACACTGCAGGTCTCAAAGCCATTAAAAAAGAAGAAGAGAGCGAGAAAAGGAAAGAAAAGAGGCCGCCAGCTCCTGGAAGTGAATGGCGTGGGAACGGGAGGTGCAAGGTGACAAAGGCCTCCCCGCTGTCCTGGGTGGAATGGAACAGGGCTCCTCTGCGCCGCTCCCCTGTCCTCCGGTCCTGAAGGCCTCCCTGCCCTGACACAGGTCCCCACCTACCTGCACCTTCTGGGGCCCCATGTTCCTCACGGGTGGCGGCTGGCAGGGCTCGCGCACCACGAACAGCTGTGTCCTCAGAGTGGCCGCGCTGACACCATTGAAGGCCAGGACCTGCACCGTGAACTCACCCTCCCTGCAGGGCACAGGGAGGCTGAGTCAGGTGGGTGCTGTGCCTTGTTTGTAATATCAGAGTTCAGTGTCTTCACAATCCTTGGTAGCAGGCCAGCCCCAGCAAGAGGAGCACAGCAGGCTGGCTGACCAGTCAGTGGACCTGCTGCTGCCCGCCCCGCTGGGCCAAGCCCAGGTGGATGTCACCTACTCCAAAAGACAGACCCAGACGATGGCACAGGGCGGCGGGCAGCCACAGCCCAGCCCCATGGCCGTCCAGGGTCTCCTTCTGTGAGGGATCCCGGCCCAGAGGCTGCTGGATCCTGCTCTGGTCTTGGCTCCCAGGGACAGATGTTCTGACCACCTCATGGGACAGACCCAGGCTGGCTTGAGTCCTTCGGGAGGCATGGGATTCCAGCGGGCAGTGCCACCGCTGGGGGGCTCTGTTTCGCTAAGGAAATGCATCAATTTGGCAAACAGACCATCTTTCCAGACTTTGGGATCCAAGACAGAAAGACAGTGCTGCCCAAAGGGCACACACTTGGCTCAAGGCCTGGCAGATTGATCCTAATAGGCGACCCCAGACAGCGGGTGCCTCACCCCCTCCTGGACTTTCCCTGGTCACAAGGTCCCCAACGGCTACTCTGGGTTGCCACATCCCTGTCTAGCCTCCATGTGAAGCCTGAGCCCAGATGTGCCCCGCCCAGGGCCTCACCTGCTGTAGATGTGGCTGGTGGAGCTGGTCCCCAGGCTGACAGCACCATCCCCAAAGTCCCACCGGAAGGCGACGTCCGTGCCGAAGTTGATCCTGCACTCGAAGGCCACGCTGGTGTTTACGAGCGCCGTGGATGCCGACACCAGCCGATTGGCCTCGATCCGCCGCTGGGCCTTGAGGACTCGGGGCTCAGAGACCACGCTGCCCACCTCACCGGAAGCAGTGACTGTGACCCGGTACCTGCAAGGGGAAGATGGTGCAGGAGAGTCAGCTGCAGAGGACTTGCCTGGGTCCTCTGCAGGAGGCCGTGTTCTGGGTGACACCTTGGAGGAGACCAGACAGGACTCAGGATTGCCCGATGGGACTGCCCGCACCCTTTGACTTCAAGGACACTAAGAAGCAAGGCTCTGTGCTTGAAATCTCTTTTTTCTTTTTTTTAAATGGCGTGGCGGCATGTGTCTGTCATCCCAGCAGTTGGGAGGCTGAGGCAGGAGGACTGCCAAGAGTTCAAGGCCAGCCTGGGCTACATAGTGAGACCCTGACTCAAAAAAAAAAAAAAAAAAAAAAAAAAAAGTCCTAGAAAGGGTCTCAGTAAGACTAAATTGCCTAGGTTTAGCTAAAACTTGCAGTTGATTAGTGCAGTGGCAAACTGTAATCCCAGCACATAGGAGGCTGAGACAGGAAGATCACTGTGAGTTCATGGCCAGCCTGAAGTACAGTGACACTGTCTCAAAAAAACCAAAAACCAAAAAACACCCTTGCGATCCTCCTGCCTCAGCTTCCTAGACAGCTGGATGACAGGAGTATATCACTGTGTCTCAGCCTCTGCATCTGATTCTCCCGCTCGAGCCCAGGTTGCAGAAGTACTTGGTGGCTTGTTACACAGTGGACAGGATGCCCTTAGCTTTACAGCAGTGGCAGCAGGGTGCCCTCACATCCGTGCCCTCTGCACCACCACTGTGGGACCCTGTGTCATGACACCTGGGTTCACTGACCACTGGGGGATGCTGAGCCGCCTCTGGATGCTCCTGGAGGTTGTCCTCACTGGGGCGCCATCTCCAAAGTGCCATGTGAACTCCAGGGGTGCAGTTTCCTTGGTAACAGCCACAAAGGTGATGTCTGTGTCTGTGGCAAACATGGTTCCATTTGTGTAGACAGAGACAGCTGTGACAGAGAGGGAAGCCCAGGTTTGTCCCTGTGGTGGGGCTGGGGTCACTGTGTGTCTCAGCACCCCTGACCCCCTCAAGTCAAAAGCCACAGGGGGGAATCAAGGGGGCTGTGGAGCTCAAAGCCCTCAGAAGGGCTTCCAGGCAGAGGGCACCCCCTCCCCAGAAGCTGAGCAGGAAAGGCCTGGTGATCCCTGTAGGTGAGGCCGAGCTGCTGGGGCTCAGGGGACAGATCTCCTGTGAGCACCGACACGTACGCTGCATCTGGTACCGAACGGTCACGCTAGGCCAAGCCTGGCTGCAGCCCGCTTGAGTCCCAGAGAGGAAGGACACGTTATAGGAAGCGACCCCAGGGACGCAGTGCTGGACCACAGTACCTACAATGACAGAAAGCATAGGAAGCCCAAAAGAACTTCAAAATTGACTTTTCTCAGGCCTCACATCACACACACAGCACAGCAACGTTTAAAAACCTCCCTGCTTTCTATTCTAGTTTTGAAGCTTGGTGCATGGGCCCTGAATCCAGACAGGCTCGGGAAAGAGGGGCTTCCCCCAGAATTCCCTCACTGAGACTTCCCGGGGGTGTTTTTTGTAAACTCCCGGCTGTGAGTAAGTTAACACCTTTGGAACATGTTCACTGCTCTGCCAGGTGGCTTCCAGGTATGGCTCGGTAGTTTATCCCCAGGGTGCCTCAACGGCTGTCCAAAGAGCAGCCTCGTGAACTGAAGTGCTCCAAATGTCACCCTGCAGTTTGCACACACCTGTGGATGTGTGCACACACATATACCCACACCACACATGCACATGTATGTACTGGGAGGCAGACCCTACACACTGAGTTAGACCATGAGAGAAGGCTGCAATCGGAGATACCTCTTTATCCCACAGGGATATTTGGAAAGGAGGTGGAATATTCCTATATAGCTTTTCTATTTACAAAGAGATAAAGTAGAATGACTATTCGGTTCTTCACTGAGGCACTCAGAATTTTTGTTTAACTGTCTGTTTGTGACAGGATCTTGCTATGTAGGCCAGGCTGGCCTCAAACTCCCAGTGATCCTCCTGCCTCAGCCTCCTGAGTGGCGGGGATTACAGGAATGCACCACCACGCCCAGCTTGCACCATAATTTTTGAAAGCTATCCCATGAATAAGAGCGGCAGAATCTCATTAACAATGAATAAAAACTAATCCTGGCTCCAACCTGGTAGTTAAAGAACCATGAATAAAGTGCAGTTTGTGGGTTTGCCTGAGCTCCTGCAGTTTCCAGTCTATCGGACAGGATTGCAAACCAGACCCTTTGATTCTGCATCCTGGCCAGGAACCTGGCTGCACAGCGGCTTGCTGGCGCAGAGTTTAGAGAGGACAAATTCAGCCAGACAGGGCTGCTAAGATGTGGACTGGCTAACAAGCTTCCCTTGGCACAGGATTCTCTCCAGGCCAGTGGCACGTGGAACTCGTCCCAAAGATGTGAGCTCCCCAGGCCACAGTCCCCGCTCCTCTCTCGTGTCTGGGAAATGCTACCCACAATCCCATCCCTTGGACTGCACTCTGGGGCTATCTTTGACCACGTCCCTCTGGCTCTGGCATTCAGACTCTTCCTCTAGAACTCTTGGGTCCAGTCCCTCTTCTGCCTCCCACTGGCCTCTGACTTTTGGGTCTCTGATACAAGGTGGTCAGGAAGGGAGCGGCACACCCGCATGCAGCCTCGAGGGCAGGGGCGGATAGGTCATCTTAGTCACCTTCCTGTTACTGAAAACACATCGGACACCCGCAGTTTCAACGAGGAGAGGTTTGCTGACTCATGGTTTGGGTCCATGGCCAGCTGCTCCAGGTCAGGAAGTCACGGAGGCCAGAAAGCAGAGAAGAGAGGAGTCAGGAGGGAGACAAACCCTTCCAGGTCACAGCCCAGCAACCCCCAGCTGCAGGTCAGACCCTGCCTTCTCCAGCCCTGCCTGGAGCACAGGTAGCTCTTGGGAACATCTGAGATCTAAGCCTTACAAGGTGGGAGGAGACCCCTGATACCCCTCGAGGCCTTGGTGGAGCTTCTCTATCTGTTGAGAACGTCCAGGACATCTGTTGCAGACGGCTGCCACGTGTGCCACCTCCTACCTCAGGTCATTTGCCATCCCCAGAGCACACGAGGCCCCTCTCCTGAGACTCCCAGCCGTGGGCCAGGACCCTGCAGCCCTGCGTCCTGTCTGTCCTCTGCGTGGCTTAGCACCTTCCCTAGGTGACAAAGTCCTGCAGGCCAGGACCTCACAGGACTGCACCTTCACGAGCTCAGTGTTGTGTGAGAACTACTTTCTTTTTTTTTTTTTTTTTTTTTGTTTTTTTTTAGAGACAGGGTCTCACTATATTGCCCAGGCTGGAGTGCAGTGGCTATTCACAGGCGCGATCCCACTACTGATCAGCACGGGAGTTTTGACCTGCTCCGTTTCCGACCTGGGCCGGTTCACCCCTCCTTAGGCAACCTGGTGGTCCCCCGCTCCCGGGAGGTCACCATATTGATGCCGAACTTAGTGCGGACACCCGATCGGCATAGCGCACTGCAGCCCAGAACTCCTGGACTCAAGCGATCCTCCCACCTCAGCCTCCCGAGTAGTCCCAGCTACTCGAGAACTACTTTCTAACCTGGGAAGAGCGAGCAGCGACAGCTCTACCCCGCTCTGATCGGGATAACGTGGCCGCCGTCACCAAAGCAGAGGGACAGAGAGCTGGGCCGTGTCTGCCCGGTTACCCCACCCCAGACCTGCTTTTACCCTTCTGCCTGGGGTGGGAGCCCACGAGGACAAGGACTTCATCTCGGTGGATGCTGCTGGAATTCATGAGCACAGACACAGCCCTGTGACCTGCGGCCACGTAGTACGGCCCGAGCTCTACTTCATGTCCCTGGTGCCCACGAACAGCCGCCCGGAGTGTGTAGACGCCCTCTGGAAGGGAGAGACAGAGAGCAGCCCCAGGGCTTCTCAGTGCGGGGTGCAGCCAGGAGGGGTTCCCATCCCTGCAGCATCAAGGCCAGCTGAGGCCACATGGCCCACAGGCTGCTTGGGACGTGGGAGGCCCCGTACTTTGCAGGCTGAAATTCTGAATCAATAAAGGGTGTTTTGTTTGGTTCTGTTTTGTTTTGTCTTTTCCAAGCAAGGAGCACTGAATATTTTCCACCAGTCCCTGAGAATGAGGTAGCCAGCCCTGCACAGAAGGAAATGAATATTCACAGGCTGAATACAGGATTTATCCCATAACCATGGAGGGAGGGAGAGAACCAGCCAGAAGAGGTCTACCACGAATGACTGGCAGATCTAAAGTAAATGGCCTCAGCCCTCACCCCGTGTCACAGCCACACAGTGGGACTTTTGTGTGAATTTCTCACTAACAGTAGTACAGAAAAGACCTGTGTATCACGCCGCTTGAGGGGCAGAAATTACTAATGGACCCAGGACACAAGAAAGACCCTCAGTGGAAATGGTCGAGTAAGCACCCAACACCGTGAATCTACACTCGTAAGGGAAATAAATCGGCACAAATGTGAGTGTTGACCGTGTTTTACTCTGGTGTGAGGGACTGGAAGTGTAAATAAGGGCCAGAATGCACTTTGACATAGAGGAAAACATTAAACGGGGAGGGGAGGAAAGAAGGAAAATTTAAAAAGTCAAGAATCCAACTCAACACGGAAAACAAGGAAAGAGTAACACAAAACAGAGGAGAAAACAAAGATCACAGTAGGAATTAATAAACTAGGAGAAAACACAGAATGAACAAAACCCTAAAATCAAGAAATAAGCTTTGAAAGAAACGAATGAAAATTCTCTCAGCTTAATCAAGAAAAAGTGGAGAAATAATAAAACACAAAATAAAAAAGGTAGCCAGGTGTGGCGGCACAAGCCTACAATCCCAGCACTCTGGAAGCTGAGGCAGGAGGATCACTGCAAGTTTGAGGCCAGTCTGGGCTACAAAGTGAGTTCAAGGCCAGCCTGAACTGCACAGCAAGACCCTTTCTCAAAACAAACAAACAAAACAGAAAAAAAGTAGAAGCAAATAATCGCAGATGGTGTTAAGTCCTACTCTATGTCAGTCTCTATACAAGTAAATTTGAAAACATAGATTAAAGAGATAATAGTTCTCGCTCTCTGCCTCTCAGACAGGATCTTGCTGTGCAGGTCACGTAACTGAGGCTAGTGTGGAAATCACCACGACCCTTCTGTCTCAGCCTCCCCAGTGTTGGGATTACAGATATGGCCCATCAAAAGAACTGACCATAGGAGAAAGATTATACAGATGAAAGGAGGGAAGGTGGGTGTGAGGCCCTAGGCAATAAAAAAATGAGTGTCCTGGAGGGCTGAAAAAGAAACTCTTCAGAGAAACATAAGTATTTCCAAGCGTCCAGAAGAGTGCCCCTTTCCTTGGTTGGATATGCCGCATATTAGCACTTTCACGCGGGGGAACTGAAGGGCATGCACAGTAAAACCGCGGGCAGATTGTTTTCCTCAGCACGCTGATGCCTGCCACGCAGAACAGAGCAGAGCAGTGGCCCTGCTTACAGCGGTTTAGCGACAGCCTGCAAAGGATCACTTACGGAGCACTTGGGGTAACGATTTCTTTCTCTATTTTTTTGAGACAAGGTCTCGCTATGCAGCCCAGGCTGGCCTTGAACTCACAGCAATCCTCCTGCCTCAGCCTCCCACATGCCGGGACCACAGGCACTCTATGAAATGGTGCGCAAGCCATCAGTTGCTGCCAGGTCCCTCCTGGACAGACCCAGTTAATCCAGACATCAGTCCCCAACCTGTTTGGCATCAGAGCCAATTTTTGCACAGGCCGCTCCAGGTGGGTGCTTTGGAGATGGTTCGGGCGCATTACTTTTACTGCACATTTATTTCTACTGTGACCGCACTGTGAATTTTACCTCTATTTTCATTACAGCAGATTCTCATTCGCATTGTGCATGTCACACTCTGCCTGCACAGTCGAAGCAGGGCCAGAGCTCCCAGGCAAATGGAAGGCAGGGGCCCAGACCTGCTGTGTGGTCCTGGCCCCGGCAGGCCAGGCTTGGTTAGGCCCCAGAAGTAACATTAGAAAAGAGAAGAAATACTGAAACCCTGCCCACGCTGAAGACAGCGTCCAAATTCTCCTTCAGCTCTCAACTGCAGGGCTTATGGTCAAGCAGAAGGTCCCCACCACAGATCTGTAACGAGAGACCCTCCCTTCTCCCTCTCTGCGCCTCTCCCCGCCTCCTCTGCCCCTCCTTCCCCTGCTCCTTCATTCCTGTCTTTCTTTCATGAAATGAAATGTGGGGAGTTGAGCACAGAAGGATTTGTGTGCAGTGCTGTGTGTCTGAAGGGCCGGCGAGGAGCCCCCTGCAATGGCGATGGTTTCAGGTATTTGCCTGTAGGAAGGGGCCCATGTCCCCTGACCCCTGACCCCTGACCCCTGACCCCAAGCAGAGGTTTTTAGGTGTGGGGGGTCACCAGGCTGCTGGGGGTCCAAAGACAATGGACCTCTGCCCTCTTCCTGCCCGACTCCTCTGCCCCAGGCCTGTATTTCTGCCTCGAGTCCAAGAAGCACAGGGCACCTACCTTTCCTGTACTGGTGGAAGGCAGTCACCGCCACAGCCTCGGTTGTATCTTGGAGTCTTATCTCTGTGCCTGTAGTGTCCCCAAAGTCCACGCGCAGGTGGAGAGCCTCCCCCAAAGCCAGCTGCACACAGAACCCCAGGGCTGGTGGGCCCCGAGCCCCTACATCCCGGGAGCTGAGGATGGTACAGCTTGTGGCACCAGGCAGAGTCGGAGCAGGACAGTGGGGACTCTGGGGACCAGATGGGCACCCACAGGGGCTGAGGGTGTGGGTGGCACCAGGTTGCAGGCCCAGGCAGGGGCGGGGGGAGGCAGAGCCTCTAAGTCTCTGGGTATCTGTCGGGGTCCCAGGCGTGTCACCAGACGGGGTAGGCGTGGGAGCCAGCAGCCGGCCTGAGCTGTGGGGAGAAGCACAGTGGGTGGCTGAACCCTGGCTGGTGGCACCAGCACCCATGGGTGCCTGGCGCCGGGGCCCACTGAGCAGAACCAGGGCCATGGGCAGAAGAGGCAGGCTCTGGGGGTGGCCTGAAAGGACTCATCTCCCTCCCAGCTCCCCCGTCTCCGCTTCCTCACCTCCATGGTGTGAGTGGCTCCTTCCCCAGGCCGTTTCTGTTGGTGCCAGTGGGCCATGAACTGAACCTATGAGCCAGACAGGCTTTAAGTTACGGAGGAGCAGGTATTTTGTCTTGGCAATGAGGAAAGCAACTGAGATCCCTCAGATCAGAGAGAAATACTTCCCCAGGAGCCCAGGAAGTCACTGTCTTTTTACCCCTTGAGTACCAGGGCTTGAACCCAGGGCCTTCGCACTGAGCTATGTCTCAACTCCATTTTATTTCTTATTTGGGGCCAGGGGCTCACTAGGTCATGCAGTGGCCCGGGCTGGGCTTGAACTTGTGATCCTCTTACTTGAGCCTCCTAAGCATGCCAATTCCAGCTGAGCACACCATGCCCAGTTAACCTGAGTGACCTCGAGGCCCAGCCTCACTTCCCTGACCCCCTCTCGTGCATATGCCGTGCCCACCCCTGTAGAGACACAGTCAGACAGGGCTGCTGTCTGAAGCGCCGGCCAATCTGAAAATAGTGGGAACCATGTGACTTGGGATACTGATGACATGGTCTCCATGGTGGTCACTCAGAAAGCACTGGCCTACGTGAGAGCTCTAGTGATGGTGAACAAGGAAGACAGGAAATCCCAGCAGATGGGGCAACGTTGGGGTGAGAAGGGCTGCAGCACCCCTACCTCCTGGGAATAGTGGGGAGACTGGAAGATGATCCCTCAAGCAGAGCTGGCTGGGTGCTGGCCTGGGGGGATCCGACTGCTCCACTGGGGACCTCTGTGGTGACAGTCCCAGGAAGCAAGGTGTTGGCTGTGTCTTCTGCAGAGCAGAGTTTTCCTGAGTCACAGCTGGAAACCTCCATCCACCAGCTGCAGGGGGCCGCTGCCGAGGAGGCCTCCTAGAACAGGACAGCTCAGTGACCAGGGGTCACTCTCGTGACCTCCTGTGGCATGAGTGATGGCACCACGTTGAGACTGAGGTCACTTATGAGGAGTGGTAGAAAAGTACACAGCACAGGAAAGGGCGCATTGCCATGGGTCCCCTCAAAATCCTCCCCCTGGCTCGAGCATCCTCGCCCTAGGGTTCCTGCCACTCTCAGCAGCAGCTCTGGAGTCCTCTTTTCTGAATGTCTCTGTTTGTGCTGTCACGGTTGCCTCAGTGTCTTAAAAGATTCAAAACATTTCCCTGTCATCATCATCCTGACTGGGGAAGAGCCAGAAATCGCACAGTGCCAAACCTGTGATCGGGCGGTGAGCATGCAGCATGGGCTTACAGGCTCGCTGGATGATGCCCAGCAGCAGCACTGGGGATTTTTTTTTTTTTTTAATCACAACTCATAAAGACCCTCAGGAAAGAGGATTCCAGAGCAGCTGCAGAAAGCAGCAAGGAGGATGGGATGAGTGCTCGAAGAGAGGGGAGATTTTGAGGGAATGGCAATGGATGGTTTACTGGGATCAACTTTTTCAAGTTTTAAAGTAAACATTCATCACACCTGTGCATTTTCCAGCATCCCATCAAGTGAGAGGAGCACCCAGCTGGTACCTGGGCACTGCCATCAGGAATGCCAGAAGGCTTATCACCAAGGGTACACGAAGGCCCTCAGGCCCCATAACAGACATGAGAGGTCCCTGAAGTGGGCACTGAGGGCCAGTGTCCTCGTGGACAGCCCTTTCTCTCTGTCACCTTACTGCAGCGAGAAATTTCAGTCATGCCTTCGGAGGCCTGCACAGGCCCAGGGGATTTAGGAGAGGCCGGGGTCCCTACCCCACTCCCCAGCATCGGGGCACCGACACCAACCTCGAGTGTCCCTGAGAACGTGCTGCCTGTGTTCCCAGCCGCACACTGCTGCCAGCAACAGGAGCTGACATCCCTGTTGCTCGCGACAGTCATGATCATCACAGATGTCTCTCGGCGGGCTCTGGAGGTGCAGGGAAAGGGAGGGAAGAGGGGAAGGAGTGCTTTTCAGCTGTGATATGCTTCTGATGGTCAGCGTCTGTTTTGTTAGATTTGTTTTCTGATCTAAAGTGTCCTGAAAGTGGCTGAGGCAGGAGGCAGGGTCTGGGGGTCACTGGGGCTGTGGCCAGAACAGCACGAGCAGGGGCACAGGGGGCTTTGTGGCTCCGCTGCAAGTGTTGGCTCAGAGCCCAGATGGGTGGCCCTGGGCAGGGCCCACCCACCTGCGTGCTGTTCTAGGGCCCAGGTTACCTCGTGGTGCCCTCAGAAGCCAGCTCACCCTGGGACTTACAGGTAGAACGCACACCCTGTGAATCCCACTGGCGAAGCTCCGGCAAGTACACAGTGCTCAGTGCCTGCAGCCCAGGTGAGCCGGCGCTGAGCAGCCCAGAGAGGGCCCCCCACTTGTATTTTCATTAGGTATGATGGAAGACAGCGGACTTCTTCTCTGCTTGTTGCCAGCATAGGACAGAATGGCTCCGCCCGTGCTAGAAAAAATGCTGAGTCCTTCCTGCCCACCACGCTGCCATGGGCTGCGTCTCTCCTCCCCCAGCACTCTGCCTCAGGCAGGCAGACTGTGGAAATCCAGCCCTGCAAACTGTGTGCTGAAATGAACCTTGCTGCCTTTAAGAATGGGGCTACCTGCTTGGCCCGGGGGCGCCTAGCTACTGGAGAATCACAGCTGGGCTCAGTGGTGTGCTGACAATCAGCCTGTCACACCACAGAGCTCCAGGACCTGTTCCCATGAAGCAACGTGGTTCTCTCCCCACTCCTCAGCTCCCTGAGTCCCCCAGCCCCAGCCCTGTGTGGAGGCGCAGGGCCTTGACACAGCTGGAATCCAGGGCCCACATCTGCCTCCTCCTGGATGGGGCAGCAGCCCCAGCTGGCTCTGTGCCACCTCTGAGTGACAGGGACCCACTGCAGTCGCCCAGTAGTAAGGGGTAAGCCTCGGGCCCACATGCTGTGTAATGCCCAGGAACATGTGGTGGGCTCTGTGGGCCTCCTGGCTTCTCTTGGGCATCTCTGAAATCTCCTGAGGTGTACTCTCAGACACACAAGGCTGCCAAAGAGGTAAAACTGGGTGTTTGAGACAGTCACAAGCCCAGTTGTTGGTGGAATACCAGGGTTGCCACGGCAGGGCAGATGAGGCCTCCAGTATTGAAAGAGGCAACCAGGGCAGAGGAGGCTGTGTCCGAAGGTGAAGGCCTCAGCTGGGCCAAGCTGCTGTCAGCGACTGGAGAATTCTGTATTTCTTGTCTATCCTTAGCTGTGCTTCTCTTCCAAAGGCCAGAAAAATGAGAAAATAAAAAATAGAAAAGAGACAGCTTTGGAACCATGCATGTCCTACTACAAAACTTGAAGGATTTTAAACTGGGCATGGCAGCAGATGCATTTCATCCCTGGGAGGCTGAGGCAGGAGGATCAAAAGCTTGAACCCATCTTGCACAACTCAGTGATTTAGCAAGATCCTGTCTCAAAATAAAAACTGTAAAGGGCTGGGGGGTATAGCTCAGGGCAAAGGCTCTGGGTTCCATCCTTAGTAAAATAGACAGATAAATAAATAAATGTTTTTCAAATCCGAAAGGATTAACCTGGAAGGCAGACACAATGGCGGACAGAGCCAACCTGACTTCTGTGCATCATGTAGACCCCACAGCCCACCACTCAGGCCTTACAAGGTGAATTAACCCCAGCCTAGACAAAGTCCTGGTCCTCTGAATGCCCCCACGACACACAGGTGGTGACCACTGAACCCTAGGGTCCTGCGGCTCAGCCATGACTCCCAGCCAGGCCACCCCCTCCCTGTGCACAGGCAACAGGGAACCAGGCTTCGAGGCTCCTCCTAGGCCTGGGGTGTGTTCTGATGACCTGGTCCAGGAGGGCAGCGGAAGGGTGTTTCAGCACTCGGCCACTTCCTTCTCCCTGTGCTGCTGAGGGGACGCAGGCCTGGCTCAGCAGTATTGTCACAGAGGGGCCTTGAGGCCTTTGCCAGCAGCACACTGTTCTGGGGAAGGCTGCAGGGCTCAGATGCTTGGGCCTCGGGGCACCCTGTGCCCTGAGGGGACAAGTGGAGCCACTCCTCAGTTGGTTGGGCTCTGGAGGCAGGGAGGGATCACAGCACACAAGGATGGGCCACCCGCCTCTTCCGTTTGCTGAGTCCCATCGACAGTTAAATACTGACTCACAGAGAGCTTCCATTCAGAGATCTGAGGTGATAGCACGGGTGTGCACCAAAGCCTGGCCCTTGTTGTGCCCAGGGCTGGACCCTGATGCCAGGCTCCTGGTGGAAAGAGCCCTGCATGGCTGTCTGTGTGGTGGCATCTGACTTTCCTCCTGTGCTTTTTATAATCCCAATTACTGATTTAGGCCACAGTGGTTACTTCAGGAGTTCTAATGATCAGGTTCATTGTGTTGGGCACAAACTCAATCCCTGCAGCTCTAAGAGGAGAGGTTTAATAGGCTCATGGTTTCGGGTGGTTCAGTCCATGGTCAGCTGCTCCAAGGCAGAAACAGCAGCATGGAAGGGGTGGCCGGGAAGCAGGGCAGGACCACAGAGTCAGACAGGAAGTAGCCAGGGACCAGATGTGGACCCCAAGGCCATGTCTCCAAGACCCACTCAGACATACCTAGAAGGGTGTTTCCCCACCATCCTCAGGGCTGATGTCAAGGCAACCAGGCTGAAGGAAGGTCTAAGTATCTCAGAATTTCAAATGCTACTGCTCCATCTGATGGATCGACATTAGCCTTAGAGAGCAAGTATCATAATTATGAGCCATGTGGCCTCTACATGGTGGCCCTATTGTGGGACAGAGGAGATGGAGAGGAGGTGGAGGATCTGACACATCCACCATGCATGCCGGGCATGCCAGGTTCACAGGCTGCTACGACCCAACATGTACACCCTGAATCACCACACACAACCCGTGCTGAGACCACTTCCATGACTCAGAGCCTAGCACAGCTCACACTCTCCTCTGTTTGTACAAGTGAGACCACTTATGTCATCTTCAGTGACTTGGGAGGCCAAGCAGGCCACACCTCCAGAACCATCGCAGATTTGCTCTAGAACTGTATGGGCAAAAAGATTGGAAGTCAACAATTACTGCTCTTCAACTTTCTTTTTTAATTTTTTCTGAAGTATTGAAGATTGAACTCGGCCCTTTCACACAGAACTAAATTCCTATTCTTTAAAAAATATCTTTATTGCAAGCAGGCAGTCGTGAGTTCGATCCCTGGTACCCATAAAAAAGGAAAAAGACCAAAAAAAAAAAAATCTTTGTCTGGAATGGAAGAGGAAATGAGGGTTCCACTGCTGGGAGAAAGTAGTAGAATGGTGGACAGCAGAGAAATGGCCTCTATGAGATCTGTGTCCAGATGGGGGTACTCAGAAAAGCAAAGAGGAAGAGGAGGAGGAGGGAGAGGGTACTGTATCCCAGGGACCCAGCAAGGCTCTGAAGTGAGAAGTAAAGCCCCCAGTGTCGGGGAGCGAGGAGAGAGACACCAACAAAGAAGATGGCGGTGCCGAGCAGCCCTTTCAAGCCCTGACTCACTGTGTAGGAGGGGCAGCCTGGACCTGCAGACCTACAGGTGACTGCTGGTGACCCCGCAGCTCCCCACAGAGAAGGGTACCAGGAGAACAGAACAGGGATGCAGTGAACCCCAGTGGTGGCGGAGTCATCCAGTTCAGAGGTCTCTTGGGGAAGGGGGACTGGCCAGGACCGTTTCGGACAGGGACCAGCTGAGCTCAGAGCACAGAACTCAGAATCAGAACAGTCGTGGGCTCCATCTAATGACCCCCAGTTTCAGGGTGAAGTGGAACCGAATCAAAGGATGGAAAGCACCCCATGTGAAAATAACCCGGAAAAAAGCAGGGGTAGCAATTCTGTTTGTAGGCCAAGTGGATTCCAAGGCAAGACTGGTGAAAGAGCCGGAGAAGATCACTACGTCCTTGTAAAGGGAACAATCCAAGAGGAAGAGGTGACAGTCAGAAATGTACAGCCACCGACTGCCAGCGTAGCCAACTACATAAAGCAAACATGAGCAGACATGAAAAGATACAGTTGTAATGGGGGGCTCCGATATCCCTACTATCACAAATAGATCAGTCAGACAAAAAATCAAGAAAGGATATCAGAACGGAACCAAATTTTTGAACAAATGGACTTAGTAGATATCTGTCTACAAAGCATGCTAGGCCACAACATCAGAATACACATTCTCTTCAGCTGTACACAGGACATTCTCCAAAACAGACCACATACTGGCTCACAGAACATGCCTAGGCAGATGCAAAGGGATTAAAATTATGCCATGCACAATATCAGACCACAGTGCAGTGAAATTGCAAATCAATGGCAAAAGAAACCAGAAGAACTTCATAAATACATGGAAATTAAATAGCATCCTCCTGACAACCAATGGGTCACAGACAAAATTAAAGAAGAAATTAGAAAATTTCTACAATTAAACATTAATGCCAGTACCACATACTGGGACTTACAGGGTGCAGCGAAAGCAGTTCTATGAGGGAAATTTATAGTAGTGAATTCTCACAGCAAAAACCAGAGTTGGCTCAAATATACAACCTAACATTGAACTTCAGGTTTCTAGAAAAAGAGGAGAGAGATAAGTTCAAAGCTCATATGAGAGGGAATTATTAAGACTGAGTAAAAATTAATGAAAAACAGACTAAGAAAGCAATACAAAGAAGGAATAGAAGAGTGGGTTATTTGAAAGATTAAATAAAATTAACAAACTCTTAGCCAACCTAATTTAGAAAAAAAAAAAAAAAGAAAGAAAGATAGGAAAGGAAAGACTCAAATCTATACAATTTGGAATGAAAAGGGGGAAATCACAACAGATCTTGCAGAAGTCCAGAGGACCCTCAATACTTCGAGAACCTATATTCTAGTAAGATGGAAAACACGGAAGAAATGGACAGATCCTAGATACATGTGGATTACCGAAGCGGAATCAAGATGCAAAATTTCTAAATAACTCAGTATCAGTCAGTGATATTGAAGATGTAATTAAAAACCTACTAACAAAGAAAAGCTCCGGCCCTAATGGATTCACTGCTGAATTTTACAAAAAATTTGGGGGTGCTGGGGATTTAGCTCAGTGGCATAAGTGCCTGCCTTGCAAGCGCACAGTTGTGAGTTCAATCCTGGGTACCAACAAAACAAAACAAAACAAAACAAAATAAAATTTACAGAAATTTAGAATTTAATGCTGCTACTTTTCAGACTCTTTAATGAAATTAAAAAGAAAGCAGTACTCCCAAATTCATTTCTGGAAGCAAGTATTATCCTGATACAAAATCAGAGAAGACCCAACCAATAAAGAGAACTACAGGCCAACTTCCCTAAAGAACACAGATGCAAAAATCCTCAGTAAGATACTGGCAAACAGAATGCAGCAAACCATCAAGATTATCAGCATGGCCAAGTGGGATTCATCCCAGGGATGCAGAGATGGTTCAAACTGTGCAAACCAATAAATGCAATAACCATTTCAAAGGAGCCAAGGACAAAACCATATGATCATCTCAGTAGATGCAAGAAAAGCATCTGACAAAGTCCAGAACCCATGGATGATAAAAACCCTGCAGAAAATTGGATTGGACGGTGTCTATCTCAATCTGGTAAGAGCCATCTCTGAAAAACTTAACAGCCAATGTCATACTAAATGGTCAAAAACTGAAAGCTCTCATTCTAAAATCAGGAACAGGACAAGGATGTCCAGTGTCATCGCTCCTGTTCAATATAGTTCTGGAAACACTAGCCAGAGCAATTAGACAGGAGAAAGAAATAAAAGCAATAAGGATAGGAAAGGAAGAGGTTAAACTATTACTTGCTGATGATATGATACTCTACATAGAGACTCCCCAAAACTCCACCAAAAAAAAGTCTTCTAGATTTAATAACCAGATTCAGTAGTGTAGCCAGAATCAAAGTGAACACTCAGAAGTGAACGGCATCACTCCGCTCAAATAACAAACTCGCTAAGGAAGAAGTCAGCGAAACACCTTTCACAATCAAATTCCAGGAAATTGATGGGATAAATAAAGTAGACTTCTATGTTGGAAACTATGGAACTCTGAAAAAGCAGATCGATGAGCACATTAGAAAATGGAGAGATATCACTTATTCTTAGGTAGGAAGAATCAATATACTGAAAATGGCCAAACTTCCAAAATTGTTATACAGATTCAATGCAATTCAAATCAAAATACCAATTTAGAATTAGAGAAAACAACCCTGAAATTCACTTGGAACCAAAAGAGACCTAGAATAGCAAAGGCAGTCCCGGGCAACAAAGGCAAAGCAGGAGGCATCACAATCCCTGAGTTGAAATTATACTACAAGAGCTACTCTGATAGAAACAGCATAGCAGGTGGGGGTGACCCATCCCTGTAAGTCCTGCCCTTGGGAGACTAAGGCAGGAGAATTGCTCTGAATTCAAGGTCAGCTGGAGCTACATGGTGAGGTCCTGTGAGGTCGCAAACAAAACAATACAAAACACCCCTAAACCTAGAGGTTCCATCCAACCTAGCTGTTCCCCTTCTTGGTATCTTCTGAAAGAATTAAAATCATCAGATAACAGCAACCTATGCACCATGTTAATAGCAGCACAGTTTGTAATAGCCATATTCTGGAAACAACCCAAATGCCCATCATCTGATGACTGGGGAAAAAAAGATGAGTTTTTTTTATGCCATGGAATACTACTCTGCCTTAAAGAAGGAAAAGCTTGAGACATTTCTGGCTAAATGGATGCAGTTTAAGGCTACTGTTTTAACTGAAATAAATTAGGCCCACACATTTAAACACCACATTGTCTCTCTGGTATAAAAAGTGCAAGTGAAGTCAGCAAGGACCAAAAGGTTTAACAGACATTGGGAAAGGGGAAGGAAGTGCTCAAATGGGGAGGGGACAGGGAGGACGGGGAAAGGGAAGAGGGGCAGGATTAAAAAAACGGGGAATGGGAACAAGGCTTTTATTGACAGGAGGGGAGGAGATGGGAAAAAAGAGGGATCAAGATCTATCGCCTGCAGGACCAAACTCCCCACAATGAATATGTTTATTGTGTAGATCTGAAAGGTACCAATAAAGCTTGATTGGAGAGAATAAATAGATACAATGTGTCAATAAAAGAACATCCGTTTTGAAATTTTGACACAGGGTTTAGCCAAGCCATTATATTGCCTAAACTGAGCTCAAACTTGCAATCCTCCTGCCTCAGCCTCCCAACTGCTGGGATTACAGGAGTGCTGTTCAAGGGACACAGAGGCAGCTCATTGCCTTCTCCCATGGAGTGGAGTGACTGTCAAGTAGGCTGCCCCCAGGCTTTGAAATTTTGAAAAAGCAAACAAACAAAACAGTCTGGGGAGGGAGGCACTGTGGCCAGGGGGAGAGCTCGCTCCTGGCCCAAGGCGCCCCCTGGGGCAACCCCAGGGTGACTTTTCCAGGCTTGACCCTGGAGCTCAGGGAGGGAGGGCGCAGACCCTCTGGAAGAACAAATCCAGGGGCTGCAGCCCGCCCCATAGGAGCTCCATGCTAGACTTCAAACTCCTGTGCACTCCTCCCCCATGGGTCCCTTCTCTTTTACCCAGAGGGTGGGCTGGTTCTTCCAGGAGGGACGGCTCCACCTGTGCCTGACCTGCTCGCCTGACCTGCTCACCGTGCTGGGTCCCTGCAGACTCCTGAGGCCGGTGGGTTGCAGCGGTCAGCAGCACAGCAGCCTCCTGCAAGACAGTGAGGCGGGGCTCAGGGCGCAGAAGGTTGGCACTTGCATCCATTCAGCACAGCCAGGCCAGCACGGCTAAGGGCACACAGGACAGAGGACTCCAGAGCTGCTGCACAAAGCCAGCACTCAGAAGGCTGAGGCAGGGGAATTGCCAAGAGCTTGAGGCCAGCTGGGTTACACAGTAAATTTGAGGCCAGCCTCAACCCTAGTGAGGGAAGGGTTTTGAAGGGATTCCTTTGTTATTTAATCACAGGCATCCTCAGGTCCTGCTGCACACAGAGAAAACACCACACTTGGTGGGACAGTTCCCCTCCAGGGACCTGGCAGCAGCTGTGTTTGTCCTTTGTGCCTTCCAGGAGGGGGCTTCCTGTGACACCAGCCCCTCATCACAAGAGGCCACAGGGCGACCCAGTGCTGGCCCATGGTAGCTGTCTGGTCCTCTTCCCGGCCTCCTCCTGTGTGCTTCTGCAGCTGGGGCTGGGCCGAGTCCTCTCCATCCTAAGACCCCCCACCCTCCCCTGACAGTCTTGGGGATCAATCCGGGGCTTCTGCATTAAATTACATCCTCCTGTTACCTGTTACTATTTTGAGATTGGTTTTTTTTGTTGTCTTTTTTTTTGAGGCAGTGTCTCACCATGCAGTCCAGGCTGGCCTCAAACTTAAGGCAGTCACCCTGTGTCAGCTTCCAGTGCTCAAGAATGTGTTGTGGCTGGGTCTTACTAAATTACTAAATTGCCAAGGCAGAGTGCAAGCTTAGGACCATCCTGCCTCAGCTTCCCAGAGTGCTTGATCACAGGTGGGTACCACCAGTACTTGTTAGTTCCTTTAATTTTTGCTTCAGCACTTTAATGTAGATGGAAATACTGGAGATACTATGAAACTTGGTTTCATTTACTTTTTTCATTGAGCGTTTTGCCACAAAGATGAATCTCTCTACTCTAGAATTGTTTGTGAACTCATATTGGGCTGCAGGCCAGCCAGACACCAGTGGTAGGCAAGGCTTGGGGAGCAGCCCCTCCTCAGATGAGGTGCTCGGCTTGACCCCCCTTCCTCCCAGCCCTTGTGTTTGTTGGGTGTGAAAGCTGGGGTTTAGTGGTGCTCTGCCTCTCAGCTCCTGGGCCACCTGACACCTTCCACTTGGCACAGCAGGTGGTGAGCAAACACACCTGTGCTCCCACCCAGGGACCTGCCCCGCCCTGCTCTGGGCATCCTGGCCCAGGGCTTCAGCATCCCAGCAACAGCAGACCAGTGGCTTGGCTGGGCTGGGTAGCACTGTGGGCAGTGGCAGCCCTTAGGGGAGGAGTGGCCAGGCCACCCACCTCCTCAGTAAGGGTCCTTGAGTCCATGCTACCTTTGGTCCAATGCAGAGCCCAGATCACACTGCCTTCCTCTGAAAGGACAGCATGAGACCTGGACAGGACCAGCAAGCTGGAAATTGTGCTGAGCTCTGAAAACTTCAGAACAGCAGGCCTGACAGTGCACACCTGTAACCCTAGCACCCTGGGAAGCTGAGGTGGGAAGATCGAAGGTTCAAACCCAGCATGGGCCATTTAGCAACTTAGCAAGATATGGTCTCAAGATAATACAAAGGGCTGGGGAAGTAACTCAGAGCAAAGGCTCTGGATTCAATCCGCCACTGCCAAAAAAGCAAATAAACAAAGAACCCTTTTGTATGCATATGCTGGGTGAAATCAGCAAAGTGGCCTCTAACAACATCCCTGTTAAGAACCCACTACCTGGGCCCCCCACTGAGGAGACAGTGAACAATCGGCTGCTCCTGTCTGCTCCTCTGATCTTTGTAATGACAGAAAAAAGGAGCAGAAGAAATCATTTCACTGCTTTGCCCCAAATTAAAGGGCAGGGCAGAGTCCCAGCTGGAGCAGCCCTAGAGCTGCCTCTTTGCAGGGCAGCCATGGTCTCTCCCCTGTGAAGGGGGCCAGCTGGGCACATGAAGTGGGCACCTCTTGGGGGGTGGAGGGCTGGATGCCTGTGGGGCCACAGTCTTGGACTGATTTCCGTTCTGCACCCCCCCAACCTCGGCTCCCACCCCACAGCCACACTTGGGCCACCGAGCACACAGCACCCACTGGGGAATGCTTTGGGGACGAAAATGGCGGGATGTGGAACTCACCTCCCTTTGCGCTGATCCCCAGTGTGGACCCCATCAAGTGGAACAGGGCCACGGCTCCCATTAGTGCCTTCCAGGCCCGGCTCAGGCCCCTTGCACCCATGGGCCCATCTGCTCAGACCCAAGTCCCAGCCGGTAAATGAGCAAGTGGAGACGCACACTGGGCATGTAGACCCCTGGGCCACTCAGGGAGTGTCCCCTGCCCTGGGTCTGGGGACCATCAGCCAATCACAGTTCCCCCAACCAGCCCCTCCCCCAGGAGCACTGGGGTCCTCTCCCAGAATGCTCCAGGGCTGTATTCTAGAAGGCAAACCTGTCCTAAAGGGTACGGATTTGCTACCAAATGTGGGAGCCCTGGAGAGGCTGAGCAGTAGCTGCACTGCAGTGCTGGGTGCCCTGCAGTACCTGGCAGAGGGAGGGACTTCAGGGACACCTCTGGGGCCATTTTCAAGTCAGAGAAAACCCATTGCTACTACGCCTGGCACTGGAAGTGGGAACTTGGACTGGCAAGGTTGTGGCACCAAGAGAAAGGAGTCCTTGTCCCAGGGAGGGGGACTGACAGGACCAGCACACAGCCAATCCTGTGGTCAAGTTAGATGCAGGCGTCAAGATCGCCAGGCACATCCCCCGTTGCCCCGGAATGCTTTTCAGTCAGTTTTAACTTGGTTACTGAGCAGTTCTGGGGTCCTCCTGGCCTGTGCCCATCCCCACCTTGCCTGCTTTCCTCTCCTTGGTCCTTTAATCTCACTGCTGGTGCAGACTCCACGGCAAGGGGAGTTGGTAGAGTGCCACTGGCCCCACTCCATCTCTGGGCTGCCCCAGCCCCCAAGCGTAGTTCGACCTCAGACCTGACCTCAGCTCGACAAATGGGAAATGTAATCTTGCCTTGGTCCTTCACTCTGGGGTGTTTTCTCCTCCCTAAGTGAAAAGACAACTGACCCACCCATCCTGAGGATCCCGGCCAGTAACTAATGCAGCAGGGCACAAGGCAGAGGTCGATGGGATGAGTCCCTATTCATGATCGCGTCCCATTCACGCCTCTCTGTGGTCCTGCTTTTCCTGTGGGTCCCCAATGGCACAGGCTTGGTGGTATTGGGTCACTGGTTTTGCCCCTCAGAGGCTGGGGAACCTGACCCCTTCCCCCTCTCCCTGCTCTGCCCTGGCCCCCAAACACAGAGGGAAGTAACAAACCCTCCTGCCGCTCAGTCCATCTCCCTCCACCTCCGAGCAGCTCAGCCCCTAACTGGTGTGACCTCAGCTCCACAAATGGGAAATTTTATTTTCTATGTGTGAAGATAAGGATGTGCTGAGAGGGAAGCCTAAAGTCCGAGTCCAAGAAATCAGATTTCCAGCTAAATGTGTGTAAATAATATTCAAACCATACTCAAATAATATTTATTGAGTCCTGTAAAAATACTTTTTACAAAGTTGGTTACAAAATTGTAAGAAAACACGTCAGGGGGGCTGGAGGTTTAGCTCAGCGGCCTAAGTGCCTGCCTTGTAAGCAGGCAGTCGTGAGTTTGATCCCCAGTACCAATAAAAAGGAAAAAGACAAAAAAAAAGAAAAAAGAAAGAAAACACGTCAGTATACAAAGAGGAACTAGGAACAAGCCAGCAGCAGGGTGGCTGAGATGCCCGTGTGAATCGGGGTGTTTGTATCCCCAGCAACACCTCGACACCTCGACATCCAAGCTACAACTGGCTGCAGCCTTCTGTGCTCTGCCCGCCAGCACTCTCTTCCCAGCACTACTTAGGAGGATGAAACACTGTGTTAAGCCAGAGGCGTCACTAGGGGCCTGTGTGTCCCCAGTGGAACCGCGTCAGAAGGCCTCCCTCATCTGTTTAAAGTGACCTACCACAATCATCTGTAACAAGGAGGAGGGAACCCGAGAAACTGGGAAGTCTGTAACAAGGAGAATGCAGGGCCTAGCGAAACTGGGAAGTAAAACAAGCTGGCACAGAGGCCACACGGCCCACGCTCAGGTGTGAAACCACTCAGACGGTGTCTGGGAGACTGGGGTTGCTGCAGACATGACACTGCAACCACAGGGTGATCACTGTGAGGTGCAGGAACCTCACAAAGGGCCCAGGCAGACAGAGACAGACAGACAGACACGAGCAGGGCTGGGCCAGCGCAAGGTGCACCGAGGCCCTGCAGAGCCAGTTACCACCTTGGACCGGCGCCCAGGCCATGTCTCCATCCTGTGTGTGACTCAGGTTTTAGGACTGCAGGACTGTGATTCAGGTTTTAGGAAGTCAAGCCAAGGAGGGGAGCAACATTTAAATGCGTGCTCACTATGGAGCCACGCTGGCCTAGAACTCACAGAGGGCCTCTGGGCCTCAGTCCCCTGAGTGCTGGGATTAGGGGCGGTGCCATCAGACCCAGGCAAATGCGATTCCAAAATGTTACTTTAACAAAATACGAGATCCAGTTAAACTAACATCAAACTCCAGAAGAGTTAAATACACTGGTTTTTATGATGCAGAGAGCTCACAGGGAAGCACAGTCTGTGCTGACTTACACTTCCGAGCATCACCCTGAAACCTAGGTCAGGCTCTGTACGTGGTGTCAGGAGGCTGTCTGTGTGGCCCACTTCCTGGCACTGATTTTAGGGGACAGGAGACGGGGGCGCCCTCGAGGAACAGGGGGAGCGTCCCCACACTGCGAGGCTGCTCTGAAACAGCAGGAAAGGGGGGTCCCCCACATGCAAGGCTCCTTCCAGACTGCAGCCTGGGGTTCTGTTTGAAGGGCCACTGGGCTTGGGGCCACTGTGGCCCAGTGTGCATGAGGCTCTGGGCTCCACTCCTGAAAACACCCGGTGATTTAAGAGCAAAGCCAGCCACCAGGAGACAGCAGGAGCCACCAGGAGGATGCAGCCTTGGACCAGGAACAGAGGTCCAGATGGGAATCACTCCAGCTGCAGGAGGGCCCAGGGGGCACCCAGGATGGACAGGCAGGAGGACCATCCCACCCAGTGTCCCAACCCTGCTACCTCCAGGAGAAGGCACTGGCAGCTCATCACCTGAGAGGCCCAGCTACAAAAACCAAGGAAACAAACCCTATAGTCTTCTCAAGGTCTTCAAACCAAAGTAAAAAACAGACAATCTGCAGTCATCCGCTGACCCAACCATGCCACTCACATCCCGCGGAGGATGAACTGAGCACCGTGTGGAGCTGACAATGCTGGAGGCGACAGAGCCGCCACTGCCTGCACCAACCAAAGCCAGGCTCAGGCCAAGGCCAGTGCAGGGATGAAGCACTGCAGGGACACATCTTCGTGGAGCACATCGAGGTGAACCATCCGGCCGGCCACGACATCTGGGGAGGCAGACGTGGTTACAGGTCCTGTGTCACACTGCTCGGCACTTGGTTGTGTCCTCTGCCCCTGCTGAGGTCACCCCTGCCCCAGGAGGACGCTGCAGCATCTGGCCACCAGGCCTCGGATGAAGACTGGAAGGTGGGCTCCATATTTCCAGGATGTATGTCCTTCCTGGGGTTGGGGCTGACCTGCCCCTTGTCCTGGTGCCACCGCCCCTCTCTCCACTTCCCCTTCAGCAGGGCTGGGGCTGGGACAGAGCTGCTGATCCTGTCCTCTCCTCCACAGAGCCACCCTTTGAGCCCAGCCCTGCTTCCCGGGCTATTGTGACCTCAGCAGTCAGCAAGGAGCCGCCCCCAGCCAGCAGGCACCCACCCACTGGTCAGGCTGGGAGGCACCAAAGGGCCCAAGACAGGAAACACAGGACAGAGGCGACACTCACTGCACAAGGCCTTGGTGGGGTTCACCTGCTGCCCGGCGAGGAAGGGCAGGAGCTTCCGGATGTCCACAAGCACTGCCACCATCTCTGCCGGGTCTCTGTCCAGAGAGGCGTCGTCAGAGGCTAGGGGGACATGCAGGCTCAGTGTGACTTCCCTAGGTGTAACCAGGAAACTGGAAATGCACAGCCTTCTACATCTGGGGACACGAGCTGGGAGTCCTGAGGGGTTCCTCAAGACAAACTGTCCTTCCATGCGGGCTGCAGAGCTATGGCCTACAGTGTGGCAGCCTCTCAGTCATCACCGCGTACTTTGATTAATCCTCACAACATAACCCTGGTGTCTATGTCCACACACACTAAGGGCCACAGTGGTGAACCCACAGTCCCAGAGCAGCCAGGGCCTTGCAGTGTGGGAACATGCAGATCACAAACAATCCCGAGTCGCTCACTGCTGCCTCTCTTAGGTCCTGCGCCTCCCCCTGTGCCCTGTGCACACTTGGCATTCGGGCGTCACCTCCTCCTCCACTGTCTCTATCACTGCGTGCACACGAGTCCCAGCCCGTCCTGCCACTCTCACTGTGGGACCACAGAGGACAGAGGAGGAGGAGACAGTGAGAGGCCTCTGAGGACACAAGAGAAGGAGACAGAGGCCCTGGGCCACCTCTGTGACTGCTCAGGGTGAGAAGCAAACCTTTTGGAGGAGCAGGGACACCCGAGGCTGGGTGAGGGCTCAGGTGACGCAGGGTGATCCGAGTGCAGCGGAAGAGCAGGGAGCCCTGCAGCCCCTCAGAGCTGGTGCCAACACCCCCACCAAAGCACCACTCCACGTCAGGCAGGCCACTGTCCAGAGTGGATCAGACACGAGGAAACTCACCCAGTGGGGGGTTCCCGAGATCTCTGAAGTGAGTTGTGACGCAGACTAACTCGGTTTCTACTTTCAAGTTCAGCTCTCCGTTTAGGTTAGCTTCAATAACCTGTGGAACCAACAGTCTCTCAAAACAGGGAAAAGGAATGAAAGGAAAGACCCTGGTCTGTTCCTGGAGGGCTGCGGCTGCTCCCCTCTCCTGCCCTCCCCCTTACTCCTGCTGTCCTGGGGGCTGGCACTGTGCAGTGTCCCTACAGTTCCAGGATGGCCCCAGAGGTCGCTGCGAGAGCCCCGCAGGATCACAAGCCCATGTGCCCATGGCCGCCGGAGCACAGGTGACCCGTAAGTGGGCCAGAAGGGTATCCGATGCTGCAGGCGCCTGCCTGGGGTGTCACGCTCAGGAAGCCAGTTTTCCATCCTCAGGCTCGATCCTCACCACTGGGAACTCTGCGTCTTTCTCCAAAGCAAAACAGAATATTTTCTTTTATATACTTGGGCAAGTTTCTATTCCTGAGCTTTTGATATTAAACAGCCCCCAAACTCACTCATCACATAGGCTAGTTAACTCTCTGAATGAAAAGCACCCATTTTAAACAGGTTTTCTCCCTTTGATTAACCCAGGAAAAAAGCGTTGCATTTTCTAAACTAAACTACCGGAGTAAACCAAACTGCACACAGCTGCCGGGGAGGGCTGGGCCGCTCCTGTGGGCTCGGGAGAGCAGACTTGGACTCAGGGTCATAGCCTTCAAGCAACTGTGCATGCATGATCTGAAAAACTCCTACTGTTTGTAAAAAGCAATGACTCTGGAAGTTATTCAGTGGCTCACAAGTAGGTATTTATGCAAAGCAACCCACAGCGGTTCTAGCCTCACGCAGGCCCCCGTGCTCTCCCCGATTCCCAGCATCTGAGCAAATGGCCACCTTCCCACTCCGATCCTCAGACTCCAAGCACAACCAAGTGGATCCTCCAGTGAGATGCTGGTCAAGACCCCTAAGCCCTGGAAGTCCCCGGGGCTCACAGGCAGCAGGCCAACTGCTGACACAATGCCACTGTCGGTGCAGACGCACACACTTGGGGTGCAGGAGCTCAGATCCAAATGAGACCACAAGGCCAGCATCGGCCCTGCTCCGAAGCTAGCACTGCCCCAAGGAAGGGGAGCCCAGAACCGAGCTCCAAAACCTCTGAGTTACAGATCCCTTGAAGCTACTTCCAGATGCCACCTTCTGAGTAGCCTGGGCGCAGACAGAGAAGAACGGACAGGCCCCCCTTTCTGGCAGGTAGTCAGGAGCCCCAGGCCCTGCAGCTCTCTGGAAGGGTGGGATGGACTGGGGTGGACAGGACGGTAACCCAGTGCTGTCCAGTGGACAACCCATAATGGCCAAGAACAGGCCGAGGCTCTGGGTGACAGACACTGTGGGGAGGCCTGGGGCAGGGATGGCACTGAGCCTCTCAAGAGGGGCGAGTAAGGGAGAATCTGGGGTGAGCTCAGGTGTGAGTGAGGACACTGCTGTGCAGGGTGGCAGAGTGTGAAGCACAATAGCAGGAGACCACACACCTAACACTTTGAGGAGACTCAAAGTGCCAGAAGCTGAGGAGAGCCGGTGGGACTCGCTGTGACGTGGGGACCTTTGTCCTGGGCTCCCAGATGGGGGGAGCCTCCAGACTCACCATGTACCCATGGGTGGGCCAGGAAACCCACTGGCCTTCGTTGGGGGAAGTGGGGACACTCAGGCCACACTATGGCTTGGGGACACAGCACGAGGCGCTTCAGATCCAAACCAAAGGGCGCCACAGCCACGGAGCCCCAGCGCTCCTCCCGGAAGTCATGACTTACAAGGTGATTGCTGATGTTTTTCATTTTCTCCAAGACACTCTTCATGGTCTTCAGGACTGGTAAATAAATAGAAACCTGCAGGACCAATAGGAAAGAGCAGCAGAGTGAGAGAAGGCTGGCACACAGGCGGGAGGCCTCCGACGTACAACTCCTAACTGTCCCACTCGAGGTCCATGCAGCCCTGAGAGGAAGGCGATCTCATAGGCAGCCGAGCAGGTGAAGGACTGACCCCCAGTGACACACCTGTTACCCTGGTGACCACACCCCGAGGGCTGTGCATGGCTCAGGTGCTCCACATGGCAGCCCTGGGATGCTGCAAAGGGCTCCACGGAGCAGGGGGGAGGGGGTTAAACCTGGCCCAGCAGGACGCCCCTCATGGGGACACTCACCCAAGGACCTTCTCCCTGCTCCGTGCAAACACAGGGGGAGTCACCATCCCTCTCCTAACCCTGTATTACTCCTAGTGCTCCCAAGACGCTGGCCTTCCCAGTCTCTAGACAGGATGCGATGGAAACAGTGTGTATTTAAAGTTTAAAAAATGACTGTAATACACTGCTATGAATCCCTCTCAAAGTCCTCTCCCTGGCTGGCAACACACTTTTCCTGTCGTTCTTGCCACTTTCAGAAGCAGGTCTGGAAGTCCTCTGACTGTTTTGTGTTTGTTTTCTGAGATAGGGTTTCGCTGTGTAGCCCAGGCTGGCTCTGAACTTGTGTTGATCCTCCTGCCTCAGCCTCTTAGGAGCTGGCATTACAGACATACATCACCTCACCGGGCATGGAAGTTCCCTGTTCCTGAGTATCTTTGGCTGCCTCAGTGTCCTAAATCAATTTCAAATGTTTCCCCTTTCATGGTCATTCTGACTTTGGGGAGGAGCCAGAAGTCACATCATGGTGACAGATCCAGTGGACAAGGACACAGCGTTGTGTTCTCATGAGCCAACCTCCGCGGGACAGCACTCGGCAGCAGCACTCACCACACTGGTGATCATGCCCTGGAAAGAGGCCGTCAGAGCTGCTTCAGAAAGTGCAAGAAGACAGGCGTGGAGGTGCACACCTGGAATCTCTGCACTTGTGGGGCTGAGGCAGGGGGATGGTTGGTTTGTAGCCCAAGCCTGGGCTACAAAATGAGCTCAAGGCCAGCCTGAACTGCACAGTGAGATCCTGTCTCAAAAACACAAAAAAAGAAAGAAAGGAAGGAAAGAAGGTGGCAAGAACGATGGGATGCTTCTGAAGCAAGTAGGGAAATATTCTGAGGGGAATTCATGGCAAGTCACTGAAATAAATTTTTTTACAAATACTGTATTTTTAATCGCCCCCACAGATGTCTTCTAATGAATGTCCAGC
This sequence comes from Cavia porcellus, assembly GCF_034190915.1. Classification (NCBI taxonomy): domain Eukaryota; kingdom Metazoa; phylum Chordata; class Mammalia; order Rodentia; family Caviidae; genus Cavia; species Cavia porcellus. The sequence goes on along the minus strand of NW_026947506.1, from coordinate 52,474,808 downwards.
CCACATTCTACCCAGTGTACATTTAGTGTTTTCTTAAATTCTGAGCAACAGCCAAAGTACTCCCTGGTACCCTCCTCCTTTTCAGTGGCCCTGGGGTCCCCCTCAGGGGAGTGTCCACCCGGCTTAGGTCGCACAGCGCCCCCTATGGCTGTGATACACGCACTAGCTGTGTGGGCCTGTGCAGCCTGAACTGATGCCACTGGCCAAGTCACAAACACGCCCGATGTCCAGTGCTACTTCAGTTTTGATCTGCTCAGCAGCTGCTTTTGAGCAAGACATTCTCTCTCTTACACATAAAGAATGCAGTATTTCTACCGTGTGCTTCACAGTTTGCTTTCCTTTCAGTATGCTTTAAAACTGTGTATCGCTTTCTTAGCAGGCAGGCCTCATGCAGCTTCTGAATAAAATATACTACAAGACCATGAGAAACCTTATAGGAGCCGAAACCGCTCTTCAGGGTGACGAAGGGCAGGCTGGCAAGTGTCACTCACGTCGGCATCCGGGACTGAGGGCTCCTGTAAGTCCTTCCATAGTTTTCGAGGAATGACCTTTATGGGGATATCGTGGGTCACAATGCGACTACTGTTTGACACAGACAGCTGCCAAAAAAAGACAGGTAAATGTTTCATGCTGTCCTCATTAACAGCAAAAATAAAACTAAAACCCCGAGGACAAACAAGGTGAGATATTAAGTCTAAATGGAACGACCTTCATTCATTTATCCAAATTCATTCAGGGCGTCTGCTCTGGGCTCTGAGCTCTGCACACAGCTGATGTGCCAGTGGCATCAGTTCAGGCTGTGCAGGACCACACAGCTAGCTGTGTGTCACAGCCATAGAGGGCGCTGTGCAACAAAAGTCCCCAGGACTCTGAGGGACGGAGGGGCCAGTAAGGAAAATTAAACAAAATGCATGTGATACTCATTAGAGCCTTGACAAAACATGTTGTGACCAGGTCTTTGGACTGGGAAGTCAGGGGAAGTCTCCTGGGGTGGGTGACCGTGCAGATGATAACAAAATGAGAGAGGCAGATGGCCCTGAGGATGTCTGGAAGCCAGGAGATGGGAAGAAGCCGACTTTCTCTGTCACAGCAACCAGAAGCCACTCTTTTAGTGACAGGACACTTGGTGTGTGGCGGTCCCTACACGGCTAGAAGAATAAACCATTCTCATCTATTTTCAGGGGCTCCTTTCAGCCCCACAGCCCAAAGCCTCTGGCCCTTTTACACAGAAAGTGTGTGTTAACTACTTTGCCTTAAGAAAGTAAAGAAACTCCAGGTTCATATTGTGACAGTGAATTAGTTCTAAGTTAGCTCTAAGAACAGATTCTCTACGGAGTTACACAGAAATTACAAAGTTGAGAAATTCATTTGAAACCATAAACAGTGCTTGCCCACAGATGTGTGAAGTGTGTATAAAGTAGAAGGCAGGGGAGAGGTAAGGACAGCAGCTTTTGGGAGGGGCCAGTACTGACACTGAGCAATTTGTAAAGGAGGAGCTTTGGCTTAAAAGACAGACACCCTGGGGAAGACTTGACATTGTCTGGGAGTTTGGAAAGAACTGGGCATAACCAGAGAAGACCATTCAGGGTAGTACCTTACGATTTGGCTTCCAGATGGGTTGGGCCATATGTGAAAGGTTCTGCTCAACGCACTAAGAAATATGAACTTCATCATGTGCGTGTGCGTGAGAGAGAGAGAGAGAGAGAGAGAGAGAGAGAGAGAGAGATCTGACGGGAGCTGTGTGCTAAGCTCATCTGGCAGTAACATGTTAAGACAGTCATGTTACTGAAACATGACTGGCAATTTAAAGGCATCCCAGCAGCAGAGTTTTGAGGAAAGCACATCAAAAGTGGAAATGGATAAAAACCATGATTTCTACCTGGGATAACAATACCATTAAAAAAATTTCTGACACTGGAAGTTTTACCCTTTGGAAAAGGCAGCATCCTAGTTGAATGCTGTATGATCATGAAGAGGAGAAACTGACTCTTAACAGAAAATGAGGAGTCACCCATCAGGTCTTTAACAAAATAATGAGCTATCAACAAAACTGTTTAAAAGCCAGGAGTAGAACTCTTGATGGTTCTTTGAGGCCAGGACTTGTAGAAACATTCAGAAACCCTGTTCCTCCTACTCACCAGCTCTATAGAGACCGTCAAGCAGGGAAAGTGTTTATTAGTCAGCTTGATTTTCAAGGTTCTGGCATTCTGGGCAGTCTTCAAAGCTCGAGATAGATTTTCTGATGTTAGTTCTAAATAAATCACATTGTTTTCTGCAGACACACCCTCCATTTGGAATTCACTGAAAAAGTTCTCCTAGGGGTTGGAAGAGAAGGGCTTGTGTGGCCTTTCTGGGGCACTGGTGATGCCCGAGGCTGGGGATGGGGGTGAGGGGCTGGCTCACTTGCTCCAGCTCACACCACGTGCTGGCCCCACCGCTGGGCTGCCGGTCCCAGAGGATGAAGTTCAGCTTCTCCGGGCTGATGCGCAGGGTGCAGGTTCTGGCCAGCTTGGCGATCATGTTACTGACTCCTAGGGCAGGGAATAAGGCCGGGAGTCACCAGCGGGAATGGCAGGCGTCCCAGATATCACCGTCACCTAGAACACATTAGTCAAGCAGGTGCAACTTCCCAGTGGGAAAGCAGCGGTCGCCCATGGGGAGGATGGGGAGGCTTCGACCCCGCGAGTCGGGCCATTCTCCCACGGGGAGCGCCCAACCGGGAAACTGAGGCTCGGAGAAGAACTAGCAACTGGGGTGAGGCTGTCACACGTACAGCACAAACTATGGGTGCTGCGGCACAGGGATCGGAGCCCGGAGGCACAGCCCGGCGGGAAGCCGGAACACGGCGTCTCCGGGGCAGGGTGAGGACCGCGGGGCCCTCACGGAGCCTCAGGTCCGCCCGTGGCGCCGCCGCCACCTTCGCCCGAGACCCGCCCCGCGGGGTCTCCTCGCGGTGCTCCCGCTCCGGCCGGCGACCCCAGCTCACGCGTGAAGTGGTTCAGACAGGCCGCGTCCACGATCTTGGCGCGGAACTTCATGTCGGTGCCGGCCCCGGGGGCGCGTCTACCGCGGGCCGCCTCGGTCCGTCCCTGAGCGTCCCGGCCGGAAACGCGGCGGCGCGCCCACAGGTTCCGGTCCCGGAGCCACAGTAGGGCCAGCTAGGGGTTCCGGGCCGGGGTCCGCGGACACAAGTCCCCCTCCCAGCTCCTCTGGACCGTGATGGAGCCTGCACCCCCGGGTGTGGGCCGGAGGTTCAAGTTCAGAACCTTTACAAATTACTTTTTTTTTTTTTTTTTTGTCTTTTTCCTTTTTATCGGTACCGGGGATCGGACTCACGACTGCCTGCTTCCAAGGCAGGCGCTTATGCCGCTGAGCTAAACCTCCAGCCCCCAAGTACTTTTTGACACCTCTTCAAGTTCTGGGTTTTGCTTTCGTTCATTTTTTTTTCTTTTCCTTTTTCGCACTAAGGATTGAACCCAGAACCTTCGCACTGAGCAGCATCCCAAGCCCTTGTTACGGTTTTATTTTGAGATTGGGTCTCTGTTAGTCTCAGGTTTGTCCACTGCCTCATCCTCTCAATGCTGGGATGACCAGAGTGTGCGATCACACTCGTTTTAAAAATCCCAATGAAATCAATCTTTTATTAAAAAATCAATTTATACAGTCAATAGTATGACTTAAATATATTTCCTTAAAGTGAAATAGCTCTATACCACCATCAGCCTGATGATAAAAGGGTACTGGTACCTCAGAAGTTTGATTAAGGCTCAGAACATTGTTTTAAATTTTGAACATGTTATTGATTAGTCATTAAAGACAAGGGGCTTGAAGCACTCTGATCATCTGGCTGCAACTTTGTCTTAATATGAGCTTTACCAGATTTGCAATAACAAAGCACTCACAGGCTGTGTGGCTTCAACCAGAGAAGTGTATTTTCTCTTAATCCTGGAGGAAGAACACCAGCTCAGTTTTACCGGGCAGGCAGGTGGCTGTCTTCTCCCTGAACCCTGGTCTAACGGCCTCTCTGGCACATCTGTATCCAGTTTCCTTTACCAAAAAGAACAATCAGGCCCCCAGTGTAGTGGAGTAGGGCCTGTGCTACTGGCCTCACTTTAATCATCTCCTTGAAGACCCTGCCTCCTGATACAGTCCCATTCTGAGGAGCTAGGATTGCGACTTCAACAGGTGACTTGGAGGACACAGCTCAGCTCCTATCAAACGTTGCACAGGAAGGGCGCATAGGAGCCATGTTTCTCTGTTTATGTTCTGGGACATGAAATAAAGGGGTCAGAACTCCTTGCCCTCTTCACATGTCAACTTACTCTAACTTTGCACCCAAACATCTCTGTCAGCTCCTCTGTGGATTAAACCTCGATTAAACCAGGAGTAGGGGGGAAAGTACAGACATCTCACTATCACCTCGCATTATTTTAATTTTTTTGAGATAGGGTCTTGCTATGTAGTTCAGGCTGGCCTTGAACTTGCAGCAATCCTCCTGCCTTAAATTCCTGAGAGCTGGGATTACAGTTGTGTTCCACCATGCCTGGCAACAGTTTTTTTCAGACCAGCTACTTTCAGTTAGAAATATGAATTTATGGGCAGGGATTTAGCTCAGCAGCATAAACACCTTCCTGGCAAGTGCAAGATCATGAGTTCAATCCCCAGTACCAAAAAAAAAAAAAAAAAAAAAAAAAAAAGAATTTAATTGTTCTTTCATGCCTTTTTATGGCTCGACAGTCTTTTTTTTTTAGCATGGAATATTTTATTGTCTTGAGTATTTGTTTATTCATCTACTGGAGGACATCATTTGCCTGTATATCCTGGAAATTTATTTTATTTATTTTTGGTCTTTTTCCTTTTTATCGGTACCAGGGATCAAACTCACGACTGCCTGCTTGCAATACAGGCGCTTATGCCGCTGAGCTAAATCCCCAGCCCCCAGAAATTTATTTTTTGTACCAGGCATTGAACTCAGGACCTTGTGCTTTGCAGGCAGGTACTTATGCCACTAAGCTAAATCCTGGCTACATCCTGGCAACTATGAGTAAAAGTTCTCTCGCCATTTATGTAAAAGTTTCTGTGTGGGCATAAATTCTAAAGTGCACAGTAGATGGGTAGCATGGAGAACTGTGTGTAGCTTTGTTAAGAAACTGCCCAGCTGGGGCTGGGGATTTAGCTCAGCGGCATAAGCGCCTGCCTTGCAAGCCGGCAGTCGTGAGTTCGATCCCTGGTACCGATAAAAAGGAAAAAGACAAAAAAAAAAAAAAAAAAAAAAAAGAAACTGCCCAGCTGTACCATTTTCATTTCCACTAACAGGGAACAGAAGTTCTGTTGCTCCACATTCCTGTCAGCATTTGCTTTTGTGTTGTTGGATTTTAGTCATTCTAATAGGTTTGTATTAGTATTGTTTATTAGCCTGCAAATCCCTCATTATTTGTGATGTTGGATCTATTCACATGCTTATTTGCCATCTGTATAGGTTTTTTGTAAGGCATGCAAAATTTTTTTGCTGTGTATTTTTAATGGAGTTGTTTTCTAATCATGAATACTGTTATTTATATATTGTAAATCCACTATCAGATCTTTTCCAATGCTTTGCCCCAATTTATGGCTTATTTTTTGAGTATTTAGGTCTCATGCACATTTTAAAAATCAGTCTTTTTTCTTGTGATATTGAGTTGTGTAAATCAGAAGTCATTATAGCTAATAGTATAGACATTCCTCATAAGATTGAAAATAAAAGTATCATATGATTCAGCAATCCCACTGCTAAGTATACACCCAAAGGAACTGAAACCAGTATACTGAAGAGATGTCTGCATTCTCATGTGTATACATCTCTACTTCCAATAGCTAAGATATGGAATCCTATGTGTCTATCAACAGAATGAGTTAAAAACCTGTGGTATGCATATACAAATTAAGAATAAAATGCAGTGGAGCAAATAGTTAAGTTCTGTAGCTCCATATTTGGCACGTCAGGCACAGGGTAGTGAGATGAGAGTTCCAAAGGGCTTGGTCAGTCCCAACCCTGTGGCCTCATACACACTGTCTCTCTCTAGTGCTAGCTTCATTTGTGATCTGTAGCATTCTCTTGCTGACATTCCATGTTCCTGGCACCTCTGACTTACTGGGAGCTTCACTGAACTTTGGAATTTGTTCCCACAGCTTCACTGCCCTCTCAGAGGCTCCTTACCTGGTCTTCCTTTGAAATCTGAGTGGAAGCCTCCCTGCCTCCACAACTCTTGTAGTTTGCATGCTCATAAAACCAGCATCACATAGACAATGCCATGGTCTTGTCAGTGGGACTGGTAGCTGGGTCCTCTTGGATTATGGCTGCAGTGGCCTCTGAGTACCTGGATGGCTGAATACTGTGAAATGCATCCTGGGGTTATGATTCATTAGAAAGCCCTTCTCAAACAGGTATGGCAGATATGCTCTTCTCAGATGAAATGCTGGCACTTTTGTATTTGATACTTTTATACCCTTGAGCCTGCAATGGGTGTGTGTTGCTGATTCCTGAGATGCCCTCAAGGCATCTCTCTGGTCGTACAAAATACTTTTTTTTCTTTTTTTAGTCATGCTAATCACTTTAGTGGTCACAACTCCTTTGGCTTCAACTTTGCATTGTTCCTTGTGGGCCTAAAACTAAGTTTTTCACATTTTCCTGCTCTGCATTTTATTCCTAATACTCATTACACTCTCACAAAAACTAGCCAGTAATACCATCCTACAGCCTGCTATACTGTCTTGAAACATCCACTGCCAGATTAATTTTTCCACCAATCTGAATCACAGCCTCCCCCAAAATCTCAAGATATAAGCAGGCTATGGGAATTTTTTTTCCTCAGAATATAACACATATGGCCTCTAATTTAACTGCCAGTGCAGTCTCTGGTTCCCATCTGAAATCTACTGAGTCTGGCTTGTACTGACCACATTCCTATTAGCATTCTGGTCTTCTGAGTTTTTCTGGAATCCCTCATTAAGTTGCTGTTTGTAGCACTCTAAGGTTTCTCTTGTATCTTGGAATCTTCCAAAATTCCTTCTGCAAACCAGTTCCAAAGGCTTCTAAACCACATAGTCAAGAATGGTTACAGTAGTGATACTACTCCTGGTACCAATTTTATGTATAGCATTTTTTATTGCTGAGACAACACCCAACGCTCACAGTTTACAACAGAGGTCTAATTTGCTAATGGTTTCAGTCCATGATTGGCTGGCTCCAAGGCAGAGACATCATCATGGCAGAAGGGCTTGGCAAAGCTGCTTAGTTCATGGTGGTCAGGGAGCAGGGCAGAACAGTACCTGAAAGGAACAGGTTACAAACCATATATAATACCGGACAGCATGCCCCAGGACCCATCCAACCACATGCAGACGACGGGTTCCATTCCTGCTATCTTCCCCGATGGACAGTGGATGGCCACGGTAGACGATTGTGAATTAGGTCGGTCTCACAATTCTGTCGTTTATTAGTCTCGTTGTGACCAACAGCATTATACACATGCAGTGAGCAGGTATAGTAAGGCGGCACACGACCCAAGCTAGACTTAAGCCGGACCGCAGGAACCAGCAACTTTAGCAGCAAATCCATCATCAGTGGGGATTGACCTAGTACGCCGCTATTGGACAACGAAGCTGCAAAGGGCCGGAGGGAGCTTTTGCTGTCAACGTGAACAGCGTGAGATGAGATCGATGAGGTGCTGAGGAACCTAAGGCGACTGAAACAAAATAGGAACGCCTAACACTGAGCCTAGCAAGGGTTCCAAGACGCCCCCTCCGGAGCTACTAAGACAACCGGCTCGCTGCGCCTGCACACTTACGCCTCCGAGAAAAGAGCCAATGAGATAGAAGGGTGGGCGTGCACAATGACGTCCATGTGGAAAGAACCAATGGGACGGAGGAATAGGCGGGCTGTAGGAAAATGCCGGTTTCCGGTTCCGGTGGGTCTTTGTCCGCGGAGGTGCTACGTGTCTGTCATCTTCAGTGGCGGCGGGCGGGTAAGGGTCGTCCCGCTGGGGCCCCCGAAGTGAGCCGTGCGACCCAAGGCGGCCACGCCTTTGTGACTCCTGGGGCCGGAGACCGTGGCCTCGCCGGCGGGTCTGCCGAAAGAGCCCCCGCGACACAGCGACTGTCACGGCTTCCCTGGGAACACCGACCCAGGCCCAGAAGAGCTGCGACCCCAGGGCTCTGCTCCCTATGGCCCTCCATATGGATGCGCCCTCTCTCTGCCTTTGCCGCCCGCTGTAGTGAGAAATGGTGACCTTTCGCCATGTGTGCGCGCTTGCAATCTCATCTCGTAAAACTGTTGTTCAGTCCTGGCCCCCGCACCAGTCCTGTGGTGTAAAATGGGAGAGGTTGCCTGATTTCTAATCGGGAGACCCTGGTGGATTCTTGGATGCACGCCGCTGGCTTTGAGCGCAGTGTAGTGTGCATGTTTCTGGACAAAGAGGTCTTACGGTTTATCACAGCCACGACTGCGTGAAGTTTAAGACCGGTGGGTTTCAGTAACAAAGTATATTGCGGAGTAAATAGTCATTACTGTGTTTTTGTCCCAGAACTTTTACCGAATTCCTAGGAAACCTTAAATATTTCATACATATTATTCTATTGAATTGTCCACTGCCCGTGCTAAGTGGGGAAGCAGGGACTTAGGTTTACTTTTTGTAGACAGATTCAAATCAATGTCTGACTGCTATTCTGAGCATCGGAAGTAAGAGTATAAATATGCTGGCCCCTTTGGCGTATTACTAGTAACTCTCTGGCGTCTCTGTTAAATAAGAGAGTCTTGGAAGAACCTGTGTGATAAAATGTATTACCTTGTTCCTTAAAAGATTCAAACCTAAGGGTGTGGAGTTTAGGTAATAGCTTTTTAGACTTTGAATTTTGCTTTCACCAAGCTTTATGATTTGAAAATTTTGTCGGGCTCTGCCCCTCCTACACAGTACACTGATCCGTTAATATATTGTACAAGTGTGTAACAGGTTGAAATTCATGTTTGCTCTCATTTTAGGGTTTTGCTGTGCAGCTGTTTGATTAAAAAATATAATGAATGTCGCTGCTGAGTGTCATCCCATGGAAAGACAGGAATCTTCACTATGAGAAGTGGCACACTGAGCTTTGGTAACAGTGAGTGACAAGTCCCAGTTTGTTAGTGCAGTCATCCAGCTGTGAGCCACAGCTGAGAAGTGTGTTTGAAAGTGTGCTGTAAATCATGGATTACAAACAGCGCATTAACATGAAATTTTGTTTCAAACTTCAAAAGAGCGCTAAAGAAACCCACGAAATGCTAAAATTAGTTTATGGTGATGCTGCAGTGACCAGGAAGACTGTGTACAAGTGGTTCGAGAGATTTCGTGGTGGCTGTGAATCGGTTGAAGATGAGCGATCGGGGCGTCCCTCCACCTCGAAAACCCAAGAGAACGTAGAAAGAGTAAGTGAAATAATTCGATCGAACAGGCAGTTGACTATCAGGGAGATTTCTGAGGATCTGAACATCTCTTACGGTTCTGTTCAAAGCATTTTAACCACAGATTTGAACATGAGGCAAGTGACTGCGAAATTTGTCCCACCCGTTTTGACAGAGGAACAAAAGCAACAGCGCCTGTCGATTTCATTAGAGTTGCTAGAGCGATCCGCTTCGGATTCTGACTTTTTAAGGTACATCATCACAGGAGATGAAACCTGGGTCTATGGTTATGACCCTGAGACCAAGGTTCAGGGTTCTCAGTGGAAGTCACCCAGTGCTCCTCGTGCCAAAAAAGCACGGCAGTCGGGATCCAGCATCAAGGTGATGCTGATTGTTTTTTTTGACCTTGATGGAATTGTCCTAGCTGAGTTCGTACCTCGGAACACAACAGTGAACTCTGAATACTACAAGGGCTTGTTAGAGCGTTTGATCAACGATGTGTGTGTGAAACGGCCTGAGAAATGGGCCAGTGGTTTCATCCTGCACCACAGCAGTGCACCCTACCACACGTCACTCCTGGTACAGCAGTGTCTGTCTGACGAGAACATTACCGTGTGTCCTCACCCGCCGTATTCCTCAGACCTGGCGCCGTGTGACTTCTGGCTCTTCCCCAAAGTCAAAGCGGCCATGAGAGGCAAACACTTTGAATCGATTCAGGACATCAAGGAAGCTGTGACAGCACAGCTGGACACACTCACGAAGGAGGACTTCCAGCACTGCTTTGCAGAGTGGCAAGAGCGGTGGGACAAGTGTGTTCAGAGTGAGGGGGAGTATTTTGAGGGGGATTAGTGGCAGTGTGTCTTTCTGTAATAAATTGGTTTTAATTTAAGCCTCATATTTTATGACAACGCTTCATAACATTTTCCTAATTAATAACCGTTGCATTATTTTTATCAACATTTTTTGTTCATTTATTTTAACTTTATTGATTTTAAAATTATTACTAATGTATACTCTTTGTTTAAATTGTTTTTGTTTCATGTATTTTCAAATGGTGTTAGATTATTATTAGAGCCGTATTGTCCATGTTATGTTTAAGTTAGTCGTGTTTTATGACATTAGGGCTGTCAGTATTTTCCATATTACCACTCTTAAAACATCTTGGGAGTCCTGCCTGCTCTGGTCCTGCTCTGCTGAACAAGACTTTAACACAAAACCAACAGTATGTTTGTTGCCAACCTAGAAAGATTGTTACTCATTATGATTCATGTATTAAAAAGTGGGGGAAAAAAGTAAACCAGAATTTATCTATTTTTTTCATGAATTAACTGTTAGAAGTTAGGGATATAACATATGTAACAAATACAATGGGGAATAGTTCTCTTATGAAGCTTAGAATCAGGGAAGACTCATAAATGATTGCAATATTTTTGTAAATTCCCACCTTATTAAGTAGTATGGAGGGTAATTAGGAGGTCTAATAGTCTATCAGAGGAAGGTAAAGGTCAGAGGCCTAGGATGGCATCCCTGAAGGAATTGAAACATGGGGTCTTTAAGGGTGCTAGAGGAAAGACAAAGCTGGGACACGCTTAGATCGCTTCATTTGTTTCCAGATGCTTTTGCTTTTAAATTAATTGCAAGTCACAGGGGCACTTTCTGACATGGAACAGAGTAATCAGGGTTAGGTGCTTCAGCTTAGTGGGAGGGATGCGGTTTTGATGCTTAGGATTTTGTATTCATTATTCTCAGTTCACCTGCCATTTGGAGGTAAAAAGCCTATCTTACAGAGTGGTGAAATTTGAAGCAATTACTTTCAAAAATTTTCTAAAATGTAAATCTCTTAAGCATTTTATCACTGATAATGGGAGATTGTCTTGTAAGTGGCAGGTAACTGAATACATACTACCCCAGTAGACAGGCGACCATAGCTACTAAGCAGAGTGCCAGTTTGGATCATGAGTTAGATCTGGAGTGAAGAAAGTGCCTCTCACATCTGTGAGTTCCTAGTCCCTTTTACATTCCTGATGAAGAATGTCAACTCTGGAATTGTGGAATCATGGGGACAATAACAAAGGAGAGGTGGGAAGCCTCAGACTATCTCTGGCTTCATATTCCTAGTCAGTCAAGGTAGAAATATCGTCTGTTTCAAGTCTGCTTTTTGTTGCTTCCTGATTATTCTGTGTTCTGACAGCTTTCGTTGATAGGAGGAATTGCTTTCATCCAGAGTGAAGCTTGTTTAAACGCTTTTTGAGTGTGTTAATCTCCCACCCATTTCATTCCACACTATGGTTTTGTCTCTTGCCAGACTTTTCTACCTGTCTTGGGTCATTCTTATGTATGTCCATCTGTACCTTAAGAGTATGAGTTCTGGGACAAACTGGTTATCTGTGTCAGATAATATGTAAATATTTGCATTTCTTGTACAAACTAGTTCAATGCCTTATTGCATTCATTGAAAGTATGAATAAATATTAGTTGATGTAAAGTCATCAATTTCAGGTCATCTGTGAGTAGTGATGATAATGATAACATCAAGGGCATTCTGTGTGCTAGAGACCATCCCTGCTTAACGTGAGTCAACTCGTTTTATCCTCAGGTGGAAACAGACACATGGAGGCCAAATAACCTCAATGGTGTGACTACCAAGTGGTAGAGCCGCTTGGGAAACATTTCTGCTGTGCCTTACTTTAGAAAAACTCACTGTTTTCAAAGCATAAATCACTGTTTAAATAATTGTGAGGTGATAGCAAGGGAAATATAATCAGACTTTTCTTTCATTAGATTGAATGATCACATTGTTTTCTTTTGATTTTTTTCTTCTTTGATTTAGAAATATAGCTGTCGAAATTAACATCTCCACAGTATAATTTAAAGGAGGTAAGCATTTGTTGGTGTTTCAGTTATAGCAAGCCAGTTTAATAACACAAAGGACTTAACTATCAAATATTATTCACAGAGTTTTGTAACTTTTAGCTAGTAATGGAATCCATGTTTACTTAGCATCACGGTAGTAAAATGCGCATCTCTTTGTCGTTGAATGAACCCAGGGCCTTGCATAAGCTAAGCAAGAGCTCTCCCACTCATCCACATCCCCAGCCTTTTCCTTTGTATTTTACTTTACTTATTTATTTGTTTGGTACTGGGAATCCAACTTGTGACCTCATATTTGCCAAGTGCTTAGGCCACTGAGCTAAATCCCTGGCCCTCCTTTTTATTTTTATTTTTATAGTAGGAATTATTTTGAGGCAGCATCTTGGTTAAGTTGCCTTGAATTTAACCTTCCTCCTTCCTCATCTGCAATCTGTAGAAAAGACAGTTCTCGTTTCCGTGACGGTTACGCTGTGCTGAGTGATGTTGGTTCAGTACAGTGCTGGAGAAGCGTCGTACCCATCTGCAGACTCCCAGCTGGTTTGTTGACCACAATTAGGAAAAACAAACTCAACCAACCATCCGACCATTCCATTTTTTGTCATGTCCAGAAAGAAATTAAGCCAGACAGTTCCAAAATAACATTTCTCAAATGAGCAGAGTGAGGTTTATTTTTTCTTTTGTCTTTTTCGTTTTTTTCTTGGTACCAGGGATCGAACTCACGACTCCCTGCTTGCAAGGTAGGCGCTTAGAGCAGAGTGAGTTTTTTTTTTTTTTTCACTTGGTTTGTCATGAGAGCAGAGTGAGTTTTAAAGTAAACTTTTTCCAGTGTCAGCACATGCCTGTAATCCCAGCACTCGGAAGGCTGATGCAGGAGAATTGCTTCAAGTATGAGACCAGCCTGAACTTCAGAGAGAGACCCTAGCTCAACAACAACAGAAACAAAACTTGTTTGAGAAACCACATTATCCCTAAGGACCTTTTCCACTCTAGGATTTTAATGTCTGTCGTGTTTTTTGAAAACTCTCGATGGAGATATAGCACAATGGCCCAGTGTCTGCCTAGCAAGCACAAGATCCTGAGTTTGAGTCCCAGTACCAAAAAAACCAAGCCAAAACAAAAAAATAAAACCACATTGGAGTAAAGTTAGGTGTGATTCTGAAATAAATGGTTTTGATTCCATAAAATTACAGCACACCACGTATCCATCCATTTTTACTAACACAGTCATGTGTGCTCAGGAATGACCGTGTTTCTTTGTTTTATAGGGGTGGCTGAGTGCTTTTCGGAAGAGTGTTTTACGCCTTGGCACATGGGGGATCACTAAACAGGTGAGGGTTTGGTGGAATACTGCACTTTTGGGCTCTTCTGTTAGTTTGAACTATGACTAAACACCAAAGCGGGGTGATTCACAGGCGGCAGAAATTCACTCCATGTTCTGGAGGCTGCAGAGTCCAAGGTCAGCAGGCAGGCTGGTGTCTGCGAGCTGGGTCTCAGCGCCCTCCATGTCCTCACGTGGAGAATGAGAAGGGGCCACAGTGTCAGAGGCTCCCTGGAAACCCTTGATGTTGAGGTCCTAACTGCAGCAGCAGCAAGCGCCCTCCTGGCCCAGCCACCTGCTGAAGGCCCCCTGCCTGCCCATTAGTTCTGTCAGCTTGGAGAATAAGCATCCACGTGGGCGGTAGGACACAGACATCCCACCTGCAGCGTGTGCTGTCAGGTCAGTGTCTTCCTGTGAGGGAAATGGCCAGGAAAGGACGGTCGGGATGGGAAACATCTACCAGCAGTCAAGGGTACAGTGGTGGAAACCAAGAGGTGATTTCTTCTTTGAAAATACTCTGTTACCTCATTTTGTTCATTCAGTGTTTCCGAATTCTAATCTTTTTTTAAAGATAGCAGCATCTCATGGCTGTGTTAGTGTTCTCTGACCTGCAGCAAGTGAGACAGGAGATGCCTTATACGGGTGTCTTAGTCTGGTTTGTACTGCTGGTAACAGGATGCCGCAGACTGGGTAGTGTACTTAGGAGAATGTGTTTCCTAAGAGTTCTCAAGGTTCTGAAGTCCGGTATCTGGGTGTCAGGGTCCGGCAAGGGAATTCTTGGTGCATCACCATGGTGATGGCCAGTGCCTGTGACCTCTGGACTGAGGCTTCTGTCTGCTGCTGAGAGGGACAGACCCCTGCCACCAATGCTCCCAGAAGCCCACACCATCACACTGCATTCTGATGTCCAGTGCTTGCTCTGTGGGGGCACATTCAGGCCCCCACAGAGCGGGAAGTGTCTGCCTGTTAAGACCAGAATGCCTCAGTCTGCACTGTAGTTTACACACTGAAGTGCAGCTCTGTAGTGATAATGACACACTCTTTTTGCTGTCAAAAGGTTGACAGGGCTTTTGTTGAATGAAGTATCCTCAGGAAAAGAAAAATGCAGTGAAACCTTGTCTCTAGTCTTAAGGAGACTGTACCACCTCTTAGAGATACTCAGCTCCTTAAAGGGCTAAAAATCTGATTGCACATGTGAGTGCATGTGTGTACATGTACATCTGTATATTTACACATAGGCACATGCACTTCTACATGTACCTGCATGTATGTACATGTCTATAGTAAACACATGATAAAATTCTAAAGTATGTATTTTATTTACTACTGGTATTTTGTTGCAGGATAAACAACATTTCTTTTTATACAAAAGAATTATAGATTTAATAGCATACATTTTGGGAACTTAATTTTTTAAAAAATGTATTTTAGAAAAAAAGCAAAATTAAACAAAACAAAGCCAATCAAAACAAGATGGTGTGACACAGGGTTTCAAAACAAGGTGATATTGTATTATGTTTTTATATTATCTATTATGTCCACCCTTTTGACTTGACCGATTCTGTCCTGTTATATCTCATTTGGTTTTACTCTTTTCCAAAAAAGCAGTAAGAACCGTGGGAGCAATGAAACCCAAAATGTGTAATAGTCATTGTACAAAAGAGAGGAAAAGAAAGTGCTCTAAACTATATAACTGCATGTATATTTAAGTGTATAAGATAGAAAATGATATCACAGAGTTTTATTGGATCATTGAACAGAACTGTTTGCAGTATCATTGTTGGAATGTCCACTTTACAAGCTTTAATTTTGTGACTTGAACAATTATTTTTAAGATGGCAATATGTAATCCATTAACTAGTGATTTCCTACTGTTCATTTTTTTCTTCTGTAAATCTGTATAAGTTGTACCCTTTCACTTTTTTTTTCTTTTCTCCTTAAATTAAAAAAAAAAGTTAAAAAAAAAAAAAGGTGATAGGAAATCAACAATAGTTACCGTAATGCCTCTTGTAATGCCTCTTTAAAATAGCTGCCCATACTTTCAGATATAGTAAAATCATAACAAACAGAATAGAACTGATAAAAACAAAATAGTGAATGCAATACAGGACTTCAAAACAAGATAATAGTAAATCCAAAATGGCTACATAATACATCGTGTTATCTCTAAATAGCTGCCCTTGCTATTATTTCTTCCTTTCTCTTTCTTTTTTTTTTTTTTTTTCATGGTACTGGGGATTGAACTCAAGACCTCATGCTTGTCAGGCAGGTTCTTATGCCACTGAGTTAAATCTCCAGCCCTGCCCATGCCCTCAAATATAACTGAATAAAACAGCAAAACCCAACCACACAAAGCAATGACAATGATACAAAACAAGATAATAGGCAATCAACAGTGATCACTACCTTCACAAGGGTAGGGTACGCAATGTAGGGTACATTGCGTATTGTTATCCTCTGAAAAGATGATCAGACTACCAGCTCTAGGCCTGCAATGTCAGTGAAACACTAAACACTACAAGCTGTATTTACATGTAGCTTCAGAGTTATAGTTTACCTCCCTAGCTGTCATCACGGCCTGTGTTCTCTGGTTCAGTGGTCACTGATGGGGGTGGGGTGGGGAACCTTGGCTCTTCCTGTCTCCCTGCCCGTGTGCCGGAAGAGGCTGGCACCTGGCTGTGCCTTCAGTCAGCCTGTGCATGGCGCCAACTCAAAGGACTTGGCTTCTTGTTGACTTCTTGCTCTCTTCCCCTGCAGTCTGCAAATGGCACAGACTCAGCTGCTCAATTTTGGATGAGCCTAGATGTTGACATGGGTAAAGTTGTATACAAATTATTTACATCTGTAAATAGAATGAGGGTTGGCCAAGAACTCTGGTGATGGAGCAGAATAACCTCCATAGGCAGCAGTTAAAGTTCTTAAAAAGAGTCATTTTTATTAACATACTGCTTGGTGTGTAAGGGCTGTACATTTGTGCCTTTTTTTTTAATCGATACTGGGGATCGAACTCATGACTGCCTGCTTGCAAGGCAGGTGCTTATGCCACTGAGCTAAATCCCCAGCCCAAGGGCTGTACATTTGTGTTGTAAGCGTTGTGCTGTTAGCAGCCCAGCTTCAGCATGATCAGGAGGCACCTGCGGGAATGTTAAATAACTGGTTTGTTTCCTAAATACCCTCTGTGTGGCAGTTCTGCTGGGTCTCTGCACCCCTGTTCTTCACGGCCAAATCCTTCTCCACCTGGTCCACAGAGTAAAGTTGAACAAGAAAACAGCAAGGGGAGAGAGTAAGAATACAGCAACGCTTCCGGGGCTGCTACTGCTGGCAGCCTTGCCTTACAGCTGCCCTCCTGGGCCTTTTCTGCCATCTGTTTCAAGTTCCGCTGGTAGTGAGAAGACTTCCGGTAACCTGAATGTAGGCAGTGCAGTGGGGTGGAACATGGCACCTTCTATCTGCCTCTGCTTAAAGGGAGCAGAGTTCGGCCTTGAAGTCACACAGAGACTGAAGTCCCCTTGGTAGATTTCCCCAGTCCTCAGTATGGTCATCCATCACTATTTCCCGAGACATATTCTTCCTGTAACCTCTCAGTGACCTGCCTACTAGCCTAGAGTCTGCGTATTCCCTTTTTATTTATTTTGTGGTGTTAAGGATCATACCCAATGCCTTGCCCATGCTAGACAAATGCTGTACCACAGAGCTACATGCCTCACATTTCCTTTATAATTTTTGAGCTTCTGTGAGAGCTTGCTTAATGAAAAAAAAAAAACAACCCTAATTTTTAACTTTTCTAGTTTTTTAAAGACACCTAGAAAAGACTCCCAGAATGTCTTCATTCTATGATTTAGAGTGCATAAGAAAGAACAGATAATTCATTAATTATAGCATAATCAAAATAAATTTGTGAGCCAGACGAGGTGGTGCACATTTGTCATCCCAGCACTTAGGAGGCAGAGGCAGGAGGATCTCTGTGAGTTTGAGGCCATCCGGGGTGACAGTGAGTTTAAGGCCACCCTGAATTAAGACTGCTGTTTTCTAGAGCCCTCAGGAAACCCTTGCTGAATTCCTAAATGCTTAGCATTTGTCTTAATTTTCTCATTGCTGAGACAAGCCCAACACGCATGGTGGAAGGAAGAGAGGTTTATTGTGCCTCACAAGTATTAGTTTATAGTCAGCTGGTGCCAAAGTGGGTGGCGTGGCAGAGGGGGGTCACCAAGGAGAAGTAAACAGTCCATGCTGGGCAGCGGGCTGCAAAGCAGAAGGCACCCAACAAGCAACAAGTGACCAGAGTGGTTTTCTTTCTACCCTTAGTCCAGGCTACTGTCAGTGGCCACCAGGTCCCTCTGAATCCAGATGATGGGTCTGTTTCCCCCAGGCCACCTCACCCTGACCCTGAGGAGCCCACACTGAAGAGACTTTTGATGTCAAACCCTGGACTTCTCTGGCAGGCGGCTCCTTCTCTCCCTGGGGCCAGACTTGGCAGCAATGCCAGCTTCTCGCCTATAGTTAGGTATCTGTTCGTATTTTATGCTGTAATAAAAGCAGGTAGCTTTTGGATTCTAGCTTTTGGTTCTTGGGTCCAATCCAGTGTTACTGTGACAACCACACTGTCTTTGAGTCCTCAAATGGCCTTGGAGCTTCGCCAGCCTGAGACTCCAAGTCCGCTGGAAAGTTGTGACCGCACGTAGACGTCCCTCTCCTCACAGCATGAGCATGGGGACCAGTCTCCAGTTTGTTTCAAATCCCCCCTTCAGGGCAAAAGAGAAATGCACACTCCCTCCTTCAGTCTGATTTGTGAAGGCCTCCTGTGAACACGATCTCTTCCCCCACCTCAGCTGCACACAATCTGGTTCTGTACGGCTTCCAGTTCATGTGGCCACTGGTGAGCATTACATCTTTCGACATGGTGTCCTCCAAACTATACTTTATTTTTGTTTTTGTCTTTTGAATCTTACACGAAATAAAAAGTTGTCACAAACCAAAATCACACTAGTATTCTGTTGTGGAAGATGGGAAATCTTGTAACTGGAAATTGAATTTTGTTTCATGCAGTGGCTCCTTGGTGAGTGTGCCTGAGGTCCTCTTGCCATTGTCATTGGCCAGTTCTAGACAGGTCCCCTACACAGAGAGGGGATGACATTTGTTGCTGTCACGGATGAATGACCCTCAGGTATTTTTTTTTTTTTTTTTTTTTTGGTAATGGGGATCGAACTTATGACCTTGCACTTGCCAGGCAGGCGCTTATGCCACTTAGCTAAATCCCTGGGCCTCGACCCTCAGGTATTTAACTTTCACAAGAAGCGTGGAGAGCAATCTTCTCCAGGATGCATCTTGAGGGCCCAGTAAATAGTTTTTTCAAGATATATCAAAGTCAAGCTTATTTTTCTTTGATGTGATATTTAAGAATCCTCATGATCACAATCTTTCATTGTGTACTTGCTACTACTTCTCGTATTCCATGCACAGATAATTTGTTTTCTTCTAATTTCCAAAGGAACCTGAAAGATCAGGTGTTACTCTAACTTACCTGCCAATTTCTACTATTTTTAATAAAAAAACTAAAAAAAAAAATCTATATCCCTGAGTAGTTTGGAGGATGGTCAATATTGCAGAAAACTTACAGACTTTTCTGTATGAAGAGGTCTAATTGTGTTTGCAGGAATTTAAGTCTGGATTTTCCTTGGCAGTAGTTCAAATGTAACCAACTACTATTCCCTTAAAACTACTTTTAAACTAAAGTACTTTACAGATGAATTCTATAAAGATAAAAACATCATCACAACCACGTTTCAGACAAACCCAAAATACTTTTTTTGCACAGTGCTATGGTTTGTGTCTAGGTTGCTCCCCACAAGCCTCATGCAATCATGGACATGGCTGAGTCTAGCAATCATGATTGGTTCGTTGTCCAGCACTGGGACTGGTGATGTGTTTCACCCACCCAGCATACAGTGTAAGGGCGGGAAGAAGGCATGTTTTCTCTCTTTTGCCCTGTTTGCCCTTGCTGTTTGCAGTGGCCATGAACAGCTGTCCCTTGGTCATTCCACCCTGTCTTGGAGCCAGCTGAGTATGGATGGAACACTCCAAACTGTAAGAAATAAACCTTTTCTTCCTTCCTGTTGGGCATCAGATATTTTGTCTGAACAGTGAGAGAAAAATAACCAAGACACACAGGATTGCTATTCTAGCTTCTATAGGATCCATGTAAAGGTGAGAAAACGTACAGATTGAGATCATTGCCTTCTAAGCATTTGCAGATTTAATACTGTATTTTCACTGACCTTTAAGTGCTTGTTAGTGAATATAGATGTCTCTGGGTTTCATAACTTTGTTTGGAATGCAGTTAGATTTTAGGTGTGTCCCATGCAGGCAGGCAGTGGATTTATGTTCACGGCATGGGGCTGTACAGCCTGGATGACTTTGCCCAGCTCTAAGTCCGTGTTTCATATGTCACTGGTCCCTTTATCACTCTTGACACCATGCAGGTATTGTCACTCTTGTTACAGTTTGTATCTAGTAGTCTCCCCAAAGCCTCATGCAGTAGGTGGGGCTTCTGGGAGTTGCTGGATCTTACAAGTATGATACTGGGATTAAAGGTGTGTGGTGCTGTAATAGTCCACTGATTGGTGTAGCATAGTCCAGGGTGTGGCCAGTAGGTTTATACCCTGAGTGGAATAAAAGGGACAGGGAGGTCCACTGGCTGCTGCCTGCTGCCTGTCCTGCTGTGGACATTTTTCCCTCTGTGCCCTGGAACAGCTGACTAGGGACTGAAACTCTACACACTGTGAGCCAAAATAAACCTTTCTTCCTTTGACTTTCAGGTGCTGGGTAGTTTATGTCACTCGTGAGAAAAATTAAGACACAATGAAGATGTGGACAGGGTTTATTATTTATCCTCTGCATTCTGAATGGTCCAGAGGGGTCTTTTAAATTGATGACAGACCACCAGGTTCTCAGAGTTTTCTTCCTGGATGTAGGGATTTCCAAACAGAACTCCATGTATGACTTCTCACTAGCTGGCTTTATTCCTGGATGAGTAACAGATACCTTCTGAGGTAGATGCAGCAGCTCCACTTCATAATTTTTGAAGTTCTGTGTGGAATTCTAATGACCTCTCACCTCATTAATAGTGTAAAGGATACACAAAGGTTAGAAATTTCTCTGCTTCTAGAAAGAAGAGAACATCCAGTGTCTACTTAATGTTAATCTGAGAAATTCTGGAATGAAGACATAGTCATAGCTATTTTCTTTGTCACACAGACACAGTACTCAACACCATCAATTTAGAGGAGGAAAGGTCTATTTTGTTGCGTGTTTCAGTAGTCTCAGTTCTTGCTGGCTCTAAGAAAGGGCAGTGTGGCACAGGGGCATGGCAGGTGGAAGCTGCCCGAAGCTGCCCATGGCATGGGAGACAGGAAGCAGGGAGAGAATTGGGCAGCAGGAGTGGGAGATGGACCCGCCCAGGCCACACCCCCAGTGACCTGCCTCCTCCACAGGCTTCTCTTCCCTACACCACATTTAGCTATAAACTCATCAGTGCTCCAGCCCACCGAGGGGTGTCACATTTTGGTGATCCAATCACTTCCTGAAAGTTCCACCTGTAAGTGTATATGCAGCTTTAGGGGATATCTAGATATGAATCATAGCAGATATGTTGTCATAAAAACAGTTCAAGAAACTTAAGTAGGCAATGAAAACCCAATGGAAAGGATGTCTGTCTCCAGAAGTCTTCTAACCTGAAGGGAAAATGCAAGGTCAAATAAAGAGATTAGAAAAACTTTCAAATATTGCATGGCAGTGTTTCACACCAGTTCTGAAATAACAACAGTGATAGATAAATTGCAAACATTTAATTCACTCATTTTACATCTACTAACACTTCTCACCAATGGAAAAAATCTTCGGTCACACCGAAAGATGTGTGTAATTACTCAGCTCTTCCAACACCACCTTTCTCTTATCATCACTGCAATCTGCTTGACTGAGCTGCAGGCCTCAGGATTAGTGTTAGTCTGAAGGAACAGAGCACATGGATATCACAGTTCTGTGAAAATCTAGAAGCAGCACAGCCTCAGAAGTGTTAATTCATGTCTGATATTTCCCTGGGGAGGAGGGACGGTGAGAATTACCCTGACCTCTACATAGCCAGATTCCAAGTCCAATGCAGAAAATGCAGGGTCACCCTGCAACCAAAGCAATGTCCCTTGCTATGAGTGTTACAGAAAAACTGTTATCAAACCAAATGGAAGACTCTGCACCAAGGAATCTAGAAGGCAACTGTTTACTATGCTAGTGGGCTGATGGGAATCTCAGTTCCAAATCATCAGCACTGAGGCAGTTTGGGGTTCAGTTTAAATACAACTTACAAGCAGGAAGTACAAGGTATTTCATGATTGGTTATGTGGATAGAATTAAGGCATATACTCTAAATACATTTGCTTAAAAGGAATTATTGAAAAATTATCTCTGTGTGCATTCACAGTGTCAACAAACTACCGTCAACAGCAGTGGTGACAGTTGACATCCTTACCTAGTGGTATGGTTTGGGTCTGGGATCTTTCCTCCAAACAGCTCTTGGAGACAGGGCTTGTGGGACAGCTGGGTCATGGGACCCCTGCAGCTGACCTGCTGGTAGGAGGTGGGGCCTGGTCAGAAGAGGTGGATCATTAGGGGGCATGACCTAAAAGGTCTTTCCTGACTCCTCCCTTCACTCTGCTTCCAGGCCACCATGATGTGAGCAGCGATGCTGCTTCTGTGCTTAAGCCTTCCAAACATGGTCTGAAACCGTGTGCCAAAATAACCCTCTCCTCCTCTAAGTTGTGGGTATTAGGTATTATGCTCAGAGATGAAGAAAGTGACTAAGATCCATGAAACTGAAGGATGCAGAAATGAAGGTACAGGTGCTATTATGAGAATGAAGGTTGAATAAATAAAACCATCTTCTTCTAGGGACAAAATTACTTCTCAGTGCTTTAACCACATGATTGCATCCTTAAAAAGCAAACTGCAAGAAGGTTGGATTTACTTTCATATTTTTATTAGTAAAATTGGTTACTTTTTACTGGCAAATAGGAACCACTTTGAGGTTTCTCTCCACTCCCCATTTTCCATTCCTAGGGGCGCAGTCTAGTCTAGGACTAGGAATCTTACAGTGTGCTGGACGAATGGCCACTGTGTTTGGCCCGGTTCCTTTAGGTGTGGTCGCTGGGGATGCCGTGGACCCTGAACCGATACAGACAGGTATACTGTGGGTGTCCCCAGTTGCTAAGGATTTTCAGTCTCACACATAATAAGGATTCAGAAATTTCATGCTGAAAAGAAGAAAAGAAACAAGTGATAATGAATCCATCTCAGAGAATTATAGTGAATGTGGATAGTGAATCTTACTTCATAACTTCCTCTAACACAGGCTTTTCCAGACACCTGTCTACAGGATGAGTGAGTGCACTACCAGCAGGAACACGGTGGTGGGGAAGACAGAGTAGTGGTCTAGATGCCCTGGTGCTGCTCTCCACCATGGTCACCATGCTACAGGAGAGCAATCTATGAAACCAACTGTGAGTCCAAATGGGTGAGCCCAAGTGTGTAGGAAAGGCAATTAAATGTTACACTTGGATGATATGTTCAATTCTAACACTCGTGCTCATCTTGGTGTCTGCAGGAATTACTTCCAGGGCCCCCATTGATAGCCAAGTCCTTAGATGCTGGGTCCAGGATGGTATAGTGTGTGTATGGAACCTCCCCAGATTCTCCCTCCCCAGCTCCTCATGAGGTTGAAATCGCCCCAGCGAGGGAGCTGATCACATCTTACCAGTTCCGGGGGCGCTCATTACCTGTAGGTCAAATGTCTGGACGGTGGCTTCTGTCTTGTTATAGATGAACCGACCTAGGAAAACTTCTTCTCCTTCACATCTTTTCATAAGACCCTGTAAGGAAACCAACAGGTAACAAGATTGTGATATGTAAATTTTCACTTAAAATAAATGGATGTCAGCTGGGCATGGTGGCTCATACCTGTAATCCCAGCACCTGGAAGGCTGAGGTGGGAGGATCGTTGCAAGTTCGAGACCAGCCTGGGCTACAAAGTGAGCTCAAGGCCAGCCTGAACTGCATAGCGAGACCCCATCTCAAAAAAAAAAAAAAAAATAATGGATGTTGAAGGGAGGGGAGGGGGTGGGGGGGGGAGGAAAGAGGCACCAAGATGCTTCATGCACAGGTGCAAATCCTCTGGGGTGAATGTGATCAATATGTATGTCTCAATAAGGGCCAGGGATTTAGCTCAGTGGCATAAGTGCCTGCCTGGCGAGCATGAGGTCATAGGTTCAATTCCTGGTACAAAAAAAAATTATATCAATAATAAAATTGGTACAATAATAAAAAAATTGTAACAAAATATAAATGGATATAGTTGTGGCTCACATGATACTGTGTGCCCACCAGGAGCCAGGGCTGTGCTAGAGCCAGGGCTGGCCAGTACACCACAAAGACATGAACTTTGGGGGTTAGTGAGACTGAGGACTGGTCATAGGACCAAGGGGACAGGTGATGTCTAGTCAGCTGGTTAACCAGGTGGATGATAACTAGCTAGCTGGGTAAGTAAGCAGACGGATGATAACAGAGACACGTAATAAATGGGTGCTAGGAAGATACAAGAAAAATAGATAATATATAGAGAGAAGATAGGTAGACAGTAAGTGACAGGAATGTGGAAAGAAAGATTATAGGGAAAGATAGGAAAAGATAGAAGAGACATAGGTGAGACTATTTACACTTTTGATGAAAAGACTGGGAATGTTTTAGTGTGAAAAATATAGTAAAACTGAGCAAATTAAATAAAAAAAGCAACTATTTTCCAAAACTTCAAAAATTACATTAAAAATAATATTCAAATATACCCTATGGCTCAACTAGGAACAATACTGTTCACATTCACCACAGAAGTGCTGAATATGATTGAAACAGAAAGAAGATAAAGCTCCTAGCTCCTTTGACATGGGAAGCATAGTTTAGCATGAGGCCCAGCAAGTCTGAGCTCAGGTGTTTAACCCCAGGAACTAAAAACCCAAGTCTACACAAAAACTTGCGGACAAATGTTCACAGCACCATCATTCATAATAGGCAGGAAGCTGGAAATAGCTACACAATAACTCCACCAAAGAACTCTACACAAATGAGCCTATGCAAAAATTGCACGCAAATGTACAAGCTAATCTATTCATAACAGAAAAACAAACACAGCTACTAACGCTTGCTCCAGTATGGGTGAATTTGGAAAATATGACACTAACTGAAAAGATCTGTCCATGCATAGCAGGCCACACGTGATGATTTTATTTATATAAAACATGCAGAACAAGGGCCAGGGATGTAGCTCAGCGGCATAAGCACCTGTCTGATAAGCGCGAGGTCGTGAGTTCGATCCCCAGTGCCCAAAAAAAAAAAAAAAAAAAAAAAAAAAGTGCAGAACGGGGTAATATTTGTGGAGCCAAAGTAGATTGGGGGTTGCTAGCTGCTGGGGTGCAATGGGCGAATAAGAGTGACGGCTAAGGGGCTTGGGGTTCTTTTTGTGCTAGACATTAAAAGTTCTAAAACTGGGGGCTGGGGATTTAGCTCAGCAGCATAAGTGCCTGCCTTGCAAGCGTGCAGTAGTGAGTTCGATCCCCGGTACTGATAAAAAATTCTCAAACTGATGGTGGGATAAATGCACAGAGCCCTGAACAGTGCGCTTCATGTGGGTGAGAGAATGCTACATAAATTCTCTCCGTAGCCTGGTTTTGGAAAAAGCTACCACGGTATTAGGAATATGGGGGGGGGGGGCACGGAAGGGAACTCATCTTCATTGCCACTGAGGGCGTCTCCACCAACACTGAAGCAATAATGGTGAAAGCAAATACGCAGGCAAATATTAAACGTGCAGCTAAAGCTGTCTCTGGAGGAAGTGCTGGGACAATGGGGACAGAGGGACAGGAGACAGGATCCTCTGTTCCATTAAAACCTCAAGGAATATTGAGCATTTGTGTTGTGTGTATAAAACTTTGACAAAAGCAAACAATAAAATTAAATGCCAGAAGCCCCGCCATCTAACCCTTTCACTATGTAGATGACAGCAAAGGCCAAGAAAGCAAGTAGCCATGTGGTGGAGGACTAGGAGGGCCCAGCTCCCAGCACTGGCCACCACCTGTCACCACCCCTCTGAGTGCCCGACTCAGACAGTGTCTCACATGGACAGAAAACTCCTTGGGTGCACTGGAGATGTTTCCCGATGGTGACACCTTCTCTGAGATGTGCTCCATGGTGACAGACATTGGGATGATCTTCCGGGCAAGCCTGATTAGGATATGGCCCTGGGAACCCGGAAAGGCCCAGCACTTTCCAGGGTGGACATCTGGCTGGAAAGAAAAGACTGAATGAATCTCTCGCGTGATTTTGCAAATCCACTGTCAGAACACTAGTCAGCTAATCACTACTGCTGGCAGGGCTGTCTGTGCCTACAAGATACAGGCAGTATTCTGGAACCATTACGACACAGGAAGTGTGTCCATGATAACCCTAGCTTTGATCTGCCAGAGTGCTTTGTGCCTCTGTCAGCTGGAGACCTTTATCCTGTGAGCACTGCTTTCCTTCATGGCTTGAAGCGGACCCCGAGCTGCTAGGTGCAGCTGGAGGATATGTGTGGTGGTGAGGCTGTTGGTGCTGCTGAGGACCATGATGGTAATGGTGATGGTAATGACGATGGTGATGGTGGTGGTGATGGTGACAGTCATGGCGGTGATCATAGCCTCGGCGGAAGTGATGGTAGAGGGAGTGATGAGATGGTTGTGATAATGGTGGTGGTGGTGGTGCTGATTATGCTGGGTGGTGGTAACCATGGTGATGGCGATGGCAATAGAGAGGATGGTTCTGGTGGTGTGTGAGCTGACAATGATGGTGGAGGAAAAGCAAGCCCTTCCATTTTCCAGGTCTAAACTATGAGTACAACCTGATACAGGAGTGTGGGTTTGTCCCTATGGTGACTTCTAAATTCATACCAATTTCACATTCATCAACGTTAGTTAAGAAGTGTTCTACTGTTGTGTTTCCCACTTCCTTTGGCACTGAACCCAAAGGTTCTGTTGAAATCTTATCTGGAAATTGTTCTTGCTATAATTGGCTTAATGAAACCGTATGTCCTGAGTAGCACTTAACACAGTACTGGCTCTTAAAGGAACAGCACTTCCAGTGTCTGCAGAATGACTGAAGTTTTGAGTCTATAAGGGAGGACACAGAAGCAGTGTAAATGGAAGGTGTGGGATGTGTATGTTCTGAGAAACAGATCTTTAAAGAGTAAGTAATGATAGAATAACCAATCACCGTTTACTGGTCATCAAATAAGAAATAATCCACATGGTGTAATGACTACAAAAATACAAGAGTATTTCATATTTGGATGCTCTTATAGTACCTGCATTTTAAGCATTAATATTTTCTGATAGATAATAATGAAACCATAAAATAGACATGAGTTAATTTCATTCTTTACCTGAAGAATGATATCTGGAGGCATTTCATGATTCAGGAACCCTATCCCATGCCAATAGAGTTTTGTCTTATTATTTATGTAACTTTCCGAGGTTTCAGATTCAACAATGGAGGCCCCTACAATATAAAACACTTTTTAAAATTTAAAAAACACACACAGCTCAATATATATCAATTGGGTTTTAATGCTGTCTTTGGAAAAATTATTGCTTGGAAAATTATAAACGAGGCAAAATTCATAGTCGCGGAATCAGAGGGAAAAGATGACTATTCATTTCCACAGAAATTCTGTCATATTGAGCAGGTCTTGTGGGCCTTGCACAATTTTACCAAATTTCATAAATCGATATTGTGATAAAAATTCGAATTCTGCAACAATTAATTTGGAGCTGGAAATAGTATACAGATTATTATCAAAAAATACATATGGTACTCTATATTTTCACAGCTCATGTGATAAAGAAGATTTCCTGCATCCCTGTTCACTTAAAAACAGACAGTGAACCAAATGTCATGAATGACCTACAAGTTACATTGATAACAACTTACTGAACTATGATTTTAATCAAATAAATATAAAATATATTTATAATTAATATCCCTTCAGATTATTTTAGAAAGAAAATGTGTTTTATACCCCAGTAGTAACCACTTCCTCAAATTTCATTTGAGTAATGCAATATAATATTAAAAGCATATGTACTTGACCAAAATTTGATTTCCAGAACTTTCTGTAAGATTGCCTGAAATAGTAAATCTGAACACAGGCTTGCTAAAAATTTAGTCTTTAGGCTCTCCTGTAAATTTAATGTTAGATAAATAAAGACTAACTTTTTAGTAATAGTCCAGTCTCATGCAATAATTAGGACATAGTATCCTAGGAAAATTATTTGCTATTCATCTAAAATTCAAATTTAATGAAGCATTCTTTCTTTTACACAATACCTCTATGAAACATACTTATTTTTCGAGACTGGTATTATCTGCTTACCCAGTTAAAACTCCTGCTCAATTGATTGGACAGGAAATAATTTTTCACATACTAATGTGGAGACATAACCCCCATGGAAGCTTGTCCCGAAATACTGCATTATGAGGCTTTTATTTTATTTTTTGTCTTTTTGAGACAGGGTCTCACTATGCAGTTCAGGCGGGCCTTGAGCTCACTTTGTCGCCCAGACTGGTCTCAAACTTGCAACAATCCTCCTGCCTTAGCCTCCCGAGCACTGGGATTACAGGCATGAGCCACCACGCCCAGCTTCATTATGAAGTTTTTAAATACTTTAAACATATTAACTTTTTTATTCATTCAGTTTTGTTAAATCGACTTTTTAAATAATTCAGACATCTAACTCATCAAAAGTGTACTGCAACTTTAGAATAGTTAATTAGCCCCCAAAGAAGCCCATAGCAATGAACAGTTCCCTACATTTCCCAAAATCCCCTGCTTTGGGCCTAGGCAATCACAGTGCTGCCTCCACAAATCCATCTGCACTGGATGTTCCTTCCTCATAGTGGCGGCCATTTTGAACATGGCTGCCCATCTAGGGAATAGGTTGTTTCCTGTGGTTGTAGTTAGGGCTAACCCTAACTGCTAGTTACTTCCCTAACCTAAGAGTTTCATTTTTTTTTCCCACAAGGAAGATTTTAACTATATATTCATCTTCCCTAATAAATGTAAATTTCCCATCAGAGATGGTTAAGGTGCAAGATTTACAGCCCAAGCTCTTAAGGCTTACTTTTAAATGGAAAATATTGAGAACATTACTTGATTCTTAAAATGACTTTTTACATGAGGCCTTAAAGACTGCTGTTTAGTCATGAATAATACATTTAGTTCACTCTGACGCGTAGGCCTTCGAGTCTGTGATTGGTATATAAGATTTTATACCTTCCCCAGGCTCTGGCTGTCACCTTAGCCTCCTTAGGGTTCTTTCAGACATTTGCTAAATTGCAGTGTGTGCACCAAGAGTCACCTTTGGAAAGCACTCGAGGACAACCACTTCTAATTTGTTCCTTGTTATTGAGACTTACTACTTTTCTCCCTCCAAGATTACCAGAAAGATAAAGAAATTTAAGGAAGTATGAGTCTCGATGTGCAGTTCAGGTTGTTCTTGAGCTCACTTTGTAGCCCAGGCTGGGCTCAAACTTACAACGATCCTCCTGCCTCAGCCTCTCGAGTGCTAGGATGACAGGTGAGCGCCATCCTTTCCTTTCCATACTCATCTTTTTGCGTTTTCTATACAAACTCACCAGCCGACTTCAGGGCATAATCAGCCATCTGCACCTGGTCCTCTCTCAACCTTTTAAGCACGTAATGCACCAGCTGGAACATTTCCTGTACCAATGGCAAGCACAGTTTTCTGTCAATCTCTACCAACCCTTGCGTTTTGACAGCTCACAAAGCAAAGGCCTAGACTTCCCCTAATCTGCAAACTAATGGGGACTGAGGCCTTCCGAGCAGATTTCTAAGCCAGGTTCAGGGGCTCTCCAGGCCTTATGAGGTCCCTCCGAAGCCCTGGCCATGGCACCCCTCGCTCCCTGCAGTTTTGCTGTGTGTTTAACTAGAGCAACCTCCAGTTATTTGAGAAACTTGGCAGCATATGAAACCACAGGACTGCTTATCTCTGCAGTTTTTCATCTGCTCGAATTATCCAGGGACTCTGCAGGGTGCGAGCTTCCCAAGTGGGGTGACGAGTGTGAGCTGTCAGGGAACAGCGACCAGGTAGAGGCAGGCCTTGAGGGCCATGGGTGGTCAGTGTGAGATTTCTGTGCATTTTGGCCTGCAGACCTGCGCAGGGTGCAGGGTCGCCGTGATGGTGGCTGCACGAGGGAGGGGTGAAGTCGTGCTCACTGCTTGGTTTTTTCTTTCTTTCTTTTTTTTGCCATTGACAGTTAAACCCAGGGCCTTTGTCCTGTGCTACATCCCCATAAATTCTGAGACAGGGTCTCGCTGATTTGGTAAGTTGCCCAGGCTGGCCTCAAGCTTGTCACCCTCCAGCCGCAGCCTCCCAGAGTGCTGGGATTAGAGGTGTGCGCCCCTACACGGCATTTAGCTCAAGGATTTTTCTCACTGTTTTGCCTGACCCAGGTGCCCGTGAGCCCCAAGGCACTTGATGTGAAGGGGATGGGTGATTAGGAACCCCTAGCAATCTCAGGGGTAGATAGATACTTGGAGGTTCGCAGTGGTCTTTGTCTTTGATTTTTACCGGGCAGTGAAGCAGAACCGGGGTTTACTGGGTGGGGAGGAGATGTCACTGTGACAGCCTGGCTTTTGTGACCAACATTGATCAGCCTGCCCTGCTCAAGGGACAAGAGCTTGCTTAAGTCATGGCCCAGTGTCAGGGGCACCAAGAGCTCCCACCGACGGGGACCAGCACCCAGGAGCACTGTGCCTAGCACCCACGCCTGCCGCCCCCCAGCCCGCCTTGCCTCGTCTGGCACCTCGGCGTTGTCCTGGTCCCGTGTGACATCCCTGAGGCCACTGTCCCTGGGGCCACTGCCCCCCTCAGCAAACGTGCCGTCCTGCATGTCCCTAAGCAGTGCCTTCAGCGTGGCAATCTGCTCCGTCAGAACCAGTATCTCTCGGAAATTGTTCTCCAGGGTCTGGCTCTCCTTCCTGCATGCAGACAAGCTCGAGGTCAGCGGGCCCAGTGGGGGGACTCTGCTCTGTCCACTGGGAGCCGGGGCTGCGCTCCACTCTCCCTCCTGGAGGGCGGCTGGGTGCTGTGGAAGGGACCTATTCTCTGGGGAGGAGCAGGGTTCTGTGGGTGTCAAGCGTCACAGGTCACCAGGTCCACAGGTGACACCTTCAGTGGTGGCCCAGTGCCTGGCTAGCTCTGCCCTCCTTGTCGCTCTGCTGGGTGACCTCACATCTGTGGGTCTTAAGTTCTGAATGTCACACTTCCCCTAATGGGGACAGCTTGCATTCCAAGTGCAACACAGGACACTGGCCTGGTGTTGAGGGAAAGACTCTGGGCCCAGCCGGGGACCAGCTAACTTTTTAGGGCATTACATTCTACATGCGCGAGATTTCACCTTCCAAAAATTCAGTGTACTACTCTGTGGGTTAAGAATTACTGATAGAGAGCATAAGAAAATGTTAAACAGGCAGGCATTTCCCTGTGTTGAAAAAAAATAAGCCCTACTTGTCTAGCTTCTCCCCGTAAGTTGTAAAACAGTATATCTTTAAAGCCGAGAAAACATAAACATTTCAAAGAAATCAACACTATTAAATTTCAGTGTGATCTAATAGTTTTTATTTCATGTAAAAAGCCAGTAATGAAATAGGATCATATTTGTGATGGTGTGTCCTAGACCACTCTGAAAATGAAATACATTTTGGAGTGATTTTGATAGCTTCATAACTCCATTAGTACATGGATAGACTCTATTGTATTTAAACTTTGGCCCAAAAATGGTTATTTCACATTTCTTTATGATCATGGTTAATACTGAGAGTAAATCGAATGTGTATTTCCTTAAAGAATAATCCCTAGGAGTAGAAATATATAAAAGGGCCAGTAACTTCCTAAAGTAATAAAACTATTATTATTTTGATTAAAAAGTATATGTGCTTACTCTAAAGAAAAAAAAATCACCATTGGGGGCGCATGCCTGTAATCCCAGCACTCAGGAGGCTGAAGCAGGAGGATTGTTGCAAGTTTGAGACCAGCCTGGGCTATAAAGTGAGCTATGAAGTGAGCGCAAGGCCAGTCTGACCTGCATAGCGAGACCCTGTCTCAAAAAAAGGAGGAGGAGGAGGAGGAGGAGGAGGAGGAGGAGGAGGAGGAAGAAAACCACCAGTTGTGGTGTATACCTGTATTTATAGCACTCTGGGAGGCTGAGGCAGGAGGATGCCAAGTTCAAGCCCAGCCTGGGCTTGGTTAAGTGATTTAGCAATATCCTGTCTCAAAATAAAAAATAAGGAAGAACTGGGGATGTGGGTTAGTGTGGAAATCTTAGGTTCACTCAGTACCACAAAAAGAGGAGGAAAAAAATGAAGATACACAGATGTTGGTGGCCAACAGGAAATGCCTGGGGAAAGTGCCCTTGCCTGTGTGTAAAGGTGAGGCCCGAGGAGTAACATGGAGAACAGATTTCAGTTTTAAATTCTACAAAATCCTCCCAGCCTGTGGGACCCACCCGAGGGCGGCAGGAATCTCACTCACTTGAGAAGTTCTAGCTGTTCCCTGGGCTTGCGAAATCTGGCCTGGAGAGAAAGACAGAGATCAGTCACTCTGAATCCTGCCTGTCCTTGAGGGCCTCCTCCTCCTCGTAGGTCACCCCTGGACCCTGGCTGGACACTGGAGAAGGTGGCTGGGCCCGGCAGTGCACCCCTTGCTGGCAGTTTCCTTGGCCTGGCGTCCAGTGCTCACCAGAGCACCCGGCGCTCTGCCGGGAGACAAGGTTTCCTGCTTCTGGGGTCAGGAGGGGTGATAGTACAGAGCCAGAGGGCTGGAGGGAAGGCGGGCATCCAGGTGGTCTCCGGGAACAGCAGGGACACTGGAGGAGAGGCTGAGCCCTGTTCTAGGGCAGAGCTGGACTCCTAGCACTATCAGGAGGCAGTGGGCTTCAGCCCCAGCTGACAAAGGCTCCTGTTTGCACAGGTGGCCGCTGAGCCAGGGAGGGGGCAGAAAGGAGCTGAAAAAGTCACTCTTCTGGACACACCGGATGGATGTTACCTCTGCGGAGGTGTCACTAAGCAGACAGGACCCAGGACATGGGTGTGGGTGGTGGGGAGCCAGCACTGCAAGTAGGGAGTGGCCTAGCTGTGCTTCCCACCTTCGGGGTCCCTGCCCCTTGGACCCTCCGCTGGGTGTCAGCCTGCCTCCTGCTCCCAACTTCCTGAAGCCCTGTACCCCGTCCCCTCAGCCTGCCATCAGCCTTGCATGTGGTCATGCGTGGTCACACACTTGCATATGCACACACCACACACTTGTATGCTCTTGCACACACCCACATGCTCTCACACACATGTATCCCCCCCCCAACACACACACACAGATTTAGCACCTGCTCTGACATCTAGAGTCAGTGTTATTACTGGGAGCAAAGGGGAGCAGAGGGGTCCTGAGTATGTGGGACCCCAAACAGAGCGGACAGAGGTCAGAGGAGAGGAGAGAGAACAGGATGTCATCCCCTGGCCCCAGGACCCCAGGATTGGTGGTCAGCAACGCCCACAGGGGACTGGCCCAGACATGTCCACTTCCAACCTGGGTCACTGCCATCTACCTGGCTGGGTGCAGGAGAGGGTGCTGGTCAGGGCGCAGGAACACCAAGGAGGCACAGGCTGGGTCTGAGTCAGGCCAGCGCTTGCCTTGAGCCACCAGCCCCAAATCCCTCCTGTGTGCGGAGGGCACCCAGGCGCTAGCACTCTTCCCTCACGGGACACTGCTTACATTTCTGGAGCACAAGAGAGAACCTGGAGCATCTATGTGGGTTCCTGGGGCTGCACGTGGGGGGCCTGGAAACACCACACGCTGCCCTCAGCTCTGCAGGCCAGAAGTTGGGGGCCGAGGGGTCCACGGTGACCCTGCCTTCTGAAGGCCCCGGGAGATGGCAGTTCTCTGCCTGGCTTCCTTGATACATAGCTGGTCCCTTATCTCTGCTTCTTCCTCTCACTCCTCATTTTCTTCTGTGAGGACTCCTGCCTTTGGTTTAGGATTTGCCTGGTCATCTCAGGATGCTTAATTGCATCTGCAAAGGTCACATCCCCAGGTCCTTGGAGTCAGGATGCAGCTTGGGAAGGTCACCTTTCAATTCTCCACGGTGACACTGGCTCGGGGGAGCCGCTTGGGGGCAGTGTTGCCTCCTGTGTTTGAGCTCCTCCTTCCGGAGTCCGGTTAACCTGGAAAGTTCCCTCCTCTGGTTAATCCGCTTTTCTCTTGCAAAGAATCTGCGGTGGGCAGCTTACTACGCTCAGATACAGTGCTGAGAACACAGGTGTGTGATGATGGCATCAGAATGCAACGCAGCGGGGGACAGAGGACAAATTGTTTTGCTTTTTTTTTGTCTTCAGCTGAGCAACTTAATTTCTTGTGCTGTCCTCAACTCTTCCCCGTGACAGAGATGTGGATTTGGGAGCTTAGGCTGCTGGATACAGACTCTATTTTCTCCTGTTGTAGTTTCAGTTGGAGTGAGCTGCTTGTCAGTAAGGGCAGAGTTTCCAGTCTATTTCTTTTTTCTGTTGTGGCTTTGAAAGAATGGTATTTGAAAACATTCCTGGATTTGGTGATACATGAATTTGGAAGTTCTTTGAATAGTAAAAATTTCTGTTTGGTATTCGAACTCAGAACCTCGCACTTGGCAGGCAGACGCCATGGCACGGAGCTATATCACTGGCCCATCTGTAATTTTAAAACATTTTTATTTCAGGAACTGGGGATTTAGCTTGGCGGCATAAGCGCCTACCTTGCAAGCACTCAGTCGTGAGTTCGATCGTGGGTACTGATATTAAAAAAATTTTATTTTGCATCCCAAAGTATTTCTGGCTTGTTCTACTATAGAAATCATCCATCCATCTATCTATCTGTCCCTCTGTTCATCCATCCATCCATCTACCTATCCACCCACCTGCCCATCTATCTAGAGGACAAAGAGAGGTAAGTGAAGAAAAAAAAATGAGCATTGGAGAAGTGAGAATGTTAAATGCATGGGACTGGAACATACATGTGCTTTAAATTCTGAGATGCCATTAGCTATGAGCTGTGAATTTGTTTCTGAGCATTACAGCAACCAGTTTGGGTGGGGAAGAAGGGTGAGGAATGTTCTAACTTCATAGCATCCACACTGCAAAACAAAAGAAAAATGGCCGGTGGGAGGCTGAGGCAGGAGGATCCTTGTGAGATCAAGGCCAGTCTTGGCTACAAAG
The DNA here is from genome assembly GCF_034190915.1 of Cavia porcellus. Classification (NCBI taxonomy): domain Eukaryota; kingdom Metazoa; phylum Chordata; class Mammalia; order Rodentia; family Caviidae; genus Cavia; species Cavia porcellus. Next base: position 52,439,822 of record NW_026947506.1, on the reverse strand, counting down.
TGAGTGCAAGGCCAGCTTGAACTGCATTGTGAGACCCTGTCTGAAAAAGACCAAAAACAAAAACAAAAGAAGTAAAAAAGAAAAGAAAAAAGACACCAAAGTATCACAGAGATGCAAGACTGAGGATGTAGCTCAAGAATAGTGCACACGCCTAGCAGGCCTAAGGCTCTGGTTAGAGGAAGAGGAAGAAGAGAGGAGGAGGGAGAGGGGAGGGGAAAAGGGGAGAGAGAGGAGAAGGAAAGGCTTGCAGAAGCTGCTCTGTGTCAGGTAGGTCACAGTCCCTCAGGGACACTGCAACTGGTGAGTCAGTATTGATCTAGGAGCCCCTTTGCACGCAGCCCCTTGGGCTGTCAGCTCCGGACAGGCCCAGTCCTCCTGAGCATCAGACACCAGTGCACCAGGCCATGCAGCCTCCCGGGATACAAAGCGTTCCCCAGACGCTGCAGATGGACCAGGTTACTGGCCCTGTCTGTGCTCTCCTGCGAGGCCAGCAGGTACAGCAGGGCTTTGTCAAATCCTCCTGAGGGAGGACCGAGCTGAGGGGAGCAGCTGGGTGCAGCCACAGCCACAGCTCCTTCCACCTCCTTAAATAATGTCCACAGTGGCACCATATTTCATTCCTTGGAACCTTGTCCCTTGGCACCAGGAATTGAGCTGGGACAAATTTGGCAACCAGGCTCTTAAAAAATTTTCTCAAGCACACTCCTGAAGACATCTGATTTTCATCCGTGTAAGTCACAATACTTGCTGTACCCCCCAAAATGACATTTATCCTTAATATGGGGTTTCTGGTATAAACCAGTTAAACGCAGAGCCAGCCATGTGCATCGTGGCCTTGACCTGCTCCTGGTGATGTTGTGTCTGCGGTTGCACCAGGGTTTGTCCTCAGCAAATGGCAGGGAGCAGATGGCAGGCACGGGCGTAGTGAGCTCCGGGCGTGCATTTCCGCTTGCAGCTGGGCAACCTGAACTGCTGGCCTCAATGCCCCCACCTAGCTGCTAGGCTACCGATGAACTTGGTGATGCTTTCATTAAATGGTCTTTGTGAGGAGAAAGGGTGTATGGGGTTTCTTATTTTCCTGTTCTCCGTGGTGGGAGATGGAGAGGAATATCTAACTTGGAGAAAAGCTTATCAAGTCCTTAAGTTCAATATAAAAAGATCCTCTAAAAATCACAACTTCTTTATCCTTCTTCTAGTACATGGGTCCTAAGTAAACAGTCAAGGATGAGTGAATGGATTTAGCCACAAGGATGGTTATAATAATACAAAAGATTAAAGACGAATTAAATTGTTCAGGAAGAAGTATTTATGGGGTATGTAATTATAGTTATGGAATAACTACAATTGAGGAAGTCCTGTCATAAACCGATATATAAAGCAAGGGATCTACCGTTAGGTAAATGAACAAATATAATCCACAGGCAGCATCCACTGCACGTGGCTTGGGCTCTGGGAAGGTCCTGCACAGAGCTGTAAGGCATGATGGGTCCCTGGTGTTCCTGACAGAGCTCTTCGTCTGTGCAAAAACTAGAGTCACAGTGGTAAGACAGGCCCATAGCTCAACCTCAGTCTCACAAAGAAAACCATCCCAAGGCACAGCCTCTGGCATCTTTGAAAGGAAAAAACCATCCCAGAGTCTGCTGATCGATCTGAAATTAAGAGATGGAAGAGGATGATTCTTGAATTTGGGTAGAGAACAATAAAATCATTCATTCACTCATTTTTTTATTCATGTAGCTACTTACTGAGTGTCCCTGCACTTGGGGACGATTTTAGGATCTGAGCCAGCTCACTACCCATTTTATTTTAGTAGGGGGGAAGATGACAGGAAGAGTCACAGTAAACCAGTGAGCATCTGAGGTAAGAAGACAGAGGTGACATGTGGGAGTCCCTGTCTCCAGACATCATCACAAGGGGTCTCAGCAGGCCCAGGCCGCTCTGGAGAAGGATTTGAGCTGGGCTGAGTGTCTGAGCAGGCCCGCCTTGCTGAGATCTAGGGTGGAACATGTGGGCAGAGGGCTTGCCCGTGCCCAGGCTCTGATAAGAACTGCCAGAAATCCATGTGCATAATGGGGTATTCGAGGGCAGCAGAGGGAGGGAGAAAGGGAGGTAATGGTGGGGCTGGGAAATTGGAAAGGGTCAGATCTGAAAATCCAGGGAGGAGTCGATGGTGTAGCTCAAGTCTGAGGCCACAGAGACGGAGAATTATTCTTCCTTGAGGGAGCGCATAAGACTTCCAGCTGAACAGATGAGGCCCACTCAAACTGTGGGGCCCAATGTCCTTTATTTAAAGTCTATTGATTTAAAGGTTAATCATATCGAAAAGGTTAATCAGGCCGGGCAAGGTGGTGTCCTCCTGCATTCTCACTGGGAAGACTGAGAAAGGATCACCATGAGTTCAAGGCCAGCCTTGGCTACCCTGTCTCTCATAAGAAAAAAAAAAAAAAATTGGGGGGCTGGAGATTTAGCTCAGCGGCATAAGCACCTGCCTTGCAAGCAGGCAGTTGTGAGTTTGATCCCCGTTACTGATGAAAAGGAAAAAGACGAAAAAAAAAATTTTAAACCAACATCTACAATGGTACTTAACCAAACATCTAGGCACCATGGCTTAGCCAAGCTGACACAGCCATTACCATGAGGGGTGGATGACAGCCAGCCAGGCAGGAATCAGAGCTACCACTGTCCACCCAGCATGCTGGTCTCTGTCTTCCTGGGGATGGCCTGCCTGTCAGGCCCCAGCTGCCAAGGGTCTGGGTCCTGGTCTTTGATGCGTGGACCCTAGCGGTATAGGGGTCATCTCACGATTACCTCCCCTGTGGGCGTCTTCTCCGGGACCTGGGGGTCCTGGATTCTCAGTATAAGGCACACTAAGCTGGGTCTTCAAGACTTGGAGTAATTCCAGGCATCAACCTATGGCCTCCAGAGGCGTGCTCTCCAGTGGCCTGGGCTGCCGATGGGGACACAGATGTGCAGCCTCCTTGTGGCAAGATGCACAGGAATGAAAGAATTGCAGGTGGGCTGGGACACATAGGAAAAAGGCGTGAGGCAGGTTCCTGGTCAGCCAGGTCCCAGGTCATCCACTGGGCGAATGGAACTGCTGCATGCTAAAGGCCGGTCCCTCTGTCTGTCCCTTCTTCTCACACAGCAATGATGACTCGGCTGCCGGCACTCTGTTCCCTTCTTCCCTTGAGCTTTTGAGATCTGTGCATAGATGAGATTCACTATGCAACCAGGGGAAGGGACGTGGGGTTCGATGGACCAGAAGGACAACGTTCAATGGCCAGTCTCGGGGGAAGCCTACCAGGCCAGAGAGGAGCATTGTACAGACCGGGATGTCAGGAAGGGGGTCAAGGAAGACAACTCCTCATCCCTCCTGTGCTGCAGCTTTGTGTGGGGAGCCTGCACAGGTTAGAGGCCTTGGAGAATGGTTAGGGCTTCTTATCTGTAACAGCTCCTCAAAGAACTCCATCTCCTGTGCCAATTCTGTTAGATATTCTCATACAAAGCAAAGATCACACACAGGAAGCTGGATTCACCTTGTGGCATCTTAAACTTTAAACGAACAAGAGAGGCAGGGATAGCTTAATAAAAGGTTACCTGGTAATGATACAGCCTTGTACCATATTCTGCAAACATAGCATATAATTGTTCGTATTTCTGAGGCATCGCTGTTTCTTTAAGCCACTGATGATTTCGGTGTCCTGTCAAAGAAACGAGAACAACTCTGATTAAAGAGCATATTTGGAAAGCTTTATAAATCTTTACCTGTGTTAATAGTGACTCTGTAAGGATGGAGGAGTAAGACAGATCCTTCCCAGTCCCTGGGAGATAACGCTGCAGGTCTCTGGAAAGAGCAGAGCAGAAAACCACAGACAGGATCCCTTATTTTGGCATCTGAAACTCGGCTGGGCAGCAGATTTGAGGTGATGGAAGAAAGAATCAGTAAATTGAAACACAGGACTACTGATATTTTTAAATCTGAGGAGCAGAGAGAAAAAATAAATGAAAGCGCACAGAGCGTCAGAGAGCCGTGGAAGACCACGCCGAGGCCCACGAGGGGCACGGTGGCAGTACCTGGTGGAGGGAGGAGAGAGAAAGGGACAAAGAACACTGGAAACAATGCAGTTTAAACTTTCTGAATTTGGTGAAAAGCTCAAATCTATAAGAAACCCAATAAACTCCCAATGGAACAAAGATACCCATATTCATATTGTACCATGTTATAATCATACACAAATGACCGAGAAACATGAACACAGTAAAGAGGAAATGCTTTGTCATGAACAAAGGACTCTCAGTCATCCTGTCCTTTATACTTTCAACAGAAACCTCAATAGCCAGAAAGCAATGGGATGACGTATTTAAAGCGCTGGAAGAAAAAAAAAATGAAATTGACAATTGAAAGTACCAAAAGAGAAAACAAAGAATTTTATTCCAGCAAAACTAACTTTCTAGGACCAAGGATTTAGCTCAGCAGTGTAAATGCCTGCCTGGCAAGCACAAGGTCGTGAGTTAGATCTCCAGTACCAAAAACAAAACAACAAAAACAAAAACTGACCTTCCAAAGGAACAAAAGAATATTAAGATATTTCCAAATAAACACAACCTGAGAGAGTCATTACCACTAGACTTGCTTTATAAACAAACGTTAAAGGAAGGTCGTCAGGCTGAAGTAAAGGTATCCAAAAGATTAACTCAATGCTCTAAAAAAGTAAGTTCTCCAACTGAAGAAACAATATAACTAAGCAGAAAACCAGGTATTATTGTATTTTTAATTGCTAACTCCTTTTTTTTACTTCCTATATGATTCAAAAGACAAATACACAAAAATAATTATAAATGTATGTTAATGAGTATGCAATATGTAATGGTGTAATTACTGACAAAAATATAAAAGGGGCAGAGATGTAGAGGAGCTTAGTGTCTTACTAGTGTGGTTTAGATCTAGAAGGCCCCTCCACAGGTCTCACGTGTTGAGAAGTGCGTCTTTTGGGAGGAGACTGGGTGTGGCCTCATCAGCTGATTAATCCCAAGAAGTTCAGCGCTGACTGTGCTGCAAGGTGAGGCCTGGTTAGAGGCGTCACTGGGGGCGGGGCCTGGAAGAGTCCATCTCCCTCCCTGACTCCTCCCTCTGTCGCTGCTTCCGGGGGCCCCATGAGGTGAGCACCTCTCTTCTGCCAGGCCCTTCCACCGGGCCATTTTAGCCTTGGAGTCAGTTGGCCAGGGGCTGAAAATGGGAATCAAAATAAATTTTCTTTCAGTTGTGGGTATTAGGCATTTCGTCCCAGTGACAAGAAAGTGACTAAGACACAGCTTAAAACTAAGCTGGTATCAAGTCAAACTTTTTTTATAAGCTGAAGATGTCACTTACAGGTTCCGTGGAACCAGAAAGGAAAAAAGGCAATTAAAAGGGCAACAAATCAGTTAAGCACAAAAGGAGGTAGTGGTGGTGGAAATAAACACCAAAAAGTACAAGATAGGAAGAATATGGGGAAGCAGCAGAAGTAGACTCTCTTTAAAAGTAATTAAATGCAATTGGGCTTATTCTCTCAAACAAAAAGAGGAGACCGGCAGAGTAGACTAAACACATGATTTGACTATGTGCTGCTTATGAAAGGCTCCCTGTAGAACTCAGACTGAAAACTTTAAGAAATTAAATAAAAACTATATAAATAGACTGCGAGGCATGATGGTGCATATTGGGAATTCTAGCACTCTGAGAGTCTGAGGCAGGGGCATAATAAGTTTGCTCTTAGCTTGGGCAACTCAGAAACTTAGGAAGAGCACATCTCAAAATTTAAAAGCAAGCACTGCAGTGTCGCTCAAAGTGAAGGTCCTAGGTTTAAACCCCAGTATTGAAAAAAAATCTAAGAAACAATTGAATAATCCACATTTATGAGCTAGAAGACTTCTTTTTGTTAAGATGACAAGAAAGAGCACAGATTCAAAGGAATTCCAATCAAAATCACAACCATGCGATGCTATGGTAATAACAGACACATGGACCAATGGGGTAGAATTAGAAGCCCAGAGTTCAGACAACTCTGGCCAACTGAACTTTTGGCAAGGCTGTCAGGACTGTTTGAAGGCTCCTGTGGGGGAAATCATCTTTTGAGCAAATGGTGCTCGGACAACTGGATATCCATACTCAGAACCAGAACAAATCGAGCCCTTACCTTGCACCTGGCAAAAAAAAAAAAAAAAGAACTGAAAATAGATCAGTGACCTAAGACTACTAACAGAGGAGATTTAGCTCAGTGGCATATGCACCTGCCTGGCAAATGCAAGGTTGTGGGTTTGATCCCCGGTACAAAAAAAAAAAAAAGACTACAGGCAGAGAATTGTATGACTTTATAATAGATTCTTTCACAGAGCATCCATGAAATGATACACTTTTGTGTATCAAGGACATTAAGAGAAAACGGGAAAAACCATGTCCAGAGTGAAACAAAATAGTTTTGAATTATGTGTCTGAGAAGCCTCTTACAATTCAACAGCAAAGGAACAAACAACACAGTCAAACAGTGAGTGAGAGAAATAGTAGCTGTGTCCCCTAGGAGTGGGGGCAAAGGAGCCGTGAGCTTGTAAAATGTTGTCTGCACCATTAGTGCTGCCGAACCAGAGAGGTGGGGAAGCTGCTGATGGCAACACACAGTAGTACAGCTACCCGGACCTGGCTTGGCAGTTTCCTCCTGGAACTGCTACTGCGTTAGTGCTCAGGAGGACCAAAGGCAGGAATTCCAGCAAATACTGGCACGCGTGCCTTTAGCGCTGCTTTCCACAAAACCAAAAAGAGGGAATGTGGGTCCACATGTCCATCGGTGGATAAATACAGGACCAAAATCCAGTGTTCACACCTTAGAATATCCCTCAGCCAAAAAACAAATGAATGTACAACGCGGATCAATCTTTGAAACCCGAAGCCAGGCCAAACCAAGCAGACAAGGCAGGCCACGTGGTGTGAGATCCCGGATGGGTACGAGAAGGGAGACAGGGTGCACTCTGGGGCCTGCCAGGTCCAAGGAGCCTGCCTCCTCTGGCAGTGATGAAAACTGTCGTGGAACCCTGGAGAGGAAATGGTTCCATGGCTCTGTGAGCAGGCTGAACACTGCTGATGATGGGCTGGGAAAGGTGTGTTTTATAGGGTGTGAGTTTCAACTTGGTGAAGAAAGAAGCAGAGTCCTGTTTACTTCCACTGAGATCGTGTGTCGCTCCCTCCAGGGGTGTCCCCGAAGGACCTGGCACATTTGTTGCCAGCTCAACACTAGGAAACACAAAGTAGCAGTTTACATCCTGCTGAATGACACAAATGTGTAACGTCTATACAGAGTTTTATGAGTTCATGTTTGTGATCTATAACACATACATGCACCATGGGGAGCTGGTGTGCGTACACCCCACATCTCGCTTCTCTTTACTTACCCTTCCCCCTGCTTCTCTCTCCCTTAGATCCCCTCTCCATCTGAAAAATCTGTTTCCTACTGTCTCTTCTACTTTGCTCTTCAAGTTAATAAATGTGCTTAAAAAATGCCACTAGGAATCAGGAAATGATTCCCCAGGGTCCATCGGTAGTAGCTTGGACCCTTGAGGGGTGGTGCCAGTGGGAGGAATTCAGATCCTTGGAGTACACCTTGGAATGGGACATCAGAGCCCCAGGCTCCTGCTGTCTCTCCCTTTCCCTTCCACAGCCACACTCCCACCATGATACACCTTCACAAGCTCCAAATTAAGGGACCAATGACTGCAAACTGAAACTTCTTAACACGTGTAAGCTGATTATCTCAGGTATTTCGTCACAGTAATGTAAAACTGACACACAGGTGCCAGAATGAGAAACATCTTGAACACAAGCAGTTCTGCTGCCTGAGCTGTGTGCTCTGACCAAGCCCTGGGGCAGAGGCTGGGAAAGGCAGGCTAGTATCACCACCCACTGGCCTGGGTACCACGATGAGGATGTTTCGGCCACAGGGATGTCAGAGCAGCGGAGGCAGTGAGGTGGGAAAGGCCAAGGAATGTACCAATTCCAAGGTCAACAGAGATGGACAAACCATGGCCAGGAAACAGAACGAGTTGAGAGGTGTGTGGTTTTGCTAGAAACTGGAGTGCCCAGGGTGTGCTTCGGTGGGTGCTGAGCCAGGACAGTTCCAAGGACCCTGCTTTTCCTTAGAACTCCCTACCTCAAATTTATTTCTTTTTTATCAGTACCAGGGATCAAACTCACAACTGCCTGCTTGCAAGGCAGGCGCTTATGCTGCTGAGCTAAATCCCCAGCCCTCTACCTCAAATTTGAAAATGTATTTAAGAGACGTTTTCCTTGTGCCAGGCATCGTGATACTGGCTCAGTGAGAAAGTACGAGCTTCACGGGAAGGGGTAATTTTTTTGGGATCTGTGTCATTGGTAACACATTTAAATCATATCACTTCAAAACCCTATCACTGACCCTGTTATTTTCTGTGGTACTGACAAATAGGAACCATTCCATTGAGCTCTCTCACATCACACAAACATAGCTTTAAGAAGCATTGTTGATCAGACTTACCAATAAGTAGGAAAGTCGATAGAAATATTATACTTAGGGTAATCTTCCACAACGACTGAGTTAACCTAAAAAGAATAGCCAACAAAAAAGTATTTAACCAAGTAATCCATTACTATTAACCTTTAACTTGGACTTTAAGCCACCCACTACATGCAAGCCTACAGGTCTATTTATTCTTATTTTTTCTTGCAGGAAAAAAGATCCTGATTTTATTTTTTAATTCTTATTGTTGTGAGTTTGTGTTTGCAGAATGTAATGAAGCCCTGATGCTTCAGAAAGTGACCTGAGGAATGGGATGTGTTCAAAACAAGGGGAGCATTTTGAGGTGGGTTTGTAGCATTGTGCCTTTCCCTGAAATACATTCTTGAATTTAAACACATACCACATTTCTGAATCATCCCTTGTATGTCAAAGGAAGTACTTTCTTGAAATAATCACCCTTCAAATATTATTGAGCATATGCAGGTGGCAGAAGTTAAGTTATTCTGAGATTAGTGATGGCCTCCCTGGGGGCCCACATATGAAAATTATCATATTTACCAAAGGTTAATTCAAGTTTTTTTAAAACTCAAAATCCTAGCTGTCAGGCTCTGGTCTGCAAAACAAAACTCATTCTGTGCCTTCAGGGAGCCTGTGGGTTTTGCCGGGGAAGCAGGCTTGCTTTATTACTGCAGTTTTCAAATGCCATGCTTAGGGCAGCAGGGAGTCTGTAGTCGTCCTCTAATTTTTTTTTTCTATTTTTTATGGGTACCAGGGATCAAACTCGTGACTGTGCACTTGCAAGGCAGGTACTTATGCCACTGAGCTAAATCTCCAGCCCCTGTCCTCTAATTTTTGTGACAGCTTTATTTCTTGGCACATGCTTCACTGTTGCTCCCGGGATGGTCACCTCAGTATTTCCAGAGTTTGTTTTCCTAGCAGGCAGCATATTTGGTCCATCCAAGAGGACAGGGCTTGCCTGTCGTCTTGGCCCAGACCTGCCAGAGGAAAGGGTACTAGAGGAAGTGCAGCTAGTCACTTGAAATGTGTGTGCCCCGTCAGGCTCTGGGTCCACGGCCACCGCAGGGTGTCACAGATGTTTCTCTGTGTCTTGAGTCCTAAGGTCACCGTGGAGCTCTGTGCGCCCCTTGACACTAGTCAGCCAGTCTTATGGTGGAAAAAGCAGTCATCCATAGCACACAGCTCCCCTTTCCCCGTACTGATCCCCACCCATCTGACTACTGCTGGCACAGTGGGTCAGTCTGCCTGGGATGTTCTTTTCCAGACACACAGGGCCCAATGACACGCAGGACAGAATACGCGAGACCTCACGGAAACCAGCCCGCAGTCACATACCCATTGGCATCAGGGTTGCGGTATGCTGGTGATAAGAGGGGCATGCTGGTGCTGCTGCTGGGGGCTTCTGAGCAACTTGGGAAGGGCCGTGCACCCTGCCTCAGCTTCCCTTTCCTGCTCACTGCCCGACCCAGGCAGCCAGGAGCTCACGGGATGCCGGGTGCCATCCTCTCGCCCTTTCCTGGCTGACGGGAAACTCAGAGCTAGGCACACTGCTTTGCTTTCCGTCTCCTTGCTTCTCGGGGGTTCTCCTTCAAGGGGGAAGGCCCAGCACATTCTGAAGAGGCGGGGGGGGGGTTCCTTTGTTACATCACCTCTGTGACACCCCATGATGGCAGGCAGCCACCACGCCCAGCCAGTGGTGCCACATGCCACCTTTCTGCACCCCAGGGTTAACCCTGCTATTTACCAGCCAGGTCCCTATGCTGGGGCACAGCTGGACACCAGAAATCCAGTGGAAAAGACTGGCATATCCCCCTTCTCACACCGCTCCTTCCCCCCGCAAGTGACTGCCACCAGAAGGACTGAAGTACTTCATCCAGTCTTGTGTATTTTAAATCCATATGTTCCATAATATATTGTTCATGCTTTAAGATTTATAATCTGAGGTTTGAGGTCTAAGGTCTGAGGCACTGACGTCTGAACCCAGGGCTTCTGCACTGAGCTACATCCCCAGCCTTTTTTCACTTTTTATTTTGAAGCAAGATCTTGCTAAGCTGCTAAGTTGCCCAGGATGGGCTCAAACTTGTCCCTTCTGCTTCAGCCTCCCCAGAAGGCTAAGGCTGAGGCAGAAATCCTGACCTGACTGCAGCCATTTTGTTGTCTGTCACCAAACTGAGCTAGATTGTATGATTTGTCACCCAGCTGAAATTTCTGTGACTGTGCTGTTGACAGTCAGTGATAACCCTGTTGTGTACATCACAAAAGATCCTGGCCTTCAATAGAAGCTTATCTTCTTCTCAGAACTCCTGTTCAACTTATCAAAACGAAAGCTTTCTGCAAGCCTCACCTCAGACACTGTTAGTGTCCACAAAGTGTCCTTTCTTCTCCTGAGCTCCTAGCTACTGTTGATTCAACTTTTCACGCAGCAGGATTATAGATGTGTGTCATCATGCCCAGCTAATGATATCTGTCTTGAGATACATCAAGCCAATCACTAGTTTTACCTGCTCCATAGTTTATTACATATGCATCTTAATTCATTTACCCATTTTCCCACAGATGTACGCTTACATTTTTTCTCTTTCCATCAATACCAATCGTGCTCTGTGCTTGCTCTTGTACGGACATCATGGGTTTTTTCGGGCATGCACCTCGAAATGGGGTTTCCAGGTGGAAGAGTAAGCCACTTTGCTCGGGGTATAGCATTCTGGAGTGACAGCTATTTTGCTTTCAGCATTTACTGGATTCTTACTTACCTCTGTTTTAAAATATGAAACTTTGGAGTGGTAAGCAGCAGGTTGGCAGGAGAGGAGACCCCTGTTTAGGTCCCCCTCCATAACACCACAGAGACACAGCCTCTGTGGAGACCTGGGGTGTAGGTGACAGGCAGGAGACTCCAGGGGAGGCCCAGGCTGGGCAGTGCCTTTCTGAGAAGCCAGGCACAGGCCAGCAGGCAGGAGATCTGGCCATGGTCCCACCTGAAGACCCAGAGAGACCCCTTTCTCCCCTGGACCTGCAGCAACTACTGTACGTGAGCACCCTACCTGGGAGGAGTCCTACCTGCTATCCCTGGGGTCCAGGCCCGCTGACCTCAGTCCCCGATATGAACACCATAATGACCTGTGAGCTAGCGGTAGCCCCTCCCAAGCACAGTCTGGGAATATTTCCACAGGGGCCATGAGGAAACATGCCTGTCCAACAGCTGGGGCAGGTATGATAGCCACTCATCTGCAGTCTCTAAACAACTCAGTGACCCAGCTCAGGAGTCCTTAGCCATGATCTGGGAGCCATCCAGGCCACCCAGATGTCCAGAGAGAGACGTGGCCGTCATGTTCCAGAGGCAGGGCCAGTAAGCTTGATCTCATGGAAGATGCTGACACAAAGCTGTGACTCTGCTCCAGTCCCTCTCTGCTGAGGTGTGACAGCAGTCACGTCCGCCAGGGATGGACTCCCACTATGAGATGGAACCTTCTGTACACCCAGAGGGCCACTTGTTGTCCTCAGTTTCAGCCTTGGAGCCGAAAGCAGTTCCATAGCTTGGTTTCAGTTCTCTCAGGCATGGCTCAAGGACTGTCCTGGCTACTGAGGGACCTGTCCAGTGAACCAGCATAATCCTTCCCTCCGAGACACCCAGCAGAGACACCCTCCGAGACATCCATCCATGCACCAAGGAGACCTGCTATCTGCAGGCTCGAATATGGACCTTGAGGTGAATCCAATATCCCAAGGCCCATCCTAATTGCCATGGTTCAGAGGCCTAGAGACCAGGCAAACCTGAGCCCCTTGTAACGGCTGACAATTGAAGACCCATGAAAATCATCTTATTTGACTCTAACCTGCTTGGCTGCAATACTATATATATTTCCCTCAAGCTGAGGACCCAGCGGTATAAAATCTTTACCAGCTGAAATCAATCTGAAAAGATTGGCAAAGGTGCTTGCTATTTCTAAGTTACAGATAACTATTTAAGCCTACATGGGTGATAAAGAAACAGGGAATCAGGTTACCATCAAAAGAAACTAATAAAGCTCTAGTAACTGGCCTCAAAAGAATAGAGATCTTAAAATTAGCTAATGAAGAATTCAGAATAATAATTGTAAAGAAGCTCAGCGAAATGCAAGAGGACATGCGCAGATAAGTAAACAAAACCAGGAAATGATGCATTAGCAAAGTAAGTTTAAAAGTAGATACAGATATAAAAGAACCAATCAAAATCCTTGAGCAAAAGAATACAATGACAGGCTGAAAAATGCCGTAGATGGACTCAGTGATACAGAAAAAACGATGAACTGAAAAGCAGGTCATTGAAAGTTGGTCATGTAGAGTGGGGAGGAAGAATTAAAAAGAGCAAAGAGAGCATTTGGGGCCTCTGAGACACCATACTGTATGAGCAGGTGCATGACGAAAGTTGCAAAGGAAAGGAGAACAAGGTGAGGAAAGGTTCAATAAAAAACCCCAGTCCTGGCAGTTGTACAAACATCGAGATTCATGAAACTTGAATATTGCCAAGTAAGATCAACTCAAAGGCAATTACTCAGAGACATGTCATAATCAAATTACCAAAACTCAGACAAACAGGCAATTTCGAAAGCAACAAGTTACTTGGCAGATATGATGGACTATCATCAAATTAGAGCAGACTTTTCAGCAGAAATAGTGCACACTAGGGTAAAATGAGATAATATACTCAAAGTAGCAAGAGAAAAAAAAATTTGAACAAAACAAAACTGGCACCCAAGAATATTGCCTGGAAAAACTGTCTTTTAGAAATAGATGAGATAAACACATTCTGAGACAAATAAAAGCTGAAGATGTCATCACCATTGTAAGACCTGCCTTACAGGAACCACAAGAGGGAGTATTCAGGGTAAGATAAGATAGCTAAGTTACAACATGAGAATTGTAAAGCTAACACATAAATGTAGAAGGTAAATGCATAAATTCAGAGTACAGCAATACTGTAAGTATGGTGGTAAACCACTTTTAACTGGAGTATAAAAGTTACAAGAAAAAAAGGCTAAAATGATAGTGACAATAATTCATTAATGTACACATAATGCAAAAAGATCAAACAGGAGTAAATTAAATAGAGACTAAGAAAACAATATAAAATATTAAAAAACTAAAATTTTTTTAGAGATGAAGCTGACAAATTTTAGCAAGTCTAAGAAAAAAGGAAAAAACTGAATAGATCAGAAACTTAAAAGAAGATATTATAGTATTACAAAATTTAAAGATCATAACAGACTACTATGGATAATTCTATGACAAAAATTGGAGGGATAACCTAGAAGAAATTGATAAATGCCTACAAAGATACAAATGAATAATAAATAAATAGGAAATTTACAGGTCAGTAATGAGCAAGGAGACTAATTCAGTAATAAAAAAATCTTTCATAACAAAAAGTCCAAGATCTGATGCCTTCCATGGTGACTTCTATTAAACAGGTAAAGAACAATTCCACTTCTCAAACTCTTCTGAAATACTGCAGAAGAAACATTTCCAAACTCATTTCTAAGACCAATATTACCCTTATACTAAAGTCAGATAAGGGACAACAAGAAAAAAAATTGCAGATCAATAACTGATGAACATGAATGCAAAAATTATCAATAAAATGATAGCAAAAAAATTCAGTATCACATTCAAAGGATCATAGATCATGATCAAGTGGGATTTGTCCCTGGAATACAAGGATGGTTCATTATACACAAATCAATAAATTTGGTACACTGTAGTAACAGAAAGACAAAAAACACTATCATCTCAATAGATTTAGAAAAAGCACTTGACAAAATTCCATCCTTTCATGATAAAAATTCCCAACCTATTTAAAGCTTCTAGGTTGACTTTACAACCAATATTGTGCTCAGTGATGAAAAGCTGTAACTTTTTTGGAAGAAAACAAGGGTTCCCACTGTTGCTACTTCTATTTAACCTAATAGCCAGAGCAATTAGACAAGAAAAATAAGTAAAAATCAAGTTGGAAAGAAAGCAAATTGTCTCTGGTATGACATGATCTTATACATAGAAACCTTAAATATTACACCAAAACAACTGTAAAACAATTTAGTAAAGTTTCAGACACAAAACTAATACACAAGCATAGGTAGTATTCTCTATACTAACAATGAACTGTCTAAAAAAGAAGTAAGAAAATAATTCATTTTTTTTTTTTTTGTCTTTTTCCTTTTTATCAGTACCGGGGATCGAACTCACGACTGCCTGCTTGCAAGACAGGTGTTTATGCCACTGAGCTAAATCTCCAGCCCCCAGCCAAACAGTCTTAAGCAGAGAGAGCAGACCTGGGGGTACCACACTGCCTGACTGTGAAGGATACTAAGGTTTGGGGTATGGCTCAGGGCAGAGCTCCTGCCTCGCATGTGCAAGCCCCCCAGTTGATCCCTGCACCACAAAAGAAAAAATCCAAAAGCCCAGATAACTTAAGTATTACTGTAGTCAGTTTTTTGACCTTGAGACGCATTATCTGACAGGTAGGACTTGAAGGAGGAGAGATTTAATTTGGTTCACAGTTTCAAGGAATCTAGTCCGTGGTCAGCTGGCCCCAAGGCAGCAGCCTCATGGTGGAAGTGCATGCTGGAACAAAGCTGCTTGGTTTTGGGAAGCAGGGCAGGGGAACAGTGCCAGAGAGGAAGAAGTGAGGGACCCGCCACAGACCCCAGGGCCATGGTTCCCTGACCCAGCCAGACGGCCAGCAGTCAGCTTTACTGATATGCTAGGTGTTTCATAATCCAACAAAGCCAGGTTAAGTTTGAAGCTGTGGCTTCAAAGCTTGGGTCCCGTGTTGCTTGAGGACATGTAAAGCATGTGAGCCTGCTGTCCAGGGCAGGCGCGGACTGGGATCCGTTTATGTAACCCATGACTTAGCTGCAGCAAACCACGCATGTGCTGGTTAGGCCCAACAGAGAGGAATGTAAATAGGGATGAGGGCCCACATAAGCCATGAATGGTACAGATGCAGCTGCTTTTCCTTGCTGCCTTTTGAACTGTCGTCTGCCTCGTAGCTTTCCTTTCCTTGGGGAGCTCACCTGCAGAATCACCTCTACAGACCCCCAACCTTGGCAACATATCAGGAATGACAGCCACAATCCTGTATAGACATTTTTCCATAGAAGACATACAAATGGTCAAACAGTTGTTCAAAAAAAGACTCAACATCACTGACTATCAAGGAATTTCAAATCAAAGCAAGTACGTGCACCACTCAGTACCTACTGGGAAGTCTTCAAAAACACAAGAACGGACAGGTGTTGGCAAAGATGTAGAAGAGAAAAGGCAATCTTGTGTACTGTCGGTGAAAATGTAAATTGGTACAATACTGTGAAAAATAGTATGAAATTTCCTCAAAAAGTGAAAAGCAGGGGCCGAGGATTTAGCTCAGTGGCATAAGCGCCTGCCTGGCAAGTGGGAGGTCATGAGTTCAATCCCTGGTACCTTAAAAAAAAAAAAAACAATGAAAAGCAGAACTACCATATGATCCAGCAACACCGTATCTGGGTACTCAAAGGAAGTAAAATCAAAGAGACACCAGCCCGACTGTGTTCGCTGGAGCCTTGTTTCCGAAGGCCAAGATGTGGGATCAAACCAGGTGCCAATGGATGGCTGAATGGATATAGAAAATTATACACACACACATCCATAATAAAGTAGGAAATCATATCCTCCCTGCTGCAGAATGAAGCCAGTGAACAGTTTTCTAATGCAATCAGCCAGACACAGATAGATACTACTGGGGGACCTCACGTACACGTACAACTAAAAATGTTCAAATGTACAGAGTTGGAGAGTGGAATGGTGGCTGCCAGGGGTGGAGCGGAGTGGTGAAAGTGACAAAGAGAAGGCATTTGTCAAATGGCTGAAGTTTTTGCTACAAGCTGCATAAATTATGAGGCGGCACTGCCCAGCATGGCGACCAGAGAGGATGGTGCTGTGTGGTACACTCGAATCTCCTGAGAGTGGAGCCTTAGTATTCTTAGCACACACACTATGCAGGATGAATATGTGTGGTGATGGTAGGTTCATTAGCTTGATTGTTGGAAGCATCTCACGCCATATGTGCATATTAATTATTACACTGTGCAACTTAAATATGCAGGCTCTCTACGTGTCAGTTATGCCTGATTACAGTTGGATAAAGTTAAACTAGGCCATTCTTCTTGGTAAGAAATTCCACCAGAGGGAAAGGGCCAGGAGCCTGGTCCCTCTAACCCCCCACAGGACACACAGGATCTGAAGCTGACAGCGATTTGAAGAGGTCCCGCCTCCCCCAGCTCTGATGGAGATCAGGGTCTTGTTCTTCCAACTCAGCTGACGGCTCACACTGCTCCATGACATGGAAACACATAAACACACGTCAAAGGGAGAGGCTATCTTTAAATCATTTAGATTATTACCAAAAAGGAAACACACAGTTTAAAACTCCCTGTGGTTTGCAAAAAATTGGTATTAAGTATATGTTGTATAATCTAGAGAGAAAAATGGAGGTCACAGGGTCGAGAGGGGAAGGAAATGGACCAGGCTCTCTCAGCTGCTTAGGGTGAGAAATGATGAGCAGAAGGGGAGAGAGGGAAAGATGCCAACTAAAGACATGACCCAGGAGTTCAAAAAAACCAGCTTCAATAAACAACAGCGAGAAAACAAGAGACTAGGCAGGAAGGCCAAGGGACTTAGAAAAATTGGAATTTGTACTTATGGACTTTTTTCCTTTTCTCAAAATGCTCGTAAACAGGAGACATTGACCTACAGCTATAAACATAGGCAGATAAAATTGCACGCAGTGAGATTATGTGTGAGGTGATATTAAGTCTTTCTACCTTCTGAGGGCCAGGGAAAGTCCAGGAAACAGAGATGCAGAGGTATGCTCATCATAAACAGATGGCTCTTGTGCTATGCCTTTATTTGATATGCCATATACAGACACATGGGATTTCAGTGGCACTCCGAAGCAAACCTTCCTGCTAAGGACTGATCACTTCACCATCATTTCAGCTACACATAAAAGCTCCAAGCTTTTATTAACCCAGTTTAGAATGCAGCTTCTCTGGTCAGGAGGGCTGCATTTCCTGAGATCAGCTGTTTTAAAGAATGAACTCTGTAGAGCCCCCGGCTGGAGTGGTGTCTTACACAGTGGCAGCACTCCTGATGTCTGGTGATAACCGGAGAGCCTCTATAAATAGTGGACGGACGTGTGCGGTGTGGCATTCGGTCTTGATTAACTACACGCCGGGCTGAGGGAGAGTCTAAGCATTGGTCACAACGCGCCATGAGAGCTGGATCAGTCTGTGCTAAAGCTCCCTATATGCATACAGGCTTTCCCTTCACCCAGTTCCTGTGCTCCTGGCCTTCTCCTGGAGAACACTGTTCTCCTGTAACAGAGGCAGCACATTCTTTAGCTCAAGTGTACTAACAGCCACCAACCTAAAAGCCTTAACTGAAAAAAAATTTTAAAGCTGGATGTGGTGGCACATACCTGTAAGCCCAGCACTTGGGAGGCTGAGGCAGGAGGATCAGTGTGTTTGTGGCCAGCCAGTGCTACATAGCAGCAAGACACAGTCTCAGGAAAAAAACATTATTTTCAATAAGTGAAAAATCAAAGCTATTTACAGTTGTCCCGGCTGTTGGAACAGAAGGCTTTCTGTGCAGGTTCAAGCACATAGTTGACCTTTGTCTAACTTTACATATGGGTTAATCATGGGTACTTGGCCAGGGTCACATGACACCCCCTGGTAAGAAGTGTCTCCTGTTGAGCTGTGCCAAAGCTGTCTCTGAGGTTGTGCCAAATAACTTTCACCCTTGTGAAGCAGGGTAATTCATAATATTCTTCTCTGTCTGTCTGCTTCTCTCTCTGTCTTTCTGTTTCTCTCTCCAGATCTCAAACTCACCAAGCCCAAAAACCTCTCCTTTAATAAGCTGAGGGTGTGGAATGTTAAATCCTACATGGTAGGAATACGGCTAAGAGCTTTACGAAAGGGCCTTTGGACCCGCAAAACAGAAATATTCCCTAAAACTAAGATACAGGAAAAGTTTGCATGGTAATTTTACTGTTAGTATACACTTGGCAGAAATATCTATTTGCTGATTTTACCAAGTACTCACCTCTTTTCAATACACTAAATATCTAGAGATTTAGACTCCAATTTCTTTCTAAAATTAAGAACCCTTTTGTTTCGTGAACCATTACTCCCACATTTGCTTAGATTATATTTTTATCTGCTGGTGCTCCTTTTTAGAGGTGAGACGAACACCCTTGCTTGGAGAACTAGAGGGTGGATATTCCTAATTTTGGAAGTTTCTAGTGGGGAAACCACGAAACCACACAAAGCGCAGGAGAAACTGCATCAGGCGTGGTCCCGCCCCGCCCTCCAAGGCCCCGCCCCCTGTTTCCTTTAGCGCCAAGCTCCAGGCGGTTGACAGGGGCGCCTGCGTTCTTCCCTGGCTCTGATTGGCCCACTGGAACTCCAGACGTTGACCCTATTGGCTGCCTAAACTGTCGCCGCCCCCGCTGATTGGCCGCGAGGCCGTTGCCGTGGCGACGCGGGTTGTTGTGTTTCCGCGCCGCTCTGGGAGTGGCGGGTTGGCCCAGACTTCAGCCCGCGCCCTACAAACCTAAGCCACCGAGACCCTTGGCAGGCGGGCGAGCTGGGCGGCGGGGACCGTTCTGCTCTGCGGCGCTTGATCACTGAACTGCGGCGGACTTCCGCACCTTCTGCCGTAGGCGTGTCAGTTGCAGACCCGGGCCCAGCCTCGTCCGCATCTCCCCGCCGTGCCCAGTTATGAGGAACACCACCAAGGAGGCGCCGGGCGCCGGGCACCGCTACGCCCCCTGCGGTAAGCGGGACCGGGGCAGGGGCGCGAGCGGTGGAAAGGGAACCCTGGGGCCCTTTGACATTTTCTTTGCAATAGTTCAACGATTAGTTCTGCTGTTTTCCTGCATGTTAATTACGGACCTTTCTTTCCGGCTGCAGCCTCGAGGTATTTCACTCACTCCCTATTTAGACCGCAGCCAAGTTAAATCTGTTTCCTACTGAAAGGGGCAAGTTGGATGCTGGAATGGAGAATCCAGTTGAGTTCTCAGTTGAGTTTTCATGCTCCGCAGTTTTCATCCAGTTGAGTTTTCATGCTCCGCAGTTTGAAGCTGGGAAGGAAAAGGAGACTCAGTCTTGGTGTTACTTCTCGGAGCCTTGGGAAGGACTGGAGAAAGAGGGTAGAGAAGAGAGCCCAGATGCTGCGGTGGTGGGGCCGAGCTGAAGGCCTGTACATGTTACAGGAGACGAGTGAAACGTGGCCCTTGCGCATGTCCACACGCACTTCTAGTCCCTGGTTCTGACTGTGACCGGTGCTGGGGACTTGAGGGGTGAGGAATGAAGGGAAGGAGATTGGGCAACTCCGGTTCGCTCACTTTGGGCTCAGGAAATTAGGTGAGTGATGCTGACAAGTGTCCAGCGCAGTGTCCTGCCCAGCAAATGCGCTAACGCAGTTAACCCCCTACCAATCCTACCCGGCATCACCACCCCACTGCACAGACCAGGAGACCGAGCGCTGGCGCTTGGAATAAGTGGTCCACCCTCCCGCAGGCACCAGGTAGCTTCACAACCCTTTCTTTTAATGGGGGCACTGGGTGTGCCCCGTGGGCCTGTGAGTGCATGGAATGAGGTCTGTGCTTCAAGACCTGGAGAGCTGCACATCCTCATTTCTGCTCACAGGCACTTGCAACCACCATTTCCTCATTAATAAACAAGAAAAAGAGTGGCTGGGGATTTACCTCAGCGGCATAAGTGCCTGCCTGGCAAATGCGAACATGTAAGTTTGATCCCCGGTACCAAAAAAATAGAGCGTTTTCGGGTTGGGGATTTAGCTCAGAGGCTCAAGCACTTGCCTGGTAAGCAGGAGGTCATGAGTTTGATCCCTGGCACGCGCGCGCGTGCACACACACATGCACGCGCACACACACACACACACACACACACACAAAGTAAAGATTCTGCTATGTAGTCTATAGGAGAAGGAGAGAGAAAAGCAATGGGACAGTATAGTGACCTAGGGTCAAGCAGATGGTAACAGTTTCTGAATGATAAAAGCTATAAACCCAGTGCTCTGGGAGGCTGATGCAGAAGGATTGCAAGGCTGAGTCCAGCCTGGGTAACTTAGTGACTGACTTAGTAAGATCTGTGGGAAGGCCCGGGCTCAGTCCCCAGTACCGCACTCATGTAAAAGGCTAAGTCTTCGCCTCTTTAACCGTCTGTAGGTGGTGGTGATTGGTGCTTCGCTGTTTAGTCCCTAGCTCTGTCAGCTGTTCCTTGGCACTCGTTTCTAAATGGTCTGGGGTTCAGTGCCTGTCCAAAGCTTCCCGTAACGAGCAGGTAGATGTGCTGTTCTCTGAGGACTAATTAGTAATCAAAACACGGAGAGGAAAAATAAGCAAGGGTCAAATGTGCTCTTTCTGAAGGAGGCAGGCTTTGAGCTGAGTGAACAGAATTGAAAGCTACTAAACTCTTATTCTTCACTGGTAAATTGGTGCTGTAGAATCTTTTGTGGAATCTCTTAAACCTCCCAAGTTTTTCCTTTTCAAAACTTCCTGGTGTTTATTTAGCTAATTAATGTCCCTGAGATACTAAAAAATTTTTCCTAGGTACCTAAAAACATTTTCCGTGTGAGAATGTTATTTGCTTCTTTGCAGTGAACAGAGCTACAGTGTAAGTAGAAACTGGATGTTTAGGTTTTTAGTCTTAGTTGATGATGATTTTTTATTTTTGTGTATTTATTTGAGTGGATTTATTCTGTACTGTTTTCCTGTGCACTGCATAGTATAATCAACCAACCAACAGACCATTTGTCTCTCTCTCTGTCTATCTAGCTATCATCTATGGAAAGACATTTATTTTAAGGACCTGCCTCATAGGTATATGGGGCTGCTAAGTCTGGAGGGCAGGCTGAAGTTGAGGGGTGACCCTGCATTCAGGGGTGACTTTACATTGGAAATCAGCTCATGTTGCAATTCAAGTTCACATCTGGAAATAGACTTTCCTTTTCTGTTTTCTTAAGCCTGATTGGATGAGGCTCACCCATGTCATGCAGGGTCATTTGATTTACTTGAAGTCCATTGATTTAAATGTTATTCTCATCCAGTGAAATACCTTAACAGAAAAATCTAGAATAATGTCTGACTGATATTTGGGTACCATGGCCCATCAAACTGATGCATGCAGTTTGGCTCTGCTTCCACCATTAGCTGGGAATTGTGTTAGACTCTGAACATCGTGTGTTTGTGACAGTTACATTCTGATGACTGCCGTTTAATACCCCCACTGTGCCACACGAATTACATCTTTTGTGTTACACAGTTTGCCTGGATTTTGTTTCTGACTGCCTATGAAGTTTTCTCTTATATTTGACCATCTGGTTAATCAATTTCTGATGCAAAGATTTGCCTAAAATGCCTATAGTTAGAACACCCCATATCCCTTCCATCAAAGGATTCTACAGAAGTAGTGAAGAGCCCAGGTCCTGGGGCTGCTGCCAGCCACCCCGACCCTGGACAGTGGCTCCCTGCCTGCAACTCAATGCCTCAGGGAGTCTCACATGTCCCAGGCTGGCCTGCAGGCTGCCCTGGTACCCACCAGCTCAGGCTCAGGCAGCCCCTCGCTCTGCCTGGCTGGGCCCACACCCCTTTTCCGTGCTAGACTCATGTGGCCGAGTTGCAGCAGGGAGGAAGGACAGAGGGCAAGCTTGTTCTTCCTCCTGCTTCACCTCTGCTGCTCCTCCTTCAAGATGGAGGTCACGGTGGACTCTTTCGGGTTTCCCCTCAGCCTCCCCAAGGGAAAGTGCTTGGGTATCGGGGCCTGGGGAAACTTCCTTTTGGTGAAGTGGCCCCTTGCTGTCCCTCCCTGTTAGGGACATGGGCCTCTGGCAAAGCCCTGCTGGCCTGCAGCCCTGAGAGGCCAGGCCAGGAGCTTGTGGTGGGTGGGGCTGCCAGCTCCAGGCTGCGCTTCACTGTAGCTGGCTGGGCAGGCTGGGCAGGCTGGTGGGCAGCTGAGTGGCAGCGTCAGCACGGCTCATCTGGCCACAGCTGGCCTGCCCCGCCCCACCCAGCGCAGCTGAGAACCTGCACTGTGGAGCTATTGTTTCTGTGCAGAATTTAGGTCTGTGTTTTAACACGTCGAGTGTGTGCAATCGTGGGCAGACTGAGGCTGGGCGTGGTGGCACACGCCTGTCATTCCAGCATTTGGGAGACTGAGGCAGGATGATAACTTCGAGTTCAAGGCCAGCCTGATTACAGAGCAAGGCCTTGTCTCACAAGTAAAACAAAAACAGATCTTGGGCAGCATCTGCCCACATCCCACACAGCACACCGTTTCACTCAACGCTTTTTTAAATTTTAATTTTTTATTAATCTACATTTGCAGTACATGATGATTACATTCCTCTTGGAGGAGTTGGGGCGTGGATGTCACACATCTTAACTGTTTTCTGGTCCTCTTTCCTTTCCCTCTCACCCCCCCCCCCATCTCCACTCCCCTTCTCTTCTGCAAAAGCTCTGTCTCCCGATTCCTACTGTCTAGCTTTTATTGTGCTATTCCACTTTGGGTTTCTCATGTAAAAGAAATTGTGTGACAGTTAAGCTTGTGTCTCTGACTTCTTTCCCTTCGCATTATGATCTCAGGCTACATCCATTTTCCTGCAAATGACCATGTTCATCCTTCTGTATGGCAGAGTTGCTCTCCATTGTGTGTAAACAGCACCTTTTCCTCATCCATTCACCTGCTGACAGACATAAGGGCCACTTCCAAGATTTGTCCGTGATGTTCTAATGAGTAGGGGTTCTTTGGACTTCCCTCTTCCCCAGCAGGGCTGAGAAGACAGTTAAATCTCACCTCTAGGAGGAGAGATCGCCAGAGAGGTAGACAGGTGGATGGGGCCTTGGATGCCTGTGTCTCTGGAAAGCTGGGATACCAATGAGATGGGAGAGGCTAATGCAGGAGACCAGGCCGGTGGTACCTCTGTGGCATGGGCAGCTGGTGTCTTCGTGGACTCTGCAGACCTGGGCATCCCCTGCTTAGCATTGGGCGCAATGTGGTGGGTCTTGAGGAGGAAGGCGCTCCCCAGCCTGTATCCTGTTCCCTGTAGCGTCCTGTCTGCGCGGAGACCGACCCGAGGGCACACTCTGTCCCCCTCCCTGTGTGGGCTCCCGGGACCCATGGTGACACAGCACGCCTCTCTCCCATCCAGACTGGTATTACCACCTCCCGGCCAAGCGCTCTGAGAAGGCCGTGGGTGCCCCACCGGCGTCCCAGATCCCGGGGCTCAGCAACTTGGGGGACTCACAGGACCAGGCCACACTCGGGGCCAGGAGGTACTGGATCAAGGACACGGACTCTGAGTACGTGAAGCTTGCCAAGCAGGGCGGCAGACCCGGTAAGACCCGCGTGACCCCTGCACAAATAGACACACGCATGTATGCACACACACGCATGTCTGTGCAGGATGTTACAGCTGAATGGTGCCTTCGGAGAGGTTCATATCACACCCCTGGCTTCCTTAGTGCTAAGAGAATCTCAGGGTGCCATTTACCTCAGAGGGAGCCTGTGCCTGCCTTTTAATGTCCCCTGCCTGCCGTGTCCAGTTCCTCATGTGTGCGGTTTTCCCTTTGCTCCTCAGTTGTCCCTAGTTGCTCCTTGTCCGCGGTAGAGGGGACTGAACCAGGGCCTTCCCACTGAGCTACGCCTCCAACCCCTTGACGGGATCTCCCCAGTTGCTCCATTGTCCAGGCAGGGCTTGAACCCTCCCCGCCCCTGGCTCAGCCTTGCAGGGTGGGTGCTGGGGTTACAGGCCTGCACCACCGGCCGCTGTGTGAATGGATTTTGCCTAATGGAAAAGCCCAGCGTGTTTCAGTGGTGGTGATGATGAAAATTAACTCACACATGCAGAATTTAACTGAGATGTTAGGCTAAGACTGCAGCACCTGGAGTGCGATAGAATTCATCCTTCAGTGGGAAGGGCCATGTCCCTAAATGTCTCCCAGCGAGCCTTTGGGGTTAGGGACCCTGAAGGCTTCTGGGCTTTGTTTCTGTCCCCACTGGCTGTCATCACCCCTATGGGACAGGGCTATGGGGAACCAGATGACACTGAGATTCCAGGCCACTGCCTTGGACTGACCCAGAAGGAAGCAGCTGGATTGCAGTTGAATACTTTTGTGTTCCATCCCCTCCACTTCCTGTTGGTTAAAAGAATAGTGAGGTGCTCACATTGGCTTACTGCTGGCCACATTAACAGAGGTTACTTATTTTGGTAAAAAGGACTTACTCAAAGCCTGCCCCGAGGAGATGGAGACCCGGTTTGCCTCCAGCCTGGGTCTCCCAGGTGCAGGAGGTCAAGGGTGCTTTGTAGCCAGGAACAGAGGCGGGCACACAGTGAATGTGGATCTCCACCCTGCCATAGCTTCCAGCGTCTCCCGCTCATCGTCCCCTTTCTTGGGGAAGGAAACCCGGCTCCTGCTCCCTGGGCCAGCATCTGCATATCGTGTCCCCCAGAAGGGGCTGAGGAGAGGTGGGGTGTTGGTTTTGAGCAGGAAGAAGCTTGGAGAAGTTGCTTATCTCTGAAAAAATCAACCTTTTAAAGTTCTATTTGCGGTGCCCTTTCGCGGTGCCCCCCTGGCAGGGGCTGAGGAAGGTCTGAATGAGGCCTGAACGCTGCATCAAACCATTTTCCTAGTGGGGTCACTTCCAGAAGCTGGTGCTAGCACAGAGAGGAGAAAAAGATTCCCTGTCTGCAACATGCTGCCCATTATTGTTCTAGTAACAGTAACAATAATTAGCTGGGCAAACGGGGCACACCTGTAGCAGCTCCACCCCTCAAGAGGCTGAGGCAGGAGTATCTCCGTGAGTTTGAAGCCAGCCTGGGCTACTTAGCAAGACCCTGTGTCAGAAAACCAAAAATCAACTCATCAAACAAACAAAACATCAGAGAGTTGATTGTACAACAAATGTCATATAATTACCACTGGGCGAGTCCACATGGAAGAGACAGGATTTGTTCTCTTGTAACTTTACTGTAAGCCTTAACAATAGAACTGTCAAGTACCTACCTGTAGTCCCAGCATTCTTGGAGGATGAGGCAGGACAATTGCAAGTTGAAGCCCTGCCTGGGCAATTTAGCAATTTAGGGAGCCCCTGTCTTGAATTTTTAAAAAGGCTGGGGATGTAGCTCAGTCTGAAGACTTCAATCTCCATGGTTGCAAAACAAGTGAATCATTAGTTTTACATGGAAGGTTAAACATTTCTTACTGTGTGTAATAAATCCCTGGAAGGTTTTTCTGCCAGCTTTGGCGTGGCTATTGTTGTCCCCATTCTATTGCAAAACTGCTTCTCCTGTTCCCTGCCTTTTGGCACCAGGGGAGGGGACTGAAGCACAGACAGCCCCCGTGAGCTGGAAGCAGGGTCCCTTTGAGAATGAGCCTGGACTCTGTGCTGCTCAGATTGGCTGCAAAGTGACTAGCAAACCTCCCAGGTGATTTCCCCTGGAAACCTCGAGGGGAAAGTTGTCCTGGAAACAGCTGTGGGTCAGGGACAGCCTCCCCACCAGAGGAGGAGAGGGGAGGAGAGGGGGGAGGATCCAGCGCTGCAGTCCCGGAGAAGGGCCTGGGTAGGGGAGGCCTGAGGAATTGGCAGGAAGTGATGATTTCTCTGTGCAGAGACCAGGACTGGGGCTTTGTCCAGTTTCACAACAGAGCAAGGTGGGGTAGATGTTGCTGTCTGGGAGGCAGGTGACAGCCACCCACCTGCAGCCCAGGAGCTCCGCCCAGCTGCCCCCCTCCCTGAGCTTCTAGCCTGGTGTCTGGAGCACACCCAGCACCTCTGCGTGTCTCTTTTCCCTGGAGATTTGCTGAAGCACCTTGCAGCTGGGAGCAGGAGGGGCTCCCCGGTGGCCTACGCCCTCCCGGACTGGTACATCCACCATAGCAAGCCGCCCACCGCCAACCAGCGCCCGTGAGTACCTGGAAGCACACACGCTTGTATTACCTTTCTCACCATCCAACATCCCAGGGTGGGCTTTACTGATAGGGTGCCCAACACTGGTCATAAGTGTGTGGTGTCATAGGTCCAGGTGCTGTATACAGTGTATAGGTCTCTGGCAGATGTGACACAGTCACGGCCAAGCCTGAGCCAGGGGCCACAGAGCACTTTGGCCCTGCCTTGAGTTGTGGGTCTGTGGCCTCTTGGTGAACAGCTTTGGGTTAGGACCATCAGCAACAGCTCGTGCCTGCGCTTTCTTCTCACTAAGGGTGAAAGGCAGGAGTCCCACCTAGAAAGACGGGCACCTTGGGCTCTGGACAGACATGGGGCCACGGGAGCCAGGGTCCCCACTTTCGTGTCTAGGATTTCCTGTCTGTGGCTACGCAGACCTGACCCTCCACGCCAGAGCAGACACCCTTTTGGTCTGCTGTCTGGTTTTGTTCCTGTTTTGGTTTTTGCTTGAAAGCTGGGACACCACGCTGCCTTCTAAGTCATTACCTGGTATCACTGCACTGCCCTGCCCACGGTCACACTGTCGTTTATGCCTTTTGGATTCTGTTTCCTCCCAAATTTCTGCTTTTTTTTTTCTTTTTTTATTAAGAAAAAACACAAAATGTATTACATGACTGAGGCCAGGGAGGATTTTTCTTCTTCCAAGTGTTAGGTTTCTCTCCCAAATGAATGGTTTATTTCCCTGGCATTCCCAAGGCTCTGGGTTTGGTCCTAGGCACTGTACACACATATACACACATACGTACGTACACACACACCCAGAGTACTTAGTGCTCAGAAAGGAAAAGGAATGGGGCAAAATGAAAGACCTCCTAGAAAGGGTACAGTCTGGAAGTGGCCTCCCCGGACCGCAGGTCACGAGGAAATCAGCTAGAAGCTGGAATACCCACATTAGCTAGGCCCGTTTAACAGGACATAAAGCACTTCGTCATTTTAAATGATCACGCTACCCGGTAACTGTTTAGAGCTGTGTCTCTCTGAAAGGGGCCGGAGTGAGTAGCTTCACTCCCACGTGAGCCTGAGCTGGCCTGGGCGGAGGGCTGGGGTGTCTAAGGGGACCCCCAACCTGCCCATGTGTTAGAGGGACTGGGTGGCATTTATGTGGGGAGAGGGGCCGGGAGGTGGCACTCTGTGACCTCTGTGACTACAGGGCGCCCGCGGCGTCCATGCCGGATTACATGGTATACCAAGAGTTCCACCCCAGCAGCCGGGCTGATGGCGGGAGCTACGAATCCCGGAGGGGGCCCTTCGACTTCGATGTGAAGACGGTGTGGCAGAGAGAGGCGGAGGAGCTCCAGGAGAGGAAGAAGGTGACAGCTTGCGGGTGGTGGTGTCTGTACATGCAGTGCTTCCCTGACCCCTCCGGGCTGCTAAGGGGGTGCGGGTCAGCTGCCCTGGGGCGTTGGGGTGACCCCGCATCTGTTGTGTGCTCAGCGCTTTGTTTCATTTGACTGCAAGGCTGGTGGCCCAGACCTTGTTGCCCGCAACCCCCTTTCCTTGAATAGTGACTTCATAGGTAAACTTACAGTTAACTGAGCGCTTTTGGTCGGTTAATGCTTGTCCTGGGAGACACTGGCAGGGTGCTTCTCATCTGGAGCACAGAAGAAGGAAATTTTGTATTTTTCCACTATTCTGCTTTCAGACATTGCCATCTCCTTTAAGTCTGTCTGTTGAAATTTCCCTGGAGTGCCTCTTCCCACTGAAAAAGGGAGAGGAATTCTTTTCTTCTGTACACAGTGGAAGAGAGTGTTACCTGATTGGAAGCCCTTCCCATCCTCTGGTGTGAACTTGGGGTCTCCAGGGACCCCAGTTAGCTGCCAGCTCCAGGTCTGAGGTGCATCAGGATTTGTGAACAAAATGGACGATGTATGTTAAAAATCACCATGTTAGATGCTGAGCACAAGCCGAGCCCTGTTTTTTAAGGACACAGGCAGTGTCCGGCCGGGCTCCTCATGTCATACTAGTGTGAAGTGTCTCCTCGTTTACCTTTGGCCTTAGGGAGCAGCATCGCTGGCTGCCATGGGCCGCCTGTGTGTTCTGTCCCCCGTGTCCAGGTGTGGTCCTGGCTCTGGGTTGTTCCCACTGTCCCTGTGGATCGACTTGGTTCATGATCAGGCCCGCAGCTCCATGACAGGCCAGTGGCCCATGACATGAGCTGTGTCGGGCAGGCAGGGCCTGGTTATCTCACAAGGTGACCCTATTACCGGGTGTGGAGTTCACCTGCCAGTGTTCCCTTAATTTTTCTTCCTTCCTTCCTTCCTTCCTTCCTTCCTTCCTTCCTTCCTTCCTTCCTTCCTTCCTTCCATTTTTTGTGCTATGGAGAATTGAACCCTGGGCCTTTGCACTAAGCCAGTTTTGTGGCCCCTTTTAATTTTAATTTTTTATTTCGAGACAGGGTCTCACTAAGTTAAGTGCCTCGGGTTGAGCCCAAATTTTTGATCCTCCTGCCTCAGCCTCCCGGGTGCTAGGAATACAGCTGTGTGCTGCCATGCCCAGCCTGTTCCATGAGTTTGGCCAAACGCATTCATTGTGCAGGTTTCCAGCACAGTGCAGCACCATAATCTTCAGATTGCTCAGCCTTTCCATTGTCACCCTCTCCTGAGGCCCAGCCCCTGGCAGTCACAGATCTGATTTTTTGCCCTATTGCTGGATTTTCCTTTCCCAGAATGCCAATCGGTAGCATTGAACCATAAGTGACCCTTGATCCAGCTTATGCCGTGCAGCTCGGGCATCTGAGATCTGGCCTCTCTGTGGGGCAGGACAGGCTGGGTCCCTGGCATGCAGAGCTGAGCCACGTGGGGGCACAGTCCATCCCAGCCTGCCAGCAGACCCAGGTTATTCCAGCTCAGGCGGCTCTCATGCAGGCCACTCAGGGCCTCAGCATGCAGGCTTCTGCATGGACCATTTGGTATTTCCCACTGATAATTTTTCATGCTTTTCCTACTGAGCAAATGCACCCTTTTTTGAGACAGGGTCTCTCCATGTAGCCCGGGCTGGCCTCCAACTCACGGTGAATTTTCTGTCTCAGCCTCAGTGGTGCTGGGATTACAGGCATACGCCATGACCGTAGGTTTGAGTAGGTGCATCTTCATTTGAACACCACGACTCCTTTTGGGCCACTCCTTGCCATCTTTCCTAACTGTCCTGTGGGACAGGCTGGCTGCTGAACTGTCATCTGACCCCAGTTGGTGAATCACGGCCAGGTCTACCCCCTGTCCCTCAGGTCTGTATGTACCGCTCTGATCCAGGGTCTGTGTGTTTTTACACAGGTGAAGCTGCCAGCCATTAGCTCGAAGCAACCCAGCAAAGTGGGGACGACAGCAGGTGCCAGAGAACCCGCAGGAAGCAGGGTGTCCTTCCCTCCCATGTAAGTGCTCCGACCATGGGCGGCTTCTGCCTGGTTAGGTTCGGGGGTTATCTTCTGGGTTCCATCCCTGTGGCTGTGGGACTGGAGGCTGAACCTGGGCTTCACACTGAGCTATACCCCAACTCTTCTTTAATTTTGAATTTTGAGACGCAGGGTCTCAGTAAGTTGCCCAGGCTGGCCTAGAACTTTCGATCCTCCTGCCTCAGCCTCCTTGAGTGCTGAGATTACAGGCCTGCACCACTGGGCCCAGCCTCAGTTGTTCCTTCCTGGCTGTGGTTTTGCTACTTGAGCACACATCTGAGTTTCCTGGGTGCCGGGCAGCTTTCTGCTTTGTGGTCACTTGTCCAGCAGGGTCCTGCTGCCCGGTCCTGATGTTTTCTGTCACTAGCCCTGAAGCCTGGCTTGTGCTGTGTCCACACTCAGCTGGAGGGGATGTCAGGGACATCAGGGGCACTAACCTTTACTGATCTTCCAGCCAGAGTGAAATCCTCGAGGCCTCTTATGCCTCCTGGCTTTTCCAGAATTCTCATTCAGTGCTAGAGTAAATGTCTTTATTTGCCTGGCTCTTTAGATAGTTTCTCATGCAAGGGTCTGGGGCAGGAAATAGTAACAGCTCGGACACTGGAGGGAGGGTGAGAGGCGGTGGGGGACCTTTAGGCCACCTTGCGGTGCACACTGATAATCCCAGCACTCAGGAAACTGAGGCAGGAGGGTCAGAGCAAGCTCAAGGCCAGACTGTTTAGCGAGACCTCAAAACACGAGAGCAGCCATCACAAGTCAGACACCCATGGCCAGAAGGGACAGGAAGCGATGGGCTGTCATGCAGCCCAAGGAGAGACTTTGAGGAAGCAGGATGGGTACTGGCGTCCCGATGGCCTGCATGGAAAAAAGCCTTGGCGAGTGGACTAAGCACTGTCCTGTGCATCACGGGCGACTCGAAGCATGTCTGCGGTCCCAGCGTGGTGGCAGCTGACGCAGGAGGGGTGAGGTGGGCCAGTTTAAGCAGACTCCCTCTCTGAATCACAGATAAACAGGGCTGGGGATGCAGCTTGGTGTGGAGGCCTGGGTTCAAGGCCCAGGAAGAAAAGGGGAGAGAGAGAGCAGATGCACTTACGGGCGCCCCCTGGTGTTCAGAGAGAGCGATGTCCTTGTCAGATGCTCTCTGGTCCTAGCTCCTCGCTGCGTTTGGACCCAAGTTTAGAGTTCACCTTTCTCTCTTTGAGGCCTGGTCAGAAAACCAGTTCCCCAACAAACTTCTCCAAACTCATCAGCAACGGTTACAAGGACGAGTGGTTACAGCAGCAGCGACTGGACTCTGAGAAGAGGACCCGGAAGACGTCTAGGGCATCAGTGTCATCCCAGTCCATGCAGGACCCCGAGGGACCTCAGGACGCAGAGGCGCCGCAGGACACACAAGCTCCCGAAGTCTCTGAGAAAGCCGAAGGTGAGGCGCAGCCTGCCATCCTGGCGTCCCGTGAGTTTGGCCCACTGTGATGGATGATCCTGGGAGGCAGGAGGCTGAGGCAGGAGGATGGCATGTTCAGGTACCAGGCAACTCAGCAAGACCTGCCTTAAAACAAATAAAAACTTTTTAAAGGATTAGGAATGTAGCTCAGTGTGACAGGCTTGGATTTATTCCCCCGACAGAAAAAAGGTTTCGTTAGAAAAACTGTTTTTGTTTTTTTTAACCTCGATCCTTCCTCTGGTGTTTGCCAGATGTTGGTTCTCCATTTGGCATGGTGAAAACTGAACACAGTAGGACCCCAGTGCGTGAGGTCCACTCCGGGGCAACGCTCAGTAAGTCGGATGCGTTTGTAGTCTGACAACGTGAGTCCCGCACAGTGCGCCTGTGTTCCTTACGCCGTGCGCCTGTGTGAATTCTAGCCTCCAATGCTCAAAGGGCGGGGACTTGCTCTACACCAAATAGCAGCAGCTATGGGCTCCTGGACCTGAAGAACCCTGACCCCACAAGGTGGACTTCGGCCTGTGCTAAAGGCTGGGCTCTTTCATAAAAACCCCTCAAGTTTTCCCCTACCCCCCCTTTTTTTTTTGCAAAGAACTTAACATTCAAACTGGCTACTGCTCTGTTACCTGCATTTCTTAAATGCTGAATAATTTAGAATTTTCCCAGTAGTTAGATGCTCCAATTAGTTTTTATTGGTTTTTATTGTTAACAGTCCCCAAGAAAATTATTCTCACCTTGTTTTTTTTTTTTTTTTTTTTTTTTTTTTGGTACTGGGGATCAAACTCAGGAGCTTGCACTTGCCAAGCAGGAGCTTGTGCCACTAAGCTAAATCCCCAGCCCCTCTCACCTTGATTTTGGATACATGCATCTGATAGCTGATGGAATGTTCAAGACCAGTGTCAGAGATATTTTCCCATATACTTTCCCTAGTGCGTTTACAGTTTCAGGTCTATGTGGTATCTTAAGATTTTAATCTAGTTTGAGTTGAGCTATGGTATGATATGAATGACCAATTTTTATTCTTTTGATATGCATATTCATTTTCCCCAACAACATTTAGTGGAAAGATCATTCTCTCCCCACTGTATACTCTTGTTAAAAACAGCATAGGTTTGTTTCTGGTCTCTAACCTGTGCCATGTTCTATGTATATGTTTTTGTGCCAGTGCCATGCTGTTTTGATTACTCTGCCTTTGTAATATATTTTGCACTTGATTATCATGATGTCTCTGGCTTTGTTCATTTTCCTCAAGATTGCTTTGGTTATTCAGATTCTTTTAGGGCTCTCTATAAATTTTAGAATTGTTTTCTATTTCTGTGAAAAAGGTCACTGGAATTTTTATAGACACCTTTGGATAGCATGGATATCATGTCTCGCAATCCATGAACATGGTATACCTTTCCATATATTTCAGTTTCCCTGGTTATTTACTTTTAATAATTTTAGTCCTACTGAGAAGAGAGTTTTTTGGTTAATTTCTTTTTTGCAATAGATCTTTTTTTTGTTTTGTTTTGCCTTTATTTATTTATTTTCTTGTTGTTCATTGTTAAGGAACACAGTGCTACTGATTTTTGCATGTCAATCTTGTTTCCTGCAACTTTACTGTAATTTTTGATCAGGACTAGCAATTCTCTGCTGCGGTTCTTGGGATTTTCTGTATAGGAGGTTATGCTGTCTGTAACTCCTCTGCCTTGGTTTGGACGGGTTTTCTTTCTTTTTCCTGCGTGCTTGCTCTGGCTAGGATGTGCATTGCTGCACTGGGTAGAAGTGGGGAGCGGGCACTTGCTGATCTCACTGGCACACTTTCCACATCCACCAGTGAGCACGGGGCCAGCTTTGACCACGTCGCTTTAATGTACCGAGGTGCGTTCCTTCCGTGACTCACTCTATCAGGAAGTGGAATTTTGGCACGCTTTTCTGAGGTAATTAAATATTTATCTCTCTCTGTGTATCACATAGGTTTTGTCCTTCATCCTGTTAATGTGGTAGATCGCATTTATTGATTCACGTGTTAAATCATTTTGGCACACCAGGGATAACTCCCGCTTGACCATGGTACATGATCCTTTCTTGTGTTTCTAAGTTGGGTTTATTTTATTTTTGTCTCCGTGCTCATCGGGTCCCTCGGCCTGCAGCTTTCTTTTCTTGCAGTGTCCTTGTCTGGCTTTGGATGAGGGTCGCGTTGGCCTCAGACGATGAGTTTGGAAGTATTTGTGGGAGGAGTTTGGAAAGAATTAGCAGTGCCTCGCGGTATCCGCAGTGAAGTTATCCCGGCCTGACTTTTCTGTGATGGAGATTTTTATTACAGATAGAAAAGCCTTCTGAACCTTTTCTCACTGCTGATCTGTCCAGGTTTTCTATTCCATCATGATTTGGCCTTGATAGCTTGTCTGTCTGCAGGAATCTTCCATTTCTTCTAGCTGAGCTGGGTTGTTGGTGTATGATTCTTTGTACGTAGCGTCCTAAAACCTTTTGCATTTCTGTGGTATCAATGTAGTATCTTCTTTTTTTATAATATGTTCTTTGTGTCTTTATTTTTTCCCTCAGTGTAGCTAAATGTTTTCCAATTTTGTTTCTTTAAAAAAAACAGCTTTTAGTTTGTGGATCTTATCTTTGTTTCTTTCTTGATCTATACTTTATTTATTCCCGTCAGATCATTCTTTCCTTACTTCTGCTAACCATGAGCTCAACCCAGTCTTTTTAGGATATTAATTTACAGTTGCATGACCAGTCACCTCGCCTGCCAGGGTAAGTCAGGGTTCCTAGTGTCATGTTCTGTGTGGTCTCAAGGAGACAGGGTTTACTCCACCACCAACAACATAAGAAATGTAATCAAGAATCTGTCCCCTAGCAGAGGTATGGGCTTACAATTTCTCAGTGAAGAGATAAAGCAGGGGCTGGGGATACAGCTCAGCGGCACAGCGCCTGACTGGCAAGCTCAGGGTTGTGAGTTCAATCCCCAGTCCAGGTACTATTTAATCTAAGTGTTTCCATTAGCAACAAGGCCTGCTTCATTCCAAAGGAACATTTAATCATCCAAAATCAATGGACGCCCTGCTGGGGGGACAACAAGGCCCCCACATCTGGGGGAGCAAACTGGCTAGACCCTGCTGCAGGCTCAGCGGGGTGTCACCCAGAGCTGCTCCCACCCCTGCCATCCCCCTACCCCAGCTATGGGTTCTTTCCCCTCGATTTCTGTTTTCTTTACCGCCTTGGGGCTTAAACTTTATAAACAGCAGTGACCCAGCCAGCTGCACCGTTTCCCTGCCGAGGTGACCCCTCCCTGAGAGCTGTCTCCACACTGTCCTTGGGTTCAGGCTTTGTGGTTAGCTGTGTCTCCTCCCAGGGGAGCAGGCTATGATGCTTGGTCTCCTGCTGGGGGAAGGGGGGTGCTGAGCTGGGGCTCGCTGGCTGTGGGGTCACGGCTTCTGTTTTGTACCTGACTGGGGCTCCTGGGGATACGTAGTGCAGCAGCTGGGGTGCAGGGACAGATGCACCCAGAATCCCGCTCGGCTGGGAGGACACTGGTGGCCCAGGCAGTGCTCCCGCTGCCTGACGCCTTGGTTGTAGCAGAACCAAGATCGTGGACTTTTGTGTCCCCACAGGACATGCCCAGTCCCTCCCACCCAGTGCCAGCCCTGGGGACTCAGTGTGCTGGGAGGGACACAGGATTGGGTGCTGCTTTTGTTTCTTTCTCAATACTGGAGATGAAGTTTAGGGCCTTTGCACTGAGCTACATACTTCGTCCCCTTTTTAAAAATGTTACTATTGTTGTTGATGGTGATGTTTTTAGCATTGATTCAGGAGCTCTCTGTGACTGACTTACCCAGGCTTGCAGTCCTCCTGCCTCGGCCTCCTGTGGTATAGAGATTTCAGGCGTATACCATCGCACCCAAGTAGGTGCTAGATTTTTATGTACACATTAGGTCTAAGCCTAAAAACGGGCAGAAGTGCGTGCTTTTCTCCCTGAGATGAACGGTTGGTTTGTGACGCTTAAGGAACGCCCCTGTGAGAGTCTCCTGTGTTTTCACTGTGCCTTGCAGGTCCAGATAGATCTCCGTCCGCGCCGACACCGGCTGAGCTCGCATAGACCTGCTGTGACCCTCAGGATCGCGTCCAGGAGCCAGTGGCCAAAGGACCGCGTCCCCCTACTGTCCCACGGCTCCTGTCCCACGGCTCCTGTCCCGATGGATGCATGGCAGCGACTGCTACGGACCGGGCACCTCCAGTAGATTTGATGACCTTATGCATGGGCGGCGATGCGCCCGCCTGTCCTCCAGGCTCCAAGCACAACCCGGGGCCTGGCTGACCCTCGGCTCCTGGGCTGGCGATATGCCCTGCTCTTGGGACTGAGTTAACTCCTTCCTGTTTTCCACCAGCATCACCTCCGGGTGTGGCTGGGCAGCGCTGGCCCTGGACCCCGCACGGGCAGAGGCGCACGGCGAGCTTACAGCCCTTTCCTGCAGTCGATCCTACAATCTCCATAGAAATCATTTTCAGTTACAAAAAGTAAATTAATTGTAGAATATGGTGATATACTTTAAGTCTAAAAGAATTCTATGATGACTTGAAGTTTTAAACATTTAGTACGCAATAAAACATTGTAACGTTTGCTAGTTTTAAATTTTTTGCTAATACTTTCTGAAGTCCAGACTATTAAAGTCACTTTGTATCATTTCAGTAAAAGTACATTTAATTTTAGCACTTAATTTAGTAGGCTTCAAAAAAACAAGTTTTTAGTAATCAGACTGGTCTTATTTTATAAAGTTTATTATAGATTTTATATAACTGATTTGCCTTTCATGTAGTTTTATATTTTATATGTTTAATCCATTAATAAAATAATATTTTTTAACAAAGAAGCTAGGAAGACAGACACGACCACAGATATTTTAGCTTCTTTCACAGAATTAACTTATCATGCACGCACTCAACTAAAAGTTGTTTTAAATTAGTCCTTTAACTGAGATGCTTAATTGAGCACTTACAAACATGCTGTTTATTACAGATATGCTGTTTATTACTCTTACTCTATTGTGGGGGATGAATGCAATACGTAACTAATTTGAGCACTTGTCTATATTAAATAAAAGCAATATACCTGTACAGGAAGTTTTTTCCTCTCTTTTCTCCCTTCCTCTGCATTTCTTCTGCTCAATTCCTACCTCATCTGCCAACAACCTCGTCTTAATGAAAAATTTGTGAGGGATGTATACAATAGTGTAAGAATCCTTCAATTCTTTTTTTAAAGGTTATTATAGTAACAGACACCTGTAATCTCAGCACTCAGAAGGCTGAGGCAGGAGGATTGTTGCAAGTTTGAAACCAGCCTGGGCTGCAAGGTGAGCCCAAAACCAGCCTGAACTGTACGAGACCCTGTCTCCAAAAGACCAAGGTGAAGACAAAGAAGGAGAAGGAGGAACAAGACGGGGAGGAGGAGAAAAAAAACGGAAGATGATGATCGATGTCCTAATTAATGAAATAAAGGCAAGGCGGCCGGGAGTGCAGTGGTGCGGGCATCTGTCTGTCACGTGGGATCTGTCTGTCACTTGGGATCCGTCTGTAGCAGCCTGGCTGGGTCAGAGCCAGGGCCCCCAGAAAGAGGCCAGGGCTGGAGCCCCTGCATGGGATTTGTGTCTCTTGTATAAACAAGGAGACCCAGAGCCTCCCGCATGGTCCAGCGCAGGAGAACCCAGCCGGGAGCCTCCGTCCCCGATCCGCAGGTGCGCCTGGACCGAGCCCGGGGTTCTCCTTGCTCCAGGACGGAAGGAATAGACCGTGGGGGTTGACACGCTGTGAAGTCAGTGGAGTTTTGTTAAAGCAGCCTGAGTGGATTAGGGTAGATCTGAAAAAGAAATCAGACTGACACCGTCCCCGGGTGGCCTGAGATCTATGTAGAAAATCAGCCGACAAACAGAACTAACTCTTAGTGACCAATTATATATAGCAAGGTTGCAGAATACTAAGATAATATTCCAAACACACAAAGCTGATATAAAGCTAATACATAATGTATTTGTGTAAATATAGAACAATATACAAGGCTGTGGAATACAGAGATAATATGCTTGCTCTGCAGAACCAGGGCAATCTCAGCAGATCCCAGCAAGTTGTTTTGTGGATGCTGACAAGGTAATTAACGAGAGACAAATGGCTCTGTTTGGCCAGAGACAAACCAGAGACAAATGGTCTCTGGTTGTTGGAGACCACTAGGAAGCAGCTCTGAGCAGGATGTAAAAGTAACTACTTGGCTTGCTGTGTTTATCTGTGAGTCTGTCCTAGGCCTCCACCCCTTGCTTGCCGACAGGAGCTGATTCATAGTGAGGGACCTCTGTAAATCGCTGGTCCTGGCTGAGGCCTGCAGTGGACTGTGAGGCCAGAGTTACCTCAAAGGGCAAGGTAAGGGCACAGCTGCAGACACTCTGGCTCCAACATCAATTTAGTAGATAGATTCGCAGCTGTAGGAATTATTCCTACAGTCTCACTCCTACCATGTCTTCGTGATAACATGGTTCGCCTAACTAGACAGGATGCATTACTTGGAGACTCCCAAGGTCTTGCAGTTTCTCCCAAGGTCCTGCTCATTGCCTGGACTTTCCTCAGTTCCCCCACCCTTTGTTGTTGGACCTAATAAAAGTGGGCAGTCCAGAGAAGTCTTTGTCTTAGCCGTCAGAGTCTCGAACTCAGATAAAAGGTTTTGATCCTCCCAGAGCCCTAAAATCATACCACTTGTCTCAATTTATTTAACCCTCTGCTGTACACTCGTTTGGGAGATTGGGGGTCTTGGTCAGGTCCCGATAGCTGATTGGGTTTTTTTTTTTTTTTTTTTTTTTTTTTTTTGTCTTTTTCCTTTTTATTGGTACTGGGGAATTGAACTCACGACTTCCTGCTTGCAAAGCAGGTACTTATGCCACTGAGCTAAACCCCCAGCCCTTCAGGTTTTTTTTTTTTTTTTTTTTTTTTGAGACAGGGTCTTGCTATGCAGTTCAGGCTGGCCTTGAACTCACTATTTAGCCCAGGCTGGCCTCTAACAGTGATCCTCCTGCCTCAGCCTCCCAGGAGAGGGATGACAAGCGTGTGCCACCATGGTTCTGTAGACAGATGTCTGAAAGACAAATGCTCTGTCCTCCGAGGCAGGGGGACAGGGGACCACCTGGATGACTCTCCATTGACTGAACCTGGCCAGATTGCCGTGTTTTGATACATGCAGGGCTGGCTCTGACGTTTCCCCATTGCCGCAGCTGGCTTTAAACAATGCAAATGAGTCTAGCAGAGGTACTGGTGTGTGGTCATTAAAGCAATGGACAGGTCAGTAAAGCCCCTGCCTATAACTCTCACATATGTGTGAGCCAGGCCAGTGACCAAGCCATCTGCTGAGACTGAGCCCCGAGGTAAGAGGCTGTGGCTCCTCAGGACGTGGAAAATGACACCTCTGAACTGAAGCACCCACCGCAAGACCCGAGGCACCGCCCCAGGCGGTGTTACGCAGACTATTTCTGCATCTCTCTCCCTCCGTATCCTGCAGAGGTGGTCTTGGCCTCCCACCCCGCCAGCGCATAGCACTCACCTCCTTCACTCCACTCCCACGGTCACCCGTCCCGAGCCACTTCTGCTTCACGTCTTCCCGGGGTCCGAGGCCTTGGTTCCAGGCAGCCCTTGTGCCAGCTGGACTTCGGGCCGCTTGGCTCCCACAGCTACAAACGTGCCTTAGTGACTTTCACTGGAAGTGGTAGACTGGAATTAACCCGTGAGAATTCCAGTAATCTTTCCTTGGGACTTCAAGTGTGGATTTTTCTGGCCCACGATGGGTCCTCAAAGGGCTCTCTGTAAGGGACACGCACTGCCCAGTTCTGAGAGCGACCGTGACACTACAGCAGCTGTGCCTTCCTGTCACTGGTAAAGTAAAACAGAACGACCAATGCAGTGTGATAGACCACTTGGAAATCGTCCGAGTACATACAGACAACTGATCCTTGCCAGAGGAAAAGAGGAAACCACCTTTCTGACAATTGTGCTGAAATAATCAACATTCACAAGGAAAACCAATCTAGACACAAGCACTATCACAGCAGTTTACTCACAAAGGATCGCAGTAAAATACAAAACCACACAACTCCCGCAAAACCATACAGGAGAGAACGCGGGAGAGCTTCGTTTGGTGGTGGTGAGGTCCAGGGGAGCTGGAACTGATGAGCCGGCTTCACAGACATTAAACACTTCTGCCCCCTTAATGATGCTCTCAGGGCAGCAAAAAGACAGGCTGCTAGGTAGGAGGAAAGATTTGCAAGGGAAACAACCGAGAAAGGGTTGATGCCCAAACTACGTGGAAATTTCTTAACACTCCACAAAAGAAAGAGCCCCATATAAAAATGTCCGTCACAGGTCCCTCACCAGTGAAGGCTTTTGAGGGGCCCCACAGATACGGAGAGGTGATGCTATATGTTGTCAGAGAACTAATGGAAGCAACAGTGAGATAGAGTCAAATGCCACCTACTGACGCCAGCCAAGGCTTGAGTACAGAAGCCAACAGCCGCTGTCGGAGCCGCCCCTCACGGCTGGTGGAAGGGCAGACGGGAGATGCTTCCGTGGCCTTATAAACCTAGTTTGCCCCTAGCCCAGCAGGGTGTTTCTCGGTGTTTACCCAAAGCAACTGAAAATTTATATCCACACGAAAACCCTGCATGTGAATGGTTCAGGCAGCTTTCTTACCAAGACTCAGAAGTGGAACCTGTAACACCCATGAGGAACCTGGGAATCCGAGCGGTAGGGATGTGTCAAGGTAGGGTCACTGCTGTGAGCTCGGCCCCGGCAGAGGAGAGGCTGTGGGTAGATATGGGGACGCGGGGGCTGTGTGTGAACTTCCTATGCCTTCTGTTCAGTTTTGCTGTGAATTCCAAGCTGCTCTAAAAAGTCTATTACAACCCAGCATTTGGAGAGGCTGAGTCAGAAGCGCTGCAAGTTCGAGCAAAGTCTGGACAAAGGAAGGGCTTAGCAAGACCCTGCCTCAGAACAGAAAATAAATAACCAGGTGTGGGGATGTAGCTCAGTGCAAAGGTCCTGAGGTCAGTCACCAGTGCTGCCGAGGAAAACAAAACAGGAGGAAAAACAAAACAAAGCAATTCAATTAGAAAACAGGCAGAAGATATGAACATTTCACCCACAAGCACACAAGAAATGTCATCACCCACGTGGAGAGAAACCTGGCAAGGCTGAGCGCATGGTTCCCACACCGTGCGGTAGGCACACAGTGGGCATCGGGAAAGTTCCAAGACAGCTCCTTACTGGGGACGGACGGGGCTCAGGGCCTTCACACTGAGCTCTAGCCTCAGCCCTCTTCGGTCTTTGATAGAGGATCTCACTAAGTCACCAAGTTGGCCTGGCTGGGCTGGAGCATAGGATTGCCCTGCCTCAGCCTCCCAGAAGGCTGGGGTTACAGGTGTGTGCCCCCATGTCTGGTTCCTGCCAGCTGTGTTCTTAAGATTCATCAGCAGGGCACTGGTTAAGTAAACTGGCACAGCACACCATGTCATGTTGCTCAGTTAAAAAGAGAGAACCTAGCCATGAAACAGCCTGGAGGAGTCTCCAGGGAACTCCGTTGAGTGGGAAAAGTGAACTCCTTCAGGTGAGGTGTGCTCTGAACGCAGAGAACCTTTTCGAAATGAGCAGGTTTGGAAACAGGCCAGGCCGGCAGGTGTGGGTAAGGGGGGTCAGAGGGAGGAGGGTATGGATGTTAAAGAGACAGAACTCTTTCCTACCCTGACTACTGCAGTGTATGCATGTGGGTGCTGCTTGTAAATCTTCCCTCATACAGGGAACCCTTTCCTGTCCTCAGTGTGGCCCATGAAGGTTTCTATTTGTGACCCCAAAGAGAAGTTATTGGAACTCTAGTGAGTTAATTCCAATCTACTGAGGGCTGGGGATTTAGCCCTGCATAACACAGCTGGGGTATTAGCTAATAATCTGGGGTCTGTGCTTCAGCTCTGATGCAGGGTCCTGTTTGCCCGGGGCGGGGGGGGGGGCGTCATAATCACAGCCTCTTTCTCGAGGCTCGGTCCCAGCTGACGGCGTGGACCACGGCTCTCTATCCTGCCTGGCTCAACCACATATTTGGGGAGTCGCTGGGCAGAGTAACCCCGACCTGTTGCCTTGCTTCGGAGATTACACGCTAGCTCTTTAGCCAGCCAGTTTACATGGTTTAAAGGGACAAAGAAACATTCCCGCCAGCTCTGTGCACAACAGTATATGGAGACAGGTCTAGCTTTATCCAAAATGGAGAAAGTTGCTGTTCTTTTCAAGGAGAGTCATCTGGGTAGTTCCTCACACCTACAAAGTGGGGTCCTCAGGCAACCCACTTAGGGCCCCCCAACAGGAGCTTTCTGTCTCTCCATAAATGTCTTCCTATTAGCCTCTGTTGTCTTAGAATTCATTTGGAGGACACGAGCTCAGACATCTAACAGGCTGTGAGCTGTAACGCTTCCCTTGTGCCGTGCTTGGGGTTCCTGATAGCCCCACCGACCCCTTAACACACTCAGAGGCTCCAGTGAGATAAGGAGTAGTCACTAGGCCAGGCCGTAAGAGTTAGCTTTTATTTCGTAATTGCCATTGCCATAATTGTTTGCACTGCTTGTGCCTTTTGTGGATTGCTTTTGCTCCTCTAGTTTATACCCTTTTGATGTTTCTTTAAAGGGGTTTTACTTTTATGGAGGAGGTCCTGCGTTCCTATTTTGTGTAGGCTGCTTTGAGGTCCCTTGACTGACTAGCAACTGCTGTGGTTTTTAATCTTATCTCAGAGGATGCTAAGGAGACAATGTTAGAGAGCCATCTGGTGGATTTTGGTAGAACGTTCTGTAAAAGGGATCGTTTCATGCAAGCTCACCTACTGTCAGTTCAGGATTTTATCTATCCTGTACAGAACGCTAAAACCCAGCAGTGTTTACTCTGCAGACAGTAATTGCCTTCAGGCCAGCTGCTACTCTCAAGACAGAGGACAGGGTGCCCCAGTCCCTGTGGTGAATCCCTGCTCCCACTGACACCAATGGCCAGTGAAATGCTGACCAGATGGGCAACTGGACTCCTCTCTGGAGATGGACCTCTGATTGCATGGACCTAGCGAAAGCTGAATGGATGGCTGAGGGGTCATGGCTGGGGCATCTGTCCAGCAGATTCCTGAGGGTCCTTTGGTGGAAGCCAGCTCCTTCAGCTCGAATGGGTAATCAGCAGGGAATCTCTGCTTCCCTGCACATGCCCCTGCACTCCTCAGATGGGGTGAAAGGCAACCCCTTCTGTCATCATCAGGTGTCCTGATGCTCAGAGTGACCCAAAATGATACTGTTAGAGCCCTTTCTCAAGGCTCCCTTAGGAGCTGAGCTACAGATCTGGACTTTTCTCACTCTACTAATGTAGTCAGGATTCACAAGGAAAACAATTTAATACTAGACACAGAATTATTTTATCATAGTCACCCAAAGGGGGCTGGGAATTTAGCTCAGTGGTGTAAATGTCTGCCTGGCAAGTGTGAGGTTATGAATTCAATCTCCTGTACCAAAAGTAAAGTCACCCACAGAGTCAAACATGAAAGTGCAGGAACTCTGTTCACACACTAAAGGCCTAAAAAAATCTGGCTGAGGGCCCAGATCCCAAGGCAATGTCCTACATGGGTCCAGCTGCAGACCTAGAGCCCATATAATGTCTTTTGAATGTTTAGTCAGATTCATGGATCTGCCCTGGGAAGGCCCAAAGGTCAGCAGTGGAGACCAGAAAGCCTGTGCCAGCGGGGTGAAGGAGCTGTGCCAGCAGGCTGAAGGATCTGACCTGGAGCCAGGAAGCAATGTTCAAGGTAAGGACCAGGGCTCCACTGAAAAGTAACACAGCCAGGGCCGAGGATTTAGCTCAGCAGCGTAAGCACCTGCCTGGCAAGCGTGAGGTCATGAGTTCAATCCTCGGTACCCAAAACAAAACAAAACAAAAGTAACAGAGTCATCCTCAGTGACAACAAGGTCCTGAGTGAAAGGTTCCTGCCCTAGTATAAATTACTGTACGAATATGGCAGTGGTCTAACGTGGCAGAAGGCCAAAGTGGGACCACTTACCATTTCCTGCTTTATCTACAGCCCTAACTGCAACTTCCCTTCCTGTTTGCATGCACAAGAATTCCAACTGGTTCCTCACACATCAATATCCGCCCCACGTGCCCCTTCCAATCAGAGGTCATATAAGTCTCTGCCTCTCTGGATCTGGTCGAAGGAGGCGGCCCAGTCATCATGGGTTGTATGCTCCTTTCCACGTCCTCAACTCAATAAACCTGTTCTTTTCATCTTGTACTTTTTGCTTCTCTATTGCGCCAGAATATTCTAACACCAAGCACCTCCATTGATGAGAACAGCCGAGTACACATCAGGATCCAGCGTGACAAGCTTCTCCTGGAGATTAAACAGCACACATCCTCCCATCCAGAGCCAGGAAGGGATGCTCAGTGTAAGGACCAGAGCTCCACCAAAGTGAACCACAGCCACTCTCACCAACACAAGGTCCTGTGCACCTCTAATGCCAAGTTCATATCAGGAAAGAAGCTTGACAGGCTCCTCCAGAAGAACCAGTGACAACAGGGGAACCAACACACCCTCTTCTTTCTCTCCAGGACTCCTTTTTATCTTGGCAGCAATCTTTAGGTGGGCCCTCCACACCCAGCACCACGATGACTCAGGTCAGCTGGTACATCAATCCATCACAAATAATAAATTAGAAACCTGCGTTTTCCTCCCTCTCACCAGGAGATAACTTTAAAATTCCTTGATTAGAGACCTCCCTTCTCTCTTCGAGGCTGAGTTGAGGTAATTTACATCTGTTTGCCATTCTCATGAAAGCAGCTATCAGGAAAAGCACTTTACATTCATGTTTTACATATTCTGAGAGCAAACAAGATTTTTAGCCAGGCTTTATCTTCTTTTGTGCACATGTAAAGCTGGTGGGTGTGCCTTTACT
The DNA here is from genome assembly GCF_034190915.1 of Cavia porcellus. Lineage (NCBI taxonomy): Eukaryota > Metazoa > Chordata > Mammalia > Rodentia > Caviidae > Cavia > Cavia porcellus. The sequence continues at coordinate 52,395,429 of NW_026947506.1, read as the reverse complement.
AATTTATAAATCACCTTTTCATGAGGTATGGAGATGGAATGCAGGCCAGGGTTGCAAAGAACCAACAGACATGTGCCAATATCCAGCAATGGCTGTTGGCAGGATTGTCTGTTTTGTTCTGTTTTTCCGTATTCATGATTGGTCAGGGCTTCTCTGCGGAGACAGGGCTTCCCTCTGGCAGTCCAGGCAGTCCAGGCAGTCCAGCCGGAGGGAAGAGGCAGAGAGCCCCAGGGTTAGTGCCTTTAGTCTTGCTAAATCATCTGAGATGAGCCTGAACTCTGGGGCCTTCAACCTCAGATTGCAGACCATTTCCTGTGGCCACCTTTGTAGTCAGGGTGCGGTGTGGGGGGCCTGGCTTTCCACGGTGGTAGCAGTTGACTTTAATCATTGAACTGTTCTTGGAGTCCTGTGAATCAGAGTTAGCATCTGTTCTTTTTTGTTTGTTTGTTCTTTGCTTTTTGTTTTGGTACTAGGAATCGAACTCACAATCTGGCACTTCCCAGGCAGGTGCTTATGCCACTGAGCTAAATCCCTGGCCTTGAAATTTCTTCTGTCAGATTAATCAGACTGCCACCCTTAATCTCAGTCTCAGTCTCTAGCTAAGAGGAAAATGCAGACAAACTTTCTGCCAAGCCATAACACACATCGTGTGGGGTCCAAAACCAAAGCAGTCCTTCCCTGCAGAACCCTCCCAAGCCTGGTCTTTATCGGTAGGATTTCTATCTGCCTTCTGATCTCCTGAGCTCTGACCAGAGTCTCCCCTACAGAGCAGCCTAAGCTGTACAGCTCTATGCATTCGGGCGACATCTCCAAGCCTTTCCAAACTCTTTCCACGAGCCTCATTCCCAAAGGCTCTTGAACCACATGGTTAGGTACAGTCACAGCAATGACCCCATTCCACTTGTACCAAATTCTGTCTTGGTTACTTTTTTCTCATTTATCGAGACAAAATACCTGACTCCCAAAGTGAAGCAAGGAAAGGTTTATTTGTTTTACAGCTCTTTTGGTGATCCACACTCAGCTGGCTCTAAGGCAGGGTGGCACGGCTGAGGGGCAGACATTCTTGGTAGCCACAAACAAGAAGAACTAAAGGGAAAAGAGGAAAGTAGGTCTCCCCCCTGCCTTATATTGTATGCAGGCTCCGCCCCTGGGTGGGTGCAGCACTCACACCACCAATCCCAGTGCTAGACAATAAACCAATCACAAAGTCTAGATTCAGCCACCTCTACCTGCATGAGGCATGGGGGGACGCCAAACACAAATCATAGCATATACATATATATAATTTTTGTTTGTTTTTCTCTTCCTTCTTTTCTCCATTTCCCCATGCTAGTTTCTCTTTCCTTTAGAAGGTTCTTCCACTTCATGATATCTAGTATACATTTTGAATCTTATTTATTCTTTCAGCTTCTCACAATAGGGAGACAATACAGTGTTTACATGTGTGCATTTGGTTTATTTCACTTATGAATATAGCCTGAATGGTACTCATTAACCTATAAAAGTCTCCAGTTTACCTTTCTTTATGGGTGACTGTTATTCCATTGTATAAAAAGACCACATCTTTTTTTATCCATTCCTCAGTTGATGGGCATTTGGGTTGTTTCCAAGATCTGGCTATTATAAACTGTGCTACTTTAAACATGGGCACACATATGTTAGTATGGTATGATGCTTTTAATTCTTCTGGGAAGATACCCAGAAGGAGAATAGCTGGGACAAATGGGACCTCCAATCCTAGTTTTTTGAGCAGTCATCACACTGATTACCATAGTGGTTGCACCAGTCTACACTCCCACCAACAGTGAAGAAGGGCTCCTTTACCCCACAGCCCCTCCAGCATTCCTAATAATTTCTTGATCCTGGCCATTCTTTCTGGAGGGAGATGGAATCTCAGTGTTGTTTTAATTTGCATCTGTTGAATGACCAGTGATCAAAGCCAGGATTGTTTAAGGTGATAACCCTTTTTTTTTTTTTTTTTTTGTCTTTTTAACAGTACCGGGGATCAAACTCACGACTGCTTGCTTGCAAGGCAGGCGCTTATGCCACTGAGCTAAATCCCCAGCTGATAATCTTTTTCTAGACTCAAATGTCTGTCTTTTTCTTGTACTGCAACTACTTCTAATAAAAAATATGTCAAGCCAGCATGTGATCACCTGCCATATAGTAGCTTTTTAAAAAGGCTTCCTTGATGTGCATGGTATATCTATGTTACTATACTCAGACACTAAACGGTCCAGACAATGTCATGCACTAACCTTAGAAGGGAGACAGTATAAAATTCTAAGGTACATTTATAGGCCACTATGCTCTTCTTAAATGGCAGCCTATTAAAAGTTAACACATTAGGTGAGAGATTTCTTTGTGTCATTTAATATATTGTGATAAGATAGAGATGTTGACCACACAGGCTATTCTGTGCTGAGGTGAACATTTAAGTTTGTTACAGAAATATTGTCATGGAGCCAGCTCATGGTGCACAACTGTAATCCCACCACTCTGGAGGCTGAGGCAGGATGATCACTGTAAGTTTGAAGCCAGGCTGGGCTGCATAGTGAGTCCAGGCCAGCCTGAACTACACAGTGAGACCCTGTCTCAAAATAATAATAATAAGAATGATAATAATAATAATGTCATCATAATTGCCATGTTTTTTCTGTAAAGTTTTATAACTGTCTGTTAACCTTCTGCAGAGACTCAACTACCAAAACAACTATGATTGATAGTCCTCTGTCATATTATATGCTTCAAAGTGTTTGATATCCAGATGAAATTATAATACTTAAATTCTCAGCCCCCACTGATCACTTCTGGGTGATCAATAACTGAAGTACAGAGACCAGAACTGGAAAGGAAATTGGGTCAGGGATACAGCTCAGGAGCACAGTGGCTGCTTAGCAAGTGCAAGGTCTGAGTTTGATTCCCAGTTTTTAAAACAAAGGTAACTGGGCTAGAAAAAGCAGCCAGTGTTTTGGCTCTGGCCCTGCATGGTCAACGAGCACCTGAGACATGAGAACCTTTTGCTATGAGATCTTACAACTTTGGTGAGTCATCTAACTTCCTGAACAAGAGGAATTCTGGACCCCAACAGACTAAAATCCACAAAGGTGTAGTGTGCAAAAGGAGAGTCACCCAGAGAAAAAGTCCCCCATGCTTACACAGTGAGGGTGTGACACATAGTGATGGCTGAGGAGCAGAGAGGCTCTGTGCAAGGTTCCAAAGTGACACTGGAGGAGACTAACCAACCTTGACAGACAGCAGGAGATTAATTTTAATTAACCCATGTCTCACTTTAACCTTGTCTTAAACACCCAACTAAAAAGGATAACCAAAAGATATACACTGCAGTGCCATAGTACAAAGTTAGCTACAGAAAGAGACTCCGATCGCTGACCCCTCCAGGCAGCTTCCAGCTCCACTGCTAGCTGACTATGGGTCATTAGAAAAACTCTGATAAAAGCTACAAAAGCTTGACAAGAGTCTTTAAGTTCTTTAGTTAAAATTGTCTTGTAAAACCACCAAACTCTCCATTTTCTTACAGCTAAAACCAGAGGAGCTAATCACAAAATATCAGACTTCATCAGTAAGACAGTCTAGGAGCCGATGGTTACAGTTACTGTTCCAAGCCCTGAAAAAGAGTTTCTGAGGGTCAGGGATTTAGCTTAGTGGTGCAGAGCCTGCTTGGCAAGCGTGAGGTCCTGAGTTCAATTCCCATACTCACCTGGCTCCCTCCCTCCAAACAAACAAACAAAAACAAACCAGATTATGGACTTGGCTCTTTCTTAAATCTGCCTTTTGGTTCTGCTGCTTATACTCTGGCTACATGTGCTTTAATTTCTTGAAAAAATTGCTTGTTCTTGTCTAAAGGCTGCCAAGCTCCACGTGATCATGCAGAAAAAACCAGTGACAAACGTGCTGGACTCCTTCACTGGATCTACCAGATGGACCTTGTTGAGAGCATTATATAGCACACTGAGGCCTTAAATAACCATACTTACTGGGCCTTAAATGACAACTCATCTGATCCCTCTCTCCTAAACAACGAGTTAACATTAATGAGGCAAGCCATCCTTCAAAAGCAGATGGCCTTAGGTCTGCACGGCAGCACAAGGGAACACTTGTTCTGTTATAAAAACTGCATGCTGTGTGTGATTCCTGATCCTTCTGTTCATATCTTGATGGCTATACAAGGCGTTAGATGACAGGTTAATGCCATGTTGGATTCTGAAACTCCCTGGATGTCTTTCTTACCATCTCTATGGGAGAGCTACTACTGGCTCTTCTTGGTAGGGATATTGTTGCTTATATCCATAATAGCCTTATTGATCTTACTGTTTGGCCCATATATATGAACTGCTTTCTCGCCCTCATCTTCTCCAGATTTAGCAGCAGGTGTCTCTAACTGCCCATCACAACTATGACCAACTTCAGCCTGAAGAAGCCAGAATGGTCAGCGCCCCTCTTGACAGTTAAGGATCCCACTTCAGAGAGGAAATATTATAGACAGCTAAGCCAGGCAGAAATATTAAGGCAGTCAGATAGGCCTTGGCCCTTGAGAGAGCCAGGACAAAGGTGAAACACATCTCAACTGTGGCTGGATGTGCCCTACCAAATGGAATGGAGCTGCCCACTCTCCTGGCTTTTATCATAATGGTACAACTGTGACTCAGCATGGTGGCTCTCAAGCCAAAGACAAAATGAGCAGCCTTGCTTATCTCCCTGAAGGACAAACACCAGGCTTGATGAAGCCTAGAGAGACATTAGTCATTTTAATGGGATGACCAAGACTTCTGGACCCATCTTTTCCTAGGAAAAAACTTCGTTATTTCCATGAACCTTTGTTACAAGACTTATTTCCTCATCGGGTCACTATTATCTGAGTGACTATATTTATTTATATCCTTCTTGGTTAGTCCCAGCTCTAACCCACATTGTACCCATGTGGGTACTGCTCTTAAAACTTCCCTAAAAAGTGGGGTCCTCAGGCAACCCATTTGGGCCCCCCACTGTCTCTCAGGAGCTATATCTCTTCTTCTCCAAATATTTCCTGCTCTTAACCTCTGCTGTTCCTAGTATTCATTCTCTGATTTTTAGAGAACAGCCATCTCACAGATTGGGAGTGTAGTATTTCAGTATTTCCTTTTTATCATATTTGAAGTTTCTGATATCACGCCTGTGATGTAAATCATCCCTGTATCAACATCACAGGTTACTCTGGGTCAAGTTATAATCAACCTGTAGGATTCCAAGTGCAGTCCCTTAACTAATACTGACCTAATGGAAATACAAGGTAGGTAGCAAGAGGATGTAGCATGGGAGGAACAGAGGCATTTCTGGAAGGGGTGGGAGGGAGGGGCAGAGTGTGCTGGTCATTCTTACATGTTTTCACGTTGTTTCTCTGTGTTTCTTACATCATTTCAGTTTGCCACATCATTTCTCAGTGTTTGTTACATTCTGTTCCTCACATTGTTTCTCTGAGTTTGTTATATTGTTTCTGTTTGTTACATTGGTTCTCTCTGTTTGTAACATTGTTTCTGTGGGTTTGTTACAATGTTTCTCTCTTTTTGTTATATTGTCTCTGCATGTTCCATGGTTTAAGCTCACTGGGTCAGATGGTGGGAGTTACAAAACAGCTTTGAATTAATATTTACTTCTGGGGAGGTGCAGGCCTAGTTATCCTGTCTCCATCTCTCTGTCATCTCCTCCACCACAGGCTTGGTCACCTTCTCTCTGTTCTGATGACCTCATACCTGGTCCCTTTTTAATTGCCTAGCAATCTCTACCTGACAGCTATCTGCAATAATGAGATGCTGATCATCCCTGTTCTTTCCTCCTGTACATTCAAATGCACAGCCTTAATCTCAGGAACCCTCCACTTTCCCAGAGTGTACTGCAGGTGAGCCATTTGTGGAGACAGGTGGTCAGGGGATTTCAGGCCACAATGGTGGGTCATAGGCCTCTATGGCTGGAGCCTGTATGATAGAGCAGCCTTGCCAGGGTCCCAGGGGAGTGTGGCTGAGTGACGCCACATGGGACATAGAGAGGAACCCTGTGCCCTACCAAATGGGATGGAGCTGCCCACTCTCCTGGCTTTTATCATAATGGTACAACTGTGACTCAGCATGGTGGCTCTATGACCTGCTGGGCTAAGGGACACAGTGTTCTCATTTCCCTGCTATGAAGGGTGTTCTGGAAACCTTTTTCCTGGGGCTCCTGCCCCTCTCAGGAAGGAACATAGTCACTGGGACCCTAGGGGTGGCATCTGGCCCTGGGACTGGGGCAGGCGAGGCTGCTTGGGGGAGAAGCCACTCACACTGCTGGGAGGATTTCTAGGAGCTTAGCTTCCCCAGGGCCTGGGGCCTTCCATAGTGTAGTCAGGTCTTCGGCAAACCCCACCCCTCTGGAACAGTGTTACATCTCATGAAGAGTGTCCCCAGGCCTGGGACACTGACCCAGAGCCCGCCAGTGCCTGGTGCCTCCTTGGCTGCGGCTGAGGTGGCCCTGGGTGAGCTGGTGGCAGACATGGGTGACGTGGGGTTTGCAGGTGAGGCTTAGAAATGTGGGACACAACTTTATTTCCAGTTTGTCCCATCTGCAAAGGTGATGTGACAAAATTGCTCAGAAAAGTCCTTAGTTTCCCAGGAGGAGGGGCACAGGGCAGCTCTTGGCTTCCCCAGACCTCACTCCTGGGGCAGCCAGTTGGACATCTGGGCCACCTCCAGCCCTGCCCTCCTGTCCCTGGCTGTTACTAAGGTCAGCAGACAAAGACCATCTGCGGGGAGAGAAGAGGCCTGGGCTCAGCCTCCGCATTTGAGTGTCAATTGTCACTGGGAATGAGCTACAGTTTGGCTGGATTAGCTGTGTCTGAGTCACTTCCCTTCCCCGGGCCAACGCTCTCTGGCTTTTCCCCAAGCTACTGGGGACTCCCAGGATCAGGAAGGTCCTAGAAAAAAATGGAAGCTGGCAGAGAGCTCCCAGGGACACCGCTGACCATAACCAGCCCCACCTTCCTGACCAACCGCTGCCACACTGGGTCATGGTTCTGGTACTTCTCAGCCAGCAGGGACACCTCCAGACAGACAGTATGACCTTGGATGTCCCAGAGCCTCTGCCAAGCAAGTATCCCCTGTCGCAGGACAGGTAGGGACCACTGCTGGGACAACAGTGGCTCAGGGAGGACTGAGCCCCGTGAGAAGCCGAAGCAACTCTTGGGGGGAGGTGAGGAGACAAACTTTCGGTCTGCACCGGACGCGTCCTGCAGGGCGGGCCAGGTCCCGGCTACGGGCGGGGCCGAGCGGTGACCCCCGGGCGGGGCTGGCGACTGCAGAGGGGAGGGGCGAGCCGGCTGGGATTGGACACCGCACGCGCCTGGTCCCCGGGGCTCAGTGGCCGCGCGCTGCCGGGGCTCAGTGGCCGCGAGCTGCCTAGTGCTCGGCCCCTGGAGCCAGGTCTCTGTCCCGTGTGTCGCTCGCCATCCTCTTAGGTAGCGGTGAGTGGGGCGCGGGTGGGCTCCGACTCGGCGCTGGCTTTGGGGGACCCTGGCTTGCCCCAGCTAGGTCCTGCTCCCGGAGATGAGGTTGCGGTGATACGGGTCGCGTGGATGTGGACGGGAAGCGCGCGGGAGGTGTGAATGGGCCGTGCGCTTCTTAGTGTCACGCTCTGTCGCTGAGCATGGGGTCCCCGGCGTGGGCCCTTGGGGCGCAGTTGCTGGTCCAGCGCCGCAGACCCCACGCGCCCTGGTGAAGTCGGCTGATGACTGATGTTTCGCCCCACCTGCCTTTCTGTGCGAGAGGCCACACGGTTTCACTTTCCTAGACCGCTTATTCCCCAAACCTCCGTCCCTCCGGGAGCTCCAAGGGTGCACCCCGGCGATACTGACCAAAACGTTGCCGCACGAAATACGACTTTACGCTCACCGGTGTAGAGTACGGATCCGTGCGCGCCGGCACGCGGGTCCCCAGCGGACCCCTCCGCGATCCTTCTGCTTGGCCACCTGTTCTTAGGCCTGGAGTCCGGGCTGCGGCCCAGCTGGCTGTCGCCGATCTGACAGGGGTCTTTCCCTGCAGGGCTGGAGAGGTGACTTGTGTCACGTATGTGCCCCTTTCTCCGCAGGGCCGGCGAGGTCACTCGGGTCACGCGGCCGGAGCCTTCCCGACTGCTTCCTGCGGCTGATTCACAGCTCCTCCACGCCGGCGGCTGCTCCGAGGGTGAGTTGCAGGGAACAGTCGGCAGCAGGAGGAAGGAAGGGGCACCTCCCGCAGGGTCTGGGGGCGCAGTACAGGCGGGGAGCTCGCCCTGTCCTCCATGGTCGCCCACCGTCTGCCCTCTTGTGCCTCAGTTTCCCCCCTTGCTGGTGTACTCGGGCTTCGTGGGGCCATCGGTCCCATTCATTTTCTCGGAAAGCAGGAATGTGTCCAACTGCGAGCCCTGCCCATCAGCCCAGCCGGCCGGCCTTTGTCCGTCCTGCCTTTCAGTTGGTGGGTGCAGTTTGTGTGGAGCCTGCGCTGTGGCCAGGCCTTCCCTTCCCTCCCTTCCTTCTTGCCAATCTGCCCTTGCTTACTTCCTTTCTTCAGAGGCCAAACGGACCTCCTGTCCCTTTGCGGGCCTCCGGAGCCTGCTGGTCAGTGCAGGGTTATTATTGGGCACGAATTGCACTCCTGGATCTGGGCGCCATGACATTGTCAGTGGGATGTAAAGGAAGGTTTTAGCTGAAAAGGCCACTTTTTTTGTTTTCGTCAACACGCATGTGGTTGTGTTTACTGAATGTAAAATCGACGCAAATTCATTAAAAAAGAAAAACAAACAAAAACTTTTCCCCAGATGGAAACCAGCTGTATAACTGACCTGATTTTCCTGCTTTTTAAGGCTAAATCCTGACATTTATTCTCCTTCTCTTCCTCCTTTTATTTCCTCCTCCTCTTCTCTGAGTCATTCAGAGAAGACACGTTTATTACACTTGTGTACACAGGTAAACGACCTATCTGATCTTAGTTTATTGTTTTAAAACTGAAAAAGAAATATAACCCTTGGTGTAATAAGTAGGGTGTGGTATGGAGTGAGTGGGGAGCGGGCACCCCGACCTCCCCCAAGGAAGAAGCTCTGGGGGGAAATGTGTCCCTCCAACCTGCGCAATATCAGACACTCGGGTTTGTGCTCCCCGCAGGCAAAGGATGGATTCTAAGGGACCACAGAGGTGAATCGCAGGAAGATTTCCTGCTGGGTGTAGGAAGAGGGAATGGGATCAGCTCCTGAGAGATGGGAGGGGTCCCGAGAGATGGGAGGGGTCCTGCATGGGCTGCTGAGGGGCCCAGTTCTCTGAGAAGGTTTTATAGAGCCCAGGGGTCAAGTGATAATCAACCAAGGAGATTACAAGAGTATCCACTGGGGGCTGAGGATTTAGCTCAGCAGCATAAGCGCCTGCCTTGCAAGCAGGCAGTCGAGAGTTCGGTCCCTGGTACCGATTAACAGGAAAAAGACAAAAAAAAAAAAAAAAAAAAAAAAAAAAAAAAAAAAAAAAGTATCCACTTACTTAATAGCTATCCAATAGTAGCAAAGACACAGCATCTCTAGTCTTAGTAGTTATAATCTTGTCTTCAGTCTCAGCAGTTTCAGTCTTAGTGGGTGGGAGGGGATAGCCCATCCCTATGGGGTCAAGGTTTATTTCTGTGGGAAATCTCAGGAAGGTGGTGCCAATCTCAGGCTTCCCCCAGGGAAGTGTGTGAACCTTGCTATGGTGACTTTAATCTTCAAATGGGCCTCAAGCCAGATCCAAACCTCTGCACTGGCTCCTCCAGGGCCAGCCCTGTCCCTCGGCCTAGAATACTCCTACCTGATGTAGCCGGCTGTACTACCCAGGGGCAGTCCTGCAGGGTAGGTGACTACCCAGGGGCAGTCCCACAGGGTAGTGGGCAGGTCCTTCTGCACGGATGGCTGCCTTAGGCATAGCAGGCTGGAGAAAACGTGCCTGGAAGAATGCACAGGCTTCCCAGGCTCTGTCGAGTGGGTCTCTTGGTTTCTGAAGTCCCCTGCCCTCTGTATCTTCTCTAAGTGCTAAGGTCAAGAGTGCATGGAGGAGTTGTCTGGGGCTTCAGAAACTGCAGGGCCTAGCTGGGCCCTGTCATGTGTCCAAGTGACACGGGAAAGAAGCTCCCGCCCTGCTACAAGGTCTTGCTACAAGGTCTTGCGCTCTAAAATCCAAGAATGAATTTTAGGAGCAATGGAGGTCAAGAGCAGAATATATTTACTGGGGGGAAAGAAATCTTCTGCCCCAGGGAGAAACAGAGGGGTCCCGAGTGGGTTGCTGAGGACCCTGACTTCTCTAGGGATTTTTATAGAGCAAATTCACGATATAAAGTGGGTCTAAGGTGGGAAAAAAGGGGAACTCACAAGGTGGGCATGAGGTGGGGCAGGACTGTGGTAATAAGATTAGGAATATAATCCTCTAGTTAAAATTGATTAAATCAGGATCAAATGGGGAAGTGAATCTGGCAGCCAGCAGCTATGAAATAAGAGGGGCTCTTTCTGCCTTCCTCAGGGTGCCAGAGACCTACTTAGAATATCCATCCCTGATGCTTACCCCTAGGAAGTTCATGGGTACATTTGATTTATCTTCTGTCTTGGGGCCTGGCCCACAGTGTCTGTCTCTGTCTCCCCCACAGTTGCAAGCCATCTGGTCTTCTGCACTGGCTCCTTCGAGGGCCCAGCCCTGTCTGATCGCCTAGAATGTTTCTACCTATCTCAGCTGCCCCTAACATCTGGCACCAGGCTTTACTAAAGACACAGGGAGGGCCCAGGAGCTGGGATCTAGCTAGGTCTGCCTTGGTGGGGGTGGGGGTCCTCCAGGGAATGATGCATTGTGACATCTTTGACCAGATGACCTGGTTTCTTCTGCTTACGTCTATTCTTGAAAACTGGGCTGCAGATCATAGATTGCCAGCAAAAGCCGCAGAGTCTGTGTCCAGGCCTTTGCTGATTCCCTCCTGGGAGTGACCTTCTCTTCTGTCTCTGCAGTGTCTGTGCGGTGTGGTGGCTCCCAGGCTTCTGTCCCCCGGGGTGACTGCCGCATTCCTTTCTTCCTGAGTCCTGAGGAATTCCCAGCATACTTCGGAAAGTTTATTAGGCAGAAGTTTGGTGGGTGGGGCGGACGTGGCCTTTCACAGGGGGAAGCCAATGTGCAGGTGAAAAGAGGCTCTAGCCACAGAGCAAAGAAGTCACTTTGCAAATAAAAAGGGAAAGGTGAAACCAATTTGCAGGTGAAAGGAATCACTCGGCCCATCATGTCCAGGGAGAAGGGAAAGCCTGCTGTGGCACTTTTCATCTTATAATTTCCGTCCTCTCCTTTGACTTCTCTGTTTCCTGTGCCCCCCACCTCCATGCATGAAGGACAGAAGCCCCCGGGCCCTGTTTGCTCCCTGCTCTGGCTCCAACCCCAGTCGCCTGGGTGTGAGGGAGCTCAGGCCTCACTGGGCTTGCCCTGCACAGCGTCCGGGCCCGAGCTGGGCCTTTCCCTGGCTTCTCTGCATGATCAGTGTCTACTGCTGGGGGAAGAGGAGCTTCTCCTGATCCACAGTAATAGAGCGGTAAAGATTACACAGGGGGAGACCACACACTTCCGTTTGTTTCTGAGGCAGGGTCTCCTAGTGATTCTGGCTGGCCTCAGCTTTCCTCCAGTGGCCCCTGGGGGCTGAGTCTGGGAGGTTTCCCAGCCAAGCAGCAGGTGGCAGAGACCCCAGAGAAGGGAGGGCTTGGAAGTCCATTCAGTAAAATCAAATAGGTTGGGAGAAAAACGTCCAGGAGCCGCAGTAATAGTAGCTCAGTAAAACTGATTCCCGGGATAGAAGCTGCCACCCTGCTAGATGTCCGGAATGAGTTCATGTTCTCTAAAACTGAAGAATGAATTTTAGGAACACAGAGGTTAAGAAGAGAATACATTTATTGGGGGAAAGAAAACTTGTCTGAGAGAGAGACAGAGGGCGCCCTTTGTGGGTTGCCAAAGTACCCTACCTTTTTAGGGACTTTTTAAAAGAACAAATCTACAAGGTGAGGTGGGTTCAGGGTGGGGAAAATGGGAAATGGCAAGGTGGGTATGAGGTGGGACAGAGCCATGGTCCACCAGTAAGATTCTGAGGGTAACTGCTCTTGTAATTTTGATTAAACCAGGATCAATGGGAAGTGAATCCCATAGCAGGCGGACCTGTGTGCAGAATGGGGAAGCCTTCTGGCTTCCTCAAGGTGACTGACACCTCGTTGGTCCCTCAGCTCTTGATGCTTATCCTCAGGAAGTAGATGGCTGTGTTGTTTGATCTTCCATCTTGAGGTCTGGCCCTCAGCAGGAGAGACCTCTGTCTCCTCCAAGGTTCCAAGGTTTCTGGCTTTCTGCACTGGCTCCTTCCAAGGCCCAGCCCTGTCTGACCGTCTAGAATATCTCTACCTAACTCAGCTGCCTGGGACAAAATGATTTAAAAGAAATTAGAAATGCCCGAGAACGCTGAGTAGATGAACTCTTCTAGATTAAAACAAGATAGAAAGTCAGACTGCACCGGGGCAGTAGTGATTCCAAGTCTCTGTCTGTCTGTGGAAGCTGTGCCCCTCCTGGCCTGGAAGGGGTCTCTTCCCGGCCCCTCCATGGACCCTGGCTCGTTCCTGCTCCTGCTCCTCAAGTGGCCCCTTTCCTCTCCTCGCCTCTTAGCTCGGCACAGCAGTGGCCCGCAAGGCTGTGTGGCCCTTGGTTCCCGTCCGCCGAGGCGCTGGCCGATGGGAAAGGTTGGGGTCTCCGTCTCCCGCCTCCTCTTTTGACCTGTCCGTGGGTGGCAGGTGATGATGTTGTTGATCTTCTGGATCCTTTTGTAGTGCAAGGGGCCTCTGATTAATCAGGCCCCAGTTCCCTGGGGAGCCTGACATCCGGGACGCCTGGGTGCCTGGGTGCCAGTCACCATGCTCAAGCTGGGGCCTTTCCCAGGGTCACTGAGAGGTCTGAGGCTCACTCTGCCAGTGCAGTGGGGCAGGCAGGGCCTCTCCATGTGCAGGGCTGGGAGAGGCCAGGGAGGAAGGAGCCCGGAGTTCCAGGGGACTCACTTCTCTGCTGGGCCACCCAGGGAGGCGGCAGGGCCCTGTGTGAGCCCGAGTCGGCTTCCTCTCCCGTGGATAAGTGATCACACCTGCGATGGTGAAAGAACTGGAGTGGGACGGGGCCCGGATCTCGGAGCCCCACGCCGGGTTTCTGCGGAAGCTGGGTGGACTGGATCCATCTCCTGGGTGCTGCAGGAAGCCTAACTTGATGCCCTGGGTTCTCCCCACCCCGGGGGGCACTGCAGGACATCTTGCCGTGGCCACACACAATGTGGAAGCCGCCCTGACTCTGTCTGCCCTGTGCAGGAGTAGCCTGGGTGTGACTGTGGCCCCTTCTCATCAGGAGGGAGGGCCACACGGGGCCAGGGAGGTGGCTCAGTGGTGCCGCCTTTGCCTGGCAGGTGTGAGACCCTGGGTTCAGTCTCAGCATCGAGAGGAAATTCATCTTCTCTTTGCTGGACATCTTGACTTTGCTGGACAGCGGTGGGTCGGATTTTCCAGAGAGCAAGGAAAGGTTTTGTTTTGCAGCCAGCTGCTACCATTTCTCTGGTGCACACCATGCACAGAGAATGCACCTGACCAGGAGGGGCCTTTGGGTTTTATCTTGGAGGTGGAGATTGCGGCTATTCAGAGGTGAAGATGGGCCCTGAGGACGGGTGCCCCTGCTCACCCTGGTGGCGCCTTCTGGGATCCACCCTACTCTCCAGGGTACAGGGTGGGGAGGCACGCAGGGGATCTTTGCTAATTTATGAGTTGTTTGTTCACTTCACCTTGGCTGTGCTGCAGCTGAGCTCTGCACTGGTTTGTCCCACAGAGAGGCAGTTGGGGAGACTTGACTTCCCGAACCCCACTAAAATGACTTCGGCTGTGTGTAGTGGTTTTTGCTCTCCAGAGCTTTGTGGGGAGGTAGCTGCTGAGTCCCACCGACCTTGGGGCCTCTCTTGCCCTAGGCTGGATGTGGTGGTACACATTTGTAATCCCAGTGCAGGAGGATGGCAAGGAGGAACACGGTCTGGACCATTTAACAAAACCCAGTCTCCAAACAGAAAAGTGACAGAGGGCTGGGGCTATATATACCTCAGTGTGAAGGCCTTGGGGTCACCCCTCAAGAATCCTCCCCAGAGACCTCTCTCTCTCAGGGCTTTGGTTCTCCCTCAGCCTGCCCCTTCCCCTGCCTGCCCTCCCGCAGCCCCCAGAAGAGGGGAGTTGGAGTCCTTAGGGGTGATGGTGTGGAGTCCACTGTCAGTGGCATCGGGCCTGCTGCTGCGCTGGGCAGCCAGGAGGTAGACAAGTGCTCTAAGGAACTTGGGGGTTTCTGGGACATTCTTCCCCCCATACACATGCCATGTGCAGACGCACACCTGCATCACCCCTCACAGTGTTCTCAGGAGGACTTTTCCCTAGGTCTTGCCTTGGCCTTGGCGATGGCGGCGACAGGCACTGGAGCGCAGGAGCTGGAGAACCATCACAGGTGAGGCAGCCAGGCCTGAGGACCCCAGGGGTGGGACTCTGAGGGGCTGCGGGTTCAAATCTGTCTCCAGGTGTCCCACTTTTGTTAAACAAATCCCCTGCTCGTACTCCCATTTCTCTCCATGTAGCCCAGTCAGGTCTCAGACTGGGAGCAGTCCTGCCTCAGCCTCCCACATGCCGGATTACAGCCATGGGCATCACACCCAGCTTCTGTTTTGTCTCAGAGTCGTAAATGCTTCCTCTTTCCTTTGCAGTTTGCCTGAGCTCTGGGCTCTGAACATGTTAGGCAAGCGTTTTGCCCACGGAAGCAGCTCCTCCAGCCCTGCCCTAATTGGGTTGTGTTCCATGACTCCACACTGAGGTTTAGACATCACTAAGAAAAGCCAGCATTTCTTGATTTCACTCATTTCCTGCCTGGCGTTTATTTAGTGCCAGGGATGGAACTAGGCCCTTGAGCAATGGTGAACTCAAGCTGTCCCCTGAGCCTGGACCTTTTTTTCTTTCTCTTTTGGTTTTTGAGACAGCTTGCAGGGTTATCCATCCCTGGCATGCCTGTCTGAACTCCCTGTCCCCAGGAGTCCACGGTCTTCAAAGTAAAGCCCAGAGGTTGCATGGGGTGGGGGCACTGCAGGGCTGACACTGCTTTGCGCTCCTGTGGACTGGGGCATCAGGGCAGAGTGCTCGGAGGGAGAAGGAGAAGCGGGGACCTTGCACGAAGCCTGGCTCGTGATCCACGTCCCACACTGCCCTGCACCCCACACCTCAGCTTTCTCCTTTCCTGCCAGCGAACGCCCTGTGCAGCTGTGTAACCCCCATGTGGCGAGCCTGAAGGAGGATGTGCTCTACCACTTCAGCCTGGGCACCGGCACACACGACCTCCCAGCCATGTTCGGGGACGTGAAGGTGAGGGATACAGGCCTGTGGGTGGCCGAGCAGTGATGGGTGGCTGGGCCTTGATGGGATGTTTCCTGAGTCCTGGTGGATTCTCACTCCCAGCAAGAAAGGAACTGATGCTAAGTGCACTTGCAAATTCAGTGCGTCATGGAAACTACCTAAAATAAACTCCCGAACCAGGAATGATGGTGCATGCCTGAAATCCTAGCTGTGGGGCAGGCTGAAGCAGGAGGGTGGCTTGAACTCAAGAGTTTGGGGCCAGCCTGGGCAATGTAGAAAGACCCTGTCTCCATCGGTAGAACAAAACAAAACAAACCAACGCTTCACTGAGAGGAGAGGGAACTACAGCACCTTTTAAAGACATGCAGTCATAATAAATAGAATTTATATTGTATCTGCTTGTAATTTCCGATGCATGTTGATGCTTAGTTGTTTTAAAGACCAATTTTGCTGGATATGGCTTTAGTTTGTTTTCCCTATAAAGTCTCAAATTCCTCAGTGAGAATTATCCTAAACAGAGACCTTAAAAAGAGCTTAGTGTATTTTTCATTGACCTATAGTAGCTGTCTGTTTGTAGGACATACTATGATTTTTTTTTATGTACCAGGTATCAAACTCTGACCTCGAACTTGCGGGGCAGGTGCTTGTGTTGCTGAGCTAAATCCCTGGTCCCCTACAGTGAGGTATTTTAATAGATGCCTTCAGGGGCTGCTGATCAGGTCAGAGTGTGTGATCCCCAGGACACAGACCCTAGTCACTTGGAGTTTCCTCTCCTGACTGTTCTGAGATACGCAGCTGCTTGTTACCCTACAGTTACTGGACTGCTGACCCAGGGTTTTCACACACAGTCCATGGGCAGCTAGGAATCAGAGTCACCCAGATGGTGGAATCCAGTGCTGGCACAGGGCTCACAGTTTAACAGCCGAGCTGTGTCCCTTCTGCTGCTGGTAGTGTTGTTTTGGGAATACTGGCTTCAAATAGTGGGGCTGCTTTTTTTTTTTTTTTTTGTCTTTTTGAGGTCTCTATCCTGTTTGGGCTGGCCTTGAGCTCACTTTGCAGCGCAGGCTGGTCTTGAACTTGCAATGATTCTCCTACCTCAGCCTCCCGAGTGCTGGGATTGCAGCTGTGCACCACCACACCCAGTTGGGGCCTGCTTTTTATGCCCTCTAATTCCCTAAAATTCCATTCATTCTATTGAGCTATTAAGCTTCATTACCATTATTATTACTATTACTGTTATTATTGCTGGATTAGTATATGGTGAGTTTTTAATTCCAGGCTATAGAAATTTCATGTTTAAATTATTTCTGTTACCTTCAAACTGGCTTATCGTCGAAACTGGCTTATTTACTTTTTATTTTTATTTTTTTACAAAACAAAATGTTTCTCACATTGATGCTCTGTAAATTAAGGTTTTTGGTTCTCTGAGCAAGATCCACCTGAAGGGTTGAACCTCCCCGAACCCCCAGTACCACTCCCAGTACCGTGGCTCTCTGTGCAGTGACGCCTCGGTACCTGGTGACTGGAAGGAGGGAACCACTGGGGCCCATTCACAGCGGGGCTCTGGGGCTCTGAGGCTCTGGAGGAGGGGGCGAGGAGGGGGCGGGACAGCAGGGGGCCCCGGGTGTGTCCAGAGCCAGGCTGTACCGCCACCCCATGTTGCCTGAGAGTTTAGCCCGCCTGGCCCCTTCTCTGCTTCCCGGGACCCCGGAGCGCTCCTGATGGTCTGGGTCCTTCCTGCAGCTCTCTGGCGCTTCTAGCAAATGGCCAGGTGACCCACTGCACCCTGCGGGGATGCAGCTCTGAGGCCCTCTCCGTGCTGTGTTGCAGTTCGTGTGCGTCGGGGGAAGCCCGTCCCGCATGCTCACCTTCATCAAATACGTGGCCACAGAGCTGGGCCTCGGCCGCCCTGGGGATGAGTACCCCAACATATGCTCGGGGACTGACCGCTACGCCATGTACAAAGTGGGCCCGGTGCTGTCAGTCAGCGTGAGTACCCACCCGGGCCTCTGCACACGAGGCAGCTGCCGCCTCATCGCTGGGAGGTGGGAGGTGGAGAGCGCTGGAGAGCGGGGGACCCTGGACTTGGCTCCTGCTGCTCCGCACACAAATCCCAATGCAAACAGGCACAGCTGTCTGGGCTGTAGGGGTGGAGGGGCAGGGGCAGGGAGGGAGCAGGAAGGGGAGGGGGCTATGCTGGGCCAGGGCTGGGGCAGGGCCAAGGCAGGTGCAAGGGCAGGTGCAGGGAGTGCGTGCCTGCCTGTGTGTGAGATACGGTAGCCAGGGATGGGCTGAGCGGCCCTGTGAGAGCCACAGTGGTGTCCCAGCCTGCCCACCCCTCAGTCACCTCGTGGTCACACGTTAGTTCCTGAGCAGCTGGGCACCACCAAGGTTTTCTGTTGCCCAGTTTTGCTGTCCTTTGCCAGCGATGCGGTCCTGGAGATGTGCGTCCCGGCTCTGGTGCCTGGCACCATCTAGAGGCTGCGGGCGGCCCTGGGTTACAGAGTGCAGAAGCCTCTCCTGGGGAGGAGGACTCCGAGGCGAACTGGAGAAGAGTCCTCTGCCCCAGGCTCTGTCTCGGCCTCAGCACCGCGGGGTCTTGGGGAGGCGTAGGGTGTTAGCAGAGACGGTGACGGCCGGATTTGGCACAGGGGAGCATGGAATTCACCTGGTGTTGGGGCCGAGGGACTGGCCATGTCCCAAGGGGACCAGCTGCTGAAGCTGAGCGTGTAGGGAGAAGAATGAAGAGGTGAAACTCCAGCTGGTGGGGTGCGCATTCGTGCAGGGCTCCAGTGGCAAACAGGAGCTGTTTGTTACTCGGCAGTAGCTGCTGCTAACTTCCTGCGGAGCCTTGGGTTGCAGAGGCGCTACCCATTCCACAGTGCGTGTGGACCAGCGGGCATCAGGAGTAGGACAGCTGTGTGTACACATCACGGTTCCTGAAGTGCGCACGGGTTTTAGGCTCGTGTTTTGAAACTTGCCTTCCCTTATCCCCACCAAGAGCCTTTTATTTATTTATTTATTTATTATTTTTTGGTACTGGGAATTGAACTCAGGACCTTGCGCTTCACTGAGCTCTATCCCTGGCCCTGTGAAGAGTTTCACAGATTGATGGGCAGCACACAAAGTATCACCCGGAACACAGGGGTCCCCCAACCCACAGCAGGTGCACCCCAAGGCTCCTGTAGATGCCAGACGCTGCAACTATAAGGAAGCCCCGTGTATACCCGGCTTTCCCTGTGTGTTTGTGGTTGTGCTGCAGCCTAAGGAAAAGACGAGGCCTAATTTGATGACAGTAGCTAGCAATAGACTAGCACGAGCGGAGGACAGGCCAGGCCAGGCCAGCAGTTCCACACGTGTGGTGTCTCCGTGCCGAGTGGGGCCTGCCGGGGGACACAGCGCACCCCTGGGGCTCAGCCTGGCCGTCTCTCTCCTTCAGCATGGCATGGGGATCCCCTCCATCGCCATCATGCTGCACGAGCTCATCAAGCTGCTGTACCACGCCCGGTGCACCGACGTCACCGTCATCCGCATCGGCACCTCGGGTGGGATCGGTAAGGCCGGGCCTCGGCAGGGCGGGGGTGGGCTTGCCCCCAAGTGTCCCCGCTGCGGTTTTGCTCCAGGGCCGCGTGTGGAGGTTAACGGGAAGTGTGGAAAGAGGCCGTGCGCTCCTCTGTTCTGCACCGGGCTCCTGGCTGCGCCCTATAGCACATCCTCTTCGGCTCTTCCTACTTTGGTTTTCATTTTCTCTTCTGATTCCTCCTTCCCTTCTGCCTTCTGCTCCTTCACTCAGTGCTCCACCCCTTCCTGCAAAGATTTGAGGAACTGTATGAGAAAATCTTAAAGAAAGAAAGAAAGAAAGAAAGAAAGAAAGAAAGAAAGAAAGAAAAAAAGGCTGAGGCAGGAGGGATTCCAAGTTTGAGCCCAACCGGGAAACTTAAAAAATGTAGTGGGAGCCAGGTGTGTGGTGCTGTCCTGTAATTCCACCACTTGGCAGGCTGAGGCAGGAGGATATTTGCAGGTTTGAGGCCAGACTGGGCTACAAAGTGAGCCCAAAGCCAGCCTGAATGCACAGGGAGACCCTGTCTCAAATGTGTCAATGCATAAGAGGCTGGGGCTGTAGCTCCATGCAGAACCTTGTTTCAGTCACCAGTAGTGGAACAAACTGATGATCAGAAATAATTCTGGGAAGTGGGTAGATTTTGAAACTTGCTAAGTAGCCCCATAAAGTGGGCACTGTAACGAGAGGGCCGAGCCCCTCATTGGTGGGTGTCACGGATAATATGTGGTGAGTCACCCTTTCCAATCCCTGAAGGCCATGGCTGGGGACAGAGCCTAAGGGCTGGTGGCCTCAGTGCCATTTTGGGAGGGAGTGGTGCTGCAGGTGCCCACAGACCCGAGCACATAGGAGGCCAGGCAGCCCAGCACCCCGGCGGTCCCCCAGAAAGCCTGTTCAGTTCAGAGGGCAGCTGCTCACATTGCAGGGTTCGCCCATGGGGTCCTAGAACTTCAGACCTGGGGGACCACAGAGGAGGCTGGGAACTGACACCCACCAATGAGGGGCTGGACGCTCTCACTACAATGCCCATTTTATGAGGCTACTTAAGGCTGGAGCAGCTGGGAGGGGAGGTTCACTGACCATGGACACCAGAACAGCTGCAGGGGTTTGGCTATTGGCCACGTTTTTGTTGGTTTTCTGAGACAGGGTATTGTTCTGTAGTTCAGGTTGGCCTTGAACTCACTATGTAGCCCAGGCTGGCCTCACAGTGATCCTCCTGCCTCAGCCTCCTGAGTGCAGGGATTATAGGCATGCACCCCCATGTCTGGCTGGCCACATTTTCAACTTTTTAAAAAATTTTTAAAAGTTTTTTTTTTTTTTTTTTTTTTTTTGCAATGAAATCCTGCTGTGCTCCCCAGGTTGGTTTCACAATTTCTTGGGCTTATGCAATTCTGCTTCTTCAGCCCCCAGAGAAGCTGTGGCTATAGGTCTGCACCAGCCTATCTGGCTCTTCTGCTCCATCTCCTCGTCCTCCTCCTCCTCTTGCTTTTTTTCTTCTTTGTTCTGGGAACTGAACCCGGTGTGCACTGAGCTACACTCCTAGCCCTTTATTTTTTTGTGTTTATTTTTGAGCCAGGGTCTCCCTATTCGATTCAGGCTGGCCCTGAGCTCACTTTGTAGCCCAGGCTGGCCTCCAACTTGCAGTGATCCTTCTGCCTCAGCCCCCCACCTGCTGGGATTACAGACAGGCATGAGCCACCATGGCTGACTTTTTATTTTTATTTTTTGAGACAGGGCCTTGCTCAGTTGCTGAGTTGTCTGGCCACGGCCGGAGTCTGACTCAGCCTCCCAGAGCGCTGAGGTCCCAGGTGTGAGCCACCACACCTGGCTTCAGTTATCTTTTCAGCCTTTCATGGCAGCAGCTACATTGGGAGCTCCAGGAAGGTCTGGGCGTTTCCCTTCTTCCTTCCTTCTTCCTTTGGGTTGCAATACTACAGTGTTGCAATTTGACAATGTTATGTTGTAATGTGGTTCAGCAGAGGGGTGTGGATCCTGGCCCCTGGGGCTGTGGGAAGCAAGACCAGTCACAGTCTGCAGGTCTCACACTTGGATGTGAGCTGCTTAGCCCCACAGTCAGAGGTTGAAGCAAGGGTCCGCAGGGCCGGCTCCAGGGTCCTGCTCACTGTGTAGTCTTGTGGTGGTGGGGGGTACAGAGCATCTCTCTGGAGTCTCCTTTTGGGGACACTGAGCCCATTAATGAGGGCCCTGCACTCATGACTTGAGCAGCTTGCAAAAGCCCTGTCTTCTGCCACCATCACTGCCGTGGGGTCAGGGTTTGATAACAGCTTGTTTTCTGTCTTCTTTGTGAGTACGGGGGAAGAAGCCAGTGCCTTACACTGAGTGGCCTTCCCAGCCACTTATTTATTTAGAGATAGGGTCTGATTCAGTTGCTTGCACCTCTGACCCTCCCGGCTCAGCCTCCTAGAGGGCTGGAGTAACAGCTGTGGTCCCACCAGGCTTGGGTTCAGTGTACAGATCCTGAGAACCTGCACACTGAGGCCAGTGTGATGGTCCAGCCATAAAAAGGTGTCATAAAGCGAGGGTAAGGAGCGGATCTGCGTGAAAACCCGCAGACGGAAGTGCTGTGGAACAAACCGATAAGTCGGATTAATAGCCGGACCCTGGCACTGTGTCCATCTCGAGGACAAGCGGCGGGAGGGCAGTCCCCGAAGCCGGGGTTCTCGTGCTGCTTCCTATGCTTTGTATCTGCTGTCAGCAGACGAGGTGCGCTCACCGAATGACGCCGGCCGCCTGAGCGGCAGTGCCCAAGGTGGTGGAGATCGCGGTCCGGAAGCTGCAGGTCGCTGCCCCGCGGAGCCCTGACGCCTGCTCCCCTACCCCCAGGTCTAGAGCCCGGCTCCGTGGTGATCACACGGCAGGCCGTGGACGCCTGCTTCAAACCGGAGTTCGAGCAGATCGTCCTGGGCAAGCGCGTGGTGCGCGGCACGGACCTGGATGAGGCGCTGGCGCAGGAGCTGCTGCGCTGTGCTGGGGAGCTCAGCGAGTTTGCCACAGTGGTGGGCAACACCATGTGCACCCTGGACTTCTACGAGGGTGAGGGGCCAGGGTGGGGGCCGAGGGTGAGGGGGCCCAGCCTAGGCGGGGCATGTAGCGGTGGGCGGGTCCGGCGCACCCAGTCAGCCTGCGTGTGGTCTGCGTGTCCAGGCCAGGGCCGGCTGGACGGCGCCCTCTGCTCGTACACGGAGAAGGACAAGCAGGACTACCTGCGCGCGGCCCATGCTGCGGGCGTCCGCAACATCGAGATGGAGTCGTCAGTCTTCGCCGCCATGTGCAGCGCCTGCGGCCTCCGAGGTGGGCAGCGCCGGGAGCCGGGGTCCTTTGCGCCTGCTCCTTGGTCCTGGGGAACCTGGTGCTGGCTTCTCCCTTGACCTGGCCCCAAAGTCTATTTCGTTTTTGTCCTTTTTTGAGACCAGGTCTCAGCTAAGCAGTTCAGGCTGGCCTTGAGCTCACTTTGTAGCCCAGGCTGGTCTGGAACTTGCAGCGATCCTCCTGCCTCAGCCTCCTGAGTACAGGGGTTACAGGAATGCATCACCACGCCCAGCTCCCAGAGTCTATTTCTGAGTGAAATGGCCCCTGCTCCCCCTCTGACTGCCACACAAGATGTGACAGCCTCAGCCTTCCGTCTGCCTCAAGGTCCCAAGTTCGCTTGGAGGAAAAACTCAGGGCAGCTCCTGAAGAGTCACATTCCAGAGGTGCTCACGTTTCACGCCCCCAAACAAGAAACTGATGACAGAGGCAGAAACCCAATTTCAGGGCGGTGGTGGGAGCTCCCTGAGCGCCTGGTCCCTGCTGTCTGTCTCCTAACACACCGCCTCTGGGTCAGCAGGCCCCGGGGCGGGAGGGGAGGGTGGAGTGGCTTGGGGACCCAGCCCAGGAGAGCTCACCCTGATGCGGTGGCTTTGCACTTTACAGCGGCAGTGGTGTGCGTCACCCTCCTGGACCGGCTGCTCGGGGATCAGATCCGCAGCCCACACGAGGTGCTGGTCGAGTACCAGCAGCGACCGCAGCGGCTCGTGGGCCACTTCATCAAGAAGAGCCTGGGGCGGGCCTGAGGGCCCCTCGATGGGACCAGATGGGGCGGGCTGCCTACAGATGATACCGCTGGCCAGGGCCCCTTCGGGTCACCAGAGCACACTTCACACCAGGGCTTGGGGATCAGGCTGCCGTTCTGAGGAGAGGAATCGTCGCTGGATTCCCCCAAGGGCTCTCGTAGACCATTTCAACTACTGTATGGTGATTGGAGTTTTTTTTTTTTTTAATCTTCCAGAACATTCTGCCAAATATTTGAACTCTTTTTAAGAAAAATGTAAGACTTTTTTTAAATGTAAGAATTTTAAAATTCTATGCCATTTATGTGAGTAAACGGAATTTGATAACCATGGCAGCAAACTCATTTCCCGAAAATCTTGAAAATCCCCCTCCCTTGGGTCTGGGCATTTAGCTCAGCGGCATAAGTGCCTGCTTTGCAAGTGCATGGAATCCTTGGGGGATGGAGACCTTGCCTCTGTGGGTGGGAAGGTCCCTGGGCTCAGGACAGGGTGTCAGGGTGGACTGTCCAGGGCTCTCGACTCCTGCTGACCCTTAGCTTCTCCCTTCAGCTTCAGTCGGGTGGACGGGGATCCAGGGGCACTGTCTGTCTTTGGTGAGGTTCCCAGCTCAGGGAAGTTTGCTCTTGGAACCCCTCTGGCTGTGTTCCTGGTGACCCGCCCTCCCTGTCTCCGGACTCAGGGCGGCTGTTCTGGTTTGTGTCCCGTTGGGCACCGGATCCCATATCCAGGCTCAAGTCTGCCTGGCAGTTTGGTCCTCCAGTTTGTGGGGCACAGTGCAGGGTGTAGGGATCTGGGTGTGTGTGGGCTGAGTCCTCTTTGATCCTTTGATTTGAGAGTCACCCTGAATGCAGGGTCATCCAGCACCTGCAGGGCACCAGTGGCAAGGGGCCCTCGCCCTGCACACCTTTGCTTCCCTTCCCACCAACTGCAGCAGGGACAGCTGGGGGGACACGAATGATTGGGCCACTGCACCTTTACCTGAGGGGCAGGGCCCTGGCCGCATGTGTCCAGCTGCAGCTCCGTGCCCTTGGCCTCAGCACTCAGGAGGAGCTGTGGGCTGGACACCTGGAACCCTTTCCTGCTCCATCTTCAAATTCCTCTGCTCCAGAGCCCAGCTGGGCATCACCAGGCCCTGGGTGCTTAGACACCGCCAGTGCCCGGCTCGGGCTGGGCGTCTGCTTCCTCACGACAGCAGCGCATCCTCATGTGTGTTGCCAGCTGGGCAGAGGGGGTCGGGGACTCCTAGGTGGGTCCTCTCCTGCCTCAGCCCTGCAGCTGTAAATAGGCGTCCGCCCTGCTCCTTCCAGGACGGCAGCCAGAAAATAGGAGAGGAGGGCTGGGATTAGCGGTGATCAGAAGGCCGAGGCGTCATGGAAGAACCTGTTCACTGAGTGGTCCCCTGGCTCTGGGGTGGAGTTCGGCCAGAGGGTTTGACATCAGGTTGCCATCGCCGCAGGCCGGGCTCACGCTCGCCCTCTGCTGGCCACGTCTGGTAGTGCAGGTCACCGGTCTTCGTGAAGTCCCGTCCTCAGGCATGTGGCTAAGGTTTCCCTTGGTCGTATTGTGGCGCTGATGTCGCAAACCTCAAAGGCGTCATCCAAGTCCCTCCAGGGGTCACACGAGACTGAGGTCTGAGCTCACGTCCAGGCCTGTCCACATCTGGACAGGATTCTCCCCAACCCCCGCCTTTCTCCGTCTTAGCGTGGGCAGGGAGACCCCTTCCTGCAGTACGAGGCACCAGCCTGGGGCTTAAGGCAGGTCAAGGGCACAACCGGGCACCTATCGCCCCCAGCTCCCGGAGCTGTGCTCGCGACTTTGGCTCCAGTGCCAGGCCCCGGCCAAGGGCACAGAACGCCTCATGAACACAGCACCAGCTAGCAGAGGACGAGGTTCCCGTGGGTCAATCCAGCTTTTTCTCACCAGACCTGCAGCATCTCAGCTGTTGAGGTGTCCCCTCCTCCCCAGATCCCCGGTTCCTGCTGACCCTTCCACCTGTCCACCGTTGTCACACGGCAACGATGTCACCCTGATCAGAAAGGGACAACACGACGTGTCTGGCAGCTGAGACAGTGCCTACTGAGCAGTGCTTGTCAAGTAGGCGCTGTTCAGGGCTCCCCCGAATGAGCCGGCCTGACCCTCTCCTCGGCTTCTGGCAGGCGCTGAAGCTGAGGCTTGACCAAAGCTTGCTGCACGATGCACAAGGGCAGCCTGAGCCAGGCAGAGCAATCTTTGTACGTGCGAGTGACACAGAAAGCCACTCATGTGCTCTTTGCACACACACATGTGTAAGGGTACATGAACATGCACAAAAGACCTGCACATGTATGCACGGGCATGCAGACACACATGCACCCATAACATGGACACATGCATGCATAGGTCATAGACACATGCACGTAGAGGTGCAAGCATGGAAACACGCATGTATACGCTCATCTAACAGAAGCCCAGCACTCAGCACTCTACTTCACAGGCAGAGGATTCAGGTTCGGATCTCAGTCCTTTCCACTCCTACCACAGGCAATGCTGCAGGGCTGGTGACTATTGGGGTCTGCGCCTCCACCCCCAATCTCCCAAATGCATACACGGTGAAGGCCCAAACAAATGAGACAGGTGGTCTGATCCTCAGGGCTCCAGGAGGACCAAAACCCTCTGCAGAGAGACTGTCTGAGTGGCCCATATTTATTCAAATAAGGAAGGAGTTAGAGTAAAAACACAGGAAACCTAAGAAGAGTCTTGGGAGGGGTTCACGGACCCCTCCAAGTAACAGGTGATGCTAATTAAGGAGAACTACCCTGGGAGAAAGTCTCCAGGTGTCCTCAGCTGTGGCCTGTCTTGACCCTTATGGTGTCTCCTTGTTCTCTGTGATGGCGCCGGGCCATCACAGCCCTGCAGGTGTGTTCAGCTTCAATGGCTCCAACAGGTGACTGTCTCACCTGCCAGCCTCTCCGGTGGGTATATTTCATTACCACTTTTGTGAGAGGCAAAACTGTGACCACCACGCAGACACTCAGTGTGTCAGCTTCCCTGTTATCCAAACAAAACACCCAACGATTATAGCTGCTTTTTTTTCTTTCAAATTCATTTCATTTCAAAGATAAAAAGAAAAAAATTGCAACAGAATTTCAAAACCCGTCCATCAGGGGGCACAATGGCACACACACTGAGCGTTGTCATCCCCCACCAACACTCACAAGCTTCAATTTGACTTGTGGGTCAGAGGATCCAGTCCATGGTCAGCTGGCTCAGAGGTAGAACCATCACGGCCGGAGGGTGGGTGTGGGGAGGCAGGGCTGTGTTCTCAGGGCCGCTGGAAGGCAGAAAGAGAAGGGAAGAGTGGGGATCCCACCTTCCAGGTCACACCCCAGTGCCTGCCTCCAACCCAGCCCAGCCTCCTTGCCGCGCAGTCAGCCCTGAACTTAACCATGGAGAAATCCACGGATGAGCCAGTCCTCATAATCCAATCACCTTGCAAAGCCTCTGGAGTCTCGAGCCTTTGGGGGGCAGATAGACCAGAGCCTGAATACATAGTGTGAGTGTTCTAGAACAGAACCAGTCCTGTCACCAAAAGACCCTTCCCTATCAGTGCCGAGAGAGGGGGTCACAGTGACTGGTGGTGGCACTTGGAAAGCAGGGACGGGGACAGACCCTCGAGGCACTTGTTGGTGAGGAATAAGGGCACTTCTCTACTTCCCTGAGGGGCTAGGAGTGCTGGCCACAGCTGCGTGCCTGTCCTAGCAGTCAGCTACAGTTTCCGGGGTGGGACAAGTTTGCACCAGAGCGGGGCCTGCGGAGGACAGGACAGGCCCAGGAGGACCCTCGCTCCACCCCGCCTTCTGCCAGACACATTTGTGCTGCACAGTGTCCTGGTGACGTCCCCAGGAGGCCCAGGCGGAGCTTTCAGGTCCGAAGGGCTCAGGACAAGGGGCCCCTTCTCCCTGGACGGTTGGCCTCAGGGTCTCTTTTCTCTTGGGCCCATTTTTTCTTCTCATTTTCATCCTGAGGCAGCTGGTCTTGCCTCGATTCCTCATGCCTGGCACTTGTCCCCTGTGTGCGGTCTGGCCCTCACTCCTGCCACTCTGCTTGCCATGGTTCGAGGCAGTCACGGCTGTCCCAGGGGTACCTCAGGGGCTGCAGGGAGACACATGCTGAGTGACAGCTGTTGTTTCTGTTCAAAATGTTAATATCACATTATCTCTCTGGTGTGAGAAACTAAAATGGATGTACAATAGAAGTCTCATCTTGAGGCTGGAACCCAGCTGATGTTCCTGGAGCTGTGTGGCTCTGCCATCCCACTGTTCTCAACTTCTTACAGGGAGCAGGATACGTGGAGTCAGGAAGCTGTTGGCAGGCTTTAAGGATCTCATATCAGCACGGCAGCTGGCCTTGCACTGCTGAGAGCCGGGAGAAGGGAGAAGAAAACAGCTCAGTCAGCTCTGTGCATCTCTGCATGTGGTCGGGGCTCCATTTAACTGTGCTGAAGCAGTAGGTCCGTATTCGCAGACAGCTGTCCAGGTCATCTTCTGCAGTCTTGGTCGCTGGGGCTCGGGCTCGGGGTGTCAGTCCTGGGCCTGGATCCCTCCCTGACCTCCACCACGGAGTGTGTTCCTACCACTCCCTTGGATCGGTGACAGCTGTGGGAAACAGCAGAGGCCCCTCCTGCCAGCACAGCTGGAGAGCATCGAGAAGGGACTGCAGGGGCCACTGAGGCAGCTGCTTCAGGCCCTCTGTGGGCTGAAGGAGGGGAGGGAAGGGCGGTGCTGTCTCCCTCTGGCTGACTTGAGCCCCAGTGGGGGCACTGCTCCTCTGGGCCCCTTAACCATTGTGTACCTGAGGCTTGGTACAGTGTGCGGTGCCCTCCAGTCACGGAGCGAGCCCAGCCCCACAGTGTCCCCCAAGGGAGCCTGGCCTTGCTCGAGTGGGTGCCCCTACAGGCTATGGGGATGCAGGGAGTGCGCCGACCTGACACCCAGGCTTCCATCAGTGATTTCTGTGTATCCCTGGCTCCTAGAGTCCGTGATAGGGCTGTGTGCAAATTTGCCAGTAACTGTCTCGCTGTTTCCCACAGTGGCTGCCTATTTGACATGGTTTCATTTGTGTGCCTGTTTGTTTGTGAGGAGGTCTTGCTATGTAGCCCAGGCTGGCCTTGGACGCTTGGTGATCCTCCTGCCTCAGCCTCCCAAATCCTGGGATTGTAGGTATGCACCACCACACCCAGTTTTATTTTGCAGTCTTTAAAAAATTTTTTTAATTGTGTAGTTTTAAATGTGTCAGGTGATGTCTCTGGCTCAGGCTGGGAAACCCTGAAAACCTGGAAGGGCATCAGCAATCTGGCTTCCTGACCCTGCCTGGGCGCTGGAGGGGAAGGACTGCCCCTGGCACGGCCTCAGAGCCTGAAGACAGAGCCCAGATCTGAGCTAAGGCTGCAGAACACGAAATGCAGCTCACAGAGTCCACTCACCCTAACTGTCTCTGAGGATGGAAAGGAGCCCCCAGGTATTGTAACAAAATGCTAAAAAACTAAAATAGTTAGTTAAAAAGATAGTTATTAGCACAAATAGTTAAAAGGATAGTTATTAGCAGTATTGTCATTCTGTGCTGTACTTGTTACCCTAGTAACCTCGAACCAACCACCCACAGTTACAGATTAACTGACTGCGTCCTCATGCTGTTCTGTATGCCTCGTCCTGAGTAACCTGTTTGCTGTGTCAACCTTTGTTCCCTTTGTAAGAGAAAAATAATGCTGTGTCATCCATTGTTCCCTTTATGAGAGACAAATGTTCCTGGAATTGGCAGACCAAGGGCTATGAATTGGCTAACCACCCACTGTGAAATGCCTCAGACCTCAAGCAAAGGAGAACAGAGGCCCACCTTGTTTCTGTTTCTCATCACTATGTACTTAATGATCAATGAGCTAATCATAAATTAACTAAAAATTCTGTCAAAATTCTAACCCAGTTGCACAGCTTTGCAAACTCCATCTGTACTGTGTCACTGGATACCAGCTTAAATGAAAGCACTTCTTTTTAAAAGATGCCTTGCCCCCTTCTTGACAACAGACAACATCATGGGACTTGTTTTTGGGGTACAACACAGGAAGTGCAGCCCTCCTCCCTCTCCCTTGTGTTTTTCCGGGATCCATGGTGGAACAAGAAGATGCTGCTACAGAAAGTGCCCCCCTCCTTGCTCCTCTCTCCACCAAGGAGAGAAGCTCTCGCTGCTGTGATATCACAGATGTGCAGCCCACGGCCGCCCGGGAGCCAGGCTCACGCATGTGCGTGGCTCCTGTGCCCTGGGACAGTGGCACTTGTCACTGTGGCTGGCCTGGTGTGCCCTGGGAGCTGATGCCAGGGAGGGAGTGGGAGAAGGAGTGAGCACACTGCAGGCTCTGTGGGACAATTGATCAGGAGACTCCAGAGACCCATTTCTAAACCCGGAACATGACAGATTTCAGCTTCTGTCTTTGCTGGAAATCTGTTTCCTGACATAAAGAGGAGCAAATCAAAGGTCATGGCATCAGACAGGCAGGATCGCCCCAGAGAACAAGGGCCTGTACCCAGTGCCACTAGGAATGGACATCTGCTCCTGTCTCACAGGGTGAGCCCTCAGGAAATCAGGTAACTCTCAAAGGGACCCTGAAGCCACCCCCCCTTCCCGAGCCCCAGACATGCCTGCATCGTCTCCAGACACAGGCAGAGGTGAAAAGTCAGACATTGAGGGGTAGCTCCTGCACATGAGGAAAAGGGGGGAGGTTCAGTAACATCCCAGAACCCCCAGGCCAATGTGCCCCAGACTCTGCAGAGGAGACGCACTCTTTTCTGCTGGGGGGTTTCATTGTCCACTCTGCCTTCCCCAACGGGGTGAAACCTCCCTCATTGTGGGGGGCAAAATAACTGGGGACCTTAGGAAGAACTTGGAAAATAAGAGAACTTGGAAGTCTTTCCTACGAATATTAGGAAGCGTTAGCAGTTTGAGTGGCTCCCGTAACCTGTTCTATCTGCTAGATAGCCTCGCTATGCACGGATTTATAAACCAGCCAAGTGGGGTGCATGATTCTTTGGGGATCTGGTTTGATTCTCATCGTTCGAGTTCTCACTGTCTCCAGAGTGGATTCGTGACGGAAGGGCAGGGGTCACAAAGCTGGGCCACCACCACCACTTGCCTGCTGAGCTCCCCTGTGCTAGGCTCTGCACCACGCCCCCTCCCCCTGCAGGTGCCCCAGCCCCATTTTGAATGTGCTTAAATAAATACCTTCTCCCTGTAAACTATGCAGCCTCACACCTGTTTCAGCAGCAGAGGACAAACCGAGACGAGATGCGAGCCCTGCCGTCTTAAAAGATTTGCAGGGCTTGGTGGTGCACATTTCTAGTCCCTGCCCTGTGGAGGCAGAGGCAGGAAGATCACCATGAGTTTACGGTCAGCCTGGGTTACAAAGTGAATTGAAGGACAGCCTGAACTGCAAAGTGAGTCTCAAAACAGACAAACAAACAAACCAAAACCAAAAACCAAAAACCAAGAAACCAAAACCTCCCAAACTTCCATGATGCTAAATTCCACTGAGGTTATTGGCTTATTTTTGATAAAAACTTTCACAAGTTTTTGTTTAACTTTTAAGCAATTTGCCAAGGAAAAACAAGTGGCTTTATCAAAATAATTTCCGATTCTGTGTGTTGTCTTTATCTCCAGGATACCTGTGGAAACCATGTCCTCTCAGTACCTAGGGAGATTTTGTTCTCTGCTTTGTAACCCTTCCTCTTTGCTGTTAATGTCTTTTATTAACCCTTTGGACAGCTGAGCACTCTTTCATAATGAGCTGTGACCCTGTTTAATTACGGGTTAAATCTTCATGTCTCTGACATCTGAAAATCAGAGCTGACTGGCATCCTTTTTCTTTCTGTTTTCTCCAGCATGGGAGAGGAACCCAAGGCCTTACACTGAGCTCCACTCCCCCCACCCCCACAGCCTATTTTATTGTTTTGTTCTTTGAGACCAAGTCTTGCTAAGCCACTGAGTTGCTTGGGGGCTTGACCTTGTGATCTTCCTGCCTCAGCCTCCCGGGGAGCCAGAATTAGAGATGGGCACCATTGCACCTCTTTTTACCCTCATGGCTATGAGCATCCACTGTTTTCTCTGTCCCCCTTTTGGAGGCCAGGGTCTCAAGTCCCGGATGGGTGTCAGCAGGGTTTTTGGTGGGGTCCAAAGGATTCTCCTCCTCTGCCTCTTCCAATTTTTGTGACTTTTTTTTTTTTTTTGGTCTTTTTTCGTTTTTTATCGGTACCAGGGATCGAACTCACAACTGCCTGCTTGCAAGGCAGGCACTTATGCCGCTGAGCTAAATCCCCAGCCCCTCAATTTTTGTGTCTTTCATGGCTATGTAATTCTAGTCTCTGCCTCGGTCTTCAC
Source organism: Cavia porcellus (assembly GCF_034190915.1). Taxonomy (NCBI): domain Eukaryota; kingdom Metazoa; phylum Chordata; class Mammalia; order Rodentia; family Caviidae; genus Cavia; species Cavia porcellus. Next base: position 52,363,965 of record NW_026947506.1, on the reverse strand, counting down.
ACGCCACTCTTCTCTCTCAGGTTTTACCTCTCTGATTGAAGTTTTATCACAGCAAAACCATAAGAAGGTGATGTAACCCACGCAGACTAGTCATGGTGTCTGGGGAACCAGCACCAAGCAGGCAGGCCGCCACGCAGCAGCCACAGGGAGGATGGATTCAGGTTACAAACGGCCTCCTGTCGCTGCTGGTCTGTACTGGTGTGGGGGGTTGCCACACGTTTATTAAGAAATCACCCCCTCGATGTCTGAGTTTAGAATTTTGGGTCACAGGTTCTGGGTCTGTTGATGTAAAGTCCTAACAGCCTGCGGTGAACTCGGATTCTGACAAACCTCCAGTACTGCCTGAGCATCCTGTACCCTAGCTTGATTCAGATGTGTCTGCCTGATTCAGCACTGACCCCACCAGCAGAGGAGAGGACTTGGTACCGCCAAGGTGGCTTGGGTCGGTGCTAGCCGGGGCAGGGCCCAGGGCCACAGACCAGGGCTTCCCACAGCTCCTTTAATTCCAGAAATCCTCGGGAGCAGCTCCAGAGAAGGTTTTGCTGATGATCATTGAGCTGTGATGAGGACACAGAGGAGCAGCCACGAGAGGAGGTGCTAAGGGACCGCTGTGTGTGGGAGCCAGCCTGGGTGCCTCCCGGGATTCACCAGCCCGGGGCCACCGGTCTGGGTACTCGGAGCTCCCGGAGGGTTGGGCCCCTGGCCATGTCTGCTGGCTGAGGAGGCCGATGTTCATCTGCTGGAAGCCCCATGAGCACTCTTCCCCAGGGGTCAGGGTGGCCCGTGAAGAGCACAGTTTTCAGAGTTACTGGGGTGAGATGTTCAACAGCTCTGTGCAATGTGTCATGAGTCCGCAGAGAGCGCTCCTATGCTACCGGACTTGTCCACCAGTCAGTCACCCTCCGGCTAAGGATGACAGGGAGCAGGAGGGCTTTCACCTTGTGCGTTTTCCTCCCTCCCTTCTTCCTTCCCTCCTTTCTTCTTTTCTTTCTGTTTTGATATCATATATTGTCTTGGTTACTTTTTTCTCAAAGGGACAAAATATCCAACACCCAAAATGAAAGAAGGAAAGGTTTATTTAGCTCACTGTTTGTGGAGGTTTTAGTCCATACTCAGCTGGCTCCCAGGCAGGGTGGCGTGGCACAGGGCAACACTTCAAGGCAGCAGCCAGAGCAAAAGCAGGAGGAAACAAGCCTCTTCTGGCTTACACTGTAACAGGCCCTCCCTCTCCCCCCAGGGCTGGTGTAGCACTCACAAAATCTCCCTGCCCTCCTCTAGCATAGGCTGAGGATATTTGCAAAGTGAGGATCCTGGCTCCCTGCTGAGTCTCTGTTAAACTTCTAAACTTCTCAAGGTGACACAGTGTATCAACCATAGCATATATCAAAACATATCCCCATATTTTTGCGATATAATTAAATCTGAAACCTTAAAACAATTTAAGAATGAAAGTGATTTAAGAATGATTTAAGAATGAAATCTTAAATTGAAGAATGAAATGTGATTTAAATTGTAAAGTGCCTCTAAAATTTAAATAATTGCAAGAACTCTGATAGAGTTCAGTTCAACAAATATTTTGAAGAAGTAGATTTTCCTTTTTTTTTTTTTTTTTTTTTTTTTGTCTTTTTCCTTTTTACCGGTACCAGGGATCGAACTCACGACTGCCTGCTTGCAAGGCAGGCGCTTATGCCGCTGAGCTAAATCTCCAGCCCCCCTTATTTTCTTATTCACATTGCATCTAATTAATAGGTGTTGTTGTAGTCAGGGCTGACAAGGGAAAATACTTAATTCAGGACACATAGTTTACAGGATTATTTTATAACATTCACCCAAAGAGTTAAACGCAAAAGGGTGTGGGACATCTGTCCATGCATCAGAGACCCAAAGAATCCAGCTGAGGACCTGGATTGGGGCCATATCACGTGTGAAATGGGCATATAAAGGAATGCCAGCTGGGCACTGCGTGACCTCTGCAGAGGTGTGATGGAAGAGTGATACCTCAACATCTTCATTTCCCAGGAGCCACACGAGGAAGAGAAGGAATAAGTTGTTTAATCAACAGAGCAGTGATTCTGTTGCTTTGAAAGATGTTTACTGGCTCTCCAGGTGTAAGGTCAGAAAGCCACCTGGAGGCACAAGTTATAGATTTAATCTGTCCTAGCCCTGGACCCTGCGCCTTCCCTGCATGGTCTCCCGGTGCAGATGGAGTGTGATTCGTGGGCCAGGCCTGCCTGTGCCCCAGCTACCTGCAGAAGCCACCAGGCTTTGATCTGCAGCAATCTTAGCAGACCTGGCCAACCAAGGGCCCCCAGAGTTGGCAGGAAAGTGCATCAAAGGGCTGAGGGTACAGGAGGGAGCTATGGGGGACCAGAATCTGTGTCATCATCTGCTTCATGCCCCTGTCCTAGAGAAGGAAAGGGATTTGTAGCATCTAGCGTTTGACAAGTAGAGACCCACACAGGGCTTGTGCTGGTGGCTCCTTTCCCCGTGGCCTGGTAGCGCTCAGAACTGCTCATTTGGAGAACACGTCTTGCTGTCAAGAGTTCAGTCTTGTATTTAAGCGAGAGTTTAGAGGAAAGTCCTTTTCGCTTTGTAGCTGACTGTTACGGCTTAGGTAGAAGATGTACAAAAGTCTGTGTCAGAGGTGGGAATTCTGGAAGATGATTGGAAAAGGGGCGCTGTACTCCTCAGTGGATCCATCCGGGGTGAGTTCATGACTGGATTGCTGTAGGAGCTGGGGCCTGTTTGGGGTCCCTGGAGGTGGGACTGGAAGGGTGGATTCTTCTTATTTTTATTTCTTTAAACAGAAAAAAAGAAATAACACAAAAAATCACAGAGCAAACAAAAACAATAACAAAAAAAAGACAACAACCACAACAAAGAAAAACAGTAGCTATACAGGTTTTCAAAACAAGATGATAGGAATTTAACTGTGGTTGTTATATTGCATATTGTTACCTTCAAAATAGTTGCTCAGGCTACCAGATACAGCAATAAAACAGAACAATAAAATGGAACAAAACACTGGATTTAAAAAACAAGACAGAAGCAAATCCCCCACAGTTCCTATAATGCATATTGTTATCCTCCAAACAGAAGCTCAGGATACCATCTTTAGACCTGCATAGTTAAACAATACAAGCATTAAGTTATTATTATTATTATTATTATTATTATTATTATTTTGCTTTGGTTGCTGTCATCCCAGGCTGATTTCCTCGAAATCAGCCCATTTGGCTTCTTGATTCTCTTTCTGTTCCCCACAGTGGCTGCGCCTCACGGGAAAGCATATGGAAGGGTGGATTCTTGTTCCTGGCTTCTCCCTTCTCTCTTGCTTCCTGGATGCCTTGAGATGAATGGCTCTCCTCTTCCAGACCTTTCTGCTTGCTGATTCTACCTCAGAGCCAGCCCACCATGGACTGAGCCGCTGTAACCATGAGCCTTGTAAGCCTTCTGTAAGTCACAGGCGGCAGATGTTTTTTCCAGTGGCAGGAAGCAGCTAAGGCTGTTGCTGGAACTTTAGAATCTGTATCTGCCAAATGAATGGGAGCAGGGATCCCCAGGATTTAGCTGCAGTGGCTTCATCTCATGTGCAGCGACTTCTGTTATTGCAAACATCCGGATTGCATGTCAGTGATGCTCGGATTCACCTGATGGCTGTCTGTCCTGTAACATGGTGGGTACTGTCCCTGGAGGCAGGCATTTCCTATGGGGGGTAGTACTCCATGGTGCTTTAGCCTCTGGGGTCAAGTTACCTGGAGGCAGAGTGGGCTTGGGTGGGCTGGAGCTGGTGTGATTAATCCACAGCAGTGCTCCTCAATGGGAAGCCTTGAAGACCTGAGTATCACTTAAAAACCTGCTGAAAATTAAAATCCTCAGACTCTTGAGCTGCAGAATTAGAAAGTCTGCGAATAGGGCCCAGGAATCTGATTTAATCCCTCCTGATACAGTCTCACTTTTAGGAACAACTTCCTACCCAGGGACAGTCCACGTGGTTCTCTGCTGACGGAGAGGTTCCAGCTGTTAGGGTGGGGTGGTTTGCAGAGGATGCTTCCCAGCTGTAATACAGGAGGCTGCGGTTTGTCCCCAACATGGCAGTGGTGATTAGGTCATGGGGAGCCACGAATGCGTTAATCGCTGGGTCTCCTGGGAGTTGGGCTCTGCTCTTGGGACCAGATTGGCCGTAGGAGTGCGGGCTGTGACAGAGTGAGCTGGCACCCAGCCCTGTGTGTGCCTGCGTCTCCTCGTGACAGGGCACAGCTTCTCCAGCCTCATGAGCCAAAGTAATCCTTGTATTTACAACTGCTTGGCCTCAGGTGTTGTGTTACAGCAGTCGGTTCTTGTGAAGAAGCCTTCACCTCGTATCTCGAGGAGCTCGGGGGAAGGTGTCTAGTGGATGGGCACCCGGGCTCTGCCTTCCCGTGTGGGTCACCTCCTTGCAAGCCGGTGAATGGCCGTGGTTGTCAGGGTTCTCATCCAGACCAGGTGTCTCCTCGGTATTGTAAAGAGCCACAGAACCATCCTGTGAAGATGGGCTGAAGGCCTTTTCCCAGGTTCCTTCCTGGTGAGCCTGAGTCACATGGAGGGCCCCCACCATCCTGCAGGAAGGGGCCGAGACACAAGGGGTCTCTTTGGGCTCTTAAGTCAGGGATGGGTTCTTCTGGAGCCTCACGGGTCAGGACCGGACCCAGGGCAGAGCCAGACGGCTGCTCGGCAGGGCGGTCTGGTGTGGTGCTTTGGTACCTGCTCATCTGCTCTGTGGGCATCTCCGTCTGGATTCTCTCTTCTCTGTGTTTCCTGTTTCCAAAAACTGGGTTTTAGCTACTGTGGAAGAAAGCTTCTAGCTACGAGCCTTCTATCAGTTACGTGGCTTGTGTGTCTCTTTCTCCGTCTACGCCCCATCTTTTCATTGTCTCAGTGTCATTCAGAGAGCAAAAGTGTTTAATTTGGATAAGCTCCAACTTGCCCAGCATGCTTTCTGGAGGCCCAGGTCTAGGACCTGTCTCAAGAGTGTTTGGAGCAGTCTCTGAAGAGCCTCGGTGGGGACATTTTAGTAACTCCCTGGTTCCTGGTGCAGAGGAGCAACACCAGCACACTGTGTGTCCTTGGCACTGCACGGGCTGGCGCCCACCATGCAGAATTATCCCACTGCCAACGGATCTCCCTGCTACCTCTTTGTTGTCAGGGCTGACCCCTTGCTCCTGTCCCCAACCCTGGCAGCCCCAAGGGGCTCCCCATCTTTACACTTGGGTCGTTTGGGGGCTGTTACCTGAGAGGAATCATACATACGTGGCTTACTGACCCTTGCGTTTCCATCCAGTAAAACTCTTGAGCTCCGTCCAGGTTATACTTAACAATAGCTCAATCCTTTTCATCACTGTGTAGTATTCTATGCTGAGAATGTAAGCATGTTTAGCTCCTTATCTACTGAGGATGTCTTGGTCCCTTCCAGTTTAGAGTGATTACTATTAAAGCTGCTATTCACAGTTATGCTGAAAATTTTGTACAGACAGAAGTTTTCATTTCTGTAGAATAAGTGCCCAGGAATATGAGAGCTGGATTATATGGTGAATGGACAAGGAGTGATCAAATATGTGGTGAATATATGGGGTGCCATGACACTAATTATTTCTGAAGTGACCGCACCATTTAGCATCTTGATAGCAATGTGGAAGTGCTGTGACTTCTGGCATTTTGGTTAGACTTTGGTAATTTTTTTTTTTTTTAATTTTTGAGACAGGATCTCACTATGCAGTTCAGGCTGGCCTTGAGCTCACTTTGTAGCCCAGGCTAGTCTTGAACTCGCTGTGATCCTCCTCCCTCAGCCTCCCAAGTACTGGGATTAAAGGCGTGAGCCACCGTATCTAGGTGACTTTGGGATTTTTGATTATGGTGTGACGGCATCTCATGATGGTCTTTATATTTCTCTGATGACTGGTGTTAAGTAGCACTTTAGTATCAGGGACTTTAGTATTCCATGCATTAGGTGCCGAATTTTTCTAGGCCTGAGAGATCAAGCTGTAACTGGGCTCTGACTGGTTATACCAGGGCTGCAAGCAAGTGAGGGGTTGGGGTGTACACAACAACTTTATTTCATTTTAAAGAGAAAAAAGAAAAAACAGAAAAATCAAGACAAGCCTAGACTATAACAAAAGCAAAATGACAACAACCACAACATAGCTACATAGGTTTTCAAAAGAAATGGTAGGAATTAACAATGATTGTGGTACTGTGTATTGTTATCTTCAGGTTGCTGCTCAGGTTACCATCACAGGGGTAAAACAAAACAGTAAAACAGAACAAAACATCGATTTGAAAAACAAGACAGAAGGAAACCCCCAGGTGTCACAGGGCACACTGCCATCCTTCAGGTGGATGCCCAGACCTCCAGTCCAGGCCTGCAGAATCTATCAAACAACATAAGAATCAATGTAAGAATTGACATTCCTCTCCCCTCAGCTGCTCCCGCCCCACCCTGAGTCCTCCAAGTCAGCCATTTGCTTGGGGTGGGGTGGGGGTGCCCTTCTGGTTTCCCAGTCCCAGCACCGGCTGGCTCACGAGAAGTCGAGATTTGTCTTTTTGCTGACCCCTTCTGAACCCTGTGGTGGAGCCTGGCTCCCTGGCTTGTCCTGTACAGAAGTATTTAAGCTGTCCTAGCTGCCAGGTGGATGACTGGTCTGCAGCTGGTTAATGTGCTTTCTGTGCTTCTCTACCGATTCTGACACCTAGGCCATTTTGGGCCTGCGAGATTCTTGCAACAAAAAAATTATTTTATGAATGTATGTTGAACAGTTGTGGTTTCTCTCCTGGCAGTTTCGAACAGAACTTTGGACCTCACTAACGTTTTTTGGGAGATGTTGGCGGCCAGCCCAGTCAGGTTCGCCCTGGGCACCTGGCTCTGCTTGGCTCACACCGAGTGGCCAGATCTGGTTTGCTCCTTGGGGAAGCTGGGTGCTGTGCTCTGTGCCCTTCCCAGGGCCTGAGTGTGGGGAGCGGTCAGGTCCACTCTGGAGTCTGTCCTCAAGGCCTCAGCTCCGGAGTCCTGGTCCACTCCCTGGCTCCAGGGTGACTCCACACACTGACAGGAAGGGTCGCCTCCTCTGGTACCCCTGCACTGGGACGCTCCTCACTTGCAGCCTGTTCCCGTGACCTCTGTCCCCAGGTCCTCAGCAGCAAGCCGGGCTTTGACCTTGTAGGGTATCACACATTGCTCCCCATGGGCACACATCAGGCACAGGGGCTGGAGCTGGAGCTGAACCTGTGGGCCACCCCCCACTGCCCTCCCCATGGGTCCAGATGTGCTATGGGCTCCCCAGAACCCTCATGGGGACCCGGTAGTGCAAAAGCTGTTCTCTGGGCTATTTTTTACTCGTGTCTGCTCACAGTTCCGACTTCCAGTGCCCTCACCTCTAAGTCAGGCCATAAGGGAGACACCACAGTGTTCCCCTCTGGAAGGGACAGAAAGGCTGTGCGGTTTCTCTCTAGCTTGATTTCTCTCCCCAGGGTGTCTGCTCGGATTTATCTCTCCGAGTTCTTCCCTGGGATCTTAGCTGTCACAGGTCGAAGCAGGCTTAGACAGCGCCTGGCTGGAACTGGACCCAACATCCCCCCTCCTCCGTGACCAAGTTTATGGGAGAAAATAAAAGTGAGGAGCGAGGGAGGCACCAGCTCTGCAGAGTGGGTGTGGGCTGAGTAGAAGGAGAAAGGGCACCTGGAGAGAGCAGGCACACTCCTGCAGCACAGTCACCGCAGCCAGGCCTTGAATCCTGACTTTTTGGTACAAAGGTCATGCTCCAGAGATGAGATAATTTGGAGGAATATTCTTAAAAATGTCTTGTAGGAGTCTAGAGAAATCTGTAGGATGCACACATGCAGGGATTATAGGGAGGAAACCACAGGGCAGGTTCTTTAAGGGGAACCCTGCTCCATCCCTTCCCTGTGCCGGCTGTCACTGAGGTTGGATGGGAACAATGCCACCCTGCACAGCTGTTAGGGTCCAGACACATGGGAAGCCTTTCAGGACACACAGGACACCATGGTGCGGGCACGCGGGAGGCAGCAGTGTGACCTGCAGTGGAGGGGACACAGGCAGCCTCCGGAGGCACGCACAGTCCCAGGGAGATGCCGGGGGACAGCTGGATGTTTTCTGCACCTCTGAGAAGGACCTGCAAAGTTATGGGAGACAGGGATTCTGCAGCCAGGCCGAAAAGACAGGGGCCCCATGGGCCATGTTCAAACGTATGCTGTCAGGGTGGGGACATTTCTGGAGGGTCTACATTTGTGCATAGTGGTGAGAGCAGAGATCAGATCGGTGTACAGATGGGGGAGTGGTTGTGCAGAAGCAGTATTTAAAGCCATGAGTTTGGCAGAGAGTAGGTGTTACTGGAGATGAGAAGCAGGGACAGATGGGGAAGGACCAGGGAGCGGGGGGAGAAGCAGGAGACCATGGCGAGGAAGGAACCATGTGCTGCATCGGACACCGTGGCCAGGTTGTGGAGGAGGAGCCAAGTTCAATCTGACCTTTGGATTTAGAAAGATGGAGGTCATACAAGGCAAGTCGCTGGAGTGGTAAGAACCAAGTGCATGTAGGACACAAAATGCTGTGGGTGAACAGAATGCAGGTAACTGTTTTGAAGAACGTTGGTACTGGTGTGGCAGCTGGAGGTGCCAGTTCTCAGCAGGTGGCCGAGATCCTAGTGTGTCAGTGTGCTCAGGGGATGGACTCATGAAAGGGTGCAGAGCTGCCCGTCCTGCAGAAGGCAAGAGGAGCAGTCAGGGTGCAAGGGGGCAGCTGTGCTCCTCGGGGAGCCAGGCGGCCCCCCAGCATCTGAGGAAGGCGAGGTTGGCTGATCCACTTGGCGGAGGGGTTGTGTAAAATCCCCACCTCTGTTTTCTCATTGGAATGCTGAGCTCTAGTCTCACAACCACACAGTGCAGTGTGGAGCACTCACCCAGGTCCACGTTTGCTAAGACTCACAGGGAGGGCCTTCACCACTTGAAAACTGCAAAACTTTGCAGTGGCTGGGCATTTAGCTCAGTGGCATAAGCGCCTGCTTTGCAAGTAGGCAGTCATGAGTTTGATCCCTGGTACCGATAAAAAGCAAAAAGACAAAAAAAAAATAGTATAACTGCAAAGCTTTGCATGAGTGATTGTTGTTTTTGGACCTGGGTGGGGTTGTCCTCGCTCTGAGACTTTTGCATTTCTCTCCTGAGGTCCCCAGGAAGCTGGAAGGAGAATGTTGGGGTCCTCAGTCCCTCCCTGCTCTTGCTGACTACACCTCATCCAGGGCCTTGCATTGGGAGGAAGGATCCTCCTGTCATGCCCCATGGCTGCCAGGAGGTTTAGATTTTGCTTTGTGGTTCTTTCATCTGGAGCTTCCAAATTAGGCCGAGACACTCTGAGAATGGAGTAATCCTGTTACATTTCCTATTTTCACCTGAGGAATACAGGTCGACTCAAATGATAGCTGCGAGAAAACTTACTTAGACTTCAGACTATCAGCTGCAAGAGGTGGTGTATCCTTGTAATCTCGGCACTCAGGAGGCTGAGGCAGGAGGACCATGAGTTTGAGGCCAGCCTGAGCTAATAGTGAGTTCAAGACCAGCCTGAGTTACATAGTAGGACCCTGCCAAACAAAACAAAACAAAACAAACAAAAAACCCCAAAAGCAGACTTCAATTTGTCCAAAGTGAATTAGAATAATTTCTACCAGTGTCCTTGAATCTTGGCCATAAGAAGGCAACTTTCCTCTCAATATTACTCATAGGTTTTTGAGGAGGATTTCATTCTAATTTCCTTAGCATGGAGGGCACCAGGTAGCATTTGATGATAAAAACCATTTGTTCTGATCAATTTATTGTCTTCTGAGTAAATAGGCTTTAGACCCAGTTTTGAATTATATTTTTCTATTAACACAGGAAGAGAAGCTAATTCAGATTAGCTGAGACATTATTGAAATTAACAAGACAGAGTTTCAGTATCAGAGAAGAGTAAGTTATTTAAATTACCTGGGAGTTTATTAGTTTTTGAGATTTGTAAGTACAATTAAATAAAGAAGCACTTAGGCTGTGAAAGTCCCTTAAACCATGAAACTTCTAAATTGCTTATTGCACCCGATTTCAACACAGTGTTTTAAACAAAGAGGCAATTTTACCAGAAACTTCTGAATAATTCTCATTATAACTCTTCAATTGCATTTCCATAAACTTACAAAGGAAGCAGCCAAGTGTGCGCGGGATAATCTTCCAGAGTCACGCTTGTCCCCGTCTCCTCTGATGGTCTGCTTGGTGTTTAGGAACCACTCAGCTCTGACCGCAGCGAATTATGTCTGAAACTTACTCCATCCCAGCTGCTCTAGGTGAGGGCAGCTGGCAAAGAGAGGCCTCTGGTTTTCTGCCCCCAAGGCTCTGTTTTTACTTCCTTTTATCCTCCGTCTGTGTCCGGCATCATCTCTCCCTACCCCATCCACCTCTGTAAGGAAGCAGAGCCCTGGCTGTGGGGGGAAAGTAGGGAGGCGGACAGTGAACCCCAAAGTGAGGCCTCTCGTCAGTCACGAGGCCAGACGTAGTCCCCATGGGACGGTCAGGATGGGACACCCACGCGGAGCACCCATCTGTCTGGGATTCAGAGTCGCAGTGGCAGATGTGTGTGGAGCCCCTCTCTCCCACTCAGATCTCTCGTAATGAGCACAGAGAAAACATGAGTAGGAACATGAGTATCTTGGAGTCCAGCTCTATGGATAATCTCTTGTAAATTCCATGCAAAGGATGAATTTATAAAAAGACTCCCCACCTTCAACTCCGTGGTTTCTCTCTGTCTTCCAGAGTCAATGGAATTCCCAGGTCCAGGAAAGCTGCAAATGTCAGGCTTATAAATTCCATAGCCGGCCTCCTCCTCAGGCCCTCGGCTAAACACGTGGGTCCCTACGTCCCTTTCATCAATGCTGTGTGTTAACTGGAACACTCTGGTGGTCAAAATGAAGCCCCATGGGCAAGGAGTCTAAAACAACAGAAATCTGGATTTTTTCACAGTTCTGGAGACCAAAGCTGAAGATCAAGCTGACATGGAGGTTGGTTTCTGGTGGAGCATCTGTCCCTGGAGCAGAAAGGGCCACCTTCTCCTGTCCCCACCTGGCTTTGCCCCTCTGCTTGTGGATGCTGTCTGTCTCTTTCTCTTCTGTTGAGGACGTGGCCCGACTGGATCAGGCCCCTCTCTGATGACCTCATTTGACTTCCACTCAAACCCAGTCCTGGGGGGTTAGGATTTTACAGGAAGAGATTTGAGCCCATAACACCCTCCTTTTCTTGGTATTCTTCCTTATGCTGTGGGTTCACAGCAGATCTCCCATTTCCCGATCTCCGCTGAACCAGAAACCCTTCACTTTTCTGCATGGCATCATGACAGGCTGATGAGTTGAACTCTTGGTTTTCTTCTCTGCTTGTTGGTGGCTAGGTTTGGACTCCTAATAGCGCACATCACACGCTGGAAGTCGTGGAATCATGAGTCACCCAGGCAGGTAGATGGAAGTATTTCTACACCACTAGTGGTATGTGGACATTTGTGGGGAGCCGTTGAAGCTGGAAATTGATCACCTATGGGGGGACTGGGTGGAAAAGCATGGGGAGCGAGCCACATAAACAAGCTTCTCCAGCCTAGAAAAACACCAAGCCTCTAGACAATCCAAGCAATGGGTTGCTAGGCAAAGGGGTACCACATGACATTGTGTTGCCAAGTGTATAAATAAACACCCCTGCAGTGAGGGGGCAGTTCTGTCCCTCCCATTCAGAGAGTGCAGTTTTCCTCTTTATTTTTCTCATCCTTCTGCAGTCTTAAGAACCTCAAGAGCCACACAGGGCACTGCAGGCATTCATGATCACACTGCCCAGAGGTGGACTTCTTGGAAAGTTCATGTTGGGCTTGTGGGCTTTGGGAGAAAGCAGGGAGTATTTGGTGCTTTTCTGATTTCATCCACAGCGAATGCTTCACAGTGGTACTGACTGGGACCATGGTTGTTGGTCTAGTTATGACTGGTGTCCAGTTGTCCTCCCAAACCTCACGAGCTCATTGGTAGGGCTTTTTGGAGGTGGTAGATCTAAGGTGTGTGAACTTGGATTAATGGTGTGTGACCCCAAAATCAGTCCATTCATTGTCTTTGCCTAGTTCTGGGTGTGGATAATGTGTAGCCTGGATAAGGGAGGAAAAGGAACGTGGACTCACTGCTGGCTGCCTCCTGCCTATCCTGCCAGTGCTGTTTCTCCTCTGTGGTGCCCCTCTGCCACGTCACCCTGCCTTGAAGCCAGCCAACTCTGAGGTGAAACCTTTACAAACTGCGAGTCACATAAACCTTTGGGGCCAGGGGTTTAGCTCAGCAGCTCAAGCACTTGCCTGGTAAGTGTGAGGTTGTGAGTTCAATCCCTGGTACCTAAAAATACCAAAACCAGGGCCTGGGGATTTAGCTCAATGGCATAAACACTTGCCTTGCAAGTGTGTGGTTGTGAGTTCCATCCCTGGTACCGATAAAAAAACAAAACAAAAAACACCAAAACCAAAAAACCAAAATAAACCTTCCTTCTTTTAAATTGTAGGTGTCGGGCACTTTGTGCCAGCAATGAGAAAAGTAACTAAGGCGGTCATGTAGCTGGATACCTACAGGCTGGGCCCAGATTCCTGCGTGGCTGATTCCAGGGCTAGAGACTGGTTTCTCTTGGAAATGTGCCCCCCCATGGGTGCCCCCTCCCTGTAGCTTTCCTGCCTCGATAGCCTCTGCCTGTCCTCCTTTTCTCCTGTCCATTTCCCCTCTCAGTCCCTTGTACCTTTCCCATTCCCCGCCATGTGCCGTAGGTTCTTACTTTCTTCTCTTTGTACACTTGTAGTAGTCCTTTCCTGCTGGCCTGCCAAACTCTAAGCTGTGTTAAAGGAGATCTGGATGGCGGGGTGATTCTTAGTGGGAAACTGAAGGGAAAGAACTAGGTGTGTGGTGCAGACTTATGTCCCCAGCACCAGGAGGCAGAGGCAGGAGGAATCCAGCCTGGGCAACTTAGTGGCTCAGCAAAATTCTGTCTCAAAATAAAAGTGCTTAAAAAGCACTGGAGATGTAGCTCAGTGCGCAGCCTTAGGCTCAAACTCTAGTAGTGCAAATCAGCCAACCAGCCAAGCAATGGACTGACCAACCAACACATACCAACGGTAAAAAAGCAAAGGGAGTTCGCCAGGGTCCCCACGTGGACAGGTTTTACAGTCACTCAATGAGGCATCTCAGTGAAATGGAGGCAGAGAGATGGGGGGAACAGAGAGAGCTACAAAGACAGAAGCAGAGACGGACAGGGAGACGCCTAATGACCATGACAGGCTGGCCCCAAGCCTGGCACGGCCCTCCCCAGGAGCTAGTTTCCATGGACCATTTGGAAGAATTTCTACGTGACATGCAAAATGCAGACCACACTGAGTATTAGACAGGGTGGAAACCTAGTGTGGAAAACCACTGGGTGGATGACGGCCGGGCCCAGGGCCGGGAAGGAGCTGGTGGTGAGGCTGCTCATGGCCGCATGTGACCGTTCCTTCGCTAAGGTGACCTGGGTGGCAGATTCCCCATGCCAGGCCTCTCTCTCCTCCTTTTTGCCCCCTTCTAGGGCTCCACCTCTGCACCTGAAATTCAGGCCCCTGAATTGTGGCAGCTCCACCTCCCCCCTGCTTCTCCAGCCTGGAGTGCTATGACGATGTTTGTGCATAGAGCAAATACCTTTTTGTGATTACATTCTGGGATTTAAGTATTGCTAAGTTTGCAGCAGGATATTTAAGCTACATACTATCAAGGAAAGGCATGAGCGTCACTCTGAGAGACCACCCCTCCTCCTCTGGGGAGGATCTGGCACCTGTAGGGCTGTAGAGCAGGGTTGTACCACATTTGGCAGAACCATGACCTTGGGATCCTTTTCACTGGGACACGAAGTGTGCTTCACACAGATGGCACCATGTTGACAGGAGGAGACTTGTGAGGGCTAATTTTAGGTGCTGGCGGGCCATGGGGTGTGGTCTTAGCCACTTTCTTCACTGCTGAAAAAAACAGTCATCACCTAAAGCTAAAGGAGGAGAGGCTGGCTGGTGTTTCAGTCCATGGTGGCTGGCTGTACGGCAGATGGCAGGGCAGGGTGGCTCAGTGAAGGAGAAGGACTCGTGAGCCGGCGTCCTGGAAGCAGGGAGACTGGACGGAGGGGCAGGGAGGGGGATGAACCTGGGGTGCGACCCGCCTTTCCCGACCACCTCCTAACAGCTCCTAAACTGTAGACTCCCATAACCCCATCACCTTCAAGCCCACCCAAGGGCACATGAGGCTGCTGGAGGACATCTAGATATAAACCCTGACATCTAGATATAAACCTCAACATTTAGATAGATATAAACCCTGACATCTAGATATAAACTCTGGATCTGAATATAAACCCAGGTCCCTCCCTGCACATAGCACGTGCCTCTTGTCTGACCATCTTCACAAAGGGACAGAGCTTGTTCTCTGTGTTCGGCCTCGAGCCGAAGCATCAGCTCCTCTGCGTCCTGGGCTGCTGCCTCCTAGAAGCTCAGCCACCCGAGTTCTGGTGTTTCTGACTTGGGGACCCACTTGTTGGCCTTGGACCTGCCTACCTCCCTCACTGTGTGAGCTGGTTCCTGAGAATCAGTCAGGTCTGTAAGTCAGTCAATTACCAATGGTTTTTGTTTCTCAAGAACCCCACCCACATTGCTCCAGGCAAGCAAGGGATGAGAGGAGGTGCGAGCCCTGGGGCTACTTGAGCATGGCAGTGTGAACTCAGGTGGTCAGGTGCTTTTCTTTACACAGAGCTTTTTAAAACCATCACGACTACCTGGTGTTCCAGGTGTTTCCAGCAGAGAGGACCTTGGCTGTCACCCTGGATGACCCTGAGGCCCCTGGAGGAGGGAGAGGAGGAAGAGAGAGGTCCCACAGGGCTGGCACATGTGCGTGGGTTGTGCACACTGAGGGCTTTGCCCTGGAGCAGCCTGTTCCCATACAGCACTGTAAAGATAACTGTTAAGACACACATTTAGGGATTCTCAGGTCAAGTCCTTTGCTGAGGCCTGTGGCCCCTGTTTCTTGTTACAATGCCCTCGTCTGGGGCATGCACAGCCTGTGAAAATTGCTTTATGAAACAAAAGCCCCAACATCCTTCTAACCACACCTGGGGGCCACGGAGGGGCTGGTGTCAGGGGTGATGGAGCAACCAGTTTCCAGCTGAGGCCACTACATCCCTAAAGTGTGCGGAAGTCACACGAGGCTCAGAGGAGACCCCCCAGGCTGGCCGAGTCCTGCTGCACTGGCCCCTGCCTCCTCTGTGCTCTCTGAAGCGCTCCCCCAGACTTGTGGGGGAAATGTGTGGAAGCATGGGTGAAGTGTGGTGCAGCTGAACATCCTCTGAGCCCCCATCCTGTGGTCTCCCCTCAACCCAAACCCCGTCTTTCCCTTTTCAGTCTCTCCCAGGCGAGCACCAAGATGGAAGTGTTTTGGTAAATTAGCATGACAGCTTGTGTTTCAGGAAAGCAGCAGAATAATTCCACCCACTAACATCCAGGGTAGGGGGCCTTGCGCCTCGTGGGGTCCGGGTCAGGGTGGGCACCTCTGTGCTTGTGCCCAGGAAGGGTTCAAAGGCAGCCTGTGGGGAGCCAGGCCACCCCATTTCCGGGCAGCCCCTGCAAGGGCTGGAGTTCCCAGCTGCTGCAGAGCTCGAGGGACATTTGATGCCTGCTTTCCTGGGTTCCCAGTAATCTCTCTTGCATCACGCTCTCTGGTGGGACTGGCTAATAGGCGACATGCCTCTGCAGATATAAGCAGCGCTCACAGGCAAACTTTCTGGGAGCAGGGAGTAGCAGGCAGGGGGCAGGCTGGGTGCCAATTCCGAGCCCTGGTCTGGAAGAGCGGACTTTGCTGGCTGCGGCTTCGGCAACCGGTGAGTGCTTGCCTGGGCTCCCAGAGGGCCCTGAGGTCTGCAAAGAGATGAGGTGGCAGCCCCCCTGGCAGGGCCACATCCTCACTGTCAGCTCTCAGGAAGGCTGGCGTGCGCATAGGAATCTGTCCTGTGGGCCCAGGAGCTGAGCCTGATGACCAGAGCTGTGTCCCTTGCAGCAAAGCCTTAATTTAGAAACACTTCAGAAATGCAGCAAGTGGAATTTGAGCCCTCAGTGGTGCTTTGGGTGTTTGTCATAAAACCTGAGTTGCGGATGATCTTGTTTAAGGCACAAGGCACCCAGTGTATCTGACGTGCACATTGAACGCTCCAGGGCTCATCTCAAAGTGTGCAAACACAGCTACTTAGTGTTATTCCTTGGTGTCACACTTTTAGGGTTAATTCATGTTTTTGGCACTTTATTCCAATGACATCAGCAAAGCTTCCCTAAGCACATGGGAACGGCTCAAACTTAACTTGTCCGAGCTCTTATGAAGATGCCGTGTCTTCTCCATACTAAGCATTATGATTAAATGCCCTTTATTTCAGATGCTACCAGATAAACATTAACCTTGCAAACTTCTTTTTCAGCGCTCAGATCTAAGTAGATCTATATTATTTCTGACTTTAAAAACAGAAGAGGTTTCTTTTGCTGACAGATTCTCATGTTTGAAGAAATTCAGTGATCAATGTTGACTTTCATTTTGCTGACTCCGGAATATTTTGCTGGAATATTCTTCCCTAGAGGAAAGAGAATGGTAAAGGAGGTGTTTTCTTCTTTTTGTGCTGTCAGGATCAGGACAGTTTTATTTGGAAACTGATGGTGCAAAAGTTTTTAGACCAAGAGGTAGCAAGTGGGCTTCTTTCTCTTGATGATGTGAGCTCACTGGTGTCTGCCTCAGTGAATTTCTGTTGGTGACAGTGTGCTTTGTTCTTGTCTATGTTTGCTTTGGGGACCTGCACCACTTCCCCATCAGAGGATGTTCCAGAAGATGCTGGCTTCCCAGGCATCATTCTTTCTCTTTTATATCTGCAAAAATCACAGCTCCCAAAGCACAGAGGTGTCGGACTCTCTCTGCCTTGGTACTGCACACTGTACTTGACAAATGTTTATTTTAAATGCTGACTTCCTGACTCCATCCTTCTTTTGTTTAGTTTTCTTTTTGGCTTTTTTTTTTCTGCCACAGCATGCCACAGATTTGCTTACCTGTTAGTGACCTCTGGGGCTGCACCAGCCCATAGGATCCGGGGGAGTCGGGCCTTCTTCCTGGGGTCCCAGCACTCAGCACACAGCTGGTCTTGGGTAAATATTTGCTGAGGGAGTGAAGGAGGAATTAGGCATCCATTAGTTGTGCTTATTATTGCCTCTCCGCTGGGTGAACAAGACAAATTGTGTCCTGTCCTGCAAAAGCTATAGTGAGTTCTGAGAGAATCCACCACATACAATAAAATACTTAAGGAGCCCATTTGTGGGGATCTAGCCTACCGACACCCCTGCACGAGTGGGAAGTGAGCCTTGTACAAGGTCATGCATTACATCGCTGCTCACAGTAGCAATGCAGTAGAAACGACGCGGGTGGTTTTTGTGCAGAATTCGGGGCTTCCTGCCTGCTTTCACATCCCAGTTTGGCTGGGAGGAGGTGGTTTATGCAGGCATGTTGTGTGCGTGGCTTTTCCTCCTTAGAAGATGAGACTTAGCGTGGGTTGAGTGGCCCATAGGTACACTGTGCTGCAGTGGTGGCTGCATGAGTGGGAGTTGTCCTATCAGGAGGGTGGATGTGGGTCTCAGACAGACAGAGAGAGAGAGAGAGAGAGAGAGAGAGAGAGAGAGAGAGGTGGAGGCACGGGCAGCCCTGTTTTCCACCCGCACGTCCCAGTTGAAGCAGAACCCCGGCGCCTGTAGGATGTGAAGATGTTTCCATGTCCTGATCAATTGCAGCAGAAATACTGAGGCCAGGGCCTTCAGACCAACCCACTCTCAGTCCCCCAGTTCCCCTGCGATGAACCACACATTCTTTGTGTTTCCATTATGGAAATGGGGTTTGGAGTCAACCTAGGAGCAGGCAATCTGGGTGAATGAAGGACTTCAGATAAATTTTTCTCTCCTGCGTAGGAATCAGGCATTATTTGCAAGATGAAGGAAACTTGTCTGCTTTGCATTTACTTCAAACTTTATTTTATTATTTGATGATTACAGTTCCTTTAACAAACATTTTATTATGAAGATTGCAAAGTGGGGAAAAGAGAGTAGTGCGCAGATAATCCTCATCTTCTACCCAGGCTCACAGACTGTTAAAGCTCACCGTTCTCAGAAAAACCTAATGCATATAAAAGCATCTCTTAATGCTTAGTTTGATTCCAATCATATGTTTCCTCTTGATTTCTATTTATTGCATAAGCAGCGCCAGGAAAATTCTTTTGAAAGCATCTAAAGTTCCACTGTGCTGACTCTTGGCTTTTTAGTGACCTTCTCTTGTCCTCAGGCATACACAATCCAGGGATTTCCCATCATTGAAATCATAGTGCTTTTCTTCATTTAACATGGAAGTTCAACATTTTGAAAGTCGCTGTATGGTCTTGTTGTTGCGTAAAATGTTAGCACACAGTGCTTCAAACAGTGGATTTATGCCAGGTGTCTATCTATTTCCTTACGCTGGGTTTCAAGTTGCGTCCTCTTCCTTACTAGCATGAAGGATGTCTTCTGGATCTTTTGCCTTGAACAAGTTCCCTGGTGTGGGACTCTGGGCCGTGGTGAGGACGTGAGGTTTTGGAGAGTCACAGGAAAAATCCTGAGCCACCTCATGGTGATGCCACTGGAGCCCGGCTTTTCCATGTGGATTTTCAAATTCAATTTTATATTCATTCTAACCAGAAGTCAGTGAAATACTTCTGATTTCAGAGATGTAATAAGGGCAAGAAAATACAGTTAACCAAACAGCAGTGCTGTGGGTGTCTTCTCCCAGGAGTTCTGTGGTCTTCTGGGCTTCCTTCTGCCCTGATTCTGATGGGGGGTCCGACCCGAACTGTGGATGGCACTGTTCCAATTGGCTCCTCAAATCACTCAGCAGTGACCTTTTTTGGGGTCACTGTTGCCTCCCATCCCCTCTCTACACTGAAATTTAGATGTCTGGTATGGATTTTATCCCTGGTGCCTGGTAACTTCCCCCAGCCCATCCTTACATGTACACAGACAGTGATCAACTACTCTGTGAATAAAAACCGACACAATTCTTTGAGTTTGTTGAATCTTATGGGAACGTGGGCTGGTGCGGGGCATGGGGTGTGGGGTGAACTGTAACATGAAGACAGTGCTATAGGCTGAATACCTCCAAGGGCCACCTGCAAAAGAATTGTTTCTCAGGATAGCTCTACAGGAGGTTATGAAAACTCGGAAGAGGTTGGACCTAGCGGGAGACTTTAGACCACTGGGGGTGTGGCCTCGAGGGGGGTAGGGGCAGTGGGGTTCTGGCCTCCTCCCCTCTCTCTCTGCTCCCCGACTCCTGCTCAGGAGACTGGTTTCACTCCAGCATGTGCTCTGCCGTGATAGCTGCCTCACCACAGAACCAAAGCTGAGGGTTCCAGGTCAGGGACTGGAACCACTGCAACTGGAAGCTGAAATAGTTTTTCTTTGTAAGTTGATTATTTCAGGTATTGTTTTTATAATATTGACCGAGAGCTGTCTTTGCCAATCCTCGTCCTAAAATCCCATGGTTCACGCTCAACCATGGCCTGGGAGGGGCCGGAGCAGTAACAAACTGTACCAGAAATGTCCTCCTGCCACGCACACCGCACCACAGGTCCCAGCAAAGTGCATCTCGGATCAATCCTGCATGTAAAAGTCTGCTTTCTTATTTCAAAAGGCCATGGTGGAACAAGGCCTGTGCCCTCCTAGCAATAGTTACAGCTCCTTGCCATGGCTGTGGCATCTGGCCTGGCTTGGAAGAGGCCCCTGTTTCTGTGTGGTCTCTATGATAGTAGTTTCTCCATGCAACACATGGCCAGGTCCAAGTCTAGCCCTGCCCTCAGAGGGGTCCCTGTCAGCCCACCCCAGCCAGCAGAGCCCCACTATGTGTAACTTCCTCCCAGCAGCCTACCTTGGAGTTTCGTCCTTAAAAAAGCAAACCTGTAACTCACTGTTTTTCTTCAGTAATACAAGGAGCGGATGCTCAAGCCGAGGTCCACTACCTGACACCCTGGAGCTCCTGGGTATATGTGTTTTTCTTTCTAAGTAGAAGAATCTCAAATTTCTTTGAGATTTTCCTCTACCATTGATTTCTAATGCTGAATGGCTAACTTTTGAGAACCAACTTTTTTCTCAAATAACATGCTAGCCACAATTTCTGAATTTTAAGAGTTATAGATCAGAAGCCCCAGGAGTGCCATAGCCCTGATGTCTTTTGGACATTGTCTTAAGAAGTTTTCCTGTTTCTGCATAGTGACAAGTTACAGCTCATCAGTTGTTTGCTGTCAGATGCTCAATAGAGTCTGCTAAAGGAAGTAAGAGGTCAGAGGTCAGGTGTATAATCTCACTCTCAAAGGCAGATTGAAAACATATCTCCAGTGACCTTAAAAGGGAGGAATTCCTGGAAGATCTACAGTTGAGTATATTCATTTATTTGTTTATTTTTGAGACAAGTTCTCACTGTGTAGTTCAGGCTTGAGCACACTAGGTAGTCCAGGCTGGTCTCGAACTCATGGGGATCCTCCTGCCTCAGCCTCCAGAGTATTGGTATTATAGGTGTGTGCCACCACAACCAGCCAGTTCTGCATTTTTAAGAATAACAGACTGGCTTCACATTAGGAACCCCTACCCTAACTCCCAAACTCCCCGATGTAAAGACATTAATTGTATTAACAGACTGATACTGGTTGTGTTTGTAAATCAGGTGTAGATAGAATAACCTATATGTGGGTTTTTGGCATAAGAATGTTCAGTGTCAGTGATGCAGAGTCTTAGAGCTGAAGCCAGAGGCTGAGATTTGCTGAGTACTCATCCATGTGGAGTCCAACTATGCCCTTGGTAAGAAGTTTCTTGCCCAGAGAGATTTCCCTACCGTAAGGGTCCTTGCGTTGTCCTGCAGGGCAGTTGAAGACATCTCTCATATGACCGTGTCTACTCGGGCTGCGGGGACAGGATTGAACTGACAGAGTGGCTATTGCAACAGGAGTGCCTCGTCTCAGGCAGAGGCTGGAAGTCCAACATTGAGCTGTTGCCTGGCTGGCTCCTCTGATGGGTGGCTCTATGGGGACTGTCTGAGCCCTGTGTCCTTCATGTTATCTTTCCTCCATGTTGGTCTCTGTGTATGGCTTTCTCTGGTATAAAGACATCCTCACTTGGGACAGGGCCCACCCTGTGACCTCATCTTAACTCTGTCCTCAGTAACTCTGCTTCCAAAGAAAGTCATGTTCTGAGGTGCCAGCAGCTGCAACCTTAAGGGTGAGTTTTGGGGGCAGACAGTTCAGGCTGTGGGTGCAGACCTGGCCCCACTCAGGCACCATTGGGGTTTCCCAGCTCCAGCCTCAGGAGATGTGGGGAGCGGCTAAAGCTGAAGGTGGATCACGTTCGGGGCTGGAGCAAAGCCAGCCTCAAGAACACAGAGTGCCTGAAGCCTGGCACAGGGCTGCGCTCTTAGTGATGCTCAGCCTCCCAAGCGTATAAGTAAACGTGCTCAGCCATTGGAGTGCTCCCTCCTCCTCCTCCTCCTCTGGCCTCTCCTCCTCCTTTCTGTCCACTAAGAGAGAGGGCTCCATGTGGCCTCAGTTTTCTCTCTTCTGACCCTCTCACCTGGGGAACACTGAGAGCTGTATGGCATATGGTAAGGAGCCCTCAGATGGCTTGGATCTCAGGTGCCACCACCCCCAGGGATAAATGTGTGGAGCGACAGACATTCATTAGTGTGTGGCCTCCCTAGGAGGCCGGTTTCATATCTCCACTCAGCAATGACTTCCTACTTGGAGCTGACTTGTGGCTTCTGGGTTCTTCTTCACAGGCTGCCTAAGGAACCAGAGTGGCCAGGGGACCCCACAGCCATGGCCTCTCCTAGCCCTGGCTGACAGTGTCTTGAGGGTCACAGCCAGGACTCCCTCTAAGGCCGAGGTTCGTCTTTCAGTTAAATGTCTGTGGTTGTGTGTGTTCTAAACTGGCTGAATGGGGCTCATTTCCCAGGCGTGGTGGGGGCCCCTAGGTGTACACAAGCAATTGGCCTCTGAAGCAGCATCAGACTACCAGGACCACAGGTGGCCTCATTGGGTGTCAGGGCCTCTCTGACTTGGGTGCATGTGGTGTGTGTTCCTGCTTAGATCCTTCTGGTGGTACATCAAGCCCACATGTAGCACATGTGCAGAGGTTGGTGAGAGCCACTGGCCACTCCTAGCCCAAGACAACAACCTTGGCATGGGCCACCTCACTGTCTTTGACACCCTCATGCTGACCACATGGCCATTGCACACAGTGCTCCCTGGACTGGAGACCCTGGGGAAACCCACTCCAGGCCCACTGGTCAGAACGGAGGCCAGGACTGCTAAAGTGGTGACTTGTGTCAAACAGCTGCGCATGCTTGGCAGGAGGAGTTCCATACACAAGCACTGCTGAGCAGGATTGGGGTGCCAGGTGAGGGGTCCTAGGGCAAGTGTGGGCATTCTCCATTTGCTCCCCATGTTTCCAGCAGATGCAGGAAGCCCTCTATTTCCGGTGATGAGGGCACTCCCTGGGCTTGGGGAAGAATCCACTCCCCGAGGGTAGACAGAAAGGCAAAGTCAGTGATCTTTCTCCTGGTCATAATGCTGCAGGGAACTCCCAAGATGAGGAAGAAGGCAATCTGAGCTTTGTTTGGCTGCAAACATCCTAGTGTCACAAGTCCAAACCTGAGTGTAAACTACCCCTTCCCCTCAAGGTGTAGAAAAATTGCTGTATTTCAAAAACAAGGTGTCTGATTTCTTAGTACCTAATTTGGTCATTTGCCAAGGTAAAAAGAAACAAAAATCCCAAGTTTCCATACTGCACTTTTGCTGCCATTGTGAGCAGGGGCTGATGGTGGATTTATGCAGCTCTGTGAAACACGGACCACTTTTTTTCTTCCTATCTGCCCAGTGGAGTGGGTTCTTTTCCAAGTCCATCACAGGAGGAGGGGGACTGGAGGATGGGAGTGGGAGAGGATCGGGGGTGGGGAGGGGTGGGGGTTGAGGGGCTTCCTGCTGCTCCTGGAAACCTGCAGAATGGATGAGGGCTCCTCTCTCCCCTCCCTCCTACATGGTCACCAGAGGTACCTGGGGTCCCTGCTGGAGGGTTGATTCTGGCCCAATCATGCACCGTAACTAAAGCTCTGGAGATGGACTCAGACTTGTTTCTGTGAGCTTCCCGGGAGTCTGCTGGAGCTTGAGGCTGTCAGGAACCTGCCAGATGGACGTGTACCTTCCCGTTGCCACCTGCGGCCTGTGGGTCATTGCCAGGGGACCCCTGTGTGTCCTGCTCTTTGTGTACCCTCTGCCCTGACTGCCTGGTATTCTTGGGTGCATCTTGGTCCCTGGCTGCCTGCAGTCCTCCCCAGAGGACTCACTGGGTGGATACAGCCATGCAGTTGGACTGCAGGGGTCCCCTGCTGAGAACTGGGCCCACTTGGGGTGTACAGATCCCCCACCACCCATCATGCCCTACCAGCCTCTGTGGCACCTCAGTAGGAGGTGCAGCTCCCTGGGGTCACATCTGTGTGGACAGCAACTGGGGTGAGAAGGAGGGAGTGGGGCACCATGCCTGTCCCAGCCTGACTGAGTCCCTGCTGAGAGTCAGCACCCAGGGCCACTCAGAAGACCCCCGGGGAGAGCCAGGTGCCGTGCTGTGTGCCCAGCCTATCCCTAGCTGATCACAACTGGGATTCTCCTGTTATTCAGTCTGCCTAGAGCCTGCCCAGACCCAAACTGCATAGGGCAGGCAGGAAACTGAGTCCAGGGAGAGCAGCAGCTGGGCCTGAGCTGGGCCCTGGCTTTGGCTGTCATGCATGCTCTTTGGCTCCTCAGCTGGCAGCACCGAGCCTACACTGCCTCGATGGGGTTTCTGGGGCCAGAGCACAGGCTTCTGTCACTGGGAAGCTACGTCCACTTCCAGTAAGATCGTGCCAACTCCCTCGCCCCTTCCAGTTACCCTCCTGAGCTTGGGTGACCCCTTTGTCCACCTCCTGTGAGTCCTGCAGGAAGAAATTCTTCCTACTCATCTTTCCAGTGCCAAAGCTTTTAGCTCAGTGTTGACAGAAGAAATAAATTGCACTGGGTGAGTACTCAAAGAAAACCCATTGTTTCAATAGGAGTCAAACAAATAAAAAAGTGGAAGAAGAGAGAAAAAGGCTCCATCCACTTCTTTTTTCCCTCAGTTTCCATCTAATGTAAGAGTTTGCGAAAGCTTTTCTTAAGGAAGAAGTTTGGGGTTTGGAGAGCTCTGGGAGTCCTGCTCCTGAACATCTGGAGCTTCTGGCCCTATGGCTGGGAGCTGGCACTGACTGTGGCCCCACTTGGTATTTTTTTTTTTTTTTTTCATTGGTACCGGGGATCGAACTCACGACTGCCTGCTTGCAAGGCAGGTGCTTATGCCGCTGAGCTAAATCCCCAGCCCCCGTGTCTCCACTTGGAAGCATACTCTGGGCCAAGCTTAGCGTGAACAGTGGACGGTCTTCCCTGCAGCCCTGGGCAACAGGGCCCTCAAAACCCTTCTGGGAATGTTCCCGTCCTGCTCATGGAGTGACCAGAGAGACTCAGTGGAATCTCATCCTGACTGCCAGGCCCTTTGTTTCCAAGGTAGGAGCCACAGACTAATTATACCCTCTGCTTCAGCTTCCTTGGTACTCTAAGCTGCTTAGGACGTTTTCCTGCTCCCTGAGGGAGATCCCGTGACCTGCCATTTCCCCCGAGGGCCCACTTCCTGCTCCATTCCTTTACAGTTTTGTTCTGTATAGAGAAGCATTTCATTCTCTGGGATCTTCAGGTGTAACCAAAGTACTGCTTGCACCACTTGGGGGATTGAAAAGTGGATTTTAACTCCACCGGGTAGATGGTGTGTTTGAGTGGGATGGAAAATTATATTTTTGTGCAGACCTGAAGTGCTACCCAGGCTTCTCAATGATGTTGTGACTGTGGCTTCCAAGGGTAAAGTGTTGCTTCTCACCAGTTATGCAGATGGTATACCAGATGGCCAAGGATTTGTAACCCTTTGTGATTATGCAAGAAATTCCCTGAGCCTGGGCCCATCTCCTTCAGCTCTGCAGCAAGAAGATCTTTGTCCAGGGTTCATGTCTGTGCCTGGTTCATTTCTTCTCACAGGCAAGGGCTGAGCCTTCCTTATCCAGAATGCACAGGAGCAGAAGCGTTCCACACTTTTCTCAGATTCTGGAATATTTTCACATACGTAGTGAGATACCTTGGAGAATTTTCATCCTGAAATTTTATCATTTGTTACTCTTTTTATTTTTGAGGCTACTTTAGTAAGTATATATGTGCATACAGTTGTTAGGTCTTCCTGGGTGCCTGTTCTTTTATTGTGACCCTCTCTCTACCTAGCAATATTTTTTATCTTGTCTCTTTTGTCTGATGACAACATAGGTAGGTTGTTTAATATTTAGTAGTGTGTATGTATGTATGCATACGTGCATGTGTGCCTCTATGCATGTATGTATTTATTTTTGCAGTACGGGGAATCAAACTCAGAGCCTTTACACTCAGGCGCATCCACAGGGCCATTTTGTTTTAAAAATCTGAGACAGAGGTGTGGCTGGAACTTGTGACTCTCCTGCTCCAGCCTCCCAGAGTGCCGGGATTGCGGGCCTGTGTCATCATGACCCACTTAGTTTTCCTTTATCTTTGTGAACGGTAGCTTGAAGGTTAGTTATTATTTAACTATGACCTTTTCTCCCATGAAATGTGGTGGATTCTTTCTGAAATATGGTTCCTCTCTCCTCAGGTAGAGTCTTTTCTACGTGTCCACTGTACTTGGTGTGTGTTACTGTCACAAGGTAGGAAAAACCCATTTCCTAATATTTTCAAGTGACCCATTCTGTGGCACGGTGCCCGTTTTGTTGTGCTTTGTTTCTGCAGTCCTGGAGCTCAACCCCAGCCCCCATGCTCCAAGCTGTACCCCTCATGTATAATTTAACAGAAAAATGGGTTCCTAGAAAAAGAGGGAGAAGATAGACAAAGAATTACTATGTACTTTTAAAAAGTGTTGATCTTAATAATTATTTTTACATGCCAGTTTGACAAAAGTGTAAAAACAATAAATCACATTTGTTAATCTGACTGCTACTGTAGATTGGCATTTAGGGAGGGGCTTTTACTCAAATTTACTCAAACTAAAAATCCAGTTTACAGTCCGTCTACACTTTGGCTCAGTAATCACATTTAGCAAAGCTGCCTTACAGAAAAGTGTATGAAAGTCATTAAAGCAAAGAAAGAAAATTTGTGATAGTTTTGGTCCAAACAGAAAACCATGTCGGTTTCCTTACTTAAATGACTGGTTAAATTCAACTGTGAATTATAAACAATGAGATAGATTAGTAAATTGTTGATACAAAAATTGTTCCTAAAACTATTGTTTATATTTACATAAGATTTTTTTTTGAGACAGGGTCTCCCTGTGTAGTTCAAGCTGGCCTTGAACTTGCCGTGTAGCCCAGGCTGGCCTCGGACTCCTGGCATCCTCCTGCCTCAGCCTCCTGCGTGCTGGGATCACAGATGTGGGTCACCACGTCCAGCTGACATATGTATTTTTAAAAATGAGCTAAGAAAACTAGGATACATTATTCTTTGGGAGACTGCCTGTATTCTTTTTCTACTTTTAAGATTTCTTAATCATACACATACTAATTCACGTATTTAGAATATCACAAGTTGTTACATGAGTCTTGAGCCTGTGAGTCTGTTTCCTTTATAACTCTTTGTCTCAAGAAAAAAGCCATCATAAGTCAATAAAATGAAATAGAGAAAAACCCCTCCAAAAGTTCTCGTTCTTCGTGGTATCCAGGTTTAACGCCAGGCACATTTTCTGCGCTGTGCATTTCTGTTGGATAGAACTAGTTACAGAGCCGCCCACCTGCCTGACCCTTTGACGACTGCTAACCTGTTACCTAAGTGGCCAAAGTGATTTCAGGGGTGTCCCATCTCTGAGGTGCTCTTGACTTTCTTTCTAGTTTGAGTGCGATGAATCTTGTACCAGGCAGGTACTCGGGCTGTGGGATGTGTGCTGTTGCTGTTGGGTTTTAGCCGGAGAATTTCTTTACCATGCTGTATTTGCTGGCTGGGAAACACTTCCAAGCCCCACGTTCCAGAGGGTGCTGTCATCTGTCTCTGACCACAGCAGGAACTGAGCCATGGCTCTCCACTCCCTCCCTGTGGGTCACCATGGTCCTGGGCTCACCCACTCCCCTGGCCACAGGTGGGTCTGCCCATGGCAGGCAGGGGTGACAGTGGGCGGGGATGTGGCACAAGGGTTTTAAAGAGCAAAAGGCGGAAGAGACC
Source organism: Cavia porcellus (assembly GCF_034190915.1). NCBI lineage: Eukaryota > Metazoa > Chordata > Mammalia > Rodentia > Caviidae > Cavia > Cavia porcellus. The sequence continues at coordinate 52,336,518 of NW_026947506.1, read as the reverse complement.
AGAAGTTCGTTTGTCCTTCAAAGCATTGGAACCCGGAGTTAGGAAGAGTAAAACACCGGCTTCAGTGTGGGCTAAGCCTCCTGGGGTGGCAGGTGTTTAGGTTTTTGTGCCTGTGTTTATTTATTTGATTTCCTCCCTCTTCTCTTTCCTTCTTTCTACTGGGGTTGCCCCCAGGGCCTTTGCACTGAGCTACATCCTAGGCCCCCTCCTATTTTTTTTTTTTAACTTTTCACTTATTTATTTATTTGGACTGGGAACTGAACTCACGACCTCGAGCTTGCTAGGCAGGTGCTGTGCTGCTGAGCTATTGCCCTGGCATTACCTTTCATTTATAGAGTCAGGGTCTCACCACATTTCCCAGGCCAGGCTTGAACTAGGAATCCTCCTGCCTCAGCCTTCCAGAGTGCTAGGACTTTAAGCGTGCACTGCCATGATCAGCAACACCTTTCTGATTTTGCGTTTGGCCGTCTACTTCTGTGTTTCCAACAGGAGATGGTAATGAAATCAGTGAAGGTGACATTTCATAAGAACAAATGAAGAACGCACGACAAGCAGAAAAATGGAAGATTTTCTGTCAATTTGGTTTTCAGTGGCTGTGTGTCACAGGGAGCGTTTCCTTCTTAAATAACTGAGTTCTATATATCGATGGTGGGTTGTTTCCTTTTAACTTTGAAAATCAGGATTGTGCAAATTATTGCGATCCTTTTGGGTAACTCTCGGGTGGTCTGTGTCAAGACATTGGACTCTTTTAATATTACTTTTTGGAGCTTATTCAAAATGGAAGAAAATAATGAAAAAGAAACTGTTTATTCACAAAACATTTTCCCAGCTGGATGTAGTGGCACACGTCTGTGATCCCAGCACTTGGGAGGCCGGGGCAGGATGATCACAAGTTCCAGCCTCAAATCTACAACTTGTAATATCTTGTCTCACAATTTAAAATGTTAAAAAGGGCTGGGTCTATGGCCCAGTGTGAAGGCTCTGGGTTCAGTCCCCAGTACTGCCAAAACCCAAACATTTTCCCCTTGGAGGAAGAACGGGTATATGGACCACAGCGAGGTGGTAGCTGTGATTCTTGATGGCAATCCTGAAAGCACTCACAAAGCGAGCGAAGAAAGAGGTGGGCACTTCCACGAAGGCTGGCAAGCCTGGTGTGGTGGCACATGCCTGTAACCCTGCACTCAGGAGGCTGAGTCAGGAGGAGCACTGCAAGTGTGAGACCAGCCTGGGCTACAGAGGGAGCCCAAGGCCAGCCTGAGCTGCATAGCGAGACCCTGTGTCAAAAAGACAAAGCAGACAAACAAGCTAGCCAAAAACGTATTTGGGTGGGAAGTTCAAGAATATTAAAGGAATTAGAAAAAGAAAAGATAGTTGAGTCACTGAAGTGTGGAAAAGATACATAAAGTTATTAATTTCTTTAAGAAATTAATTGTCTAAAAATCAAAATACAGGAAAAGTAAAGGAGCAGAAGCTGGGCCTGGAGGGAGGAGGGGAAGGAGGTGACAGTGAGGATGGGGCCCTGGTGACCCAGGACCTGGCCTTGTCCGGGCCCCCTCCATGGCTGTAGCAGGAGACACAGGGCAGGGTGACAGCAGCGAGGGTTTGCAGGTCACTCAAGTGCTGCATGTGGCTTTGCTTCCCAGGTCATTTCCCTCGCCGAGTTCTTCTGGCCCTGCATCTTGTTCATGGTTCTGACCATCCTTCGGTTTCAGGAGCCTCCCAGACACAGAGACAGGTGTAAGTGTTGTTCTGGATTCAACTCCTGAGTCATGAATCTTATGCCAAGAAGGAATGGTTCTCACCATGGTGGGGACTGACTTGCATATTGCAGAAAAAGGCAAAATTGTGTTATCAGAACTTTGTTCAGGAAGAGCAGAGAAGCGTTTAAAGTTTTCTATTGATTATTTTATTTAGTTTTCTATGATTAGTTTATTTATTTTATTTTAGTTTGTTTATTCATTCAACAAATGAGTACCAAGTGCCCTTATGTCTCAGCCTGAGGGTGAAGTGATGGACTGGGTGTTTTCTCACCCATTCAGAACTTGCTGGTGGGACAGATGATTATGATACATTGGGACAAGGACAGTGGGCACCATTCTGACACACCCCTGAGGGAAGGGGCTGTGGAGCCTTGCTAGAGAAGTGTACCCTCGAGCTGGCTAAGCCCCTGGGCCTAACCTATACTAAGGACTGCACTTACCCTTAGCTGAGAAGTCCACTCATTTATTTCCCATTCATTCTTTCATCTTTGCTCATTGATCTAATGATATAACATGTAGTGAATGTCTTCAGTATGCAAAGAGTTGAGCTAAATATTGGACATAGTGGTTCTCCAAGTCCTGGAGTGTGAAATCATCTCTAAGACACCAAGGGAGAGGCTGTCACCAGGGGGACCTGGAGACCAGTGACTTCTCAGATGCTGCTGTGCTGGACTTGAAACTTTTGCACGAACTTTAAAACCCCTGAATTTTAACATGAGATGGGAAAGCGTCCATTCTTAGGCTTCTTACTCACGGCTGTGCCTGGCACTGAGATGTGCAACAGAGCTATGGTCATTCCAGGGACAGGGAATAGCAAACCCAGGGAACCCCACCATCATTCACAGCCTCTCTGCCTGGAGCGTGAGTGCAGACGCAGGTAAGAGGTGTTATTATTACAGGCTTTTATTGTTTTTGGATGTTCCTCACTTACCTTTTTTTTTTTTTTTTTTTGTCTTTTTCCTTTTTATTTGTACCAGGGATCCAACTCACGACTGCCTGCTTGCAAGGCAGGCGCTTATGCCACTGAACTAAATCCCCAGCCTCCCTCACTTACTTTTAATAACAGATCAATAACATCACGATTTGGTGCTGTAGACTGATACTGTTCACTAGGTGTCCCCCTCTGACTCGGTAGCCATCACCTTCCCATAGCAGGGCATGGAACTCATTTTGCCCCTGCATTTGTTGCCAGGTTTCCTGCAGCCCTGGGATCCACCCAGCCCGGGTGTCCTCCCCTTTGTCCAACGCCTTCTTTGCAATACCGGCTCAACCTGCAGGAACGTCAGCTTTGAAGGGTATGTGGACCACCATTTCTGGTAAGAGGAACAGACAGATTGCTCAGAATTCCTGGGCAGCTGGTACCACCGTGGGCATCACAGGTTTGGCACAGCCTGAATGGTTTAGGATGTGTTAAGGCTTGTAGAAGATATAGACTGCAGAGCTACAAAAATTGGTTTTATTAAATTCACATTCAATAATAGAGGCCCCCACTAATTGTGAGGGTTTGTGAGGAGGATTTTCCACTGTGTTCCAGGATTCATAGCACACATAGTGGTGGGCACATGCTAGCTGCACGTAATGGTTCATTTTCACGAGGTTAAACCTCTGACTTCAAAACTTCTTGCTTAGCCAACCTTTTATTTGGGGATTATTCATTTTGATTTGCCTCCTGGAGATTTTCTACTGTGCCATTGACCAGACACCTTCCCAACCGAGATCAAGGGAAAATAGTTGTCAGTGACCTCCTTTTTTCCATACCACCGCGGCATGGTTTAGATCTAAAGTGTTCCTCCAGAGCCTCACATATTCAGGGTGGGGCTTTCAGAATGTGAGTGGATCATGGGGTACTATATTCACCAGAGTACTGTCCATTGATGAGTTCAAGACTGAGTGTGCTATTAGAGGGGGCTGGTCAGAAGGGGTGAATAGATGCACGATGTGGAAGGGGCTATACTGTTCCTGGTCCTCCCTCTTCACTTGCTTCCTGGCTCCTGTGAGTTGTGCAGCTTTCTTCTGTTATTCTCTTCTGCCATGCTGTTTGTGTCTGAGAACTGATCAACCATGGACTGAACCCCTAAACTGTGAGTTAAAATTAATGTCTTCTTCTTAAGTTGTGGATCCTGGGTATTTTGTTCCATCATTGGAAAGAGTAATTCATAAAATTGACCTCAGAGAATTTGATGTCATTGCTGTAACCATACCTGATCACGTGGTTGAAAAACATTTGGAATTGCTTTGTGAGGGGTCTTTTGAAAGGTTTAAAAAATCAGTCCTAAGAGGCTATAAGCAGAGTTTAACCAACAGTTCTCATCTTGGCTAAAGAGATCAAACAGGAATGCAGACCACAAAGGCCATACACAGTTGGTTTCAGATAAAAATGAGAACTTTGCTGAAAATTGAACAGGGAGTCCTGCTTGTTTCATCCTGACAGGAGAACTTGTCTACATTTTGTCCATGTTTTGAAACTTCACAGAAGGCCAGATTTAAAGTTGCCAAACTAATTCATCTGCTGGAAGAAATTTCAAGGCAGCTCAACATTTAGGCTATGGCATAGGTATTATTGGCTGCTTTTAGTGAGATCTAGGGTAAAAACCAGAAGCAAGTTTTACAGCTTGGCCAGGAAAAAAAGCACTTATGAAGTTGGGGCCAAGGAAAACATGGTTGCTGAAAACAAGGAAAATATGGTTGCTATTCCATAAAATAGTTGACACGAATAATAAGAGTGTCTCAAAATTTAGCTAGACTCCTGCTCATTCTAGGTTCAAGGGCGTAAAAGGGTAAATTCCTTTAAAAGACTTTATTTCAAGAAGAGAGCCCCAAGAGTTCTTGTTCACTCATAACCACCTAGTAGAGAGTATTTTCCAGTTCAGCCACCCAGGCACTCAGTGGTTACTGCAGCCTTGGTCCACAGGGACCAGCCTACCTCTCCAGATGGTGACAGATTTTGGTCTCAGTCACATGCTACTGGTTTTCAGGCATGCAAAATGCAAAAATAGTGTGGTCAGAAAGGCTTCCACCCAGATTTCCAAGGAAGACCTGACAGGCCAGGCAGTATGTTCCTGAGATTGCTGTGTACAAAGCTATGGAAGTAAAATTAAACTGGGTGTTGTGGTGCTTACCTGTAATCCCAGGACTCTGGGATGTCTAGGCCAGAGGATGGAAAATTTGAGCCCAGCCTGAACAATGTGCAGACTTAGTGAAAACCTGTCTCAAAAGAGATGATAGGTAGATGAGGATTGAGCTCAGTGTTCAATCCTCAGTATGCTCCCTGCAAAACAGGTAAAACTAAAGGTACACTGGAGACTCACATTTAGGAACTGAAGAAGTATAAAGTATCTACCACAGGAAGCAAGGTCATAAAAACCCTTTGGAGCTTGTGTTTCACCACAGCCTGCTCTGGGTGCTGTACATGGAGCTACAGGGATTAATGTTTGTCCTGCTGGGTTTCCATCTTGCTTCCTCTGATTTCTAGTGTCTTCCTGTTGCTCCCTTTTACAATGTAAATGTATTTAAATTTTGTAGGTTATTAATAAAATCATGCAAATATTAAAGTATAAGATTTTGTCATCCAACTTTTAGTTATAAGTAGAAAATAAAGAATTTTCCAGAATTTTAGACATGGTATTTGTAAATGATGCTGATTTAGTTCATTTGGGTGCTTTAACAAAATGTCTTATTATACTGTGTGATTTATAACATGGGGGTTTTGTGGCGGTTGTTGTTTTGATTTTTCAGATAGCGTCTTGCTATGTAGTTCAGAGCCGGTGTTGAACTCACTATGTAGCCCAGGCTGGCCTCAAATCCACAGTTATCCTCTTGCCTCAGCCTCCCTACTGCTGGGATTACAGGCATACACCCCTGCTGAGGTGACTTCTAAGCAAGAAATGCTTATTTCTCACAGTTTGGGAGAAAGAGAAGCCCTAGATCAGAGCACCAGCAGATTCAGTGTCTGGCGATGGTAACTTGTAGCTGCTTCCTCATGTGGTGAGAGACTCAATGGCTCTCTCGGGGGCTTTCTACTAATCTCATTCACCAAGATCCCCACTCACACTCTAGATGCCTCCTCCAGGCAAGGAGTACCCTCCCCAATGATGTTCTGAGGGTTGAACTCAGGACCTTCACAGTCAGCTACAACCTCTTTGTGTCCAGTGGTGCCTAAGGATGAAATGGGAGAAATGAAAAATGCAATAGAGAAAGCAAGCACTAAAGAGAAAAGAGGGAAGAGGAGAGGGAAAGAGAAGAACACAGGAGTCACTGTCCAGCTGGCCTCTGGCTTCAGATCTCGCCACTGGCACACAGGCATCTCTCACGCATTTACCATCAGGTCAGCTGTGAATTTGGCGAAAGTCCAAAGCCATAGATAAGCACCCATTTCTGCTTATCTGGTGGTGATTTTCTATGTTTAGAAATGTCTGAAAACAGATTTCCATTTCAGATCTAGTTCTACATTTTCATGCTACATGAATTTCTGCACCTTTTGCGTTTCCCTGGGACAGTTCACTGGGGACAGAAGCCCAGCTATCATCGATTGTGGGTTCCGATTATGGAAACCAATTTCCTCATTCCTGGTTTTCTTAAAGAGCTTCCTCTTCATGGAATAAGAAGATTCCAGAACAAAACCAGAAATGCTTGCTGACAACTGATGGAGTGGATGTTCTCACAGAGTTTCCAGATCATTCCTAGTTCAGATAAAACAAATGCCACAAAAGCAAATCTAGCACAGCTTCTCCTCTCTTGCGCTGCTGACTCTGCTCCGCACCTCTCTCCATTGTCAGCTCATAGCTACATCTGGTCCCCTTGTCCTGCTACTCCCTCTCATCCCCGCCTCCTTGGAAACTCTCTTCCACCAGTTCTGTCATTTCCAGCTGTCCCCACGTTCTAGACATCAGTGTTTTTATTTCTCCTCTTCTGCATTCACAGATGCACCCCCCTACCCCTGGGGGGTCCTCCTGGTCTCCTGCCTTTCTCTACCACCACCTCCTTCTGGATCTTTTTAAATCATCATCTGTGGCCCCCTCAAGTTTAGCTTCCTAGTGTGCTTCTAGGACACTAGAACATCTTCCAGACTTTGTAGACTCTGTGTTCTCACATCTGCAGAGCCAGGAGCAGCTCCGCTTCCTCCTTCCATCCAAAGTGGCCTTCACCCCAAACAGGTAAAATTTAATCCTTCATTCTTAAAGGTTTTTTTGTGTGCTTATGCTCTGGGATGGAACCCAGGCTTCTTGCCTGTGAGTCAGGTGCCCCATCACTGAACTGCACCCCATCAGCGATCCTTGTCTCTTGAAAGGCTTTATGGAGACATACCGACCCTGGAGTGGTGGAGGATTTCTTCCCTGCTGCTGGCCCCATCCTAATTCCGGGGACCCTCATGTGGTGGCCAGAATCTCCAGTCCATCCTCTGCATCTTCCACAGCTTCTACAGCCTCTTTCTGGTTATTGTTTCCATCCTCCAAGCCTTTGGAGGGCCCAGGGTCTTTTTAACTCTGTCTTCAGACAGACCTAATGCTGCTCAGTACCTCCTCATAGGGAGATGCGAGCTACTGTACTCTGAAGAGTTAGGGGGAAAATAGAGAAATATCAGAAGAGGAAGAGATTAAAAGTAAGGCTGGTGGACAAAAGAAGATCATGCAAAGTTTGAGAAAATGATGAAGAAGAGAAGTGGGAAAAGACAAGGAAGAAATAAAAACAAGAATAGAATAGAACAGAACAGAACAATGACAAAACCCCTAGAAACCATGTTCATACTCATATGAAAATAAGAACAAACTAAGCAAAATCAAAAACAAGGGAAAAAGAAGAAAAGAAGAAAAACAGTCTATCTCAAGGCTCACATTTGCTGGTGCTGGTAGATACCATGGACAGACAGAGGCCAGAGACCACGGTGATTAAACCCAGCAAGCCAGCTGTAGATTACGGTGGGGTAGTGGATAATCCCAGCAAGCCTACACCTTTGGCTCCACTGAAGTTCAGGCTGGATTCTGGCTGCGAGGCTGGAACGTGACTTGTTCAGCCTGCAGCACTCCATGAGCCTCCTGCTGACTGACTTTGACTTCTTGACCTCCTAATGACTTGAACTCGGCAGCCTCACCTTGACATTGGAGCTTCCAGATGGAATCAGCACTTGTTCTGAGTTCCAAGCTCCATTGACTCCCCCTCGCAAGATGGCCCCCGCAATCATCCTCTCCTGGGGCTGTCTGAACCCTGATAACTTGCTGGTCCCTGCAGTCCACTGCATCCAGGACTCTGCTCTACTGGTTCATTCCTTCATGGAGGCCTGGGGGTCTCCAGTGGTCACTGTGCCCCGGCAGGTTTGAACTGCCCCTCCCCTGCAGTGAAGATGGGCTCAAGGAGAAAGCACCGCCTGCCTCCCCCTTCTTCTCTGTTGCAGTCTCTCTCTTCACTCTCCCCGTTGGCTTCAGTTCTCACTTCAGGTCCTTGCTGGGTCCCGGGACCCACTTTCCCCTTCTCTTTCTCATGTTGCTGTATTCCAGTGTCTTCACACCAAACCATAGGGAGGCTGTTTATCAACAGCTCACCACTCCTCTGTCTTCCCAGACATCTGACCTGATCTACCTTTTGAAGAGCTGAAGTTTTTCTTTTTTTTTTTTTTACCTCTTCTTCCCTCCTTCTTTCTTTCCCTTCTCTTGTCCTATCTTTCCCCTCCTTTCTCTCATCTCTCCTCCTGCCTCCTTTCATCCCTACCTCCCTCTTTCTCTCTCTCTTAGGGATTGAATTCAAGGTCTTTGCACTCAGCTGTATCCCCAGGCCTTTTTGTCTATTTACTTTTTTGAGACAAGGTCTGGATGAGTTTCCCAGGCTGGGCTTGAACTTACCATACTCCTGCCTCAGCCTCCCAGAGGGTTAAAGTACGGTCAGCTTCCTTCCACAGTCCATGAGAGTCCAAATTATGAACATTGTATCCTTCTGTTTTTTAGACTATTGCTGTCCAGTATATTATGACTTTCACATGTTTGTCTCATTTTGTGAGTTATTTTTCATTTTCTTTTATTATTATTACTTTTTAAAAAATCTTTTTGAGCCAGGGTATCACAATGAAGTTCAGACTGGCCATGGGCTCACTTTGTAGCCCAAGCTGGTCTTGAACTTGCAACAATTCTCCCTCCTCAACCTCCTGAGTGCTAGGGTTACAGGCATGTGCCCATGCCTGGCTTATTTTTCCTATTTTATTGATAGTAGTTTTTGAAACATGAACTTTCTAACTTTTATGAATCCAGGTGACTTTTGTTGAATATGCTGTTGATGTTGTTGTAGCCAGGACTTGAAAGGGAATAGATTTAATATAGGACACATGATTTATAGGATTATTTTATCTTATTCACTCAAACAGTCAAATGCATAAAAGTGGCAGAGATATTCATGTGCTAGAGACACAAGGAGTCCAGATGAGGGCCTGAATTCCATGGCAATGTCCTGCATGAGCCCAGCTGAAGACCTAGAGCTCATGGTAATGTCCTCCACAAGTCCAGCTGGAAGTCTAGAGCCCATGACAAGGTCTTAAGCAAGTCTGTTTCAAGGATCTACATTGGGAAGGCCCAAAGACCAGTGGTGGAAGCTAGAAAGTCTGTGCCAGTGGGGTGAAGGATCTGTGCCAGCAGGCTGAGGGATCAGGATCCAAGAAGTGACACTCATGGTAAGGACCAGAGCTCCCTCAAAGAGACCCACAGTCATCCTCAGTGACAGCAAGGACCCGAGCTCCTCCAATGATGAGAACAGCCAGGTTCCTAGCAGGAAAACCAGCACAACAAGCTTCTCCAGGAGAATCAACAGCACACCACTTTCCCCTCCGGTTCTTTGATACTGTTGGCAACAATCCTCAGGTGGGCCCTCCACACCCAGAACCATGCCAACTCAGTTCAGGTGGGTGGTCCAAGCTGACCATTAGTTCATCCAATACAGATGCCATAGCTAGAAGGCTCAGTCTAAGGCACAATCATGAAGATTTGCTGTTAAGGTTTCTCCTAGGAATTTAATAGTTTTGTCTCTTACATTTTGAACCACACTTCATTTTGAGTTGGCCTTTGGGTGTTGTGTGAGGAGGAGGTCTGACTTCCATCCTCTATAGATGGTCAGAGAAGGGTTTTCCAGTCCATAAATACAATACATCTCATTTGTTTAAGTTTTCTGAATTTCTCTCAGGAATACTTCTATCATTTTCATTTTCATGTACATTTTGTGTGAAATTTATTCCTAATTTGTGGGGTTTTGGTGTTCTTTTTAAATTTTTTAAAGTACAGGCCATTACTTCAAGTAATATATCCCTTAGGATTTTATTCATACACGATAATATCTGAAAGTACAGTCTTACTTTTTATTCTCTTACTTGAGTGCCTTTTATGTCTTTTTTGAGGGTAAAACATGTTCTTCTTTACCTACCTTATTTATGTGAAACCACTGATTTTAGATCTTTTTTGACACAAGTTTCAAACCCATGTATTTCTCTCTGAGTTCTGCTTGACTGCATCCAACAATTGTGAAATTCTGGGTTTTCATTTGCCCCAAGTTTAAACTATAAACTGATTTACACAGCAGATTCATCTTTGATGCATGAGTTATTTCTTGGTCAGATGTTTGATTTCTAAGTGTTTGAAGATCTTCCTAAAATCCTTGACTTATAAATTCCGCTGTGGTTTGGGAATTCGCTCCATCTGATTACAGCTTTTTAAATTTTGTTGAGGTCAGTTTTCTGAAAAACACAGAACACTGAATGTGTCCCTTCAGAGGCTGTTTGCCTTCTGACCCTCATGCAGTGCTGTCCAGGTCATCAGTGTTGTGACCGATTTTCTGTCTATTTGAGCTGTGCATTACTAACAAAAGGAAATAAAATGTCCAATCATAAAGGACTTTGCTAGTTTTTTTTTCAGTTCTATGAGATTTTGCTTCATTTACTTTGGAAACCTAATGTAAATATTTGCATATCAGGATTATTATGTCTTTTCCACTGGCTCACTTATGAAATAATATACAATTATATGTATTAACATATATATATATATATATAATGTGATGTATTATGTTAAACATTAATATTTATTCAACATACATTATAATATGCAACCAAACCTTCTCCAGCCTCCTAGAGTCTCCAGTGCATCTTTGACTTCACTCACAACTTCACACATTGCCCTCCTGGGGGCACACTGCCCGGCCTCCCAGGACTTCCGAAATCTTGGTGGGAGCCTTCTTAACCTCACAACTCCTGGATTCTGCCCACATTTTAGATAAGCACCATGTGAACGGTGCCAAGGTTTGCTGCTAGCTGGAGCTGGCTTCTTTCTCTCTCTATTGTAGAGATCCAGGGTCTATGAACCAAACCCTGAGGAACAGCTTCTCCTGGACACTGAAATTCTGCAACATGGTGCTCTGGGTATTTCTTCCCAAGGCAAAGTGATTCACTTTGCAATTTTGAGGTTGCAAAGGGTTGAGTCCTTTTGCTTCTTGTGATGACCTCAGGTCATCTTTTCTATTCTCCTGTTCCATCTCAAAAATCAAGGTCTCCTATACTCTAGCTTTGCAGTCTCTAGCTTTACTGCAACTTTCTTCCTGGCCAAACTCACAACATTTTAAATCATCCTTCTGGGCTCTTTGCCCTTGAGTCTCAACATAAATCTGGCTAAAAATTCCCTACAGAAGCCACACAACTGCCTCAACTTCAGACTCCTGGAAATTTCTTCTGTAATATTTATTAGTCCACCACTCAATTTTGGTCTCAGGCAAAGTCTCTAGACATAAGCCAAAGGCAGACAAACATTCTGCCAAACCATAACACACATCATCTAGAGTCCAGAGCTAATGCAGTCCTTCTTTTCAGTGGAATCTTCCCAAACCTGGTCTTTATCAGTTCTTTGATCTTGTGAGCTCTGACCAGAATCTCCCATACAGTACAGCCTAAGATACTGAAGCTCTGTTCCTTCAGCCAGCATCTCAAACCTTTCCAAATTCTTCCCACAAGCCACCCCCAAAAGCTGCTGAGCCCTATGGTCAGATATCCTCAATGCAAGGACCACACTTCTATGCTACCAAATTCTGTCTTAGTTACTTTTCTCATTGTTAAGACAAAATGCCTGATGCCCAAAGTTAAAGGGGAAAGGCTCGTTTAGCTCACAGTTTGTGGAGGTTTCAGTGAGAAGCGCTGTTGTTCTCCCAGAGGTGATGAGCAGCCAGGCTGTCTAGTGCTGGATATGTTGCTCTTGTGTGTGGCAACAGAGTGGAACATGAACATTCTGCTGCAGACTCACTACCCTGTGTCAAGGTGGCCTTTGGAGAAATACTGAGGAAACAACCCTGGCTCCCCACGAGCTGCTTCTTATTAATGTCCTACTGAGCTGAGGCTGTGCACATCCTGTACAGCTTGCTCTGTTCCCTGTTCCCTTCTTTCCTATTCCCAGGCATCTTGGCCTGGCTGGTCCTTGCACCCTCTTAGGCACAGAATATGGTGATCTCATTTTCAAGATGATTTAGCAAGAGTGATGCTGCTTGCAAAACATTTGGACCAAAGGGAACTCTCACTGGTCTGAGTTCCATCTGTGAATGGAGACTAAATAGTGATGTCTGAGGCTCCTCCTCATCTGCACTCTTGGATCCCTCAGGTACTGTGTTGTGTGGGTGACACTAGGTGAGACATACTGGCCTTGGTGCTGGGCTCTTAGTACTGGATTGATGACAGAGAAAGACATTCAGTCACCCTTGTCGAGTGGCCCATTCTTGCCCTGCATTTGCAGGCTCCCATAGAAGATCTTCCCTTTGCAAATCTTCCCTCCCTGGAGGCCTAGGATTGCAGGACAGGAGGGAATCCAGACACAGAACTAGACTCAGGAAGGGCAAGTGGCTCTGCCCTTCTTGCTTCCTGGACTGTGCTTTCCCTTGTGCGCAGGAATCCCCTCACCTTCACCCTTCAATCAAGAATTTTCTATGTATTTTGTTTCTTCTGTAAACATTTCTCATGTAGTGATAATTCATGATCCATTTTGAAGGACCTGAGGTACTTGTTGAAATAATAGGAAAAAACCCCATAAAACTAAGTCTTTGTTACAGGAGAATCTCAAGTTGCCCCCGTCTCTATAATCTGATAATTCTGGAGCTTCTCAGGGAAGTCTCATGTTTAGGGCAGGCAGAAGAGTTGAGATATGGTTCAGATTCTCAGTATGCAGAAATCATTTTCGCTTTAAATTTTTTATTAGGTCATATTTACAGTACATAGTGACTGCAATCATTGTGGGGACTCGGTGCATGTACACAGCCCATCTCTTCTCCTCCCCTCTCCTCTCCTCCTCCTCCCTTTGTCTCTCTGTGGTCTTCCCTTTTGCAAAAGTTCTTTCTCCTATTTCCTATTCTCCACCTTTTACTTTGCTCTCTGTTTATGTGAGGCTGCAGCAGAGAAGCCATAGCAGGCTTAGCAAACTCTCTTGCTTCTTCCTCTCCAAGATGCTGTATCCAAAAGTCACTGAGTTTATTTTATTTATCAATAAATGTTGCAATTGCTCAAACATCACTCTGGGTTGTGAGAGTTCAACAACAGTGTTAGTGGGAGGGATTTTATTGTCACTTTGTCCTGAAGCTTAGGTTTTCCTTCATGGTAGATTTACATCTTGACAGCTGTTACTTCATTATCACAGTGCTTTAATTTGTAAATAAAGACAAGATTAAAATCTAAAAGTTTTATAACTTGTAATCAGGAAAATGTCTTCTCAACTTGTTGTGTTTCTTTCCCTTTGGAATGTGCTGAATTTAACCGGACACTTGGATACTTTACCAAGCTCTCCAGTTACTTATGACATGCTTCCCTACTTTATTTCTAATCAGCACCCTACTGATTAGAAATAAATTCTATTTCTAATTTCTACTGATTAGAAATAAATTTGAGATTTGTAAGCAGGTGCATGTGTGATTGCTAAGGTCATGAGAGTATTTTCTCTTCTTCACTGGTAAACGTTTTTCCTTCCATGATATTCACAGCCCTAAGAAAGGTGAAGCAATGTCTTTTTTTGTAGTTCATCTTCCCCACGACTTATGTCAGTCGGTCTGTGTTGGAGTTGCAGGTGGTGTGGGGGAGAATGCAGGGTTTGGATCACTTTCTACCCCTCCCCCTGAAGTCCTCCCAATGGGAGTGGGTGGGAAGAAGCCAGGGTGAGGGTTTTTAACAAATTGAATGGTCTCTCCCTCACTCAAACCACCCCTGCAGAAACACATATCTAGGAACCCTATTTTTAAAGATGAAAAAAAAATCCTTGCAAAAACATGCTTTTGTTCATTGCACGTTCTCCTAGAATTGGAGATTTATATCGTTTCTAGCATTTTTCTGTGCTGACCATTACTCTCAGTTATATGAATTTTATGTTTTATTTAATTTAATTAAGTTGTTTTTGTCTTTTGGAGACAGGGTCTCATTATGCAGTTCAGGTAGCTTGAGCTTCGTTTGTAGCCCAGGCTGGTCTTGAACTCCCAAGAATTCTCCTGCTTCTGCCCTTTGAGTGCTGGGATTACAGGCCTGCATCACCACACCCAGCTGTATGTATGCATTTTAGACATTTTACAACTGTCATGTTTTAGGGGTAACTTTGCAAAATGATAAAATGAAAGGTAGATCAACAGGAGAGGGATTTCCTATAAAGTGATAAAAGGTACTATATCTAAGACATCTTTAATTGTGTCCCCTGAGAGCAAAGACAGCTGTACCTCTCTTACTTCTGTTTTCATCTCTCCTGTCCTCTGTGTCTCCCTGCATTTGCTGGGACTTAGGGTTAGGCTTAGGCTAGTGTTAGGGTTCTGGTTAGGTCAGGGTCAGGGTCGGGTTGGGTTAGGCAGAGCTGTGCAAGTGTGTGGGGTGGACGTCCCTGCTGTTCTTATGTTTTCAGGGAGAGTTGAGCTGCTCCCTTCCACTTCAGTCTTGCTTTTGCTCTCCACCAAAGTGAGAGTGTTTTCTCTTTCCTCACTGAAGGAAATTTCACCATAAATCACCTTTCTGTTTCAAGTGATGTATTTTCTGCACTTGTTCCTGTGATTGTAGATGTTTCTTCTGTAAACTTTCGATGGGAAGGTTTGCAGTGTTGATAGAATGCTCTGTTATATTTGAACCCACTCTTCAGCCTTGATTATAGTTATCCAAGCTCCCCGCTCTCTCTGTACTGAGCAGAGTGCTGCCTAGTACTAACCCTGTTCACTCCCTGCACCCCTGCTACGATAGTCTCTTTCTGGCTTGGGGCCTTTACATATGCACCCCCTCCCTGGAACATTGTCTGCAGCTGTTTCCTGACTAATGCGAATGCTTGCTTTAGTAGAAATGGAAATTAAATCTAAAGCACAAATTTACAGAAAAATGCTTTAATCAGGAAGTTAGAAGCAAGGCAAGAAAAGCATCCAGCTTAGGAAGTTGAGGGGACACAGTTGATACTGGGGTGCAGACTGGCCAGGTGGGTGGCTAGGGGTCAGGATTGGCTGGTGGCCAGTGATGTCTGGTCTGGTGGCTCTGGAACCCTGGCTGATGGTTCTATTTCCAGGAAAGAGTTATCTCTGTCTGTTGGGGTCCCAGTCAGCAGGGTTCCACCATTTCTGGAATCCAGGTGACTGGAGATTTGGGACAGTGGCTGATGGCCTCTGGGGCAGCTGGATGTCCCCCTGAACCTCTTATCCTGGTGTCATCAGTCTCAAAGCACGAGGGAGGCTATTCGTTCAGGACTGATCAATCCCCGCTGGAGCTCCCAGGCAGACACTCCCTGCTGGCCCACAGAGCTCTGCGCGGGGCAAAGACGCGATGGGACCCGGGGTTTACAGAGACAGAGGATGAAGACCTGAGGTCGGGCTGCGTGCTGCGTTCCTCACTGGCCCAAGTTGACTCGTGGTTCTTAGCAAGAAAGACTTCTAAGGCCCTGATGATTCCGGAAGGAAACACAAATGGTGGTTTTAGCGAGTGGCAGGGTAGTCCCCAGATGCCTGTCCCCGAGCCCCCTGAGGTTCCCCCAATGCCGGGACTGCAAAGCTGGACATTTCCCCCTTCGGGTCTCAGCGGCACCCTCAGAGGTGATGGGCCCTCCCAGGCTTCTGATCTCGAGTTGGACCCTCACCCCAGCCCAGTCCCTGCTGCAGAAGAGGCCGCTGTGCCTTCCGGGGGAGACTCAGCACCACGGACAGCGCACGCCCGGTGCCTGTGGTAAAGAAGACTGAAAAATAAAAATAAGAAAGGACCAGGAAACTCACCCAAGTGGAGCTCTGAGACCGGTTTTCCAGTTTAAACCTGTGTCTTTTCTTCCCCAGGGATAGTTCCCACTTTGGAGGAGGGTTGGGTCCTGGCCCTGTAGCGGAAGGCAGTTTGCTTTAGGGTCCCAAGAACCCAGAGGCGGGGTAGGAGGAAGCTGACCCTGAGCCATCCCATTTGCTTGGGGTTTTTCTAGGTTCCAAACTGCTGCTGCCTACAGGATGGTGGACAGCCTGGACTTCTTAGCGGAGATGCAGGACCTGGCCAAGGACATTTAAGAGACGGTGGACAAGGCCAAGCGCTTGCAGGAGCTCTGGAAAGAAAGCACCCCGACTCCAGGTAAGTGACTGACTCACGCCTGCCCCGCCACACCGCGCAGCACCCTGAGCAGCACAGGGGACAAGGAACACAGGTGAAGTCCTCAAATCCTGGCCCCCTTGGTGGGTGAAGCAGCCTTGTGTCTAGTGGGGCAGGGGTTGGGGCTCTCCTCCTGTGCAGGTGGGCACCTTGTACAGTGTGGGAGGCTGAGGCAGGAGGATCCAAGTTTGAATTCTCCCTGGATGACATAGCAAGGTCAGCTCAAACAAAACAAAACAAAACAAAACACAGCAAGGGCTGGGTGTGCGGCTCAGTGACATCACCTGGTAAGGATTTGAGGGCTGCAAAGGGCAATCTTCTTCCCAGCCCCACTCTGTAGTGGGTTCCCCGGACTCCTTTCTCCCCACTGTCCTGTTGCCCACTTCTCTGTGCCCATGTCTCCCCAGTTTTGAGGTCTGCACACACATGCCATGGGGCCCCGCCTCCTCCTGTGGGCTCAGGCCAGGCTCTCTGTGTCACCAGTGCCAGTTCTGGCCTTGGATGGTGAAGTGGCTGTGCTTGTGTGAGCTGCTGGGATTACTAGGGTTGGGTCTTTCTCTAAGCAAACGGGACTTCTGCCCACTGTGAACACCGCATGCAAGAGGCTCCTGCTCTGCTCTGAGTTCTAAATCTGTTCTGGGAGGTTAGGGCGGCTCGGAGCTTGGCAGGAGGCTCTGGCAGACACCTCAGCAGCTGGGGCAGGGCCGAGGGCAGGGGAGCCCGGGTTCTCCCAGGTATGAAGTGAGGGCCACAGGACCTTGTCACTGATGCCCCATACCATTCAGCTAACCATGAGTTCTAAGTCACAAGGAGCTTTTAAATACGTGTGTTTCCCAGAAAGCACATGTGTACTGTAAAGATGCTATTTATTTATTTAAAAATCTGAAATTCCAATTTAGCTGGGCGTCCACTGTTTTTATTTGGGCAACCTGGTGGTGACCCTAAATAAGGTGACCCTTGAATTTTTGAAACACACACACACACACACACACACACACACACACACACACACACACCGGGAATAGTTTTGATACCAAATGATGGAGTTCTTACACTAAGCCTGATGATGGGATCATTTTGTTCTGTAAAATTTGTTTTTCAGATTTTTTAAAAAAAACATGTTTGTGAAAGAACTAATTTTTCTTTCTTTCCTTTTCTTTTCTTTGGTACTGAGACTCGACCTCATGACCTCAAACTTGCCAGGCAGGCACTCGTGCCACCGAGCTAAGTCCCCTGTTTTTGGGGGGTGCAGTCTCCACCATACTTTTACCTGACTGTCCTCTGAGTCTTCCTCACGGGCTGTTTAATCCAGACAGCAATCTGAAAATCATATTTCGCTGTGTTCCGCCTTCACCTTTTTCCTTCTTTGTTTCTCATTTGTCTTTCACTCCCTCGGCCTCTCTCTGACCCTCACCACACGGAGTGGAGTTAGGGGCTTGGAAAAATCGAAATACCCTGTGCTCATCACTGGGATTCTCACGGCCAGTTCCGCTTCCTTCCAGGAGGTCACGCGGTGTCCTGCTGCTCTGGAAGCAGACGGCACAGGACTTTGCTCTGGATTTCTTCCTCACAGCGACTGTGTTTGTCTTGGGACTCCGGGGCTTCACTGCACCTGAAAACTTGGTCACTGAGCACATGGTTTTGGGCCGGTGATTAAACTAATCTCTTAAATCTGTTTTATTGTAGACTCCTCTTAAGGTTCTGGTTTTTTAACGGTAAGTATCTAATAAAAATTTGAGTCTCTATTATAACATAAGGCACTGTATTTATGTTTAGCTCATATTTTCAAATGATTTGACTTTTGATGTTGTTTCTTTGAGATGGAGTCTGGCTGTATACTTCAGGCTGGCCTTGAACTCACTATGCAGCCCAGGCTGGCCCTGCACTCAGAAAGATCCTCCTGCCTCAGCCTCCGGAGTGCTGGGATTACAGGTGTGACCACTACATCCAGCTGAAGTGATTTGATTTTGTATAATAATTACGTTGGAGGTGTGTCTGAGAGCCATGTTCCCTGCAGACTTTGGTTCATTAGGTGGCCTCGGGTGTTTACTGAGGCCTGTAGGTGCCATTGGATGGGTTCAAGGCACTCTGAACCCACACGTGGCAGGAATTTGCATAACCTTTTACCCCTTGAGCACAAAGCCTTAGGTTACAGCGCTGGTCCTCTGTGGGCATGGCTTTCCCCTCCTGGCTGGCCCCAGGGCTGTGTGCCCAGATCCAGATGGTGTTGTGATTGTCACAGTCAGGGACAAGTAAGGGGCCAGTGCTGGCTGTGGGGTCAGAATCTGGAACTGCTGCCACCACCTTCATCAGAGCCGAACCCAGCTGGAGCATCAGTGCTGTCCTGAGGTAGTGACCCCAGGGAGCAGTATCACCACAACGTGGACGGATGCACACCCTGACCCTGAATTTTCTGATGCACCAGGTTCCAAGGGTGGGATTACTGCTCACACAAATGGAGAGTCTTTTAAAGGAAATTAGGGGACCAGCTGCCTGTCACACTGCAGCCCCTGATATAGTCACACGTGTCCTACACAGCAAAAACCGATGCCAGAATCACTGAAAACACTGGCATTTTGTCCCTGTGGTCGTCTGACCACGTACCTCTCTCATACGTGGGAGGGGCTGCAAATGTGATGCAGGCCATGGAGGGGACTTGAGGGGGCCCCAGTTTGGGCTGGGCCTCTGGATGACTGGGGGTAGACGTTTCCTGAGATTGGGGTGTGGACCATGCTGGTCTCCGTGGGGGGCACGCAGGACAGGGGGAAGTGACCCTGAGGTTGACTGAGCACCCAGAGGTCTGACTGGCACTGAGGTGAACAGTTTGGATTTGCAGGAGCTCGAAGGTAACCTTAGAGGACACCTGGGGAGGGAGTCAGGCAGGAATCAGGGAGAGGAGCAGTGGGGGAACAGGGCCAGCAGTGCAAAGGAGCCCTCGCCTCTCCCCCACTCCTGCTGTAGCAGTGCACTGTGCAGGTGGCTGTGGAGCCCGCTTGGAGAGGGGCTGGGGGGCATGGGTGTGTGGGGAATGAAGGGTTGGGGGCCCTGGGCCCAGCAGGGAGTAGCGCTGCTCCCCCCCCCCCCCCCCCCCCCCCGTCCTCCTGCATCTTATCCTTCCCCTGTGAGGTGGGCACCTCAGGGAGCCAGGAGCCTCCAGCCCCACCTCCAGCCAGGCTTTTGGCTTTTATATCCACTCCTCCTGTGCAGCAAGGTCAGCCCGACCCTGGGAGCCTCCACCCGCTGGGCAGGACCAGGGTTCCCTGCCCCTGCAGTCCTCCATCCCCACTTCCTGCTTCCCTTCCTCTCCTCTCCCCTGCCTGGTCCCCCCTTCCCTGTTTGTTTTTGCCTGTGCTTTGCTTCTTTTCCTCCTCTCCTCATCTCCCCACTCCTTTTCCTGTTAGTGCTTTGTAAACAGTTTACTTCCTTGTTTTTTTGTGTGTGCTAGAATGAAACTCACAACCTTATGCTTGCCAGGCAGGTGCTGCACAATTTTAAATTGTAGGTTTTTCTAAGTTTTTATTTTTCCACTTGATTTCAAACTTACATAAAAAAATTGTCCATACTTTCAAAAGTAAACAAATGAAACCCTGATGTGATGGTTTTAAAATTCTGACTGTTCAACGGCAGAGACAAGACATGGATCCTTCTGTCTCCATCTCTGTCTCTGTCTCTGTCTGTCTGTCTGTCTCTGTCTCTGTCTCTCTCTCGTTAATAAAATGAAAGAGGATGACTTCTGGTATTTCTCTCCCATGTCCAGGTGGATCTCAACCACATGGACACAGGGATTTAGGAGCTGGAAACCCTCTACCAGTAGCTGCACCTCTGGGATTTCCTGCTCTCACTGCCAAGCCTGGGAACCCCCGGGGTTCGTGTGGGAGACGCCTCACAAACTGGGGTTCACTTTCTCCGGGCAGTGTTAAAGTACGTGAAAACCTAAGATGTAGCTAAGCACAGGTGTGGGTTTTCTGCTGGTTTTTAATGGGAAGAAATACATCACTGAGCAACTGCTTGATAAGAGAAAATCTCCACAGCGATGTCGCTGCAAGCACTTGGAGGCCTTGCCCTGTGCCTCTGTTCCTCGCCTGTAGGTGGACAGCTCCTGCCTCGGTGCAGGGTGTGCAGAGCATGTTCTCTCTAATTTAAAAAAATGGTTAGCTTTGCTCCCTTAATGTTTCATGTGTTCCTGTAGTTTTCAAATGATCATTTTTAATGGCTGCATAACATTCCATTCTGATAAACTTCTAGAAACCACAATTTGCTTAATAATCTTAGCATTAGACTTTTGTTTGTTTCTAAGTTTTTGACCATCAGAGAAGTGAAATAAACATAATAATCTTAGCTAGTTATGCTATAGTTGACCGAAATATCACGGGGACCTGATAAGCCCAATTGTTTTTGTTGTAAGTTTGACATTGGTCTTATGTGAGGTATCTGACCCTGTGTTACTGGGGAGATTTTGGGTGAACCCCTTTCCATGGTGGCTTTCCTACTTTTTAATCTAAATTTAAATTTGTTTGTGTCACCAGCTGCAGATGTGTTGTTTTATTAGTAAATGTTTATCTTCTTTTTGGTGTGTGCTTGCAGCTGGGCCTCACTGTATTTTTGCTGTATGTCCTAAATATTTTCCAGGGGGACACTGAGAACAGTCAGGGTGCTCTGAGAGATGAAAAAGTGAAATTAAAAACATCCATGACAGTTGTGAACCCGTGATGCCTTCAGCGTGAATTCTATCTCCACGCTTTGCTCTGGGGGCAGGATTCCAAGGAAACCGTACTCACAGAAGGAAGAATGCATGAGTGGGACCAGCTTGTAGTGACATCTAGTGCAGTCTTGGATTTTCTTTGGGATGTGAATACCCTGTGAGAGATTTTTCTCAGTGAGAGATCATGAGGAAATTGTCTTTTTGAGCCGCGCCTTGGGTTTTGTGTTGCTGAAATGTAAATGTAGCCCTATTCCAGTCAAGTGTATTTTCTGACCTATAAGCTAAAGTACAGCTATCTGTAAATTGAAATATTAATACTTAATGTATAAAGGATACCACACACATGTCAACTCCCCTTCCCCCAAAGCCCCTTAATCTGTGGGAGAGTTTGCAAAGACTGACCCCTGATACTCAATCCATGGGCTGAGATAGTGTGAGGGCTGGGTGTACATGTGTCACCTCAGCTGGCTCCCTCCAGGCACTGGATTGACTCTCTGGACTTGGTGAGTGTTTGTCCTTGCAGGGCAGTAGCACCGGTGGCCTGCCTGGGCTCATTGCTGCCCCCAAGGCTGCATCTAAGTGAGCACCCATGGGAGCAAGAGCAGTACCTGGGCAGGCCCATGGTGAAGGCCACTTCTGGAGGCAGGGACTGTGCCTGTGCCTGGTATCCCCCAGGGAGTCAGAGTCCCTTGTAGCCACCAAGAACGCTGACATGTGAATGCCAGCCCCATTTCATGGTCAGGCCAGGGCTGAGCCATGCTTCTCTCTGGCCGCCACTGACCAACTCACTGCTTTGGCTTTGTTTCGCTTCCAGCTCTGTAGCGTCTCTGCACAAGTTAGATCTGCTTAGCACCGAGCTCTCCCAGGTGTCTGAAATCCTGCTGAATGTGTCCATCTTGGCGCTGGCTTCCCTGAGGCAGCCCAGAGGAATGGCCACAAGTACACACCCCGGGGTCACTGCTGGGTCACGGATGTCCCTGCCTTCAAGTTAGTGACAGCAGAGCAGAGCTGGACGTGCTGCTCACAGAATCTGGTCAGTTACAACATCCCGAGCAGGCCAGAGCTGCTCCTGTTAGTTAAGGATGGTGGAGGCAGGAGGACACCCAGGAGCTCACAGAAAATGGACGGTGCCATCCTGTCCCTGCTGCAGCCCCTCAGGTATCGCTGATGAAATGACAACTTTAATTAAAAAGTAAGGTAACTGAAAACTCTTGACTCGATGTCTTCGGAGCCTGGACCAATCTTTGGCTCTGCAATGTCACCTTCCCTTTCTGCACGAGGAAATATGTGAAGAACAGCAAAGGTGGTCAGAGAAGGAAAGGATGTGTGTTTAGCCCGCCCACTGCCTGACTGAGGAGCAGGGATGGGTCACCTCGGGTGTGCTTCCCTCCACACCCCTTCTTCCGGCCATGTCACTGTATACTTGCTCTGCCCCTTGGTGGGTGCAGCACTCACACTGCCAATCCCCGCACTAGACAATAAGCCAATCACAAATGCTAGATTTAGATGCCTCCATGATTACATGAGGCTTTGGGGAACACCAAACACAAACTATAGCAGAGAGTTTTCCAACACTCAGTTTATCATTGCTGGCTGTGAGGCAGGAGCATCGCAGAGGGTGGGGCAAGGCAAAGCTGCCTATCCCACAGCATCTAGGAAACAGAAAGCAGGGAAGACCAGAGAGGAGGGGCCAGGACCAGGAATCTCTTAATCCGGTCACCTTGACCATCAGCCTTAACCAGCACATCCCACTTTAATGGCTTCTTGATTTCACCTTCAACTTGATACCAACTTTTATTTTTATATTGATTTATTTAGTGAAAGTCGCAATTATACATTCATTACATGGGTCGTATGAGGCCATGCATGTGGACATGATTTCACAGGGGCTACTGTGTGTGTCCAGTGGGTGGGTGTACATTGTGATGTGAGATGGTCTGGCAGCGGGTTTTCAGTGAAGGTGCCTGTTAAAGTTTAGCTGCTGCTGTGTTTGTGGTGCTGGGCTGTGCTCCACAGAGGTTTCATACAACCTTGGGAGTTTTCAGTTTATATATATATATTTTTAAATTTTATTTAAAGAAGGACCAAACAAAACAGAGAACAGGTAGAAATAATACATATGTTTAGAGAAAAAATAAACAGTACGCAATCACTAGTTGATGTTTACATATTGTCATTTTACAAATAGTTATTCAAGATACAAAAATGGAACATGTAAAGTGGGAGTTCAAACAGCGAGACTGCAAACAGTTCTGTTCAACTGTCCAACAGAAATTTAGTAACACGGTTGTCAATCCTATACACTTAAACATAGATGCAGTTATCCATATCTTCATTTATGTTTAGGTTAAACAAACTAAAGCAGGTTAAACTCATTCTTAACAAAGAATAATAGTATTGCTGGATTTCACATCATGACACTCCATGATCAGCACTGAATACTCTAGTGTTTTTTTTTAAATTTAATTTAAAGAAAGACTAAACAAAACAGAAAATGAGTAGAAATAATACATAATTTCAAAGAAAAAAATAAATAGTAAGAAATCACTAGTTGATGGTTACAGATTGTCTTCTTACAAATAGTTATTCAAGATACTAAAGTGGAGCATACAAAGTGAGGATTCAAACAGTGAAATTGCAACCAGTTCTGTTCAACTATCCAACAAAAACTTAGAAATATGGTTATCAATCTTATATACTTACACATACATGCAGCTGTCCATATCTTCAATTATGTTGAAACTGAATAAACCCAAGCAGGCTAATATCACTCTGAACAAAGAATAATACTATCAATGGGTTTCACATTATGACACTCCAGGATCAGCACTGGGTATTTTAGTGTCTCTTTTTCTTCAAAGTATCTGTTCATTTCATCATGTGTCATAAGATCAGTTCTCATAAACTGTTTATAGATTCTACACATGCATGAGACTTAATATGTATTTCTATCCTTTCTATATTAGAGGGAGAAACAAAACAAAGCAAGACCAAACAAAACATATTCCTATAAACACATGAAATGAAATAAACATATAAGACTGTTGTACAAAGAGTTCTACCATGGTTCCTGTGTTGTTTCTTGTTATCTCCAATAGAATTGGCTATATCATCATACATACTATAATTGAATATATCAGTACATAACAGTATTAATAAAAACACGACTTTGTATATAGTATAGAACTTCAAAAACCAGCAGTTATCAAACCACAATGTGTATCATAAAGTCTTGTCATCTTCAGTGTAGTTGCCTATACTCTCAGACTTGATACTATCAATCATAGCAGTTTTGAATAAAATTTTCTCTGCCTCATTTCTGTTATGCTGTTTTTGCCATCAGTTGTCTACTTATCTTCTTCATTCTGTTTTCTGTTTTCTGTTCTATCACTGAGGCCTCTCTGCCACTGTTCCTGGAATCCTAGTACCCTTCTCTCTCTCTAGAATGCCCTGCAGTATTCTCTGTGGAGCTGGATTGGTGGTTGTGAATTTCCCAAGTTCCTCTCTGTCTTGGAAGCATCTTGTTTCTCCATTAATTTTTAGAGACAGATTATCAGGGTATATCAATCTGGGCTGGAGGTTATTTTCTTTCAGGGCTTGGAATATTTCACTCCAGACTCTTCTTGACTTGAACAATTCGTGTCGAGAAGTCTGCCGTTATTCTGATGGGCCTTCCTTTATAGATGATCTATTTCTTGTCTTTAACAGCTTTCAATATTCTGTTTTTATATTGAATTTCTGGGATCTTGATTATACATGCCTGGGTGTAGCTCTGTTTTGGTTTTAGGTGGCTGGGGTTCTGTATGCCTCATAAATCAGAATATCATATCCTTTTCCTATGTTTGGGAAGTTTTCCCTAATTATTTCTGTGAATAACCTTTGTAGTTCCTTTGTATCCCAGCTTCTTCATTTACATTCTTTATTCTCAAGTTATAGATCCTTTTGGCATCTTCTAGCCTTTGTATTGTTACTGCTTGTTTCCTTGTTATTTGTAAAAAGTTTTCCCTTTCATAATCCCACATTGCAAAATTGTCCTGCAGTTTGGATAATCTATCCTTAGTTTCTTTCAAGATGATTTGCCATCTTTCCATAGAGTTTTAAATATCCTAGTGATCTCTTTGAATCTGCTCCATGTATTCTATTTTTTTTAAATATTCTTCATCAATTGGTTCTCTCCTTTGTTTGAGTTCCTCCCTTCTTCCATCTGTGTCTGCTTGAGGGGTGCTTATTATCTCTTTTATTAATTTTCTTATATGTTGCTTTATTTGGCTAAATATTTCACTTTTGAACTTGTCTATGAGGTCCAGAATATATCTTTTTTTAAAAATTTTATTTAAGGAGAAAAGAAAAAAAACAGTGAAAGGGTACAAGTTATACAGATTTACAGAAAAAAAAATGAACAGTAGGAAATCACTAGTTAATGGATTACATATTGCCATCTTAGAAATAATTGTTCAAGTCACAAAATTAAAGCTTGTAGAGTGGACATTCCAACAATGATACTGCAAACAGTTCTGTTCAATGATCCAATAAAACTCTGTGATATCATTTTCTATCTTATACACTTAAATATACATGCAGTTATATAGTTTAGAGCACTTTATTTTCCTCTCTTTTGTACAATGACTATTACACATTTTGGGTTTCATTGCTCCCACAGTTCTTATTGCTTTTTTGGAAGAGAGTAAAACCAAATGTGACATAACAGAACAGAATCAGTCAAGTCAAAAGGGTGGACATAATAGATAATGTAAAAACATAATACAAAGTGATCAACAATGGTTACCATAATGCCTCCTGCTATCTCTAATAGAGTTGCCTATATCATTAGTTATAATACAATTGAACAAAACAATAAAGAACAAAACCGACAAAACCAAAACATTGGAGACATTGTAGGTCTTCAAAAGTATATAAAAGTCAATGAGAATGGGCGTTATAATGAATCTCATTATCTTCACAGCTGATGCCTAAACTTTCGAACCTGATACCATCCAGCAAAACAGAATAGGGGAACATCAGTCAAAAACAAGATGGTGAGAGTAATACAGGGCTTCAAATCGAGATAATAGAAAGTCAAAGTGGGTTACTATAATATATCCTGCTATTTTTTCCCCTTTAATTAAACGGATAAAAATAAAAAAGTAAATAATGGAGTGGAGATTGAGATAAAAGAGGGCATAACAGCGAAACAGCGCAGATCAAAACATAACCATTTAAGCAGAATAGTGTTTCACCACCAGATAATCCTGACCCAAAAGTAGTTACCATATTGACTCTTTCCTTGAAATCCTTGAGTACAACTTCGTATACTGTAGCATTAAGTATATCAAAACAATGTAAAACCATTTAAGAGAATGACAGCATTACAGAGTATTTAGAATCGACCAACAGAAAATGAACAATGGTTTCTGTATAATCTCCTTGTCTTTAAAAGGTTTTTGCTTATACTATCGTACATAATAAAATCCAATAAGATACAACCTATTTAGACCATTGGAGACAGAAGAACAAAAGCTAGATGAGACTTCAAAACAAGATGATACTAAATCAGTATTACCTATTAAGATGTCATTTTCTCCAAAATAGCTGTTCCTATCATCCAATCTTCTCTGTCTCATTTCTGTTGAGCTCTTTTTCTGTCAGTAGCTGTCAGTTTGTCTTCTTCATTTTGTTCTCTGCTCCATTCGTTATGGTCTCTCTGCCACTATTTCTGGGTTCTTTGTATTTTTCTTTTTTTTAGAATATCCTGCAATACTTTCTGTAGCGTTGAATTGGTGGTTGCAAATTCCCCCAGTTCCTCTTTATCCTGGAAGCACCTTGTTTTTCCATCAATTTCCAGGGACAGTTGTGCAGGATATCTCAATCTTGGCTGGAGGTTATTATCTTTCAAAGCTTGAATTATTCCCCCCACGCTCTTCGTGATTTGATGGTTTGTGCAGAGAAATCTGCTGTAATTCTGATGGGTGTTCCCTTGTAAGTGGTCTGTTTCTTGTCTCTGACAGCTTTTAATATTCTGTTCTTGTATTGAATTTCTGGAATTTTTATTATTATATGCCTGGGTGTTGCTCTGTTTGGGTTGTAGGTAGCTGGGGTCCTGTATGCCTCATACATCTGAGTATCTTTACCTTTTGCTAAATTAGGAAAATTCTCCTGGATTATTTCTGTGAGTAGCTTCTGCCATAGTACAGTGCAGCACAGTTATCTCACCAGATGTGGAGCAGATGCCATTGCCGTGCTGTTGGGCTCCCCAGAACCATGAGCTCAGTAGACTTCTATTCTTTATAAATTTCCTTGCCTCAGGAATTTTGTTATAGCTACAGAAAGTGGACTAAGACAGCACTTTATATATGTAAATGAGGGGCTGGCATTGTGCAGCCTACTGAGTTTGATCCCTGACACAGATCCTACTCTTGGTCTATTTCCAGACGGGTGTCCTGGAGGAGAGGCAGCTGGAAGCCTTGGGGGACTGATGTGGTGTTGAAAAGCCTTTTCTGCCCTGCAGCTTTAGGCTTCTTGTCTCCCACCTGATGCAATGTACTTCTGTCAGGGCCTGAGATTTGTGACTCTGAGCATTTCTCACAGCTGTAGTGGAGGAGGTGTGGTGCTCCACCTGGCTGAATCCCTCCAATTCTCTCCATGTTTATGAGCCAATACTCTTAATTATGTTAGCATACAGTCAAGTCAAACTATGTGTGTTGCTTAGTTCCCCTTCATTGCTGAGATGAAATACCACATACCCCAAATTAAGAGAGGAAAGGTTTATTTAGCTCACAGTTTGTGGGTGTTTCCATCTGTAATCAGCTGGCTTCAAAGCAGGGTGGCATGGCACAGGGGCAACACTTCAAGGTGACAGAAGACAGCAAAAGTAACAGGAGCAAAAAAGGGGGAGAATAATTCTCTTTTTCTCCTTTAGATTATATGCAGGCTTCTGACCCTGGAGTGGGTGTGGCAATCAACCATCTCTGCCCTCCTCTTGTACTGGGTCAGGATGTTTACAAAATGAGAGCCCTGCCCCCTGATCAGTCACTTAAACTTCTCAAGTTGACCCAATGAATCATCCATGAAAACATCCTGAAGTATAAACAGCTGGCTTAGGGGAGGTCTTCTACACCCTAGGATGCAGAATTGCAAGGTTACTTAGTTAAGGTTCTGACTTCTCATGTTGATACAATGTATCAACCTTTACACTGGGTACCACCTTTGCCTTGGAATGGCAAACACTTCCAGATTAGGATTAAGAGGGAAGCACTGAGAACTTCCACTGTGTATCCACACTGTGTGGTGTGGAAGAGCCTCTCAGGGCTGCTGTGACAAATCACCACCAAGGCAGTGGCTGAGGAAGACCCAAATTAACTTTCATCCAGTTCTGGAGGCCAGACGTCCAAAAGGGGTCTCCCTGAGTTGAATTCAAGGTGTCTAGAGGGCTGCATCCTTTCCATAGGGGAGACCTTTTCTTTGCCCTCTAGTTTCCATGGCTGGGTCCACAGACTAAAATGGGGAAGAACAGATAAACAGGAGAATCCTAGATTAAATTACAGAGGCATGCTCAGGAGCTCACAGAGAAACACACAACTCCAGGAGGCTGCTGAGTGATGGGCATTTGTACCGTCTTAAACTAACCAAAAGCAAAGATGCTCTGGGTATGGGGGCAGAGAGTGGCCAGGTGAGGGGTAGGTGTGTCTGGTGAGTTAAGGTTGTCTCTGTGGCAGGAGAAGGGTCTCTCAGTGCCTGAGTGCTCAGGGAGACTGAGTCTTTCCTAGACCGGGGTCACGTGTGCAAGTGGAAACCTCTCTTGGTAAGGTTAACTTCTTTACATAAGGGGTCATGTGTGCAATTCTTTTAGGCAGTCAGGGCAAGGTAAAGAGCTTTCCTGGCATCTACTCTTACTTTTATTTTATTTTATTTTACCTCCAAAACGCTCCTCTGCCAAAGAGGCATATTTAGGGGGCATGGTCTCCCTCAGTTCACTGTTTCTTTCCCAGGTCCTGGTGGCCCCATGTTACTTGCCGATGGTGTCTTCTCCATCAGTGAGGCCAGTGCTGGTGGTCCATCCCTTGCACATCTCAGTCTCCACCACTGAATGTTTTGTGTCTTGTCCCCACATGGGACCCAGCAGATGCCCAGGGTCCACTTAATAGTCCAGGCGACCTCCTGTGTGCAGTGGGCTGATGAGTACCTTCATTCCGTCTGTGCCCTCAGATCTCACTGCTGGGCAGCGTGACACAGTGACACAGTTGTGGGAGCTGGGGATGAGGGTGCACGAGACTCAGGGAGCACATTCCCCACCTTCCCACCCCTGCACATCCCCTTGCTGCCTGGCTCCTGCTCAGGTCCCTGGATGCCCCATGTCCTGCCCCGCACCTGCCTTTCCCCTGCCTGGATCTCCCCAGGGTGCTCAGCAAGGCTTCCCTGGGCTCTGGTGGGGTCCTCTTCACCTCTGTTCTCTGTCCTACCCCTTAGAAAATGGGCCACTTGACCCTATATCCCCTGTAAAGTCCCCATGGTCCCCTCAGCCTGTTCCCATCATGGCTGATCTCTGCTATTGGGATCCTAATGTCTGAGCACCAGATCTCCCAGACCTTGAGTGTGTGGGCGGGGTGGGACCTTCCTTTCCAACAAAACTCGAGATCCTGTGACTTTGATAGTTACACGTGAGGGATTTTCATCTAGATCATAAAGGAAACTGCAGAGCTGACAGACAAAGCACTGTAGCTCTCTGCTTGTTTGGCCAAGTTCACTTGGCATTGGATGTAATGAGTTACCGTGGCCTGGGTGGCTCATGCAAGGGGAATTTCTTCCTCATGGTTCTGGAGGCCAGAAGTCTAAGATCAAGGCTGCAGACTTTCTGGTTCACAGCCAGTCTCCTCCTGTGTCCTCAGGCCAAGCCAGCAGTGAGCAAGTTCCCTTGTCTTTCACATCTGATTGCCTGAGCGCCACTCCTGGGAGCAGTTTTCTGGCCCTGCAGAGGACCGTCTCGGGGTTAGGATCTCAGCATAGAAAGGCTGGGGGACACAAAGGTTCACACGCATCCCTTCTGAAAGAGGATGCCACAACTGTTCCAAACCTGTGTGTGGGGTGTGAGGTCTAATGCAGACACAGATTTACAGAGCAGCGGCAGATAGATGTGAAGAGGCTCGGTGCATAAAAGTTTCTGATCCAGGCTCCAGTGTGAGTCCTTCTGCTTTGACCCTTTTGATAATTAGAGGAGAAAATGTTCCCAGCGGAGCACATTTGAGAGTCCTGGGGAGGAACTGATTCCCACCACTTCTGGGCAGTCCTAAGACAAGGACTGACCTTCTCCTTAACTAGCTGGATACTAACTTCCTTAACTGTGTGAATTATATTTCGAAGAGAAGCATTCTAGGGAAAAATGCTTCAGATCTGAAAAGACTTTTTTTTTTTTTTTTTAAATATCATGGCCAGTTTCCCACACAGTGCAACTTAGAGCAGATGGTGAGCTCTGTCGTGTCCAGCTTGTCCAGGGAGGAAGCTGAGCAAGAAGGCCATGGTGGAGCCCGCCAGCCCAAGTGGTCAGCAACCAAAGACTACCTCGTCCAGGCGGTCAGCCAACTGCGACTCTACAGACAGGTGCTGCCCAGGTCCGAGGCTCCCCTGGGGCAAGCAGTGTGCAGGGCTCATCACTGATGGAAACTCCTCCTCGGGACAAGGAGCCCTTGCATCCCAGTGTGGATGCATGCTTCTCCCTGGGGTGCCTACAGCCTCAGCGCTGGTATGCTGAGAAATCCAGGCAAATGTGGAGATTATGGTTGAGGGTCTGTTTGCAGAGGTGCCACTGTGAGACCAGTAATGACCAGTTTGTGGCTGATGGCCCCCAAAGCCTCAGGGTCCTGGCCAGCTCACATCTCTGTTTTTGGGGGACATTTTGAAGACTATGAAGCAGAGCTTCTCCGACTAGTCACCCCCATGCTCTCTATCAACCGATAGGTTCCCATTTCCGGTTTTCTCTCAAAGAACACAAAAGCTGCAAAAGCTTTCATCCCTCTTAATACATGTGACCAATAAAGGTTGGAATCTCAAATGGTGGGTCTAATACTCTCAATAAAAATGCAAGCTCTGGCCCTAAACTCATCTGGCACCGAGGGAGAGATTGGAAAATGGCGGCGAGCTAGGGGATCGAGCGAAGAATCTCTCCAGAGAATTCAAACTCAAAGATAAAAAAAGACAGCATGGAGAGGACCAGACAAATCGATAGCGATTCTTATTAACCAAGACAGTACAACTGGAGGATTTAAAGTCGTGCTGAGACCGGAGGCTACAAATCCCGCGCCCTTAAATCAACAAACAGACTCGTGGACCCAGCACGAAAAGCTGAGTTGCTTTTGGAGACCACGGGAAACTGAGACCCAGATCGAGACTCCAAGTAGCAGCCAGTTCTGCACCGCTGCACCAGAGCGGATGTACAAAGCTCTGGCGATTCAAATCTAAACGGTGCACAGAAATCTGACCGGTCAGCGCTGAGCCGCGAGTGGGGGAAAAGTGGACAGCTTGGTGTGCGGTGGTCCCGGAACGAGGACTTGCACCGGACTCTGGTGAGTACAGAAAACCCCGCCGCTGCTGGGTTTGACCAGAGAACAGCTGGCCCGCCACCACGGGGAAATCAATAACACAGAGTCTGGTGCAGACATATTAGCCTGGCGGCAGAAATCGCAGCTTGGTAACATCACCAGGTCCCCCTGTAGGGAGGGCTGGTGGAAGACATCTTGAGTCCTGGCAGAGCCTGATTACTTGTTGGCTTCAGCTCCACACAGAGAACTTAGTGGGAGCCATCTTTGTTTTGGGCAGATCTGCTTTTCTGGTGCACCTATCACAGAGAGGTTTGGAAGAGAACGGCTGGGACCTGGGCAGAATCCTGTGCCATTACTCAGCTGCTTCTGATTCAAAGAGAACTGGCAGGAGCTTCTGGGGCTAAACCAAGCCTCTGCTTGGGGCCCAATAAGCAGATACAAAATAGTCACAACTCAGTGACAACCAGAAAGTACAGCCTAATTTATGAACTAACTGACACAGAGGCTAGAGACTAGACTGTACCACCCCTACATCCCAGCCTACCCCAGATAACAGCAAATTGGGGAGGACAGCAAAAACTCAAGCCAGCACGCTTCTGAAAGGCCCTAAGCAATTCGGAGAGGGCCAGAGAACTCCAGGACAGTCTGAAAGAAACCAGAAACATGACAAGAGATAAAAATAAAAAAAAAAAACCTCCAGCTGTTCAACAGGAGAAATTAAACCCAAGAGAACTAAACACTGAAGAGAACAAGCACAGTAACCATCCTCTACTCGACACAGCATCAGCCGAAATTAAAAAGTACTTACATGATCTCATAGAGGAATTTAAAGATGTACTCCTGATCCAAGTGAGGCAAGATATAAAGAGATTAATTAAAGAAATGACAAGCCCCGCCCAAGAGAACACAGATGGAAGAACTGAGGAAATCAGAAAAGAAAGAGAAGCATCTGAAGAAGAATTTAAGCATAACTTAGAATACATGAAACAGATCCAAAGAGAATATCAGGAAACTCAGAACTCCATTGAATATTGGCAAAATGCCTTGACAGAAACTAAAGACAACCTTCTGAAACTTGAAGAGAGATTTAGGGCTTATGAACGTGAAAGAAAAAGCCTCTTAAAAATAACAAGGAACCAGAAAGAAGCAATTCTAAAACTGGAAGATGATAAAAAGATACATAACCTAAGAATAAAGAATGTGAGTGAGGAAGCAGGAACATCCAAAAATGAAATACAAAAAATATTCACAGAGATATTAAAGCAAAATTTCCCACGTATAGCAAAAAGAAATGATATCCAGATAAAAGAAGCATACAGAACGCCAGCTACCTACAACCAAAACAGATCTACGCCTAGGCATATAATAATCGAGATCCCAGAAATCCACCAAAAAAACAGAATATTAAAAGCAGCCAGAGAAAGGATGCAGGTTACCTATAACGGGAAATCTATCAAAATAACAGCAGACTTATCAACACAAACTCTTAAGTCAAGCAGGGAGTGGGGAGAAATATTCCAAGTCCTGAAGGAAAAAAATATGCAACCTAAGTTCATATATCCTTCAAAACTCTCTCTAAAAATTAATGAAGAAATAAGATACTTTCAAGACAAGGAGGAACTGTGGGAGTTCGTGGCCACCAATCCAACCCTACAGAGAGCGCTGAAGGACATTACAGAGAAAGAGAGGAAGAGATATCAGGATTACAGCTACAGTGGCAGAGAAGCCTCAGTGAACGGGGCAGACCATGGAATGAGGGAATAAGGTGGACAAATTATAGCAGAAAAGTGGAGTAGCA
The DNA here is from genome assembly GCF_034190915.1 of Cavia porcellus. Taxonomy (NCBI): domain Eukaryota; kingdom Metazoa; phylum Chordata; class Mammalia; order Rodentia; family Caviidae; genus Cavia; species Cavia porcellus. The sequence continues at coordinate 52,303,163 of NW_026947506.1, read as the reverse complement.
GACATGAGGCAGAGACGGTAAGCTAGTCTTTAGTAGAGACAGCTCTGAAACTATATTAAAAAAAAAAAAGCAGAGGTCATTGCTAATGGTGTATAACGATTTAAAAGACACAGTAGTCCTAGTGACATATTTAGATTGAATTAAATTTGTTCTGGTCTGTCCACTCATATCAGATTTGAGGACACAGACCTCTAGAACCAAAAATAGCAGGTTATACCACGGCAACTATCCTTACTTTCCTATTGACTTAGGCTGAAATTCTGTATTACTTACATTGTCTTACTATGACTGATCTTAATTGTATCTGAATCATAAGACTATTGGTTGGCCTTGACTGATCCTATTTGAAATCGGTATGTGTGTTAGAATCAACCCTAAAAGTAGAGGAAACTACTCTGAGCATGACAAGATGTAAAGGATATCCATACTGGTATGAATCAGTAACAGCTCTCAAATACTACAATGCAGTCAAAGATAAGTTTTTATAAAAATAGGTGATAGTATGTTTAACTATAATAAGCCAGTGTTGTCGACAAATCTATTGAAAATAACAAGAGAAAACATAGTAGCTACGGAAGATCATTTATATTATAGTTTTATAAGTCCTATCCATTGCATGTTTATCTAGGAAATTGTTTCGTTGTCTTGTTATGACTTGGTTTTCCCTATAATACAGAGAGGATAGGAACAAATACTCTGAGAAAGAGACCTGAAAAACCCGAGGCTTATTTTGTAACATTATAATATAAATTCTAGCAATCTATTGCTTGCTGATTAAAATGACTCTGGACTGGTTTCTTCAGCTCAACTTCAGCATATGCAGAGATGGGGACGGCTATCACAAAGAGAATGAGAGATGCGATGGTAGTTGGTATTGTCTTCCCTAATTTGGAACTTGAGGACCTAAAAAGACTCCATCATCCTGTAATGATTTGATTAGTTCTATAATATGCAATAAGTATAGAAAGTGGGTGAAGTTAGGGACAACTATTTGTAAGAAGCTAGAGACAGTTAGATAAGGTAGATCTCCAGTGGACTTGCTTTGAAATCTGTATTTCTTTAAATTGTTTTTTATTTTTTTTTTTAAAATGTTCTGTTCTGTTTTGATATGGTTAACCTTATCCTCTTAGAGATGTAAAACAAATAGGTGGGACTGATAATCATATTACGGAGCTTTTGTTCGGCCATAGAGCAGAATGGTTTGTAGGGTCATTTTTTTTTGAATGTCATTCTATATACTTTAATTCTATAACGTGAACAGCCATTTCGAAGATGACAATTTGTAACTTATCAACTGGCAATTTCTTACCTTTTGTTTGTCTGTAATTTAGAATTATTTCTACCCTTTTTTTTTAATCTCCATGTATTTTTTTTTCGTTTCCTTTTCTTTAAAAAAAAAAAAAAAAAAAAAAACTCATCTGGCACCAAAGCGATCACGGGTGGTTTTGAGGTGACCAGAATCAAAGCATCCAGGGGTTCTGTGCTTCATGCTTCATCTGGGCCGCTACACGTGTGGTTAGTGAATGGTGAGCACCCTTCCTTGTGCCTCACACACGCCCCCGTACCATCCGCTGGCATCAGAGAGCTACTCTGTAGTGACGTGGATGAGGAGCCCTGATAGCAGTCCCCTGCATGTCATCATTTCCCCTCATGTTACAAGGCAGTACTGGGTGACTGTGCAGTAATGATCCCCTTTGTGCTAAAGCACATGTCACATGTAACCCGCAGTCAACGTGTTTCCACATTACATGTCATCTTGTCACAATGGATGCTTTTGCTTTTTCCTCTTCCTGCTCTGTGAAGGGAGAAAGGAAAGGAGAGGGCTGATTAGAGGACTGGGTCTCTACCCATTGTTCAATTTGTAGCCTTACCTTTTCTAGGAGAAATGAAACCACAGTGTGTTGTTAGCAGGCATTTCAGTGTTCCAGCAAAGTTTAAAAACTGGCTGTCATGCGGAATGGCCAGTTTCACATTTTTTAGCTATTCACATGATTTCTGAGGTTGTTAGGAGTGGTCATCTTTGTTTCTAAATTTGCAGGTGTGGGACTGGTGGCAGCAGGGTGGCCTGCTTCAGAAGGTGCTCACAGGCATGGGCCAGAACTTGCACACCCTCAGGGACACATATGAAGAGGGGGGCTTGCTGTGGAAGGTGGCAGAAGCCTTGCGCATTGGACTGCACCTCCTGAGCGAAGCTATGGCAGTGGACAGCCCCGGCCCTCCATGGGTATAAGGCCCTATCCCCTTCCATTCACTCACCCAGGCAGCTCTGTGTTAGCCAAAACGCATGATAGTACTGCCAGAAGCACTTTCTATAAAGCTCCTGCTAGACAGCAAGTTCCTGGGTGGCCACAGGAAGCCACTGTGGGTCAGCATACAGTGACCTCTGCAGGGATCTGGGCACTGATTCTGAGATCTGAAACAGTGGAATGGGAGCATGGTGCTTGAGAAAGTGGCCTTTTCCTGAATTTTCAGGTTTATACCTTTGGCGTTTGTTTTTAAGATGGACACACACACTTAGAAGCACCGATGTGTAAGGTCCTCTGCTTGTTCTAGTTAAACAGTACATGTTACTGAAATACACGCATAGGTCCTGCAACATTCCAGAGGTGGGAAAAGATAGGACCTGTGGTTTCTTCGTTTTTAAAATAAGCAGAATTAGTTCAGCAAAATGGTCAATTCTGTCACAGAACTGGATCTTTATCCTCAACAGGCTTGACAGTTTGTAGTAACTTGAATCTTTCATCATGCTCCAAAAGTGAAGGCTCTTCTTGGAATATAGTGAACTTCCAAAATTCACAAGGTTTACATTCCGACAGTACCTGAAATTTGTGAAAAGCTGTGAATTTGAGAAATGGTCAGAAAAAGGCCCATAGATGCCTATTTTTATAGTTTAAACCCTAACCATGCTGTGTCTCCTGTGGTTATGTAATTTAAGTTAATAATATACTGCATTAATAAAGCCTTAGAAGTGCAGGGTGTTTTGATGGCATCACAGGGACCTTAAGGCTTTAAGAAGAACAAAGCAGAGATCCTAGAGATACATGAGGTACTATTTTTAAACTATAAAAATAGGCATCTATTGTCATTTTTCCTTGTAATGTGGAAATATTGGTGCAACTGTAGAGATGGGTTACAGGCCAGCAGCCAATCAGCAACAAGGATTCTTGAATAACACTCTCGGATTGGCCACTTGCAAATCTCCTGCCCCTTCTCCCATTACAGAGGATGTTTGTGATTTTTGTGAAATTGCAGGGATTTTCACAAACAATTATTAGTCAGGTCCAGAAGAAAAGTCCTCAAGTGGCTGTAGCTATGAACTCTGCACAATGACTTTTTAGGGTGTACTGGAGAACAGTAAGGTTCCTCAGCTGCATCTCAAAAGGGCTGATTTCAAATCCTGGGCTGCACGAGCACTGACTGTCCGTGGACTGTGGCGATGGAATCGGATGACTGGATGTGACTCCATGTGTACTCCCGGGACTGCCTGCTCTCCAGCGCAGACCCAAGGGGGGGATGTAGCTTTGGGCAGCTCCTTTGGCTCTTGGCTCAGGCAGGGACAGAGAAGCTAAAGACGACCCTGCATGCTGGACCCTGCACAGCCAAGCTCTCCCTGCTTCCCACATGACATTTGTATACACTTGGGGTGAGGGGGTGTGAGTCACTGTCGCTGGCTTTGCCTGACCCCCTATTGCGTGCATTCTGCAATCCATTAGCCTTTGGAAACAGAATCTTCACTTCTGTTTGGAGCAACATTTGTTGCAGGGGGTGGAACCCTGCCACCCACTGGCTGTCTTGGTGACACACAAGTCCTGGGTCTTTTAGCTCCTTCCTGGCCCTGGGCTCCTCCTCTGGTTGGTGGTGTCTCTAGACCATCTCGAAGCTTTTTCTAGTTGTGGAACCGCCATTCTGCTCCAGGAATGGAATGAGACTGCCCAATGGGCTTGTGGGTTCCCCGTTAGAAGAGGAGTCCTTTGCTGTTATCATCAGGCTATGTTGAGGGTTGCAGAGGGACCCCCTTGCGATAGTGCCCCTCATGAGGGATGATCCTCAACACCAGCCCTGTCCCAGCTCTACACTGACCTCTGCAGATAGCTCCCTCCAACCCCCTCCTCCATCTTTGCATAGTTTGGCTCTGAAATGTGCCCGGAATCCTCATGTGTTTAGCAGTGATGCTCTTGGAAGGTGATTGGCTCATGGGGTGCCATACAGATCAGTTAATTAATCACTGATGAACCTAGACCTGACTGTGCCCTTAGGAGCTGGGGCTGGTCAGAAGAGGAAGGTCACTGGGGGCGTGGCCTGGAAGGGCCCATCTCCCTCTCTGGTTCCTCCCTCTCCTTCTGCTTCCTGTGTACCATGAGGTGAGCAGCTGTCCTCCACCAGCCTCTTTCACCTTGTCTTTCTTATCTCGGAGCCAGCTAACCAGGGACAACTGTAGGCATGAGCCAAAATAAACCTTGCCTCCTTTAAATTGGGTGTTGGGCCAGCTGTGATGGTGTGCACCTGTAAACCCAGCATGTGGGAGGCTGAGGCAGGAGGATTTCTGAGAGTTCAAAATCAGCCTGGGCTGCAAAGTGAGCTCAAGCCCGGCTTAAACTGCAACTTAAAATGAAACCCTGTCTCAAAAACACAAAAAACTTTGAGTGTTGGGTATTGCATCCCACAGACCAGGAAGGTGAGAGATAATCTTTCTGGCCTTTTTCTTTGTGTGGATGCACTGGTTTTCTTGCAGGGTTTTCAGATAACCCCTCACACCCACCATCAAGACCCTGTGAGCCCTTTTATTAATTCTGGCCGTGGAGCCAGTTTTTCCTTTCACTTTGGTCAGAGCCTTGAGTGCTATCCCAGTGGCCATGTGCTGGTGAACTCCCCGGGCTCCTCCCTACCCTGGATATGTCCTCACCTTCCTGTGTCTCCAGGGGTGGTCCTTCTCTTCCTGTGTGGTCCCCTGGGCTGCCAGGTGCTTTCTCACCCACTTTAGTGTTTTTGTGGTTGTTTCTGTTGGACCCATCCATGGCTCTGCTATGTGTTTGCCAGTGTTTTCTCCTTGTCTCTTTCTCCCACAAAACTCTGTGAGATTCACCTTCTCCTTTGTCAGGAAACTGTGTCTTTTACCTGAAGCTTTTCTCTGGGAAATCACACCCTTTTTCCTGCCTTGTCTCCATAACCAGTTTTTAACACCCTTTTCTCTTCTTAAACATTTCATCAAAAGGGATGGGAATGCTGGCAGGTGCCCCATTTTCTCCTTAGGACCTGAAGTCGCTCCTGACCTGTGTTACCCCCCCCCCCCAGGCCCCTCAGGTGGTGCAGGCAGGGCACTCACATGTGTTCTAGGGTAGAGCAGATGCTGGTGAGTGCTGGGATCACAGAGGAATTTCAGGTATGACAGAATGCTGCACCCCTGCATGTGCATGACACCTCTAAGGATCGGGTCGCAGGCTGACCACACAATACCTGCGGTTGCTCGTCAGAACCAACAAAGGCACCGGAGCCCAGGTCCAGGGTGTAGGCAGTGTACCTTTTACCATGGGCAGAATAAAATAAAGCACTACTTCCCTACTTTCTTTCATCCGTACAGTTTTCCCCTGCTTCCTCCTGTGGAGGCCCAGGTCAAGGCCTGACGACTGGTGTCAGACAGGGGAGACGTGATGGATGGGGGGGCAGGTACCTCCACTGCCCGTTTCTTGTGGGACAGATGTCCTTGGGGACTCCTTCAGTTTGTGCTCTGGACAAAGCCACCAGCCACCAGCTACGACTGCAGTGGTGATCAGTCCCTCTTGCACTTAACCCAGGACAGCTGAGACCACTGGTCTCTCAGTCAGGGTGGCCGGAAGTCCCAGGAAACTGGGGGCTCGAGGCGGAGGTGTGGCTCCTGCTGAGGCAGTGTTTTGCTTGAGCTTCACACAGTCGTGCCTTGTCTCTTTTTAGCTGGCTGTCTTTTTCACCGGGGAGGACCCTGTGCTGGCCTGGAGACCCCGGCAGCCTGGACTCTGCTCTGGGATGATGCTGGCACTCCCAGTATGGCCCTGGAGCTCTTTGTTCCCATCCTTCCTTCCATTTGAGTTTCCACTCGTTCTCAGGATCAGTTCCTTTCCAGCCTCTCCTAAGTTACTCCTCCTGCTCCACACACCCGATCAAGAAATGGAGTGAACCCTCAGTGCCTGTCTTCCGCCAGTCCTGTGCACTCAGGGAGCCAGGCCACCTCTCCTGGACAGTGCTGAGTGTCTTCCACTGGGGGCTTTGCTGCCTGGCTTTCAAGGCAAACGTCTTAAAATGCAGTGTTCTTCCTTCTGTGTCTTCCACACCACTGGTCTGTGAGCCTAACACTCCAGGGATGCTACGTGTCAAGCAGGGGACTGGTCATCTTTTTCTGATGCTGGAGAATCTTACAGCCATTATTAATTTTCCCTGGTTAGGACCCTTTGATGGGTCCTGGAAGCACCTCTACCCCATCCTAATGTTTTTAAAAAAATTTTTTTTATTTAAAGAGACAACAAAACAAAACAAACAGTAAAAGGGTACAAGAAATATAGAATTTAAAAAAAATAAACAGTAAGAAATCACTAGTTAATAGATTACATATTGTCATCTTAGAAATAGTTGTTCAAATTACAAAATTAAAGCATACCAAATGGACATTCAAACAGTAAGACTGCAAACAGTTCTCTTCAATGATCCAACAAAAACTTAGTAATATGGTTTTTTTAAAATTTTATTTAAGAGGAAAAAGAGAAAAACACAAAACAAAACAAAGCAGTGTAAGGGTACACATAATACAGAACTACAAAAAAAAACACATAACAGTAAGAAATCACCTGTAAATAGATTACATATTATCATCTTGGAAATAGTTGCTCAAATCACAGTATCAAAGAATACAAAGTGGACATTCAAACAGAGAGACTGCAAACAGCTGTGTTCAATGATCCAAAAACATTAATATACTCAGCTATTTAACACCCCTAAACACACTTGCTATTATATCCGTTAGAGCTCTTTTTTTTTTTCCAACAAAATTAACACATTTTGGATTTTATTACTCCTTAGTTCTTATTACTTTTTTTGGGGGGGAGAATAAAGTTAAATATGGCAAAACAAAGCTGTCAGTCAAAACCAAGGATAGACATAGCACATGATGTAGAACAGAGTACAAGGTTATCAGCAATGGTTATCAACGTTGTCTCTTGTTTCCTTAAAAAGAATTGTCTATCTCATAAGATATTATAAAGTTGGACAAAACCGTAGAGAACAAGACCAATAAAACTTAGGCATTGTAAACATTACAGGACTTCCAAAGGAGACAATAGTCAAACCAGAATGGGCATCTCAGTGAATCTTACTGCCTTCAAAGTAGTTGCCTATGTCTTCAAACTTGATACTATCGCACAGAATGAAACAGAGTCTAATCAGTCAAAACAAGATCGTGGGAGTATTACAGGACTTCAAAACAAGTTAACAGGAAATCAAAAAGAGTTACTATTATATATCCTAGTTTTTTAAATTTTTCCCCTTAATTAAAACAAACATAAGAAATAACTAAATAATTTTTTTTAAGAATAAGGGAGAGATTGAGTTAAAACAGGACATGACAATATAACAATAGAGGTCAAAGCATGACTGTTTCAGCAACCTCGTGCTTCACCTCCAAATAACCTGACTTAATAGTAGTTACCATAGTGTCTGTCTTTTTCCTTGAAACATTTGGATAAAACTTCATATACTATAGCTTCAAATATTTCCATATCAAGAAGCCCAGAATAAAGCCTTTCTAATTAATAAGTGAAAATTTTATAAGGCTTCAAGGCCACATAATGGGGAATCATGATTACCACATATTTTTATATATTTGAATCATTACTTACATTAGGGAAACTATTCGGTATTCACACATGCGAGATTGATTTATTTCACTTATGAGTATGGTCTCAAGCTGTGCCCATTTATTGATAAATATCTCAATGTGATCCTTCTTTATAGCTGAATAATACTCCATTGTATAGAAATACCACAAGTTTTTTATCCATTCCTCAGTTGATGGACACTTGGGTTGTTTCCAAGATCTGGCGATTACAAATTGTGCTGCTATAAACATAGGTGCACATATATCACTGTGGTATGATGCTTTCAGTTCTTCTGGGAATATGCCTAGAAGTGGAATAGCTGGAATAAATGGGATTTCCAATCCCAACTTTTTGAGAAATCTCCAGACAGACCTCCACAAAGGCTGTACCAGTCTACACTCCCACCAACAGTGCAGGAGAGTTCCTTTTTCCCCACAGCCTCTCCAGCATTTGTTGTTGGTTTTCTTGAACCTGGCCATTCTTTCAGGAGTGAGATGGTATCTCAGTGTGGTTTTAATTTGCATTTCTCTAATGACCAATGATGGTGAGCATTTTTTCATGTATTTATTTGCCATTTGCATTTCTTCATCTGAGAATTGCGTATTCATCTCAGATGCCCATTTTTGGATTGGATCTTTGAATTTTGGAGGTCTGAGTTTTTTTAATTCTTTATATGTTTTAGACAAGAGTCCCTTGTCTGAGAGAGAGTTCACTAAAATCTTTTCCCAGTTTGTGGGTTTTCTTTTCACTATGCTGGAGATTTCTTTTGACATGCAGAAACTTTTTAATAAGAAGTGGTCCCAGTTATTGATTCTGGAAGTATATCCCATGTGGTTTGAGTCCTGTTCATGAATTCTCTACCTACTCCTATGTCTCCAAGGTTTCTACCCAATTTGTCTTCCAATAGATTTAGTGTTTCTGTTTTAATATTCAGATCTTTGACCCATTTAGATTTTAATTTAGTACATGGTGATAGACATGGGTCTAGCTTTAGTTTTCGGCAAATGGAGAGCCAGTTTTTCCAGCACCATTTATTAAAGAGACTGTCGTTCTTCCAGTGAACCTGCTTGTCTCCTTTATCAAAGATAAGGTGGTTGAGTGTGTTTGTAGTTGTGGTTGTATCTTCTAATCTATTCCATTGATCTTCAGCTCTGTTTTGATTCCAATACCATGTTGATTTTACTACTGTTGCTTTGTAGTATAACTTCAAGTCAGGGATTGTGATGCCTCCTGCTTTGTCTTTGCTGCTTAGAATTACCTTTGAGATTCTAGGTCTCTTCTGGTTCCAGATGAAATTTAGGAGTGATTTCTCTAGATCTATAAGGTATGTTGATGGTATTTCTATTGGGATTGCATTGAATCTGTATAAGAGTTTTGGGAGAATGGCCATCTTCACAATGTTTGTTCTTCCTATCCATGAGCAAGGGTTGTTTTTCCATTTTCTGAGATCATCTTCAATTTCTTTTTTCAGTGTATTATAATTTTCACTGTATAAGTCTTTCACTTCTTTCATAAGAGTAATTCCTAAATATTTCATTTTTTTGCTTGCTAATGTGAATAGTCCAGTTTCTCTTATTTCCCTCTCTGTCATTTTGTTGTTTGTGTATAGGAATGCTATTGATTTCTGAGTATTGATTTTGTATCCGGCCACATTACTGAATTTATTTATTGTATCTAAGAGTCTTTCAATGGAGTTTAGGGGGTCTTCTATGTAGAGTATCATGTCATCTGCAAACAATGATAACTTAACTTCTTCTTTTCCTATCTTTACCCCTTTTATTTCTCTTTCTTGCCTAATTTCTCTGGCTAGTACTTCCAGTACTATTTATTAAATAGGAGTGGTGATAAAGGACATCCTTGTCTTGTGCCCGATTTTAAAGTAAAGGCTTTCAATTTTTGGCCATTTAGTATGATGCTGGCTGTTGGTTTGTCATAAATGGCCTTTATTATATTGAGGTAAAGACCATCTATTCCAATTTTCTGTAAAGTTCTTATCATGAATAAGTGTTGGACCTTATCGAAGGCTTTTTCTGCATCTATAGAAATGATCATGTGATTCTTATTTTTGGCTTTATTGATATGGTGGATTACATTTATTGATTTGCATATGTTGAACCATCCTTGCATTCCTGGGATGAATCCCACTTGGTCATGGTGTATAATCTTCTTGATGATTTGCTGGATCCTATTTGCCAATATTTTATTGAGGATTTTTGCATCTGTGTTCATTAGGGAGATTGGTCTGTAGTTCTCTTTTTTAGTTGGGTCTTTCTCAGGTTTTGGTACTAGAGTAATATTTGCTTCCAGGAATGACTTAGGAAGGATTGCTTCCCTTTCAATTTCATTGAATAGTTTGAGGAGTGTCGGCATTAGGTCTTCTTTGTATTTCTTGTAGAATTCTGCAGTGAATCCATTTGGGCCTGGGCTCTTCTTGGTGGGTAAGGATTTAATTACATTTTCAATTTCATTAACAGAGATTGGGTCGTTCAACAGTTTTACATCCTCTTGATCTAGCTTTGGCACTTCATATGCTTCTAAGAATCTGTCTATTTCTTCTGTGTTATCAAACTTTTGAGAGTAGAGGTTTTCGAAATAGGTGTTGATGATCTTCTGTATTTCTATTGGGTCTGTGGTGATTTCTCCTTTTTCATTTCTTATTGCATGAATTTGAGCTTTTTCTTCCCTTTTTTTAGTAAGGTTGGTTAGGGGCTTATCGATTTTATTTATTCTTTCAAAGAACCAACTCTTTGATTCGTTGATTCTTTGGATTGTTTTCTTAGTCTCTATTGCATTGATTTCTGCTCTGATTTTTATAATTTCCTCTCTTCTTTTGGCTTTGGGCTTGACTTCCTCTTCTTTTTCTAGCTGTTTGAGGTGTAGCATCAAGTTATTTATTTGTATTCGTTCTGTTTTCCTGATGTGGGAACTCAGTGCATTTTCGTTTTCTTTTAGGTATTGTTTAATTTCTTCTTTAATTTCTTCTGTGACCCACTGATTACTCAAGAGTGTGTTATTCAGTTTCCATGTGTTTGCGGGATTTTTGCAGTATCTTTTATCATTAATTTCTAATTTCAGAGCGCTATGATCCGATAACATGCAAGGGATGATTTCACCTCTTTTGCACTTGTTTAAGTATGTTCTGTGAGCTAATATATGGTCTATTTTAGAAAATGATCCATGTACTGCTGAGAAGAATGTGTATTCTGATGTTTTTGGGTGGAACATTCTGTATATGTGTATCAAACCCATTTGTTCACAGGTATGATTCAGTTCTGTTATTTCTTTGCTCATTTTCTGTCTGGTTGATCTGTCCCTTGGTGTCAATGGCGTATTAAGGTCTCCCGTTACAATTGTGTTACTGATAATTTGAGTTTTCATTTCTGTTAATAATTGTTTTATATAACTGGGTGCTTTGGAGTTTGGTGCGTATATATTTAAGATAGTTATCTCTTCCTCTTGGAGTTTTCCCCTTACGAGTATGTAGTGACCTTCTTTGTGCTTTATTGTCATTGTTGGTTTAAAGTTCACGTTGTCTGCAAACAGAATGGCTACCCCTGCCTTTTTTTGGATTCCTGCTGCATGAAGAATTGTTTTCCATCCTTTGACTTTCAGTCTGTGAGTATCCTTCTGGGTTAGATGGGTTTCCTGTAAACAGCATATGGTTGGATTTTGTTTCTTGATCCATTCTGCTAGTCTGTTTCTTTTGATTGGTGCATTGAGACCATTTACATTAATGGTTATTACTGTTAAATGCTGGTTAATTGTAGGAATGTTATCTCTCTGCTGTTGCATCTGTATCTTTCTGTTCTGTTTAATCATTTGCTTTGCTTAGTGGTTTTTTCCTTTGTGTATCTAAACTGTCTTTCAATATTTTTTGCAGGGTTGGTTTGGTGTTCATGAAGTTCTTCAGCTGTTCTTTGTCATGGAAGTATCGTATTTCACCATCTATTTTGAATGATAGTTTTGCAGGATATATCAGTCTAGGTTGGAAATCATTTTGCTTTAGGATCTGGAATACTTCACTACATGCTCTTCTTGACTTTATTGTTTGTGATGAGAAGTCTGCTGTGATTCTGATAGGTTTTCCTTTATAAGTGATCTGTCTTTTCTCTCTGACAGCTTTTAATAATCTATTCTTGTGTTGGATTTCTGGGATGGTGATTATTATATGTAATTTTATTTTGGTGTAGTTTTATTTTGGTTATGACTATTTGGAGTTCTATATGCTTCACTGATCCTGATGTCAGTTTCTGATCTCATGCTTGGGAAATTTTCAGCTATTACTTCTCTAAATATCCTCTTGATATCCTTTATGTTGTCTCCTTCTTTTTCATTAATCCCTATCATTCTTATGTTATTCTTCTTTGCATCGTCTTGCAGTTGTTGAATTGTTGTTTCCTGATTCCTTGTTAGTTTTAAAAGATCTTTCCTTTCCTGTTCACTAACTGCAATCCTGTCTTCAAGGTCTGAAATTCTATCTTCACTTTCATTAAGGCAGTTTTTACAACTTTAAGTGGAGTTTTTTATTTCCTTATATCTCTGTGCATCTGCATTATGTATTCTGTTTGTTTCTTATATTGCTCGTCTAGGGATTCTATCTTTTTGTTTAGTTCCTCCAATTTTTTATCTGTGTTTTCTTTAGATATATTTAGAATGTCTTTCATTTCTTTTATCATTTCTTCTTTTATCTGGGAGATTATTTCAAGTTTGAATTTCTTTAAAGCTTCCTGGAGTTGCTTGTCAATTTCAGTAGCTATTGTGTCCGATATATGAGGTGGATGGGATATATTTTCTTCTAAATACATTCCTCCTAGGGTTTCTTGAGATGGGCTAGAGGTTTGAGGTTGTAATTTGGTCTTTCATTTTGTTATTTTCCTATATTTCTGTGTTTCAAGTGTTAAAAGCTTCCTCAGGATCTGTTGAAAATCCCCTTCTATGTTTGCAGCTACTGAGACTCTGGCACCACGCTACCCCAAGCCATTGGGCCTGCAGAACCAATGGCCCTCCTCTGCCTGCTCAGAACTCCGCAGTTCCAGACAAGCTGGGCCTCAGGGACACTGTGCGCCCACCTGCCCCTTGGAAGCTCCACAGCTCTTCAATCGCAGCCAGGTTAAGGTATTCACCATAGGCTGTGGTGCCTCAGGAGACTGTGATCCCTCCCTGCTTGCAGAGATATCCACAGTCCTCCAGACACACAGAGAGGCTGATACAGGCACCCCAAATCCACCCAGCTCCTCCTCTGCACACTGATGGCTAGGCGTGGCAGCAAAACAGGCTGGGCTGGGTAGGGGGAGGAGAGTGTGGGCCCGCCCACCCGTCGGGAGCTCAGCAGTTCTCCAAGTGCAACCGGGATGGGGAGGTTGATGTAGAGTCCTCAAACCCACCTCTCCCCTTCACTGCACCTGGAAGGCTGGAGGGACCCAAACAGTCTGGGCCGAGATATCCACAGTCCTCCTGACACACAGAGAGGTGGATGCAGGCACCCCAGATCCACCCAGCTCCTCCTCTGCACACCGATGGCTAGGCGTGGCAGCAAAACAGGCTGGGTTCGGGGGATAGTGTGGGCCCGCCCACCCGTCGGAAGCTCAGCAGACCTCCAAGTGCAGCGGGGATGGGGAGGCGGATGTAGTGGCCTCTAACCCACTGCTCCAGTTCACTGCACCCGGAAGCCTGGGGGGTCCGGAAGAGTCTGAGATTTGGGCAGAGTGTGCTGAGCCGAGCAGGTTTATTTCTTAGTCATTACCATTCTCACATCTTCCTCATCTCGAGTGACTTAGCTTGAGAACAGATGCACTGTAGCACCTCTTGTCCAGAGCCTTTGAGGTGAATGCAGCCTCCCCAAAGTCTCTTAGGAGACGAGAGCTGCAGAACCAGGGCCGAGGAAGATATTCCATGTTTGCTCCCACGTTGAGTTCAGCGCTGGGGCACAGTGCCTGTGTCTGAACACAGGTCAATCATTCCTTGAAAATGAGGGTGATGTGGGTGTGTCCTGAGCGTCCCCTTGCCCTGGCTCTGCCCTGTCACTCTGTAGCTTGTAGCACTGTTCTTCTCTTTTTAACATCGACAGCACTATTTTGCTTGAAGCTCTATGAGGAAATTCTGCAGTCTCCAAATGGTGCCTTGGTGTGGTCCTTCCCGAAACCCGTATTACATGGAGAAATCCTCTACACACCCAACATCCTGGCCATTAACAACATCATCTGCAAGGTAAGCTAAGAGGAATGAGAATCTCAGATCACACATGCACAGTACTGGGGAGAGATCTTCTAAAGTCTTTAACATCATTATCGTATCCGTTGGGTTCCATGAGCTTGTCTTACTTGATTAGAGCTCATTTTGGGGTTTCTCTGATATTGTGGGTGTGCCCAGCCTTTTATTCAGAGGACAGTTGGGCCGCAGATGTTACTGTAATCACTGGTGCAGGGAACTCTCAGTACCAATGCTGAGCAATGGGTGGAGTTGTGAAGGAAGAGGTTTCAGGCTGAGCAGAGGGATGTGGTCCCGGGAAGACCAAGGCACAAAAGCCAGTGTGTTTCACATGATGCATCTAGTGCTAAAGAGTTTTCTCTTTCTTCTTAAATCTGTTTCTTCCTGCAGGATTGGTTATTATTAATATTTACAGTTTCTTTTTCAGACAATTGTGCTGTGCTGAAGACTTGTCTTGTCTGGTGTCTTTTTAAATGATTTCACTGTGTTATCCGGGGTTTTGTCTCCTGGTGGGTGGCTGGTGAGCCAGCAGGGACCTGGAGGGGACATTTCTCCAATGACTCAGGAACCATTTGACTTGTCAGGCATAGAAGAGGAGATACTCATTCCATTAATGATAAGCTTCCCGGCTTCAAATTGTATTAACAATTTAAAGTCTTGAAAGTGCCCTGTGATCCTAGGAAGAGTGAGGTTAGTTTTGATCTAATTCACTTTTGTGAGTCCTGGTTTCCTGCTCTTGTGATGGCTGGGTGAGGTCACAGCAAGGTTCCCAAGAGCATTCTCACCCTGAGGCCTCACTTAGGGGTTGCATAGCCCCATTCTGAATTGCAGTTTTAACATTTTAGTTTTGAGTCTTGAAAATGGCTTTTTGCAGGAGTATCATCAAAAGTCTGGCCTCTCACAAAGGAGGGATGATTATGTTTATTTTGTCTCTTTGAGACAGAGTCTTACTGCACAGTTCAGGATGGCCTTGGGCCCACTTTGTAGTCCAAGATGCCCTCAAACACACAAGTATCCTCCTGACTCAGCCTTCCGAGTGCTGGGATTACAGGCCTGTGCCACCAGGCCTGTCTAGGGTGGATTACCTTGATTCTAGATTACAGTGTCTCTGAGTTACCTCTGGAGTGAGCTCTACTTTTGAGGTCCCTGTTCCATGGCTGTCTTGGGGACAGAAACCAGGCCACGCTGGGGTCAAAGCTGGCATGGTGTGATCCCTTGGGGAGTGAGCTTATCCGACTCCTGCGTAGATTTATAGAAAACTCTGTATCACTGCTTGGCCTTATAGTTAAAATTTTGATAGGTCAATTTTTATAGTTATATAACAATATGATTATGTTATTATTATTATTATTTCAAGACAGGGCTCACTATGTAGTTCAGACCAGCTTAAACTCATTGTGTAGCCCAGGGTGGCCTCTAATTCATAGCAATCCTCCTGCCTCAGCGTCCTGAATACTGGGATTATAGGCTTGCACCACCACACCCAGTTTATGTTAATATTATTATTAATACGTATTTGTAAAAGTCACCACCTATACTGTTTTCCTCAATACAAAAATCAGTATGGCAGTCTCTGCTTAACCCACCTAGCAGTGAGGAGGAGGAAGTGCACAGTGGGAGAAATAATTCAGATGTGATGCAGTGAGAGAGAGCCCCTCTGGGGCAGACAGGGCAGGGAGCACCTCGTCTCCCAGGGGTGTTCTGGGTAGAGGTGCTAGGAGGGGACACATCCAGAGTGCATGTTCTAAGAGTAAAGAGAAGTCCCAGAGGAAGAGCAAAGATTTCTCCGCTCCTTGCCGAGGCTGTGTTGGATTCAGAGAAAGGAGTAAAGGGGTGTTGCTTTTGTTGCTGTCAACACCCACGATTTAGAAGGGGAGAGGTTCACTGTGGCTTATGGCTTCCATCCACAGCTGGCTGCTCCAAGATACACGTGACAGAGTGGAGGAAAAGGGGCTCAGCCTGTGGCAGCCAGGGACAGGGAGAGAAGCGGGGACCCGGGCACTAGGATGCACCCTTCAAGGTCACCGCGAGGGACCGCCTCAATGGGTGAATACAGTGGGGACGTAGCACCCCATGGTCCAGGCGCCTCCTATCAGCAGGAGGCTTTGGGGGTCTTTTATATCTAAACCATAATGACTGCTTTTGCACTTATGTGACAGATGCTTTCCTGGGTTTGCCCAGGCAGCCCTGGTTTTCCGGCACTGTACCTGGGTGATTTATTCCAGCAGTCAGCTGTGGCCGTTCAGTTTTATGAAGATTGGTCCTGGTGCTGAGTCACACAGCCCCGAGTCTCCCGGAGCAGGGAGACACTGGCTGTGTCCCTTGCACCTGTGAGGAGCTCCATCTGCACTCTTGGAGTGGCTAATGCCCTGTGTTACAATCACATAGTGCGTAACGGCTCTCCAGTCAGGGACAGTCCACGCGGATTGCCGTGGTCTCATTGGGGTATAAGGAGCTGAAAACGTCCCAGCGCCCAGTGACAGTGTGGCGGTCATAAAGTCACAGCGCACACAGCACATCACTAGTGTTTGTGGGGAGGCTGCCAGCTGTGTAAAAATACAGTGCAGACAACTGTGAGCACCACGTCTCCCTGGTAAGGACATTAAGCAGTGATGACACTGCTTATGTCTTCGGTGTGCTGTATTTTCAGAGTCATTCTGTGGTATGTGCCTCGATCCTGTGGCGGAGAGGTTTACAGTGAAGCAGTTTGCAGGGCCACACCAGCTGCAGCCTCCTCTACCCCTGAGAGTTGTGACTCCCTCACCGGGGCCTGACCCTCCCTGCCTGGGTATGTGTGGGTTCTGGGGTGAAGCAGTGGGTGGTGGATGTTCCGGGAAGGCTCCCCAATCACCCTGTGAGGTGTGGCTGTATTTGCGCCTTGGTCTGAGTCTCTCTGTGACTTCCCAGTGGGTGCAACCCTATGAAGTTACCGCTTCTTTGAGAAAAGGAATTCATGGGTCATTTCCTGTGCTTCCGCCCAGGGCAGCTCTGAGAGGCTTGGGGGTCAGGACGGAAGTGTGTGTCTTCAGGACGCGTGGGGCTGGCCTCGCTCTCCTGCCACTGTGGCTCAGGTTTCTGACTTCTCTGCCACCTGGACACCCACAGTGCATAGCATCTGAGTCCCTTGAACTCCAGGACAGGCTCTCATCCGCCGACACCACCTGCAGAGCCAGCAGCACACATCCTGCAAGAGGCTGCTGGTGATACCTGGCCAGATGACACTGAAGATTGGAGATTTGTTCTTCAAGGTGGTTGCAGGGGGAAAAGATAGATGCAAATTTCTTTTTTAATTTTTTTCATATCTTTCCCCCTTGAGTCACAAAGTCACTTTTTAGTTCAAAGTTGCAGACATGCCATCTTCCTGTGGAGCTGGTGCCTGCTCATGGCACAGCTTAGATCTCTGGCTTCCCTTTGCCTCCTCCCTGCCCACTCCACCAGTTCCTCGCCCCCTTCCCATGTGGGAAAGCTCTCTCTCATTGCTTCCTATGGACTGTCTTTTATTTTGCTGGTTAAATCACTTCTGCCTTGCATTTTCCATATGGGAGAGACCATGCTTGGTTTTGTTTTCAGTCTTGAGGGAAGGAGTCAGCTGCTCAGGCTGAGCTGGACCTGCAATCCAGCCTCAGTGCCCCAGAGTGGGTGGATTATAGGCGCTCAACACCACACCTGTCTTTATTTTGACTCAAAAGTGTTATCTATGCCAGGCATGATGGTATTCATCTGTGACTCCAGCACTCCGGGAGGCTGAGGCAGGAAGATTGCAGCCTGGGCAACTTAGCACCAGAAGTAATGTTCCAATTTATTCATGATAACAGAAACACAAATCCCCAGAAGAAGGTGGCTGTGGCGGGCACCACACTAAGTGCTAGGGGCCCCAGGTTGGACGTATTGTTGATGGCGTTAGGAGCATGGTGTTTTCACTCATTGCTGATGGGAGGATTCTGTATAGTGTCTCTGAGACCCATTGTGAATATCAGGATCACAGAGACATAACAAATGAGTGTTTGCTGTCATTATAGTATTATTTGTCTTTTTTTGAGTTTCTGCTTCCGGCCTCCAGTGCTGCAGGAAGTGTCCTGTGCTTGTCTGTTGACCGTGCAGTGTCCCCGTGAACTCCTCCTTAAGCACAGAATCTAACACCTTGTGGGCTGCGGCACCCAGACCCTTCCCCTCCCAAACCTTGAGGACGGCAGCACCTGCCAGGCTTGGCCTCCCTGGAATTACACTTCGCCCCCTCCTGTCCTCCCCAGTCATCACAGGGGCACAGACCTCCCCCACTCCGCTGCCCGCTGCTCAGGTTTTGGAGGACACAGCTCCTCTGGAAGTGCTTGAAATCCAGGCACTTCTAAGGAGAGTTGTGCCTTCTAAGGAGAGGAAAGTGGGCAAGATTCATGGAGGGACAGCTGAGAATCATGACCCACTTAGCGCTGGAGCTTCGGGCTATGAGTCTCCTCTTTCTGATCATCCTGGGAAGCCGATAGATTAGTTTAGACTCATAGGTTTCAGCCTGTTGGAGGTATTTCAGTCCCTTGCAGTCTTTCACTTTTAGGCTCCGATGACCTACATGTGGTCAGTGGGCATCTCTTCAATTCGGCTCCTGCATCCTGTTAAAAAGTTAACATTTGATCTTGAAGTGATGGTAGGTTTGTATGCATGTGTAAAGGATAATATCCGGGCTCCTTAGTGGGTTTCGCATGGCACCGTGGGCGCCATCGTTGACATCTGTGGGGTTCACTGACCTTACACAGACTTAGCTCCATTGAACCTGTGTGTGTGTGTGTGTGTGTGTGTGTGTGTGTGTACAGTAGTTAGTTTCATGGTGTCTCTTCACCTATGCAGATGCCTGCACTTGTCCCCAGGAAGCCCCATCACCAAGGGGTCTTTGGAGCATAGCATATCCTGCAATCCCCAGACTCTGGGAGCTACTAATCTGCACCCCCACTTCAGCACTGTTACCCTGGAGAGGAACTTCCATGTTCAAAGTGTATCAGAACCCCATATTTAACCGTTTTACACATCCGTGATATCTGGGTTGCTTCTCACGCTTGGCTCCAGGGTTCTGTTTTTTTTTTTTTTTTTCCTTCCTGTGGGTCACCCAACATTTCTTAGCCTTCTCAGCCCTCTTTTCTTTTTTTCTTTATCTTTTTGAGACAGGGTCTCCCTGTGTAGTTCGGGCTGCTTTGAACTTACTTTGTAGCCCAGGCTGGCCATGAACTTACAGTGATCCTCCTGCCTCAGCCTCCTAAGGGCTGGGCTTACAGGCATGAGCCATCCTACCTGGCCAGAGTTCCCAGTCCTAAAAACTGATTTTTAGATCCCAATTCTAAAAAATGGTTTATTTGTGCTGAGTTTGGGTGTATCTCTTCATAAGATGTTCTCATTGGTGGTTACCTAGGTAACTTTTCATCATCTACTGATACTGACATTTCACCACTTGGAGTCAAGGGTGGGGACCTCACTTCTGCTTAGGACAGGTTACCTTCCCCACATTTAAATACTCAAACACTCCTCCACTTTCAACTGGGATCCTCCTAAATAAACCTGACATCAGTTAAAAATGTTCTGCTATGAAAAGGCAGGTGCTGTACCCCACCCATTGAACACTCAGCTCAGTGACACAGAGACCATCTGGGGATGGGTGCTCACCCCCATGCTCAGGTCACCGCCCAGGAGTATCCTTGGGGAGACATGGGAATCTCAGTTTCCAGGGAGCACTTACCACACTGGGTCACTACCAAGTAAAAACAGTTACCCCTAACCATCAAAGCTGGGGAGCATCTGCAATCATCCTATTAGACAGATTTTGATTTTTTGGTCCTCAGAATGATTTACCAAGCTTATGAGGACTGAAACAGCCTGTGATACTGACCTGTATTTCTGCTGTTTTTCCTCCCTTTCCAGGGCTCTGAGACCCTGATTTCCTTGCTGCTTGGAAACATTCTTCAGTATTTCAAGTTTTCCTTCTGGAAGAGTCTTTCTGCTTCATTCCAGATAAACATTTCCTCTGGGCACAAAATTCTTTGTCAACAGTGCTTTTTTCCTCTCAGCATGGAGAATGCTGGGCTGCTTCCTGCGGTCTCCAGGTTTCAGTAACAAACCTGGTAATCCGGGAACTGGTGTTCCCAGGAGGGAATATATCATTTTTCCTGACTGTTGTAAAGACTTTGCTGCCTTGAGATTTTAGAGGTTTAATTATGGTACGAGTTGGTACAGATTTTCTTGGTGTATCCTATTTGGGGTGTGTGCAGCTTCTCAAGTCTGTAGCTGGCTGTGTTTTGCCAATTTCAGGAAGGATTTCAGCCATCGACTCTTCTAATACTCTCAGAGCCCCATTCTGTTTCTCCTCTGAGCCTCCCTCAGTACCAGTGCTGAATCTCATTACTGCCCCACAGGTCCCTGAGGTTTTGTGTACTTTTCCATGAGTGCGTTTCCTTCCTGTCATGCACTGGGTGATGCCTACTGCTCAGTCCTCTGTCATCTCCACTCTTCTACTGAGCCCTCCTGTGAGTCTCCTGTGTTACTCTTAGTGAACTTCTCAGTCCTATCACGTCCATATAGTTTTTAAAAATGTCAGCTGGGGCTTGGATCTGGGTCTCTCACATGCTAAGCACATGCTCTGCCATTGAGCCACACCCCAACCTCCAACTTCTTTCCCTTTATGGAGATTCTGCTGTTCTCTTATTTATTTTGAAACAATTGACGATTGCTTGTACATGTTTATGGTGACTGCTTTACTAACCAGCCCGATCACTCCGACATCTGATTTATCCCCACAATGAGCTTAGTTGGTTGCTTTCCTCTGGGTCCCTGTGCCTTGGCTGCTTTTTCAGCTGTGATCGGCACATCTTGGCTGTGACATCAGAGTGTGGTAACGTCTTCATCTTTTGTCCCTGCAGCCAGTCATCCTGCTTGGACTTCCTGCGCAGCTCTTTGCCTACTTTGTGGGCTGTGGCTCCACTGACGGTTTAATTTCCGTGGCCTCTGTGGTGCCCCTCAGTCCGCTTGGCTTGCCTGGTGCTTCTGGAGTGCCTGCTGGTCTCGGATATTGCTTGGAGTGGGGGATAGGGCAGTTTTCTCCACATTCAGTGTCACGTCCCTCCATGGGGCTGGAGCCCTAGTCACTGGAGAAAAGGAGGATTTGGCGGGTCAGGCCCTTGTCATGCCGTAAGTCCTCCTGCTGTAGGGGCAGCAAGGGTCTCTGGCTGGGCCGCTTGTGCAGGGATGTCTTGCTTCTGTCTGGCTGCTGTCTGTGCTGAGCTTGGTGTGGCAGGGCCTGTGTGCCCTCTGCCCTGGCCCTCGTCCCACCTGCTAGTGGAGGAGTCACTCCCAGCTACCTGTTTCCACCAGGTGCAGCTGGTGTTGTGGGCTGGCCTGGTGCTGTCAGGGAGCAGGGAGCCGGGGCCCAGGGGTGCTGCCTTCCGTGGCTAGGTCAGTGCTGGGGAAATTTGGTACGTGGCCAGCTTCCTGGGTGGAGCAGATGGGTGAGAGTCCCTCCTGCTGTGCTGCTCCTTCTGCCTGGTCCCAGGCATTTGTCTTCCTTTGCTCCTTTAGGTCTTTTTCTGGGGGTCTCCAGCACTGTCCCCAGGTGCCCAGGGGTCTCAAAGAATGGAGCAGTGGTAGAGGGGCTTGCTGCATCGCGGCTGGGGCGCCCTTTCCCAGGAGATCCAGCAGCCTTGGTGGCTGCCGGTCTGGTGCAGTAATGTCCCTGGCCCTTGTCATCTGCTGGGTTCTGTTAGGAGCTCTCGGTTTGCAGGTCTCCTCCAGGGACCAGTGGGCTCGTGCTGGGTTCCACTCAAGGATTTGAGACAGCTTCTCACTGATTGCTCACTTGGTTCTCAGAACATATTTCACTGAGATTTATAATCTGTAGTCATAAGTGACGCGTGTTTTATATTTTACGAATGTTTTTTACTTTTGATAGCTTCGGTTTCTGATATTATTACATTATTGTATTATACTTAATGCTTTAAAGTTATTTTGAACATTATTATATTCTTTTGTTATTTTGTCATATTTATTAGCAATTGTTTCCTATGGAATAATTTCATATTTTGTATTGAATTATTTATAAACATTCCAGTAGCTCTGTAAATTATAAATAATTGAAACTTGGACTTCCTAGATATTTATATATTTTGTTTTTTTAGAGAAATGTCTCATGCATTTGTTTTTTACTTTTTTTCCCCAAATCATTTATTTTTAAAATTTATCTTGACTAATGTTGTCTTTCTGGTTTTCTAAGAGTTTTCCTGATACATTGTCAATTTTTATTTGATTAATTTTTACTTTTAATTTAATCACAAACGTGTTTGACTGTGGGTTTTGGTTATAAATTTTTGTAGCTAATGTTATATAATCACTTTTTCTTGTATGATCATTTCTAGATTTTATTCCTGAAGTTAAAATTATTTGTAATGTTTAAAAAAAATTTTTTATTATTTTGGAGGTAGTACAATACAACAGAATAAGACAGAACAAAGCCAATTGAGACAATGTAGTGAAATTGGTACAGAACTTCATAGCAGGTTGCCAGGATAACAGCAATAGGTATCACAGTATGTCTCATTATCATCATAGTAGTTGTTCTTTCAATCATGTATAGCAAAATAAGATGAAGTACAGAACATTATAGAACTTGTCAAAACACAATATTGAATAGAACAGTACCTTTAATCAGATTAAAGCAAAACAGTAGTAAAAATATTTGCCTTCACAAAAATGGTAGAAGGAAATCCCCCTTATTTGCTATGGTCAACCTCCCAAACGATGCTCAGATCTCTGGTTCCCATTTTCTAAAGGGGGTCAGGGGAAGTGGGATGTTTGTCTCTAAGCTTGTGCCCTGGTAGGCTCACTCTTGCTTAACAGGGAGGCAGGTTGATTGCTTGGTTTCCCAGTGCCCTAGGTTCCAACATGGTGTGGATCTTAGGAGATGCTGGTGGTTCTCCCCCTGGGGTTGCTGCATCCTGCCACACCATAGCTGCTTACTAAAATTTGTTTATTAATCTAAGAATTTTTATACAAACTTCTGTTAAAAATTTTTAATATTCATAGTATATTTCAAAGTAGTTGATAAGTTTTGATATTTTACTGATATTTGTCCTAGCACCTTAGTTTCAGTGAATTTTTGTTGGGCAGTTGTGCAGTTGGTGTGTGCATATATAAAATAACTTAGGATACCTTAAGTTTTAATAACTTGCTGTGTGAATCCTGTTTGTTCACAGAGACAAATGTGTGTGTGTGAGTGTGCATTCCTTGATGTTTGAAGTTTTTATAAATCTCCGAAGCCCACTGCATTAATAACAGCATCCAGCTCTGCACGTCCCCTGTGCATGTTTTGACCAGCATGGTGGCATTTATTGCTTATGGAGCATTTTGCATGTGGTGGGCCTGGTGCCGAGACACTGAAAGGTTCGTTTATCTCTGCAGCCCCAGTCGTCCCGGCCCTGCTTCTCTGGGAGGCCAACGCTGGGGGCAGACAGCTGCCCCTGCTTGCCCTAGTGGCTGCTCTCCAAGATCCGTGTCAGCGAGAGGTCCCCTGGGGAACCCAGCATATGCAGCTGGCGTTTCAGGTCCTCCTTGGCACTGTCTCTTTGGCCTCTGTTCAGTCTGAAACATAACAGTGCTGTGACTGACATCTTCCTGGCTGCAGCCTCCTCTCTCACTGAGATGATTTCCTTAGCATGGGGTCCTTTTTATCTTGAGAATGAGGGGCTCGTGCAGGTTTACAGGCCTGTGACCATGCGTATTTTATGATACCAAATCATTTTATGGAAGTCTTATAGCCAGTACTCTGCCAGCCACAATGAAGAACACCCCAGTTTTCCTCTGTCCCTTGGCACTAGCTGCTGTAGATCAGATGCATAGGCACGCACTGGGGATGTGTTTGTGGGAGAGAACACAGGTGAGTGCTGCTGCTTTTGTTAGGATGCACAGGTCCCACTGTGAGGCTCACTCCTGAGGGCGCTCAGGGGTACGTGCTGTGCAGAGAGCTGCTGTCCAGCTGCAGGGCCCATGGCGGATCTTTGCTCTGCAAATGACTCATCTAGGGTGCTCGCTGGTCTCAAAGATGCTACTGAACCAAAGATCACACCAGCCAAACAAGACGCTCACCCGAATGTGCTGTCTTTTGTAGGCTAACCACACTTTCTATTTCGTGGACAAGTTGAAAACTTTATTAGAAACATTGCTGAAGATGCTCAGCCTTTTCCAGGGAAGCAGAAGTGGACAGATGCTGTTCTGGCTGCAGGTGAGTGGGGCCTGAGGAGATCCCAGCCAATGAGTGCGGTTGCCATAAAATTGGGTGGTTTACAGATTTTTCAGTGTTTTATCCCAAGCAAGATGGTACCACTATGAGACTGATTAATGATTGGTTGATACTGACCCGCGCATTAAGTTCTACATTAAATGTAATGCTTTTTAAGATAGTTTCCATTCTTCTTAGTTGTAAATCTACTATGGTGATTAATAATTATTTCCTAATACTCTAAGTTTGGCAAAGCAAATGGACTAAGGTTTAAAATGCCTGGCTGCTTCAGAGCCAGCTGGTCATTAATTGTAAAATATTAGCTCGGGTAGTTTACCTCCAATCTTTAGGGGAACTGGGGAACCCTAGTTGAATTTCTAGCCGATAAAATGAGAAAACAGTCTTGTGTTTTTGTTCATATCTGGTTATTTATTGCCAAACACTGATTTATTGACAAACATTTGGGGTTATGGACTTGAGGTTTAGACCACCTGGGTTTGACTCCAAGTTCGCTGTGCTCCACCTGCTGTGTGACCTTGAGCTGGTCACTGAACCTTTCTGTGCCTTGGGCTTCTTCCTGCGCAACCAGGAAGCCTCGGTAGCTGGGAGATGAAGTAAGTTGTGCGGCAGGAAGCATTCAGAATGGGGTTTGCAGCGCAGATGTGACTGGATGATTCCAGGTTACCCTGAAGCAGAGTTGCCTCTGCATCTTATCAGGGGGTGCAGCTGTTCGAGTGAAGGAAGAGGGGTGCGGACAGGCCAGGGGAGGTTACCCTAACCAGAGCAAGGCCACCGGAGGGAGGTGAAGTGGCTGCACGGTGCCCAGGCAAGCAGTTGGGGAACATCGGGCCAGCTGTGAAGGGGTCACGAGCAGGAGTCGGTTAGCAGCTAGAGTCCCCAGTCAGTGGAGTAACCAGGACCAGGACCTGGCCTGGGCAGGAGGCCTCAGGATAGCACACACTCTGCAGGCAACTATGGCCCTGGTTCCTCTGGTCCTCGCAGCTGAGGTCTTAGGTGCTCATTCTCACGGCAATGGCTGCGGCGCTGTCTAAACGCCCACTGCATGGTTCTCTCATGTGTCTCCTGTGGGCTGCTTCATTAACGCAGAGGTCAGCGACCTCCCGCAGTGTCCGGATGTGGAGAGGTCAGGTGTGGGGATGCCCCTTCTGCACCTGTGAATGATGGCATGAGCACCCCAAGCCCCAGCTCCACAGCTCCCAAAGGGCCGTGGGGACAGAAAGCTGCCCCTGACTGCTATGGGCACCTGCAGCTCCTGGAGAAGTGTGGAATTTAGCTGAGCACTGTTTACTGAGTCGCACAGTCCACCACCTAACCACTTATTTTACAGAGGATGCAAAATCATGGATTGTTACTCTGTTTCTTCTGGTTCTTCCCTCCTTCCCTCTCATCCTTCCTTCTATGGTGCTGGGATTGAACCAAGGGTCTTTGCATTGAGTTACATTCCCAGCGATTTTTTTTTTTTTTGAAACAAGATCTAAGTCACTAAATTGCCCGAGATTGCAGGCAATCTGTGATCCTCCTGCTTCAGGCTCCCAGAGTGCTGGAATTATGGGCATGCACCTCCACATCTAGCTCATAAATTCTTACTCTGTTTCTTAGCTCTGAGCTCATGCTCAGGGGAAGCTATCTGTGTCTGGATTTGGAGTGAAGTCCACACCTGTCTCCTCCTATGCAGAGCACTTTATTGTGCATGTTGTCTAGCAAACAGCTAGTGCCCATAGATTTCCAAGCAGGCCCTGGTCCTTGGGCAGGATTGGATGAAGCTGTCCCATGTGGGTGTGAGCAGAGACGCTCACTGCAGAGGTGCTGGTATTGAAGCATCACTGCCCGAGGCACTCATAGGATCCAGTCAGTGGGGAGGCAGTGGCTGGAGAGCGCAGCCCTACTCTCTGAGGAGAAATCAAGTCCCGGGCTCCTCCCCACATGTTAGTGCCAGGGCTGAGCTCGCTGCATCCATGTTTCTCCCTCTGGGTTTTTATGGGATTTTGTACATAGAAGAGCAGTGTGAGTAAACTCTGTGGACTGCCAAGTCTAGATGCAAAATTTCAGGCAGGTGGTGAAGGTGGTTCTGTAGCACTCTCCATAGTAACATGACCATGACCAGGGAGAGAGGCCCGGAGGGCGAGGGGTGGGATGATCAGGAGATGAACAGGAAGTGGGAGGGGTGGGGGATGCAACAGTCTGTCCTCAGTGGGTTTGTCACGGTGGCCGATGCTGTGCACCTGGCTTGTAGAAAGGTCACATAAATGAAGGAATTTTCCAGAAAGTGATCATCATGTGGCTTCATTAGAAAACCATGCTCCTGCAAATCACTATTGTAATCTTTGTTTTCAAGCCTAGTGCATAACTACAGTTTTGTCTAAATTTTTATAGTTGTTCCTTTTGATTTTTAAGGAAAAGATTTCATTAAATGTTAACCTGTTATTCACTATGTTTAGAGCACTTTATATTCTTCTTCTTTTTCTTTTTCTTTTTTTTCTTCTTCTCCTTCTCATTCTCCTTCTCCTTCTCCTTCTCCTTCTCCTTCTTCTTCTTATTTTGCAGTTGGGACAGAGGCAGGCTTTTGCACAGAAACATAACTGAAATCCTTTTTATAAATAAATTTTGTGACAAGGTCTCATTAAGTTTCTGAACTGCCCAGGCTGGGTTTAAACTTGTGGTCCTCCTGCCTCGGCCTTCCAGGGTGCAGGAATGATAGGCCTGTATCACTATGTCCAGCTAGAATGTTTTCTAAGTGGATTCACTTTCTGTGTCTTTTCCTGGTGTCACAAACCTTTGAATACGCCTGATGCAAGCGTCCCTAAGCAGGAGGCCATGGAGCTCCTCTGGTGTGAAGCTTTATTGTATTCCTGTAGGAAGCCCTGAGGAACAGATTCATACGGAGGTTTGTAGACAGCCAGCTGCACGTGGATGTGGACAGGCTTCTGGGAAAGCTCCAGCACTATGGTAAGTGAGCCAGCTGCCTGCAGCCAGGGACACCCACTCAGCCCCGACCCTTCCCAGAAAGGCTCTGTCAGCTCACTCCCTGCTTTCTGGGCTGGGGTACAGCCTGCCCCACCCCCATGCCCAGTCCTCTATTCCCTGTGCACCCTCGGTGTGAGTGTCTTAAACTCCGTGTAGTGATTCTTTCTGAGTGTGTTGTCACAATCTTGAATGTGGGGTCCGCCCCAGTCTTTCTTGGCTTATTCATGGTTGGATTTATAAATGAATTTCCTGTTGTGAAGGTGACTGAATCATTTGCCTGCCTGGTTGTTTCCTCTCGGGTTGAGTCGTAGGATCAAGTGTCATAAAACGTAAGGACCAGATGTGTATTCTTCATTGCGGAGCTACTGAAGTGCATGGGGTAAAGTTTCCCTTTCGGTTACATTTTCCGTCTCCTACTATTCACCTTGCTGGCTTTTGCACGAAGCCGCCCCCCCTCAGCCTGCCTCTGCATCTTTTCTGTTACCAGGATTCATGTAGCCACACCCTCATCCTACTGTTTGGATGTTTCATGGGTTTCCTACAAAAATGTCATTCTGGGAAAAAACCAAACAGGCACTGCAGGGAGAACAGCTCCTGAGTAATTCTACAAAATCTGGGTGCTGTGTGCAAAGTGTGGGGAAATATCCTTTATTCCCTTCACTGGTCATTTCAAATTAATACCGCAGAAGTTCATGCCTCCTCTTCCTCCTCTATTTTTTTTTTCTTCTTCGTTCTCTTCTCCCATCTCTGTCTCGTTTTCTTTCTCTTTCTCCTTCTCTTCCCTCTCTCTTCTTCAATTAAAAACAATGGTGTTTCTCCCCTTAGAGTTTTTAAAAAAACATTGCTACTATTTTTGATTATTAGTTTATTTTGCGTTCTCTCTAATAGTACACTGGTGAAACTAAATCTCGCCGAGAGTTTCATGTGTGGGCAGAGCTCACTGTGTCCAGATCCTGTCAGTGACTCCCCACCCCAGTGTTGCCCCCTCAGAGCACAGTGGGAACATTTGGAGCTGTGCTGTTGAGGCAGACAGGGGTCCGGTTGGAAGAGGCTGTGATGCCTGGGAAGCCCTACCGCATGCAGAACAGGCTTGCTCAGGACAACAGGCAAGAGCAGCTTCATGTCTCTATTAAGGCACCTACCTTGGAGCAGGAGGAGGGAACCATTTGTTGAGGACAGTTTTTAGGGGTCCCCAAATTCTGTCATCCCCCCGAGGTGCATGCTTGCTCTATTTCCTATCCTGAGTTACACTCACTGAACAGGTAGCAGTGGTCTTGTTCTTTTGTCTGGATCTCGGAGCTGAATTACTGCAGCCTTGTGTACTGCACTGTGCTCTGCTCACCATGTGAGCTGCAGGGTCCTGGTTACCCTTTAGGAGAAAGTTGAGGCAGCATGTTTCTCCCTTGGCCCCATTCCTGACCCTTTGCATTACCTCACTGTGCTATAGGAGGCAGGGAGGGCCACAAAGCCTCGGGCCGGTTTCCAGTCTTCCCCAGGCCTCTGTGTCCCTCACTCTGTACTCCATCCTCTGTCATAGCAGTACCTCTGTCCCCTTGGGTGAGACAGCACACATGGAGCATCCCAGAGGGATGCAGGCATCTGATCACATTTTATGTTCGATGCCCAATCTGTTGTGCTAGAATGAGCAGCTCAGGGTCCTCCTGTCCAGTGAGAAGTGCATATGTGTGTGTGTGTGTGTGTGTGTGTGTGTGTGTGTGTGTGTGTGTGTGCGTGCACATGTGTGTGCATGTGGTATACCGTGGCCCCTCACTGTACACAGAGTTGTTTCTGGAATCCAATTCACACACCAGCCTACAGCTGCTCAGGCTGCTCCACAGAGCTGTGCTCCACACAGCTCTGCTCTTCCCATGGCCCCTATGTCATTGTCCACTCCTTAGAATCCCGCTAGAGCATAACAGGCATGTAAATCATGCCATACTGCATTGCTCAGGGGACCAGGTCAGGAAAAATCTGCCCATCAGCACAGAAGCAACACATTAAAATATATGAATACACACATAATACTGAATACTCAGGTGGGCTGAGTCCAAGGACCCCAGAGCCACAGATGCAGAGGGGTGATCATACACATGAGCACATGCACATGTGCACACACACTCATTGTCTTGGTTGCTTTTCTCCTTGCTGAGACAAACCACCCAGCACTGAAAGGTAAGGAGGAAAGCTTTATTTAGCTCACAGTCTGCAGAGGTTTCTGTCCATCATTGCCTGGGTCCAAGGCAGGGTGGCACATGGCAAAGGGGCAACTGTTCATGGCAGGCAGAAGACAGAAAAGCAGCAGGCAAAGCCCTTAAGTGCGTTGTCCTTCTGCCCTTTTTACACTTTTGTTTTTGGTCCTGAGAATGGAACTCAGGACACTGTACTTGCCAGACGCTGTGCCTCAGCTGTGCTGGCCCCACCCCTCTTATATGATCCAGGCTGTCGAGGCAGGCAATGCACACACCTCTAGTGACCTTGAGCCCAGCCCTGCACTGTGAATCAATCCCAATGTCACAACCTCAAGATCCAGCCACCTGTGAGAAGCCTCACCTAGGACCATGTGAGGCTTTGGGAACACCCAGACACAACCCATGGCACACACTCCTGTGCCTCTGATATATGTGTCCCTCTGCCTCTGTGTCGTGCAATTATATACATGACCTAGCTCTGCAAGCATTTTTCTTTTTAAAGCAGCTTTGATTCTTTCCTTGAAGACAGTGAAAGCTACTCAGTGTGAGGTCAGGTCATTCCTTACTGTGTTTGCCATCTGGAATTATGTGCAGTTAAACTGTCTGACCAGGCTTTCCAGACAAGACTTACAAAGCAGCACATTCTGAGAAAATGGTCAGTGTATAAAATGCAACATAAAAATATGCTGTTTGCCCCGTCCCGTAAAGTTAAGCTTTCTCCAATTCACCCTAAAAATATTTAAGTCTCCCACAGTGGACAGAGGTTTTTTACACTCTGGTTTCCAGATGTCCTGCTGAATTGCATGGAGAAGGAAGAAACATAGACCCTTGGTGCCTGCCTGTCACTTAGCAATTACAGATGGAGACATAGTTACCGGTCAGTGACACTTACAGTTAGGTATGTGTACACTTGATACGTATTACGTGTGTATTCATGTGTTTATATACAATAAACATACACTTTAAAATATTGTTTCATATTTATGCTTTATATTGTATATAATGCATTTATGTATAAATATTTATATGAAATGTAAATATTTATGAAGTGTTATGTATATAACATGTATATATATATGACTGTGTTTAGTTTTCACGGCAACCCCAAGGGTAAGTGTGCTTCCCTCACAAACATGGAGAAGTAGACCTGTGACAGATTCCTTAGCTTTCCCACCTTAGATGTGGCCCGAATGATGGCAGGGCCACTGCAGGTGCAGCCGCCTCCCCAGCCTTGCTGTGATCCTGGTCTGGGGCCAGAAGGCGACCTCCTATGGCCCTGAGCACCGCCCGAGCAGGAAGGAACAGTGGACCCCTGGGGTCTCCGCACCAGTCCAGGGTCCACTTCCTGCTGAAGGAGTGTCCAGAACCTGGGGCACAGTGCTCCAGTAGGGTCCAGGGCCCACGCCTCACCTGTGCTGCAGCTTTGGAGCAGAGCAAGATAGAGCTTTGTCCTAAAGGTGCAAGGGGCAGACTGGTGCCACACACACACCCAAGCACAGGCAGTCACGTAGTTCACAGGTTCACTCCTTACTGTCTCCTCATCGAGCCCTCCCTCCTCCTCCATCTTCCTCTCTCCTCCCTTCTCCTTCTCCCTCCTCCTCCCTCATCTTCCTCTTTCCTCCTCCTCATCTTCCTTGTCTTTCTCTTCCTCCTCCCCTTTCTCTTTTCCTCCTTTTCTTCTACATTTCCTCCTCCTCCTCTTTCTCTTCTCTTTTCTCCTCTTCCACCTCACAGGGGCCATTTTAACTGATACTCAGTCCCAGGTAAGGGCACTTTTAGGACTGGAACCTCAGTGCTTTTCACATCTTAACCAAGGATTGCAGATGTTTAATGTGTGGCTTTGAAAAACAAGCTGGCTGATAAACAGTGTTTCGGCAAACAAAAAGCAAAAGTTATCCTGGAATTGTTTTATTGAGAAAGAAAAGAACATATCTTGGAGATATATTTTTTTAAATTTTATTTAAGAGGAAAAAGAGAAACACAAAACAAACAAAGCGGTGTAAGGGTACACGTAATACAGAACTACAAAAAAAAATAGCAGTAAGAAATCACCTGTTAATAGATTACATATTATCATCTTGGAAATAGTTGCTCAAATCACAGTATCAAAGAATACAAAGTGGACATTCAAACAGAGAGACTGCAAATAGCTGTGTTCAATGATCCAAAAACATTAATATAGTCAGCTATTTAACACCCCTAAACACACTTGCTGTTATATCCGTTAGAGCTCTTTTTTTCCCCTCTCTTTTTTACAACAAAATTTACACATTTTGGATTTTATTACTCCTTAGTTATTATTATTTTTTGGTGGGGGGAGAGAATAAAGTCAAATATGGCAAAACAAAGCTGTCAGTCAAAACCAAGGATAGACATAGCACATGATGTAGAACAGAGTACAAGGTTATCAACAATGGTTATCAACGTTGTCTCTTGTTTCCTTAAAAAGAATTGTCTATCTCATTAGATATTATGAAGTTGGACAAAACAGTAGAGAACAAGACCAATAAAACTTAGGCATTGTAAACATTACAGGACTTCCAAAGGAGACAATAGTCAAACCAGAATGGGCATCTTAGTGAATCTTTTTGCCTTCAAAGTAGTTGCCTATACCCTCAAACTTGATACTATCATACAGAATGGAACAGAGTCTAATCAGTCAAAACAAGATCGTGGGAGTATTACAGGACTTCAAAACAAGTTAATAGGAAATCAAAAAGAGTTACTATTATATATCCTAATTTTTAAAAACTTTTCCCCTTAATTAAAACAAACATAAGAAATAACTAAATAATTTTTTTAAAGAATAAGGGAGAGATTGAGATAAAACAGGACATAACAATATAACAATAGAGGTCAAAGCATGACTGTTTCAGCAACCTAGTGCTTCACCACCAAATAACCCGACTTAATAGTAGTTACCCTAGTGTCTGTCTTTTCCCTTGAAATATTTGGATAAAACTTCATATACTATAGCTCCAAATATTTCCATATCAAGAAGCCCAGAATAAAGCCTTTCTAATTAATAAGTGAAAACTTTATAAGGCTTCAAGGCCACATAATGGGGAATCATGATTACCACATATTTTTATATATTTGAATCATTACTTACATTAGGGAAACTATTCGGTATTCACACATGCGAGATTGATTTATTTCACTTATGAGTATGGTCTCAAGCTACGCCCATTTATTGATAAATATCTCAATGTGATCCTTCTTTATAGCTGAATAATACTCCATTGTATAGAAATACCACAACTTTTTTATCCATTCCTCAGTTGATGGACACTTGGGTTGTTTCCAAGATCTGGCGATTACAAATTGTGCTGCTATAAACATAGGTGCACATATATCCCTGTGGTATGATGCTTTCAGTTCTTCTGGGAAGATGCCTAGAAGTGGAATAGCTGGAATAAATGGGATTTCCAATCCCAACTTTTTGAGAAATCTCCAGACAGACCTCCACAAAGGCTGTACCAGTCTACACTCCCACCAACAGTGCAGGGGAGTTCCTTTTTCCCCACAGCCTCTCCAGCATTTGTTGTTGGTTTTCTTGAACCTGGCCATTCTTTCAGGAGTGAGATGGTATCTCAGTGTGGTTTTAATTTGCATTTCTCTAATGACCAATGATGGTGAGCATTTTTTCATGTATTTATTTGCCATTTGCATTTCTTCATCTGAGAATTGCGTATTCATCTCAGATGCCCAATTTTGGATTGGATCTTTGAATTTTGGAGGTCTGAGTTTTTTTAATTCTTTATATGTTTTAGACAAGAGTCCCTTGTCTGAGAGAGAGTTCACTAAAATCTTTTCCCAGTTTGTCGGTTCTCTTTTCACTATGCTGGAGATTTCTTTTGATATGCAGAAACTTTTTAATAAGAAGTGGTCCCAGTTATTGATTCTGGGAAGTATTTCCTGTGCGGTTTGAGTCCTGTTCATGAATTCTCTACCTACTCCTATGTCTCCAAGGTTTCTACCCAATTTGTCTTCCAATAGATTTAGTGTTTCTGTTTTAATATTCAGATCTTTGACCCATTTAGATTTTAATTTAGTACATCGTGATAGACATGGGTCTAGCTTTAGTTTTTGGCAAAGGGAGAGCCAGTTTTTCCAGCACCATTTATTAAAGAGACTGTCGTTCTTCCAGTGAACCTGCTTGGCTCCTTTATCAAAGATAAGGTGGTTGAGTGTGTTTGTAGTTGTGGTTGTATCTTCTAATCTATTCCATTGATCTTCAGCTCTGTTTTGATTCCAATACCATGTTTTATTTTACTACTGTTGCTTTGTAGTATAACTTCAAGTCAGGGATTGTGATGCCTCCTGCTTTGTCTTTGCTGCTTAGAATTGCCTTTGCGATTCTAAGTCTCTTCTGGTTCCAGATGAAATTTAGGAGTGATTTCTCTAGATCTATAAGGTATGCTGATGGTATTTCTATTGGGATTGCATTGAATCTGTATAACAGTTTTGGGAGAATGGCCATCTTCACAATGTTTGTTCTTCCTATCCATGAGCAAGGGATGTTTTTCCATTTTCTGAGATCATCTTCAGTTTCCTTTTTCAGTGTATTATAATTTTCACTGTATGTCTTTCACTTCTTTTGTAAGAGTAATTCCTAAATATTTAATTTTTTTGGTGGCTAATGTGAATAGTCCAGTTTCTCTTATTTCCCTCTCTGTGATTTTGTTGTTCGTGTATAGGAATGCTATTGATTTCTGAGTATTGATTTTGTATCCAGCCACATTACTGAATTTATTTATTGTATCTAAGAGTCTTTCAATGGAGTTTAGGGGGTCTTCTATGTAGAGTATCATGTCATCTGCAAACAATGATAATTTAACTTCTTCTTTTCCTATCTTTACCCCTTTTATTTCTCTTTCTTGCCTAATTGCTCTGGCTAGTACTTCCAGTACTATTTATTAAATAGGAGTGGTGATAAAGGACATCCTTGTCTTATGCCCGATTTTAAAGTAAAGGCTTTCAATTTTTGGCCATTTAGTATGATGCTGGCTGTTGGTTTGTCATAAATGGCCTTTATATTATATTGAGGTAAAGACCATTTATTTCAATTTTCTGTAAAGTTCTTATCATGAATAAATGTTGGATCTTATCGAAGGCTTTTTCTGCATCTATAGAAATGATCATGTGATTCTTATTTTTGGCTTTATTGATATGGTGGATTACATTTATTGATTTGCATATGTTGAACCATCCTTGCATTCCTGGGATGAATCCCACTTGGTCATAATCTTGGTATATAATCTTGGTATATAATCCCACTTGGTATATAATCTTCTTGATGATTTGCTGGATCCTATTTGCCAATATTTTATTGAGGATTTTTGCATCTGTGTTCATTAGGGAGATCGGTCTATAGTTCTCTTTTTTAGTTGGGTCTTTCTCAGGTTTTGGTACTAGAGTAATATTTGCTTCCAGGAATGACTTAGGAAGGATTGCTTCCCTTTCAATTTCATTGAATAGTTTGAGGAGTGTCGGCATTAGGTCTTCTTTGTATTTCTTGTAGAATTCTGCAGTGAATCCATCTGGGCCTGGGCTCTTCTTGGTGGGGAAGGACTTAATTACATTTTCAATTTCATTAGCAGATATTGGGTTATTCAACAGTTTTACATCCTCTTGATCTAGCTTTGGTACTTCATATGCTTCTAAGAATCTGTCTATTTCTTCTGTGTTATCAAACTTTTGAGAGTAGAGGTTTTCGAAATAGGTGTTGATGATCTTCTGTATTTCTATTGGGTCTGTAGTGATTTCACCATTTTTGTTTCTTATTGCATGAACTTGAGCTTTTTCTTCCCTTTTTAAAATAAGGTTGGCTAGGGGCTTATCGGTTTTATTTATTCTTTCAAAGAACCAACTCTTTGATTCGTTGATTCTTTGGATTGTTTTCTTAGTCTCTATTGCATTGATTTCTGCTCTGATGTTTATAATTTCCTCTTTTGTTTTGGCTTTGGGCTTGACTTGCTCTTCTTTTTCTAGCTGTTTGAGGTGTAGCATCAAGTTATTTATTTGTATTCGTTCTGTTTTCCTGATGTGGGAACTCAGTGCAATAAAATTTCCTCTCAGAACGGCTTTCAGTGCATCCCACAGATTCCGGTAAGTTGTATCTGCATTTTCATTTTCTTTTAGGTATTGTTTAATTTCTTCTTCAATTTCTTCTGTGACCCACTGATGACTCAAGAGTGTGTTATTCAGTTTCCATGTGTTTGTGGGATTTTTGCAGTATCTTTTATCATTAATTTCTAATTTCAGAGCGCTATGATCCGATAACATGCAAGGGATGATTTCAACTCTTTTGCATTTGTTTAAATATGTTCTGTGAGCTAATATATGGTCTATTTTAGAAAATGATCCATGTACTGCTGAGAAGAATGTGTATTCTGATGTTGTTGGGTGGAACATTCTGTATATGTCTATCAAACCCATTTGTTCACAGGTATGATTCAGGTCTGTTATTTCTTTGCTCATTTTCTGTCTGGTTGATCTGTCCCTTGGTGTCAATGGCGTATTAAGGTCTCCTGTTACAATTGTGTTACTGATAATTTGAGTTTTCATTTCTGTTAATAATTGTTTTATATAACTGGGTGCTCTGGAGTTTGGTGCGTATATATTTAAGATAGTTATCTCTTCCTCTTGGAGTTTTCCCCTTACGAGTATGTAGTGACATTCTTTGTCCTTTATTGTCATTGTTGGTTTAAAGTTCACGTTGTCTGCAAACAGAATGGCTACTCCTGCCTTTTTTGGATTCCTGCTGCATGAAGAATTGTTTTCCATCCTTTGAGTTTCAGTCTGTGAGTATCCTTCTGGGTTAGATGGGTTTCTTGTAAACAGCATATGGTTGGATTTTGTTTCTTGATCCATTCTGCTAGTCTGTTTCTTTTGATTGGTGCATTGAGACCATTTACATTAATGGTTATTACTGTTAAATGCTGGTTAATTGTAGGCATGTTATCTCTCTGCTGTTGCATCTTTATCTTTCTGTTCTGTTTAATTATGTGCTTTGCTTAGTGGTTTTTTCCTTTGTGTATCTAAACTGTCTTTCAATATTTTTTGCAGGGTTGGTTTGGTGTACATGAAGTTCTTCAGCTGTTCTTTGTCATGGAAGTATCGTATTTCACCATCTATTTTGAATGATAGTTTTGCAGGATATATCAGTGTAGGTTGGAAATCATTTTGCTTTAGGATCTGGAATACTTCACTCCATGCTCTTCTTGACTTTATCGTTTGTGCTGAGAAGTCTGTTGTGATTCTGATAGGTTTTCCTTTATAAGTGATCTGTCTTTTCTCTCTGACAGCTTTTAATAATCTATTCTTGTGTTGGATTTCTGGGATGGTGATTATTATATGTCTGGGTGTAGTTTTATTTTGGTTATGACTGTTTAGAGTTCTATATGCTTCACTGATCCTGATGTCAGTTTCTGATCTCATGCTTGGGAAATTTTCAGCTATTACTTCTCTAAATATCCTCCTGACATCCTTCATGTTGTCTCCCTCTCTTTCATTAATCCCTATCATTCTTATGTTATTCTTCTTTGCATCGTCTTGCAGTTGTTGAATTGTTGTTTCCTGATTCCTTGTTATTTTCAAAAGATCTTTCC
Source organism: Cavia porcellus (assembly GCF_034190915.1). Lineage (NCBI taxonomy): Eukaryota > Metazoa > Chordata > Mammalia > Rodentia > Caviidae > Cavia > Cavia porcellus. The sequence goes on along the minus strand of NW_026947506.1, from coordinate 52,266,085 downwards.
TTTCCTGTTCACTAGCTGCAATCCTGTCTTCAAGGTCTGAAATTCTATCTTCACTTTCATTAAGGCGGTTTTTACAACTTTCAGTGGAGTTTTTTATTTCCTGTATATCTCTGTGCATCTGCATTATGTATTCTGTTTGTTTCTTATATTGCTCGTCTAGGGATTCTATCTTTTTGTTTAGTTCCTCCAATTTTTTATCTGTGTTTTCTTTAGATATATTTAGAATCTCTTTCATTTCTTTTATCTTTTCTTCTTTTATCTGGGAGATTATTTCGAGTTTGAATTTCTTTAAAGCTTCCTGGATTTGCTTGTCAATTTCAGTGGCTATTGTGTCCGATATATGAGGTGGATGGGATATATTTTCTTCTATATACATCGCTCCTAGGGTTTCTTGAGATGGGCTGGAGGTTTGAGGTTGTAATTTGGTCTTTCGTTTTGTCATTTTCCTATATTTCTGTGTTTCAAGTGTTATATGAAAGCTTCCTCAGGATCTATTGAAAATCCCCTTCTATGTTTGGAGCTACTGAGACTCTGGCACCGCGCTACCCCAAGCCATTGGGCCTACAGAACCAGTGGCCCTCCTCTGCCTGCTCAGAACTCCGCAGTTCCAGACAAGCTGGGCCTCAGGGACACTGTGCGCCCACCTGCCCCTTGGAAGCTCCACAGTTCTTCAATTGCAGCCGGGTTAGGGTACTCACCACAGCCCGCAGTGCTTCAGGAACCTGTGGACCCTCCCTGGTTGCAGAGATATCCACAGTCCTCCAGACACATGGAGAGGCCGATGCAGGCACCCCAAATCTGCCCAGCTCCTCCTCTGCAGACCAATGGCCAGGTGCGGCAGCTAAACAGGCTGGGCTAGGCTGATAGTGTGGGCCCGCCCACCCGTCGGTAGCTCAGCAATTCTCCAAGTGTAACCAGAATGGGGAGGCTGATGTGGAAGCCTCAAACCCACCTCTCCCCTTCACTGCACCTGGAAGCCTGGGGGAACTCCAGCAGTCTGGGCGGAGATATCCAGAGTCCTCCAGACACGCAGAGAGGCCGGTGAGGGCACCCCAGATCTGCCCAGCTCCTCCTCTGCAGACCTATGGCCAGGCGAGGCAGCTAAACAGGCTGGGCTAGGCTGATAGTGTGGGCCCGCCCATCCGTCGGCAGCTCAGCAGGTCTCCAAGTGAAGCCGGAATGGGGAGGCTGATATGGAAGCCTCAAACCCACCTCTCCCCTTCACTGCACCTGGAAGCCTGGGGGAACTCCAGCAGTCTGGGCGGAGATATCCAGAGTCCTCCAGACACGAAGAGAGGCCGGTGAGGGCACCCCAGATCTGCCCAGCTCCTCCTCTGCAGACCTATGGCCCTGTCTCTTGTTATTTTCAATAGAATTGTCTATATCATTAAGCATAGTATAGTCGACTGTAGCAGTACATAACAATGTTAATGAAAAGAAAACATTGTAGAGAGTGTAAAACTTCAAAAGCAGTAATAATTAAACCAGAATGGTATTGTATTTAATCTTGTCATCTTCAGTGTAGTTGCCTATACTCTCAGACTTGATACTATCAATCATAGCAGTTTTGAATAAAATCCGTCTATACCAAACAGCAATCTAACAAACCAGATTCAACTAAGATCCATCATGGTAAAACAGTATAAGTTAATAGTGAATTAAGGATGATTACTGTGCTATATCCTGCTATTTTTGGAATAGCTGTCTGTGCCCTCAGATCTAGTGCAAATAGACAGACTGGGGCAGAACATAATCTATCTAAACAGAGTGGTGTGAGTAATGTGGATTTTAAATCCTTATACACTGTTAATAATATTCTCTTCTTATTTTTAGATTACTATTACCCTTTAACTCCCACAGGATGCACTGTGCATTTTTGGGTCCCACCAAATCCCTCAGTTTCTAGAGTGAGGGGGCAACCTGCTATTTACCAAAGTGGTTCTGAACTTTCTCCTTCCTGGACTTACTCTCAAATTGTATTCATTTAGCTACAAAATCTGTCTTTCGAACGTATCTGCAGGTGCTGGTCGAGTTGCCCCTGTTACTCTCTGGTTCCCTGTCACATAGAGCACTGTTTTCTCATATTTGATTTTGAGTCTATAAACCCTTTTTCAGGTTAATTATATTTCATATACACAGCACCTCAGTGGACCCTACCTCCTGATCTACTATGCCTGTGTTTCTTTTTTCTTTTCTTTTTTTTTTTGTTAGTGTATCAAGGCCAACTATATTAGAGATTATAGCAACCTTCTCTGCCTCATTTCTGTTGTGTATTTTTCTGCCATTAGTTGTCTGCTTTTCTCTTTCATTCCACTTTCCGCTCCATTCATTGAGGCCTCTCTGCCACTGTCCCTGAAATCCTGGTAGTTTTTTCTCTCTCTAGAATGTCCTTCATTATTCTCTGTAGGGCTGGATTGGTGGTTGCAAATTCCCTTACTTCCTCTTCTCTTGGAAGCATCTTGTTTCTCCATTAATTTCTAGAGGCAGTTTTGCATTAAACATCAATCTGGTCTGGAGGTTATTTTTTTCAGGACTTGGAATACTTCTCTCCAAGCTCTTTTTGATTTGATGGTCTGTGTTGAGAAGTCTGCTGTGATTTTGATGAGTTTTCCTTTATAGGTGATCTGTTTCGTTTCTCTGATGGCTTTTAGTATTCTGCCCTGATTGAATTTCTGGGATCTTGATTATTATATGTCTGGGTGTAGCTCTGTTTTGGTTGTAGGTGGCTGGAGTTCTGTATGCCTCAGACATGTGAGTATCATTTCCTTTGCCTATGCTTGGGAAATTTTCCTTAGTTATTTCTGTGAATAGCCTTTGTATTTCCTTTGCATGTACCCCTGCTTCTTCATTCACATTTTTATTTATTTATTTATTTTTATTTAAAGAGAAAAGAAAAAAAACAGTGAAAGGGTACAAGTTATACAGATTTACAGAAGAAAAAAATGAACAGTAGGAAATCACTAGTTAATGGATTACATATTTCCATCTTAGAAATAATTGTTCAAGTCACAAAATTAAAGCTTGTAGAGTGGACATTCCAACAATGATACTGCAAACAGTTCTGTTCACTGATCCAATAAGACTCTGTGATATCATTTTCTATCTTATACACTTAAATATACATGCAGTTATATAGTTTAGAGCACTTTCTTTTCCTCTCTTTTGTACAATGACTATTACACATTTTGGGTTTCATTGCTCCCATGGTTCTTATTGCTTTTTTGGAAGAGAGTAAAACCAAATGAGACATAACAGAACAGAATTGGTCAAGTCAAAAGGGTGGACATAATAGATAATATAAAAACATAATACAAGGTGATCAACAATGGTTATCATAATGCCTCCCGCTATCTCTAATAGAATTGCCCATATCATTAGTTATAATACAATTGAACAAAATAGTAAAGAACAAAACCGACAAAACCAAAACATTGGAGACATTGTAGGTCTTCAAAAGTAGATAAAAGTCAATGAGAATGGGCGTTATAATGAATCTCATTATCTTCTCAGCTGATGCCTAAACTTTCGAACCTGATACTATCCAGCAAAACAGAATAGGGGAACATCAGTCAAAAACAAGATGGTGAGAGTAATACAGGGCTTCAAATCGAGATAATAGAAAGTCAAAGTGGGTTACTATATTATATCCTGCTATTTTTTTCCCTTTAATTAAACGGATAAAAATAAAAAAGTAAATAGTGGAGTGGAGATTGAGAAAAAAGAGGGCATAAGAGCAAAACAGCGCAGATCAAAACATAACCATTTAAGCAGAATAGTGTTTCACCACCAGATAATTCCGACCCAAAAGTAGTTACCATATTGACTCTTTCCTTGAAGTCCTTGAGTACAACTTCGTATACTGTAGCATTAAGTATGTCAAAACAATGTAAAACCATTTAAGAGAATGACAGCATTACAGAGTATTTAGAATCGACTAACAGAAAATGAACAATGGTTTCTGTATAATCTCCTTGTCTTTAAAAGGTTTTTGCTTATACTATTGTACATAATAAAATCCAATAAGATACAACCTGTTTAGACCATTGGAGACAGAAGAACAAAAACTAAATGAGACTTCAAAACAAGATGATACTAAATCAGTATTACCTATTAAGATGTCATTTTCTCTAAAATAGCTGTTCCTATCATCCAATCTTCTCTGCTCATTTCTGTTGAGCTCTTTTTCTGTCAGTAGCTGTCAGTTTGTCTTCTTCATTTTGTTCTCTGCTCCATTCATTGTGGCCTCCCTGCCACTATTTCTGGGTTCTTTGTATTTTTCTTTTTTTTAGAATATCCTGCAATACTTTCTGTAGGGTTGAATTGGTGGTTGCAAATTCCCCCAGTTCCTCTTTATCCTGGAAGCACCTTGTTTTTCCATCAATTTCCAGGGACAGTTGTGCAGGATATCTCAATCTTGGCTGGAGATTATTATCTTTCAAAGCTTGAATTATTTCCCCCCATGCTCTTCGTGATTTGATGGTTTGTGCAGAGAAATCTGCTGTAATTCTGATGGGTGTTCCCTTGTAAGTGGTCTGTTTCTTGTCTCTTACAGCTTTTAATATTCTGTTCTTGTATTGAATTTCTGGAATTTTTATTATTATATGCCTGGGTGTTTCTCTGTTAGGGTTGTAGGTAGCTGGGGTCCTGTATGCCTCATACATCTGAGTATCTTTACCTTTTGCTGAATTAGGAAAATTCTCCTGGATTATTTCTGTGAGTAGCTTTTGTAGTTCACTTGTTTGTGTCCCTACTTCTTCTTTTATGTTCTTAATCCTTAAGTTATGGCTCCTCTTATCATCTTCTTGTCTTTGTATTATTGCTGTTTGTTTCTTTGTTATTTTTAAGAAGTTTTTCATTTCATTCTCCCATATTACAAGTCTGCCCTCCAGCTGAGATAGTCTGTCCTTAGTTTCTTTCAAGCTGTTATGCCAGTCTTGGATAGACTTCTTAATTTCTTGATAGTCCCTTTGAACCTGCTTCACGTACTCTATGCTTTCTCTGTTTTCTCCATCAAACAATTCTCCCCTCTTTTTCTGTTCTTCCATTCCACCATCTGTTTTTTCCTGGGTGGTGCTTAGCATTTCTCTAACTATTCTGCATACTTCTAGCTTCAGGTCATTGATAACTTCATTCCTGAATTGGTCTATGAGGCTCTCTATATGGCGCTTAATGTCTATTGGTGCGGTGTCCGCTATTGCCTGTTTCTCAGAATTGGGGGCCGAGGAGCCTTTCTTGTTGCTTCCCTTCCCCATATTTTCTGTTCCTTATAAAATGTAAGCTTACATAGGAGGCCCAGCTTCCCTGCCTGTCAGCCACAGCCTGATCAAATTGTGCTGGCTAGGTGTTCCCGCCCACCGCTGCGCACCAGGGAGTTACGGACTAGGCAGTCTTCAGGCAACCGTCAGGCTCTGGGATCTGGGTTAGGCCAGCCTACCAAGTCCGCCCGCAGCGTCATGCAGGCCAGGCACTTTTCACCAATCCCGTCCGAGAGGGGAATGTGTGGCTGGAGTCGCCACCGCGCCCTGCTCTTACAGGACTGCCCGAGCCCAGAAAGTCCTCCACTGGAGTCAAACTGTGGTAGAATGTCAGTTTCTCTCACTCACCTCGCCACCAGTCAGTGTACACCTCCTTGTCCATCCTCCTTGTTTTTGACTCCGTTCACAGACTCCTGTTACCACAGCTTCTGCGCGTCTCTCCTTGCCGAGCCGCTGTGGAGGCAGCCAGCCGCCGAGCGGCGGGAAATCCAAACCGCGGTTTCCAATGGTGCAGGGTCCAACCTCCACACCGAGACTTTTCTGTTCCTATTTTAGCGCCAGGACTGCATTCCAAGTTGGTTTCTCTCAGCCCAGTTCGTTCCTGAGTCAGCAGAGCATATCTCTACTGGCTCATGTCTCCTTAGTCTGCATCATTCCTGATTTCTGAGCGGAGCCTTTCAGAGAGCCTCCGGTAGTTGCTGTTATCTATCCACCATGTTCTCCCGGAAGTCTCATTCACATTTTTTAATTCTTAAGTTATAAATCCTCTTGTTGTCTTCTTGCCTATGTATGGCTACCACCTGTTTTCTTGTTATTTTTAAGAGATATTTCTTTCATGATTAACACTGCAAACCTGTCTTCAAGTTTTGAGAGTCTGTCTTTACTTCTTTCAAGTAGTTTTGTCAGCTTTCAATGAAGTTTTTAATTTCCTGGTAATCTCTTTGAATCTGCTTCATGTATTCTAGATTTTCTTTATATTCTTCATCAAACATTTCTTCCCCTTTTTTGTTCCTCCATTGTTATGTCTGTTTCTTCTTGAGAGGTGGTTAGAATTTCTTTTATTAATCCAGTTATATGGTTGTGGCCACCCCAAGAGAAGAACTACCAGTGTCTCCTGAGATCTATGCCATTTTGGAACGTAGGGCCCTGGGAAACCAAGCAATCAGCTTACCTCCCTGGTAAGGGGCTGTGGGGTGGCAGGTTACAGCCACCCCAGGGTGAGAACCACCAGCATCTCCTGAGATCCATGCCATATTGGATCTTAGGGCACTGGGAAACCAAACAACCAGCTCACCTCCTTCTAAGTGGTAGTGAGCCTACTTGCACATGGGCTGAATCAAACATTCCATTTCTCCTCCCACCCCATTAGCAAATGGGAGCCAGAGATCTGGGCATCTCTTAGGAGGTTGACCATATGCAATATAGCAAATAAGGGGATTTCTTTCTACCATCTGTTTGAAGACAAATATTTTTACCACTGTTTTGCTTTATCCTGATTAATGGTATTGCTCTATTCAATATTCTGTTTTGATAAGTTCTATAATGTTCTGTATTTCATTTTATTTTGCTATACATGATTGAAAGAACAATTATTGTGAAGATAACAAAATATACTGTGGTACCTATTGCTATTATCCCATAACCTGCTGTGAAGTTCTGTACCAATTTCACTACACTGTCTAAACTGGCTTTGTTTTGTCTTGTTCTGTTGTATTTTATTACCTTCAAAGTAAAAAAGAAAAATTAATCCACTTATATCTTGCTTTACTTGATTAAATATTTCACTTTTGAGCTTGTCTATGAGGTTCTGAAGATATCTCTTCATGTCCACTGATGCTGTGTCTGATATTGCATGTTTGCTGCCCTCAGTCCTTTTTGTATTTAACTCTCTTGGATCAATATTCTCAGGGTTGGGGACTGGGTGCTTTTTCTTATTTCTTTCTCTTGTCATGTTTTTGGTTTCTTCCATACAGGTGTATAGAGGAGGTCCCAGGCCCTTTACTTGTTGGTTATGGTTCTTCTGAGGTGCACTGGCTAGGTATTTCTACCCTCTCCAGCTTGCTATTGGTCATTGAGGTGCAAGCAGCATCAGCTTATGTTGGCCCCTCCCCTCCAGGCCAGTCAATTTTCAGGGGCCCTCACTGCATTAGTGTGTTCCATGTGTATAAAACTGGTTTGGGATGACTTATTGGGTCCTGGCCAGGGACACGATCCAAGCCAAGCATATCCCACCAATCTGGTCTGGGAAGGGAACAACTGACTGAAGTCACTGTCATTCTTTGTTCCTGCCCATCCTGCCCCATTCCAACATGTTGTCCAGTTGCTCACCCCTTTCCTGTGAAAGGGTCTTATTCCCTGCACTCACCATGGGTTAATGCAGGTCTCCACGTTGGCTCTGTTCTCTGTTGGGCTTGCTAATATACAACTTCAGTGTGACCATGGATCTGGTGGGTCACAATGGTGCAAGTTCGAACAGGTCCAGTAAGTCATGGTGGCATGAGTTTGGGCGACTCCAGCAAGAGCACTGTGGCTGCTAATCTTAGTTGCTCCAATGGTAGCCCAGGACTGTGAGTTTGACCAGATCTTTTCCCTTTAGTTTTTTCCTGGGTCCAGAGGATCCATCTTCCTCTGCCTGGACCTCTCCATGATGTTTCATTCTGGCATCTGAGTTGTCTCTCTCAGGGAGCCTCTGTATGCTGCTGCTCACTGATCTGCCATCTTTGTGAGAGTCCCAAATAAAATTTCTCGTACTGCTTTCAAAAGAGAAGATTTGGTTGTCTTCTTTGAGGCCATACTAAAATTTCTTTCACATATATTTTATGAAAAATATTTTATATTTTAAATCAATCTTATATATACATCAACAATTGCCACTTGAAATATAAAATTATAAGAATGTGAAGATCAACTTAGAGCCAAAAAGTTGATATTGTAATTATATTTCAGTCTGATGTTTTATGAAAAAAGTTTCTTTAATGATGAAATAGAGAAGAGAGGACTTTCCCATGGAGGAAAAAGACCTACAACTGTCATAATAGTGGAAAAAAGCCCAACACAGATCAGTGTACATATAGTTTTCTACCCAGGTACAAAATAACCTCATAACTTATGATGTAAACTTCCATTATGCCTATTGAAATACAATATTGTTTCATTTCTTAATTAACTTTATTAGTACAATTTAGATATGCATAATTATCACATTCATTATAGGATTTTTGTAACTGTACATGATATATCTTGGTTCCTCTTTTATTCACGTTCTCATCCCCTCTCTTCAATGCCTTTCCCATTCCTTATTTACAAAGCCTTGTTTCCATTTTAGCCTTTTCCCCATTTTTTCTTTTTCCTTCCATCTCCTCAGTTCTCCATTCCTTTTGAAAAATTACTTTCTGTCTCACATTGTCTAATATACATTTTGATTCTTATTTATACTTGCGGTTTCTCACACGAGAGAGACAGTATGATATTTACACATATGTCTTATTTATTTCACTTAAGAGTGTGGTCTCAAGGTTTAGCCATTTAGCTATAAGTGCCTCAAATTTATCCTTATATAGCGCTATATAGCTGAGTAGTACTCTGTCAGATAAAAAAAAAAAACGCACTTTTAAAAAAAATCCATTCCTCAGTTGATAGGCATTTGGGTTGCTTCCAACATTTTTAAAATTTTGTTTTAAAGAGATTAAGACAAAAGAGGACAGAATGAAGCAGATCAGAACAGAACAATGTAAGCAATACAGCACTTTACAACAAGACAACCAGATATTAACAGTAGCTACCATAATGTCTCTTTGTTTTGAAATAGTTGAGCATACCTTCACATACAATAATGTCAAACATAACAAAATAGTATAAAATCATTCAAGAGAATGAAAGTATTACAGGGCATTCAGAACCAAATAACAGAAAATGAATAATGGCTAGTATATTATCTCATTTTCCATATAAAATTTGCTTATACTATCACATATTAAAATCCAATAAGACACAACATGATAGAACCAATGGAAATAGAAGGACACATTTAGATACTACAAACTGTATTGCTATGGTTGTGCATATGTTTTTAATTCTTTTAATGCTTTTAATTCTTCAGGAAAGATACAAGAAGAATAAGGGCTAAGCTGAAGGGGACATCTAGTCCTAGTTTTTTGAGGAATCTCCATCTGATTTCCATAATGGTTGTACCAGTTTACAGTCCCATCAACAATGGAGAAGCGTTACTTTTGCCCCACAGACCTATCATTTGTTACTGATTGATTTGCTGATAATAGGCATTCTTTCTGGACTGAGATGGGATTTAAGCATTATTTTAATTTGAATTTATCAAATGATCAGTGATGTTGAACATGGTTTTAAGTATTTATTTGCTGTTTGTATTTCTGAGAATTATGTATTCATTTCAGATGTCTATTTTTGGATTGGGTCTTTAATTTGAGGATCTGATATTTTTCAGTTCTTTCTATGTTCTAGATATTAGTTCTTCATTTGAAGAACTGGCTAAGATTTTTCCCATTCTGTGGGTCATGTTTGCACTCTGTTGGGGATTGATTTCTTTTGCTATGCAAGAGCTTTTTGATAAGATCCCAGTTGTTGATTCTTTGCAGTATTTCTTGTGACACTGGAGTTTTGTTTAGAAGTCCTTGCCTACACTTATGTCTTGAAGAGTTTTACCTGTTCTCTCTTCAGGCAGACTTAAGGTATCTGTTTTAATATTTAGATATTTGACTTACTTTTATTTTAGTTTAGTGTATGATGATATGTATGGGTCTAGTTTTAGTTTTTGGCATGTGGAAAGTCTGTTTTTCAGCACCATTCATTAAAGAAGCTTTCTTCCAGTAAATGTGTTTCACCTCTCTGTCAAGAGTAAGATGCAAAATGTATTTGAAGTTGTTTCTGCCTCTTTTAATTTGTTCCACTGATTCTCTGATTTGTGTTTTGGTCAGTCTCATGCTTTTTTTTATCATAATAGCTTTACAGTAGAGTATCATGCCATCTGCATATGATAATTTAACTTTTTTTTTTATTGGTACTGGGGCTTGGACTCTGACCACCTGCTTGCAAGGCAGGTGCTTATGCCGCTGAGCTAAACCCCCAGCCCCTGATAATTCAACTTCTTTCTTTCCTATCATTATTCCTTTTCTTTCTTTCTCTTACCTAATTGTTCTAGCTAATGTTTCCAGAACTATATTGCAAAGGAGTAGTGATAGCGGTTGTCTTTGTCTTTTTCTTGATTTTTTTAGTGAAAGCTTTCAGTTTTTGACCATTTAGTGTGATGTTGGCTATTAGTTTATCATATATGACTTTAATCAGATTGAACTAAGGATCATCTATTTCAATTTTGTGTAGGATTTTTTAAAAAAATCATGAATTGGTATGGACTTTGTCAAATGCTTTTTCGGTAACTATTGAGGTGATGATATGGGTTTTGTCTTTAGTTCCATGAATATGGTATGTTATGTTTATTGATTCACATATTTTGAATGATCCCTGAATCCCTGGGAGGAATCCTATTTGGTAGAGGGCTATAATCCTCTTGATGAATTTTGCTGTATTCTTTCTGTCAGTATCTAACAGAATTTTTGCATCTGTATTCATTAGGGACATTGGTCTGTACTTCTCTTTTTTGGTTGAGTCCTTCTCTGATTTTTGTATCAGAGTAATACTTGCTAAAGTTTGGGAGTTTGATTCCATTTCAATTTCCTTAAAGAGTTTGACATGTAATGTCATTAGATCTTCTCTAAATTTCTTGTTCAGTTCAGCTGTATATCTGTCAGGATGTGGACATTTTTTTTGTTGTATATTTTAAAATTACATTTTCAATTTCATTGAATGATACTGGCTTATTTAGAATTTTTGTATTTTCCTGATTCCACTTTTGTAACTCATATGGACCTAGGAATCTGTCCATTTCTTCTATGTTATTGATCTTTTTAGAATACAGGTTCTCTAAGTAGGTGTTGATGATCTTCTGGATTTCTACAGTATCCATTGTGATTTTCTCCTCTTTATTCTTAATTGCATGAATTTGAGTCTCTTCTTTATTCTTTTTGGTAATGTAGGCTACAAGTTTATAAATTTCATTGAATCTTCTGAAGAATCAACTCTTTAATTTATTGTTTTTTTTACTGTTTTCTTAGTTTCTATTGCATTAATTTGTGCTCTGATCTTTATAGTTTGCTCTCTTATATGAGCTTTGTGTTTGTTTTTTTCTTTTTTCTAGAAATTTAAGCTTCAGCATTGAGTTGTTTATTTGAATTTGTTCTGTTTTCCTAATGTGAGAATTCACTACTGTAAGTTTCTCTCCCAGGATTGCTACCATTGTGTCCCATAAGTTCTGGTATGTTGCATCACTATTATCATTTAATTGTGGATATTGTTTAATTTATTCTTTAATTTCATCTGTGATGCATTTGTGCTAGGTGTTTATGTAGTTATTGTGGTTTATGTTGCTATTGATTTCCATTTTCATTGCTCTATGGTCTGATAATATGCATGGGATAGTTTCCTTTCCTTTGCATTTATTTAAGCATGGGCTAGTGTGTGGTCTAGAACATTCCATGTGCAGCTGTGAAGAATGTGTATTCTGATGCTGTGGGGTAGAACACTGTAGAAACCTACTAAGTCTATTTGTTTGCAGGTTTGATTTAGTTCTGATGTTTCTTTGTTCATGATTTTGTCTAGTTGATCTATGTATTTGTGATGATGGGGTATATTCAGGTTCCCCATTGCAATTGCTTTAGTGATTATTCAGTTTTTAATCTCAATTAATATTTGTTTTATATAGGTGGGTGTACAAGTATTTGTTGCATACATATTTATGATTGTTATTTTTTCTTCCTGGAGTTTTCCCTTAACAAGTCATCTTCTTTATCTCTTTTGATCTGTTTTAGCTTACAATTACCATTGTGTGTGAATCAAATAGCTATTCCTGGATTTTCTGGTGCAAGGAGGATTGTGTTCCATCCTTTCAATTTCAGATTATGAATTCTTCTTGAGTTAAATGTGTTTCTTATGTGCAGCAAATAGTTGAGTCTTACCTTTTGATTCATTCTGCCAGTTTATTTCTTTTGCATGTAGTCCCCCCCCCCCCGTTACTGGGATTCAAACTCATGACCTTTCACTTGCCAGGCAGCTGAGCTATATCCCCGGCCCTCAGTTTATTTCTTTTAATTGGTGAATTGAGACCATTTACATTGATGGTTATAGCTGATATGACTATGTTGTGTTTCTCATATATAATTTTCCTATCAATGGCTCATTATCATTTCCCTCTGTTTAATTTCCTCCTCTGCCATATGGCTTATTTATATTGGTTCTCTTGGAATTGTAGGCTTTGTATTTTCTTTTAGAATACTTTTTAGCACTCTTTGTAGAGCTGGTGTGGTTGTCATGAGTTTCGTTAGTTGTTCTTTATCACAAAAGTATTTTATTTGTCCATTAATTCTGAAAGATAATTTTATAGGGTACAACAATTTGAGTTGGAAGTTGTTCTCTTTCAGGGATTGATATACTTTACTCCAAACTGTCCTTGATTTATTGGGTTTGTGTGAAGAAGCTTGCTGTGATTCCAAAGGGCTTTCCTTCACAGGTGATTTGTCTCTTTTTTGTAACAGCTTTTAATACTCTGTTCTTGTGCTGAATTTCTAGAGTTTTCATTATTATATACCTTGGTATAGGTTTATTTTGATCATGGCTAATCGGAGTTCTATATACCTCATTTATCTAATGAGAAATTATTTTTCCCATGCTTGGGAAGTTTTCTGTTATTAAATATCTGAATAGATTTTTTGTGTCTTTTTTTTTACTGACTCCTGCATTTTCATTGATTCCACTTAATCTTTTTTGGAACTGGGGATTAAACTCATGACCTCGTGCTTGCCAGGCAGGTACTTATTCTGCTGAGCTAAATCCCTGGCCCTGTTCCAGTTAATCTTATGTTGTTCTTATTTGTAATGTCTTGAAGTTGCTGGATTTTTTGTGGTCCCTTGATATTTTTAAGAGATCTTGCTTTAAAAATTTACTCACTGCAATTCTGGGTTCTAGGCTTGGTATTCTATCTTTGCTTTCTTTTATCCAGTTTTGCAAACTTTCAAGGAATTTTTAATTTCCTGGGTATCTATTTGAATCAGTTTCATGGATTCCATTTGTTTCCTCTGTTGTACATTCATGATTTCTATTATTTTTCTATGCTTTTTAAAAATCTATGTCTACTCTAGATATATTGAGCAAGTCCTTCATTATGCTTATCATCTCCTTAACTGTGAGATTATTTGCCTTGATATCCTCTATATCCTCATGTGTATATGTTTTTTTATTTCTTCTACTATTACTTTGGTTAATTTAGGTGGATGGCCTCTGATTTCTTCTATCTCATTGTCCCCTGGGTTTGACCTTGGTAAGCTTGAAGTCTGGAGTTCATTGTTGCTTCTGTGTCTTCTCATTTTCTATTTTTAAATATTAATTTGTTTTCTGTATCATTGTTTGTATTTTTCTAACATTAGGTAGCTCTATCATTGGCATCAACGCTTTCCTAAGGAAATGTCTATTCCTCTGAGATGCCTTCTAGATGTAGCTGGCTGGTGGTCTTTGTGCCTGTCCCAGGATGTCATCTTCCCACTATATTAGGAATAAAGAATTGCTGTCTATTAGGCTCCTTGTGGTCCTTTGGTACTAGATCATGGGGATGATTATGACTTCTGTTTATTTCAGTGTTATCATTCATGGGTAAACAACTAACTATAGAAAATATGACATCTTGGCTAAAGTAACGCAATTAGGAATAACAATATCATCAAGTATAGCTTAGAAACTAGCAACCTGTGGTAACTTCTAATTTGATATCTTTAATCATAGAAGCAAGAACTATGTTGTACAACCACATCCAGCATAGACCAGGGATTTGTATTCCATGGCTTTTCCCTTGGTATGATGGTCGAAGCCTGTGGGGAAGGGAAATTTAAGAAGGAAAGGTAATAAAACAGGGATGGCTGAAGATAAGTATAGCAGAAGCAAGGCTGACGGACTGAGGATGAGCACCATACATTGGGAAACTGGAGACGAGAACAGGAAAGATAGAAGAAAGGGGAAAGCAAAAGGATATGGAGGCAAAACAAACAAACAAGAAAAGAGACAGCGTTTGTTCACTTTCATATATCAGAGAATACAGAAAGACCATTGCGGAGAGAGGCAGGACAGAGAAAACAAGTCAAGCAATAAAAGTCAAAATCTAAAAACCCCTCTCCCTCAAAATAAAAATAAATAAAAACAGAGAAATATTATTAAAAATTCACTTGGTGTCTCCATTTCTTTATTGATTCCCTAGTCAGAGCTGGAGTCTGTACTGAAGAACTCCACTGAGTCACTGAGTCTGCAGTAGAGTACTGCTGAGTGTGGGACTGATCTGGGCCACACACTGATTCTTCTTGCATGAAATGGTCATAGTGTGAGTGAATTGCCCTTGTCTGCAGCTAGTCAAGCTCTTTGCTTCTGATCACAGTGAAGGTGGTGTCTCCTGTCCCTCCCAAGGCCACTTGCCTGCTTCTTCTCTGGTCACAGGGTGAGGCACAAGGGCTGCCCTTCTCTCATCACCAGCCAAGGCTCTTGCTTTCTTGTGTGACTGGGCCAAAGGTAGGGGAGTGCCCTTGTCCCATCACAGGCAAAGGCTGCTTGCCTGCTTGTATTGCTATTTACAGAGCAGGAGGCTTTTTCTAGTCCTTTGTAACTAGGGCTAAGTCCTTTATAACCAGGGCTTTTGGTGGTCACTGGAATAGAGTCTAGGTCTCAGCTACTGTTTCTCAGCCAATACTGGATCCCACCCCAGTCTGCTGTCCAACTGCTGATTATCTATTGTGACTAGAAAGCCCTTCCTTAATTGCACTCCCTAACGTTGGCACTGAAGTGACCCTGTGGGCTGTTCTGCTGCTGGAATTTGAATCCCAAGCACTTTGAAATAAAATGGCAGTCCCGCTCGCCAGCTACTAGTCCATGCAATTGTGTGCAGTGTGCTGCTCTGGTTTAGTCACCCACTGATGACTGTCTGGTAGCGAGTGTTGTTTCTTAAGGTTACATAATTTTATCTAAACAAACTGTCAGTATAGTAAATCTAAGTATCTTTCCGGATAGATAGAGCCAGAGATACTGTTATATGATGTTTACGAGTTTGTTTAAGAGTTTTGTGTCTGTGAGTACTAGGATATCTGGGGCACACTGTCAATGGAACAAGTACCGTTTTTGTAGGAGGTAAGAGGAGGAGAATTCTTTTAGCATGATGTCATTGGAATAGACCTGGAACCACTACGCAAACTCACAAGCTAATAATCTATGAATAACCCTGTATGAATAATCATACAGGAAAGAGAATCTGGCCAGACCATAAAGAGCTAACACTGTCTGTATATGCCTTCCTGTTAGGGTCTCAATTCTTTTCCTGCATCATGCACTGTAGCCTTCACTACTATAAGATCTACTCTGTTATTCTCATCCAGCACATCTGAGCTAGGGGATAAGAGAAGCACTGAGTGATTCGGGTCCTTGTCCAAATCACTTAGCTGGTTTGTGGTAGAACAGTGTGGGGACTCAAGTAATTTGATATTTCTTGACTAGTACATGAAACTGTTTCTTCATTATAGATATCAAAGACAGGACACACAGTTCCCATCTCATAAAGGAGATATTGAGCCATTATTATTTATACAAAGGACCACTATGTGCTGAATCATGTGCTGTGGATTCGATTCATTGTCCTCATAGAACAAATGAAAAGTTAGTTAATTACCAACTACCTTTCAGTAAAAATCTATTTTCATCCTGTATTAATTAATGTATTTTTATTATTTTCTTTTGAGACAGGGTCTCACTATGTAGTCCAAGCTGACCTCAAACTAATTATGTAACCCAGGCTGGCCTTAAACTTGAAATATTCCTCAACTTCCTAAATTCTGGGATTACAAATGTGCACCACCTATAACACCGTCTCCTATCCTCTTCCTCAGGCTGTTTTCTATGTTTATTAATAGTGCTTACACTGGTTTTCTAAGAAAAACAAACATATTACTTTGTAAGTTTCCTATGCAGGTGTTCACCTGGATTTAACATTCCCAATATAGCACCAACATATTCTTTCTTACTGTCCACTATTTGATAGATTGAGTCTACTTTTAAATTTTGAAATGTATCTGAAGGAAAAAATAATTTTAGGGCAAGACAGACATTGGACCTGGAATTAGATGTATGGCCCATCGTCCATTCATACATCTTTCCTGTGCTCTTTATTTCTTAGATTCACATCCTCATCTACACTGTTTATGCCCAGGAATATTTCTAATGGAAGGCCCATTGTCTTTGTGAGGCTCAACCTAAAGTTTCTAATTCCTTATGTTTTCATACAGACAAATTTGACACTAGTGAGTGAGAAGAAGACACTAAGTGAGAGAAGATTATCCTTTTCCAGGAGGGATGGGTGGGAAATGCAGATTGAGCTCCTCAAATGTCCTTGTTAAATGAGTTATGTGGATTCTCTCCTGAAAAGGAGAGAAGATTGGTGCACCTGAACGATGTAGCGTCTCCAGAGGAACAGACCATAGCAGAAAAGTTTCAATCAGTTTTAAACAGGATTCCCAGGAAAAGCGGTGGCAAAGTCAATGAGGCACAAAAGGAAGAAGGAAATGATTTCTGTTGCATTTGCATGATAGACTCTGTGAAGCTTTAAAGTTATATTTTGAGGCCTTGTTAATAATTGTGAAATATTTACAACTGAATATAAAGAACACAAAGTATATATCGTAAGCATCAACTCTGAACTATTCAAATGCCTACATTTTTGCAAGAAACCATATGATAATAACTACTAAGATAGATATTTTCTCCAATACAATAGGTAGGCCATAGTCTTCTTCATATTTTATTGATTTTATTCATTTTAGAAAAAGACTGCAACACTTTTTACAATTAAATATTATCTAAGAAAGCAGCAATTTTCTCTTATTTTTTAATAATAAAAATGCAACTTTGAAATTTAACAAATATTCATTATGTCCCAAGTAATTTCTCTCTCTCTCTCTCTCTCTCTCTCTCTCTCTATATATATATATATATATATATATATATATATATATATATATATATCTTGTTGCATTCATATTTAATTCATGAACATTGTTGGTTTTCAGAGGTTGAACCAACTTTTATGATAATTGCACATATTTCACTGGTAGCTTGGAAACCTTGTGAACATAATATCTACAAGTAAACCATCAGCTCTTTGAGGTACATGTAGTAAGATCCTGTGTCTGGGAAACAGGACAGAGTACAGTCCACACTCAGAGCTTACAGCTGGGACAGAACAAGCCCTGCTCCAGACATGAGCCCAGAAGATCTTGTCCTCAAAGCTCTGCAAGGAAAACAAAAAAATCCTGAATGGGATATGGTGTACTGCAAATCTACAAAAATAGAAAAGTAAAACAAAACACTCAAAAAACAAAAACGGAAAAGAAAAATAACACCTGCTTCCTGTATCTGAAAACAACCATTGTGTTACAAATCAGCAAAGTAAGAAGTAAATTATTGACATTTATTTTGTATTTATTCTGTGATTAATAGTTAAAGGGTTGAAAACTTTCAAGGAAGAGTGGCACAAAATCTTAAATGGAAATCTACCAAAATTCCTGTCATCTCTATTTTCAAACAAGGTAGAAATTAATGAAAACAATTATTTCTTTAACTGTGCTTTCTCATCATGATCCTACTGTAATGTGCACCACATGTGCAGTTTCCTTGCAGACTGTGAGGTCACTGGAGCAAACACATGCTCCATTTCTCCACTTAGGGGAAGGGCTGTGATATAAAGTGCAGCGATGCTACTGAAATCCAGTAAGTGAGCACTAGGGAGCTCTAGAGCACCTTCCCAATGCAGAGCAGGATCCCCATTTCCATACTCCCACCATGGTGACCCTTGACTCTGGTATGCACAGCCGGAATAACCAGTGTATCTGGCTGAGTCTTAACACACCTCACCTCTCACCTGATGGACCGAGATGGAAAGGAAGATACACAGATCTTTGGGATTCAGCAATGACCTTGCTTAGGACATAGTGATAGAAGAAAAGCACCCTGTGGGCTCATTCACGTCCCTCTGCAAGGTAGCCAGGAGAAAGAGTGTGTTTGCACAGATGACACCCACTTGGAAGGGTTTCTGTTTGGGGACAGCACAACTTGTTGACACAGTGCCTCCCAATAGGCCCAGCAGGTAGGTCCCAGCATCTTCCCTGGTCACACAGTGTATCCTGAGGCTGGAAATGGGTCCCTTGGCAGATTCCTGGCCTCATGTTTTTCCTCACTAACCCCTTGATCTTGACATAAGGGCCTTGTGTTTATTGGGTGGCCTTGTACTTGGGTAGATTTGGGTGTGCCTACCTACTTTCTGCCCAGACCTAATTCCCATCCAGTATGTGAGAGGAAAAAATCTAAAAGTAAAGTCCATTTTTAAGATGAAATAGTTAAACTCCAAGTGGAAACTCACTGGCAGTTTTCTAACTGCCTGACAAAGTTCATGCATTTGCAGGGTCTCTGGGTAGACAGACCCTTAAGAGAAAGATAAACATAGTAAGTAAGGGATCTTTTATAAAATTTAGACGTGAGTAGAGAAATGGAGAAGAAAAGCATATTCTACCTAAAGGTCAGTAGAAACTGATGCAATTGCAAGGTCACATAAAATCACTATACAGGAATATCTGCTTCTCAGAAAGTCCCAGAGTACAGAACAGACAGTACTATGAAGAAATCCAAACTCAAACTGGGAGAGGAACTGGGAAAATACAAAGAGGTGATGAAAATTAGGCCGAATCGGGGAAAGATTGTGCTCCTCTAGTACTCAGACAGTGAGGCAAAGAGGAAAGTGCTCGCCTGAGGCTAGGATTAAAATACTTGATGTGACCACTCTTCCTGTGCCTGCCCATCGTAGACACCCGGCCTTGCAAAACTGAAACTGCAGTAAAGCTTTGCTTTCACTGTTCTGCCTGCCGCTGAAGTGCATTCTTTGGGTCTGGGCAGTAGAATGCATCTGTCACAAATATCTCCTGAGATGATCCCTGAAAAAGAAAAACAAGAACAGCAGGAGCAGCAGAATTTGTGTCATTGTTTTATACATAAGCACTTTCCTTTTAGATGTCTAATTGGTAGGCAAAACAAAATTATTGATTCCTATTCCACTGCCTCACATGACATTGTAGAACATATAATATACTTATGCTCAAATTTTTTAGTTCAGTAAGAAGCATTATAATTATCATGTATCATGTTTGGTTAAATGAATAGTTTTGTTTTTTATCTCCCATTTGTTCTGCCTTCCCTGGTAATGGTAGGCATAAATTTGAGTAAACTAGAATACTCTTAATTTTTCCCTGGGAGGAGTTCCCTAAGAAGGTGACAAGATCATGAGATGTACACTTTTACTTGCTAGAAAGTCAAGCACAAACTGGACCAAATCCTGGGTCACTGTGCACAACATTGCACACTGTTGCAGTTGGCTGTCAAAACAGAGCCCAGATCAGAACTCTAGGGGTTCACAGTAGAAAAATCTGTGATAGACAGGTGGCCAACGGTGGTGAGGGAATAGTCTGGGCTTTGCAGAGAGGCAGACCTGGAGCTGTGGTTCCATTATTTACAATTTAGTGAATTTGTGGGAATCTTTCTTTGGGCTCAATTTCCTCATCCAAAAGCTGGAGTAAAAGTCCAAATCTAATGAAGTTACATGATATAGGAATGTAGTAATATGAACAAAGTTCTTAGTATATTTTCTGTTTTAAAAATTTATTTTTAATTCTTTATTATAATAGTGGAGAGGGGAGGGAAGGAAGGTCAAAAGAATTTTTAAAAGAGAGAATTGAAGAAAACCATGGAAAAGAGGTTTTGCAAATGGGAGGAATAATATTTTCTAATTTTTAAAATTCACATGTAAAGGGACTTTTCTGTATTATGGAGAGTTACATTTATCTAGTTTCACACACTCCAGAGCAGAATTTCCTGGATTCAGCTGAATTTCTATCTGATCAAATGGAAGGAACTAACGCACAGAAAAGTTGGGTCTTGTTTCTCTTAAGTAGATCTTTCTATCAGCTGGCAAGAAAAATTATCCTAAAATGTGTTTTAAACAATTTTTGCATTGCTTTTCATGCTTTGGATTTAGTCAATAATATTTCTTATATCCACATATATTTATCATAAAAACAACCAATTAGACATCTGCCCATATTTATCAGAAAACAATACCAAACTCATACAGTAAATAGTCCACCCATAAAACCAATTACATATAGTTTGAAATTGATCATAAATTTGAAATATATATTTAAGTGTGAAAGAGCTATAACTATTTGATGTAAGAAAAAAATAAGGTATGAAAGAGCTATAATATACATTGAAAAAGAAAAAAATGCTTACATAAATCCCCATATGTAGATTTAAAATATACTTTCAATGTAAAACACAATTGATATTTGATATGTTAATATAGAATTCATATCTTTGCAACTTAAGTATAAGTGAGACAAGTTAGCTTATGTAAGATGACAGGTTAACTTTTTTACAGTAAAGGCAATGTATGGTAGCAATTATATTCATTATTCAAATAAAGAGAATACTTGTCATTTTATGCATCTTGAAAAAAATTTTGACCATGTAAAACACTCCTAATAACTATTTTTAAAAATAAAGGTTTAAAAGATTTTAATTTCAAGCCTATGTATTTAGCTACAGTTTAGTACACTATTTAATGTTGTTAACTATTATATTCAGAAAAGTATGATAGTTTTAATACTTTTTTAAAAAATAGCTCAAGATTCATTTTATATTCAGAAGAATGAAATTTAAGGAATTTTAGGTAAGGAAAGTAACAGGAGGCAATGAACATTGTGTTTTGCTCAAATAACTTTTCAAAAATATCATTTGATATTCAGTTTCTTTATTATAAAAAATCAGAAGCAGCATAAGTTCAAGAGATGAAAATTAGATTTCTTAATGTACAGACTATACATTTGAATTATATAAATGTGATGTGAAATTGAAAAATTAATCTTACTTTTGTTATCATACTTTTAAAAAGAAAAATAAAGTATGCAACTGGAGAAATATATAATATTTTTCTATGTTGAATAAGCATGAAAACATAAACATTTTATGTTTATAGCATAATTAAAATATTAAAGTTATGTACTTATTAATTATGTATAGAAATCAGAAATTTTGAAAAACATAGAAATCATAAAGAATTATTTTCTTTTCATTCTCAAATGAGAAACCCAGTCCTCATTTCTTGAGAAAGTTCTGGTTGAATTTTATACTAACTTCAAACTTGCCCAAATAATACCAGTATGGTACATGAGTTTCAATTAGAAATCAAACTGAAACATTTCAACATTCATAATTTTAGTCATTAGGTTAAAAATAAGTGGATTACAAATCAGCACTCTAGAAATACCTGTTAAACCTTTGTAAATAATGAATTATGTTGTATAACTTGATATCATGCTTCCAAGAAAGTCTGAAATAATAAATTGTACATTACACAATTTGCACATAAAATACATAATAAATTATACATTACACAATTGCCCTTTTTTTCTATAATCTTCACCCACCTCGCTCAGAATACCATCACATTTTCATGGACTGTACCTTTCTACACATATGTGCAAGCACAATCTATAAGGGCTCAGATGCTTCTAAATCAGCAATAGAACTTTATATTTGTAATTAAATACACATTTTAAGATGAAAAGTGACCTGGTTTCAAAAGAGTTAATAGACATATGAGTTAGATATTAATTTTGGAAAATACACTGAACCAGTTGTAAATTCATAGTTATATGTAGACCCTCTCTTTAAACAGGTCAGTTCTTATTAAAGTAACTATGAAAAACATGCCTGGTGCACCCAGTTGTGGTTGAACTTCCAAAGAAATCCCAAAATAAGTTGTGCTTCTGGTGGACATTTTCTGAAGCAAAACAAAATACTAAGTGTATTCATTTGTAGGATAAAGATACAAATACTTCAGATAAAATTCACTAAATCTTTAATAGAAGTCATGGAAATTTTGCTAATTGGCTTCTTAAATGAAGATGCGGAATACTTTAGAGGTGGAGCTTTAAATACCACCTGAACCAAAAACCTGGAGTAGTTCAGAAGTGAAAATCATGTGTTGCATGATGATATAGCTTAACTAGGAGAGCTACAGGAACTGCTGAACGGAGCTTAGGATCCACATTTGAAGCTCAAATACATCTGGAAGTAGAGTCCTATTAAAGCAAATGATGACATATTTTAAAGTGAAAATAGAAAACTTCTTCCTGACAGTTATTCTTCTAAGAAGTAAGACAAATAGGTTGCATCCTTGAGTCAGCCAAATGAAGTGTGGGTGGAAGAGAATTGTAGAATGTAAGAGTGGCAGTCATTTAGCCAGACAGCACAAATGACAAAAGATGGGGAGGGGAAGTTCTTCAGAAGAGGGCACAGATCTTCATCTCTACAGAGGCTATCACATGAGCTGGATGCCTCTCCTCCCCTGACCTCCACTTGAAAAATACACAAGAATTGTAAAAAAGTGAATGTGATCATGAATGTTGGAAAACTGGATTATGAAGAGCTATAAACCAAACCCCAGTGTATTTATTACAGTTAAAAGTGCAGAATCACAGAGTAAATAAGAATATTTACACTGTAACATGTGGAGTAAAAATAAACAGGTTTCCACTGGGCTCTGCCACTTGTGACTTCTGGAGAGTTGAATTCTTGAACTTCTACACACAACTATAAAGTAAGGACAGCAATCACCACCTCATGGCACATGTGGTGTAAGAGGCCATCACAGTGGGCCCTGTCATCGGTTATGAACTGACATCACATATTCCTTATAAATTCTCAAAGGATCACAAGTGCTATTACCTGGTAACATGACAGCCACTCAAGGAATCTGGAATAACCACTTTCTTTCATGTTTGGTAGTGCCCTTTTTTTCTATAATCTCCCCCCACCTCACTCAGAATACCATCACATTTTCAGGGGCTGTACCTTCCTACACATGTGTGCAAGCACAATCTACAAGGGCTAAGATGCTTCTAAAGCAGCAATAAACTTTATAATTAAGCTTTTGATATCTGGTTATTTATTACAGTTAAAAGTGCAGAATCACAGAGTAAATAAGGATATGTTCTTTAAAGTCATTCTGGTGCTTTGAATTCTCAGGCTTTTACTAAAACACACGACACCAGGCAAATTACAGATATGCCCTTGCTTTATTTGTTTGCAAAATGACAATGAAAATAAATTCCTCTTTTTTCCTTAGGCCATTCTAACATTCTAACATAAATATAATTAAGGCTTTACATACACATATTTCAGAATAATGCTTGATATTTTGTTAGTGTTTAGTGAATATTATTTGTTATTACTTAAAGACATGTTGGGGGCAAAGAAATTGTACTAATTATCTTAAATGTCCCCATTGGACTCACTTATTAAAAATGAAACTAATGTATAAGATTGAGCAGGTTTTAAGTGAATGCAGCCAACGTTGTTAATCGAGTTGAGTTGCAAGCTAAATCCTGCCCTTGCTGGTCCTGGCGTAAGTGGTAGATACTGACCTTGGCTTTGGGTGTGGTAGGCAGTGTCACTTTAGTGCAGGTCACCAGAAATCAACTCCTGTGACATCTCTGAATGGTGTGTCCTGTGCTGTCACAGGCAGTTTACACTCAAGATTTGACTTCTCTTAGGTTTGCAGTGCCTGCAACTCACCAGCATCTCTGCTTACTACACCCTGCTGCAGCCTAAGAGCACCCTCTGTGTGCAGAGGTCCAATTTGCTGTGATGGGAAGAATGCCTGACAGGACACAGGTGGTTTCTGCACAGTTTCTTGTCCCCAGCAGTGTCTGCTGAGAGTCTACCAGCCTTGCAGAACTTGAAGGCCATCTGTGCATTATTTTGTCACTATCATGTAAGTGTTTCCCAAACAGTGGGCAAATTCTGTGACTCTGGCTGTCCCAAGATGCAGCCCGTGTGGTCTGCACCCCATTTCCCATGGTTCCCACAGCATCTCCAGCTGGCCAGGTCCTCACAGCCTCACTGTGAGCTCCTACTTCTGGTCACAGCTTCAGTGACCCTCCCTGGATCATGTTACTCTGGAAGCCTTTGCTCTACCCAACCTGACAGGGCATTCTTTGCTGTTGAGCTGTGCTTCATTTTTCATAGTAGACAGATACATTAAAGGAGGCATGGAATCCCGTCCCAGTCTGGGGGAACTCTCTTTCTCGCCTGGGGGCCAGGCCACAGTTCCCTGCCATGTCCAGTGTGTGGGGCCACGACACAGAATCTTGTACCAGTCTGGTGGAACTCTCTTCCTGGCCTGGGGGCCAGACCACAGTTTCCTGCCAGGACAAGCGAGTGGGGCCGAGGTGCAGAACCCTGGCCCAGCCTGGTGGACCTCTCTCCCTCACTTAGAACAACACTTGAAGCTCAAAAATGTAGGAAAATCACAAAATAAAAGACAAAAATGCAATCTCAAACATCCAGCCCATCCCAAGAAAGTCTAGGAGCTATGTGCATAGAAGAAAACACATGCCACATACCTGAAATACCTGAAATAATAGTAACTGAAATAAAGAAGCAACTCTGTGAAGCCTTAAAGGAATTCAAACTAGAAATAATCTCTCAGGTAAAAGAAGGAATGATAATAGAAATGAAGGAGATGCTGAACATATCTAAAGAAGACACAGTTAAAAAATTGGAGGAACTAAACAAAAAGATAGAATCCCAGGATGAACAATATAAAAAAAAAAAACAGAATACATAAAGCAGATGCAAAGAGATATACCAGAAATCAAAAACTCCATTGAAAGTTGTAAAAACTGCCTCAACAAATGTGAAGATAGAATCTCAGACCTCGAAGACAAGATTGCAGCCAGTGAACAGGAAAGGAAAGATCTTTTAAAAATAACAAGAAATCAGGAAATAACAATTCAACACCTGCAAGATGACACAAAGAGGAACAATATAAGATTGACAGGGGTAAATGAAAAAGACGGGGACAACATAAAGGATGTCAAGAGGATATTTAGAGAAGTAATAGCTGAAAATTTCCTAAATATGAGATTGGAAACTGATATCAAGATCAATAAGGGATATAGAACTCCAAATAGCAATAACCAAAATAAAACTACACTCAGACATATAATAATGACCATCCCAGAAATCAAACAAAAGAATAGAATATTAAAAGCTGTCAGAGAGAAAAGACAGATCACCTATAAAGGAAAACCTATCAGAATCAAAGCAGACTTCTCAGCACAAAAAATAAAGTCAAGAAGAGCATGGAGTGAAGTATTTCAGATCCTAAAGGAAAGTGATTTCCAACCTAGGATGATGTACTCTGCAAAACTGTCCTTCAAAATTGATGGAGAAATAAGATACTTCCATGACAAAGAACAGCTGAAAAACTTCATGATCACCAAGCCAACCCTTCAAAGAATACCGAAAGACAGCCTAGATACATTTACGAAAAAACCACTAAACAAAGCAGACAATTAAACAGAGCAGAAAGATAAAGATGCAACAGCAAAAAGATAACAGGACAACAATAAACCAATATAGAACAGTTATAACCATTAATGTAAATGGTCTCAATGCACCAATTAAAAGAAACAGACTGGCAGAATGGATCAAGAAACAAAATCCAACCACATGTTGTCTACAAGAAACACATCTAACCCAAAAGGATACCCATAGATTGAAAGTCAAAGGATGGAAAACAATACTTCATGCAACAGGAACCCAAAAAAAAGCAGGGGTAGCTATTCTGTTTGCAGACAATGTGAACTTCAAGCCAATAATGATCAGAAGGGATAAAGAAGGGCACTACATACTGATTAGGGGAAAACTCCAAGAGGAAGAGATAGCTATCTTAAATATATATGCACCAGACTCCAGAGCACTCAGTTATATAAAACAAGTACTAACAAAAATGAAAAACCAAATTAACATTAACACAATTCTAACAGGAGATCTTAACACACCACTGACACTCTATAAACCTTGAAGACATAGGAGTAGGTTAGGAATTCATGAACAGGACTTGAACCACACGAAAACCCTTCCCAGAGTCAATAATTGAGATTGCCTCTTATTAAAAAGTTTCTGCATTTCAAAAGAAATCTCCAGCATAGTGAAAGGAAAACCTACAACCTGGGAAAAAATCTTAGTGAACTGCCTCTCAGAAAAAGGACTTCTGTCTAAAACATATAAAGAATTTTTTAAAAAATCAGATCCCCAAAATTCAAAGACCCAATCCAAAAATGGGCATCTGAGATGAATAAATAATTTTCACATGAAGAAATACAAAAGGCAAATCAATACATAAAAAAATGTTCACCATCACTGGCCATTAGAGAAAAGCAAATTGAAACCACACTGAGATTTCATCTCACTCCTGAAAGAATGGCCAAGATCAAGAAAACCAACAACAACAAATGCTGGAGAGGCTGTTGGGAAAAAGGAACTCTTCTGCACTGTTGGTGGGAGTGTAGACTAGTGCAACCATTGTGGAGGTCAGTCTGGAGATTTCTCAGAAAGCTGGGACTGGAAGCCCCATTTGACCCAGCTATTCCTCTTCTAGGCATATTCCCAGAAGAACTGAAAGCATCATACCACAGTGATATATATGCATCCATGTTTATAGTAGCACAATTTGTAATAGCTAGATCTTGGAAACAACCTAAGTGTCCATCAACAGAGGAATGGATAAAAAAGTGGTGGTATTTTTATATAATGGAGTACTACTCCACTATAAAGAATGATCACAATGAGATATTTATAAATAAATGGACACAGCTTGAGACCATATTCATAAGTGAAATAAATCAAACTCACATGTATAAATACCGAATATTTTCACTAGTGTAAGAAATGATAAGAATACATAAAAGTATGTGGTAAACATGATTCTCAACCACATTGGTTTGAAGCCATATAATGTTTTCACTCATTAATTGCAATGATTTTAACTTGGGTTATTCGATTGTAGTATCGGTGATAGTACGAATAGCTATTTTGAAGAAAACAACACATAGTAAAAGCTAGTGCTGATTTAATATCATCTTGTTTTGAAGTCCCATCAAGCTGTTGTACATCTGTTTCCACTGGCTTTAACATATCGTATCTTACTATACTTTACTATATGCGATAGTATAAACAAAAATTTTTATAGGCAAAAAGATAATATAGAAACTGTTGTTCGTTTTATGTTAACTGGTTCTAAATACCCTATAATTCTTTCATTCTCTTGAATGGCTCCCACTGTTTTGTTATGCTTAATGCTCTAGTATATGAAGTTATACTCAAATGTTTCAAGGAAAGAGACACTATGGTAACTACTGTTATGTTAGATTATCTGGTGGTGAAACAAAATGATGCTTAAATTATTCGGTTCTGACCTGCATTGTTCTGTTATAATGTCTTCTTTTATCTCAATCTCCCCCCTTTTTAAATTAATCTATTTTTCTCATTTTTCTAATCAAGGGAAAACTAAATTAAAAAATAGTGGGATATCTTATAGTAATTTTTTGTTTTCCTATTAACCTGATTTGAACCCCAGTATTGCTCTCCCCATCCCCATTTTGGTTGATAGTATCACGTTTGAGGGTATAGGCAACCACTTTGAAGGCAATACGATTTATTATGATGCCCATTATGGTTTGACTATTATCTTCTTTTGAAGTCCTGTAATGTCTCCAGTGTAGGTTTTATTGGTTCTGTTCTGTACTGTTTTGATCAATTGTATTATACCTGAAGATAGAGGCAACTCTTTTTAAAAATGAGTTTTTAAATGGTTACCATCAAAAATGGTAACCATTTTTGATCACCTGATATTCTATTTTTGCATCATGTACTATGCCCATCCTTCAGTTCTAACCGACTGTGTTTTGCTTAGTCACGTTAGGTTTTATTCTCTTCAAAGAAAAAGTAGTAAGAACTGTGGGAGTAAAAAAATCCAAAAAGTGTAACTGTTATTGTATAAAAGAGAGGAAAGGAAGGTCATCTAAGGGATATAACTGCATGTATGTTTGAGTGTGTAGGATGGAAAAACATATTACTGAGATTTTGTTGGATCATTGAACAGAACTGTCTGCAATCTCACTGTATGAATGTCCACTTTATATGCTTTAATTTTATAATTTGGACAACTGTTTCTAAGATGACAATATGTAACCTATTAACTAGTGATTTCTTAATGTATATTTTTTTCTTGTAACTCTGTATTATTTGTACCCTTTTACTGCTTTGTTTTTTTTAAATTTCCTTTCTTTTTTTCTCTTTTAAAAAAAATATCAGCACAGTTCTTTGGGCCACACAGATTGCAATTTTATGAAACAGAATTGACAACCAGTGCAATGCCAGGCACCCGCGGAGAGCACACGCAAGGGAGGGAGCTTGCAGGGAACATGCGCATTAGAAAGTGGGGAGGCGCATGCGCATTGGGTGAAGCGTTCAGGGAGCATGCGTGTTGGGAGGGATAAACTCCCCAGTAACGGTAGTGGCCCTAATGGTGGGGCGAGTCCTGAGGCTGCCGTGGAGAGCCCTAACGGTTGGGCGAGTCCTGAGGCTGCCGTGGAGAGCGACCCACAGCCCCTAAACAAGGACTATGAGGAAATGGATGAGCGTTGGAGGAAAACCGGAGAAGCGCGTCCAGTGCCGTCCTGGACACCTCGCGCCTAAGGAGCCCAAGCAGCCGCGCGTGGACGAGGCCCAAAGCCCAGCAGCCCGGAAGGGACGCGCCCCACAGCCCCCAAGTGTCTGTGCTGGGCCTCGGTGAGCAGCGCGAGGGCGCGGGGCCTGCAGGGGGCGCTGTAGCCTGGATGGAGATGTGCCAACAGGGCCCTGAGGTAGGAGCTGAAGCTGCCTGAAGAATCCTGGCCTAACTCAGTGGCGACTGTGTTTAAAAAGTTGCCTTAGGGTCGCTGCTCTGACTCTGCCTCTGGCCATTTCCCGCACCAGCCCACCAGTGCTTTCCTCTCCCTTGGGAGCCTGGCCGCATGAACCTGCCCTGCCTTGATGAGTCTCTTACCACAGTGGAGCAGTTGCCTCGGTCCCACCTGTGCCACAGCATGTCATGTCGCCCTCACCTGCAGAGCCAGAACTGACCTGACAAACACACAGTGCCAAGGCCTCAACTCGGAAACATTCACAGCCCGAGGAGCCTCAGGGGCCACACCACGCTGCCCTAGCTAACCTGCAAGATATGGACAGCTCTCATATTTTTGCATTTTTTTCTTTGCCCTTATCTGGAAGCCAGACCCACGTCGCCAGTCCCCACATGTGTGTGGCAAGTCCCAATCACAGCTGTCCCTGGGTTTCCTTCTCTCAGCTCACCAGTGTCAAGTACCAATGTATCTCCCAGAACAGTAGCAAGGGCAACGTTGGCCACGAGTGCCCAGACTGCTCCTGTGGCTGCTGCCAACACAGCTCCTCTGGCACCAGTTCCTCAGCACACGCACTCCACAGTGAACTCTGCATTCTCTGGGGATCCCCAAGGATAAGGTCCCTCAAGGCAGGGATCAGTTGCCCAGCCAGTGTTTAGCACTCCAGGTAGGTTTACCTCTTCCCCCCTCAGACACCACTCTAGAGTCCACCACTGTCCCCTACATAGCTTTGATGTCTTCCACATCAGTGGCCACAACCCAGGCACAAGCTAAGGAGCCAACCACCAGCACAATTTCAGTGACTTCTACCAGTCAGACCCTTGAGGTGGAAGCCACATCCCCCAAAACACTTGTCATCTACCCATGGAAGTGGAAGGCTAACCACCCCCATACATCAGAGCAGGTGGAGACCAAAGACACATCTGGAACTGGCTCTGCTGTATGATACCTAGACCTCAGGGAACCCTTAGATGCCAGCTACAGGTTTGCACAGCCCAGCACCAAAGGCAAGTGTTAGGGTAAACTGAGGCACTATTGAGCTCACCGAGGCAGTGAGGCTTTTACTGCAGATGGGATGCTATTGGGCCAAGGGCAAAAAGACCATTGGCCCAAAGCAAGGAGACAAAGCATGTTTTATGAGGAAGTTTAGGTATGGGAGGGAGGCACTGGTGAAGGGGTGCAAAATGTTGAGTCTCTGAGTAGGGTTCTGGGGCTGGTTGACAGGAGAGTGTTAGTTATGGGACAGTGCTGGCAGACTCAGTGTATCTCTTGTGGTTTTTCATAGATTCGGCTATCTGCAGGTTCAGCTATGGGGGGCAGCTGCTAGCTGGTTGAGCTGTGTAGGAAAGCTGCTAGCTTCCTGTCAACACTGTGCACTTGTTGTGAGTAACAGATCTTCTTGGGGAGTTTCTCTGTTCTGGTTTGGCCAGGAATCTTGTGTAGAGACCTGACTTCCAGTACCTACTAGTCACTATTGAGAGCGTGTCCCCATCCTCAGTGATCAAAACATTCCTTGTTTTGGTGCTTATACTTGGGGTGACCTTTTGTCATCATCTTGGTTTGATTTGCCTTGCAAGCCTACAGGAGCTACAAGGAGGATTACACACAGGTGGTCTATCTAATCAATGGAAGGTATAGAGACTTGGAGACATGAGTGTAGGCTGGGACTGGCTTGGGACCACCACAGTTTGGGGCAAGTCCAGCCTCTTCATCTGCCTTTTTTTTTGCCTCTGAGACTAGATCCTTTTGGTGCAATTTTGGAGATGTGCAAGATGCTTAGACACATTTAACCACTGTCAGATTAATTCTGTGCTTACAAAAGGGTTGCTACTGTGTTATATTTATTTTTGTAAACAAGCAAATAATTCTGCTGTGCAATGGGTGGGGTGGGTAGAAGTCCTGGACCACTTGGCCCACAGTGTGTCAGAATTAGAGTAATGTCTGCTCTCCACTTAAAAAATTATAAAGAACAGAAAATATAAATGTTATCTTAGGGCATCCAGTGACACAGTTTATAAAAATGACTAGCTGTCTCTTGTGGACAGATATGATATTGTTCTGCATTTAAAATAGAGTATGCTGTCAAGTATCGATATGCATTTACTTACATTTTGTTATGGAGTTTTAATATCTAAAACTAGGATTTAAAAAAATATAACCATTGGAAAGCTTTTCCTTCTCCATTTACAGCCTTTATTTTCTATAGCTCGAGAGAGAACTAAATTATTACTGTCTCAATGAAACTTATTGTGAGGTAGTTCCTTAGTCAGGTGGCTGGAGATATGAATGGAAAAGTGGCTCGATCTCTCTTAATGCAAGTTGTCATTGATTTTCACCATGTGTTGGTTGGCTGGTGTCCTGGTAGGAGAACGTGTCCTCACATATGGTGTAGTGATGATGCAGGAGGAGTCTGTGTAGATTTTACCAGCTGTGTAACTTTGTCTTATAGACACATCCTGTAGTCAGAATCAGCAGGCCTTGGAAATCATTTTCCAAATCCAAGCTTCAGCATGCTGGAGCATATCATATGGAAGATACCTGATGGGTGAAGCAATGATTGACCAATGCGATGTTTCTGGGACTCAGAAGAGGCAGTTTATACTTCAGGATGGAAGTCGGAAAGGAAATCAGCAAAATCAGCAAAGGCTTTCAAGAAAAGGTAAGATTTAAATTATGACAAAGCGCTAAGCTTTGGTGTGCCACTTATGCCAGCAAATATTAGGGGCTGGAAAAATGGTAGGATGGAAATCATCAGCATCCCTCCACATGAGAACAGGTAGACTGGAAGAAGGTTTCTGAAAAGGAGGAAGTAGGAAGTGGTTGAAAGATGGTTTGGGAGCAGTCTTGGAAAGCCTAATTCATAGCTAAGTACAGGGCATTTGAACCCTGTTCTAAAGGAAGGTAATGATGGGGTTTTCTCTGTAAAAACTTTTTAATGAGATGAAGTTACATAAGCCACTTTAAGCACATTCGCATTTAGTACACTGAATGATTTTTTTATTTAAGGAGAAAAAAAAAAACAAAAAGGGTACAAGTAACACAAAATTTAAAAAATAAACAGTAAGAAATCACTAGTTAATAGATTACATATTCTCATCTTAGAAATAATTGTTCAAGTTACAGAATTAAAGCATATAAAGTGGACTTTCAAACAGTGAGAGTGCAAACAGTTTTGTTCAATGATCAAAAAAAAAACCTCAGTAATATGGTTATCTATCTTACACACTTAAACATATATGCAGTTATAACCTTTAGAGCACTTTCTTTTCTTTTGTACAATAACAATTATACATTTTGAGTTTTATTACTCTCACAGTTCTTATTACTTTTTTGAAAAGAGTAAAACCAAATGCGACATATCAGAACAGAGTCAGTCAAATCAAAAGGATGGACATAATAGATAATGTAAAAACAAAATACAAGGTGATCAACAATGGTTGCCATACTGTCTTTTGCTATTTTAAGAAGAATTGCCTATATCATCAGTTATAATAAAATTGAACAAAACAGTAAAGAGTAAAACCAAAACATTGGAGACATTACAGGACTTCAAAAGAAGATAATGCTCAACCAGAATGGGCTCATAATGAATCTTATTGTCTTCACAGTTGTTGCCTATACTTTCGAACTTGGTACTATTAAGCAAAGCAGAATAGGGGAAAATCAGTCAAAACAAGATGGTGAGGGCAATACAGGATTTCAAATCAACTTAATAGGAAATCAAAGTAGGTTACTATAATGTATCCTGCTATTTTTTATTTTTCCCTAAATTAAGAAGATAAAAATAAAAAAAGTAAATAATTAAAAAAGGGGGATTCAGATAAAAGAGGGTATAACAACAGAACAGCGCAGGTCAAACCATAACCATTTAAGCAAAATAGTGTTCCACCACAAGAGATCCTGACATAAAAATAGTTACCATAGTGTCTCTTTCCTTGAAATCTTTGAGTATAATTTTGTATACTGTAGCACTGAACATATCAACGTAGTATAAAACCATTCAAGAGAATGATATTATTACAGGGTATTTAGAGCCAATTAGCAGAAAATGAACAATGGTTTCTGTATAATCTCCTTGTCTATAAAAGTTTTTGCTTATATTATCATATATAATAAAATCCAATAAGATACAACCTTTTAAGACCGATGGAGGCAGAAGAATACAAGTTTGATGGGACTTCAAAACAAGATGATACTAAATCAGCACTAGCTATTATGATGTCTTGTTTTCTGCAAAATAGCTGTTCCTACCATCCAATTTTCTCTGCCTCATTTCTGTTGAGCAATTTTTCTGTCGTTTGTTGTCAGTTTGTCTTCTTCATTTCGCTTTCTGCTTCATTCATTGTGGCCTCTCTGCCACTATTTATGGAATCTTGGTATTGTCCTTTTTAAGAATATCCTGCAGTATTCTCTGTAGAGTTGAATTGGTGTTTGCAAATTTCCCTAGTTCCTCTTTATCCTGGAAGCACCTTGTTTTTACATCAATTTCTAGGGACTGTTGTGTAGGATATATCAATCTTGGCTGGAGGGTATTATCTTTCAAAGCTTGAATTATTTTCCCCCATGTTCTTTGTGATTTGATGGTTTGTCTGTAATTCTGATGGGTGTTCCCTTGTAAGTGATCTGTTTCTTGTCTCTAATGGCTTTTAATATTTTGTTCTTATATTGGATTTCTGGAATTTTGATTATTGTATGCCTGGGTGTAGCTCTGTTTGGGTTGTAGGTGGCTGGGGTCCTGTATGCCTCATACATCTGAGTATCTTTACCATTTGCTAAATTAGGGAAATTCTCTTGGATTATTTCTGTGAATAGCTTTTGTAGTCCATTTGTTTGTGTCTCTACTTCTTTTATGTTCTTAATTCTTAAGTTATAGATCCTCTTATCATCTTCTAGCCTTTGTATTATTGCCGTTTTTTTTTGTTATTTTTAAGAAGTTTTTCATTTCATGCTCCCATATTACAAATCTGCCCTCCAGTTCAGATAATCTATCCTTAGTTTCTTTCAAGCTGTTATGCCAGTTTTCAATAGAGTTTTTAGTTTCCTGGTAATCTCTTTGAACCTGCTTCATGTATTCTATGTTTTCTCTATTTTCTCCATCAAATAATTCTCCCCTTTTTTCTGTTCTTCCATTCTTCCATCTGTTTTTTCTACGGTGGTTCTTAGCATTCCTCTAACTATTCTACTTATATCTTGCTTTAGGTCGTTAATAGCTTCATTCCTGAACTCATCTATGAGGCTCTGGAGATACTGCTTTATGTTTATTGGTGCTGTGTCTGATATTGCATGTTTCTCAGGATTGGGGGCCAAGGACCATTTCTCGTTGCTCCCTATTCCCATATTTTTTGTTCCTTTTATACAAGCATATATAGGAGGCCCAGTTTCTTTCTTTGTTGGTTACAGTTTGTTTGAATTGTGCTGGCTAGGTGTTCCTGCCCACTGCAGTGTACTAGGGAGACACAGACATGGGCAGCCTCTGCTGGGCCTGCCCCTCCAGGTCAACCTACCAAAGGCTTCAACACTAGGGTGCACTCCAGGCACTGGGACCTGGTTTGGGATAGCTTACTGGGTCTTAGTCAGCAGCGTCATCCAAGCCATGCACTCCCCACCAATCCTGCTTGAGAGGGGAATATGTGACTGAAGTCACTGCAGTGCCCTGTTCCAGCTAGTCTGCCCGGTCCCAATATGTCCTTCGCTGAAGCCTCCTACTCTATGGAAGCGTCCCTGATCCGCTCACTCACCGCAGGTCGATGCAGGGCTCCTGGCCAGTCCCGCTCTCAACTCCATTCACCACTTCCCACTTTCAGAGCTTTCCCACCTCTCTCCTTGCCCTGCCGATTGGGATGCAGCAGCAGCTGCAGGAAATTCAAATCACGGCTTCCAGTGGCGCAAGCTCCTGCTTCCGTGCTGAGACCTTATCTGTTCCTGTTATATCACTGGGATTGTGTTTTCAGTTGGTTAGTTTCTCTTAGTTTAGTTCATTCCTGGGTTGGCAAAGTATATCTTCCCTTGCTTAGGACTTCTTGCCCCTCACCATTCCTGGATTTTAAGTGCAGTTTCTCAGAGAGCCTCCGAAGCTGCTGCTATCTATCCCCCATGTTCTCCTGGAAGTCACACTGAATGATTTTTAAATAGGCGAGTGACTTGATCAGAAATGTGGCACAGTATACTGTGCAGCAGTCCAGAGATGGATTGGAGATTGACTGAGAAGGGTAGAGAAAGCATGACTGGAAACTGCAGTGCTGTAAAAGTGGGACGTAACAGTAAGGATAGAGAGAGAGGGACAGGTGAAAGTTGATGGAGAAAGATTCCAAAGAGTAGATAGATGATGTCATGGTTTACGTCTGTGGCCCCCAAGCCTCATGAGTTTGCACTGTGCATTTGTGATGGTTCATTGTCTAGTGCTTGAGTTGATAGTGTCAACCCACCCACATGTGGGTGGAGCTAGGATGTGATGTAATGGCAGGAAGAAGGTGTGTCTTGCTTTTTGCTGGTTCCTGCTTGTTGTTTGCAGCCACCATGAACTGTGGCCCAGCCATGCCCGCCTGTCTTGGAGCTAACTGAGTATGGACTGAAACCTCCAAAAACTGTAAGAAATAAACCTTTCCTTTCCCAACTTGGGCTTCAGGTATTTTGTCTCAGCAAGGAGTAAAAAGTAACTAAGACAGAATTTGGTACCAAGGAGTGGGGTCATTTGCTGTGACTATACCTGACCATGTTTTTCAAGAGGCTTTATAAATGGCCTGTGGGCAGAGTTTGGAAAGGTTCGGACATGTTACTTGGAGGCATAGAGCTGGAGCAGCTTAGGTTGTTCTGTAGAGGAAATTCTGGTCAGTGCTCAGGAGACCAGAAGGCTGATAGAAAGCCTGATGGTAAAGACCAGGCTTGGGAGGTTTCTGCTGGGAAGAAGGACTGCATTGGTTGTTGGACTTCACATGATATGTGTTATGGCTTGGCAGAAAGTTTGTTTGCATTTTGCTCCTGCCCAGAGACTTTGCGTGAGACTGAGACAAAGGACTATGGATTGATTAGTCTTGAAAAAGAAATTAAAAAGCAATCCAACATTGAGGCTGTGGCATGATTATTGTTGCAGGCTTTTAGCCAGATTTATGTTACAAATCAAGAGCAAAGAGCCCAGCAGGATAATCTGCAATACTGTGAGTTTGACCAGAAGGAAAATTCCAGGAAGGCTGTGGATTGTGAAGACAGAGTTGAGATTTTGATTGCTGAGGGGAAACAGAGAGATAAGAAAGATGGGCCCGGGGCATCCCAGGAAGTGGGTCCCCAACCTTTGCAGCCTCACTGCAAAGGTGAAAGAATTTGCTCAGAGGAGAAGGCTGCAGAGCACCATGCTCCAGAATGGTGACTGAGACCACATGAGGTTCCAGAATGGCGACAGAGGCCACATGAGGCTCCAGAATGGCAACAACATAGAGAAGCTTTTCCTCACAATCAGGTAAACAGAGGCCTGAGGTCCAGGCAACTGACCCCTACAGCCAAGAGAGAGAAAAGCCTGGCTATTGCTCCCGCTAGCAACAAACCTTGGCAGCATCCACAAGGTGCTGATTTTCGGTGCAAGGAAAATGCACAAATTCTGAGGGTAAGATGGCTTCCACCCCAATTGCAAATGGCCTGGCAGGCCAAACAGTATGCTCCTGAGAGGGCAATTTGTGAAGAAGTAAAGGCGAAGCCAAAGGTATAGTGGAGACCCCAGAAGTTTGGAAAAACCAGGAATGTGGATGATCCAAGGGAAGCTGCAAAAAGTGAGCAGAGAAGATTTAATAGAAAAGCTGCGGGAGTTGAAATCACCAGATTTCAACTGGGGGGTGGAATCACCCAAACCTTTTGGAGCTTGCAACCAGTTTGCTTCAGATGCTCAGCATGGATGCTGGATGTTGGGCTTGCTTTGTTTCCAATACTTTCTATTGCCCTGTTTGTAACTTTTTGCATGGT
Source organism: Cavia porcellus (assembly GCF_034190915.1). Taxonomy (NCBI): domain Eukaryota; kingdom Metazoa; phylum Chordata; class Mammalia; order Rodentia; family Caviidae; genus Cavia; species Cavia porcellus. The sequence goes on along the minus strand of NW_026947506.1, from coordinate 52,228,917 downwards.
AATGTTTATCCTGTGCTTTTGCATTTTAGAAATGTTAACCTTGTTTCATTTGTACAAGGGGTTACAGTTAAGAGTTTACCATAGATCTTGGAGGAGACTTGGGACTTTGACTATTCAGCAATGCTGAAACTGTTAGGACTTTGGCAACTCTTGGAGGTGGACTAAATGTCTTTTGTATAAAGGATATACATGAGTCCTGGGGGCCAGGGGTGGAATGTCATGGTTTACCTCTGTGGCCCTCAGGCCTCATGAGTTTGCATTGTGCATTTGTGATGGTTAATTGTCTAGTGCTTAGGTTGATGGTGTCAGGGCTCCACCCACATATGGGTGGAGCCAGGATGTGATGTAATGGCAGGAAGAAAGTGTGTCTTGCTTTTGGCTGATTCCTGCTTGTTGTTTGCAGCCACCATGAATTGCGGCCCAACCATGCCCACCTGTCTTGGAGCCAACTGAGTGTGTACTGAAACCTCCAAAAACTGTAAGAAATAAACCTTTCCTTTCCCAACTTGGGCTTCAGGTATTTTGTCTCAGCAAGGAGTAAAAAGTAACTAAGACAGATGGTAAGGTAGAAATGGAAGGAAGAGGAAGGAGAAGCGATGTCATCCAGGGATGAAGACTGTAGCCTTGGAAACCATCTTTGTAAAAATCATAGGTAAAACTTGAAGATTGAATAAGGTTAACAAAGGATACCAATGTTGAGAGATAAAGGCCATAAAGTAAATGTACTTTAGGGAAACAAACTTTCAGGGATGAAAGGAAGGGAAAAATGTAATGTATAATATGTGAGTGTTTAGCAAAATTGAACTAGAAGAGTTTGTATGACAGAAGATTGGAGAAAATATAAGAATATGATCAAATACTGAAGGAAGGGGCTGGAGATTTAGCTCAGTGGCATAAGTGACTATCTGGCAAGTGTGAGGTCAAGTCAGTCACCAGCACCAAAAAAACCCCAAAAAGCAAAAAACAAAAAACTGAAGGAAGATTGAAAACCTTAAAAACTTGAGGAAGGCCATTAATTTTGATAACATAATGTTGGTGATTTAAAATAGTTATAGAACTTTGTTAAAAAGAAGTAGACCAAGAGTTTTGTCACTGAAAGAGAGAGACACGTAAGAGTTGTTACCTCACAGGAAGAGCTTTAGGTTCTAGGAATGGAAAGATTAAAGAGGGGGAAGGGTTCAGGGAAGGAAGTAATAGTGAGCTGGAGGACCCAAGAAAGGGAAGATTGGAACGAGCAAAATCACCGAGTATTTGGAGTGGAGTAATGAAGGCATAAATCTGTGACAACAAAAGCAAGGATTACTATATAAAGAAATAATTGGAGAAATGTAAAACTGGATCTAAAAGAAGTTGAGAGCTTGTTCTTACTTTGTTTCAGTAAAGTAAGGAATTTGGATTTATTTTATTAGCCAAACTGAGTAATTTTTAATTTTTTAAATTAAAGTTGGTGGTTTATAAAATGACTTGGGACTACCATAAGAAATACAGTTACAAAATCTTGGAGAGAAGTAGGACTTCTTAAATAGTGAAATAAACTCATTTCTCCATGACAGTGAGGAGAGGATACTTGGAAAGCCACCAGAGTCAGTGTTTTCAAGACTCTGGAAGTTAACTCAAAGCTTACAGCAATGTAAGTTCAAAAAAGATGCAGGATCCTACTAAGACCTGTGGGGTTTGTGATGTTTTATCTTTTTCTATCTCCATTTTCACTTCCTAGCCTGTGCTGTCTTTGGAAACAAGCAGCTTTCCAGTGATGGAAGGGGTGGATTGAGCTTGGAACTCTTCAGAAGGCCCCACACCAAGGTCAGTGTTCCAGGGATCTGTCTCATGGTTCTCTATAGCCTCACTGTCTATAGCCTGAAGTGTGTGCTGGGCCATCTCTCGTGCCTGGGTCTGGGAGCTCAGGAGAGCTGACAGTTCTTCAGGGAGGTGTAGGTGGAGATTTCAGGTGTGCTGCTGAGAAAGAGCTTTGCTACCTTTAACTGTCTTCTTTTTTTAGTTAGAGAAAAAAAGAAAAACAGAAGAAAGAGTAGAAATAATACAGAATTTCAATAAAAATGTAAGAAATCACTAGTTGATAAGTTATATATTGTCATCTTAGAAGTACTTGCTCAAGTCACAAAATCAAAGTATGAAAAATGGACAGTCAATCACAGTATAAAACATTCTGATAAACTAACAAAAACTTAGTACTATGGTTATCTATCTTGTACACTTAAACATACGTATAGTTATATCCTTTAGGGCACTTTCCCTTTCATTATCACAAAATCTGTTGTACATTTTGGATCTTATTACTCTTTCAGGTTATTATATTTTTATGCTAGAGAGATAATACAGTGTAAATATAAGTCTGATTTATTTTACTTATGAGAATAGTCTCAAGTTGCCTCCATTTACCTATAAAAGCCTCAAGATTATCCTTCTATATAGCCAAGTAATATTCCATTGTATAAAAATACCACATCTTTTTCATCCATTCTGTGGTTGATGGGCATTTTGGTTGTTTCCAAGATTTAGCTATTACAAATTGCACTGCTGTAAGCATGGGGGCATATATATTGCTGAGACACGACCTTTTCAATTTTTCTGGGAAAATACCCAGGAGGGAAGTAGCTGGATTGAATGGAACTTCCAATCCTAGTCTTTTGAGGAATCTCCATACTGTTTCCATGGTGCTGCACCAGGCTACACTCCCACCAACAGTGTAGGAATGTTTCTTTTTCTCCACAACCTCACTAACATTTGTTATCAATTGATTTCTTGATGGCAGCCATTCTTTCTGAAGTGAGATGAAATCTCTTTTTTTAAAAAAATTTTATTTAAGGAGAAAAGGAAAAAAAAGCCGAGAAAGGGTACAAGTTATACAGATTTACAGAAAAAAAATGAACAGTAGGAAATCACTAGTTAATGGATTACGTATTGTCATCTTAGAAATAATTGTTCAAGTCACAAAATTAAAGCTTGTAAAGTGGACATTCCAACAATGATACTGCAAACAGTTCTGTTCAATGATCCAATAAACCTCTGTGATATCATTTCTATCTTATACACTTAAATATACATGCAGTTATATAGTTTATAGCACTTTCTTTTCCTCTCTTTTGTACGATGACTATTACACATTTTGGGTTTCATTGCTTCCACGGTTCTTATTACTTTTTTGGAAGAGAGTAAAACCAAATGTGACATAACAGAACAGAATCGGTCAAGTCAAAAGGGTGGACATAATAGATAATGTAAAAACATAATGCAAGGTGATCAACAATGGTTACCATAATGCCTCCCGCTATCTCTAATAGAATTGCCTATATCATTAGTTATAATATGATTGAACAAAACAGTAAAGAATAAAACTGACAAAACCAAAACATTGGAGACATTGTAGGTCTTCGAAAGTAGATAAAAGTCAACAAGAATGGGCGTCATAATGAATCTCATTATCTTCACAGCTGATGCCTAAACTTTCGAACCTGATACTATCCAGCAAAACAGAATAGGGGAACATCAGTTAAAAACCAGATGGTGAGAGTAATACAGGGCTTTAAATCAAGATAATGAAAAGTCAAAGTGGGTTACTATAATATAACCTGCTATTTTTTTCCTTTAATTAAAAGGATAAAGATAAAAAAGTAAATAATGGAGTGGAGATTGAGATAAAAGAGGGCATAACAACGAAATAGCGCAGATCAAAACATAACCATTTAAGCAGAATAGTGTTTCACCACCAGATAATCCTAACCTAAAAGTAGTTACCATATTGTCTTTTCATTACCTTGATTTAAAGCCCTGTTTTTTTGTAGTTCTATATTACTTGTACCCTCACACTGCTTTGTTTTGTTTTTTCTCTTTTTCCTTTTAAATAAAATTTAAAAAATTGTTTTGTTTTCAGGGCTTGAAACATCTCCCTGTCAGTTAGTGTTGACTTAAAGTTTTGTGCTAAAAAGCCTACCATGATTCTAATGGACTTTCCTTAATAGGTGAGTTGTGTCTTTTCTCTAACAGCTTTTAGTATTCTGTTTTTATGCTGTGTATCTTGGATCTTAATTATTGTATCTCGGGGTGTAGATTTATGTTGGTTGTGACTGGCATTCTGTATGCCTCATGTATCTGCATATCAGATTTTTTCCCTCATATTTGGGAAATTTTCTGGTATTCTATGATTATTTTACTGATGTCATTTGTGTTGGCTTCTGCATCTTCATTGATGCCTATTAGTCTTACACTCTTTCTCGTGGCATTGTCTTGAAGCTACTGGATTGTCATTTCATGCTGCATTTTAAAGTTGTATCCTTTCATGATTGCTAATTGCAATCCTGTCCTCAAGATCTGAAAGTCTATCCTCAGCTTCATTTCAACAGTTTTTCCAGCTTTCAATAGATTTTTTGTTTCTTGGATATCTCTTTGAATTTGTTTCATGGATTCTGCTTGTTTTGTATATTGTTTTGTATTTTTCAATCAATTTCCCATGCTCCTATACTTTTTTTTGTCTAGTTCTTCTGCAGCTATGCTGAGCAACTCCTTTATTATTTCTTTCTTTACATGAGAAGCTGTTTCTAACTTGATTTCTTCTATAGCCATGTGGATTTGTTTCTTTATTTCACTTGCTATGTTTTCACAGATTTCTGGTGTATTACTTTTAAAGTCCTCTATTTCAGTGTCACTGTACTTGCTCCTGATGGACTAGATGTTTGAGATTGCATTTTGCTGTTTTGTTTTGTCATTTTCAACTTTTGGTCTAATAGTTGGTCTTTCAATACCAACAGACAACTGTCGATAATGTGAATTATAGGGTACTGCTGTGTGGTTTTTGCTTGTCCATTTGTTGGGTATCACAGTGAAGAAGAGAGCCAGTCATCTGAATTCCTCCTACAGGTTCTCTTTGGTGAGTCCTACATTCTTCTTTGGCTGACTAGCATAGGAGTATTGATGTAAGTCAACCCTTACTTAGTTCCTGGGGTTACTGTGTGTTCAAGTTGTTCCAGGTCACCAGATCTCCCTGTCTGTAGTTTGTCTTGGCTGAGACCCCGCTGTGTTACTTGGTGTATCATAATCCCTTTTAATTTTTTCCAAGGCCTTATTGGCACACTCCTCAACCTGCCTGATGTTCTCTGTGTGGAGGAAGGAATAACTCACACTCTTACCAAGTTCATCAAGGTCATACAGCTGGAGGGAGCTTCACTATGGCTCCTATTTGCCCACTGAAGACCTGTATTTTAGGGACTGGTGGGAGCCTGCTGAGGTCTGATGAGGGGTTACTGAGTCTCCCATCAACCCCGCATGGTTAATCCACTGCAGTCCAAGGTTCTGGGAGGAGGAGTGGGAGCCAAAGTTCAACAGCAATACTAGGTCGAGGAGGTAGGGTGGCTGGGCTGGTGGGACACAGACTTTTTATTTTTACTTATTCACCAATATTTATGTAGTAATTAAAAAATGTTTTTAGTTTCTTCTTTGATGTTATAAAATAGTAATTATACTACAATTGTTTCTAAACTTCATAGCATTATAAAGGACAGGCAAAATGGAGTTGTTCTGAGTGTTATATTCATGTTTGGTAAACACAGTGTAGAGAAGATGTAGATTTACTGCCAACTCTTAGGCAGTACAATAATGTTGAGTTGTATATTTGTACCTTTTGTGCTCATGAGGTTAACTTCCAAGATAAAGCTAAAAACCAAAATGTAGAACAAAGTTTTGAAAATGTCAAAATATTTTACTGCTTGCCATGTGCCAGCACTTGGTAGAGGTGAAACTGAAAACAGGTGAAGTTTCACAATAGCTGAGAGTAAACACAACACTGGTACCACATGGACTATTTGAGTTTGGGCATTGTCAATTAATAACCGCCTCCAGAGCAATCCATAACAATCAAGGCCACACTTCTGATCATCATGACTATGCCAGTTAACAGGAAAAACAGAGCCCCAGTCTTCTGCTCAGATGTTATAGGTCCTTCACCAACTTGATACAAAAGGATGATGGAAGAGTAAAAGTCTATATAGCCACAGACACACCAGTAACCAAAGATATCTTTCATAGTTGGGACACTGATGGTAAGCAAGTTGGAAAATGCCAGGATAGAACTGTAAAGAGTCTACTGTTACTGAAGTATTTTGTTGCACATAACAAGTGCATTACAGAACTTGGGATTGAGAAAATAATTGATAATACTTTCAGGGTGATGGCCACTAACACAACCAAATGAATAATTGGAAAAATAATATAATTTCCTATTAGAAGAGTGTGTGTGAAGCAGTTCTGACCCAGCATGTTCATAAAAAGTCAAGCATTCAAAGAGGGCAGCAAGCAGATACATGAGAAAAATAAAAAAAAGAAATGTTGGACACAGTCGTCATTCCCCTACAGCTGCAGCCTTTCAGCTTTTCATAGATGGGCGAATGGCCGATGAGAAACACATGAAAACTTCATAATTGGTACAGTGGTTTGTGGGTTTAAGATAAAATAGCATGGTCTTGTGGTTTGTGATTAGATGTTCATCTAACAGTTGCAGTTATGGTGGGGCAGGCTTTTCAGAGGTGGCTGAATCCAGAGTTTATTAATTCATGTTCCAAAGCTGGGGTTAAGGATATGAGTGCTACACCTACCCTAGATGGGTGGCCTGCACACATTGTAAGGCACAGAAAGAATTTTGTCCTGTCTCTCTCTCTCTCTGACTCTGTCTGTCTCTGTGTCTCTGTGTCCCTGTGTCTGTCTGTCGGTCTGTCTGTCTGTCTCTCTCTCATTTTTTGTCTTCTACACATGAACAGTTGCCCCTGTGTCATGTGCTATCCTTCTGTGGAGCCAGGAAATTACTGATTGAAACCTGTATAAATTGAACTAAATAAGCCTTTTCCCCCTTTAATTTGGGGTGTTGGTTATTTTGTCTCAGCAACAAGAAAAGTAACTAAGACATATTGTAATAGAATCAACTGTGATTGCTTTGATACAATTGTAAGATATGAAAGCTGTTTGTGTGGAGGAGCCATTCATTGTTTCATTTAATATTAAAGTAATTTTCATAGGATAAGGAATCTGAAATTTTTTTGCAAATCATCAGAAAGAAAGTACTCAACAAGGAAAGGCCACTAGTATATCCCAAGTTTGCTAAAATTTCCAGCAGTGACAAAGGAAGAGTGAATGGCAGTGGCACCAGCAGAACCAAATATAGATACTGGTCTAGTCAGATACCACAAACCAGTTGTGTCTTCAATGTTTATGAATGTGTGGATCATCAAGGATAACTCATATTACACTATGAAGAGAAGGCTTGACATAGCTCCAATGTTTTGCATGGTAATTGATCCAGAGGCTGTTTTCAGTTTAGACCAAGTGTCTTTTTAAAAAATTTTATTTAAAGAAACAAGAGGAAATTTAGAAAAACAAAATAGAAAAAATGAGAAAAAAGTAGAATACAGAATTAAAAAATTAACATCATAAATCAGTAGTTGATACATTACATATTGTCATCTTAACAATAGTTGTTAAAGTTATAAAATCAAAGCACAAAAAGTGGCTAGGCACTCAGACAGTGATAGTGCAGTCTCTTCTGTTCAATGATCTAATAGATATTTATGTAATAGATATTTTGTAATATGTTCATCTATCTTACACACTATACATGCCATTATATTCTTCAGAGCACTTTCCTTCCCTTTCACTTTTACAATATTTATTATACTTGTTGGATCCTATTATTCTGTCAGTTCTTATTTTTTATACTAGAGAGACAATGTGGTATTTACTAATGTGAGTCATGTTTACTTCACTAATGAGTGTAGCCTCAAGTTGCCTCCATTTACCTATAAAGGCCTCAAGATCATCCTTTTTTATAGCTGAATAATATCCCATTGTATGAAAACACCTCATCTTTTTCATCCAATCTGTGGTTGATGGGCATTTTGTTTGTTTCCAAGATTTAGGTATCACAGATTGTGCTGCTGTGAGCATGGGTGCACATATATCACCGTGACATGACCTTTTCAATTTATCTGGGAAAATCCCAGCAGGGGAATAGCTGGATTGAATGGCACTTCCAATCCTAGTTTTTTGAGGAACCTCCATACTGATTTCCAAAGTGGTTGCACCAGACTTCACCCCCATTAATAGTGGAGAATTGTCCCTTTTTTCCCACATCCTTGCCAACATTTGGTATCATTTGTTTTCTTGATGGCAGCCATTATTTCCAGGGTGAGATGAAATCTCAGTGCTGTTTTAATTTGCATTTTTCAAATGACCAGTGATGGTGAGCATTTCTTCATATATTTATTTTCCATTTGCATATCTTGTCCAGTCTGGTGGTTTCTTTCTGTTGTTGTTCTTGAGATTTTGGTCATTTTTATCTCTATCTAGTATGTCTTTCAGTACTCTTTCTAGGGTTGGTTTTGTGGACATCAGTTTCATCAGTTGTTCTTTGTCACAGAAGTATCTTGTTTTAGCACTAGGTGTGAAGGACAGTTTTTCTGGGTACATCAGTCTGGGTTGAAAGTTGTTTTTTTTAGTGCTTGAAATACTTCACTCCAAGGTCTTATTAAGTTGAAGGTTTGTGCTGAAAAGTCTGCCGTGATCCTAATAGATTTTCCTTGATAGGTGAGTTGTGTCTTTTCTCTAATAGCTTTTAGTATTCTGTTTTTATGCTGTATATCTTGGATCTTAATTATTCTATGTCTGGATATAGATTTATGTTGGTTGTGACTGTTTGACATTCTGTATCCCTCACTTATTTGGATATCATATTTTTCCCTTTGTGTGGGAAATTTCCTGCCATTACTTCTGTGAATATTTTAGTTATGTCATTTGCATTGACTCCTGCATCTTCACTGATGCCTATTAGTTTTATATTGTTTCTCTTGACATCATGTTGAAGCTGCTCGATTGTCATTTCATGCTGCTTTTTGTTTTTATACATTCTACCCTTGTATGATCACTATTTGTGATCCTGTTTTCTAGGTCTGAAATTCTATCCTCATCTTCATTTAAACAGTTTTGTTTGCTTTCAATAGAATTTTTTTGTTACTTGGATATCTCTTTAAATTTGTTTCACAGATTTTACTTGTTTTTTGCATTGTTCCTTTAAAGTTTCAATCAATTTCCCATGCTCCTGTGTTTTTAATCTATTTTTTCTTTAGCTATGATGAGCAATTTATTTACCAAGACTGTTATTTCTGTCTTTACACAAGACATTATTTCTAATTTGATTTCTTCTATAGTTTCATGGATTTTTTTCTTTACTTCATTTGCTCTCTTTTCAGAGATTCCCGGTGTGTGACTTTTAAAGTCCTCTATTTCATGGTCACATGTACTTGCTCCTGATGGACTAGATGTTGGAGATAGCATTTTTCCTCTTCATTTTGTCATTTTCACATTTTGGGTAAATATTTGGTCTTTCAATCCCAACAGTCTGAACCATCGGTAGTAGTAATTTTAGCGTCCTACTGTGTGGTTGATGTTTGACCAGTTTCTGGGTATCACAGTGAAGAGGAGAGCCAGTCACCTGAATTCCTCCTTCAGCGTCTGTTGGGTGAGTCCTATATTCTTTCTGGACTAAACAACCAAAAAGTATCGATGTAGGTTAACTCTTCGTTCCTGCGGTTGCTATGTCTTCAGGTTGTTGCAGGTCACCAGCTCTCCCTGTCCATAGTGTTTGTGTCAGCTGAGGCCATAATGTGTCAGCGGGGTCTCATAAGCTCTTTTAATTTTCTCCAAGATGGGGAGGCCTTAGTGGCACACTCCTCAACCTGTCTGATGTTCTCTGTGTGGAGGAGGGGATTACCCACTCTCTTGCCAGGTTCATCAAGGTCTTACCAATTGGAAGGAGTTTCACTTCTGCTCCTATTTACCCTTGGCAGACCTGTATTTTAGGGGCAAACTTACCACACTGACTGTAGCCTGCTGAGGTCTTCTGTTTGGGTGAGGGGTTCCATAGTCTCCCACCCAGCCAGCACAGTAATTCACTGTAGTCCAAGTTCTGGAAGAAGGGGTTGAATCCAAAGACCAAATGAAGTACCAGCTAGGTCCAGGTGTTGGGTGGATTCCCCAAAGAACAGCCCACCATGGTAGTCCTAAGTCATGCCACTGGTGTCCCAGGTGTTCTGTGGAGGGGCGGGCCCAGCGGCAGCAGTCCCAAGCAAGCCAGGAGTGCTGGGGTGTCCCTGGTGTTCCTTGGTGGCAGTATGAGGTGGATCGTTTTCCAGGGTGTCCCAGGTGTTGCCAATGAGTGGTGGGCCCAATGGTGGCAGTCCTAGGTGGGACTTCCTGGGCAGCCCAGGCAGGTGTTCTTGTAGAAGGGTGGGCCCAGCACGAGCCTAGGTCATCCTGGGGCTTCCCAGTTGTTCCTAGCATCCCAGATGTCCCTTGGGGAATGTTGGTGCAGAAGCTGTGCTCCATGGTGGTGTGGTGTGGTTCACTGTCTTTGTGCTTTTAAAAACTGAGTTGCAAGTTGGGAAGAATTAATTAATTAAATCTTCTACTTGATCTTTTTTTTTTTTGTGTGTGTGTTATTGAGACAAGGTCTTGCTGTGTAGTTCAGGCTGGTCTTTAGTTCATTTTGTAGCCCAGGTGGTCTGAAACTTGCAACAATGTGTCTAATTCAGCCTCCTGAGTTCTGGGATTATAGAGTGCACCACCACTGCAGTATTTTTAAAATCTTTCTTTTCATAGACAAACCTATTGTTCCATTTTATTCCAAGTAATATACTTTGTATTTTTTAAAATAAATTAAAAAATTTTTTGTAACAGGGAGCAAACTCAAGACTTTGCATTTGCGAAGCAGGCAATTACACTGCTGAGCTAAACACCTGGCCCTCAACTAATACATTTTAATCAGTGGTTTCTCAAGTATCTTCTTATGTGGTTTCATCTCTGAGATACACTATCTATCTGCGTTATGCTCAGATGAAGGAGTGAAATACATTAGTTAAGTATCCAGTGGCCTGGATCACGTCAGTTTTAAAGTTTCTTCGAGAATGCTTTCAAACCCAACAAGAATGACACAAAACCTTTACATGCTGGAGAACTATACTGTTATGTAAACAGAGAAGTAACAAGAAACATAACACCTATGTTGTAAACAAAGTAGTTTATTACTTTTGAAAAACATAGACATGGAAATGAAACATAAATATAAAATTTAGGATTCCCTCACAAAACAACTGCAAGTAACATTCAAATCTTTAAGATTGAAATTGTGTAAATAATTTTCTTTCGAGTTGGTAGGTTGTTGTATTTGGGAAGGAAAGAAATGTATTTCATGAGGCAAAACACTAACTTTTTTCTTTTAATTGGTACTGGGTATCAAACTCATGACCGCCTGCTTGCAAGGCAGGTTCTTATGCCACTGAGCTAAATCCCCAGCCCCAAAACACTAATTTTTAATACTGAGTTAACATTGTTGTAAGTTGTCTAAAATTACATAGTTTCTGTCCTTTAAAACCTATATTATGTTCCTAAGGTTTGTGTAACTTCTGTCTTAAATAATCGGGCTCCCAATGGGGTACCTACTGCCAAGGTAACATTTAAGATAGGTTTCAAAATAAACTTTCATATCAAGTGCTGCTGTTGGTGTCCAATTCCTTTATAAAACATGCCAATTAATATTGCTATTAATATTAATACCCTCCTTCACCAAATCAAGAACCAAGAAATTTAGATACTCAAAATAGAGATAGTGCATGGCTCTTAAAGAACTCCTCACAAACAAGAGGGAAACTCTTTGCAATATAAAACATCCCAAAAATCTTAGTGTCATTTTAAGCTTTGGTACCATGTATAAATACAGAATTTTAAACATTATCATATATTATCTGTAATATATGATATATCATATCATATATTATCTGGAATAATTTGGGAAATGTGAAAATTAAGCTTTTAACTTTTGTTCCAGTTCTGCTTTCTATCCTTTTTTAAGAGACTAGAAAAAGTTTAGAATAAATGAATAATATTCTAAACTCACCAAACTGAAATGTTCCAATAAGGATTTTTAAGTTTGCAGCTTTTTTACCTACTCCAGTGCCCTTAAAGGCACAAACATAGTAGCCAAAGGCTTAAAACTACTCTGAAACTTTTGGGATGCCTTGTACTTTACTATCTGTAGTGATTATTGAACCATCATATTGGTTCGCATTATAGAAATATCTTCGGACATGTTTACTTAACAAAGGGAAATCATCAAAAAATTATCAGCACCATTTTTAACTCATAAGATTCTGTATGAACCCGATAAAAGTAGATAGCCAATAGCAGATGATTTTTCTTTATGGCCACAGACATGGTATGGCATGAGGCTGCTAAGTAGTGCTTGTAAAGAACCTGAGTGGCAAGTGCGCTCCGGCTGATTTTTTGTGTAAAATTGCTGACATGACTGCCTAGGAACTCAGTGATACCACAGGAAGGAAGAATCTTCAATACTGATGAAGTGGTAGTGTACTCCTAAATGATTTCATGAGTGTGAATACTCCTATTTTGGGGCTGGTTGAATGACTCAGTAATAGACATACTACCTGAGACATGGATAGGAATGTGGATTTTTCTCTCAGCACCATGTAATACAAAAGGTTCCCCATTTTTTAACAGTAATACTACGATAATCCTAAAAGTCTACAAAGCTATATAGTGGCAGGGGACATGAAAAGTATACAAATACTATTTTTAAAAATCTACCTTAAAAATTTATTACAACTTTAAACTAGCTTAAATGTATACTCTTAATCCAAAAACCTTGCAGAGTTCACAGGCACTGGCCTGTGAAGTAAGCGAATGGTTGTGTCATCCAGGAGCTTCTGCTTTGTACTACTACTAACTCTGCTCACATGAATGAAGAAAGGAAGTGTGTTGCTGCTTTCACAAGGTCTCTTCCCATATAATACAACTATAACTGTCCAACAGTTTCTGAAATTCAAGGTCTTTCCTTTTGGCAAAATGTTCACTTTGGATTTTTTTTACAAGACAGGTGGTCCATCTTGTGTAAATGAGGGTCTAAGATGTCATCTCTCTCTTTTAGGACAGGATGGCTTTAGAGAGTCGAATTCCAGTGAAGCTGTCATCACTGGAAGATTTTCTGATTTCACCTCTGTACAAGCCTCCATCCTCACAGTATCTTGACATCGCCTAGGAAAGTTCATCAAAAGGAATACAGGTAAAATTTTTAAAAGACAGAAACCTTAAAGAAAAATAATCACAGAAGTTTAGTCATACAAACTTACTTTAGCTACTTCATGGTCACTGATGCTTTGGGTGTTTGAGACCTGCACTTCCAGGTTAAGAGGCTGCTACTTCCTGCCAATTCACTAACATTCTTTAATGATGATTCAATTACCAAGTAAGGGGAAGTTTGTTCAGTTACAGTCTTTACAAATGGAGTTTCCAAAGCCGACAAAATTTGGTGATACGATAAGCTACTAACAGCATTTTTTATCGTGTAACTATATTAAAAATGATAAAGCTACATATGTGCAAAAACAATCAGTAAATACTGACAGAGCTATTCCAATGCTATCTGACCATTATTAGTTTCCAAACTCTAAGGTATTTCCTTGGAAGGTGGTATGAATTTAATGTAGAGCAGGACAGTTCTGTAGCACCAAAGGATGCTTCTTCAAATTAACATGAGTTGTAGGAGCAAAATACATATTCCAAATTGGATAAGTCCTCAGTTTAAGAATGAGTTCTGTTCTGGGAGAACATTCCTGAGTCAGATTTATTTGTGAGTCCAACAAAATTAATCTCATAGTCATTGGACACAAATATACAATGTAAAGCACTGAAAAGGCAATCACCAGTGAAATAATCATCATAATCTGCTTAAACCTGCAAATAAAATATTTGTAACTTGGGGACTTGCTGTGCCACCGACACACTACAGAAAGTACCATTTGAATGTAAGCATCTTTTTCAGGTATCAATTGTTTTGGTGGAGGATCACCAAAAGTCACAAACCATGTGCATTATTTTGCCTATGTAAGCTGCCACTTCCCTTTAAAACTCATGTACTTCCAATTTCCACATGCACATCACATATCTTACATATTGGCTGTCATGTTAGCCACTAAGAATCTATCTACTGAATCCTTGGTCTTGAAGTAGGACAGCTGAGTTCTGATATGAATTTTAAAATTGAGTAAAAAATAAGCACAAGTAATTAAGTGAACAGTATTTGTATACATGGTAAAGAAAACAAGCCCAGGTACTTAATCATGTGTGGCTATGGAGAAAGGTAGCGGTTCAAAAGGAAAACCATTTTGATCAGAATAATGCTGATTAAAATATTCTGAATTATGATCAAAGAAATTAGAACTGCTTTTAAATAATAATGTGGATCTCTATCTGAACCATTAAGAACTAACACATATGACACACACTAAAGGTTTAGTAAACTCTTGAAAGTGTTAATTTCAAAACCTGCCATTTTCCTTAACTACTTTATATGATATAGCCACAGATGCTGGCATTAGTGGCTCACAGAACACCCTATTTAGTGAAGGCACAGCCTTACTTCTAGTTTCTGTGCTCTTTCTTTGGTGAGAGGTGCAGACACAAAGTACATGTTGCTGTGATCTGCTAAAGAGCGAAGATCAAAGTAGTATTTGGCATAAGTGCTCGCAGACACATTAACATTAAACTCAAGCAGACACAAGTAATGCCTTTCCAGTTGATTTCTGTGGAGGAAGAACACAGAAAAATGAACATCAGACAATTTTGATCAGTAGACTATCTTCGAAAATGTCATTTTGCGCTTCTAAGGACTGCTGTAAATTCTATTAAAAATTTTTATTTAAAGAAAAACAGAACAGTAAAAGGGTACAAGTAATACAGAATTTGAAAAAAAGAAACAGTAAGAAATCACTAGTTAATAGATTACATAAAGTCATATTAGAAATAGTTGTTCAAGTTTCAAAATTAAAGCATACAAAGTGGACATTCAAACAGTGAGACTGCAAACAGTTGTGTTCAGTGATCCAACAAAACTTTATCTTACACTCCTAAACACACTTTCAGTTATATCCTTTAGAGCACTTTCTTTCCCTCACTTTTTTACAATTACAATTACACACTTTGGGTTTTATTACTCACACGTGCACAAGCACATACACATGCACATGCACATGCACACACATGCATGAGTTCAGTGCAGTGGAAAGAGAAATGACTAGGAACAGCCCTGTGCTATGTGTCTATGCAGCTGCCTTTGCACCTTCTATACACAAAAAATCAGAGCCCATCAGACTGATTTCTACCCACATACAACACTCCTAATAAGGGGTAGGCAGGCACAGGAGTCTGTAATAAATTCTGTTGTAAAGACCAGCTAAAGCAAAGGTACTACTTGTGACTCAGACTAAACCTATAGCCCCAAGGATATAACAGTGATCAAACATTTATTTCAAAAGTCAGACATGGTAGCCCCTAAAGAAGGGAATGGCGCTGAAAGCTGTTAAAAAGCCATGAAGATAAACACAGTAATATGTTATACTGCTGGTAAGGCTATAAAATACTTGTCTGCAACCTCCAGAAAAAATTACACCTTATGAAGCATACCATTACAATAATAATCCATTAAAACAAATTAATGATGGAAAATATGAATCTCTATACTGTAGATTGACAGGGTTTAATAGTTTTAAGCTCATTTTTATTTTCTATATAATGTAATATTTAAAATATTTCTTAAAATGCATGCCTTAAGGGAACAAGTGAACTGGTACATGGATAGAAAAGTCACCAAAACCTTTTAAACTCACATGTCTTGGAGTGCAAGGTTCTTGAGGATCTGGCAGAAGTGTATGTTCCACACAGCCTTATCATGCCAAACCTTGAAGGCAAGAAGAATGGCTCCCAAGACAATCCTTTTCCAGTTGGTAGGACAGAGGTCAATCTTAGCATATGACATCAACCTTTCTAAGTAAACCTGCAAAGAGTAGAGTAGAGCACCGCTTTTTCATTTTAGCTCTGTTGAAGTGCTTTGCTAAGAACTGTTGTACATGATGTTTATTCTGTGATGAGAAAGGGAAGTGGGACTGAGAGATTGTGCTCAGCTAAAGCAAGATGTCAGGTCACAGCTGTAAATCAGACAAGTCTACTGCCCATGTAAATTTCCTACACAGCTTTTTGATTGGAATGCCTAGACATTGCAACAAAAGTCATCCAGCAGGTAGTATTGCTATCACCTCCACATTCGTGAAGGGCACAGGTGTAAATTTGTTCAGTAAATACCAAGTGCCACCAACATGCAATATAACATACAGGTGGTAGATATAAAATGGATTTAGACATGTTGTAGTCAGCTGTGATACCTAACTCACAGTGAGAACATTTCATCTTTTCATAGTATTAAGACTTTTGTGGCAATAACTGATGGACAAAAGCACCTACCCATGGCTGATGAACAGAACAGCATGAGAGGTGCAAGATTTACAGCTATGAAGTTTTTCTGAAATGCAGTACCTTTATAATGAAGCCACAAGTAAAACAAGATGGTCCTTCTTAGAGCCCTTTTTCATATTTCCACTATTCATGAATATCCATTTTCCTTCCTACATAATTAGCAACTTATTCAATGCTTTGGCTTTATGATGAGAAGAACAGCTGCCAGCCTGTAACGCTGAGACCCCTAAAGTTCTAGGAAGTTCATGACATGACCTCAGGCACTGTTTACATATATCTAACATCTGTTCTACAAAGAACTAGGTGAGCAAATTGCTGAGTAAGGATTACAGAGGAAGCTGCTTACTGTTCCTTAAATCTGATCAATACAAAAGTTTCCTGATGCTCAAATCTCCTAGATAGAAAGTTTAAGATTTGCACATGTACCTATGCACATCCTTGTATACTTGAAATCATTTCTAGGGTATTACACTAAAAAAAATTCAAGGATTAAGGACAAGGAAAAAGAAGGCCATAAAATTTCCCCAAATGGTGAAATTTTAGAAGCAGAGCTCATGGACTGGATATGCTATTTTAACTCTTTCTATCATGACTAAAAGGAAAAAGGCTCACTTTTAAGAATATAGTTACAATCTGTAAGCTGTTGTCTAGCAGTCCATATTAGGCAATATTCTTAAACCTTGACTGTATTCATTCTCCAATACCTGCTCCCTTAGCTATTCTAAATATGATACTGTGTTCCAGGATGCAGTTCTTCTGTATATAAATGATGTGAGATAATGAAAGAATGCTGGTCATCCTCAACCCCTGTTCATCTTTTCCATGGCTTTGTTTTGGGTTAGTATTCATTTGTACCACTTGCCTGTTATGTGAGTGGACCACTGTTCTTTACTTTCAAACAAGGCAAACTTTTCCATCAGTATTGCCCCATCCCACTTCTGCTGGACATTAATTACCAAGACTTTACAGGTCAAATGCCCCCCCCCAACGGGTGGTTTACATTGCTCTCATCTCCCTTGCTGAAACTCCAGAACTGCTACCTATCACCTGGCTCACTGTATTATGCCTATGCATATCCCTCGTTTCCCCTTTTTTCCTTTAACCATTTTTCCCTGTATCACTGCACTCTTTTTTTTTTAAATTTTATTTAAGGGGAAAAGAAAAAAAAAGCAGGGAAAGGGTACAAGTTATACAGATTTACAGAAAAAAAAATGAACAGTAGGAAATCACTAGTTAATGGATTACATATTGTCATCTTAGAAATAATTGTTCAAGTCACAAAATTAAAGCTTGTAAAGTGGACATTCCATCAATGATACTGCAAACAGTTCCGTTCATTGATCCAATAAAACTCTGTGATATCATTTTCTATCTTATACACTTAAATATACATGCAGTTATATAGTTTGGAGCACTTTCTTTTCCTCTCTTTTGTACCATGACTATTACACATTTTGGGTTTCATTGCTCCCACGGTTCTTATTACTTTTTTGGAAGAGAGTAAAACCAAATGTGACATAACAGAACAGAATCGGTCAAGTCAAAAGGGTGGACATAATAGATAATGTAAATACATAATACAAGGTGATCAACAATGGTTACCATAATGCCTCGCACTATCTCTAATAGAATTGCCTATATCGTTAGTTATAATACAATTGAACAAAACAGTAAAGAATAAAACCGACAAAACCAAAACATTGGAGACATTGTAGGTCTTCAAAAGTAGATAAAAGTCAACAAGAATGGGCGTCATAATGAATCTCATTATCTTTACAGCTGATGCCTAAACTTTCGAACCTGATACTATCCAGCAAAACAGAATAGGGGAACATCAGTCAAAAACAAGATGGTGAGAGTAATACAGGGCTTTAAATCAAGGTAATGAAAAGTCAAAGTGGGTTACTATAATATATCCTGCTATTTTTTCCTTTAATTAAAAGGATAAAGATAAAAAAGTAAATAATGGAGTGGAGATTGAGATAAAAGAGGGCATAACAACGAAACAGCGCAGATCAAAACATAACCATTTAAGCAGAATAGTGTTTCACCACCAGATAATCCTAACCTAAAAGTAGTTACCATATTGTCTCTTTCCTTGAAATCCTTGAGTACAACTTCGTATACTGTAGCATTAAGTATATCAAAACAATGTAAAACCATTCAAGAGAATGACAGCATTACAGAGTATTTAGAATCGACTAACAGAAAATGAACAATGGTTTCTGTATAATCTCCTTGTCTTTAAAAGCTTTTTGCTTATACTATCGTACATAATAAAATCCAATAAGATCCAGCCTATTTAAACCATTGGAGACAGAAGGACAAAAGCTAGATGAGACTTCAAAACAAGATGATACTAAATCAGTATTACCTATTAAGATGTCATTGTCTCCAAAATAGCTGTTCCTATCATCCAATCTTCTCTGTCTCATTTCTGTTGAGCTCTTTTTCTGTCAGTAGCTGTCAGTTTGTCTTCTTCATTTTGTTCTCTGCTCCATTCGTTGTGGCCTCTCTGCTATTATTTCTGGATTCTTTGTATTTTTCTTTTTTTAGAATATCCTGCAATACTCTCTTTAGAGTTGAATTGGTGGTTGCAAATTCCCCCAGTTCCTCTTTATCCTGGAAGCACCTTGTTTTTCCATCAATTTCCAGGGACAGTTGTGCAGGATATCTCAATCTTGGCTGGAGATTATTATCTTTCAAAGCTTGAATTATTTCCCCCCACGCTCTTCGTGATTTAATGGTTTGTGCAGAGAAATCTGCTGTAATTCTGATGGGTGTTCCCTTGTAAGTGGTCTGTTTCTTGTCTCTTACAGCTTTTAATATTCTGTTCTTGTATTGAATTTCTGGAATTTTTATTATTATATGCCTGGGTGTTGCTCTGTTTGGGTTGTAGGTAGCTGGGGTCCTGTATGCCTCATACATCTGAGTATCTTTACCTTTTGCTAAATTAGGAAAATTCTCCTGGATTATTTCTGTGAGTAGCTTTTGTAGTTCACTTGTTTGTGTCCCTACTTCTTCTTTTATGTTCTTAATCCTTAAGTTATGGATCCTCTTATCATCTTCTTGTCTTTGTATTATTGCTGTTTGTTTCTTTGTTATTTTTAAGAAGTTTTTCATTTCATTCTCCCATATTACAAGTCTGCCCTCCAGTTCAGATAGTCTGTCCTTAGTTTCTTTCAAGCTGTTATGCCAGTCTTCTATAGACTTCTTAGTATCTTGGTAGTGCCTTTGAACCTGCTTCATGTATTCTATGCTTTCTCTGTTTTCTCCATCAAACAATTCTCCCCTTTTTTTCTGTTCTTCCATTCCACCACCTGTTTTTTCTTGGGTGGTACTTAGCATTTCTCTAACTATTCTGCCTACTTCTAGCTTCAGGTCGTTGATAACTTCATTCCTGAATTGGTCTATGAGGCTCTCTATATGGTGCCTTATGTATATTGGTGCGGTGTCTGCTATTGCCTGTTTCTCAGAATTGGGGGCCGAGGAGCCTTTCTTGTTGCTGCCTTTTCCCATGCTGCCACTTCTTCTCGGTTCCTTATATATGCAAGCTTATATAAGAGGCCCAGCTTCTCTCCCAGTCAGCCACAGCCTGATCGAATTGCGCCAGTTAGGTGTTCCCGCTCACCGCTGCGCACCAGGGAGTTACGGACCAGGCAGCCTATGCATCTCCCCTCCCGGCCACCGTCAGGCTCTGGGATCTGGGTTGGGACAGCCTACCAGGTCCGCCGGCAGCATCACGCAGGCCAGGCACTTTTCACCAATCCCGCCCGAGAGGGGGATGTGTGGCTGGAGTCGCCACAGCGCCCTGCTCCCGCAGGACTTCTCAGGCCCAGAAAGTCCTTTGCTGGAGTCAAACTGTGGTAGAGTGTCAGTTTCTCTCACTCACCTCACCACAAGTCAGTGCACGCCTCCCTGCCATTCGCAGATTGCCGTTCTCAGAGCTTCTGCACGTCTCTCTCCTTGCCGAGCCACTGTAGAGGCAGCCAGCTGCTGCGCGGCGGGAAACCCAAATCGCGGCTTACAATGGCGTGGGGTCCAGCCTCCACACCAAGGCTTTTCTCTTCATGTTTTAGCACCAGGACTGCATTCCAAGTTGGTTTCTCTCAGCCCAGTTGGTTCCTGAGTCAGCAGAGCATATCTCCACCTGCTTATGTCTCCTTAGTCCGCACCATTCTTGGCTTCTGAGCCGAGTCTTTCATAGAGCCTCCGGTAGTTGCTGTTATCTGTCCGCCATGTTCTCCCGGAAGTCCCCTATCACTGCACTCTTCTGGAACAGTCTTGCCAATCCGATTGTGGCATGCAAACTTACACACCAGTTATGCATCCTAACACTCCACTCTCCAACCCTCCCTAATATGTAAGCAGCATTGCTCCTTGTCTAGTACTATGAATAAAATTTATACTTTGACATATTCCACACCAATCTATGCATACTTTCTGTTATCTCTACTTCCATTGGTAACATGAAAGCTTTCTGTCCTGAGCTTGCATTTGTCTGTGGTCATCTGCATCACCATGTTGCTTCCTAACCCTCCTTCTCTGACTCTAACCCAAACCCCACCTGCAGTTTACTTTCCCCAAGACAGTCTGGAAAGCCCTGACATGTAAGGGGCAATTCATGGGTAGATCAATATCTGCCAAATGATACCAATCAAACTCCCATGCTTTGCAAATGATGTGTGACCCTGAGAGGGTGATCCTTACCCACAGCATGCTAGTCACCCTGTTCTTGCTTGAGCATATGAAACATGTTCCTGAACTGGGGGCCTGCATCTTACCCTCTTGAATGTAATGCAGGAGCACCTTGCCTTCCCTGCTCCAGTCAGATTGTACTTCAAGTGTCACCACTCTGAAGCAAGCTCTTCCTGGCCACTCTGCCTAAAACTGAAACCTCTGAAAGCTTCAGCCTCTTACAATGCTCTGTCTTCTTGACATTTACTGCAAGGTGAGATATTCACATACCTGAAAAATATCCCATGACTTTTTTACTAGATCATGAGCTCACAAACAGCAAGAATTTTGCTCTGTCTCTTTGTTCTTCCCCAGCATAAGTATCAGTGAGTATCAGTGAGTGTCAGTGCAATTTCTTGGCCTAATTTATCACTCTGACCACACCATCTCTCGCCTTGAGTTTTCTTTTCCCCTTTCTCCCATTGCTCTGGCTACTCCTTTGGAAACTTTTCCTTTAACTGCTAAGGACTCCTGCCCACATTTCAATGAATTCATTCTGTATATTTGAACAGCCACATTTCTTTACTTCTTAGTCACATTTCTGTGCCTGTACCCATACATCCAAAAGATATGAAGATATGCCCCAGTTATTTCAAGGAGCATCAAGCTTACCTTGTTTACATGGACACTTCCACCTCCAACCCAGCTCTGCTTGCTGTGCTATCTATCTCTACAAATGGAAATGTTCCTGACGGGTTTCTGTTTCAACACAGGGCATGACTAAATGCCATCAGAGCAGCTGCTGTCTTGAGTGATTTTTGTCTTCAGGCTATGTATATGACTTTCCACTATGCATTTGGTAGAGGAAGGACTAGAACAATCTCAACCATTTCACCACTATTGAAGATGATAAAATCCCACCTTCCAACTTCTGTGTGGATAACACAAATATGAGGACACAGCTACAGTGTATCATGATAACAATGCTTTTTAAAGAACTACTGGTACTGTCATCCTGGGCAACTTCATGAATAGACAGAAGCTGTCAACTGGGATGGGTTGATACCCATACCCCAAAGACTAGAGAACTGAAGGCAGTGAATTGCCTGAAACACAGCCTGGGTCCTGTTTTGATCAGCCTCAAATCAGTGTCTGTGTCTCCTATGGTCCTGTTAATGCTCTCCTTCCCACCCCACAGCATGTGTATGTGTTCACGTGTCAACTCTGTGTGTACTGATGTGTGTGGGGAAAACTCTTCAGCTTCCTTTAATTGCAATTGTTTTGTGATGAGAAAATTAAAGACACCATTTTAAATGATAATGCCTAGGGAACCCAAGTACATTTACTTTCTTTTCATAGGCTTTTTTATGGTTTGTGTCTAGATGTCCACCCAAAGCCATGGGCACTCAGAGGACCCTTTTAGAGAAGGGCAAATCTAGATTATGCAATGCTGGGATTAAGGGTGTGTGATTGCTGGGTCAGATTATTGGTTGGATTGGCACTGCCCTAATTCCACTAGGCGCTATAAAGTGTAAGGAACAGAAAGAAGCTTGACTCTCCCTATTTCTCTTATTACTTTTGCTTTCTTCCACTGACATGGGCTATTGCTCTTATGCTATGTTCCACTGAACTTTGGAGCCAGTACATTATGGACTAAATCACTACAAATTGTGAGCTAAATGAACTTTTCCCCTTTGTACTTTGGGTGCCCTTTATTTTGTCTCAGCAATGAAAGAAATGTAACAAAGGCTGGTCTCAGTAAAGTTCTCATGATAATTTAAGGAATCTAACTTGAGCAAAGTGAACTTTTTTGTGTACAAGACCATTTGCTAAGCATGTTTCATGAAGAAGAAACAACTTACCAAAGTCATTATTGCGCATTCAGTTGGTATCCATATGGCATTAAAAATAATAGCAACAAATCTGTAAATACATTCATGTTCAGGGTCATGCTGAAAGTAGTCCTCTGGAAGCTTCTCTTCCTGAAAGGAGAAATGATGCAATGCAAGTATGAACTGAAGAAAGGTTTAAATATTCTTAAGACAGCAACCTTCACCTTATGTTCACATGTTCCTTAAAATAATTTCCCCTGGCTTGTATGTCATTTCATCTTCTCCTAGAGACACTGGGATCTTTTACTTTGCCCAGTGATGCTTTGGTCAGTGAGGATCACATATTCAACAGCAGCCCCATAATGACCACATGGTGCACCAGAGTCATCTTTGTTGTGTAAGCACACTCTGATGTTTGCACAAGATTGGATCACTTATCAATACATCTCTCAAAATGTACTCCATTAGTAAGAAGAAGAGAAGTGTGCAAGGTCAGAAAAATCAATATTTCTTTCTACTGTGATTAACAGCATTCTAAGGTTCATTTATAGCCTTAAAGTCTTCTAAATTCTATGTTGTATTACTTTGTACAGGGCCTGAAGTCTAAAATATATAATTATTGTCCTGCAGCCACACCCTCTTCTGCAAGTCAGCAGCCAGATGACAGCTGAGCAGTGAAAAGTGATAATATGCCTGAGAAACTGACTTTAAATTTTACATCATTCAAACCTAACTCTTTCCTCAGATATATCACCTATCCAGTAATGTGTATATCAGATTCTATTGAAAATTCTTATTATTATTTTATTAAAAGAGAAAACAAAACAAAACAAATCAAAGCAGTAAAGGGTACAAGTAATACAGAATTTCTGGACAAATATATGCAGTAAGAAATCACTAGTTAATAGATTACATATTTTCTTCTTAGAAACAATTGTCCAAGTTACAAAAGTAAAGGATACAAAGTGGAAATTCATACAGTGAGATTGCAGATAGTTCTCTTCAATGGTCCAACAAAAACTCAGTAATAAGGTTTTCTATCCTGCACACTTAAATATACATGCAGTTATATCCTTTAGATCACTTTCTTTTCCTGTCTTTTTTTGCAACAATTACACTTTTTGAGATTTATTACTCCCACAGATCTTACAACTATTTTTTGAAGCAAAAAAAAAAAAAAAGAACAAATGTGACAAAATAAAACAGAGTTAGTTAGAACAGAAGGATGGACTTAGTACGTGATGCAAAAACAGAATACCAGGTGATCAACAATGGTTACCATTATGCCTCTTGGTATCTTATAAAGAGTTGTGTATATCATCAGGTATAATAAAATTGAGCAAAACAGTACAGAACAAGACCAATAAAACCTACACTGGAGACCTTACAGGACTTCAAAAGTAGTTAATAGTGAATCCATAATGGCCATCATAGTAAATCTTATTGTCTTCAAAGTGGTGGCATATACCCTCAAACTTGATACTATCAAGCAAAACTGAATAGAGTAAAATAAGTCAGACCAGAATGGGAGAGCAATACAGGTGCTCAAGAGAGGTTAATAGGAAAACAAAAATGTTACTATAATATATCCCACTGTTTTTAAATATAGTTTTAACTAACTCTTTCCTCAGAGATTTCACCTATTCATTAATGTGTATATCAGATTGTACTGAAAACTGTTTTTGAAAACCTACATTTTCTGATGTTGGATTAGTACATTTATTCACTTTAGTTCAGTAATAGAGCTTTAAGCCACTTTTGCCCGTATTGTAACCCTAAAGAACAGTTCTTTTCAACATGAGGTTGAAAAGCACATGATTTAAATTCAAATAGAAGTGTGTGATTTATTTCTGCACTTAATATCAAAAGAAAAAGCATCAAAGAAATGATTAGGTAAAAAATGATGATCTTGTAATACTGACACTTACTGTGAGTGGATGCAGTCTCTCATCAAAAATATCCAGGGATCTATTTGCATCTCTGCAAAGAAAAGTTCATCTAAATCATTTATATCTTAGTTAAGTACCTGGTAAGGGTAGGGGACCCTGGAGGAGGAGGCCTAACCTTCAACATATCTAACAGCTTTACAAATTCTTCTCCTTAATTTTGACCTTAAGACATCTCTTTGTTTAGTGCATCAAGTACTGTGAAGACTTTTCTAAGATAACCAGGCTAAGTTGCATATAAGTAATGACACTTCCTTACAGGCAATGCTAGTAAACCAGCAGTGCTAGGTATTCAAACCTAGAAGTGTAGTAAATGCGAATGAGATTTAGATCTCTAAAGTTTTCTTTTCTTCAGTCCTCTATATTTTCATCATGCATTTGTGTTTCTGTTGTGTTAAAAATGTAGCAGCTTTTGTATAGGAGACCAGTATTTTCATTAAAGTACTATACTGTGTTCCTATAAATCAGTGGTTTGCTGTGGTCTCTGGACCTCTGGAGATTCCTCAGTCTCATTTTCAGGAGGCTCAAGAGCTCAGACTGCTCTTACAATCATGAAGAAATTACTGATTTTTTGACTGTTGGTCACTTGTTATGCTCGTATAAAGGCAAAAGCAAAACTTGCAATTTCTTAATGTGAACCAAGCCTATGGCACCACGTTACATCAGAGGTCATTGTATTTTTCATTGTCCCTTGCAGTTTTGTTTAAAAACTTTTTATAATTGCCCATGATGAAACAGCAAAGAATAATGTTGGTAAATCTTGGATCATCTTTTTGGTATTATGAATAAATGAAAAGTTCACATAAAGCATTTCTGCATACTGAAGTATGTTCTCAGAAATTCACTTCTGATTTAGTTGTGAGTTTGACAGTCTTTTTATCATAGAACTTTACTTTTACATGAAACAAGATATGTGAAGAAATAGTTGTTGCCAATGTCAAATTCAAGCAGTGAATCTAAAACTTTGAGATTTATGGGAGATGTATACCTTCAAATCTTCCTATGACAGACTCTCAGTATCTCCAAGACTTTTTGCTTACACTGGTGATGATAATAACAAAAGTGTTCTGGATGTTGTAAAAAATCTGAACTGGTAATTTCAAAGCTCACTGAAGTTTATTATTAATCATGTACTGATAAAAGAATTGCTCACTGTGAAAGACACACCATTAAGTGTTATTTTGTAGCAATTTCAGAGACACCATGTAAAATTCCATTATACCTAACTTAAGAAACTAATGGTTGCAGTGTTTGAGGTAAAGTAAAAGACTATCCATAATGATCTCTATTTTAAAAACATATTTATGTCCAAAGATATACAACTATGTGATTGGTTATTCTTCTGATTGTTTCTTACAAAAGAACTGTCAATGAATCAAGAAAAAGGTGAATTTAATTGTGTTCTATTCAGTCACATGAGGACTTGTACATCAGTGTAAATAGAGATACATTTTTCGCCCAATGTAGAAAGGGAACAGAAATGTCAAAGAGTTATAAAAGATAGTTATTTTTGTTATGTGTGTTAACAATGTGGTTTTTAATGGGAGTGATCTTGTCCAACAGTAGACAAGATGAGGGAGAAAGCGACTGGCATCTACTAGGCAGAGGACAGCAGTCCTGTAACACATCCTGCACTGCATAGGACAGCCCCCACAACAAACAGTACCTGGCTTAAAATGTCAGTAGATCCACGATCAAGAAATGCTGTTAACACCTCCTGCCTGCGCACACACAGGCACACACAAACACATATGCATTTAACTCTGTTTTAGTTTCTAAACAGAACACATCAAAATAATCTATGGAAGCAAATATCCTTTGTGATCTTTAAGAGAATATTTTTCAACAGACCTAATTACAATAACAAGAAACCTGAAATGACTTGCTTCCATCTATTACTAAAAGCACAGTACAACCTCTGATGTTTGCAGCCAGGGCCTGACAATATATAGGTATTCTGTAAATTAAGTTGAAGTATAAGGCAGGTTTTTAAGAGCTCACCTGTATTTTATGTGGTAATATACTGCCAACGTCATACTGTGGGAAGGAAAAAAATATATGTAATAACCAAGTTTATTGGTGAAATTGAAGACAAATTTGCAAGGGCAAACTTCCCATAGACTTGTCTTCCAGTTTCAGAACAGTATCATATGGGCACTTGCCCCTGTTTCATTCAACTTGCTTATAGTAGACAGATGTCAAATATTATGCAATGTGACATCAGGACATCTTCTTTTAAATGTCCATTATTATGTTTTTCTCTGTCATTTGTGTTTCTACCCATATAACCTCTTTCCCTGGACAAATTCTACATATCTGCCCATATACTTAAAACTAAACCACATAATATTTTTTTAAAACTTTGAAGCCCGTGCATTTATTTTACTTGACTTATTCATTATTCACCTGCCCATAATTTTCATTATTTCTCTGAAAGTAAATTATAAAAGTGCTGTATAGCAAAATGAAAATCATTCCTCCAGGGCAAGAAAAAATTTTGTAGTAAATACAAGTGGCCACCAAAGTGATAATACTTCTTTTGTGCTAAAAAATCAGTGATAGTAATGCAGCCTACATCTGTACAGTACAATATTCATGGGAAATATTTCCAAATTAGTTTAAATAAAGTATTAATATGCCGACACAACCCTTCAGATAATATGTTGCTGTATCGCTAAATTAAGCATAGGTACTGTTTATTAGGGTACAAAGGGATTCCCTTGAGTGAGTTATATGCTTTGATTTGCTCTCATTGTTTAAAAGGAAGCTTAACATCATCAAGGGAAGACAAACTGAATTTTAAAAGAAGTCCAGAATGTGTTTAAAATTTAAAGTCTCACATCATATGCATCAGGGATGCACATTTTTATAGTATTTCAAACAGGTTATCTCCAAATTGAGTTTAATCACAGACTGACCATCAAACATTGAAAAGGTTCACCAAAACTTATTTGAAATTTCATCTAACAACCAACTGTTACAGATAAGGGAACTAAAGCTTGTCCAAAATCCCACCAAATAGTCAGAAGCAATTCTTTTCCTATATAGTATTCTCTGGATCAGTAGTTCCCAAACTTTCCTGCACACTGGAATCCCCCAAGGAGCTTTACAATGATCCTTAATTCCAACTTGAGACATTATGATTTAGTGGCACAGGGAAGAATTTGGTACAAAGAGTGTTTGACAAGTTCCCCCAGGTGATTCCACTATGCAACCATGTTTGTGAATGACTTAACAGTTCAATGTCACAATCATTGGGCATGCATTATGTACATTACGACAGGTAAACTTCATCCTTGATTTCCTAAAGTGCTGTGATTACCCACGAATCAAAGGGAAGATGAAAGTGGGGAAAATGCATGTGTTTCCAGGCATATATTTTGATAAAGTTACATAAGTGATTCTAACAAAGTTTATACATTTTATTAAGAACAATTGGGGTAGAGCTAAGTGGCACAATGACTGCCTGGCAAGCACAACATCCTGAGTTCGATTCCCAGTACAAAAAGAAAAAAAGAAAGAAGAATGCACTATTACCCTATGATAAACATCTCAAAGCCTTTAGAGATGCCTAATGGGCCAATGCACTCTAAAAATGAAACCTGAAAACCAAAGGGACATTAGCAATGTTCTATAAACCACCTCAATTCAGAATAGAAATTTTGAACGTGAATTTTGATGCTGGTATTTTAATAAGCTTGAAAGATTCCTATCAGGGTGTTTTCCTCCTGCATCTATGATTATGACCCCATAGGTATGGGAAAGGGTACTGTAGGTAGGGAAAGAATAAAATAGGGGACTCCTTAGGTTTTGTGGCTAATCCTAAATAGAAGGAGTTAAAACTCTCCTGGAAAAATTTCCCTTGGCAATAATGTGAGGGAAAAGGGTAGTGAAAAAACAAAACAAAAAGGCACCAAATGGCTTAGGGGCTTGCGCCCGAAATCAGAGAAAGAGCTGACAAGCAGAGTACAAAGAAAGTCTTGTGCACAGAACCAAGGTAACCTTCCTTTTGTACTTCCAATAGAATTCAGGGAAGCAGACTGGGAAGGAGGAGTGACTAACTCTGGGGGAAAACTTGTGTGTGTTCACACCTATGCACTAGCACACACACACATGCACATATGTGTTCACTCTAGGGTCAGCATATTGTCCACTCTAGGAGCACTATATCACTACAATAGACACACACACATATCGTTACTAACTCAAATGTAACGATAATGAGGCACCTCTTAGTCAACCAGCTGTCCACCTTGGAGAAAAGGCCCTCTCAAGGACAAATAGAAGTTACAGAAAGCCCTCCAAAGCAATGACATAGGCAAGTGGACCTGGTCCAATACAAATAAATCCCTCGGAACCAAGAGGGCTATGGTAAGATCTAGGCAGCGCATAGGGTCCTTGGTACAAAATAAAGGTATCCAGGAACAAAGGCCTATGGATCTTCCATCTTTTGGGGACTCCCTGCCCTAACTCTTGTCAGGGTGGCTATTTTCTCCCTTTCCATTGAAACATGCTTTCAAAACTTTGTATCTTTAATTTGTTATGGTATTGAGTTTATAATCCAGGTGAGCCGCTCACCCCAGTGCAGTGGTGCTCACACAGCACATGAGGTGACACTGCACATGTACTATGGCAAACATTCAAATGCTGGTAACTGGGGTGTCAACAGAGGAAAAGCGATTCTTTTTTCCAAGGGTCATTTCTAAATTGTTAAAAACTGTAACTCATAGAGAACTATCTTTTCTAGAAATATCCAAATAGAAAGCACCTGTTCTCTTTACATTTAACAGTGTCTTGCATCATACATGTATACTCTAAAGAGGCACACTTTTCATGGGATTCTTTAGTTGCTAACTCGTGTTCCCTTCTACCACGAGTAGATTAAAATAAAACTGGGAAATTCACAGTTAGGCCTTTAAAATCAATATAGATGTTTTGCTCCAATATTTGAAAGTGGGCAAGGAAGAGAATAATCATATGGATGAATTTACCCAACATGGCTGGAATGTTTTAGCAGTAGGGGACCTGTCACTCAGGCCTCTGCAGCATCCCTGTACTCACCATTGTACTATGTTTCTATGATTAGGCTTGCTGAGTGTGCTCTCATCCATCCATATTGAGGAGCAGGAGCTGTACTTCCTCGTAAGCTGACAGTAGAAGAAATTGTCACAGTAAGTTAGACTCCCAAATGTTGGGGCTGTTTCCTTGATTAAAATGTCAAGTGACAAACCATGAAGGTATTTCTTAAACTGCATGAAATGTCTGAGAGCAGTGTCATGCATATGGGTCTGCAAAAAGTTACTGCGGGAGGCTGTTTATTTTCAGGGGTGTTGGAGGAGTAGGTTGTAAAATATAGCCCTTATTATGCTGCCTATTTTCAAATCTGACAAGCATTTAGTATACATCATTTTATAAATATTATGAAAAGTGTAAAATAAGATTTTGGACTTTTAGCAAGAAAAACAGCTAAGATTTTCTATTTCTACTGTTAGTAACTAAAATAAAATGTAATGCCTTGCATAATATTGACACAGTATTAACAGTATAGTACAACAAGCAAAAGCTTAACACTTAATTGATTAACTGACACTAAGTGTGTTAATGTGATGAGACAAATATTTCACAGTCAAAGCACTGTGCCAGGGATGCTCAGTCACTAACAAGCCAGGGCCAAAGGTCACCTGAGCCTGTACCCTTACCAAAGATATACAAGTACTATTTGTAGATTCCCTCACATCTAAAATACAGGACAAGAACAACTTTGACAATTGAACATACAGTTATTTTCTGGGTGGATTTCCATTACATCACTTTGTGGAAAGCCTCAGACACTCAAGATTACATGTAATTCTCTAAAGCTATCTGACACTTATCAGGACACATTTCTGCCTCATTCATGCTGTTCGCTGCCTGAGAAGCATTTTTCGGTGTTCATGTCCTACAGATTTGATCCCATCTACATTCTGGAATACATCTGCCAACAGCTGCATCATAAAACATTTCTCGGAAAGTGTTCCAGTGACAGTGTAAGAGATTGAGCATATTTAATTTTTTCCTCAGCATGGGAAAGACCTTAAAGCATGACCCATTTTGTATACCTATATGACCATTCTGAGATGGTTAGACAACCTGTCTGGTGATACCAACAACACACAGCACATCTGGGTGATTACAATTGGTCAACAGCTGAATTCGGGTCAAGAATTTAAGAATGAAACTGTCCATGCCCCATTTTCCCATTTTTAAAGATAACTAGAATAGCAAAAAAATTCACTAACATTTCTAAGTGATGCTTAATCATAAAATTTAAAAGAAAAAAATGTTACCACACTAAATGTCTATCATTCTGGCTTATGTATACCTACAGTACACACAATATATCCTGTAACAGAGATTATTTTTTGACATACACTTATCTAATATGCAGTAATGTCAATCACTTAACCTTGAAAACAACTTCACTCATGAAATGGAAAGCAATTATTCTTTGCTGTAAATGAGTAGGAGTAGTCCATTACCATAAAGTTTCAAACAGATTCATGAATTCACACTTAACAACAAAGTTAGGAAGACAAAAATACTTATACTACCAAAGCTGATCGTTTTGGTAATTACAGAGCCTGCTGAACATCTGAGAAAAAAAGACCAAAGTGATACCTCTTTTGTCAAAAACTAAAAATGTGGAAGTCTGTGTGCAATAATAAAAATAAATCATATTTTATAAATTAATGTGACATTTACAAAGTATATTCATGCATCATTTTTCTTCCTCTTTAGTTCACTTTGTCCAGCTCAGACTGTCCCAATTTTCTTCCTGTGCTGCCACACTAAAATATATTAATATGTTGAATTATGTAGGTTTCCCCTGACAAATCTCAACCATTAGAGCTACATCCACATGCTCCACCAACCTTCCTCGTAAGTATTTCAAGAACTTTCATCTATTTTTAGTTTTATAAAAAGCCTATCCAGATGAGATGTCATGGCACATGTGTGTGTCTGTGTGTATTTTGTGTGCACAAGTCAGCCAGAACCACGTAACAGTGTGCAACCAGAAAGACAGAAGACATGCAAACAATCTTACACAGTTGTCCAAGTAACCCTAAAAGTCTTAGATATCCAGACACTGAATTATCCTCTCAAAATAATCTCACCGCTGAGCAATGAGATAATGAGGGGATCTGTCACCACACTGACAATCAGTGACAGTTTTGGCAAATGAACACTAAAGCAGAATGTTGTGACACTACCATTACAGTGATAATGGAAGACACAGAGTGGAAATAGTCACTGATCAAGGAACTGTGGGTTGGAATCCCTGTGACCTTAGAATCTTTCTAGAGGGCATTTGCATTGGCAGTGGAGTGTTGCTGGTTCTTGTGAAACCTTCAGACCATCTTTTCTATTATACTCCTCCACAATGTTTGGCTTTTTAGTGGTAATCTTTCAGCAAGCAAATTGTCTTTCCATGTTTGCAAGACATGGCTTTACTGGCGCTTTCTTTCTGGACAAACTCAAAACATTTTAAATATTCTTTTGGGCCATTTGCTCTCAACATAGATCTGGATGAAAGCCCTCAACAGTAACCATGCCACTACCTTAACATTGAACTGCCATGAAATTTCTTCAACCAGGTTAATTTAATTTCAGCCTTTGACAAAGCCTTTGAATATGAGCAAAATGCAAACTAATTTTCTGCAAATGTAACACACACACACACAAACATACATTTTACATTTCCTATTACTCTCCCACTAGCGAGTTTTGAAACTGGTTTTTTTTCACTTTTAATAAAAAAATACACAGCTAGTGTCTCTAGACCTTTCCAAATGATCTTACATGCCACTTATAAAGGCTTCTGAACCATATGGTCAGGTAGCAGCAGCACAGCAATAACCCCACCACCAGCACCAAACTCTGTGTTAGTTACTTTCTCTTCACTGGGAGAAATCACCTGACATCTACAAGTTAAAGGAATCCTTAATCTATTGGAGATACATACTTTTAAGGGTCCAAATTAATAGCATTATATGTATTTAATTTAAATACATTTGGTTATTGCTTACACTAGACGTTTCTTCAAACCCTCTAGTGCTTATCGTCTAGAGACTTCTGAGGAGGTCACTGAATCATGGGTGTGTGATATTGAATTAGTTCACTGAACGGTTTAGCACAGTTCTGTGTGGATAATTAGCATAGTTCTGGGTGTGAATGCTGGGCTTAGTGGAGAGAGAAGATGCACCTGGGTTTGTGGCACCCGAGAGGTGCCACAAACCGAGAGGCTTATGCCTGAATGAAATAAAAACTGAAAGGAGGAAGAAGTCTTGCTGCTTCTTACCTGCCATTCCATGCAGTGTATGTCCGCTCTCAGGTTCCTCTGCCATGACTTCTTGCTTTGGAGCCAGATGACTGTGGACTCAAACTTCTACAAAATGTGAGCTAAAAGACACCTTACCTCGTTTAACTTGTGGGTGTTGAGTATTTTGTCCCAGCAATAAATAGGTAACTAAGACACACTTACACTTGAACTGCAAGTTTTAATTAAGTTTAAAATGGTGGATTGATTGAACATGCAGCTAGTTCAACTTGCTCCTGAAATATTATTTGAATTAAAGGATAAAATAAATGTTACACATGAGACCTGGAGCCCAAAAGGACATAGTTTTTGATGTGTGAAAACTGTAAGGTAAATACTGTTAACTCACATGGCAAAATATTAGGACACTCAGAGGCACAGAGCACTTTGGCATAAAATGTGAAGCAGAGGCCATGAAAAACCATAGGAAATGAATGTAGAGCCATTGTACACCTGTCCTCCATCTCTGCAGGTACTATGCAGATATTATATTCTATAGACATTAAACCTTAGAGATATCAAGTACATCATGGCTGAGACCTAGACATTAGTGGAGGAAACACTGTATGATGAACAGTTTCTGGAAAGCAGGCAGCTTTGATTGTATTCCTCAGGTAGAGGGTGAGGAGGTTTTCTCTGATATCAGGCTGTCCAAGAGATTTGGCCCCTAGTCGTTGCCCAAAGCCCTGTGAAGGAAAACCTGATTTCACTGCCAAAGTCTCACTGTGGTGCCCACTAGTTAAATGAAAGTTTTGCTCACATACAATATTTCAGTCCAGGGAATGCCAGGGTCACCGATGTATTTCAGGGAATCCTCTGACAAGAGAGATCATTGTAACAGGAACAAAGGAATTTGTGGGAGTGCTAGAAATTCAGGAGCAAATTAGAAGTTTAAAAGTATTTCAATACCAGGTTGAAAAATTTCAATTTAAGGAATAACTAATGTTTAATCAGAGGCAAAGGAAAAAGTAGAAAATGGAAAGAGGATGGAAATTTGACCTTAGTGAAGAAGTACGAGTCTGAAAAACACAATATTTGAATAAACAAAGTATAAGAAAAACTAGAGAAAATATCAAGGACTTTAAAAGAAGAGGGAGTTTTCAGACTTTAAAGACCACTCCAATGAGATGAAAAAGTCAATAACAAAGCCTTGTGTTCTTTCAGCATCCCTAAGATAGAGAAGCCTTTAAAAGCTTCCAGAGAAGGGGGAGTGGCTATAGCTGGTTATTTATGAGGTATATAATATGGGGACAACGGAGTTAAGAGCAACACTAGAAATGAGAAGAGCTTTGTGAAAACTGGCATCAACCTGCAAATCTAGGTTTTATTAGCAACTATATTTTCCTTTACAGTCTGGCTCCTTAAAATTATCCACATGCCCTTTCACAGGAGAAAGTTTTCCAGTAGAACAGGGGAGCACAAGACAGAGGAAACAAAAGAATCTCGGACAGTGAGGACACACGCACAGAGCCCTGTGGAAGACAGACTTCAAGGAGCTATTCCAGGGAAAGTGAAGCAGCAGGCCTAAGGACAAGCCTGTCCCTCTCAGGTAGGAAAGCCTGTGAGGGCGGTCTCTGGGAGAAAACGGAAGCAAGGTTGTGTTCGAATGTGAACAATGTCCTGGCAGGCATGTGACTAATGTTACAGCATTGTGGGATTGTTGTTAGGAAAACTGTCCCATTAAGAATAGAAAATTGACCTCCCTCAAAGAGGAAGAACGCGAAAACAGAAAGAGCCCTCGGTTACTTATCTGACTTGCTTTTGTGAACTAATGCTCCTTAGGGATCATCCAGCAGCAGTGCAGAGCTGTGTACATTTCAGAAATACTTTAGACAAAGAATTAAATTGTACAAAGAGGCAGAACAGTGTGACTGTTATTACATAACCTAGCAGTAAACAGTAGTCATAAATGATAATTAGTTATTTAGTTTAAAATATATGATCTAAATAAATGTAAAAAATAAAAATAAAACTGTATGATGCATCTGAAGGAAATTGGGGAGAATAAAGTCAAGGCAGAAAGAGGAAGCTAAGCATTCACCTGTTATGATGGAAAAACAACGGACAGTGCTAAAGACTGATGTGTTAAATAGTTTATTTTGATTTTTAAAAAGATTAACAATTAAAGCCAAATATCTCATACAAACCTTTAACACTGTGCCCATATTACCACAATGGAACTTAAATATCAGAAACCCTTAAAAATGGAAATTACTAACTCAAAGACTTTGTGAAGTAAATTTAAAACATCTCAGGAAAATACAAGATACCTGAAAAATGCAGAAAAGGAAGTCTATGGTAACAGACTGGCTCCTCATTGTATTTGTTTAGAAATCATGGCAGAAACAATTAGATTTACTCAATTTCTTATCAACGATTTACTTACATGCTTGAGATGGGTGTTGTTCCTCTGGTCATGCACTAAGAATAAGAAAAACAAATAAACCTAGTTAAACTATTGTAATACATATGCCTTAGAAAAGTACATTGAACTGGCTACAAAATATCTGATGGATTATAAATATACAGAATATACAAAATGAATATTTTACTTTTAAAAGTAAATCATCTAGTGCTGGGAATATAGCTCAGTGGCACAGTGCCTCCCTGGCACCACAAGGTAGTGAGTTAGAACTGGGTACCAAAATGAGGCAATTATCTGCCAAGACAAGTTTGATAAAGAACCAAATATTTATTTATACCTTCTGTTTACCCTAAAAAATGACAGACTGTCCTTACATGAAAGAAAATTGTAAAACTGGATCCTAGATCAACATTAGCTAATAGAAAAAAGTCAACTTATTTCATGTCTCTCCTTTTACCAGACTTTCCTGAGTAAATACCCAGTACTTTGTAATTGTATATTGCTTTATAGCTTAATTACAAATATCTAATAGCAGACGGCTCTATGAACAAGTTTCTGGTTAGGCACTCACTATTCTCTTTCTGCTCTAGAATTCATAACCTACTAAGTTAATGCAGATGTTACTAAAAATATTAGTGATTCTTTAGACAACTGTAAATTAATCCACCTGAAATATCGACCTTGAAATGAATGTGCTAACCTAACTGAACACCCTCTCAATAGCACACAATTCATTCTGGCCTAATGAAATACATAAAGCAAACACTCCAGAGTTACATGGGCCACCGCAGCATTTCCCATCCTGTTTCCTCTAAAGCTAGACACCTGCATATTCCTTTCCCCTGAAGAGAGGAGTGCTGATCTGTTTGTATTTTATCCCACACTCTACATGTGAGAGGCACATATATCTCCTGAAGAAATGGAAAAACATAGCAATGCTAACCAGAAATGACCAGCTCAAAAAGAAAATTGTACAGAAGTGGAAATGTAGATAACAATCCCCATTTTTCATTGTGCTGTATTTTTCCAAGTATTACAGGGGTTTCATTCCTTAAATTCTTACTCTTGTAATCAACTGGAAAATTTTATTATATATCAGACCTTTAACAACACAATAAAACGACAGCAACAACAATGACAATGGCAATTTATCCAAACATGAAGAAGAGAAGTTAGGTTTCACAAAGTCCGGCAAATCTGATCCTCACTCTGGAGTAAGCAGGACACAATGAATTACAGTAGTTGCACACATTGCCTTATCCCTTAGGAAATGTCAGAGTATGTTTACACAGATTTTCTTCATAGAATAAAAACATTTTTGCTAACTCAAAATTTCTGAGAATACCATAAGTCCTAAATCTGGTGTGAGGTAGGCTCACTGGATTATAGCCCTGTAACAGTGAGATCGAAGGGATGACTCAGTATGACTCGTTGGCTATATCCACATATATACCTATCTGCATATCTGGATCTATGATTTTTAAAATATGATGACAAGATAATCTAAGTGTAAACTAAGTTTTATTATTTCTCCTTAAAACATTTCCTGGGAGCAAGGGGAAAGAACAAAATAATACAGAAAAATAAGTTTAAATCCATGACCCCTTCCTTAATCATGTGGTCTGCTGTAGTGATACAGAGGCAGCAAAATGTTTTAACAGAGAGTAGACAAGCTCTCAAGTTTAGAGTGACATTAAAAGAAAATATATAATCAGATATTAAAAGTAAAATGCACATTTAAAAAATTGAAAAACTGAATCCAATACGTAAGTTCTTGTAAATATTTGTATAATGTATGAACCACATAAAATGACAATAGTTTTCAGCCTTATCATTGATGGGGAAACGTAGTCTTACCATATGTTTGAGATTTGCTCAGGAAAATTGTGCCTATTTTTGGATCATCAGAAGGGTTTAATTTTGAAGCTCCTTCTACAGAGAAAAAGAAAAAAATGTCATGAATTCATTCCGTAGAAATGTAGATAGTTTTGAAAACAGCTTCCCAATACCTTTAAATCATGTTAACAGCATTGTAAAATGTTTTTAGTTATGAATGTGAATGAAATAAGATGAAGGGAACAATATAAGGATTCTCCCAGAGAACTGTAAAATTGTAGAATCCCTTTTCACATACAGAATAAAACAGGCTATATCTTAGACTTATTATTCTAAAATTTTACCTAAATAATGTAATGTAGCTTTTCCATGAACCAAGTGCACTTTAAGATGAATATATGGCCTACGATGGCCTTCTCTGCTGGTATTACTGGCATATTTCAGGAACGGTTTTGAGTAACAAACACTTGCTCTCGCATCGTGGATGCACTGTTAGATACCAGTTCAATGTGACAAATATTTAAAAACATCAAAATTCTTTAGACCATGAATCACATGGCTATTTCTAGCTGCATTCAACAAACCAACTGATTTTGATAGCTGTGCTTTTAGGAGACTATAAATGATGGAAGATCTAGGATTAAAATCCAATGTGCTAATCTGTAATCACCTTCCTGAGAAAAACTGTTTTTTAAGAAACTTGTCCATGTATATAGATTTTTGATTCTTCTTTCTGCCCAGATTTCCACCTTAGAACTAGATTGGGAAAGTCTTCTCTTTAGAAGATACTAGAAAACAGAGTCTTCAACTTCAATAATATATAATTTGCTATTATAAGAAATAATAAACTTCATTATGGGGTATGCTGTGACTGTCCTCAAAAATCTCAGGCTACTTAAACAGTTTTGTAACAAACTGTACCAATATTCAAATAAACTAGTGGTTAAGCAATATTTCCTTAAGCACACATTATTAATTATTCTACTTTAGAGTGTTTAGTGGTCCAGTCACACTCTTCTCTATATCCTTGGCCTTGCAAAATTCAAAATGGGCACTGATATATTAAAAAAATCTTCAGTCTGTTAGTGACTACTGTCTAACTCAGCACTTCACAAATTTACCTTCTTTTGAATACTACTTTTACCCCTTCTGAGTACTATGGTTAGAATTTTGGATATAAATATAATATTGATCTTTCTGATTTAACAATAATTTGAATAATTGATTTTAAAGGTACAATGACATCACTAGTAACTTATTAAAACGATTCTTTATTCTTCAAGGTAATTCCTCAATCAAGTTTAGTAAAATAATTCTTATATAAGAACTCCTAAAGAATACATGAATTTTTGCATGTCATTTAGAAGATGTGACAATCTTCATTATGTGGAAAAATAAAATCACTTTATGCACAAGGTGACAGGTACAGACTTACATGGCCATCTGTATTGTAAAGCTTCTGAGAACTTTACTACCACGTCCTACTAAAAACCAATAGGAGCACATTTGAATTTCTAAATATAATTCATAGAAATTTTTACTATTAAAAATAAGTAATAGAAAGAGCTATATTAGGTATTGGCACCTTTGTAATGACAGGTTTTGAATGTAGTCCAGAAAAACTAAGTATCAAAATCAGATGAATCATTTTAAACCCCCCCACACACACACTCTGTCTCTCTCTCTCTGTCTTTCTCTATTTCTCTGCCTCTGTCTTTGTCTCCAAGACTATGTATCTGAAGACAAAATTCAAGAAGTTTGGTATTTAAAATAAAGAGAATGTGCAAAAATAAAAGAAACCAGCCCAAGGGAAAGGCTTGCACCCTCTCTAGAGCAATAGAATAGGCATATGAGGCAGGGTTGGTCAGTGCATCACAACTCTCTTGAGTCCTCCCAACAACCAGAGGAGAAAGACACTAGGACTGTTATCTAGCTAACTGGCAGCTGCTAGTGGTGACCTCTGCCATCAGGAATAGTAAATGTTTGGCAGAAGAGATGGACAGAGGGAAGGAGAACTGACATGGGCTTTTGAGAAGGGTTACTTCCTGGGTCTAGTTGTACATGATCAACCTGTATGAACTACCTGGTTATGCAAGTCTATTTTTGGAATAGATTTTCTTTAATTTGTAATTTTTAAGGGTGCTTGTTAATCAGCTCTATTGATGATCACACTCAAGGTGGGGACCTACAAGAGTCATTGACTCATTTAACAGATATTATGAACAGCAATTTGTAAATGCCAAACTACTGTGTTTAAAAATTATCAACATACCCTCCCCATTTGTTTTAGTTGCTTTGATTATGCATGTTTTACAAATAGCTCTTGGGCTCAGAAACATAACTCAGTTGTGAAAAACATACCTTGCAAGCACAGAGGTCTGGATTTGATCTCCAGAACAATTAAAAGAGAAAAAATAACATCAATATACAATTCATTGCATATTTTATTACCACAAAATGATCAGCCCTTTGAGAATATTTGCTCTTTTGATACCATAACAATGCAGCAAGGTATTGTGTACTTTATGTAGCCAATCTCTTATTGGTTGAAGATTTAGTCACTCATAAAATTTGAATTTATTATGAGAAAAATATTCATGTACATAGTATTTTCTTTTTTTCTAGATAGTATTTTAAAAGAAATCATCTTTTTCTAATTAGGAAAGATTTTAAAAGATGCAGGGAATACACAAAAAGGAGTGGATTTCTTAGTTGAATGTACAGAGCTAATTGCTTTTGAAAAGGCATAAGGGCACTTTAGGGTCCGGTAGTACCAATGATATGGTTTGAACTCCAAGCCCAGATTTGTTTTGTTAAAATCCTGTGAATGTGCACGAGAAACATTACTGTGCCTTTAATTTACAAATATCTGATGACAGTTTGACTACTGTCCCATGCTTAGTATTGGAATTTTCACACTGGTTATTTTCACATCAGTTTTATGTATGTTAGGCAATGTATCCATTACTTTGAACATTGTCATTGCACAGTTTTCAGGAAGTACTAGTTTATCG
Organism: Cavia porcellus; assembly: GCF_034190915.1. NCBI lineage: Eukaryota > Metazoa > Chordata > Mammalia > Rodentia > Caviidae > Cavia > Cavia porcellus. The sequence continues at coordinate 52,188,514 of NW_026947506.1, read as the reverse complement.
TGTGCCCACCACAGTTTTCTATAGTATACTGCTTGCTCTTTCTGCTAATAGTAAACATCATGTGTTGCCATTTTATCCAATAGACATTTATGTTACTAGAAAGTAAACTGATAAGAACTGTATGAATACTCTACTGTCTATTAACTATTTCCAAGAGCCAAAAGGGACACTAACCATATCACATTGCTCTTCTTTCATTATCATGATTGTGTAACTACCAGAGATAAAGCAAATCATTCGGGACCGTAAACACACATACAGAGACACACACAGACACACACACCTGCGTACATACAACTTAAAACAGATGTCAAGAAAATGCAAACTTTGAGTACCGTGAAACTTATACAAATGCTTTAAAGATTTTTAGAAATATATACAAATATTTCAAACTATAACTAGAGATTATGATTAAAACTCTTTTCGAATATCCACCAATTTTATATTACGAGTTTCAAATTTAAACTTCACAGCACAGTGGTTTGTTATAGGTGAAATACAGTTTTAAAAATTTAACTCAAGTCTACATGTGAACATCTGTGAGAGAAATAAATCTATAAAACATAACTGATATGTAATATTGCTTTTGTTAATGTCTGAGATACTATCAATGGAGACATCCATCTCAATTGAAGAACTATTAAAAACAGAAAGTCGCACATGTGACTTGGAATATATGAAATGCACTACTAAAATATTAAAATTATGCACCATTGTCTTGCCATATTTGACTTTATCCTCTTCCAAAAATTAAAAGTAATAAGAGCTAAGGAGTAATAAAACTGGAAACTGTCAAGAATTAATGTTTCTCATCCAAATAATAAAGAGAAAAAACAATGATCAACAGTGCAGGAATAAAGCAGAACTAGAAAAAGACACTGATTTCAATAAATACCATTTAAATAGAAGATATTCACAGTTTCTGTGCCAACTGCTGTGTACTTGCTGATTTGAAGGTTGCAGCATTTACCCAGTTGATCTATTAATCTTTTATTTTTTTCTTTTGGTACCCAGGAACCAAACCATGAACTCATGACCATGTGCTTGCAAGGCAGGTGCTTATACCACTGAGATAAATCACTGGCCAGTCCTATATTCTTTTGCTATGAATTATATTCATTTTAAGATCCAAAACACAACAATTGTAGATTCATAATTTCTATGCAGCATGTTGGTTTTGTTGGCATCCACATTCCACTGCCTGGAGCTGGTTGTGCTGATCAGAGGGTACATCACAGGAAGCAGGGCTCCTGCATACTGCTGCTCAGTGCTCACTCCCACCTGACTTCTCTGTTGTAGTTTCTGCTGATCTGCACTCTGAATCAGCTTCTCCATCCATTTTCAGTCCTTCCCTAACTGTTTAATCCTCAGTCCGTGTTTTACTGATTGGGACTGAGATGTGACATTCGTATATTGTATTAATCCTCTTTCTACTTATGTATTACTTAGGAATGCTTTGCTGAATTTCTTTGAATTGTTGTAAATGATCACTTCTTTATTATTACATGACTAGCTTAAATATTTTAATACTCTGGGAGTTGGATGAGAAAACAAGGTAGCTTTAAGGCAACACGTATGTCATATTTTAAAGTCCATTTCTACACATCTTATATCTGAATTTACAGGTAGTTTGCTATTTTTCTTTAAAAGAGAGCTTCCTCTATAGTATATAAAGTTATAATATTTCAAGGAAAAAGACACACTATGGTAACTACTATTAAGTCGGGTTATTTGATGGTGAAGCAGTAGGTTGCTGAAACAGTTATGATTTGACCTGTATTATTATGTTGTTATGTCCTCTTTTATCTCAATCTCTCCCTTATTCATTGAAAAATTATTTAGTTATTTTGTATGATTTTTTAAATTATGAGGATAAGTTAAAATTAGCAGGATATATAATAGTAACTTTATTGATTTTCTATTAACTGGATTTGAAGTCCTGTAATACTGCCACTATCTTGTTTTGACTGATTAGACTCTGCTCCGTTCTGTATGATAGTATAGTTTGAGGGTATAGGCAACTACTTTGAAGGGAATAAGATTCACTAAGATGCCGATTCTGTTCTCACTACTATCTCCTTTGGAAGTCCTGTAAAGTTTACAATGTTAAGTTTTATTGTTCTTGTTCTGTACTGCTTTGTTCAGCTTTATAATACCTAAGGAGATAGACAATTTTTTAAGAAGCATTATGGTAACCATTGTTGATAACCTTGTACTCTGTTTTTACATCATGTACTATGTCTATCGTTGGTTTTGACTGACAGCTTTGTCTTGCCATATTTGACTTTATTCTCTTCCAAAAAATAAAAGTAATAAGAGCTAAGGAGTAATAAAACCCAAAACATTAAATTTTGTTGTAAAAAGAGAGGGGGAAAAAAGTGCTCTAAAGTATACAACTGCAAGTGTGTTTAGGAGTGTTAAATAGTTGACCATATTAATGTTTTTGGTTGAATCATTGAACACAACTGTTTGCAGTCTCTCTGTTTGAATGTCCACTTTGAGGGCCTTGACTGTGACTTGAGCAACTATCTCTAACATGATAATGTGTAATCTGCTAACTGGTGATTTCGTATTTTGATTTGTAGTTCTGTATTACTTGTAAACTTATACCACTTTTTTGTTTGTGTTTTCTCTTTTCCTTTTAAATAAACAAAATAATTATTTGTATAACAACAACAACAACAAAAAAGAGAGCTTCCTATGCCAATAATCTTCCTGTGGTTTCCTGTGACAACTAAAGTCCGTAATAGTCTTTGTCAAACCCCATTAGGCATATAAAGACTTTGAACCACAAGTTCTTCTTGTGATGTCGTTTGCTGTCCTGAAGCTGCCCTCATGTTTTATGTCTTCGTCTACTGAATTTGTTCCCATTTAAGGATATCAAAAAAGAGGGGGCTATCCCTCTCCATGGAAGCATTGCCCAACTCAGGTCATTCTCACACTTAGGGCTGCTTAGATATCATTTAAATAAAACAGGCATCTTCCATTGCCCTGGTAAAAAGTGGCCTCCCACCACAACTACTATCCAATTTCACTTTGTCTCCTCACCTTGCCACCTGACTTTTAAATTATACAAATACTGTCTATCATTGTCCCCTCCAGACTATAAGGATTAGGGTTAGGATGGGGCTGTCTGTACAGCACTATCTGCTCTGTACTGAACACTGATAGGCTCTTCAATAGACATTTGTTTCAGTGTCCTCAAAACTAGATATTTTTTCCAAGCTTTACCATTTCTTCTAAGATTTCTTCTAACGCTGTTTCTTGCTTTGTCACTTAAGATCATTAAGTCGTAGGTGTCTTAGAATATAGCTATTCAGATGTAGGTGTGAAATAGGCCATAAAGAATGACAAGTGTCCAGAAGAGTGATTCTAATGCTGATGAAAAAATAAAAGTTAACTTTATTTTGCCATGGGAATATTTAATACTGAAATGCTTTCCCTAGAAAATAATTCATCCTATAGACTCAAATTATAAGACAAAATATACCATTTGAATTTTATAATAAGACAGTATAAGTCATGATTAACCAAAATATTTTTATCTGTGTCCCCAGAAACTAACATTTAATGGAATTGTATGTGATTACATTTTAAAGGTTTGCCAAATCATAAGGTATCTGTGAATATGTGATAGGTCAACTTAACTTGCTAAATGTAAAGTAATACAAAGATCATTTTGCGTATAGCTGAGATCTACACTAGGTTCTTAAATGACTTGAAGAAATGTTATTCTCAAATAATTGACAAGCGAACAAAAAAAAAACCCATCCATAAAACTGTTTAATTTAATTAAAAAAAATTTAGTCGGCATTTTGAACTTTAACAGGGAAATTGATATGAAATTACCTGAAATAAAGATAAAAAGCAGATTTCCAGTGTACCTATCTTTTACATTTGTTGTCGGATCTGGTGCTGTTCCTATCTATGCAAACTGAAGTCAAATAACCCAGGATTTTGGTCACTGTACACAGTGCCAAAACACTACCCTTCTTGCACTTCTGAGGATCCAGCTGTGCTCTCTGCATGCTACACAAGTGCCTTAGTGAGCCATTTCCCTGACCCTAAGCATTCAATTATAAAACACAAATAGAAAGGAAATTTAAACAAATACCATACAACAGGCTTTATGCTCAAAGTATTTTTCAGTATTTCAGACTCAGTGCTGCTTATCATTCTCCTACCCTCCCCTGCCCTCTTGCCAGCTTCCCCTAATATTCACAGCATTCTCACCTTCAACTGAGTTCCTAGAACAAGCACTTTGACTTCAGAAGAAAATTTAGGCTATTGTTTTAAACTTTACTTTTGTTCTTATCCATTAAGATGAATGTACACAAATGACACAGAAATGTAACTGTTGTCTCTGAGTTTTGCAAAACCTAAATGAAACTAAGTACGATGAGAGTAAGGTCTAAGAGACAGGTCTACATTATGAATACAATATAAGATGCATTCTGGAAAGTTTTCTTTCCCCTGCAAAGATTGAATTTGGCATATGTACCATATCCATGTCTATCTGAACTAGGAGGTAGCTAGAAGCACTCAGTCATTTCCTAACTTTGTTTCTTAATCTACAATACAGAGAATGTACAGAGTTTTCTTTGTATTAGGAAGGGTCAAGTGTGATGTATAGCAAAGGAGAACATGTAAATCATGAAGAACTATACAAAGGTCCTATTGATACTCTTCCTTTTTCATTAGTACATATTTGCAATACATTACATTTTAATTTTTTTGGTAAAATCAGTCATAATGTTACTTTATACCATCAAGTACAGTGTAAGTTTTCATAAATACTTATGTGCTTTGCATTTAAAGGTGTAACTTGTACATGTATTCATCCTTTAATGAGTGTTATAGTTCCAAAATGTTACAAAGGCATGTATATTGGGCTTACTTAGTCTTCTGTTTTTCTTTTGTGTTGTTTGAGACAGGGTCTCATGCTATACATTTCAAGCTGTCCTTGAGTTCACTTTGTAGCCCAGGCTGATCTGGAACTCACATGGATCCTCCTGCCTCAGCCTCCCGAGTATTGGGATTACAAGCATGAGCCACCATGCCCGGCTTTGGGCATACTTAGTCTTAACAAAGTGACTAAGAGTCCAACTAAAGTTAAAATGAAGAACAAACTATGAGACATTTCCTATATAGTAATGAAATAAACTCTGCCATTTGGGACTCATATCTTTCTGACACAATTTTTTCCACTTCAAAGACTTAGTGTTACCCTCTAAGTAGAGCTGTCTTTGATGAGCATGTAGGATGATTCTAAGGTGAAGTCCAGCCTGGGGAACTTAGTGATATAGAGAGATCTTGTCCCAAAATACACTTGTTTTAAAACAATACAGGGTTAGGAATAGAGCAAGTTACAAATGCTTTGGTTTAAATTCCTAGCACTTGAAAAAGGAAAAATAAACAAGGACAGTCTTCATTAGGGAACCAACTTGTAACTCACAATATTTTCACCAACATTGATCATTTTAAAATTCTTGGGGGTAAAAATCAAAGATTTCATCTCTTTCCTCTAGCAGAATCCTTTCACTTCGACAGTCTTAGCAGTTGTGAAGTATTGTACTGGCAGGTAGGGCAGGATAGGAGAAGGCATAAGGAGTAACTGACATTCCAGAGCTGGCAGGGTGTGATACATTAATTCCTATGGCTTTACTTTCCTAACTAAACCCCAAGTTCATGTTTTGTCTCAGAATTTTGGAGCAACATCTCATGATCTCATGAGTGTTAGTTATTTAAAGTTCCCTTACATCAATTTTTTTTCTGGACTCAAATTTCAGTTGGAAGGATGAAACAGCTTCTATAGACCTAATGTCAGGGTATCATGTAAACCCCTATGACAACTTCTACTTGAATTTCCACAGGAAATCCTCAAGTGTTTGGGTCTGAACTGCTAGAGTATCCTTGCCTTCACTGGTGTAAGCAAAGTAAGAATCAGGTCTTACTTGTCTCATTGACTTTGGCAGCAATCTAGGTAAGGAGAGGTAAATGTAAACGTATCTGAACTCTAAGAAAAGGGAATGAATATACTAAAAAGTCCTAATAAAGTTCCACAGGACAAGAGAGAGTGCTACTAACAGAAAGGGTCCATAATAGGATTGAGGAGTGAGTAGGGCCAAGAACTTGGTTGATAGGGGATGGAAAGACAGTGGCCTCACAGGACAGAACAGAAATAAGTGTAGGAAAGCAAGGCACGGTTGGAGTGAAATCCTTGCCATCAGTGCCCAGCCCCAATAAAGCCAACTCTTGAAAGAAAGTATTCAAAGCCACCAAGGGTGTGAAAGCTTCACCTAAGGCCAGACAGTGTCCCCAAGTCTGCCCCTGCCTACCTTTGGGCATCTTCCAGTAATGGATATATTCCCGGTGGTGGCCATCCCTGGCTCCCTTTGAAAACTTCTTGGTCTTGCGGGGAGCAGTTACTTGTGGCCCCGCATCTCCATAGACCTCAGAATCGCAGTCTGACTCCACTGACCCTTTGCGTTTGCGCTGGCCACAATTGGGGGCCACGCAACAGGTCAGAATGTTCCCCATAGGGTGTCACTGCACCTTTACTCAGCCCCCAATTGACCAGCTCAACAATGCAGAGAAGGGCTCTCCTGCTGTCCCTTCACTTTCATCTCTGTCCAGCAGGCAGGCCCCACCCTTGACCACCTTTTCCCAACACCGCTAAGATGATTCGTCCTCCGTCATCCAGAAAGGGTAGAGATCCCAAAAGTGCTGAGAAGCAAAGCCACTGCCAGAGTTTAGGTCAGTGCTTTCCTTCCTTCAGCCACCTCCTACTAACTGAAAGCACCTGGCTGGCACCAGCCAACTGGAATGCATCCTGTGGTTACCTGGTTACCAGCAGCCAATCACAACTCGGGTTCCACCCACACACCCGCCCAACTGTCACCCAGAACTTGAATCAAAACACACTGCCCCACCTGGGATGCTCAGTCTTTCACACACAGGGTTTAGGATGCCTGTTCCCATTTTTAGGACATGGCTTTTCTAACTTTACTGGTGCTCCAGTGTATAAGACTTTATAGAAGGCACCAGTTAGTAAGTGACTAGTTCCATAGGCAACTCAGCCTCCCTGAGTGGTACAGCTTTTATTTTCTCATGGAACTTAGTTGTATTCAAATTTTTGACTGTTTCTGCACAGAAATGCTTTTCTAACCTCTTTCAAGCAAATGTTCATTTTTGCCTGTAACTTGAAGCTTTGATATAACTCTCAATAAATATTTCTGGCTATGTATCTTGAATGACACTCAGGATTCCTCAAATCTACATTTCAAATAGGGAATGAACTGTCCCCTCCTCTCTGTCCAACTTTTTATTTCTTCCCTCTGTTTGTCCCTTTCACATCAGCAGTTCTTGGTATTTCTTTTCTTTTATAACTCATAAGGCATAAGTTTATCCTACAAAATTGAAGAATCATAAAATGGGGCTCCAAGGTCCTGGTTTGATAAGAAGGGTAGCAGTTAACATTTATCAAGTGCTATGTCCATGGTGCTGTTCTAATTAAGATTCTCACGTAAGCCTAAAGAGCAATTACATCTAACGTTTTATAAATTTTTTAGAAGAAAACTGAGATGCAGTATACTTTGCAGTGAAGTTCGCATGACTGTCTGGGTGGAGATAGAGTAGTCTGTGCCCTCAGGAGTATGGGTCAGCACAAGTGTATTAGCCATACTGTATGAAAGTAGGGTAGAAGTCAAAGTTATGTGGAGTGTCAGTGAGTATTAGGCTGTGCTTTACGGATGAGTACTTTTTTCACATAGATTTTAGACGTGTTCCCCTCATCAACATACAGTTCCTTCTCTATATGAGGCACTAGTGTATGAAATATTTCCAACTGTGAGTGAGTCTGGGCAGGAGAAAAAGCATAGTTTTTTAAAAAAATTTTATTTTAAAAAGGGTAAACTAATCATAACAAATCAGATCAGAGGAAAACAATGTATGTCACACTAATTTCAAAGCAAGACAACAGGATATTATCACTGTGTACCAAAAGGCCTCTTGTTTTCTTCTGAATAGTTGCCCATATTTTCACATATAATTAATTCATACACAAAAAAATAGTGGTTAGAACATAATGATGAAGGCATTGGCCTTGAAAACCAGACAATAGGGAAATCAACAATGGCTTCCATAATTTGTCTTGTTATCTCCAAAAGAGCTATGCATACCTTTTGTATTTTGAAATTAAACAGTACAAAACAGACTCAAGTCAGTCTGAATAAAGGATAATAGTACTGCTGGATTTCACATCATGATGCTATGGAATCAGCACTGGATACATAGTGTCTCTTTTGCTTCAAAGTAGCTGTTCATTCCATTATGCATTATAGAATCACTTCTCATAAACTATTTAGGAGAAGTTCTATTCATGTATGAGTGTCTACATGTATACCTATGTTTTCTATATCAAATAAAAAACAAAACAAAACAAAACAAAACAAATTTGTAGAAAAACCCAAAACAAAAAAAGACAAATAACAGTAGCAGAGTGCAAATAACTGATGATATAGGCCTTCCAAACAAGGTGGTAGGAGCATAACTAGGGCTGTTATTTTACACACTGATCTTCAAGAGTTTCTCAGATCACCATACAATAAGGTGCACAATTGTTCCAATCTAAAAATGCTAACTTTTTTCCAAGAACTTACAGAATTTGTAGTACAATCATTTTAGGTATCCTGTGTATTTATATAATTTTAGATACTTTTGATTTTTCCTTCCTTTTTCTTTTTCCTCACTTTCCCTGAGACATTATTTTTTCCCTGTATGCAGATTCTTATCCTTTCACTGTATTTTGTCTTATGTACTCTTACCATTTCTTACACTAGGGAGACTATACAGTATTTACACATGTGAGATTGATCCATTTCACTTATGAGTACGTTCTCAAGTTGTATCCAATTACTCATAATAAATATCTCCATGTGGTCATTCTTTATGGCTGAGTAGTACTCCATCATATAAAATACCACATTGTTTTATCCATTGCTCAGTTGATGGGCACTTGGGTTGTTTCCAAGACCTGGTGGTTAGAAATTGTGCTGCTATAAACAAGAGTGCACATATATCACAGTGGTATGATGTTTTCAGTTCTTCTGGGAATATGCCCAGAAGTGGAATAGATGGGTCAAATGGGATTTCCAATCCCAGATCTTTGAGGAACCCCCAGACTGACCTCCACAGTGGCTGCACCAGTCTGAACTCCCACCAACAGTGCAGGGATTTCCTCTCCCCTCCCCCAAGCCTCTATAGCATTTGTTCTTGGTAGTTTTCTTGATCCTGGCCATTCTTTCTACAGTGAGATGGATTCTCAGGGTGCTTTTAATTTGCATATTTCTCTAATGAGCAATGATGCTGAACATTTTTTCATGTATTTATTTTCCATTTGTTGCCTTTTTGTCATTTATTGCCATTTCTTCATCTGAGAACTGTGCATCCATCTCAGATGCCCATTTTTGGATTGGGCCTTTGAATTTTAGGAGTCTCATTTTTATAAAACTTTTTATATTTTCTAGACAAATGTTCTTTGTCTGAAGGAAAGTTCACTAAGATTTTCCCCCATTTCTGGCTTCTCTTATTTCTCTCTCAGTGAGTTTGTTGTCTGTGTATGGGAATGTATTGATTTTTGAGTGTTGGCATTGTATCCAGCTATGTTACTAAATTTATTTATTATACCTTGGAGTCTTTCAATGGAATTTTGGCGGCCTTCTATATAGTGTACCATGTCATCTACAAATAATGATTCTTTAACTTGTTCTTTTCCAATCCTTAGTCATTTTATTTCTCTCTCTTGTCTAACTCTCTGGCTAGTATTTCTAGCATTGTTTTGAATAGGAGAGGTGAGGATGTACATCCTTGTCTTTCACCTGATTTTAGAGTAAAGGCTTTCAATTTTTGGCCTTTTAGTATGACGCTGGATATTGGTTTGTCATAGATGGCTTTTATCATATTGAGGTAAGGACCATGTATTCCAATTTTGTGTAATATTGTTATCATGACTGAGTGTTGGATCTTATCAAAAGTTTCTGCAGCTATAGAAATGATCATATCATTTTTATTTTTGATTCTATTGATATGGTGGATTACATTTATTGATTTGTGTATGTTGAACCATCCCTGAATTCCTGGGATGAATCCCACTTTTTCGTGGTGTAAACTATTCTTGATGGTTTGCTGCATTCTGTTTGCCAATAATTGACTGAGAATTTTTGCATCTGTGTTCATTAGGGAGATTGGCATGTGGTTCTCTTTTTTGTTTGGTCTTTCTCTGATTTTGGTGTTAGTGTAATACTTCCTTCCAGGAATGAATTAGGAAGAATTGCTTCCCTTCAATTTTTTTTTTATTTAAGAGGAAAAAGAGAAAAACACAAAACAAACCAAAGCGGCGTAAGGGTACAGGCAATACAGAACTACAAACAAAACAAAACAAAACAAAACAAAACAAAACAAAACAAAAAAACATAACAGTAAGAAATCACCTGCTAGTAGATTACACACTATCTTCTTGAAAATAGTTCCTCAAATCACAGTATCAAAGAACACAAGGTGGACATTCAAACAGGGAGACTGCAAACAGCTGTGTTCAATGTTCCAAAAACATTGATAAAGTCAGGTATTTAACACCCCCAAACACACTTGTTGTTATATCCGTTAGAGCTATTTTTCTTTTTTTTTCCCTCTCTTTTTTACAACAAAATTTACACATCTTGGATTTTATTACTCCTTAGTGCTTATTACTTTCTTTGGGGGGGGAGAATACAGTCAAATATGGCAAAACAAAGCTGTCAGTCAATACCAAGGATAGACATAGCACATGGTGTAGAACAGAGTACAAGTTTATCAACAATGGTTATCAATGTTGTCCCTTGTTTCCTTAAAAAGAATTGTATATCTCATTAGATATTATAAAGTTGGACAAAACAGTAGAGAACAAGACCAATAAAACTTAGGCATTGTAAACATTACAGGACTTCCAAAGAAGACAGTAGTCAAACCAGAATGGGTATCTTAGTGAATCTTATTGTCTTCAAAGTAGTTGCCTATGTCTTCAAACTTGATACTATCATATAGAATGGAACAGAGTCTAATCAGTCAAAACAAGATCGTGGGAGTACTACAGGACTTCAAAACAAGTTAATAGGAAATCAAAAAGAGTTACTATTTATATATCCTAATTTTTTTGAATTTTTTCTTTAATTAAGACAAACATAAGAAATGACTAAATAATTTTTTTTGAAACAATAAGGGGGAGATTGAGATAAAACAGGACATAACAATATAACAATAGAGGTCACAGCATGACTGTTTCAGCAACCTAGTACTTCACCACCTTATAACCTGACTTAATAGTAGTTACCATAGTGTCTTTTTCCTTGAAATATTTGGATAAAACTTCATATACTCTAGCTTCAAATATTTTCATATCAAGAAGCCCAGAATAACTTTCTAATTAATGAGTGAAAACTTTATAAGGCTTCAAGGCCACCTAATGGGGAATCATGATTACCACATATTTTTATATACTTGAATCATTATTTACATTAGGGAAACTATTCGGTATTCACACATGCGAGATTGATTTATTTCACTAATGAGTATGGTCTCAAGCTGCGCCCATTTATTGATAAATATCTCAATGTGATCCTTCTTTATAGCTGAATAATGCTCCATTGTATAGAAATACCACAACTTTTTTATCCATTCCTCAGTTGATGGGCACTTGGGTTGTTTCCAAGATCTGGCGATTACAAATTGTGCTGCTATAAACATAGGTGCACATATATCACTGTGGTATGATGCTTTCAGTTCTTCTGGGAAGATGCCTAGAAGTGGAATAGCTGGAATAAATGGGATTTCCAGTCCCAACTTTTTGAGAAATCTCCAGACAGATCTCCACAAAGGCTGTACCAGTCTACACTCCCACCAGCAGTGCAGGAGAGTTCCTTTTTCCCCACAGCCTCTCCAGCATTTGTTGTCGGTTTTCTTGATCCTGGCCATTCTTTCAGGAGTGAGATGGTATCTCAGTGTGGTTTTAATTTGCATTTCTCTAATGACCAATGATGATGAGCATTTTTTCATGTATTTATTTGCCATTTGCATTTCTTCATCTGAGAATTGCATATTCATCTCAGATGCCCATTTTTGGATTGGATCTTTGAATTTCGGAGGTCTGAGTTTCTTTAATTCTTTATATGTTTTAGACAAGAGGCCCTTGTCTGAGAGAGAGTTCACTAAAATCTTTTCCCAGTTTGTGGGTTTTCTTTTCACTATGCTGGAGATTTCTTTTGACATGCAGAAACTTTTTAATAAGAAGTGGTCCCAGTTATTGATTCTGGGAAGTATTTCCCATGCGGTTTGAGTCCTGTTCATGAATTCTTTACCTATTCCTATGTCTCCAAGGTTTCTACCTATTTTGTCTTCCAATAGATTTAGTGTTTCTGTTTTAATATTCAGGTCTTTGACCCATTTAGATTTTAATTTAGTACATGGTGATAGACATGGGTCTAGCTTTAGTTTTCGGCAAATGGAGAGCCAGTTTTTCCAGCACCATTTATTAAAGAGACTGTCATTCTTCCAGTGAACCTGCTTGGCTCCTTTATCAAAAATAAGGTGGTTGAGTGTGTTCGTAGTTGTGGTTGTATCTTCTAATCTATTCCACTGATCTTCAGCTCTGTTTTGATTCCAATACCATGTTGATTTTACTACTGTTGCTTTGTAGTATAACTTCAAGTCAGGGATTGTGATGCCTCCTGCTTTGTCTTTGCTGCTTAGAATTGCCTTTGCGATTCTAGGTGTCTTCTGGTTCCAGATGAAATTTAGGAGTGATTTCTCTAGATCTATAAGGTATGTTGATGGTATTTCTATTGGGATTGCATTGAATCTGTATAACAGTTTTGGGAGAATGGCCATTTTCACAATGTTTGTTCTTCCTATCCATGAGCAAGGGATGTCTTTCCATTTTCTGAGATCATCTTCAGTTTCCTTTTTCAGTGTATTATAATTTTCACTGTATAAGTCTTTCACTTCTTTCGTAAGAGTAATTCCTAAATATTTCATTTTTTTGCTTGCTAATGTGAATAGTCCAGTTTCTCTTATTTCCCTCTCTGTAATTTTGTTGTTCGTGTATAGGAATGCTATTGATTTCTGAGTATTGATTTTGTATCCAGCCACATTACTGAATTTATTTATTGTATCTAAGAGTATTTCAATGGAGTTTAGGGGGTCTTCTATGTAGAATATCATGTCATCTGCAAACAATGATAATTTAACTTCTTCTTTTCCTATCTTTACCCCTTTTATTTCTATTTCTTGCCTAATTGCTCTGGCTAGTACTTCCAGTACTATATTAAATAGGAGTGGTGATAAAGGACATCCTTGTGTTGTACCCGATTTTAAAGTAAAGGCTTTCAATTTTTGGCCATTTAGTATGATGCTGGCTGTTGGTTTGTCATAAATGGCCTTTATTATATTGAGGTAAAGACCATTTATTCCAATTTTCTGTAAAGTTCTTATCATGAATAAGTGTTGGACCTTATCGAAGGCTTTTTCTGCATCTATAGAGATGATCATGTGATTCTTATTTTTGGCTTTATTGATATGTTGGATTACATTTATTGATTTGCGTATGTTGAACCATCCTTGCATTCCTGGGATGAATCCCACTTGGTCATGGTGTATAATCTTCTTGATGATTTGCTGGATCCTATTTGCCAATATTTTATTGAGGATTTTTGCATCTGTGTTCATTAGGGAGATCGGTCTATAGTTCTCTTTTATAGTTGGGTCTTTCTCAGGTTTTGGTACTAGAGTAATATTTGCTTCCAGGAATGACTTAGGAAGGATTGCTTCCCTTTCAATTTCATTGAATAGTTTGAGGAGTGTCGGCATTAGGTCTTCTTTATATTTCTTGTAGAATTCTCCAGTGAATCCATCTGGGCCTGGGCTCTTCTTGGTGGGCAAGGACCCAATTACATTTTCAATTTCATTAGCAGAGATTGGGTTATTCAACAGTTTTATATCCTCTTGATCTAGCTTTGGTACTTCATATGCTTCTAAGAATCTGTCTATTTCTTCTGTGTTATCAAACTTTTGAGAGTAGAGGTTTTCGAAATAGGTGTTGATGATCCTCTGTATTTCTATTGGGTCTGTAGTGATTTCTCCTTTTTCATTTCTTATTGCATGAATTTGAGCTTTTTCTTTCCTTTTTAAAATAAGGTTGGCTAGGGGCTTATCGATTTTATTTATTCTTTCAAAGAACCAACTCTTTGAGTCATTGATTCTTTGGATTGTTTTCTTAGTCTCTATTGCATTGATTTCTGCTCTGATTTTTATAATTTCCTCACTTCTTTTGGCTTTGGGCTTGACTTGCTCTTCTTTTTCTAGCTGTTTGAGGTGTAGCATCAAGTTATTTATTTGTATTCGTTCTGCTTTCCTGATGTGGGAACTCAGTGCAATAAATTTTCCTCTCAGAACGGCTTTCATTGCATCCCACAGATTCCGGTAAGTTGTATCTGCATTTTCATTTTCTTTTAGGTATTGTTTAATTTCTTCTTTAATTTCTTCTGTGACCCACTGATTACTCAAGAGTGTGTTATTTAGTTTCCATGTGTTTGCGGAATTTTTGCAGTATCCTTTGTCATTAATTTCTAATTTCAGAGCGCTATGATCCGATAATATGCAAGGGATGATTTCAACTCTTTTGCATTTGCTTAAATATGTTCTGTGAGGTAATATATGGTCTATTTTAGAAAATGATCCATGTACTGCTGAGAAGAATGTGTATTCTGATGTTGTTGGGTGGAACATTCTGTATATGTCTATCAAACCCATTTGTTCACAGGTGTGATTCAGTTCTGTTATTTCTTTGCTCATTTTCTGTCTGGTTGATCTGTCCCTTGGTGTCAGTGGTGTATTAAGGTCTCCTGTTACAATTGTGTTACTGATAATTTGAGTTTTCATTTCTGTTAATAATTGTTTTATATAACTGGGTGCTCTGGAGTTTGGTGCGTATATATTTAAGATAGTTATCTCTACCTCTTGGAGTTTTCCCCTTACGAGTATGTAGTGATCTTCTTTGTCCTTTATGGTCATTGTTGGTTTAAAGTTCACGTTGTCTGCAAACAGAATGGCTACTCCTGCCTTTTTTTGGATTCCTGCTGCATGAAGAATTGTTTTCCATCCTTTGACTTTCAGTCTGGGAGTATCCTTCTGGGTTAGATGGGTTTCCTGTAAACAGCATATGGTTGGATTTTGTTTCTTGATCCATTCTACTAGTCTGTTTCTTTTGATTGGTGCATTGAGACCATTTACATTAATGGTTATTACTGTTAAATGCTGGTTAATTGTAGGCATGTTATCTCTCTGCTGTTGCATCTTTATCTTTCTGTTCTGTTTAATTATTTGCTTTGCTTAGTGGTTTTTTCCTTTGTGTATCTAAACTGTCTTTCAATATTTTTTGCAGGGTTGGTTTGGTGTTCATGAAGTTCTTCAGCTGTTCTTTGTCATGGAAGTATCGTATTGCACCATCTATTTTGAATGATAGTTTTGCAGGATATATCAGTGTAGGTTGGAAATCATTTTGCTTTAGGATCTGGAATACTTCACTCCATGCTCTTCTTGACTTTATCGTTTGTGCTGAGAAGTCTGCTGTGATTCTGATAGGTTTTCCTTTATAAGTGATCTGTCTTTTCTCTCTGACAGCTTTTAATAATCTATTCTTGTGTTGGATTTCTGGGATGGTGATTATTGTATGTCTGGGTGTAGTTTTATTTTGGTTATGACTGTTTGGAGTTCTATATGCTTCACTGATCCTGATGTCAGTTTCTGATCTCATGCTTGGGAAATTTTCAGCTATTACTTCTCTAAATATCCTCCTGACATCCTTCATGTTGTCTCCCTCTCTTTCATTAATCCCTATCATTCTTATGTTATTCTTCTTTGCATCGTCTTGCAGTTGTTGAATTGTTGTTTCCTGGTTCCTTGTTATTTTCAAAAGATCTTTCCTTTCCTGTTCACTAGCTGCAATCCTGTCTTCAAGGTCTGAAATTCTATCTTCACTTTCATTAAGGCGGTTTTTACAACTTTCAGTGGAGTTTTTTTTTCCTGTATATCTCTGTGCATCTGCATTATGTATTCTGTTTGTTTCTTATATTGCTCGTCTAGGGATTCTATCTTTTTGTTTAGTTCCTCCAATTTTTTATCTGTGTTTTCTTTAGATATATTCAGAATCTCTTTTATTTCTTTTATCATTTCTTGTTTTATCTGGGAGATTATTTTGTGTTTGAATTTCTTTAAAGCTTCCTGGAGTTGCTTGTCAATTTCAGTGGCTATTGTGTCCGATATATGAGGTGGATGGGATATATTTTCTTTTTTTTTTTCTTTTTTTTTTTTTTATTTAAGAGGAAAAAGAGAAAAACACAAAACAGAACAAAGCAGTGTAAGGTTACACATAATACATAACTACAAAAAAAAAACATAACAGTAAGAAATCACCTGTTAATAGATTACATAATATCATCTTGGAAATAGTTGCTCAAATCACAGTATCAAAGAATACAAAGTAGACATTCAAACGGAGAGACTGCAAACAGCTGTGTTCAATGATCCAAAAACATTAATATAGTCAGCTATTTAACATCCCTAAACACACTTGTTGTTATATCCGTTAGAGCTCTTTTTTTTCCCCCTCCCTCTCTTTTTTATAACAAAATTTATACATTTTGGATTTTATTACTCCTCAGTTCTCATTACTCTCTTGGGGGGGAGAGAATAAAGTCAAATATGGCAAAACAAAGCTGTAAGTCCAAACCAAGGATAGACATAGCACATGATGTAGAACAGAGTACAAGGTCATCAACAATGGTTATCAACATTGTCTCTTGTTTCCTTAAAAGGAATTGTCCATCTCATTAGATATTATAAAGCCGGACAAAACAGTGGAGAACAAGACCAATAAAACTTAGGCATTGTGAACATTACAGGACTTCCAAAGGAGACAATAGTCAAACCAGAATGGGCATCTTTGTGAATCTTATTGCCTTCAAATTAGTTGCCTATACCTTCAAACTTGCTACTATCGCACAGAATGGAACAGAGTCTAATCAGTCAAAACAAGATCTTGGGAGTATTACAGGACTTCAAAACAAGTTAATAGGAGATCAAAAAGAGTTACTACTATATATCCTAATTTTTTAAGATTTTCCCTTAATTAAAATAAACATAAGAAATAGCTAAATAATTTTTTTTAAAGAATAGTAGTTACCATAGTGTCTGTCTTTTTCCTTAAAATATTTGGATAAAACTTCATATACTATAGCTTCAAATATTTCCATATCAAAAAGCCCAGAGTAAAGCCTTTCTAATTAATAAGTGAAAATTTTATAAGGCTTCAAGGCCACATAATGGGGAATCATGATTATCACATATTTTTATATATTTGAATCATTACTTACATTAGGGAAACTATTCGGTATTCATACATGCGAGATTGATTTATTTCACTTATGAGTATGGTCTCAAGCTGCGCCCATTTATTGATAAATATCTCAATGCGATCCTTCTTTATAGCTGAATAATACTCCATTGTATAGAAATACCACAACTTTTTTATCCATTCCTCAGTTGATGGACACTTGGGTTGTTTCCAAGATCTGGCAATTACAAATTGTGCTGCTATAAACATAGGTGCACATATATCCCTGTGGTATGATGCTTTCAGTTCTTCTGGGAATATGCCTAGAAGTGGAATAGCTGGAATAAATGGGATTTCCAATCCCAACTTTTTGAGAAACCTCCAGACAGATCTCCACAAAGGCTGTACCAGTCTACACTCCCACCAACAGTGCAGGAGAGTTCCTTTTTCCCCACAGCCTCTCCAGCATTTGTTGTTGTTGGTTTTCTTGATCCTGGCCATTCTTTCAGGAGTGAGATGGTATCTCAGTGTGGTTTTAATTTGCATTTCTCTAATGACCAATGATGATGAGCATTTTTTCATGTATTTATTTGCCATTTGCATTTCTTCATCTGAGAATTGCGTATTCATCTCAGATGCCCATTTTTGGATTGGATCTTTGAATTTTGAAGGTCTGAGTTTTTTTAATTCTTTATATGTTTTAGACAAGAGTCCCTTGTCTGAGAGAGAGTTCACTAAAATCTTTTCCCAGTTTGTGGGTTTTCTTTTCACTATGCTGGAGATTTCTTTTGACATGCAAAAACTTTTTAATAAGAAGTGGTCCCAGTTATTAATTCTGGGAAGTATTTCCCGTGCAGTTTGAGTCCTATTCATGAATTCTTTACCTACTCCTATGTCTCCAAGGTTTCTACCTATTTTGTCTTCCAATAGATTTAGTGTTTCTGTTTTAATATTCAGATCTTTGACCCATTTAGATTTTAATTTAGTACATGGTGATAGACATGGGTCTAGCTTTAGTTTTCGGCAAATGGAGAGCCAGTTTTTCCAGCACCATTTATTAAAGAGACTGTCGTTCTTCCAGTGAACCTGCTTGACTCCTTTATCAAAAATAAGGTGGTTGAGTGTGTTCGTAGTTGTGGTTGTATCTTCTAATCTATTCCACTGATCTTCAGCTCTGTTTTGATTCCAATACCATGTTGATTTTACTACTGTTGCTTTGTAGTATAACTTCAAGTCAGGGATTGTGATGCCTCCTGCTTTGTCTTTGCTGCTTAGAATTGCCTTTGCGATTCTAGGTGTCTTCTGGTTCCAGATGAAATTTAGGAGTGATTTCTCTAGATCTATAAGGTATGTTGATGGTATTTCTATTGGGATTGCATTGAATCTGTATAACAGTTTTGGGAGAATGGCCATTTTCACAATGTTTGTTCTTCCTATCCATGAGCAAGGGATGTCTTTCCATTTTCTGAGATCATCTTCAATTTCCTTTTTCAGTGTATTATAATTTTCACTGTATAAGTCTTTCACTTCTTTCATAAGAGTAATTCCTAAATATTTCATTTTTTTGCTTGCTAATGTGAATAGTCCAGTTTCTCTTATTTCCCTCTCTGTAATTTTGTTGTTCGTGTATAGGAATGCTATTGATTTCTGAGTATTGATTTTGTATCCAGCCACATTACTGAATTTATTTATTGTATCTAAGAGTATTTTAATGGAGTTTAGGGGGTCTTCTATGTAGAGTATCATGTCATCTGCAAACAATGATAATTTAACTTCTTCTTTTCCTATCTTTACCCCTTTTATTTCTATTTCTTGCCTAATTGCTCTGACTAGTACTTCCAGTACTATATTAAATAGGAGTGGTGATAAAGGACATCCTTGTCTTGTACCCGATTTTAAAGTAAAGGCTTTCAATTTTTGGCCATTTAGTATGATGCTGGCTGTTGGTTTGTCATAAATGGCCTTTATTATATTGAGGTAAAGACCATCTATTCCAATTTTCTGTAAAGTTCTTATCATGAATAAGTGTTGGACCTTATCGAAGGCTTTTTCTGCATCTATAGAGATGATCATGTGATTCTTATTTTTGGCTTTATTGATATGTTGGATTACATTTATTGATTTGCGTATGTTGAACCATCCTTGCATTCCTGGGATGAATCCCACTTGGTCATGGTGTATAATCTTCTTGATGATTTGCTGGATCCTATTTGCCAATATTTTATTGAGGATTTTTGCATCTGTGTTCATTAGGGAGATCGGTCTATAGTTCTCTTTTATAGTTGGGTCTTTCTCAGGTTTTGGTACTAGAGTAATATTTGCTTCCAGGAATGACTTAGGAAGGATTGCTTCCCTTTCAATTTCATTGAATAGTTTGAGGAGTGTCGGCATTAGGTCTTCTTTATATTTCTTGTAGAATTCTCCAGTGAATCCATCTGGGCCTGGGCTCTTCTTGGTGGGCAAGGATCCAATTACATTCTCAATTTCATTAGCAGAGATTGGGTTATTCAACAGTTTTATATCCTCTTGATCTAGCTTTGGTACTTCATATGCTTCTAAGAATCTGTCTATTTCTTCTGTGTTATCAAACTTTTGAGAGTAGAGGTTTTCGAAATAGGTGTTGATGATCCTCTGTATTTGTATTGGGTCTGTAGTGATTTCTCCTTTTTCATTTCTTATTGCATGAATTTGAGCTTTTTCTTTCCTTTTTTTAATAAGGTTGGCTAGGGGCTTATCGATTTTATTTATTCTTTCAAAGAACCAACTCTTTGATTCGTTGATTCTTTGGATTGTTTTCTTAGTCTCTATTGCATTGATTTCTGCTCTGATTTTTATAATTTCCTCTCTTCTTTTGGCTTTGGGCTTGACTTGCTCTTCTTTTTCTAGCTGTTTGAGGTGTAGCATCAAGTTAGTTATTTGTATTCGTTCTGTTTTCCTGATGTGGGATCTCAGTGCAATAAATTTTCCTCTCAGAGCGGCTTTCATTGCATCCCACAGATTCCGGTAAGTTTTATCTGCATTTTCATTTTCTTTTAGGTATTGTTTAATTTCTTCTTTAATTTCTTCTGTGACCCACTGATTACTCAAGAGTGTGTTATTTAGTTTCCATGTGTTTGCGGAATTTTTGCAGTATCCTTTGTCATTAATTTCTAATTTCAGAGCGCTATGATCCGATAATATGCAAGGGATGATTTCAACTCTTTTGCATTTGCTTAAATATGTTCTGTGAGGTAATATATGGTCTATTTTAGAAAATGATCCATGTACTGCTGAGAAGAATGTGTATTCTGATGTTGTTGGGTGGAACATTCTGTATATGTCTATCAAACCCATTTGTTCACAGGTGTGATTCAGTTCTGTTATTTCTTTGCTCATTTTCTGTCTGGTTGATCTGTCCCTTGGTGTCAGTGGTGTATTAAGGTCTCCTGTTACAATTGTGTTACTGATAATTTGAGTTTTCATTTCTGTTAATAATTGTTTTATATAACTGGGTGCTCTGGAGTTTGGTGCGTATATATTTAAGATAGTTATCTCTTCCTCTTGGAGTTTTCCCCTTACGAGTATGTAGTGACCTTCTTTGTCCTTTATGGTCATTGATGGTTTAAAGTTCACGTTGTCTGCAAACAGAATGGCTACTCCTGCCTTTTTTTGGATTCCTGCTGCATGAAGAATTGTTTTCCATCCTTTGACTTTCAGTCTGTGAGTATCTTTCTGGGTTAGATGGGTTTCCTGTAAACAGCATATGGTTGGATTTTGTTTCTTGATCCATTCTGCTAGTCTGTTTCTTTTGATTGGTGCATTGAGACCATTTACATTAATGGTTATTACTGTTAAATGCTGGTTAATTGTAGGCATGTTATCTCTCTGCTGTTGCATCTTTATCTTTCTGTTCTGTTTAATTATTTGCTTTGCTTAGTGGTTTTTTCCTTTGTGTATCTAAACTGTCTTTCAATATTTTTTGCAGGGTTGGTTTGGTGTTCATGAAGTTCTTCAGCTGTTCTTTGTCATGGAAGTATCGTATTGCACCATCTATTTTGAATGATAGTTTTGCAGGATATATCAGTGTAGGTTGGAAATCATTTTGCTTTAGGATCTGGAATACTTCACTCCATGCTCTTCTTGACTTTATCGTTTGTGCTGAGAAGTCTGCTGTGATTCTGATAGGTTTTCCTTTATAAGTGATCTGTCTTTTCTCTCTGACAGCTTTTAATAATCTATTCTTGTGTTGGATTTCTGGGATGGTGATTATTGTATGTCTGGGTGTAGTTTTATTTTGGTTATGACTGTTTGGAGTTCTATATGCTTCACTGATCCTGATGTCAGTTTCTGATCTCATGCTTGGGAAATTTTCAGCTATTACTTCTCTAAATATCCTCCTGACATCCTTCATGTTGTCTCCCTCTCTTTCATTAATCCCTATCATTCTTATATTATTCTTCTTTGCATCGTCTTGCAGTTGTTGAATTGTTGTTTCCTGGTTCCTTGTTATTTTCAAAAGATCTTTCCTTTCCTGTTCACTAGCTGCAATCCTGTCTTCAAGGTCTGAAATTCTATCTTCACTTTCATTAAGGCGGTTTTTACAACTTTCAGTGGAGTTTTTTATTTCCTGTATATCTCTGTGCATCTGCATTATGTATTCTGTTTGTTTCTTATATTGCTCATCTAGGGATTCTATCTTTTTGTTTAGTTCCTCCAATTTTTTATCTGTGTTTTCTTTAGATATATTTAGAATCTCTTTCATTTCTTTTATCATTTCTTCTTTTATCTGGGAGATTATTTTGTGTTTGAATTTCTTTAAAGCTTCCTGGAGTTGCTTGTCAATTTCAGTGGCTATTGTGTCCGATATATGAGGTGGATGGGATATATTTTCTTCTATATACATCGCTCCTAGGGTTTCTTGAGATGGGCTGGAGGTTTGAGGTTGTAATTTGGTCTTTTGTTTTGTCATTTTCCTATATTTCTGTGTTTCAAGTGTTATTTGAAAGCTTCCTCAGGATCTGTTGAAAATCCCCTTCTATGTTTGGAGCTACTGAGACTCTGGCGCCGCGCTACCCCAAGCCATTAGGTCTACAGAACCAGTGGCCCTCCTCTGCCTGCTCAGAACTCCGCAGTTCCAGACAAGCTGGGCCTCAGGGACACTGTGCGCCCACCTGCCCCTTGGAAGCTCCACAGTTCTTCAATCTCAGCCGGGTTAGGGTACTCACCACAGGCCGCAGTGCTTCAGGAACCTGTGGACCCTCCCTGGTTGCAGAGATATCCACAGTCCTCCAGAGACATGGAGAGGCCGATGCAGGCACCCCAAATCTGCCCAGCTCCTCCTCTGCAGACCAATGGCCAGGCGCGGCAGCTAAACAGGCTGGGCTAGGCTGGTAGTGTGGGCCAGCCCACCTATTGGGAGCTGAGCAGGTCTCCAAGTGAAGCCGGGAATGGGGAGGCTGATGTGGAAGCCTCAAACCCACCTCTCCCCTTCACTGCACCTGGAAGCCTGAGGGAACTCCAGCAGTCTGGGCGCAGATATCCAGAGTCCCTTCCCTTCAATTTCACTGACGTTGTGGAGTGTTGGCATTAATTCTTCTTCGAATGTGTGGTAAAATTCTGCAGTGAATCAATCTGGACACGGGCTTTTCTTTGTTGGTAAGGTTTTAATTACATTTTCAATTTCATTAAGTTATTTTGGCAGCTGTTTCAGAAGTTTTACATCTCCTTGTTCTAATTTGGTAATTTATATGTTTCCTAAAATCTGTCCATTTCTCCTGTGTCATCAAGCCTATGAGAGTAGAGAGAGAGAGAGTTCAAAATAGGTATCGGGGATCTTGTGTATTTCCACAGGGTTTGTGGTGATTTCACCCTTTTCATTCCTTATTGTATAAATTTGAATTTTTCCTTTCCTTGTTTTAATAAGGTTGGCCAGGGACTTACCAATTTTATTTCTTTTTTCAATGAACCAACTCTTTATTTCATTGCTTCTTTGTATCATTTTCTTACTCGCTATTGAATTGGTTTCTACTGTGATATTTATAATTTCCTCCCTTCTTTAGCTTTTGGCTTGACTAGTTTTTGTTTTTCAAGATGTTTGAGGTGTAGGATCAGGTTTTTTATTTGTGTTCATTCTGTTTTCCTTATGTGGGAATTCATCATAATAAATTTTCCTCTGAGGACTGCTTTCATTACATCCCACAAGTTCCAGTGAGATGAATTTGTATTTTTGTTTGCTTGTAGGTATTGTCTACTGTCTTTTAAAATTTCCTCTGTGATCCACTGATTGCTCAGGAATGTGTGATTCAATTTGCATGTGTTTGTGTGGTTTTTTGCAGTTTCTTTTGTGATTTTCTAATTTCTAATTTCATGGTGCCATGATCCAATAAAATGTGTGGAAGGATTTCAAGTCTTTTGCTTTACTCATCCATGTTATGTGGGTAGCATATGGCCTATTTTAGAGAATGTTCCATGTGTGCTGAAGAGAATGTATATTCTGGTGTTGCTGGGTGGGACAATGTATATGTCCACCAAGCGTATATATTCACAGGTGTGATTTAGTTCTGTTATTTTTTAGTGCTTTTCTGTCTAGTTGATCATATCAATGGCATGTGAATGTTTTCCTTTATAATTATGTTATTGGTTCTTATTTCTGTTAATATTTGTTTTTATTTGTGAGTTCACCCACATTTGTTTAATATACATTTAAGACTGTTATCTCTTCTTGAAATTTCCCCCAAGTAGTAGATAGTGACCTTCTTTATCTCTTTGGATCATTTTTGTTTTGAAGTTCACATTATCTGCTAACACAATAGCTAACCCTGCTTTTCTGGGGTATCCTGTTGCATGGAGAATTGTTTTTCATCCTTCAGTTTCAGTCTATGAGTTTCCTTGTGGCTTACATGGGGTTCTTATATACAGCATATGGTTGGATGTTGTTTCTTGATCTAGTGTGCCAGCATGTTTCTTTTAATTGGTGCCTTTATGCCATTTACATTAATGGTTATAGCTGTTATATATTGGTTTAGTTTTGACATGTTATCTTTCTGCTGTTGATTCTTTACCTTTCCCCTGTGTTTAATTGTTTGCCTTGCTTAGTGTTTTTTTTTTCATATGTCTATCTATAGTGTCTTTCAGTATTTTTGCAGGGTCGTTTTGGTGGTCATGAAGCTCTTCAGATGTTCTTTGTCATGGAATTATCCCATCTTTCCATCCATTTTGAGGGCAAGTGTTTCAGGGCACATCAGTCTGGGTTGGAAGTCATTTTCCTTTAGGATCTGAAATACTTCACTCCATGCTCTTCTTGACTTCATTGTTTGTGCTGAGAAGTCTGCTGTGATTCTGATGGGTTTTCCTTTTAGGTAATCTGCCTCTTCTCTCTATAAGGCTTTAATATTCTGTTCTTTCTTTGGGTTTCTGGATGCTGACTGTTATATGTGTGGGTGTTTTGTTTTGGTTATGGCTATTTGGAGTCTCTATGCTTCACTGATCTGTATGTCAGTTTCCATTCTCATGTTTGGGGAATTTTCAGCTGTTACTTCTGTAATTAGCCTCTTGATATCATTTGTGTTGTCACCTTTTTGTTTGTTTCTGTCAATATTATCTTCTATGTTTTGGCAACTGTATAGGCACATATCCACCTCCACATTCCCATAAAGAACCATCTCATCTCCAAAATATTGTCTCATGCTCCAGGTTTGTAGTTCTTCTCTGCCCCATCCTGAGACAACTGGTGATATTTTTTTTTGTCTTTTTCCTTTTTATCAGTACTGGGGATGGAACTCACGACTGCCTGCTTTCAAGGCAGGTGCTTATGCCTCTGAGCTAAACCCCCAGCCCCAACCTGTGATATTTGTAAATGCCCAAATTTTCACTTGCTGCACATTGTAAGTAGAATCACATAATATCACATGTTTTGGGATCTGATTTCCTCTATGTAGGTAAATGTATTGAAGGCTCATTTACACTGCAGTGTGAATCCCTAGCATGTTTATTATTTTTAACAAGTTGTATTTTGGAGGTTTCATGCACTGTAGTATATTCTCTTACCTGTTTGTAGGCCTTCTGGTTGGTTTCTCACATGGTTAATTATGAAATAAGTGACTGTACATTTTCCTCATCAGGTTGCATTGAATATTATTTTGCCTTTCTTAGTATATGTTGCAGTATATGATTATGTTAACTGTAGGAAATCGGTACATAAACATCACATATTTCAGTTCCCTTTTTTATCCCTTGTCCCTCCATCCCTATTTAAATATTAATATTCACTATTTTACAGGAAACACCTACCTCTAAAGTGTTTGAGTCATATGATAAATGTATAAATGTATATGTAACTTTATAACAGCTAATCTGCTTGAAAAGTCAGTTCAGGGAAAATTTTGTGATTTCAGTTCCAAGTTTTTGAGATCCTCAGCAGTAGTTGTCATTTGAAGTTTTAGTGTTCACTTCTGCCATTCTTGTATGTAATTAGTGCCTCATTGTGATTTTGACTTCATTGTTGAAAGAGCACTCTGGTTAAAAGAAAATCTTGTTTTGTCATTGATATTCTCACCCTCCACATGGTATATACAGCCTCAATGTTGGTTTCTCTCTATATTTAATCTCTTCTTGCTATCTGAAGTTCATATCACGATTCCTTATATGTAACATGTTGTTTCTCCCTGCCTACCTTTAAGCCTCTGTGTTTGAATTTTAGCATTTTAACTATCATATGCCTGTGTATTTTCTTTTGAGGTTTGAAAGTATTTTGGATTTCAACAAGGAAGCTTTCTGACAGTTTGAGACCATTTAGGTATTGCTTCTTCATTTACTTCTGTATCACTCTTCGTTTTTCAGTGGAAAAACAAGGGCAGGAAAAGAAAAAGTCCTTTATTGCAGGAACAGGCGGGCTAAGAGAAGTGCAAGATTCCTCTGAAGCAGACAAAGAAGCCATCAGGTTTTTATTTGGTTTGAAGGAAGGTGGAGTTAGAAGGGTGCAGGCAGAATGACATATTCTAAGCTGATTGGGAGATACTGGCATGCACTTGAAAAGCGGAAAGTTCACTTGGGGCATGGAAGAACACAGAACTCAGTAGTGGAGGTACACACTGTTTTAGGGTCCAGCACCATGTTGGACAGGTACTACGCTGGGCATGACAGAATTTCATATGCATGGAACCCATCATTCTCTCTTTTGGTTGATAGAAGGTATTGACATTCTTAGACTGCTGCTGTTAATCAGGGATGTTATGATAGTTGTGGTAGGGGTTGGCATTGTTTACAGGATTATGTTTGATGACCATGTAGAGTCTGGCTGTCAGTCAGGATGAGATTATCTCTGGTGGTGAGAACCCATATTCTGGATTGAAGAAATCTTTCAAAAAGCTTAAAGACACAGGGTACTGCTAGTAACAAGAAAGGAAAGGTGATGAAGGGACCTAAAATGTGGAGGATGATGGGGGCCCAAGAGTGTAACATGGGCCCCCACGAATACCAGGAAGAGGAGCCATGAACTCCTTTTTGTATACTGGAAACAAGGTCTTGAAGTATTTTGACTCATTTATGAAGAAGCAGCATTTTTCCCCTAGTGTGGCACAAGTGCCACCTTTTTCAGCTGTCAGGACATGAAGGACTTGGTGGTTTTGGATGACTGCAGTGGCTAGTGACTTCATTTGATCTTGGAGACTAGCAGACTTTGAGATACTGTAAATGAATGATATTAGTTCAAAAGACAATTGAGTATAAAAGTGAGTTGCCATTCCAATACTTCTGGTGCCCAAGCCAGCAACCAAGAAAAGGCCATTCCATGTTACAACTGGAGTAACTGGTGTTCCCTTGCGAAAAATTTGATACTGTGTGAATGAAGATGGATTTTGTAAACTCCTCATAATTTGAGCTCTAGTGTGAAGTGTGACTTGTGGTGCTACAACTGCCTGAGTACAGGAGCTGTGCCATGTTGATGGGAGATAGGTGATTGCTCCCTTCCCACAGTCAAAAAACTGTCCACAGAGAGGGCACATGGGCACAGAAGTATCTAAAATTGGGTCAAGATGCGTGCAAGGGGTAAGGTTCCCACCTGGCAGGCAGACTTGGAGGGATTAAGGTGATAAATATAAGAAAGGATTTTTGGCCATAGTTGTCCTGGATCTAGACTCAAAGGCCCCACAGTGTTGGCTTTGGGGTTAGTTTGGAGTGCGGAGGTGTTTAGGGTGACAGAATTGACCATGTATAGAACTTGCTGGAAGGCAGACAGAACTAGCAATTGGAAAGTTTGTAGTGCTGAGTATCTGAGCAGTGGTTCTAAGGAACTGGAAGGTGTGATTAAGGAGCTGGGATATGGAGAGTATGACAGGAAAAGAGCGGTAAAGTAGGAGTTTGAGAGAGAGAAAAATCAAGTATTAGGAAGTACAATCTTGTGGAGGGTTAGCACGGGTCTGGAAACCCATGTTTGACTGTTAGGAAGGAGTGGAAAAGTTTCTGGGTGAAGAATGGCAAAATTCAGGGTTAAAAAATCCTTTAAGTTTTGGACCACATTATGGAACATGTTCACATAAATGTACTTATCTTGGTTTGTCCAAAAACTGGCCCCTGGATGTAATTCTATTGACTCATAGTCCCAAAGGGTAGAATGAAGGAATGTCATATCATAGCAAGGTGTATAATTGAGATTTTCTGGCCATAAATAGAATGATGAACTTCTGACTGGATGCTGAGCCTTGCCATTTGTGTCTATGATACAATATAGAGAGCACCAAATCAACATCAGGTGTAAGCACACTCAAGATCCAGTGATTTTGGGCCGCAGTGGTATGATGGTGACTGGCTAATCCTCCTTGGTTTGTAAGATAAAAGCTGTAAGTCAGAGGTGGATAGGGCTGTGACAGTGTTACAATGAGTAGTATGAGAACCCCGATTATCAGATCAACAAAACAGTTGAGGGTAGAGAAAATGAGGACTATTGTTCCATAGGAAAGTATGAAAGCAACTTTTTATGGGCCTTGAAAGTATTCTGAGAAGGTAACCTAGAAACCAACCACAAAGAAAACAAACAACTAGGAGGTAGAGGATCATAAACTAGATGGAATAGCAATACATGGCTAAATATAGAAGTTTTGCTAGGGTTTTCCTGGTGAGGCAAAGATGGGTGGTAAACAGGAGATGTGTTGACCATTCCGGGGATGCAACTCAAGACTGTACTCAAAAGTGAAATACATCAAAGTGAAATACATCACATGTGTAAATACCATTTAGTCTCACTAGTATAAGAAATGGTAAGAGTACATAAGATACTAAAAACTCAATAAATACAGTGAAAGGATAAGAATCTGCTTAAAGGGGAAAAATACTATCTCACGGAAATGAGGAAAAGGACAAAGGAATGGAAAAGATAAAATATCTAAAATTATATAAAAACACTTAAGATAGCTCAGATGATTGTGCTACAAATTGTACAAGTTCTTGGAAAAAAGTTAATATTCACAGGAGTGGAACAATTGTGTATATTATTGTGTGGTGATCTGGGGAACCTTTGAAGATGACGATGTAAAACAACATCCCTAGTTATGCTCGGACCACCTTGTTTGGAAGGCCTATATCATCAGGGTTTTGGGCTCTTTGTTATTGTTATTTGTCTCTTTTGTTTTGTGTTTCTCTATGAATTTGTTTTGTTTCTCTGTCTGATAGTTATACATGTAGAGACTCATACATGCATAGCACTTGTCCTAAACAGTTTATGAGAATCGAATATATAATGCATGATGAACTTTGCAGAAAAAGAGACACTGTGTGGCCAGTGCTGATTCCCTCGCATCATGATGTGAAATCGAGCAATACTATTATCTTATGTTCAGAGAGATTTGAGTCTGTTTTGCACTGTTTAATTTCAACGTACAAAAGTATGGACAGCTATTTTGAAGAGAATGAGAGACATTCTGGCAGCCATCGTTGATTTCCCTGTTGTCTGGTTTGAAGGCCGATAATGCCTTCATCATTTGGTTCTGATCACTTTAATACTATTTTGTTGTGTATGAATTAATTGTGTGTGAAGATACGGACAACTATTTAGAAGTAAACAGAAGACCATATGATAGCCAGTGATGATAACCTGTGGTCTTGCTTTGAAAACTGTGTTACTTACATTGCTTTCTTCTGTTCTGCTTTGTTCTGTTTTGTTATGTTTAGTTGTACTCTCTTTAAAAATAAAAAAAAAAAAGAATTTTGGAAACTCTTTTAAGCAGTCTCTTGGGCCATGGAAAAGACCTCTATCCATTCTGAGAAAGTGCAGACAAGGTAAGGAGATTGCTGAGGATTTTGTATTTTGGCATGTGGGTGAAGTCTATCTGCCAGTCTTCCCCCAGAGTGTGCAGCTGAAATTGATGGGTTGGG